>NC_062227.1:68138013-69343638 GCF_902686445.1 Sciurus carolinensis
CTAAGTGACAGCATTGCTGTTGAGGACCAGCTTCATAAGCTTCCTCAGCTCTATCCCCGGTGCTGTGATGAGGCTTGAAAGCCACACATGAAACTTCCTAGCAAAGGGCGTGGGCACATAGCAGGTCCTCAATTCATAGCTCACTCTCCTCTTCTTGCTGCCACTCTAAGATTGGAAGACTTCCTCTCAGATATTGACACGGTTTTCACATGTGTCACTAAAGGAAAGCTGCTCCATACCTTGGTGTGGATTCGTGCCATGTGTATAGTGAAGCAAATCCTCTTATCTCCACCGCCACCATCTTCCGAGCTGAGTGTTAACTTATGGATGATGGAGAAAGCAACCTGGGGCTCCCTGCTGCTCCAGTCTGCCTGCTGAATGACTCTGGGAAAAGGGCCCGAAAAGACAAAGCCAGATGGGCCCTTCAGCCCTTCAAAGCTAGGCTTCGTTTCCAGAACCATCCAGGGAGCACTGGAGATGGAGGAGTTTGACAGCAAGCACTTTTGACGTCCTTTGCTGTGTCCCCTCCCTCTGCTCCATGTCACAGCTCCCATTTTCCCTTTTTTCCTTTATCCAGACTCAGTCCCTGTGACTTGAGAGGCTGAGGCAGGAGGATCACAAGTACCAGGCCAGCCCCGGGCAAATTTAGTGAGACCCTGTCTCCAAATAAACACTAAAAAGGGGTGGGAATGTGACTCAGTGGTAGAGTGTGCCTGGATTTAATCCCAAGTATCAAAAAGAAAAAGAAAAATCTTGATCTCAGGGGAAAAAAAAAAAAAAATATATATATATATATATATATATATATATATATATATATATGCGCCAATTGAAGGCCATGAACACAGCCTCATTTTCTGTCTGCACAGATTATCCCTCATTTATTCATCACCAAGAAGATGGTGGAAGTGTTTTGGAATCTTTGGGCACCTCTGAAACTTAAACAGTGTAACAGGGAATTCTCTTTTAAGATTTGCAGCACTGGCAGCCTGAGAGTGCTCCTCAGAATTTCAACACTGTTCAGTCCCCTTTGTTATTGCCTGTCACTCAGAGATCCTCAGGTACCCCTGAAATCACCCTGAAAGATACCTCTGCTCTTTGCTCCATCTACCCTAAAAGCTAATAGGATAGATGTTCAGAATCATGGGTCACCCCGGATACCCACCTTAAAAGTGACCCATTTAATTCTCAAGTACCTCTGTGAGGAGGAGAAAATAATCAGCGAGGCTTCTAAGATTTTGCTGTCAGGAGAGTTATGTTGGTTAGAAGGGTTGGGACCACTGTTAACTGCTTTGTACCTTCTTAAAGTCCAGAGTTTCAGGACGAAGACATACTGTTTGGTCTTTTAGCATCATGACTTTGAGTTTCAATTCAGAGAGTAAATGACCAGAAACATGGTGTGATAGAAGTTCAGATTCAAGTTCATATACACACCATCCCAAAAAACAAAGACAATTTGAAAAATCCTAAAATAATACCCTCAGATTCTCTTGGGTGCTCCTGTCTCTGAGGCCCTGGTAATGAGTCTTGCTGTCATTGCAGAGATGGTCACCTTGCACATCGTAACAATTCTGTTTTGCCTTATTCCATGCATCGTGCTTTTTTTTATTATTTATCTTTTAAATTTTTACAGACTGCATTTTGATTCATTGTACACAAATGGGGTACATCATTTCGTTTCTATGGTTGTACATGATGTAGATTCATACCATTCGTGTGATCATACATGTACATAGGGTAATGATGTCTGTCTCACTCCACCATTTTTTATGATCGCCCACCGCCCATGGGGACAATCACAACGCATACGCTCTTCTTGATCACAGGAACCAAAATGACTTTATTCCACAAGTCTCAGACTTATATTGAGAACATCAGCCTATCAGAGAGTAGACTACCAGGAAAGTCAGCCTATCAAGGAACAGTCTCCAGGCAGATACCAGGATCGCCTCGTGTACAACAGCCAACCAGAGTTACTTCCTAAAACTTGTATATGAGTGCAGCTATGTCTGGCAAGCTGCCAGGCGCCATCTTAGAGATCAGGACATGGTGTGGCTCTGGGGCCCTCAGAGCCCGCCCCTGACAATTTTTTATACCCCCTTCCTCTCATTTCCTTCTACATAATCTAAAGTTTCCCCATTCTTCTCTCCCTTCCCACTCCCCATTATATATCATCCTCCACTTATCAGGGAAAACATTCGGTATTTGGTTTTTTGGGCTTGGCTTATTTCACTTAGCATGATATTCTCCAATTCCATCCATTTATTTGCAAATGCCATAATATTATTCTTCTTTATGGCTGAATAATATTCCATTGTTTATATGTACCACAGTTTCTTTATCCATTCTTCTGTTGAAGGGCATCTGGGTTGGTTCCACAATCTAGCTATTGTGAACTGAGCTGCTATAAACATTGATGTGACTGTGTTACTGTAGTATGCTGATTTTAAGGCCTTTGGGTATAAACCAAGGAGTGGGATAGCTGGGTCAAAAGGTGGGCACCGTGCTTTTTCTTTTAAGCCCTGGGACTTCCGTGTTACCATTGAGATATCATGAAATAGTCTTGGCATTCATACATACGCAAAACAGGATACCAGACCCTCCTACGGCTGTCCGAGACAAGCCCACCAGGCCAGAATTACACTCGGAGCTTCCTACTTGCAGCCAGGAATCTGGATCTACAGAAATGATTTCTTAAGCCCACAGCCTCCATCATGAGCCCATCTAGCCCAGAGGGCAAAGCAATCTCTCTATGCTGGATGAAGGAGGCCTGATTCAGTGTTTCTCCAGATCAACAAGAGCTGGATTTTCCCTGAGAAAGAGAGAAGAGGAGAGAACTAAGAACGCGGCCTAACCTCTGAGTCCTGGTGCTTCAGCTCACTCCTAGAAGAAGTGCCATGGTGCAGATGACTCCCCAGCTTGGGAACCTTCAGCTGTTCCTCACACTTCCAGAATATCATGCTACAGTGGGGGCAGCAGGGGATTGAAATGATCAGAGATGGAGGGATTTTGTAGGAAAGTTTTCAGAGATGAAGACTTAAAAGGCTTACACTGAAAGTTTACAAATCCATGCAAATGATGATTAACTTTGAAAACTGAGGGTTGTTTGTTTTGCCAAAATCCAGACTACCAGACGCAGGAAGTGATCCCTCAGAGTGCAAGGAAGGTAGTTTTAGAACAACTAAGAATGAACTCCCTTTACACTAGAATGAGTCCATTTATTTTCATTCATTTATCTTAACTTTAGAATATGGTAGGAATTCAAACAGATAAAGAAGGGTTAGGCTGTAATTTTTTTTAAATGGCCTTAGTAGACCATTAAACGATTTAAGAGATGCTGACTTCAGGGGTAGGGGCAGCCCAGGAGAGGGCCCGCCTGGAGGGTGTTGAGCCTGGAGAGAAGCTGCCGGTGTCTGGGGTCAGCTGCAGAAGGACTCTGGTCATGGACTCTGCTCAGTCTTTATTTAGGAGACCTCCTGGGCCAATTCCGTCCTGGTTTGCCCATCTTCTCCAAGAGGCTGTTGGAAGAGTAGATGTTTCAGAAGCCTCTCTCAGCAACTAGGTGGAGATTTTTAACAGTTGGAATTCCTGAAAAATGGCAGCACATATCCATAAATAAATATCACAAACTAAATACAGAATGCTTGGCATTTAACATATTTTTGAAACACTGTTTACCAATTTCATTGCCAATTGTCAGGGTTGCCAAACAGCTTTAAAGATTTGGCCTGTCCCCACCACTCAAATTATGATCTGGCTCAAGGAAAACGTTAACTGGATTCAGAACAGCCAATTGTATGTTTGTGTTTGCATAAGTAACTAGATTTTATCCCACACCGGTTTCAAGCATATGTGGAAAGGGAATTGTAGGACACAGGACACAGGCTCAATTTTGACAGCTGAGAGAGAAAAACAGAGAAGGCAAATGTGAATCTGCTTTGCCTGCCATTGTTGGGTCCCTCTTCCAGGACTGGCACTGCTAATAGCTCTAAGCCCTCGTTCTCTTGGGGCAGGTACAAAGTCTCATAAGCCTTCTCCATGCAACAGTCTAAGGGTGGCACTTCTACAGTGGCCCTGAGATGAAACTTAATGTGGCTCCCTAAGGGCAGGGTCAAAGCCATATGCCAATTATTAAATTCTTTAAGATAGTACAGAGTAGGCCTTAAGATTCCTCTTTCAATCCATATGTAGCAAAATGAAATTAAACTCCTCTCTTTCACCCTGCACAAAACTCAAAGTGGATCAAGGACCTAGGCATTAGGCCAGAGACCCTGAACCTACTAGAAGAAAAAGTAGGCCCAATTCTATCATGTTGGCTTAGGAACCAAATTCCTCAACAAAACTCCTAAAGCATAAGAAGCAAAATCAAGAATAAATAAATGGGATAGTATTCAAAAGGTTCTTCAGTGGGCTGGAATTGTAGCTCTGTGGTAGAGCACTTGCCTATCATGCATGAGGCACTGGGTTTGATCCTCAGACCATATATAAATAAATAAAATAAAGGTATTGTGTTCACCTACAACTAAAAATATCTTTAAAAAAAATCTTCACAGCAAAGGAAACGATCAAGAATGGAAAGAAAGCCTACAGAATGGGAGAAAATCTTTGCCACCTACACCTCAGATAGAGCTTTAACTTCCAAGATATATAAAGAACTCAAAAAACTTAATACCAAAATAAAAAGAAAACACCCAATTAATAAGTGAGCCAAGGAAATGAATAGACACTTTACAGAAGAAGAAATGGGATGGGCCAACAAATACATGAAAAAAGGTTCAACATCTCTAGCAATGAGATAAATGTGAATTAAAACTACACTCAGGAATTGAAGCTGCTGCTTCTGCCAGCTAGAACTTCAGGTGAGCACTGCAGGTTTCCAGCCTTGACTCGGAACCTGGTGCGGCCTGCTAGACATAGGCAACCAGTCAGCTACTCACCGTCTGAGGACTCGGAGAGCAATGATGATTTTGTTTCTGCAACTATACCTTTAAGCAGGAAATCCAGAAGAACATCAAAGGAGTCAAAAGAAGATAAACCAAAACCTAACTTGCAGAATCCCCAGAAAGAAGACATTCAACTACAAGAGAAGACCTCTACAAAAAGGATGGCCTTAGATGATAAGCTCTTCCAAAGAGGCTTAGCAGTGGCTCTAGCTTTGTCAGTGAAGGAACGTCCAACAGTCACCAATGATGTGCAGCAGTCTCAAGATAAAAGCATTGAAAAACATGGCAACAGTAAAACAGAAATAACGAATAAGTCTCGTCTCTCTAATTGCAGTGTAGCCAGGGATTATTTAGATTTGGATAAGATCACAGAGGAAGATGATGCTCATGATGTTCAAGGGAAAAGAAAAGAAGCATCTAAAGCTGTGGCCCAGCAGAGGAAGGTGCTTTGGAAGACAGTGATGGTGATAATGCTGAGGACACTGAACCGGATATTGTGACTGGTGATTCTGAGGAGGATTCTGATTTTGATGAGAGTGAAGATAATGATGAAAACATTACTATGAGAAAAAGTAAAATTAAAGAAATTAAAAAGAAAGAAATAAAGGTAAAATCCCCAGTAGAAAAGAAAGAGAAGAACTCTAAATCCAAATGTACTACTTTGGTGACTTCAGTCGACTCTGCTGCAGCTGCCATTAAATCAGAATCTCAGACTTCAGCCAAGAAGGCTTATCTTTATTCAGAAGTCACTAGGAAATACACAGTCCTTCAGCTGAAGGCAAGAGACCAAAGGGGGTCCCACCAGCAGCATCCGGAAGTAGCAGCGACAGCAGCAGCCCCCTGGCGGGAGTGTCTGTTAGGTCCCCAAATCAGAATCTCCGCCTTGGCTTATCCAGATTAGCACGAGTTAAGCCAAATGCCACTCATAGTCAAGTGTGGTAGCAAAGAAATGTTTGATAGAATCACAGTTTTGCAAGTGTCTTTATATTTGACTTGTGTTTAAGATTAAGGAGGGTATTATAATATAGAAGAATTCTTTAACATGTCACATAAATGATCTGTTTTGTAATTATATTCTCTAAAGAGTTCAAGACTTCAAAAAGAGGTTTGTTCATAAGAAATACCTTCTTATGACATTTCTCCTGAAGAGCTGTTCTGTTTCTTAGGTATCATAAGTCATTGTCTTTTTTAGTGGTTGTCAGTTTAACGTGGAGGAAGCACGTATCATGTGCTACAGTTTCCTGGTCACATGATGTTCCTTCCTAACTTTGTCTAGTTTGTGACACTGTAACTGTTCAGTGTATCTGATAAAGGAAAACATTCACATTTCTTTTAGGAGACATTTTGAAATTTTATAAGCAACTTAAGTTAAATTGCCAGTTTTACTGCAAGGATATTTTGTATTTTAGCCAAATATTAAAATAAGAATAAAGAATCATTTTACATATTGAAATGGATACTGCACTATGTATGGCATGTCTCTCACTTGGAAATCAATGATTATTGTATAGAAAATAAAATTTAATGACATTTTACAAACTCTTCATTGTCAAAAGCTTGAATAAAAGAAAAAGTTTAAAATTAAAACTACACTGAGATCCCATCTCACTCCAGTCAGAATGGCAAGCATCAAGAATACAAGTAACAATAAATGTTGGCGAGGATGTGGGGGAAAAAGTTCATTCATACGTTGCTGATGGAACTGCAAATTGGTACAACTGCTCTGGAAAGCAGTATGGAGAGTCCTCAGAAAACTTGGAATGGAACCACCATTTGACCCAGTTATCCCACTCCTTGTTTTATACACAAAGGACTTAAAATCAGCATACTACAGTGATGCAGCCACATTGATGTTTATAGCAACTCAGTTCACAATAACTAAGGTATGCAACCAGCCTAGGTGCCCTTCAACAGATGAATGGATAAAGAAAATGTGCTGTGTGTGTGTGTGTGTGTGTGTGTGTGTTATGTATATCCATACACACACAATGGAATATCACTTAGACATAAATAAGAATGAAATTATGGAATTTGTCAGTAAATGGGTGGAACGGGAGACTATTGTGCTAAGTGAAATAAGCCAATGCCCAAAAACCAAAGGTCGAATGTTCTCTCTGATATTTGGATGCTAACACACAATACAGAGGGGGTAGGGAAGAATAGAAATTCACTGGATTAGACAAAGGGGAATGAAGGGAAGGGATGAGGGATGGGAATAAGAAAGACAGTAAAATGAATCTGACAACTTTCCAATGTTCATAAATGAATACATGACCAGTGTAACTCCACATCATGTACAACCACAAGAATGGGAAGTTATACTCCATGTGTGTATGATATGTCAAAACACATCCTACTGTCATGTATATCTAAAAAGAACAAATGAAAACTAATTTTTAAAAATACAAGAAAGGGTGACCCATAAAACCAGGGGGAAAAAATCCCTTTTCCATTTTACAAATGAAAATATTGAGGAGCAGAGATTGACGTACCTAAGATTATACAACTAGTAAACAGCAGAGCTAGAGTTAACAAAACTAGATCCATCTTGCCCCCCGTGAGACCCGTGCTTTCTCCAGTGTAAGGAGCCAGGGCAAGAAAGCATGGAAAATAGAGGGAAAGAAAAATTCTTGGGAGAAAAACTGCAAGAGACCCAAAAGATGGCTGCAAAGATAAGTCACCCAGATCTCACAGTCTTAGCCAGAGCTGGTCTTGGGTTGAAATAAGCTTACAAGTGGAAGTTCACATTCCACCAGAATCAAAGTAACTGTACCCAATAGGATTGAGCAAACTCCTTTTGTAAGTCAAAAAGAGAAGCAGATGGTAGATATCTGCTCTTTGATAAAGGTAACCATAGAAATACAAGTATCAATATTGGTGCTGTTTTTAATGCAAAATTATATATTATTATTTTGATGGAAATGACTGTCACCTTTAGTTGTTAGAACTCCCTGGAATACTATATTTGCTCTATAGTGAACCTCATGTATTTAACACCTAGAATGAAATGTTTTTAACAACTCCCTGCCCTGGGCAAAATTAATTTTGGTAATAATCACAAAATTAAATAATAATGGCAGGGAAAGAAATGCAGACCATGCATTTTTTCTTGTATTAAACTTCATGCGTATAATCATGGAAGATAAATAAGTAAATGACATATTACCCAAACCAACAGGAAAAAGTAAATATTTTAAAATTACAGTCATATGTTTTCTGAAAAAAGGGGAAAAATTTCTACCTACGTGTTGGTAATAAATAGAACATTTTAGCTTTGGGCTTTGAGACTTCTGCAAATTTTGTTAATGATTTTATCAAAATCAGTTTTCTGTGTATATTCATATTGTGGCAATGTAGCCAGATTTATCAAACTGTTTTCACTCATCATTGATGGAAGTATATTTTTCATTAATTTTTAACTTCTAAAGTTTTCTTTCCTCTGTAGAAAGACACATACAAAGAGTTAAGAAAAATCTTAAGCATGAGGATAAATTTGGCAGAGATCCATTAAATCCCATGGCACAACAAATTCCAGAAACAGCGATACAATTCATGCCTTTGTTCCTTTAAGATCAATCCTAGCAGTTTTCAAATATCTTCACATTGGAAGATTTTTTTTTTTTTTTTTTTTTTTTTTTTTTGCTAAAACCCCATCACCAGGAAATTTATCATAGATTTTTCTCCTGTAAAAATCAGAGAGAGTAGCTGAATGACAGCAAAAAAGAACTTGAGTCATTGTGTTCTTGTTCAGTTCCTGGTAAAATCAATTGAGGTTTCAAATGCTGCCCCTCAAATTTCTTCTATGAAAGACTGGCACCTTTGGTCATTTCTCCTAACATTTCCTCTTTGTACATTGGTTCTCTTTTTAATGTAACTTTCCATTTCCTTACTTTTTCCCCATCTTTGGCAGAAATAACAACCTTTTCAAGAATTTCTTTGAGCTAATCTTCAACAAACAATTCTACTTCATTTTATCTTTTTACTGGTATGTATGTGCATGTGTGTGTGTGTGTGTGAACGTGTTGCTGAGAATTGAACCCAGGGCCTCACACATATGCTACCACGGAGCTACACCCCCAGCCCAAGAGAACAATTTTAAACTTTGGTACCTGTTTGGATTAGACAGCTTTCTGTTACTATGACAAAATACCCAAGAAAAGCAACTTACAAAGAGGAAAGGTTTATTTTGGCTCATGGTTTCAGAGGTTTCGGTCT
This sequence comes from Sciurus carolinensis, assembly GCF_902686445.1. Classification (NCBI taxonomy): domain Eukaryota; kingdom Metazoa; phylum Chordata; class Mammalia; order Rodentia; family Sciuridae; genus Sciurus; species Sciurus carolinensis. Next base: position 68,147,172 of record NC_062227.1, read on the forward strand.
TCAGTCAGTTGACTCTATTGCTTTGGGGCCTATGGAGGCACACCAAATCACAGCAGGAGTACTAGTTAGAACAAAGCTGCTCACCTCATGGCAACCAGGAAGTGAAAGAGAGATGAATGCTCCATTCAAGGGCACACCCCCCGTATCCTAACTTCCTCCGGTTAGACCCCACCTCTGAAAGGTGGAGGCTTCCTCCCAACAGCGCCACAGGCTGGTGACCAAGCCTGTCATACATGGGCTTTGAGAGGACATTTGTCCAAACCACAATACTGTGCAGAACACATTCTGAAGTTTTTTTGACTACATAGAATGTCAAAATTGAAGTCACCCAAGTTCCAGTCTTTGGTCTCTTTAATCACTTCTGTCATTTACTCCCCATCCACTGTTTGGAACAAATGCATGTGGTTGAGTCCTTGTGAACTGAGAGTCAATTTAACTTCCATGTGGAATACAATGTTTATTAAAGGATAAACAAAAATGCGCTAATCTAGGTTTCAATATATACGGTAAAACTCAACAGTAGTCATGGTTGTTTAGAACTTGGACCAACTTCTCCTCTTCAGGGAGAAGGTCTGTGTCACTCCCATTGTTTAGAATTGCCAGTGCAGCTGGGGGTGGTGACACACACCTGTAATCCCAGCAGCTTGAGCGGCTGAGGTAGGAAGATGGCAGGTTCAAAGCCAGCTTCTGAAACTTAGTGAGACCCTAAGCAACTTAGTGACAATGTGTCTCCAAATTTAAAAAAGAGCTGGGGATGTGGTTCTGTGATTAAGTTCCCCTGGGTTCAATCCTTGGTACCTCCTCCTCCCCACAAAAAATAGAATTGCCAGTTCTTGGTGAGAATGAAAAGCAGACCATGTTCTAGATGATCTTACTGATGTCAGATGCTCCACAGACATTGTCCCCAGGCCCCCCACGTTGCCTGCACCCGGGCAGATGGCTCCCACGGCCTACCCTTGCTTTACCATTGACCCAGTCACTTTTAACCTATGACAGACGTGGACTCGCTGGCCGCCATGCCTTGACTGAGATCGCAGAAGCACCCCTTCTGTTCCCGCAACCCCGTAACTTCTATTGTCCTGCTGATTTCTTCACGCTGCAGTAAGTCGATTTAGAGACTGAAAGCCCACGGGTTTGTTTTCTCCCGTTCAAGTCGTATTCTCCTGGCTGAGGAAGGACCAGCAGGGTCTGGTTCCCTCCGTCTTCCAATCTCTCTCCGGGGCTTCCCTTGGCCCTGCGTAGACTGTCTTCTCTGGCGTCTGAAGGGAGAGTTCTTAACTCTCTTCAGTCATAGATCAGAGTTAGGATCCTGGCAAAAACGACCTTTCTCTCTTGTTTCCTCATTTCTAAATAAATGAGCAAATGTTTAGCCAAATCGTTTCGGAGGCCCCTTTTCCTTCCTCAGGGGCAGCCTGGGAGGTGGAATGTCCGCAGCCGAGTCTCCTGGGTTCCAGCAGATGGTGCCAGGGAAGTGAAAGGTCAGCTCCCTCTCTCGGACTCCCAGGGGACACTGCTGACTTTTCAGATGGTCATGTTTCCTTGTTTGGCATCTTCTGAACAGTTAGGCCCTGGAGACTTCCAGATGTCTCCCTCGCTTGCAGAGCAGGATTTTCCGGCAGTGCCCTCCTCGGGTAGACCATTATTATTTGTCCTGACACTACCCTCCAAAAGGGCAGGAATGACTTCTCAAAGATAACCCAGGCTCTTCCTGGGCCACACTTGCTCCACACAGAGCCTTGCTCTGTCTCACTCCAGTCTGTGATGGAAGAGAGGGACAGAATCCTATTGCCGTTGGAGGTGGAGAAGCTGAGGCGGTGAGGGTTGGAATGAGCTCCCCATGATGGTACAGCTGCCCCGAAGCCGGGACTAGAACCGCTGTTTCCCAACTTCCTATTCATTCACGCACCCCAACTCCAACTTGCTTAGCTCAGGCCTGGCTCCAACCCAGGAATCCTGGTTACGCAACTGATACCAAGCAAGTACTCAGCTAGAGAGTATAAATAGATACAGTGCCTTGCCTCTAAGAATTTATGATTCCAAAATCACAAGATTTGTGCATTGAGCAACCAGATGTCTTTAGAAATATGGAAAAGGAGTAATAGCCTAGAAATAGTTGGTTTCTCTGACTTTATTGTTTGTGTATTTTTATACCAGGACATGAAAATCTGTTACCTATGTCTGGCGACAACATATTTAGGAAATGGTCCTTAAAAAGCTCTATACACCAGGGATGACAAATTACAGGCACGTGTCCCTGTAGATGTTTGTGGCACATTGTGACTCCATGTTGGCTCTCTGCCCACTTAGCCCAGATGCAGCCTCAGAATCCTTCCTAACACAGTGCTCTGCTCAGTCACATTTCACAAAAAATTTCAACTAGTGAGCCAAACTCAGTTCGCCATCCAACTACAAGTGTTAGACTTATGATTCCAGGAAATGTGAAATGTTGGGTTGTTTACCCTTTTGGCCAGCCACTCTCTGGTGACTTTCTCTTTTTACCACCTATGCCCCACCCCATTCCCAAACAAGGGTGAGGAGGAACAAACTACAAGGTAATTGTGGTTTGAACCATAAGTCACACACCTGAGGCCTGCGGGACTTTTGCAGGGGCCACAGCAGTTTACGAGGGAAATGAGTGAATTTGCCAGGCACGCCTTCCTGCACCCCCTTTCAGAGTTCCTGGGGCAGATGTTCTTTGGAAAAGCCCCACCCCCAGCTAGCTCAAGTGCCCCATCCCCACGCTGATTGCAGTTTGAGAAATTACCTCATCATCTCCCTGGAGACATCTGCCCTTTCTTAGAGGACTGAGTCTTAAAGATCAAGTCTCATCACTTAAAAATTATTCCTGGGGAACCTTCAGCCAAACAGTGTGTAGGGAGGGGGATATCTGGAGTCCCAGTCTGACTCTCTATCCTCTTCTGGGACATCCACCCTTTCAGGTTAGTTCTACGGTCAACATCAGGAAATCCTAAAATGAAGGACCTGAAAGGATCTTTGAGCCCTGAACTTGGTTGAATAGAATCTCCCCAAAACTTCATGTTCACCTGGAACCTCAGAATATGAGCTCATTTGGAAATAGGGTCTTTTGTATGAGTTTCAAGTTAAGGCTGGACATGAGATCAATTTGCTTGGGGTGGACCCACAGTCCCACAAGGATATTCCTATAAGATGCAGAAGGACATAGAGACAGAGTAGAAGCCTATGTGACAATGGAGACAGAGATTGGAGTGATGTAGTTACAAACCAAGGATGTGAGCAACCACCAGTACCAGGAAGATACAAGGAGGGACTTTTCCCAAGGCCCTTGGGAGGGAGCATGACCCTGCCAACATGGCTCTGGCCTCCAGATCTGTGAGAGATACAGTTCTGTCATTTCAGGTCACCCAGTTTGTGGTCACTTGTTACAACATCTAAATAATATATCTGGTCCCAAATCTTTATTTTGCTCTTGGAAAATCTTTGCTCTTGGAAAAGAAAATCCACACCAAGATCGTAGGTGTAACCGTTCTCATTCTACAGACAAGGAAACTGAGGCAGAGTTGCACTCAGGAAACAGCAGTGGGATCCAGGCACCTAACCACTGTATTGTGGCTCACGTGAGGTTGAACCCATTCTCTAAGAAGTTTGTCTTTGACCATCACTGACTGTGCTTTGTGGGCTCAAGCAACCCAAGGAAAAATAGAGGATAACTGGGCTACTGGGTGCTCAAAATAACTCTCTTTTATAAGCAAAGGTTGCCATGAGGAGAGGGGAGTGGAGGATGGAGGAATAACCAATCTCTTCTTTACTCCTTGGAGAGGCAGATCTTCCAGAGATTTACTCACCAGGTACTTTCACACCTCTGGTTATTGGTGGTGAGGATTCAGTTAAGTAGGGCACTTTGCCTCGGTTGCTTTACGAATAAATAGCTCAGAAGAAAACATAAAGGTACTTTTCTTTCTGTTGCTTGATATATTTTTCAGGGTAATATCTGTTACTATTTTTTGAGAACTGCTGAATGCAACCCATATTTCATCTTCAGGGAGAAGAATCCTTCCTTTTCCTTAATTTACAATCATTACTGAAAATAACAGAAAGCCATCAGCAGCCTGTTCGGTGTGCTTTCAGAAATTTAAATAACCAGCTGGTCAATATGCCTTTATCCCCTTTGGAAAAGAAAACCACCTTTTCCAGGAAAGAAGTGTCCTTGTTAATGATGATTTAAATTTCCATGGCATTGTTTATTCCCATTTGGTGGCCAGGGGAGAATGCACTTTCAGAGGACTGATAGATTTTAGACAGAATAATCACTTGGTGTTTTCCTACTTCCCTGCTGGCAGGCAGTAGTGCCTGCAGAGATCAGGGGTGGAGCGATCACCAGAAGCTAACCAGAAAGGTGGATGACAGCTGAGTCTGGCACCAGTGTCCTCAGGTGGGCTGCTTCCTCCCCCATCAGCTCCAGGACCAAGTCCACGTGCACTTCTTGCATTTGCTTCTGGGATCTTAGTACCTCTCTAGGAGTGACTCAGAGGCACGGCTGAGCCAGGGAATGTCAGCAGGCTCTCAAGGTGGCCGATGATCCCTGTAGAACAACATGCAGATGGGGGAAGGCAGGGCCTGAGGCAGAAAGGCAGGCCATCTGGCTCCAGGCTGCGGTACCGCAGCTCCTGGGTGCCACACAAGGGGGTCCAATCACCCACCCAGACTGAGGTCTTGCTTCTGCTCCCATCTTTTTCCTGGAAGGTTCCACTACCAGTCCCTTAAGAAGAAGTAGCTAAATAGAAACTCAGCACATGGCTGAGTTGCTGCTACCTGCTAACATGGGTTTTAAGAAGGGCCATTTTGTAGTCTCATTTCTTATGCCTTATTCCATGACTCTGGGACCATATTTTGATCAACCGGAATGATTTATGAACACATTCCAAATAGAGGTTAGCTTGCTCCCAGGGCGTTACATTTCCCAGGATACTATGAGGAAATTCACTCACTCCAAAAGCTGATATATTCCTAAGTCAGAAGAGACCCGTGCGGCTGTCTGAGAAAGAGCCGTAATGTGAGATGGGGACAGTGCTCAGGAGATCCAGGGGGAGGTGACGGTGACCCAGTCAGGGTCTAGATCCAGCTCCTCTCCTAAAAACTCTCAGCTGGGGACATATCCCTGGCTAGCTGTCCTCCATGACAGGTGGGTGTGCCCCGTGATCACCCAGCCTATGTCTGTTCCCAACCTTTCCTAATCAGGTTGTCCTTAGACCGCCTGACAGATGCCCGTAAGGGGAAGTGACAGATGGACACCTCCTCTTCCCAAATAGAAAGTTTAAAAACCAGCCCCTTTCCTGGGAGATGGAGAAAATTAGGAATAAGGGGTGACAGTCCAGGCCAGGAGAGGACCGAGGAGGAGCACCTTCAGGAGTGCTTTAAGGAAAATGTGACCTTGTGGATTTCCTCCCATAAATTGTCACAGAACTATACAAGTAAACTAATATTCATGTGGTCTACTCTATGACTATGTCGACTGCAGCTGCGAAGGGGCGGGCGAGAAAAATACTACCCTCGGCTCCAATTATGCTGTGATAACAGTTTAAATTTTATTGAGTAAATAATTTTCTCTGTGGGTTTAATAAAAAACAAAACGCAGCATAACACCCATTAGTCATCTGTCTGAGGTAAGGCTTAAATATATATTTAACACATGCGTTTTTTGTTCAGCGCCCCTGATTCAGAGCAAGGCATGAGTTATTCATACCTCCAGGGGGTAAATGACTAGTTCTTTTGGTAAATTAGGTTTTTGTTTTCATTTCCTGTTAGAATCTTTGGCTTGGGTTTTTAATTTACTTTGAACCAAAGGCAGGAATGGAGTGGGGTATGCGTGTTTCTCATGGTTACCTGTGTGAGGATTGGGGTGTCATAGTCGGGATGGTAAGTCCAGCAAGGTTCCTGCCAGGTCCGCTCCAGGAGGGGACAGAGGTGCATCCACACTGTCTGGAGGGAGAAGGGAGGCAGACAGCAGAGCTGGGCACACACTCGTGAATCTCCAGAAGGGCAGCTGGGAAGCTCTCCCAGGACATCTGGGCTGGTTCGAAGCTTTGTGGACAGTGTTGGATGCAAGGTTGGGATAAATTGAGAGGTATGTGATCTTTTCCTTTTGGATTATAAGAAATCCAATCAAAGTCTTGTGTGAAGGCCCATCGTCAATTCAGCTGTCTCTTGCCCACTGACAACAGTTCTAACTGGAAAATGAAAGGCTGGGGTACTTCCACAGTTGGGGTATGAGGCCAGTCCCTTTGGATCAAGATGGGACAACCTCAAGGTGCAGTCCCTGTTCCAGAGCTCCCCATGAGAGAGCCGAATTCAGTCTCCAGGGCAGACATCTCTGCTTAACTTTCCTCCCTTGCCTTGTCCTCTCCCCTTATGCTCCTCCTCAGGGGGACATCCCTCCATAAACGATGCTCACACGAACTGCCCCCTCCCTGCCCCAGCTCAGGCTCCAGAAAACTGACCTCAGGGTGCTTGTCAGAAGACAGGATTCCTCGGGTCCACCCACAAGAGGAATTCAGTAGGCCTGAGGGAGGCTTGGGAAGCTGCATTTTCATCAAACACCAAAAGTGATTCTGGTCGAGATGAGCCAAGCAGCACCCTTGGGGAAGAACCCGATCCGTGAGTCAGGGGTCAGTCTGCCAAGGAGCAGCGTCTGCGCCAGCCCACACAGGGGGCTGCAGGTGTGTGCGGTGGACTCTGACTTCAGCTCTTGGTTTCCTTTAATCTTGAAGAAAGGGTAATTTTCTTGAGTTGAGTGACCTTAGGTCACAGTAGTGCCTTGAAGGACTTTGTGCAGGAGGTCATGATGGTCTGGGTAAAATGTTGCAGCCTCTGGCTAGAATCCTGCATTTCAGAGTGGAGGCCAGATTCTCTCACCAGTTAGAGGTGCTCTGCCAGGAGGGTTGCATCCAACTAACCCCAACCTGCAGGTTCCTGTGAGCGCTGATTGAGGCAGAGGACACCATAAGAACAGGGTGGTAGCCAAGAAGGCTGATTATCAAAGCCAAAGCTGTGATTCATAACAGGGACTATGTGTACATAATTACTAAAATATTGACTGCACATTCAGCAGTGTGCTAAATTAAAGGCAAACCAAATCTGGTGACAGCTCCGAAAGATTGCAAATATTCACCATTCAGCTCTTTTCTGCAATAATTTGGTGAAATGTGAAGAATGCAGTCCAATTTATTGAGCACTGCTTGCAACAATTGTGGTTCAGCTCTTGTCCTTCCAGAGCTCCTGATGGAAGGAATGTGACAGTGACCATAATACAATGTCAAGATAGCAGGAGGGGTGGAGGTAAAGCTAAATCTGACAGAAGGACTTGGGGAAACCCTCAACAATGAGGAACTGGAGGGAGGAGAGGTCGAGATGCAAAGGAACCCCAGGAAAGCCTGGATAAAAGAAGCTTTAGGGTTCACGCACATGCTGCATTTTAGTTAAATTACAAGTTCATAAGCACGCCTTCAAGTGTGACTGCAGCCTGGTGACATCAAACAAATATTTTCCTTTTAGGAATGGAGGCCTGATTCTTCCATTGATAAGAGAATAAATAAAGGAATAAATCAAACGCTCTTTTCATTTGCTTCTAACTGCTATTTTACTCACCCACTGAGTTGGGGTCTTAAAAAAGTTTTCTACAATCCTATTTTTCATTTTCAAATTTCTATTTTTTCCTTTTTTGAAATCTTTGTGGTCATTTTTAATAGCCCTGATTATTTTTATGATTCCTTTTTCAAGCTTTTTATTTTCCTTTTTTTTGGGGGGGGGGGGGATTTGAACCCAGGGACTCTTAACCACTGAGCCACATCTCCAGCCCTTTTATTTTTTTATTTGAAGACAGGGTCTCGCTAAGTTTCTGAGGCTGGCTTTGAACTTGCCATCCTCCTGCCTCAGCCTCCCGAGTCGGTGGGATTGCAGGCATGCACCATCCATTGTCCTTTTTCAAGCTTTAAACATTCTACCCATTGTTGTTTTATATTTCCAGCCTGACGGTTTGGCTGCCTGGAGGAAGGGGGTTTGCTTCTGTTCTTTGTTGCTTCTGCTGACTCTCATTCATGGTGGCCTCTTTGCTGGTGTTGCTCACGGTCTTTGATTTGAAAGAACCCTTTTTGTCTCTTTCATTTATCTTACTTTACGGGAGTCCTGAAGGCCAAACTGAGGATGCTTTTGTGTGGAGAGGATTTGGGTTTGTTCGGCTGAGGGCAGCAGGCATGATCCCAGCCTAAAGCAGGGGTCTCCACTTCTGCCCCTCCCCTTTGCAGCAGCCCCTGGCTTAGACTAATCAGCCCAGGGCTGACGCTGACATCCGGATCAAGGCAGCTCCATCTTCCTATTTGATTGTTTCTCAGTGTTCCCTTTGGGGTTTAATCTCACTTTGTTTTCTTCGTGCTCAATATGAACCCAACAATGCAGGGGAGAAAGCATTTTCTAGAGTCAGTTGTGCCCAGTCCTGCTAGACTTCCTCTTCTTCCACTGACTTCCACCTAACTGTTTGCTCTGTGTTGGGGGTGGGCAGGGTGCTGAACCCTCGGTTATCTCTCAAATACAGTACTTTGTAAATAGGAAGTATCCATTATATAACTCCTGATTTGCTGGTTAATATTTAAACATCACGCAGGCAGATCAGCAGTCCTCATAGCAATGCCCCTTTCAAATCAATGCTCTAGTCCCGTGTGGTGTGGCCTTTCCTAATTATTTGAGGCTGTATTATTCTAAGAGCCTCCTCCCTTCACTCACAAGTGATTAATGCAATGTTGTCGGTACAGCTTCGCCCACCACCACCTCCAAGCCTGTTGCCAACTGTGGTTTGCAGTGGCTGGGCCCGCATCCCGGAGGCCTGTTTGTTTGTCCTGGTATTCATTACTATTTGGCTCCCCTCCCATCTGCTGCCAGTGCAGAGTTATTTATATCGACTCGGAGAAGGCTCGGGGAGCTTCGCTGTGATAATCCACATCCTCGGATGCCTTTCAGCCCAGAGGACTTTGCACGTGGCATCGTCGCAGGAAACCCTTCCCGGGGACCCGGGGGAACTCCTGGCTTCCCCGGGAAGTGGCAGCTGCAGGTCCATCTGCTCAGCTGATAAGGCCTTTGCGTTCACATTAAGAGCCCTGGCCCACAAACATGCCATGGAACTTGCCCAAAGAGGTCGCGACAGCTGAGTCACTGTGAAGAGCTTTGAATCTGTGATTCTGGGGGTGGCTCCCAGCAGGAGCACAGCCAGGCACTGAGTCACGCCACTCAGCCTGGGGGTTACTTGCTGTGTGTCCACATTCTAGAAGAAGGGACACCACCTGGATTTGAACGTCATACGATATATCCACATCTTAAGACACCCCATGGGACCCATCAATATATACAATTTTTATGTATTGATTTTTATTTTATTTTTTAAATATTTTTTTTAGTTTTAGGTGGACATAATACCTTTGTTTTATTTTATTTTTTTAATGGGGTGTTGAGGATTGAATCCAGGGTCTCAAGTGTACTAGGTGAGTGCTCTGCCACTGAGCCACAACCCCAGCCCCTTATGTGCTGATTTCTGAAAAACAAAATAAACGAATTAAAAGAAAAGACCAGCATTTCCTACCAAACTTATTTAATCTGGAAATTTTTCTTTTAAGCAAGAAGAAGTGGGGGTGGGGAGGATGCTGCTCAGAAGTTACCCATCTTCCCTCTGCCCAGCCCAGCCCATGAGTTCGGCAGTTCTGAGGCCAGTATGGTGTCCCCCTCTGAATGATTTACTGTCATCGTCACATTTGGGCGATGATAATTCATCAGCTCTCATTTTTTCAACCAATAGAATTTATTACAGCCAGCATTTCATTCTTAGACACAGGATAGAGCTCAAATAGAGACTTTTTGACATTCTGGCAGCCGTCTAACTCAATTAACAAATTACCACGAGGCCACAGCCACAGCTCCCTAAAGAAATTAGACCAGCACCAGGAGAAGTCAGGCTGGGGGGAGGGGAGTGTCAATGATCCTTTTCAATGAAATTGAACAAATTACCCACAAACTCGTTCTCCTATTGGTGCTTATAGCAAGTGACATCCAACATATAACTTTGGGAAGAAGGCCAAAGAGAAAATTTGTGACCTGGCAAAATTTTGTGCTGAAAATAAAATTTCAAATCAAATTTATCTACAGGTCAGTTGTAGTCCATCAGATCATTCCAGGGAAGCCACTACAAGCCACCCCTGCGCACACGTACACACACACACATCTGTAGCCTCTGGAATGACGTTTCTGCCAGGGGAATATCAACATTGCACCATTAGAGTCGTGTTGAAATTCAGCTGGTGAAGGGAGGTGGCAAGTGTGGGCGGTAAGTTTCAAAACTAGGGTTTTGAAACACCAACAGTGCCTGGCCCTGTGGTCTCTGGCTGGTGAAATCATTGGTGCCGTTTACACACCCACGAAGGTTGTTTGCTCCTCCTGCTGTAAGAGCATTTCAAGTCCTGCAAGAGCAGAACTCTGGCTGCTTTTGGCATTGACTCTGTTTCCTCTAAATGCGCCCCTTGCCATAGCACGGGGCCATCCGCTCGTCTCCCCTTGCTCTGAAAGTTTCCTCTCTCTCACTCTCTGAAGGTCAGTCTGAATCAATATGACAATTTGGACTTTCAGCTTAGGACCAGCAGATGTTAGCTGTTTTGTCCTTTTTGTTCCTGGAGAAAAGTAAATAGAAGGTGGGTTGCAGACATTCCCAGGGACTTGATGTCGTTTTTTGATAGAGAAACTGTTCTTATGGACTAGCTTCCCCTGGGAGAGAATGTGTAATTTTTATCCTGCTTTTGTTCATTTAAGGGAATTTTTCTCTTGAATTTTATCATATGATATTAAAATAACAGGAATAAAAATTACAAACCTTTGAAATAAGATCATTATTCCTGTTACTCTTGTATCAAAGTCTCTCTACCCCATTCCCCTTCTTTTTTTTTTTTTGGTACTGAGGATTGGATCCAGGGCACTTAACCACTGAGCTACATCCCCAGCCCTCTTTATTTTTTATTTTGTGCCAGGGTCTCACTAAGTTGCTTAGGGCCGCACTAAGTTGCGAGGTTGACTTTGAACTTAAGATCCTGCACCTCAGCCTCCTGAGCCACTACCCCTTCTTCATGATCAGCACTGCATACTGGAAGGAATCAAAATCTGTGTCCCACCACCCCCATGCTCCTGGCCTCTCCCTCTGTCACCGGGGAGAGTTGTGCTCCCCTGTGCAAACATCCCACCCCACTCGAACACCGTGCTCCCAGGACTGCCTGCTCTCTGTGTGGTCATTCCCATAAGCAGGCATCCTGCTGGCCTAGTCCGCATGGCCACAAACCCTCCTGCCTGCGTGTTGCCCTCCACCTGCTGGCTCATTCTGTTTCTCTTCAGAGGCTCTTCTCTATACAGAGCTGTTTGCACCTCCTGGCCCTCTGTTCTCTCCTGAACCCACTCACATCTTTTGTCCTCACTCCAACAGTGAAAGTACTCTTGTCACAGTCATCAGTAAGGTTCCTGATGCCAAAATCCATGGTGGTGTCCAGTGCATGGGTGGAGGGCGGCTGCAGCATCTGTGACCAGGGGCGTCTCCACCAGGCCTGTCTTGGGAATAGATCTGGGGTGTCTTTCCTGTTCAGGAGCTTTTGTCCACACCTGGTTCTCCAACCCGCTCAAGGTTGCTAGTGCCCTTTCAATAATCCCATTTTGACAAAGTAGCTAGAGTTGGTTTCTGATGCTTGTAGTAACGACTGTTGAACTGATCATTGATTCACTGGGGAAGCCAGACTGACCTGATTCCGTACGATGACTCACTTCTAAAAAAATGGTTTGGGGAGATTTCTCTGGGCCCCTCACCACCAGGAATTGTTGGGGCGGGGGGAGTGTTGAGCATCTCTCAGCAGATGCTTAAATAATGGCATACTGAACCAAGCAGCCTCTCCTCCCAGGGTTCTTTGACATGGCTTTCTCTCTTTAGAGTTGACCAGGATTCTCATTCTGTCCAGATTTTTCCATTTTAAAATGGAGTGAAAAAACAAAATGGGTAGATGATATGAACATGAAGGAGTTTACAGGAGAGAAGACACTAATGGCCAAAAAGCACACGCAAAACTGCAAAAACTGTCATAAGGGGCAGGCTCATGAAAACCCGTCGGATTTAGAAAAACTTAAATCTGATTTGATGAGGCAGTGGGGACTCAAACACAGCTCTCTTGGAAAGAAAACAGGCAAAATCTAGAGATGATAATAACATGAGGACCTTTGGTCACAACCATGTAGAAATCTGGGAAAACCTGCACAAGATGATGTACAAGAATGTGGGCGGCATTGGCATTTTTCATAAGGAAAATCTAGAAATTCTCCATCAGGAGAATGGATAAATAAATGGCATGTGCCTACAAAGGAGTATCCTGTGGCAGCAAAGATGAACGAACTTTAGCTACACGTTCAACTGGAGTAAGTTTCACAGCCATCGTGGGGACACAGAAGCAGGATGCACACAGTACCTTCCAAAGGTTAGAAATCACAGGACACAATGCCATATCGTGCTTAGGGATAGAGATATATACATACAGGAAGCCCAGTATACAGAAATGCCTGGAAACAATGAGCTGTAAATGAGTGATTGTCACTCCTGGGAACGGCGTTTGAAGGTGCAAGAGGAGAATGCCCTGAGCAACGAGCAGGTGCTCACTATTCATGTGTTTCATTGTTTCATTTAATAAGTTGGATCGTGAGTAGACCTTCCCTCATACCTAAACTATTTCATAGCTAAAAAGAAAAAGGAATGGAACAATGGATTAGGAAAGAGAAATCAATCAGAGAAGTTTATCCAGGTCACTCAGAGGTGGCTGTGGGTTCTCTGAGTACTGGTTTTCCTAGAAGTGGCCTCGAGATCCATCTGGGCCCAGAGTTGGCCAACTTTTCTACCAACATTGCCCTGTTTCCTGGTTCAGAAATAATGAGTCTGTTGATACTATATGTCTTCCTCCTGCAGCTTAGATTCCATGATTTGTTGGAAGGCAATGTGAGCCGCTAGCAATCAGCTTGGTTTATTTCATCTCTTCCCTTCCCATCTCCTTCCTCTTATGGATTGGGTTTATTTAGGAAAAAAACAGGTAACTGATTTCTGGCAGTGATTTCTTCTCTCTGAGTCCTTGGCCTTGTGCTCGCTCACTAGCTTTTGCCAATAGCAGTAGAAAAACTCCAAAACATTGGAATGAAAGGGGTCTGTGGCTATTGTGGGCTTAGTGATATAAAAATATGGGGAGATTAGTTCCATATTCACTCCACAGCAGGACAATTAAATAACTGACCTCCCATTCCATGAAGAAGTATCTGCCCATATACTGGGAGTCTGTAATATAAGCCTAAGACATCACAAGGATGTGAAAGGGACATGGGTAATAAATTAGCAGTATTATCAAGAGCCTTCCAAATGCCCATGGCCTTCAACCCAGTGATTCCTCTTTCAGGACACTAATCCAAAGTAATCACTAAATATTATGAAATATTCATGTCTCCCAAATTGCAAAAAAAACAAAACAAAACAAAACAAAAAGAAACCATAAAGTTCTTCCAAAGGGGAACAATCAAGAAAAGTATAGAAAAAATCCAAACTATGTATTACAAGGCCATTGAATATGATACATATAAGGGCTTAAATGACATGGAAAAATATTCATAATAGCACCTAAATTACAAGGAACAAGATATGAAACTGTTATCTAAAATTAGCCACCCTATTCTAGAATGTCTCTAGCATCTATCAGTCTACAGAAAAGAAAAACAGAAATGAAATATACAGAAACATTAACAGTATCCCTCTCTGGATAAAGAGCGTATGGCAATGAAAGTACATATTGTTTATGTTTTTTTCTGAAGTTTTATACAATGAATATGTATTACTTTTAAAAATTTGGGGGGAATAGTAAAAAGCCCTCTGAGCTCCCCAGAGCAGTGCCTCAAGGGGTGACCGACTCTACCACACCTGAGGGCCAGAACACACTTAGGGGGGCAGTGATATCTCAAGAGCAGTGCTTCCAAACCTGTGGGCGGGGATCCCACGTCAGCACTCACGTGATTCTGGATTCTCACCCCCGGGAGGGGGTGCCCCGCCTGCCCACCCGCCCACTCTTCAGAACCTCGGCGTCCTGGTGGATGCTATGGAAAGGCAGGTGCCACCCAGGGCAGGAGAGCTGGCCTCATGGTCGTAACTCCCGAACTCTCAGAATCAACCCTTGCTTCCCACTCTCCGCCCCCCATTGACACCAGGGCCCAGAATTCTCCCACAGACATTCATTCGTCGCTCTTGAAGTTTTGGTATCTGTGAAGAACATTGGAAGAAGAAATGTAGAGCCGGTGACGTTGGAGATCTCAGGCTAAGATTCCACGGTGGTTCCATGATGATTTGTCCCTTCAGTGTGAATAAATTCTGGATCATTTCTTGAAAGCAGAGAGGACAGAGGGTGAATTAGAGCATCTGCAACCCAGGGAAGGAGGAATGAGTGCAGGTAGGATACAAGGAGGAGGCCTGGTCTTCCCTACAGGCTGGCCCTTCTCTTCTCCAAGGGGTGAAGGCAGGGGAGAGAAACAGTCTCAGGATCAGAGTGAAGAGCCTGACAGACCTGGCAACTCACCTGCAGCCTCTCAATGAAGAGCCTGAAGGTACAAGAGTCACCTGGGCAAGTGGCATGTGTTGCCCAGTTTCTATGGTGAAGTCCTAATCTACCATCATCTCCGAGTGTGACCTTATTTGGAGATATGTCGCAGATGTAATTGGCTAAAATGACGTCACGCTGGAGTAGGACGGCCCGAATCTAACAATTGGAGTCCTTATAAGAAGAGGAAATTTGGACATAGACATGCCCACAGACATAGTGCTGTCTGAAGACTAGGAACCGCCAGCAGCCAGGAGACAGGCCTGCTGCAGACCACTCCCTGCAGCCTTTGAAGGAGGCAGAGTCCTGCCCACACAATAACGCAGACTTCTGACCTCCAGAACTACAAGAACACATTTCTGAGGTTCTAAACTACTGGGTTCTAGTTGCTCATTATGGCATCCCTGGGACACAATGAGCCTGAGCTGGTGAGAGGGGGCTCCCAAGGTCCCCCACCCTGAAAAGTGTGTAGAACTGGCTCCCAGTGGCCACCAGCCTCACAGAACTGGCCTCTGTCCCATCAAAATGGAGCCAACCCCCCAGTCAAGAGGAAGGGTTAATTCAATCTTCCATCCCATGGGGGGCCTCTGCTTGGACACAGTTTATTTAAATTGTCTGGTCCATTTTTATTACTCATGACACACCATCATATAAGTGACTCATAAAATTGGATATAAAAAGAAGGTAGTATCATTTTGAATTCCTTTAATATAATATAATGGGGAAATTAATCATTTATTACAGCAGACAATTAAAAACCACTCAGAAAGAGTTCTCTTCAACCTGAAATTTGGCAGTGGAAAGTTCACTTCCTACAGGTTTGTGAAATTGTTGCATCTTTAGCAAAGGAAGCATCAGAAAATTTAAATGATAAGGCGTTTGTCTTTGGGTGGGTTTCTCTCTCTCAAAAACAGAAGTGTCTTCTTCAAAGAGGGTCTCAGAAGCTACTGAACACAGGGAATGCAGGCAAGGTTCCCTCCTGCAGAGGTCAGTACTCTTGCAGTGTGAAAAGAGAATAAACTAGTGACCCAGAAGAGATGACTCAAGTTCTAATTCAGTACTCTTATTTAACAGTTACTCTCTCATTTCTACTGAGGACCTCAAAGTATTTTGCAAAGGGAATCGAAACTTCACAATGATCCAAGAGACAAATGTGTTTTTGCTAAATTGGCACACACACACACACACACACACACACACACACACACACACAAAATAGGACCAACAATGATAGAGAGGCCAGGGGACCAGTTGGCCACCTAGATCAGCCAGTCTGCTGATTCACCAGCTCGGCCTAAGTAATCACACTGCAGTTGCTCAGCACTTGTGTCCCTCTGAGACTGCGCTAATTACTTTAAGACTTGTTCCTGTCTTTGTTTCAATGAAAACTTCCTAGTGCTGGTAAATCCACTCTGGCCTCTTCACTGCTCAGGCACAGCTCAGAGAAGCAGCCGAAACAGATGCCACTGTCACCAGCCACCACACTGACTGCAGGACCATAGCCAAGCTGACATGGTGGCATGTGGCCACTGGTTGCTCAAATTGATGCCATCCATATTCTTTAGGCAGCTCCTGCTGCTGTGCTCTGTCACCAGGCTTACCAGGGGCAAATTGGCATCTGCTCCCAGCAAACCCAGAGCACAAAAGAACCAACAACAGGAAGGAGGTTTGTTAAATCTACCAAAATATAAAAAGAGTCTGCGGCCTTGGTGATGTGTTATGGATCCAAGTGGCGAAGCACAGCAATGTTGCCAAAGAGTTTTTGGTTCAGGGACAAATCTTGATTCTAAGAGCCTGTCCCTTCATCACTGGAGCCTGCGAGAGGTCCTATCCTGACATCAGATGCCATTCAGCAGGCAGCTACTTGGTGGTGTTCACCTGCAGTTGACAAGAGTGTGAAAATTGGCTTGAAGACCCCAGAGCAATCCACCAAAGTTGGGGTTATTTTTGCTTGTGATCCCTTAAAGGTCTCTGTGGAGATGGGACAGTGGAGACATGTGCTCTCCAGAGGACTCCTGGCCTCATCCTATCATCCTCCCTGCCTCCCATGTTGGCATGTCTGTGACCTGGAGGACACAGACTCCCCTTCATTTCATTCTGTCAACAAATTGTTGGGTGTCTGCTGAGGGTCACATCCCAAGCACAGTGAGAGACAATTCTGAAAAAATGTCTTCTGTCCCCAAATCCACAAATGTTGTATAGGAGGATGCCTCTGTCTTCAAATCTATTCATTTCCTGAGTTTTAGAAAGTGATAGCAAGAGATACCAACAGGTACACTTTTCTCCAAACAGCTCTATTTGTGAGTGATGAGAAATAGGACATATCAGACTAAGAAGGAATGGATGCTTCCAGACAAGCTAACGACCTAACAGCCGATCCAGTATTAGGTATCTACCTAAGTTCTTACTTTCAAATTTTTAAAACATTTATTAGATATGCAATCCTGCCTGAGAATGGGTATTATTATATTTTTTAATGTTTTATTGTTTTGAATGTTTAAGACAACAGAAACAATAAATCTTTAAAAATAATAGAAAATTCCCATCCGCTCACAAACCAATCATTTCCTTTGTCACATTTCCTACCCATCTTACTTTACGTATGTAAGTGTTTTTTACGTGATTGCACAACATAGATGCAATTTTATTTTGTTTTACCTGAAGTCATAAAGCATTTGTGTTTCTGTACGAATTTCATGCTTACCAGTGTTTACTAATTCATTATATTCAGTCTAGTAAATATACTACAATTCACCTACCATTATTTGCTATTACAAATATTTATACTAAGGATTTTCATGTCCGTGTGTGTTGATTTTTCCTTTTTTGGACTATTAGGAAAATTCCTAGGATTAGGGTTTCTGGTCTAAAGAGTATTCATGTTTTATTTGGTTTTAGTGAACTGAAGTAGGTTTTGTTTAGAAAATTTCACAATGACAACAGAGGTCATGGTTTTGTGTGTGTTGCAAAACCAAGGCTGGCAACCCACTGCCTGGCCTTGAGTCCTCAAGCCACATGGCTGGCCTTTACGCACCGAGAAGCAGACAGAAAGAGAGAGTCCCACTTGAAACAGTACAGACATGGCATACAAATGACGAGACTAGAAAAATGATCTTTTGCCTTTCATTGATTTTTTTTTTCTGCTGCAGTAAAGCATGTTATGAAAATGGTGTTTCCAGTTTTCATTTATCTGTGACTCATCAGAAAAATCTTTTCAACTACCTTCAGGGCTAGTGGTGGGCCTTATAATCACAGGAACTCAATAAATATTTGTTGAATTGAATTGAAGGGAGATGAATTTTTATGACTTCATTCCGTTTTTCCATTTTTGCAATGGATATATAGCATGAGCAAGAAATAAACCATTGTTGTCATAAACACAGGGATTTGGGGGTTGTTTATTACTACAGCTGACCTAGACTTTCTAGACTGATGTATCTCCCACTTGTCAAGGACTTTCTTTGAAAAATGGCTAAATGAACAAAGGTATTCATAGTAGCATTATTTATGATTGCAAATAAAAGCCAATGCACTAGGAATTAAGTAAATAATGCAATTCTACCAAATTTATTATAAAATCATTAAAATTAATGTTGACAAAGACCTTGAAATAACATGGAGTATTCTTATTTTCAGAGGACAAAATTGCATATATATACATGGTTCACATTGCATTTAACAAGCTATGCATACAGGGGAGAAAAAACAAAACATTGCAACAAAATAAGGTTGAGAGCTTAAATTGGAGAGAACAGAGGTAAATGTTCTCCTTTGTACTTTTTTAAATTTCCTTTGTGTGCATGTTTTGTGGTACTGGGGATTGAACCCAGGGATGATTTACCAATGAGCCAGGTCCCTTTTCATTTTTTATTTTGAGACAGGATCTCACTAAGCTGTCCAGGCTGACCTTGAACTTGTGCTACTCTTCCTCATTCTCCCAAGTTGATGGGATTAGAGGCAAGGGCCACCACACCTGGCTAAATTTCCTGTGTTTTTAAGAATTTACATTGTTCTTACAATTAGAAAAATGTATTGTAAAAGACCATGTTCCTTGGTAACCAGTTTTTCTATCTATTTATTTTCCCAGGGACCAGTAGTTACTCATTCAACAAGTATTTATTGAGTTCCTATCATGTGCGTCTTATGTTGTACATGCTGGGGTCACAGCCATGAATAATTCAGACGAATGAAGCTGTTCTCAAAAAGCTTACCTGTTAATGGAAAATTTTAAGTAGAAAATCTCCATAATAACCATTTGCTTAAATTATTTGAGAATTTGAGGGAGGAAAGGAAGAAAAAAGATGTCTAAATAGGAAATTCAACTGTATTCTTTTACCAGATGTTTTAAAATGTGGGTCACTCATCTTCTGTTTTAATTAAGATCATTTGCTAATATAGTTTTTAAAATCTACAATCACTTTTAGAGTTCTGTCTGTCTTATACCTGAATTTAACATCAATAAATGTTATTAAAATCTGGAAAATAAATGGCAATCAGAACATTGCTAGATAATAACCAGTGTTATCACAAAGCTGGAGAACCCGGATATGTACAGTGCGAGACAGGTACATGTTTACTGGAACCTATATTTCACAGAAACATTCTGCCTGGTTCTTTGAACTCAGAATTAAAAGCCGATTCCAAATAGGAGAAAGACATGGTCCCACTGAGGCAGGAAATGCGGGGAGCAGAGCTTCCCTTTGTAGATTTAGAATTATCTGACCATGTTCTCCAAAGTCAGCAAGGAACATAGATCTGAATAACAAGGTTTTTTTCCCTTTAAAAAAAAAGTATGAAACACTTAGAAATTAAAAAATGAAAAAGAATGAGTGGGACACTCAATCTGGTTTTTAATAACCTTTATTGTTTTACTGATTATAAAAATAATATATGTTCTTTGTAGAAAATGTGAATAATGTAGACAATTAAGAAGAATATAAAGCTCATCTGTAATCCTGCCCACAAAGCGATTTCTCACAAATGCCTGCTGTTGTCCTGAGAGTCTCTGCAGCCTTGCTTCTGGAGCAGGGTTGGCACACTGAGCACAGGGCAGATGGTACAGACGTTGGGCTTCGTAGGTCCTCTCCCTCTCTCCATTGCAGTGACTCCACAGCGGCAAGGTACCACCAGAACAGCCATAAACAACCCCAGGGTTGAACATGACTCTGTTGCAATAAAACTGCACTTACAGAAACAGATGGCCTGATTTGGGCCCACCCATAGTTCGCTGACCCCTGTTCTAGAATTTTCAATTTGGAGAAAGTCAAGCATGGACTTGCACATTTGTCTTTCCCCAACCCCTCTGAGTCATTTCCATTGCCATGATCCTAACCACAGGACCCTATTTCTGTCCACCATGTCCATCAGTCAGTGAGTGTTCAGTGATATCAAGTACTCAGAAGCCAGAGAGGGGTATCTGAGCCCACAGAGGAGCTGCCCACACAGGGTTAGAGACGGTCAGCAAAGGATCACAAACATGTGGATAGCAGCAAGTGTGCCCAGGAGAACTACAGGGAGTCCTAGGAGTGTGGAACAGGAAGACCTCACTCAAATAGTCTAGGAAAGCTCTCCTGGGAAGGGTCAAGTGAGCGGAAATCTGAAGGATGAGTAGGGTTCAGCAGGGCCCAGCAGAAGGAAGAGAACACGCCAGGCACAGAGGACAAGAAAACATGAAGGCCAAGTTGGGGACAGTTCAGACAGCCTGACTTGCTGAAGGAGGCCCATGTGACCATCCCACAGAGATGCCAGGCGGGAGAGGCAGGAAGGAGCCAGACATGCCCTTTAGACTACCCAAAGCATTTTGGACTTGATCCTCTGTGCAGTGAGCAGTCACTGAAGGGTCTGAGGCAGAAAAGTAACAAAATCAGCATTATTTTAATAGATCTGAACTCAGTGCCCCACCCTATTAGGAAATGAGTGCCCAGCTCCTAGGAAATCTTCCTTCACTCTGTTCAATCATTGCTGCTCAAGAAATTTTGAGAGTCCTCATCTTGTCATGACTCTGCTAAGACACCTTTAATAGTACCCGATGGAGGTGAAGTAGAGTCCCAACTCCTGGGCCTCGTATTCAGAGCCGCCCGTATCTCCAGACCCTCTTCCTTACCTTCCTCTCCTTCACACTTGGTCATTGGCCACTCCCTGGACGCATTCCTCTTCCCATCTTCAGCTTGAGAGCTATTTCTCCACTTAGAATGTCTTAGACCATTTGGATTGCTATAACCCAAAGGCTGGTGGCCTATGAATGACAGAAATGTCTTTCTCAGTCCTAGGGTCTGAGAAGTCCAGGATCAAGTCACCTGCAGATTCAATGCCTGCAGGCCATCTTCCTGGTTCATAAATGGCCGTCTTTTACTGCGACCCTGCATTGCAGAAAGGGCATGAGAATCCTCTTTTATAAGGGCTCTCCCAAAGTTCTCCCCTAATCACCTCCCAAAGGCCTCACCTCCAAATTCCATCACACTGGGGATTAGATTCTCACATATGAATTTATGAATGAGGGGAACATAGTCTATAGCATTACCCTAAATTCCATGATTTAATGTAGCCCACAACATACCTAACAAGGTCAGGTTCAACTACCATGTGTCGAGTGAAAACCTTATCACAAGAAGCAACTTCAACTCCCATGGTGTGCCACCCCTCCTTCCACCCACATCATCGTTTGTCTTGTACTGCTGTCATTTGTACCTTTACTTCATGTGCCTTCCTTGGTGGCATGAAGGAAAGGGACCACACACCTTTACTAATGATAACAAGCACAGCTATTTGTTGAGAACTTTAATTTAGCACAGGTGCAAGATTTTACAGATACTACCTTAGCCAATGCTCCTGGCAACACACCAACAGCTTGTGATCTTACAGGTGAAGGTTGAGTTACCTACCTAACAGCTTTCAGCTAGTAGATGATGATGTGAGGATTTGAACCCAAATGTGCTCGACACTGAAGCCTATGCTCTTCTCTATGGAAGTTTCCTTCTTTACCTAGAACTGGCAGTAAGTTCTGGTTGGTAAACAGAAGAAGAAGAGAAGGACTCATCAGATGTGCCCACAGGAGGATTTGGCCTAAAGCTTGACCTTCCCTCATATTTCCTGCCTAACAGTTTCCGACCTGGCAGGGGCTAATGAGTTTCTTTCTGTGAAAACAGAGACTCACAGGACAAGATTTGTCAGCATTAAGGTTGCCACTGGGTTTGGCAAATGATTTCAGATAAATAATGTTTCTTTAGTGTATGTTCCAATTTCATTACTTATCTGAGCTTCACATTTAATTGCCAACTTTAACAACCAAGGAAAAGGTAAAAAGAACCTCATTATTACATTCCCTGACACCCAGAGAACAATAGAACTAATTAAAATTTGTATTTTTTTCTAAAACTTTAATTTAAAAAAAAAAAAAAAAAAAAACACCTAAAAGAATAAGCTCAGGCCGCCATAACAAAATACCATAGACTGGGTGGTTTAAATACCAGACATTCATTTCTTGCAGTTCTAGAGGCTGGGAAGTCCAAGATCAAGGTGCCTACAAATTGGGTTCCTGGTAAGGGCTCCTCTTCCTGGCTGCAGCCAGCCACCTTTTCATTACGCCTTCACATGGAGAGAAACATCTGATCTTTCTCCTCTTATAAGAATATGAATACCTGGGGTCTGAGGTTGTGGCTCAGTGGTGGAGCACTTGCGAGCACATGTGAGGCACTGGGTTTGACTTTTCAGCACCACATGTAAACAAATAACATAAAGGTCCATTGACAACTAAAATAATATTTGAAAAAAATAAAGAATATTAATCCCATGATGAGACCCCCCCACTCCTTCATGACCCCATGTAAACCCAATTATCTTCCTAAGGCCCCACTTCCAAACACCATCATCTTGGGGATGAGGATTTCAACATGAATTAGGAGTGGGCATACTAACATTCAGCCCATAATGTGTGGCAATTGGTTACAAATAGTTTTATAAAGTAATATTTGCAAAGGATATTGAAAAAAAATTTTTTTTGAGAAAAGGGAAAACAAAGGTTTACTGCTTTGCTAGCAAAGGAGAAACACAGGGGACTCCTGTCCCAGAGGCTGTGATTCTCAGATGTTGAAATTTTTAAAGCGCAAAAAAATAGAAAGATAGAAGGTACAAGTTGCCTGTATCTTGACCTCCAGAGGGTCAGGATGTTAATGTATGCAATGCTTTCTTAAGTTATTTATTGTAGCAGCATTCAACTGGGAAAGTTAGAATGGGGACAAACCTGAAGTCAGTAAAGCTCCTTAGGGAAAATGCTTTTAAACAGAAAATGAAAGAATGTCAAATGTTATGCAGTGAAAGCAGCTCACTCCCTTCCCTGCACACACTTGATTTTGTGAAGAGAGAATGAGGAAAAATGAAAAGAGAGACAAGGGAACAGAGGGTTGCAGAGAGAAAGCAAAGGAAGTAGAGAATAGATGTAAACAGAAGAGCCAGAAGTAGAGGGGGAAGAGAAGGAGAAATGGAAGTAAATCAAGAGGTTGGGGAAGAGGAAAGGAAGAGGGAGAAACACAGCGAAAGAGAAGGGTCCATACATTCTGAAGGGAGGCCAAGATGATTTGTCAGTAGACTGCCTTGGCCAAGGAACAGATTCAGAGGGCTTTAGGTGAGAGGACAACTAACTTGCCAAACTCAGGTCCTGGGTGTCAGTATACAGAGGACTTCAGTGATGTTTGTTTTTTAAAAATATATAGATTTTTATAGATGTGTAACATATGGAAAAGTACCCAAACCATAAATGTACACAATTAAATAAATACACTAGTGGAACCACTACCCAGAATAGGGACTAGAGACCCCTCCTAATGCCCCAAGTCTTGCAATTCATTCTCTCCTTTTTCTCCTCCCTGTTAGGACCCCTCTGAAGGGAACCACTATCCTGACTTCTACCCCACAGAGTAGTGTTACTTGTTTTTGGACATTTTACATTTAATTCATATATAAATTTAATGAGATGGTACAGTATATGCTCTTTGGTGTCTAGTTTCTTGTGCTCAGTATCATGTTTGTGAGATAGTCAATGTTTCAGTTTGTTTTCATTGATGTTGCAAATTCCATTTGAATGAAAAAACACATTTATCTATCTCTTTTACTGTTGATGGATATTTGGACTTGTTTCCAATTCATGGCTATTATGAATAATGCTGCCATGGCCTTTCTGGAACATGTATTTTTAGTACACACATGTATGCAATTATGTTGAATATGGGCCTGGAAATGAAAATGCTGAGTCATAGAATGTTTATTTTTAACTGTAGCAGAAACTTGTCCATTTTCCAAAGTAGTTGATGTGTAGTCCTTCTTACGGTATATGAGAATTTCAGTTGCTAGACATCTTCATCAACTTGTGATATTGTCACTGGTTTGGTTTGGTTTCTATTTAGCCATTCTTATAGGTATGATATGATATCACATGATGTTTTTCATTAGCATTTCCATGACAGACTTATGTGGTTAGTCATCTATTCATATGCTTATCAGTCATTTGCCCATTTTAAAATAGCGTTTTCTTTTTATTTTGATATGTAGTTTTTTATATAATCTGGAAATGAGAAGATGCTTTGTAAGATATATGATTACATGCGTCATCTCTTGCTATGTAACTTGCCTTTTCTTCTGGGATGAATTGAAGTACTTGACTTTAGAATACCATCTTACCTTGATGGGTAGGTTCTTTTATTTTCTATTTATGAAATCTCTGTCTACTCTACAGTCTGTCTACTCTACAGTCATAAGGTTTTCTACTATATTATCTAGAAGTTTTATTGTTTTATCATATTTAAAATTACCTGGAATTGATTACTGTATGTTGTGTAAATTAGGAATCAAGATTCATTTTTCCCTATGAATATCCAATTTATCTACCATCCTTTATTAAAAATGGCATTATTTTCCTACTATCTTACTGTGTAACCTTGTCATGAATCATAAATATACCATGAGTCCATTTCTGTACTCTACAGTCCAGCTCTCTCATCTTATGTCTGTCTTTGCTCTAGATTTAAAATGTCTTGATATTTTACAGTTAAAGTCCTCTAACAATTTTCTTATTCAAGATTGTCTTGGCAACTCTTGACTCTTTGATTTTCTTTTAAAAAAAAACATTTTTAGTTATAGATGGACACAATGCCTTTATCTTATTTATTTTTATGTGGTACCAAGGATTAAATCCAGTGCCTCACACATGCTAGGCAAGCGATCTACTACTGAGCTATAACCCCAGCCCCAACTCTTTGATTTTCTTTAAATCCAAAAGCAACTTGTCAATCCAACAGAATTTTCCCTGAGATTGCATCAACATCTTTATAATATTGAGTCTTCTACTTCATGAACATGATTTATACTTCTAGGTATTTAAGTCTTCTAAAAAATTCTTCCATTCATGTTTTTTATTTTCTTATGTATTTTTGTGCCTTGCATGTAACTCCTTAGATTTATCCTTAGCTTTTTGATGAAAATAAATGATACAAATTTTTTAAAAATATTTTAATTGTTGTTGGTCTATAAATATGTAATTGATTTTTGTATCTTATACCTAGTTAGTTTGCTGAATTTATTTACCATTTCTAATAATTTATCTATAGATTCTTTTGGATTTCTTGATGTACATAATCATATTATCTGAAAATGACAATTTCATTTTTTTCTTTACATTATTTAACTTATTTATTTTTCTTGTCTTATTACACTGGATAGAACATTCCCTTTGGTGTTTAAGAGAACTGATGATAGTGGTCATCCCTGATTTCTTCCCCATTTTAGGAGAAAGGAATTCTATATTTCTCCACTGAGTATGATTTTTGCAATAGGGTATTTGTAGTTATTCTTTGTATTTATTTCTTAAGCCTGACATAACAAAACAACTTAGTGGTTTTATACAATTGATATTTGTTCTTTCACAGTTGTGTAGGACAAAAGTCCAAAA
This sequence comes from Sciurus carolinensis, assembly GCF_902686445.1. Classification (NCBI taxonomy): domain Eukaryota; kingdom Metazoa; phylum Chordata; class Mammalia; order Rodentia; family Sciuridae; genus Sciurus; species Sciurus carolinensis. Next base: position 68,172,771 of record NC_062227.1, read on the forward strand.
TCAAAGTATCAATAAGGTTGATTCCTTTTGAGAACTCTGAGGGAGAATCTATTTCATTCATCTACCTGATTTCTGTTGCCTGTGAGCAAGCCGTGGCTTATAGGGGCTTAACCCCAATCTCCGCCTCCATCTTCCCATGGTGTTCCACTCTGAGTATCTGTGACTATCCCTCTTCACTGGATTTAGAGTACTCCATAATTCCAAGATGATCTCATCTTATGGACCTTAACTTAATTACATTTGCAAAGACCCTTTTTGCAAATAAGATCACATTCATAAGTTCTGGAAAATTTGACTTGGATATATTCTTTTGGGGTTCACAAATTCAACACACCAAATTCTCTTAAGAAAATTGCCTTCCAAGTCAGGTGGTGCATGCCTGTAATTCTGGGTATGCAACAGACTGAGGTAGGAGGGTGTAAGTTTGAGGTCAACCTCAGCAACAGTGAGACCCTAAGCAACTTAGTAAGACCCTGCCTCAAATAAAAAAAAAAAAAAAAAAAAAAAGACAAAGAAAACTGCCTTCCATTCCTAATTTACTAAGAGTTTTTAAATAAATTGGTGTTGCATCTTATGATGATTTTTTTTCTCCATCTATTGGTCATGATGTGATTTTTCTTCTTTATTTTGTTGATAGGGTGACTTATAGTAATTGGTTTGCAAATGTCAAACCAATGTTGCAGTCCTGGTATAAGATCAATTTGGTTTAGGATGTATTATCCTTTCTATGTATTATTGCATTTAATTCCTTAATTTGGGGGGTTGCATTATATTTTTGGGAAAGATTGATTTGTAAGATTCCCTTCTTACAAAATTGTCCTTGTTTGCTTTTAGTATCAAGATCATGCCAGTTTTGTAAGATTAGTTGGGAAATGCTTCCTCTTTTCTCTATTCTTGGGAATATTTTGTGTAATATTGATATTATTTATTTCTTAATTATAAAGAGAATTTCACCAATGGGGCTGGCCCCATTGGTGAAATCCTGGAGTTTTCTTTGAACAAAAGTTTGTGTTTATTTTTAATTGTAGATGGACACAATACCTTTATTTTATTTATTTATGTGGTACTGAGGATCAAACCCAGTGCCTCACATATGTCAGGCAAGTGCTCTACCCCTGAGCCACAAACCCAGCCCTGAACAAAGGTTTTAAAATTAGTTTCCTTAATAAATATTGAATTCAGACTTAGTATTTCATCTTGTATCAATTTTGGTAAATTATGTTTATCTAGAAATTTACCCATCTGATCTAAATTTTAAAATGTATTAGTGTGAAGGTATTAATGGTAAACTTATGTTGTCTTTTTCAAGGTCATAAGATCTTAAGCAGTTTCCCCTCTTCAAGACTGATATTAATCATTTGTGCCCATCTCTTTTTTCTTTCTTAGACTTTCTGTAAATTTTTTACACTTATTAATCATAGCAAGAAAAAAAACGAATCACTTTTGGCTTTATTGGTTTTCCCTATTACATATTCATTCATTAATTTTATTAATTGATGCTATTTTTTTTTTCTTTACTTCTATCTTAGGGTTTACTTTGCTCTTCTTTTTTAACTCCTTGAGATGGCTAGTTAGTTGCCAGTTTTACAGTCTTTCTTCATCTCTCACATGGGCATTTAGGGCTATAAGTTTCTAAGCACATCTTTTGCTACATCTCATAAAATTTGACTAACAAGTCAAACATTTTCCACTTATTGCACATAATGGATTCAGCATTAATTTTAAAAACAATTTATTCTCAAGAAAAACTTTTGCCTTTTTGGAAGAAATTATTGTTTGATGCTTGAAGAAATACCAATCAATACAGCAGATCAAGGATCTACTAGGTGCTAAAAAAAAGTATTTCAGAGCTACTATAAGAATTTTTATTATGAATATAAGCATATTAAAAAAATGGAAAGACATAAAGTCCCTTGTGTTAGTCAGCTTTGCATTACTATAACAAATACCCATGATAACCAATAAAGAGAAAGTATTTTGGCTCACAGTTTTGGAGGTTCTAATCCACAATCCTGTTGCTTTGGGCCTCTGGCAAGAAAGTATACCATGGCAGGAGGCATGATCATGCTTACTACATGTGTCAGGAAATAAGAAGGAAGAGGAAGAAACTGGAGTTCCATGATTTGCTTTAAGAACATGTTCCCAGTGACCCAAGTACCTCCCATAAAGCCCCACTTCCTAAAGGCCTATGGTCCTTCACAAAAGGACCACATGGGGACTAAGTCTTTAACCCAGAGACCTTTGGAGGACATTCAACATACGAACAATAGTGGTCTGCACCTCATCCCCAAAGGTTCATATCTATCTCACAATGCAAAATACATCCATCCCAACTTCAAGAGTCCCCAATTCCACTGTTCCAACATTGCTCAAAAGTCCAAGTCCAAAGTCTTCTGTGAGATTCGAAAAGCAAATTCAACCATAAGCTCCTAAAACAAGGAAAGAAAGAAAAGCTATGTGCTTCTAAGATGCAATGGCGGGACAAGTGCACAGTAACATTCCCATTCCAAAAGAGAGGAAAAGGAAAATACTAAGAATTGCTCAACTCAGTACAAGACTAACATGCAGCTGAGGAAACTTTAAAGCCTAAAGCTCATGTCCAGCATCCTGGGCATGCTGTAATGGGGTGCAGGCTCCCACAGACTTGGGCAGCCCTGTCCCTGTGGCTTTGCTGGTTGCAGCCACAGGGCCTCTCTATCTGACTGGCTTTGCAGTCTGCCTCCAGCTTTCCCTGAACAGCGTCACACATTGCTGACCTTTCTATCTTCCTGGGGTCTCCCTTGCTGCTTTGGCTTCCCACAGCAATATTATACATCTTCTTAATAGGGGTTGCTTACAGCGGCTTCAGCCCCCACAGTACACTGCCTGGCCTCTCAACCTTCCTCTGAAATCTCGTGGAAGCTGCCATCACCTCATAACTCTTATATTCTGCTTGCCTGCAAAACCAGCATCACATGAATGACGCTGAGGTCTGTCGCCAGCATGAGCTGTACCTGGAACCACTTAAACCACAGCTGCTTTCCAACCTGTTCAGCTTTAGTTAGAAAAAAATCTTGCAGTTAACAAGCCTGACTGTGAAATATTTATAAGCCCTAATATAGTATATACACTGCTGTTGAGATATGTTGATAGCGTTGAAACTAGCTCAGGGCAACACTGCATCGTAATTGCTGTGACAGGCTTAAAACATGTAAGGCTTTTCTCATTTCATCCTCAACTGTTGCTTTCAATTTTTAAATCCGATATTTCTCCTGTGGCATCCTTTATCCTTCCTTTTATTCCGTGGCTTTTATACTTGGTGTTTCATCCCCTCCACCAGCTCGAGATCATCCCAGTGTATCTGATGAGATCTCAGACTTTTAGAAAAGCGATTCTTGGGATGCCATCTGGCTCGCCATTAGATGTGTCCAGACAGACACTTTGCAGATTATCTCCAGGAAGGAAGAAAAATAGAAGAGAATTGCAGAACTATTTATACAATTATCCTGCAGGCTTTGGCCTGGAAAATAAGAAACTAGGACTTTCAGGTTTCTGATTGCATTGCTTCTTTCCTGTATTTCATGAAGTTTAAATCACAACCATCTGTTTCAGAAGATATAAAAATCCTGAATTCCATCTTCTTCCACGTTAACGGAATACTAACCCTTTGGGAAACCCTATTCTGATGGAGGTGCTCAAGGACATCCGCGGTGGGATCACAGTGTAAAACAAGCACCCGGGTCCAGTCCGTTGCGTGTCTGCCTCATCGGCCTCCTGAATCTAGCCGTGAGAGGGGCATCTGTCTCTGAAATGCAGCTCCCGGTGTGGATATTTCCCTAGTAGTTGTAGTGACATGGGTATGTTTTCTGCCTATTTAATGATGGCATTGCAGTGGAGGCAGATGGTCATCATGGGGGAAGTTCTTCTTCCAATTCTTATTAGTGACTTTATTCAATTGCCTCTTTGGATGTGAGATCATTAAGTCACCCATTTGAGTTTATTCATTTGCACAACCTTAATTCACAAAATATCCCCTAATCATGCCTGGTAAATGCAAAGGCTCTTCACACTTGATGATTCATTGAGCTTGCCTGCAGTCTTACAGCCTCTAGGGTGGTGTAGTTGTGAAAAATACTGTTCTAAAATTGACCCTCTGCCATGAGTCTTCCCCATCCCTACCCAGTGGCTTCCCCTCCTAATTCAGTGTGTAATCCTCAGTATCTTTCCCAAAAGCAGACCTGATGGCTGCAGAAAACACTCTTCTCTTATAGCCCAGGGACTCGCTATAGTAGATGCATTAGGTTCCAATTTGCTCTTTCAATAATCTCTCTCTTCTCTCAGAAACCATTCCTTTTTTTTTTTTTTTCTTTTTCCCATTAATGCACCTTTATGGAGTACCAACTGTTTTCTATCATTGTGCTGGGCACTAGAGATACAGAGATAAACAGCTTGATCTTAATACCAGAGTAACTGAAATTTAATGGAGGATAAGCCATGTAAAGAAATATCTACAACACAATCAAACAGGAATAGAGCTGAGTGGTGTGGAGGAGGAATGACTCATCAGGTAGAAGGTTGTATTTTTTTCTTCTACCATGTATGACTTTCTAGTACTTGACGGTGAGTTCCTTCTTATTTTATTTCATCTTCTTTTTAAATCTCTATGCTTTCAAGGCATATCTTTTTCATCTTCTAATACTCACCTTTGGAGGTATAACTCTTCACTGTGCCATTTGAACTTACTGAGGATATAGGCATCAGGGAGAGAAGGATTTGGAATGAGTGGTACGGTGGCATCTGGCTGGTCTTAAGATTCCTGCAGCCCAACTGAGGGCTGAGACAAAATAATGCAGTTGTGTCAGACAGGTCCAGGAAAATGTGCCTCAGGCTCTTAGGAGAAAGGAATGACAAAATGAGTCAGAATGAATAAGAAGAGGAAAACCTGCCCCTCCAACCCCAGAGAGAAGAGAAAGAGCCTACAAAGCCAGAGAGGTCTTGTTCGTGCCTCTCTCAGGGGATGCAGACCTCTGCCACCCTGTCAAGGTGAAGCTGAAGATATAAGGCTAAAACAACTGAGATCCACTGCCTAAGGACCCAAGACCACAAGAATGTTGCAACAAATATCTTAGAACTAAAAGTAAGCAAATATGTTAAAGTGATTTCCTGGGGGAGTGAAGGATAAGAAGCACAGGAAGAGGGAAATGTTATTACCCAGGGAAAATCAGAGGACATAACCCCCCCCCACACACACACACACATACAGGATTGAATGGAGGGGTGCGCTACCACTGAGCTATACCCCCTACCTGCTTTACTTTTGATTTTGAGACAGGGTCTTCCTAAGGTGCCTAGGCTAGCCTTGAACTTGCATCTTCCTACCTCAGCCTCCCAAGTCACTGGGATTATAGGCATGTATGTGCCACCACACCTAACTCATAAAATCTCTTTATCTTGAAAGGATTATCATGTTTTTTAACATAGAAATAATTAACAGTTTATTAATAACTAAATGAAAGGAATACTAGAAAGAATTTTTGAAAAGTGTTTAAGACTTTGGCGGAACTGACATAAATGATTCACCCTTGGTTTGGAATGCAGAGCCCTAGTCACCTCACTATATACCTCAGGAGGTTCACCTTGGGAAGGAGTCCTTACATCAAGTGAGTACCAATGTCCAGAGTGCTATTGGGAGTAACTATAGTGGAAACCCCAATGAAGTGTGTTTGGCTGCAGACTGGTGCATAAGCCACCCGGGCTTGCTCACTGGAGACTGGAAGGGGCAGAATGTTTGATCTCTGCTGCACAGTGTCTCACAGCTTTGGCAGCTGGAGGGCTCTGGGCCTTGCTGTAAACATGCAACCTCTACCAATAAGGTCCACTGTGGAATGTGGAATGCAGCAGAAGATTAACTGAAATTACAAGAAATTTTTACTGAGCAAAAGTATCAACCAGACCACCAGCAGGACACATTTGGCCATTATGATGGCCTACATCACTGTGTACCTTAGCTCATGGGTTCATGAGCTAGTTCACACATTTGTAGTTCTAAATACCAGATGTGCCACATGTAGACTCTATAGGATGTATTAAATAACCCAAGACCACTGTGCAGTCATTCCTTGCTATCCACAGGGGTTCAGTTGAGGATCCCAAGGATAACAAAAATCTGCAAATGCTCAAACCCCTACATAAAATGGTGTCCACAATTTACACACATCCTCCCACATTATGTAAATCATCTCCAAATTACTTCTAATACCTAATACCATGTAAGTACTATTAAATGGTTGTTCTAATATATTGTTAGGGAACAGTGATTAGAGAAAAAAGACTACACGTGTTCAATATAGATGCAATTTTTTTCTAAATATATTCAGTGCTAGGTTAGTTGTATTTGAGGCCTACAGATCTGAAGGGAAAACTCAACATTACTGGTGTCAAAAAGAGGAGAATTAAAATGAGTGATTAAGTGGACGTGGGCTACAAAGGGCAGGAGACCAGATGTGTCTTGTTCACTGATGTCCCGTCATCTCTAGGATAATGCCTAGCTCATAATTGATTCTCAATAGACATTTATTGCATTAAAAAATGAATGATCATCATGCTAACTTTTATACACCATGATTAACAATCAGCAATCAAGTATTTATTGTGTAGCTCTTAGTTATCTAAACCAGCCTAGAAACTATAAAACATATGTTCAAATCATGAAATATGATCTCTGTTATCAAGATGTTTATGATGATATACAAAGTCTCTGGGTGTTAAGGTTATATCAATGTGATAGTGTGATCACACTGGGATTTGAGCTGGGGTTTGAGCTAGGAAGAAAAAAAAGCAAAGAAAATTCCAAAATCAACATATTCAGGAGAAACGGGAAAGACTTTTGATTAGAGACAATAAGATGAAACTATGAAAGACTTAAAAGTTAGATGGTTGAATACAAATAATTTTTAAAATTTGAGCTGGAGGAAAACTTAAATATCATCCAATCTCATCTCATAATTTTGGAGATGAGAAAACTCAAGCCTAGAGATCAGGTAACGTGCCTAAGGACACATATCTATCTATGGTAGACAAGACGATTGGATTCCAGGGAAAGGCAATCTTTCATTCATTCTTTTTTTTTTTTTTAATTGTAAACAAATGGGATACATGTTGTTTCTCTGTTTGTACATGGAGTAAAGGCATACCACTTGTGTAATCATAAATTTACATAGGGTAATGTCATTTGATTCATTGTTATTTTTTCCCTTCCCCCCACCCCTCTTTTCCCTCTGTACAGTCCTTCCTTCCTCCATTCTTGCCCCCCTCCCTAACCCTAACTCTAACCCTAACACTAACCCCTCCCACCCCCCATTATGTGTCATCATCCACTTACCAGTGAGATCATTCTTCCTTTGGTTTTTTGAGATTGGCTTATCTCACTTAGCATGATATCCTCCAATTTTATCCATTTGCCTGCAAATGCCATAATTTTATCATTCTTTATGGCTGAGTAATATTCCATTACATATATGTATATATATATATATATATATATATATATATATATATATATATATACCACAGTTTCTTTATCCATTCATCAATTGAAGGGCATCTAGGTTGGTTCCACAATCTGGCTATTGTGAATTGAGCAGCTATGAACATTGATGTGGTTGTATCTCTGTAGTATGCTGATTTTAAGTCCTTTGGGTATAGGCCAAGGAGTGGGATAGCTGGGTCAAATGGTGGTTCAATTCCAAATTTTCTAAGGAATCTCCACACTGCTTTCCAGAGTGGCTGCACTAATTTGCAGCCCCACCAGCAATGTATGAGTGTACCTTTCTCCCCACATCCTCGCCAACACCTGTTGTTGCTTGTATTCTAATTGGGGTGAGATGGAATCTTAGGGTGGTTTTGATTTGCATTTCTCTTATTACTAGAGATATTGAACATTTTTTCATATGTTTGTTGATTGCTTGTAGATCTTCTGTGAAGTGTCTGTTCATTTCCTTAGCCCATTTGTCGATTGGATTATTTGAAAAATATGGAAGGCTTCACGAATTTGCGTGTCATCCTTGCGCAGGGGCCATGCTAATCTTCTCTGTATCGTTCCAATTTTAGTATATGTGCTACCGAAGCAAACACTCATTCATTCTTATATCATCCTGCCAAGATCAAATTGTGACCTATTGCAATTAGCAGTGGAAACAATGATGGTCCCTGAGTCAGAAGAGTGGCATTCACTCAGTCTCTATTTACTGTGGGTAAATGAGCAAAGCACTGTTTCAGGAACATTCTCCCACAGCAGGAATGCAGGAAGATCTTCAAGTTGGGGAAGACAGGTAGAAAATCTATAATCCGAGGTTGAAGTTCTCAACTCTGGTGAGAGCAGTGGGATTAGGGAAGACTGATGAAATCTGATATATAGGAATTAGTAACAGTTTGGAAACTGAAATAAAGTATTTGAGCACTCAAAGATGACCTTCCAGGTCTCCAGACTCCCAGAAGGAAGACCTGACAACATATGTTTGAAGGCAGTTGTGATAAGAAACAGTTAAGCCATTTTCTGATTGTACTCTTTTAGCAACTGGTTATCATTTTTTAAAAAAATCTAAAACTAATTTTTTTTCTCTTTAACTTTGCAAAAATACATTTATTTTTAACAGCAATCTGTTTTCTGTTCTTTGACCTGTAGAGATTTCTAAATCACCAAGAATGGCCATAGGTGATTAAGAATTAAGAGAGATACTCAGTTAATATCAAGGACAGTACCTGAAAGGTTGGTTATTGAGGAAGAGCTTGGGATGGCTCTTTTTTTTGATACCAGGATTGAACCCAAGGGAACTTAACCACTGAGCCAAATCCCAAACACTTTTTGTAAGTTGCTTAGGCTGGTCTTGAACTTGCAATCCTCCTGCTGGAATTACAGGCACACGCCACCATGTCAGGCAAAGGGGGGGCTCTTCTTGAAGGATTGCCTTAGATCTACATTTAATTAATTTGCTTATCTGTTTTTGAGAGAACATCAAGGGGTCTTTAAGCAAAAACAAAGGAGCAAGTCTTTATTGTTAACTAGCATTACCAAAATAGTATTACATAATAGTTGACCAATAGAAAGGTTGCTCTAGAACAATAGTAATTCATTCCATGCAAATTACACTTTTTCACTTCAATGAACTGCAGGATGCACAGATCATGGCTTTGGAGTTTGTAACTTTTTACAAAACTTAACGTTGGACACAAATAAGTCAGTGAAATGTCCATAGTTTTAACAAGATTATTGGAAATTCGAAAAGCTGTGTGGTAAAGAAATTTTTTTTAAATCTATGAAAATCAACTGAGCATGATAGCACAGACCTATAATCCCAGCGCTTGGGGAGTGAAAGGTACAAGGATCCCTTGAGTCCAAGAGTTCAAAACCAACCTGGACAGCATAGCAAGATTCTGTCTCAAAAACAAAACAAAACACCTTTGAAAGTTACTCAGTACACTGTTATGCATACTGAAACATATAATTCACAGGTTTATTTCTACCTCCTTCTCTCAATACAAGATCTGATCTAGGGTCTGGGAATGTGGCTCAGGGCCAGAGCATGCATGATCCCCAGCACTACCAACAACAACAACAAAAATGATCTGATCTAGATTACAGAAATAATTTCATGATTATATACAATATCTTGGTAAGCACACAATATTTACCTCATCATATATACTAAGATAAGAAGTCTGAGTCGGGAGTGGTGGTACATGCCTATAATCCCAGTAATTTGGGAGTCTGAAGAAGGAGGATCACAAGTTCAAGGCCAGCCTGGGCAGCTTTGCCAGACCCTGTCTCAAAAAGTGTTTTTAAAAAGGGTTGGGGAGGTAGTTCTGTGCTTAGGGTAGAGTACCCCTGGGTTCAATCCCCTGTACTTAAATAAATAAATAAATGTTTGAAAGAAGACTACACTGTCCAATACAGCAACCACAACCATATATGGCTATTCAAGTATAAGTTTTAATTAATTAAAATTTAATTTAAAATTCAGCCTCATTCTCATTAGTCACAATTCAAGTGCTCAATCATTCCATGTGGCTAGTGGCCACCATGTTGGACAGTACAGATACAGAATAGTTGCACAAAGTTCGATTGAACAGTGGCGATCTAGAACATAATTAGCAGTTCTCATTTTTAAAATATTTGGCTGTATTAAGATCATACCTGATTTCTAAGGAATGTTAATACCTTAAAAACTTAATTCATGGAAAAATGAGTTCTTTGTTTTGAAATTCTGTTAACAAATGCATGTTTTTAAAGTCATTAACATGAATACAGCAAAAGCATTTATTTGCATAGTAGCATTCTTCCAAGTTGCCTTTCATTTATTCATTTTAAAACATATATTGAGTTCCTGATCCATGGCAGGAAAATTTCTGGCCTCTGAAACAAAATGAATAAAACTTCCTGACCTCATGGGGCTTACACTATACCCAATGGGGTGAGAAGTAAACATTATTTATTTTCAGTACCATATACAAAGATATTGTGCCAAATCAAGGCACGCAGATGTAAGAATATTCCAATTCTCATTCCAACAAAATGAGACTATTTCAATTCTTAAATTATTGCTAAGAGGTCATAGAAAGATGCAAATATTAAGAATATAATTTCTGATTTTAAAAGAATTCTCATCATTATCAACAACAAAGCCTTGCAAAGAATTCTAAAATATTATTTCTGGATAATTAAATCAATTTCTGAAATCCTATTTACCTGAAGAGTGTGCAAGGATCTTAGATACATCTTCCAATGTCACCATGTGCCTTCGTGAAATCATGCAATCATATACTAGTGACATTCACCTCTTCTGCTATGGCTTTCCTCCTCAACCTCCGGCCAGGTAATTTGGTCCCTGGCTGAGACTTTGAGTGGCAGAAAGAGCACCATTTTAATGAATAGTAGGGCACATTTCCACCAGTCCTAACTTTATTAGTTTTACTAATTCACATGTCCATGTTTGGAAATTTAGAAATAACAGATAAAAACTAAACATTTGAAGGCAGTTGTATTCCCACTACCCAGAAAGATAGGATTTGACATATTTCTTTAAGAATTTATCTTTTTTTTTCTCTTTATATAGACATGTACACATATGCACACATGTACGTACATGTGTGGTATATTAATGTACCTATATGTAACACATGTGTATATATGTAATCGAAGTTATACCATTAATATTCTGCTGTTTTCTACTTCATCGTGTAGTAAAAACATGTTTCCATTCAAATAGAATAGCTGTAAACCATCATATCAATATCTGTGTGATAGTCTATTCAGTGTATATATCGTGATTTATTAAGCCTTTATCCTGTTAAAGATTTACATTCTAAATTCTTCATTATTACAATTTGAGCCTGGGTTAAATATTTGTGTACATATGTCTTTGTGAACTTGATTGAATGTCTGACCAAAATCTAGAAGTGGAATTCTTGGGTTAAATTTTCTGTACCTCTTTAAAAATTTTTGTACATATTGCAAATTCCATTTCAGAAAAATCGTACATTTACCCTAATTCCAGCAGTAATGAGCATGCCCCTCCTCCCAAGCCCTTACTCTTGATACTATTCTTGGGAGAACCTTGCCTTTTCTCTGTTTTTTACTCATTGGTTCTTAGCTTGCTCCTGGCATAAGCTTTCTAGTGTTTGAAAAAACTGTCATGTCCCTTCAAAGTCTTCTTTTTTAGACTTAACGTCCTCCAGTATGAATTAGTAAACTATTGTCAACCTGGCACCTGGAGGATCAATAGTTCTGTCCTTGATCTTTTATTGCTCAACATTCTAATAGATGACTTGGAGGAAGCTATAAAAAGCATGCTTGCAAATTCTGCTCAACATTTATTCAGTGCCTACCAGAGATGCAGGCCTTAATGCATTGCTCAAAGGACATAGTATAAATAAGAATGAGCTCTCTCCCCTGCCCTCTGGAAGCTCTAGATCAGAATGATTAGAGTGAGAAGTGTAAGTGGGACTGGACCTGGTGATTTCCAGTGTGGCACACAGAGCAACTGGGGATAATTGCAAAAAAAAAAAAAAAAAAAGCTAGCACTCTGCCAGAGGACTCCAGCCACCCCTACCTTTTCACAGGGCCAAGGCATGCTGTCGGGAGACTGCTCTACTCAACAAATATGTATCGAGTACCTTTTCTGTGCTGGGCCTTGTTCTCCACGGGAATTATCTGTGAGGTGCTCAGCGAGCCCAAGCTCCCAGCAGCAGCAGCAGAAGTGCATTGTGGGTACGCTGAAAGCCAGTGCCCCCTCAACCACCTCCCGCCCCACTGCATTTTCTCTGATTTCCCAAGAGAAATTGTGGCTGGCTAGTGTAACACTTAACGCATTTTAAAGAATTTTAGGGCCCAAGCACAGTAACCTTAAAGGGAGACAAGCCATTGCAAATCCCTCTGGGAGGGAACTAGGCAGTGCCTAATAAATGCCTAAGATGGCAATTCCAGAAGTTGTCTGTGAGACAGACACAAATTAGACTGGAATAGGAAAAAAATGCTCAAAACTCTAAAATTGTCAGCACTTGGTAATTGTGAAATGAGCCTGTTACTAATATTAAACATCTAAAAAAGTCTTCTAAATGGTGTTCTGAAACCAGCTAACCTCTCTGTCCTATTTCTCTTGTACCCTCAGAGCCCAGGCCTTAGGGTCACTTTTCCCCAGAGTAGGGCTGTGGTACACACCAGGAAGTCCCCCATCTGACAGGGCTTGACACAGGAATCAGCGTCTTTCTGCTGTAGCCTGGTCAGACGTCCTGGCTGGGCCAGATGAACTCAGAAAGTATTACTGAACTTTGAACCGTTGGGTGTTAGATGCCAAAATCAAGGGCCCTTTTTCCAAAGAAAGACAAACAGCCTGTGGTAAAGAGTGAAGTAATGAAGCAGACCATGCTTTATGTCAGATTTATATGTTTTAATCTTTGGATTGGCGCCTGACGTTTTGTTTGATGTCACAATGGCATGTGGTTGATTGGAGCAGAGTAGCTGATCTTTGCCTCTCGCGTATTTTATGACCCCTGTTCCATTCACTAGTGTTCAGGGAGTGTATTAGGGCTAGCTCCACTTTCCTCTGGCTCCCATTTCTGGAATTTTACGACTAAAAGGAAAAGATATGTTGTGTCTGCCCCCAATGCCCTTCTGGGTCACTGCCGTGCAGGGCCACTAACAACCTAGGTCGTCATGCTCCAAGTCCAGCTCTGCTCATGCTCCCCACAGAAAGCCTGGAGGTCTGCTCTCCATCAGTGCAGCAAGATCCGCTTGGAAGGATGGGCCCAAAGGAAAGGCCTGACGGGCCCTGGAAGTGCGGGAAGCCATTTCAGCAAGGATTCTAGCCTCTGGAGAGAGCAAGACACCTTGGCCTATGGCTCCTTGTCCTGCACCTTGTTTATATATGGCTTGTCCCCACAAACACCCACGCTGAGGCTTGACGTCCAACCCAACAGTGTTGAGAGGCATTAGGGCCGTTAAGAGGGACTGATGCTCTTCTCAAGGGAGTGAGTCCCTGCTCCCACAGGACTGGATTAATCATCACGAGAGCAGATTGCTATAAAGCAAAGCCTATTCCACATGTTTGGCCTCTTTCTTACTTGCTGCTCATACTCCCAAATGTTCTCCTGCCATGTAATACCACCCACCACGTTAGGACACAGCATGAGGCTGCCTGTGCCAGATAAAACCATTGGAGCTTGGACTTTTTAAAACCGTCAAAAACATGAGTTAACTAAACCTTTTTTCTTATAAGTCTCTAGTCTCAGGTATTTTGGTACAGCTACAGAAATTGGACTAAGACACCCTGTGAGGAGGGACCAGGCAGCGATAGAATAGAGCAGGCCTCTAAAGCAGAGAGTCCAGCATTAGAGTATTGGAGTGCCTTTGCTTTGAGTCTGTGGGTCACACTGCGTGTAAACCAACTATTATCTCAATGAAAATCTAAATTAAAAAAAAGAAGGGAGCAAAGAAAAGAAAGAGGAAAAAAGAGAAAGTGTGTGTGTGTAGCTCTGCAGTGTGACCCACAGACTCAAAGCAAAGGCACTTGTAGGAAAAAAATACAGAACTTGGTCGTGCCAAAAAACCCCTTACTGGAGTCGACAAGAGCAGTGTGGCTAGTCCACTGGCAGGGGTGGGGAATTCAAGGTTGAGACCTGCTCTCCATGCCACTATGAAGTTATATTTAGCAAGGAATATGGCAAGGAATATATCAAGGAATAACACTATATCATGTTATTTAATGGTTTGTGATATTGATTTATATATTTTAAATATTTAGACATATGGTTTTGTGGATCTCCCTTTGTAATTCTGTCCCACACCCCTTCAAAGGTTAGGGGGGCGCTTGGGGCCAGAGGTGGGTTTATTAATAAGTGAATCCATAAGGTTCTGAAGCCAAAGGAGTGTGCTAGGAATATTGGGATGGTATATGGGAAACTCGGGATAAGGGAAGGGTTTTCTTGGAGAGATGAAAGTGAAGACTTCTTATTCCCCTGGGATAAGTGATTCATGTTCAATAAACTTGTCTATTCCTCTGCTTTGCTGTTTTCTTCTTTGTTCTTGTTCTTTGGGATTTCACTTAGAGTAAAATTCCATATGAAAAATTCCTATATGTTTTGGATACATTGAGAGGCTAAGGAAGAGGTGGGCTGGTGGGCCTGACTAGCTGGGGGCTGAGTCCTGGGCCTCAGGACAGGGCCGGTAGAACCAGCGCAGGTGGAGCCATGGAAATATCTCGTGACCTCTGCTACCTTGCCCGACACAGGAGTGACCCAGGACCCAGCAACTTCCAGAAGGCACAGGCTAAGTATGCGGCACCATAGTGCCCAGGTGTGTGTCTAACACACAGGAGGTGCTCATACAGTGTTTGTTGAATGACTGAACTATTGTCATCTAGCAAGGTATACAAATAAACACTCAATAAATAATTGTCAGATAATTAGTTTTAAATGTCTAATTAGTTAATGTAAATATAATCAATGTGTCATAATTATTTAAATACACAAATAAGTGAAATACAAATATGAATGATTAAAATAAATTAATTGATTCAATTAAAATACTAAACTATTTAAACAATTTTATTGAATGTACTTAAATTAAACTTACTCCTAGAAAGTTTGCCTATTTCATCTAAAGAAAAAGGAAAGTCAACTATTTCATAACCAAAACTGAAAACAGAGGAATGATTTAAAATAGTTTCAAGCAAATACATCCAGAGTTCTTCCTGGCTTTAGCACAGAGAAGGCCATATTCTGAGTTGTTTGCAGTGAACTTGACAGATCTGCCCTTTCTCTAGGTATTTATCTTGAACTTGTGGGAATTCATCCAAGATAATAAAAGCCATCACTTCTAGGACAGGTTGGCCAGGTAAGGTGGCATAAGTGGATTCTGTTTATATAGTTATTTCAAGTTCTGGGGAAAATCCTTAGGCCGTTGACTCAGCACATGCATTTGCAGTTTTTGTGCTTTAATCAACCCATACATCCATGGCTAACTGACAGGCATGCCGAGTGAGAAAGCAGGGAAAGAAGAGTCCTGCAGCTAGTCGTGCAGGGAAAACTGAGTACCCACGTGGAAAGGAATGAGGTGGGGCCCCAGTTTTACAGCATATAGAAAAATTAACTTGAAATGAATCAAAGATTGAGTATTCATTTATTTATTGGTCCTGGGGGTTGAACCCAGGGGCATTTTATCACTGAGCTACATTCCCAGCCCTTTTTATTTTTCACTTTGAGATAGGGGCTCACTAAGTTGAAGACATCGGCCTCAAACTTCTGATCCTCCTGTCTCAACATCCCAGGTTGCTGGGATTACAGGTGAGCACCAATGCACCCTCTCGAATCTAATGTAGAAGCTAAAACCATAAACTCTTAGAAGGAAACATATGGGCAAGTCTTCACGGCACTGGATTTGGCAATTAATTCTTTAAAACGACACAAAAGGACAAGCAACAACAAAAAAAATAAACAACTGCATAAAAGTTTAACTTTTAGTGCACAAAAGAACAGAATCAAGAGAGTGAAAAGACAACCTTACATAATGGGAGAAAATACTTGCAAACCATCTATCTTATAAGGGAGTTATGAACCAGTATATAGAAATACTCTCATAACCCAATAATCGAAAGACATACAACCAAATTTTAAAATGAGCAAAGAGCTTGCAAGGACATTTCTCCATAAAAATGGCCAACGAGCACATGAAAAGCACCTGACATCCTTTGTCATGAAGACAATGAACACCAAAGCCACAATAAGAGAGACCTCACACCTAGCAGGATGGATGTAATTAGGAAAAAATGGACAATAGTAAATATGGAGGATGCAGAGAAACTGGAACTTTGCATCGCTGGAGGAATGTAAAATGATACAGCCACGGTGGGAAACAGGCCGGTGGTTCTTCCCACAGGTAAGCATAGCACTGCCACGTGGCCCAGCAGCCTAGGTACATATACCAAAGAACTGAGAACAGGTACTCAAATGCTTGTACACAGTTCTTCATGGCAGCCAAAGGGTGGCCATCAACAGATAACTGACATAGCGTGGTATATCCACGGTCCCTGACTTAGGATGGTTTGACTTACCACTTTTTTACTTTTACACAGGTGCAAAACCATATGTATCTGGTTGAAACCATACTGTGAATTTGGAATTTTGATCTTTTCCTAGGCTGGCATATACAGTAAGATCCTCTCTTGAGATGCTGGGCAGTAACAGTGAGTGACAGCTTCCAGGCAGCCCCACAATCAAGTGGAAGCAGCCCAAACTTACTGTGGTGGTAAGCTGTGATGTTTGATAGACTAAGCATATTAAATGCATTTTTTTTCCTTACAGAAGTTTCAATCCTGAATTTATTAGGATGTGAGCCAGTCATAAGTCAAGAGGCATCTGTACATACAATGGAATATAATTGAGCCATAAATTATAATGCTACATGCTTAATTCTATAATGTGGGTGAACCTCAAACACATTATGCTCAGTAAGAGAAACCAGACATAAAATGCCACATATTGTATGATTCTATTTATAAAACATATCCAGAATAGATCAATCCATAGCAACAGAAAACTAGTTCGTGGTTGCCAGGAGCTGAGGTGAGGGGTTAGTGGGGAATGGCTGCCGAATGGGTACAGGGTTTCCTTTCCAGGTGATGAAAATGTTTCAGGACTAGACAGAGCCGACTGTCACACAACACAGTGGAGGAAACGCTTCTGATTTCTATACTTTAACATGGTAAAAGTTTACTTCAAGGAAGCAAAACGAAATAAAGAAACCCAGTGACGGACACCACCAGCCCCTCCCCAACCCTCCCAGATGTCACCCTGGGGCCCAGGGCCACTTGTGGAGCTGCCTCTGAAGCAATGAGCTGTAGTCCCCCACAACTCCCAGACGATTCCTTCAGGGCCATGCCTGTCCCAAGTGGGCAGCAAGGGTGGCCTTGTCCTTCCATTTGTGGTGCTTGGGGAAAAGATATGCATCCCAGGGCAGTTCCCAGTCTCCCTCTGTCCCTCGCCTTCCCCCAGCCCTCTGATAAGCAGGTCTCAGGTGTCATATGGGTTGCATACGTTTTGGAGTCTAGTGCAAAATGAGATTGCAGGACCCTCTGTTAAAAAATCATTAAGAATTTCAAGATGGCAATGGGAGAGTCTTTAGGATAAATGGATAAACTAAACGTGGCATATGCAGTTTGAGCACGAGTTCTTGTCTGCACAGGTCCCATGTCCTAGTGGTACCCCAGCCCTGTCTCCTGTTCCTGGCCCTACCACCACTTTATACATTACAGACTTGCTCTCTGATAATGGCGATTGCTTGTGCAGAGCTGCCTGGGAACACTCACAGGGCCATCTTTTGAAGCCAGATCAGTTGAATGTCCTCCCAGCCTTTCCCTTTTGCAGCCTCCCTTTTGTTGCTTGGGACTTGGTTTGCCTGAGCTTGCAGTGGGTTCTAAAGAAACCAGCTGCCACAGAGCTCTCCAACACCAAGAGGTGTCGGTGCTACGGACAGAGACCTGCACGGTGCAGGCAGCAGGATCTGATCATCTCCAAGGTCCCCTCAAGCCCCGAGGTCCTAAATTTCAGCAAGGCTGACACGATACTGTTGACCTTATTTTCACAGATGAGTAACCTGAGACTCAGAGAGGTTAACTGACTTCAGGAAGGCCACACAATTGTTTAAGAGTTTCTTTTCAGGCTGGGCAAGGTGGCGCATACCTGTAAGCCCAGCAGCTTGGGAGGCTGAGGCAGGAGGATCATGAGTTCAAAGCCAGCCTCAGCAAAAGCAAGGCACTAAGCAACTCAGTGAGACCCTGTCTCTAAACAAAATACAAAAAAAAAAAAAAAAAAAAAAAGAGTTTCTTTTCCAGCACAAATGTCACTTAGGAAAACATGACTTTTGTTTTACTTTTCCTAATACTGGCTCATATGTAATTATCAAGTTACCTGCTGGAAGTGTATAGGTCAGAGCTTGTTTGTTTTTGTTTTTTTTCTTTTTTTTTTTTTAATTGTGTTGGTAAGTTTCAGTTTCATTTTCTTCCTATCACTTAAGTTTCAGTTCTGTTTCTCAGAATATCTCTTTCCCATTTTAGAGGGATTATCTGATCCTGTTAGTCATCATTGTTCTTTTCTACCCTTTAACTTGGTTAAAATAAACTAGTTATTCTAAGGCAGATGTTCCCAAACAGGAATTTCAGGCAGATATAAAGTTTAGTACCATGTCAATTTATTCTGGCATTGAGCGAAATGCATCTACTTTATCAGGTCAGAAATGTGTCCAAGAGCTGCTTCAGTACCTACGTGCACCCGGCCTGACTTACCCTCTCTGTGATTCCTTGGTATGAAAAGGCCACCAAGAATCTCTGACATCCAGATCAGCCTAACCTGCAGAACCCACAACCTGGCTTTCTGCCTGGGCCTGGGGAAAGGCTGTGTCAGGGCTTCCTGACCTGTGAGTGTTCTGGCCATAAGATGGAGGAAATCCCACTTCTATCTCTCATTCACAGCTCCTCCTCAGCTCTGTAGAAATCCAGTCTACTCCCGGGCTTCACGGGACAACATGAACCAGAGAGCATTAGGAAGGGACTCAAATCCGTGACCATGTTGTTACACCATTCTTCACCTGTGGGGGAAAAGACTGAACTATATTGACAAACACATGCTTCGGTCACTAAATCACTAAGATACTTGGAAAGAATTTTGCTTGACACTTAAATCCTTGATGTCACCATATTTGAAATGATTTTATTTTCCATTCCAAAATTAATATATGCTTAATTGTGGTGAATTAGAAAACAGAAAAAGGCAGAATAGGAAAAAAAAAAAAAAGTTCAAATGGCAGTCCTGCCATTAAAAATTAACTAAAAACAAAGTTAACTCATATTTTTGGTGTATTATTTTCCATTTCTTTTTTCTACTCTTGTATTTGCACATTATTTTTACCATGTCATATATACAATTCCATATCCTTATTTTTTCCATGTGTTTTATCACAGCATTTCTGTGTTGATACAAATTTTGTCAACAACATTTTAATAGTTTTACACGTCTCTCATACATATGATGTATTTGTTCACTCATCGTTTTTTAACATTAATATTAAAAATTATTTATTATAAATATGTTTGCATGTAAAGTTTTTTTCTTTTTTCTAATTTTATCTACTTAGGATATATCCTAGAAATAAGTGTACTAAAAAGTACAAAAAGTTTTAAGACTCTTGAGACCACTGTTGTTACTTTACAAAATGGTTACAGGAGTCTACTTTCTAAAAGTAGCCAATATCCTTGGTAAAATTATCTCCTTTAAGCTGTCTTAAAAGCAGTTTGTGGGCTAGGGATATAGCTCAGTGATAGAGCAGTTGCCTAGTATGCATGAGGCCCTGGGTTTGATCCCCAGAACCACCACTCCCCTCAAAAAAGCAGTTTTTGCAAGTATAATTTGTATAAAAATCCTTTATTTTATCCATGGCACCAAAAGATTTTTAGCAGTCTACTAACATGACCATCTTTGAATTTTAAAAACAAGCTTGAATCGGTATATTTATTTGCTATAGAAGCACACAGAGAAGTGTCAAGTGTGGCCCACGTCCCATAGCAGAGACAGGAATCATCCACAGGAACTGGATGCTGGACTGGATCTGAAATGGGCGGCCAGTGCTGCACTGGCCCAGAGAGAGGAGCTACCAGGGCCCAGGGGGGTTGGGGAAGGTGGGTTATTCTTTCCTGGGAATGGTAGAACTTGACACGGAAGAGTGACAGGACTCAGATCAATTGAGAAGAGGTGGGACGGACCTTCTAGACTGGGAGAATAACATTCGTAAAGACCGCTGGTCATAACATGGCAGAATGATACAGGATAAAATTTGCAAGCGGTATAGACTATGTGTGTACAACAAAGTCTGATGCACCATTTTCTGGCAGTCTACGTAAGCTCATGCAACTTTAAAGCTATGAGACCTTAGTGATCACTCGGATACCTCCCGTAGGCTTCATTTTGTGAAGGAGGAATGGATATTGGTGAAGGATTTAAAGTTTTATGTCTGGCGTTCTTTACTGATTCCTGTGCACTCAAGTACACCACATGGGCATCTACAGAGAGCAAGATTATTTAATGCTTTATATGGTGTTGTGTTTTTTGGTGAGGGGGGTGGTGAATTCTTACACAGCCAGGGAAAATAACACAGGGTAGGGTGGAAGGATGCCAGGTAGGAGTGATTATGGAGATGTGAGGAGGCGCCTGGTTTTGAATAGCTTTAAAGTTTATTTCCATGCCTCTGTTGGGTTATTTTGGGTGGAATGATGAAAGAGAACAGCTATTGGAACTATTTGTGTCTGCATATACTTATTTAAGGAAAGTTTACAAATGTAAGTGTCTTCTAAATTAAACTTTTTCTTGAACCTTTACTACATATAATTACCCTGTTAGATTGTATAAGAAGGGCAATAATAATGAGGAGGAGGATGTACCCCAATAACTCGTGTTTTAAAGGAGGAAAGAAGATAAAGAAACACATATCTATAAGTGCAAAATTATTTGGCACAGAAAACTTTTACATAACTTCTATTACCCATTTGGTGTCTTACAAAGAGTGGGCATTTGATACAAATTTGCTAAATGAAGGGGGAAGGGAAGAGGAAAAGACCATGTCCAGGTGGAATAGCCAGGGGACAGACCCTGAAAGTGTGGCAATTTGAGTTGTGTCCTCAAGGACAGTTAAGATAGAATTGGGAGGAGACGAGAAACATTTCAGAGAATGAATAAAACAGGAACCTAAGTGCCTATTCTTGGCAAGTTAGATAAACATGTTCTCTGGTTGCTAAAAATTAACTTTCCAAAATAGATAAATGTGGTAGAACCAGGCACATAGCATAAAATAGCATACACATAGCATAATATTAACACACACATAGAGAGAGTATAAAATTAACAGTGAATCTCACCAAGATATAATTTTAGGGTAAAGAAAACAATGTAATATGAAAGTATTGAAAAGTAGATAAATTATTCTCCAAGAAATAAAAACAACTAAACAAAAACCACAACCTAAAAACTTTTCACCAAATATAATGCTATAGACTAGAATAGTCAGAAATGGAAAAAATTTCCACTTTCTGAGGCTTCTAAGAGATATTAGTGGCTAGTGGGAATGTAGTTGCGAAGTCGTGGTGGACACCAGTTCTCTCCCTGTGTGAAAGGTATACAAATTCAGTTTTGTGTGCTTGCAGAGGGGCAAAGGTATTGCAAGCATACATGGATCACTCAATTGACACACAATACCTTTGTCCTGAATAATCCTCTATACATTTCAGACAGTCAGATAAGTAGAGCCATTATTCTAGGCACTAGTCTCTCAAACATAAAGAATTTCTTGTTTCAAGAATTTTAAACTATAAGAAAAGACGTGCTGTTCACAGATGCAAAACACATGTAAAGGGCTTTTGTCGTAATTTTCTTTCTCCCTTAAAAGAGTTTCTGTTTTTTGAATGAAAACAGGCTTAATCATTATTTAATCCAAACCTTGAAATTTTTCTGTAGAATGTATGTGGATATATGGTAACTAAGGCATAAAAAACTGGAGTTGGAGATGTTTACCATGAGCATTTCCCACAAAGGTTTGTACATTTTGCATGAAGGGGAAACAGTATTAACTAGACTATGAAAAGTATAGTGTATCCCTATAAAAACTAATTAAAAAAAAAAAGAAAGAAAGAAAGAAAGAAAGGCAATCTGGCTAGGCAGTACGTACCTGTAATCCCAGCTGTTCAGGAGGCAGAGGCAGGAGGATCACAAGTTCCTGTACAGCCTCAGCAATTTAGCAAGACCCTGTCTCAAAATAAAAATTAAAAAAAATGTCTAGGGATGTAGCTCAGTAGTGTAGCGGTGGATTTCACAACCACCCCCACCGAAAAAAAAAGAAAGAGAAGAAAGAAGAGGGTGAAGTATGGCCAATCCTTCACCAAAAAAAACAAAGATAAACTGAATAAAATTATCAGGAGCCACCATTTCAGGACTCTGTAAATTGACCAATCATACAAAAAGTTGAGGAGAATTTTTTCAAAAAAAAAAACAAAAAACTGTTGAACTTCAGTAAGATCAGTGGGCATCTGTGGTGCTTATCCTGGATCTGCTCCCACTTACCCCTTTCCTCCAGCTCTAAATTCCCCCAGCACAGAGTAGGTGAGAGAAGTTACTTCCACAGGGGGAGGATTTCATCTGGAGCAGACCCTGAAAAAAAACCTGTAGCCCAGGGGCCTTGTCAAAAACAATAGGGATCAAAATGGCTAACAACTAGGGAAGTCCAGCATTGACGGTAGCTAGCCTGACGCTAGCTGCAACCTTAGTTGGGACAAGCAACATGGTAGTCCCTGATAAGCTCCCAAATGTCACTAGGAGTCTGGAAGACTGCCTGCATGTACACATGCTCAGGAAAGACCATGAGCCTTTAAGACTTTGTGACACAAATAGCAAAAGCAAGGGCAGAGGTGTAAACCTGCACATGGCATATGATCTTCAACTTAAACACAAATCCATCTTAAAGGGTTATTAGATGTAGTGCTTAAGCACAACTTTCTATTCAGTTATTGACTGACCTCTAAGAGGCAATGACCCAGAGCTAACCTCTAGGAAGTCAGCAGCAACAATAAAAACAAGAATAACAATAATAACTGAGCAGAGATGGCAGCTGTTGCATGTTGTAAGGAAGCCAGACTCCACAGTTCATCCAGGCAAGTCACAAAACAAATGAGCAAAATAATAACAATCACGACCTTCAATTGAAGGGTATTAGAATCTAAAGTTGCAACAATATATTATATAAAATGTTTGAATTTCAATAAAAAGTTATGAGACATAGAAACAGTGAGTATGACCCATTCACAGGGAGGAGAAAGTGGTCAATAGAGACCATCTCGGAGGGGACCCAGATGTTGGAGGTAGTGACCAAAGACCATATTCAAAGAACTAAAGGAAAAAAATGCTGAAAGAGTTAAAGAAAAAGATTACAAAAGCATCTCATCAAATAGAGAACACTGACAGAAATTATTAAGAAGAACCAAATAGAAACTCTGAAGTTGAAAAGTACACTAACTGAAATGAAAAATTCGTTAGCGGGGCTCAAGATCTCATGTGGAAGAAGAAGAGTCAATGAATTTGAGGATAAGTCAAAAGAAATGATTCAGTCTGAAGAATATTTCAAGGAAAATACTTTCCATGTAACAGAAAAAAATACCAAAATGCATGGGATGCAGCTAAAGTAATATGTAGGAGAAAAATTATAGCTTTAAACACACCTTTCATTGAAAAGAATAATCTCAAATCAATAATCTAAATTTCCATCATTAAGAAACCAAAAAAAAAAAAAAAAGAAAAGAAAACTGAACCCAAACCAATCAGTAAGAAGGAAATAATAAAGACGAGAAGGGGAGTCAATGAAATGAGAAACAGAGAGTCAATGAAATGAGAAACAGAAAAGCAATAGCGAAAAACCAATTAAAATAAAAGTTGATTCTTTAAAAATATACATATTGGCAAAACTTTAGGTATACTGATGATGAAAAAGTTTGAGAAGACACAAATCACCAAAAACAAGAATGAAAAAGAGGATATCTCTATTGACCTTATAGAAATTAAAAGTATATAAGGGAATACTATGAAGAACTTTATACTAACAAACTAGATAACTCAGATGAAATGGACAGATTTCTAGAAAGATAAAAATCATCAAGCTGAACCAGGCATGATGGCACATGCCTGTAATCCCAGCAGCTTTGGAGGCTGAGGCAGGAGGATCACAAGTTCAAAGCCAGCCTCAGCAAATTAGCAAGGCCCTAAAAACTTAGCAAGACCCTGTCTCAAAATAAAACATTTCTGAAAGGTTGGAGATGTAGCTCAGTAGTTAAGCACCCTTGATTTCAATCCCTGGTACCAAACAAATGACAATTACCAAGCTGATTCAACGAAAGAGAGAAAAATCTGAATAAACCAATGAAAAATAAAGATATTGAATTTGTAATTTAGAATATTCCCACAATGAAAATCTCAGGCCCAGTTCTTTTCCCATGGAAGTATCTGTAAATCATGTAAATAATAATACCTTAAACTTTCCCAGAAAATAGAAGTAGGAGGAACATTTCCTAAGTCATTCCATTAGAACCAGTATTAACTGATACCAAAGACATCAAAGTAAAAATGCAGGGCAATGTTCTTCATGAGGATAGACACAAAAACCTTCAGAAAAATAACAGTAAGGAAAATCCAGCAACATATAAAAAGTATTCTACATCATTACCAAGTAGAATTTGTTCCAGGAATTCAAGGTTGGTTTAACATCTGAATATTATTTAATGTAATGCACCATATAATAAAGTACAAAAAACACATAATCATCTCAACAGCTCCAGAAAAAAGCATTGAAAAAAATCCAACATCTGCTCATGATTAGGAATAAAGCAAGGCTGTCATGTCTCACCACTTCTATCTGTTTTGTCCTAGAAATTCTAGCCAGTGCA
Organism: Sciurus carolinensis; assembly: GCF_902686445.1. Classification (NCBI taxonomy): domain Eukaryota; kingdom Metazoa; phylum Chordata; class Mammalia; order Rodentia; family Sciuridae; genus Sciurus; species Sciurus carolinensis. The sequence goes on from NC_062227.1 coordinate 68,197,772, forward strand.
ATCAGGAAAGAAAAAAAAAAAAGACATACTGATGAGAACAAAAAAGAAAAACTGTCTTCATTTACGGATTTATGATCCCGCATATTGAAAACCCAAGAATGTATGTGTGTGTGTGTGTGTGTGTGTGTGTGTGTGCAGGTACACGATCATATGTGTGCATACATGCTTGCTGAAGAGGTAGGTGTGGTGCAGCCATAACCAGAGTTGTCCCCAGCAGGGAGCAGAGTCTAGGAGGATGCCACAGGCTGGTTTCCCTTCTATAAATGTCTGAGAACTTGCAACTAGAGGAGTAAGTTGGGGAGGAGAAAGGGTGCTGGGGAGGGTTTTTTGAGAACTGATGATGTGCATGTCTGAATTTTGCACCATGCAGTCCTCTCAACCATGTAACTGCCTGCCTGAGTCATAAACAGAAGTCCCAGACTCTTCAGAGGTTAGAGGCCAAGAAATGATGATTTAGTCAAATTTCTCTGATCACTTTTAACCCTTCTGGCATCACCCAAAGCCTACTAATAGAACTAAAATGGTTCTGCAGGTCACCAAATTCCAAAGGCAGCGATGATATACATCACAAGCTCCCTGATCACACACAAGCACAGTAATATCTGAACATAGGTAGGCTTATGATACTGGGAATTGAACCCAAGGTCTTACAAATGCTAGGTAAGCACTCTACCACTGAGTTACATCCCCAGCCCTTTTTATTTTTTTGAGACAGGGTCTTACTGAATGTCCCAGGCTGGCCTCAAACTTACAATCCTCCTGCCTCAGCCTCCTGAGTAGCTGGGATCATAGGTGTGCACCACCACACCTAGCTAGTAGAATCTTAATATATGGACTTAACTTTCATTTCTGCATAATGAAATTATTCTCATGCCTTCTAAATCAGTAAGATGTTTTTGACTTATATAAACACCCTTTCAAAGTTGTAAATGTTGATGGAACATTTTAAAAACAAATATGTCATGCAAGAAAACTAAGCCTTGATTTGAGGCTTAACAGCAAAATAAATATTTTTGAGTATTTCAACTGTAGTCAGACTATAAAATCAGTGTACTGCTGGGTAGATAAGCTCTGAGCAGATGTGGCAAGAGTGTGGCTTAATGCAGATTATATCTGCTTAGCTTACATTCACATAGCTCCATCACATCCAGTTGAAAAAATGAAAAAAAAATATTTCTACATCATAAACAAATTGGCTGATTTTTAATCAAAAAGTTTTAAAAATGTACTAAATAAATTTACCATTTATTTTAATAAAAACACCGTTTTTGTTCTAAAAGTACATTTTCAGAGAAGTAATTGGTCATTTATGGGATTTAATTAAGACTTTAGTATGAATTTTCTTACATAAAGGTTTGTAACCAACCCTCAAAAGTTCATAAGTAACATTTTAAATTATAGCATTCAGTTTTTAAATTTTGTCCTGCTGGTTTTTTGGATTTTTTTTTAAAAAAATTTTAGATGTTGATAGACCTTTACTGTATTCATTTATTTTTATGTGGTGCTGAAAATTGAACCCAGTACCTCACACATGCTAGACAAGCGCTCTACCACTGAGCCACAACTCCAGCCCTCCAGCTAGTTTTTAATAAGAAATAATAATATTCTTGAAATGGTAATGTTTGGAACTAAATAACTGTTTATTTGCTATATAAATTAAAATGGTATACAAGACCAGCACGCTATTCTAGTCATCGTACGTAGGTCATGTTTCTTGTAATCTCAAGTTGGTAAGATTCAGGGAGAGTGATTCCTTTCACTAAACCTGCAAGGACCTGGAAAACCAGAATGTAGGACCTTTTTCTTAGGACTGAGTTAAGTATCTCCATTCTCTGGAGTATCCTCTGTCCCAGCAGTGAGTCACTGGGAAATTGGGTTGCTAATCAAAAGGTTATTTGATTCTGAATCAGAATTACAGTGTGAAAATTGATGGTCTTCAGAGATTTTTCGTGAGAGTGAGGGACAAACCCAAAGAACGAACTCTTCCCAGTCATGGAAAAGTCATGTCCACCAGATGCAACAGCTCTTTACATCGAAGAGTTTGCCTCCGCCTTAATGTGTGCATTTTCCCTATTTTAGATTACAAGCAACCTCTTTAAATCTCTTTGAAGAAGGCAGATGATAAACTTAGCTGATTAAGAGAACTTAATTATAATGCGCCCCCACTGTGATTTTGTGTAGTTTTGTTTCAGTCTGATTATTTTGCTGCCTTCTTTCAGAACATTTCTGAGATGACCTTGCCCGGACTTGGCCGTCTCAGGTTTCCTTCCAAACATGTGGACAAACTGACTCTGGGACAACCTCCTGACTCTGCAAGCCGTGACAAGTTGATTCTAGCCAGTTTTACCCTCTAATTTTTTGAAATGTCAATATTTTGAGATAACACATTCAGAAAACAGTTCTTCATTAAAGCTTTTAAGCTCCCTTTATACCTCATATACTATTTTAGTTGTGGAGCTGTTTTTGTTTTTGGTACCGGGTATTGAACCCAGGGCACTCAACCATTGAGCCACATCCCCAGCCCTACTTTGTATCTTATTTAGAAACAGTTCTCACTGAGTTGCTTAGGGCCTTGCTAAATTGCTGAGGCTGACTTTGAGCTCGAGATCTTCCTGCCTCAGCCTCTGGAGAGGCTGGGATGACAGGCCTGGGCCACCATGCCCAGGTAGATGTGATTTTAAGGGGATGATGGTTAGCATTTTATCCCATTTACAAAACAGGTTAATTACACAACTTAAAACACGGTAACTGCACTCATGTATTTGATACTGCAGTCGTGCGTCGATTTGAAGGATATGGAATAACAACCCCCAGGGAGAATGGATGGGTCCTGGGTGGAGAAAACAAACGGTGGGCTCTGGGCTCTGGGTTCCGGACTTTTCATCCTAGCATCAGTGGGCTTTGAGTTTTCCAGCTGTTCCTGATTTAGGCTTTGGACCTGCACGACTAGTTTCTTGACTGCCCAAGACTCTGATGATTCAAGCATTCTGCTATGATTAACTCTTATTAAAACCTATAAAAAACAGACCCTTCTTATAACCAGTTGCCATTTCTCCCCTGAAAATGTGCCATTCTACCACTGCTTAATAAAGGTAGCTTGCTGTTCCACTGAGGTCTGCTCCCATTGTAGTTATTTTTGCTTACACACCTAATGACAGGAATATGCTCTGAGAAATGCATTGTTAGCCATTTCTTTTATTGTTGTTGTTGTTTTGTTGTTGTTGTTTTTGTTTTTTGGTGCTAGGTATTGAACCCAAACCCAGAGGTGCTTTACCACTAAACCACATCCCAAGCCCTTTTTATTTTTATTTTGAGACAGGGTCTTGCTAAATTGCTTAGGGCCTCACTACATTGCTGAGACTGGCCTCCAACTTGCAATCCTCCTACCTCAGCCTCTGGAGTTGCTAGGATCACAGGTGTGTGCCACCATACCCAGCTAGCTGACTTCATTGTGGTGTGAACATCACAGAATGTACTTACACAAACTTAGATGGTATAGCTCACTCAATGTGGACTCTGGATGCCATTAAGAGAAGTAGTGTGTGAGGCTGCTAGCAGAAGCTACACTATGGCATACTGTTTGACAGTAAACTTTTTATTGATAAGGAGTGCACTCCAAAATGTTGATAATAGTAAGTACATAAACCAGTAACATAGATGTTTATTATCATTCTCAAATTTTATTTACTGTACATAATTGTATGTGCTATACTTTTATGTAGCTGTCAGTGTGGTAGGTTTGTTAGACCAGGATCACCACAAACTTGCAAGGAATGTGCTGCACTACATGATGGCCAAAGCATAAGAGATGGTGGGATGAAACTGGGTTGACAATCATGTATTGTCACCAATAATAGATGCAACCATGTATTTTGAGAAGTACATGAATTCAGCAAATTCCATTCCAGAGAACACTGTTGCATAGCAGGCATTGATGGCCATGCCGTTGGCCCGAAGTACGACCGGGCCCCGTCATATATGCAGTCTGTCTATCACTGACCAAAACATTGTTACATGTGCATCACTGTATTATTTCATTTTTATTCTGGATATATACTCGTGGTCTTCATTTTTTTCATTTTACTTTGGAAAAAGTAAAAAATTGTACCTACAAAAAGATAAAGCAGTATAATGTGTGCCCATGTACCCTTTTCCTGGATTTACTTGTTGTTAACATTTTATCACATTTGCTTTACTTCTCTATTAACTTTTTTGAGTTACTTGAAAATAAGTTGTAGATACCATGACATTTCAACTTTCAAGGTTTCGGTGTGTAGCTCCTGAAAACAAGAACATCTTCCTATATAACTATAATGCCATTATCTTGCCTAAGAAAGTAAGCATTAATATATTTGTCTAATAAGGAGTCCATATTCAAATTTACCTAATTATCCCAAAATGTCTTCTAGAGTTTTTTAAAATCCAGGATCCAATCAGATCATGAATTGCATTTAGTTGTCATATCTCTTTAGTTTTATTTCATCTACAACTGTTCCTTGCCTTTATTTGTTCTGAAAACATTAATACTTTTGAAGATTCAGGTTGGTCATCTCATATAATATTCCAGAGTCCAGATTCATCTTATTTCCTCATGATCAGATTCACTTTAAACATTCTGGCCAAAAATATTTCAAATAATGTGTATTTCCAATGACATCCATGACACAGGGAAGAATATAATACTAGATTGTCCCATTATTGGTGATGCTCACATGATTAAAGTGGTATCCATTGGATTTATGCAGGTAAAAAGTATCTTTTTTCCTTTTTTAATTAATTGAGGTGATACTCTAAGAACATGTGAACGGCTCATATGCCTGAACCAACAACTACATTGGTTTTGGCCACTGCACAAAAATTCATTCCTTCTATATGTTTTGGAATTCTTCTATAAAGAGCTTTCTGACCATCATTCCTCGTCCCTTTTTGAGAATCCCTCCTGACTTTTTTAAACATCAGTAATATGGCCTTACTCCTTTCAATACCCAAATTTTGCAGATTTGGCTGGTAAGAGCCTCTTCATATTGGCCTGTGGGTCCTTTTGACAAGTGCCCATCATGAACCAACTGATAAGAAGTACAGGATTTTTGACTGATTTACTGGTTAAGGTCTATCTGTATTACTAGAAAAGGGTCCCCTAAGCCAGACAGGTTCTTTGGGAAAAGGTGAGATACTTGGAACAAATTCAGGACTTTCATGAAGGCAAAAGGGTAAGAGATGATGGGTTGAACCTCATTTGATGATTAACAGCTCACCAATGATTTGGTGTAACCACTTATTTTGTAAAGTACATGGATTCAGCAAAGTTCATTCCCAGAGAACAATGCTGTAAATAGCAGGGGTTATTTTCCTATATATCAAGCTAACCTTCAATTTCACCTTTCTATAGGTCCCCAGAAGTCAATGTTGTCTTCTTTGGGTGACAGTCCTTATCTTTTTGAATAGTTGGGCAAAACAATCAATTTGCAGAGGTCTCAAAAAAACAAGGGTTTTACTTAAGGACCTCTGTCCTGATAAGTGCCTAGTATCAACCAATTCATTAATTTCTAACACAAGTCAGCAACCTAGGGATTTTCCAAACCAAACCATTTTAGAATCATGTTTATTTCTGGACTGTCTCTAAAGATTGGTGGATTTCAGTTTTTCCAAAAATTCCAATGTATGTTTCTCCAAGTTCAATGAGAGCTTGCGTAGCCTGCTCAGTCTAGTCCCTAGGACTCTTTCTGATAAAGGGATCCAAAGCTCTAGGGAGACTCTGAATTCAATTCAAAGCTATTCTGTCAGAAAAGATGCTATACACCACCAAGCTGGGCATGGAGTCCCAGTTACCAATGGGAATACTGTCACAGTGATAATACCAATGATATCTTTTTATCTCAACTTTGTCTTATAAGGTATTTACAAACCCTTACAAAAACCTTATCTTGGGCTGGGGAGATAGTTCAGCTGGTAGAGTGTTTGCCTCGCAAGCACAAGGCCCTGAGTTTGACCCCCAGTACCGCCAAAAAAAAAAAAAAAAACCTTATCTTTTTAATTTTTTAAAAATATTTTTTAAAGAATCAGAAAATCTAAATTGATTGAAGAAATAATGAATTTGAAATAATAAAAAAAATAAATAAATAAATATTTTTTAATTGTAGGTGGACACAATACCTTTATTTATATATATGTGGTGCTGAAGATCAAACCCAGTTCTCACATGTACTAGGTGAGCACTCCATCACTGAGCCACAACCCCAGCCCCTCTTTTTAATTTTAATAAGAAATTTTTCATTAAGTTATATTATCAATATATAATTTACCTGTGTTGTTTTCAAGACCTTTAGATCAACCTTTTGAGTGTACTCTTTTAAAACAATTTAATATTAACTGTTTTTAAATGATATATGTGATCTAACTAGACAAAAAAATATGTATCTATGAGATATCTTATATCTGGGACAATTTGAATGATCAAAACCATAGATGAAAATGCAATGATATTGGACACAAGTTGGTTGTTTCCCCAACTTCCACATTTTCCTTCTTTTCTGACAGCCTTGAATTTCTTCTGTGGGAATTCTAATAGTTCTGATAAAGCTGACTCTACTTCTCTGGACCCAGAGATTGATCAGGAATGGGCATGTAACTTCAGTCAAATCAGCTGGAGTGACTCAGCACAAGTCTGTTAATGCTGGGACACATGTCTATTTCTTCACCATTGGACATGAATGCCCCAGGAGCTTCTGGTCTTTACTTCTGTTTCCATTGTTCATTTATCTGTTTATTCAACAAACATTTACAAACATCTGCTATGTGCCAGATGGGAGAATACAAAGCTGAATAAGACATGGTCATTGCCATTGAGACATTTATATTATAATGGAGGAAACAGGAAGTGTGATGGTAGAGGAATTAAACAGGAAAACAAAGACTGACAGAAAAAAATTTTAGGGATGGATCAGATTGGCTGCTTCGGGATATTATGCGGTAGAAGTGGATGATTTGAGCACTCTTTTATAGAGTTGATATTATTAAATTTATCATTCTGCCATGAGCCACCAAACTATCTGGGGTTTTGATAAAATTCTCACAGTAACCTAATTGCAAAAGTCTCCTCGATCACTGGCTAGTGTCTTAATCCAAAGTACAATCTTGGCTTGATAAGTTTTCTAGTTACATAGGCATACTTGGACATTAATAATAATACTATTTCATTATTAAAGAGGCACATAAAACAGTACACTGTGCACTAAACATCATCTAGAGACAAAAGATAATTGCACTTTGTTTGCTTAAAGATGCTTTTTATGGGATATATTCCTCTAGCAAGATTAGGATAACACACACACACACACACACACACACACACACACTATGACTATTCAGCCCATCTAATCGGATTATCCAGGGAACATATAAAATATCAGAGAATCTAGAGCAGGTGGAAGGAATACCTTCCTAGGGAGTCATCAGAACCATCAGGGTAGTTTTCTCCAACTAAACACACTCCCATCTCACTCTAGGATTCCCATCGAGGTCTCTTCCTTAAAAGCACTTGCACTAGTACTTCACTCTAGTGAATGTGTTCTTCCGCTCATTTATGATAGGGCAGAGAAAGCACTGAGGGCTGGTCTGGTTGCAGTGTGGAGAAAGGGCCCTAAAACAACTCACTGAAGTGATAAAGAGCAAACTGTGAGCTTATGGATGATGACCCAAGTCATTAAGTCACAGTATATACCATTTATGCTTAGGAGCTTTTATCATTGCATTTTCTAAAGTTGGTCAAAGCTAGAAAGACAAAAGAATTCACAAATGGGAATTCTGATGTAAAATTCATGCATCCAGTGTTGTGGAATATTCACACCAAGCGGATTCTTGTTGCCAAAAAAAAAAAAAAAAAAAAGGAAAGACCCTTTTGACTGGGTCCCACGTAAAAATCAACCTGGAAGTGAAACATTTGCTCACTACATAAGCATCCAGATCTAGACAGGACATGTGCATATCTAGCAAGGTTATTACTGTTATTGGTTGCTTAAAGTAGTCCATCCTAAGCTTTAGAAATGTGGAAATAGGAGCTAAGACAGGAGCAGTTGAGGTTGATAGCAAAATGGCACCAGGATGGTTTAATAAAAGTCCTCATAAAGTTTCTGTCTGAATGTAAATTACACCCAAAGCATTTAAGAAAATAGCAAGTTACACGAAAGAATGGCTTTCATATATTTGCCAACCTGAAATGTGTTGAAAATAATTTTCCATCTCCCAGTTTTATCATGAATCTGATTTAGGGTTCAATTCAGACTTATACTGACTTATACAGCATAAAGTTGTGAGATACAGAGGGTTCAACATATATTCTCCCAACAGATGTCCCAACATCTTGGAGTTACAATCGGATTTTTATTTTTGTCCATACTTCTATTATATAGCTGTAGTAGAACTTCTTGACTTAAAACATTTTAGGGTTGTTTTTTTTTTTAATCCACCTTTTTAAATATCAACCCTCAAAAGATCCCTCTGGGTTTTAAAATTTGGACAGTATCACTAAAAAAGCAACAGTGTGAAAGACATTTTGGAAGCCTTTAAACCTTAAAACAATTTAAATCCTGTGGTACCTTATTAAATTCCTTGACTCATAGTTAATGCATACAGGCACAAGGATTCAAAGTGTTAGTGTTGGGCACCAAAACCTTATTTAGCAAATAATGATTCTCAAAAGAAGCTTGGGGGAGAGCTTTACCCCAAACTGTGGCAAAAATCATTTTCTAAGAGTGTACAGACCAGAAGCAACCCTTGGGCCAGAGCGGGTGGGGTCTCCAGCCCCACCTGCGCACAGTGCAGTCAGTCTGGGCCTGGGCGCTTCCTCGCTGTCCAAATGTACGGGCCCCCAAGTCACCGCCACAGTCTTGCATTCCGGACCAATTCTCTGATCTGTGACACGGAGAGCCAACACAAATGATCCTTGTAAAGTTTTACAAGGTGGAAATGATCCCATTGCCGACTTTCATAAAGCCCACCAGGCGGTGGAGGATTTGAACAGGCTCGTCTCGGGGTCTGCGCGCTCACTTGGGTGAAATGCCGGTTCCCGGGACAGACTCTGGACGCCGGGACCGCGCTGGCGGAGGTGGGTAGGCGGCTGACGCGAGGTGGCAAAGCACAGGGGTGTCAGCAGTCAAAACCGGGTCAGGATCCTCGGGAAAATGAAGTCGCCCACTTTCTGCTTCTAACGGGGGCCTCTCACGTGTATCGCCACACTTCGGCTAGCTCCCCTCGCCCCACAGTCCCACCCGATATCCTCCAGCCACAGGACCGACAGACATTAGGACCTCGCGGAAGTCGCAGGGAAAGCCGGCCGGGCAGCAGTTGGGCGTGGTTTCTCGGAGAAAGGCGGTCCCTGGGGCGGGGAGATCTACGTAACCGTCAGTTCTGGCCTCTGATTGGCTTAATTGCAGTGCGCGGAGCCCGCAAGCGTCTCCGCCCGGCCCAGCCGCTCCTCCTCCTCTGCCAGCCGCTGGGTCCCCGCCGGCTCGCGAGGGAACCGCTCAGGCGCCGCCGCCCCAGCCCAGTGCGGACGACAGAGAGGGGAGGCGGAAGGAGGACACGCTTGCTCGCTCCCACCCGCACCCGGGCTCCCTTTGCCGGCGCGGAGCCCAGGGGGAGGAGCCGCTGCGGGCACGCCCCGCCTCCGGCCCGGGAAGAGGACGCCAGCGACCCCGCCGGCCGGCCGCCGCCCCCCTCGCCGGCCGAGACCCACCCCCGGCCCTCCCCTGGCGGCATGGAGGGGCCCCGCTCCTGACGGCCGCGCCGCCGCCTCGGCCCCCGCCCCGCCCCACGGCCCCTCCCGCCCGCCCCCGCTCGCATGTCCGCGCCGCCCTAGCCGAGGATGCTGAGGATGAAGCTGCCGCTGAAGCCGACGCACCCTGCCGAGCCGCCGCCCGAGGTGGAGGAGCCCGAGGCGGACGCGCGGCCGGGCGCGAAGGCGCCGCCGCGCCGTCGCCGCGACTGCCGCCCTCCGCCGCCACCGCCGCCGCCGCCGCCCGCGGGCCCGCCGCGGGGCCCCCAGCCGCCGCAGCCGCCGCTGCCCCGGGGGCTCGGGCCGCCTGTTGCTGGCGGGGCGGCGGCGGGGGCGGACATGCCGGGCGGCGGCGGGGGACCCGCGGCGGCGCTGCGCGAGCAGGAACGAGTGTACGAGTGGTTCGGGCTGGTGCTGGGCTCCGCGCAGCGCCTGGAGTTCATGTGCGGGCTGCTGGACCTGTGCAACCCGCTGGAGCTGCGCTTCCTCGGCTCGTGCCTGGAGGACCTGGCGCGCAAGGACTACCACTACCTGCGCGACTCGGAGGCCAAGGCCAACGGCCTCTTGGACCCAGGGCCTCTGGCTGACTTCCGAGAGCCCGCCGTGCGCTCGCGCCTCATCGTCTACCTGGCGCTGCTGGGCTCGGAGAACCGGGAGGCTGCCGGCCGCCTTCACCGCCTCCTGCCCCAGGTGGACTCGGTGCTCAAGAGCCTGCGCGCGACCCGGGGCGAGGGTTCGCGGGGCGGCGCGGAGGACGAGCCAGGCGGCCAGGACGGCAGCGGCGAGCAGGATGCCGAGAAGGACGGCTCCGGCCCGGAAGGCGGCGGCGCCGAGCCCGGAGCCGGAGGCGGGCTCGGCTTCAGGGCCCAGGAGGAACTGCTGCTGCTCTTCACCATGGCTTCGCTGCACCCGGCTTTCTCCTTCCACCAGCGGGTCACCCTGAGGGAGCACCTGGAGAGGCTCCGCACCGCGCTCCGCGGGGGCCCCGAGGAAGCGGAGGTGGAGTCGTGCAACTTTGCCGGCTCCAGGGCCCAGGTAAGGCGCGTGGAGCCTCCCAGGACTCGCGGTGCAGTCACCGCAGCGGTGGCCTCCCCGGCCTCGCCCTCCGACGCCCCCTGACCTAGCCCCAGTCTGGCGCAGGTGGCTTGGGATTCCCACCCCGCGGCTCACAGCCTCATCTTCATTTTGTGGGGCCGCTCAGTTTCACTCCCTCCCCCCTCCCCCCACCCCATACACACATAGCCACCCGCCATAACAGAATGCTCTAGAAGCCCAGGGCCCTTTTTCGGATGGAGGGTCTCGGGACGTTTTTGGCTTTGAGCATCTCTGCGCACTAGGTGCAGGGGAAAAGCGGAGCGCTGGAGGAGCCTGCTAACCGCAGGCTAGCCCCGAGCAGTGTCTGCCTTCCCCTTCTGGCTTACTCGTCTTAAAGCTGTACCTTACTCCTGGGGGAGGTGACCCAGAGGTGTTGCCCTTGTTTTTGGCATAAAGGGACTATTTTTTAAGGCTCAGTGTATTCAAAGGAGTCGTATGGGTCATTTGGCACCTATTCAGAGAACTTGTACTCCTAGAAGAAACCTGATGTGGAGACCTGTGAATTGACAGAACTAAGTGGTAAGGTCTGGATAAGAAACGTTTCCGAGGGTGACCTGGTTATGCCCTTTACCTCTAGTGTAACCAGCTTTCTAACGGGTTACAGATTTGAGACCAGGATATCTGTTGGCCTTTGCTATAGGCATTAATATTGTCTAAAGGAATTATTTAAACGCCAAAATGAGGTAGACGAGAATCTAGATGAGCCACTTGTCACAAACCTTAAAAAATGAATTTTTATAGAGCCATGAAGTAAATTTATTTAGGCCTAATAAAGTCCTTGAAAGTGACAATTTAAGGGAGAAAGGGGGGAGTAGGTTTCTGAGTGAAAACCATGTACATTAAGAGCATTTTTTTTGTGGATCAGACTTTTCGAAGTATTGATTTGGATGTCATGCTTTTCGACTTAAGTGATCCCCAGGATGCTCTAGTGGAAAAGGGGATTTCCCACCTCGCTTCAAAGTTAATTCAACTTATATTTGCTGTCATTCACTATCCTAGTGCTAAAAGTGGGCATTATGTTTCACTAATGGCTTTGTGAACTCAATACCCATGAACTCAATAGAGAATTTAGGCTGAGTCCCTCCTTTAAACTGCCAGGATTCTGTGAAGTGACTAATTTATGTTGTAGAATTATCAAACTCAGATATAGTAATGCTAGCACCTAGCATTTTCTTGGTGAATGTGAATTTTTACCATCCTCCAGTGCCTATGTTCTACTAGCATACAAATGTGTGTAATGATGTAAAAGCTCATTCCACCCTTAAGCTTACTCACCAACATATCTGAAAAGATGCGGTACAGCCATTAAAAAAGAAAGCATGAATTCAGGCACAATGCTTAGATATCCTACCATTCGTTTTTGTAATAGTGTATATTGTAAAGATAACCTTGAATTCTAGTTCTAATGAAATGTTTCACAACCGGAACCGCTTATATCATTCCATTCATATCATGCAATAAGGATACAAAGTACAACGCTGATTTTGGATTTTTAATTCTAGATTTTTTTTTTATCTTTTTTTCCTTTAAATTTTGCTTTTAATGTGAATATTGTAAAAGCAACTAGACTAAGGGGAGCGTGTATGCTAACCAGAGAAATGAGATTTTCATCTTGACTGCAGTGCATGGCCTTTTCTGGCAACCAGTGAGTGCTGGGAGGAGTGGACAAAGCAGGTTGGGCATCCTGCCATTAATTTCAGCACATTACTTCTCAGGAAGTACGGTGCTGTGGCCATCAGTTGGAGTGGGGGAATAAATCATAGGGGTACACTCTACTACAGGTGACACTGAAGGCTATTTCTAGACGCTTGGTAAGAACTTTTTTTTTCCCTCTAGGAGTTTAGGGTTGCAACAGATCATTTATGTCTCATTAAACTGTTACGACCCCGCATTTTCTGCTTATCAGAGTGGCCTCCGAACCCTCCCGCTGTGGCTCCTTCTGGCCTTGAAGACATTTTAGCGGATCTTTTTGCTCCTGGGCTGTCACTCCCGAGGCTGCTGGTGCGGGTGGGCTGATTTAAATCCTCATTCGCTGCAGTCCAACCCAGCTGTTGCTCTGCCTCGCTCCGCCATGCGCCCCCAGGGAGGGAGGGCCTACCTCGGAGTCTGCAGGGAGGAGCCTGGGGCTTGCGCGTTGCTCGCGTCGAGGCGCCGTAGCCCGCGGGAGGACTCGGCGGTCACGCGCTGGCGTGGGCCAGCCGCCGGCGGAGTGGGGCCTGTCCCGCAGTTTCCTCCCTCCCCCACCCCCGCAAGATGGCGGCCGCGCGCCTCCACGTGACTCGTGCCCGGTGCCCGGGAGGGCGGGCGGCGCCCACAGCGCCCCTGCCCCGCGGCGGGGGCGATGGCCGCGCCCCGCGTGCTCTGGGACCGCTTGGCCGTGTCAGTACCCTAGGAAAGGGGAAATCGTGGGGCGGCCCGCTACTGCCCCGGAAGTAGCCCTGTGGCCACAAGCAACTTCTAATTGCTTAGGAGTCGTGTTTTTTCTTATTGCTGCTCAAGTGAAGCTCTTTGGTGCCCCAAGCAGCATGTTTTCTCCTGTACTAAATGGATAAAATAATTTCCTTCCAATTTTCTATTTAAGAAAAATTATATTAGACCAAAATAGTGCTCCTGGCTCTCAACGAGGTTTGTTTCCTGTAATATGAAGCAGTTTCTTTAAAAAAAAAAAAAAAAAAAAAAAAAAGTTTTACAAGTAGAACATGCTTTTTTTTTCTTACTTTTTAAAAGTTTATTGGTGCGTTATGATTAAATATAATAATGGGATTCGTTGTGCCATATTCTAAGAGATAATTTGATGAATCTCATTCTCTGTGTTTTCTCTTCCCATGGCATTTTATAATATTTACATAATCTAGATCCACTGTGGTGTATTCACACATGGACCAAGCATAATTTGGTAGATTTCATAGAACATGTATTTTAGTGCCAGTTTTATATTAATTACAAGCCTTGGAGTTGACCATGTTCAGCACAAAATTAATGTCATGTCATGGTTACAATGTTCATAGTTGAGGTGACAAGTCCATAGAATATACTTACTAGGTCACATTAGAAAACAAAAAGATTGAACGAGTATGTTTTTACATTTTGTCATTTCCAGACGTTCTTTATTTTTAGTGTGATTTGGATGATGTTTTGGTAAATGTTACTTCTAATAACTTGTATAAATTGCAGTAAGTCAGTGAACAGTAGTGAAAATACTCTGAACAGTGCCCTAGAAAATATGTATGATTGGTGTAGTTCTGTTAGACTGCATGGATAGCATAGCTGAAAGCACCTGGTTTCAAAAATGGGTCTTTTTATTTTACTAGGAAGCTACATTATAAAGTATGTATTACGAACAAGACTGCCTAAGTATTTTAAAGGATACTAGTATTGTTGCTGCTTCATTGAAAAGATATCAACCAAGACAGACAAGCTTCCTATATCTGCATGCTTACAGACACTCAGCTATTCATGAGCATGGATATTCCAACATTGGAGCTTTATCCCCAAACAGCAATAAAAAGATGTGAAAACATAAAATGAATAGATACTATAGTGGTTAGTGGTCAGTATTATTGGTTTGGCCATTCTCTGATGGTTGAATTTTTAGGCTTCTTAAATCTTAGTTGACTGACTTAGCAAATAGTACTAAAGTTTGAATAAAGGATAAAAAAAAAACTTCTAATACTAAGATACACAATGTTGTATTTTAATGTCATTTAAGCCTACAAACCGTGTTTGAACTCAGATTATTTGAACATTAAAAATTCAGTGGCCATAGGTTCTTATTAAAATAAGTGACGTTAGTAAAAAAAAAAAAAAAAAAATACAAATTTGTTCCTTTTTTCTTGGTATAAATTATTTTTATCATATTTGGTAGACCAAATACTATTCACTAAATTTGCAATACAGGTAGTGTATTAGTAGTGTTAGGGCCTGAAAAAGAAAACTGAAAGATTTGAACACAAATGCTGTTACTTCTAGAAAGCTTGATTGCCAACTAGAATAGAGGGAGCATCTACTTAAAATGAGAAGGAAAATTTGTCAATATTTGTTGCAGTATTAGACACTAAAAAGATGCTTTAAAAAATGACTTTAAGAGAATAGTTTTAATTCTTGTGATAGATACCTTTATTTAATTCATCAACCATTGCTAGAATATTTGATATTTTAAAATGTATCGTTGGAGCAGTGGGCCCCGTGGAAGGATTTCTTCACTTAAACCATTGGGTGTGACCGTGGTACTTATATTTGAATTGATAGAATTCAGTAACCAATTGTTCTAGTGTCTTTTACATGGTCTTCAATATATATTAGCAGTTTTAGGTAGGTCAGCCTTGCATAGAAGTCAGTAGCAGGTAGTTGTGGGTATAACATTTCAAGAGTTGAGAACAAGAATAACCTTACCTTTCATGGGAAATTTAGGTTGATGTGACTGCAGCAAGAAAGCAGCAGTTTTAGTTATAAAAGACTTTTGGAAGAGGTTTTTTAGAATATCCAAGTTAAGTAGTGATTATTTAATAGCAAGTAATCACTAAAATTTTGTGTATCTTTCCCCAGGTACATTGTTTCTGTATGGTGGTTTTTCTCAGATAAAAACCCTGAGGGCAAGTGTCTTATTAAGGGGGCTGGAAAGGAAGCAAGTTCTTTGAGTTAATTAAGATATGTCTATATCTATCTACATACACATTTTTCCTTACTATTTTTTCTGATTTTTTTTTGTTTTTGTTTTTTTTGTAGGGGTGAAGGGATTGAAAATATGTTGTAGAGGCTATCAAAAGGCCTTGAAGAACCATAGCCATGTTTGGTAGAGCCTTTGTTTAAATTCAAGGTCTGCCATGAGTTCTGTGATATTAACCAGGCCACTGAAGCCCCCAGTCCTCAGTCTTATCTGTAAAATGGGAATGGTAACTTCTTTTTGAGGTTGTGGTGATTGGATTAATAAGTTATGAAATAATTCATATACTATCGTGAACACCCATTCTCAGTTGAAATTAGTGCTCAGTGCAAGCTTTCTTTTCCACTAAGATATAGCCTCCCATTTTCAGGAATGTGAGGTTTTTTTTCCTTTGCTTTTCAACTTAATGGTGGAGTATTCATATGTATTTCTTTATTGCTGTTGGACAGACTGATGTTCAAAGGATTAATTATTGAAAAGGTAATATTTGAGACATATATTGTGGGGCTGTTATTTTTCTTGATATACCAAAAACCTGTTAAAACCTGAAATGAAGCAATCATTTGGTTTATAAATCACTAAAATATGTTCTTCCTGTATTGTGTTTGGGAATGGGATTGGGGAAAATACATATTTTGAATTTGGAATATCATGAATTACCATGCAGTTACAATCTACTTAAGTCTTTAACCAGTATTCATATTAACTAGGATACTATTCTGTAATTTAAAGCTGTTTTGCATGTTTGCTAAGTTACATAATTCTTCATTAGTTCACAGAACAGAATGGAATCCATAATTAAAGAAAAATTTTATGCTTTATAGAGGCTATGATATTGGCTATTTAATTTTTTTTTGAATTGTTAAGTTTGTTGTTTTGAAAACAAGCAAAAGAGGCCTATATTACTCTCAGTATACAGGATTTTAATGTTGGAGGCTCTGTTTTTCATTGTGGGGGACTGTGGTAGTCGTACTTTCACTTAACAAGAATTCTTTATTACAGAAGCCTCCTTCACTCAGTAACTTTTTTGGTTCCTATGTTTGTAAATCATTGTGGCCTCACCAGGTGTTTCTGTTACAGGTGGAG
The DNA here is from genome assembly GCF_902686445.1 of Sciurus carolinensis. Taxonomy (NCBI): domain Eukaryota; kingdom Metazoa; phylum Chordata; class Mammalia; order Rodentia; family Sciuridae; genus Sciurus; species Sciurus carolinensis. The sequence continues at coordinate 68,214,388 of NC_062227.1, forward strand.
AAGCCTTGGGCCCTTGGTAGTTCATTTCCTTCTGTTCCTATGCTCCAGGGAATATGTGACCTTATTTCCCTTCCACTTGTCTTGGTTCATTAGAACTGTCTGATGCTCATTCCCATGGTTTATTGAGGTGAGATTTAGGTTTGAAAGGTCATTTTCCAGGCTTGACACCCAGTGTAAGATAGGGATAGCATGCTCATCTAGTTTATACAACTGTTGTGAAGAGAATGTGATAATGTGTATGAAAATGCGTAAACAAGAGTGAAATACATGCTTGATTCAGAGAATGATTAGCACAATTTGACTGTGGTGGTTTAAACAGATAACAGTGGTTGGGCTACAGAGGGCCTTGAGGGTCCAATTAAAGGACTAGATTGTCAATGGGTTACATGTGAACCAATGGAAACATTTGTGTGTGCACAAGCCTATGTAATCCCCCTGAAGGTCAGCTGTCACTTTAAACTTAATCTGTATTAAAAGAACACATCATTGATTAAAAAGAATCTTCCAGACTCATTCAGCTGTCTCAGTAGTACCATTATATTTTAGTCACCTAGGTTTGCTTGTTCACCTTAATCCTCTTCTACCCTCACATCCTGACTGCCCTTCTTTGTTCTTGCTGACTACTCTATTTTGGGACTTTGGGCCTAGACACTCACAGTAGTCCCCTGACTCCCTTGTCTCAGCTCTTCCACCTCTTTGTTTTGGATACTGCTACTGGATACATCTTCCTAAATCAGTATTTAATCATACTACGTTTTCTTTCAGTGATTATGGACCCTGGCCTTTAGTAGGTCTTTGACTTAACGTCCCTTTTACCCACCGTTTCTTCACGTATCTTACCTATCATTTGGGCTGGGTTCATGCCATCACCTCTTGCATGATGTTCTTTCTAATTATCCTTTTGGCAATCTTAATCAGATTCTTTGCCAACTCTGAATTCTAGTAGCATGTGTATTCTGTTAGAGGTTTGGTACTTCTGTAATTGTATTATTGTTATTTTTTTATTGGTTGTTTTAGTTATACATGACAGAATTCATTTTGATACAATTGTATAAGCATGGAATATATATTCTAGTTAGGACCCCATTCATATGAATGTACATGATAGGAGATTAACTGTGGTATATTCATATAAGTACATAGGAAAATTATTTGGGATTTATTCCACTGTTTTTACCTTTCCAATCCTGGCTCCCTTACCTTCATCCCTTTGTCTAATCCGCTTAATATCTGTCCTTCCCCTTATTGTGAATTAGCTTCCACATATCAGCAAAATAGTCACCTTTGGTTTTTTGGGACTGGTTTACTTCACTTAGCATGATTGCCTCCAGGTCCATCCATTTACTTGAAAATGTCCTGAAGTCATTCTATATGACTGAGTAGTACTCCATTGTGTGTATGTACCACAATTTATTTATCTATTCATCTGTTAAGGACATTTAGGTTGGTTCCATAGCCTATCAATTGTGTATTGAGCTGCTGTAAACATTGATTTGACTGCATTACTGTAGATGCTGATTTTAAATCTTTTGAATATAAACTGAGAAGTGGGATAGTTGGGTCAAATGGTGGTTCCATTCCTAGTGTTTTAAGGAATTTCCATACTGCTTTCCAGAGTGGTTGGACCAATTTGCAGTTCCACCAGCAATGTGAATGCACCCTTTTTTTTTTTTAAATACCTTTTTTTAAAATTTATTTTTATGTGGGACTCAGGATGGAACCTAGTGCCTCACACGTGCTAGGCAAGTTCTCTACCACTGAGCTACAATCACAGCCCCATGAGTGTACCTCCCCTGCATATCATTGCTAACATTTATTGTTACTTGTATTCTTGATAATTGCCATTTAAACTAAAGTGAGATGAAATCTCAGTGTAATTTTAATTTGCATTTTTTCTCGTCGTTAGAGATGTTGAACATTTTTCATATAGTGACCTTTTGTGTTTCTTCTTCTGAGAAGTGTCTTTTCAGTTCCTTTGCCCATTTATTGATTGAGCTGTTCGGGGGTTTTTGGTGCTAAGTTTTGTGAGTTCTTTATATACCCAGGAAATTAACACTCTGAGGTGCAGGTAGCAAAGATTTTCTCCCATTCTGTATGCTGTCTCTTCACAGTCTTGATTGTTTCCTTTGCTTTGAAGAAGCTTTTTAGTTTGATGCCATGCCACTTATTGATTATTGATTAAGTCTTGTGCTTTTAGGAGTCTTATTAATGAAGTCAGTTCCTGAGCCAAGGTGTTTACAGTTGTTGAGCCTACGTTTTCCTCTAGTATGTGCAGGGTTTCTGATCTAATTTCTAGGTCTTTGATCCACTTTGATTTTTGTGTAAGGTGAGAGATAGGGGTTAAATTTTATTCTACTACATATGGATTTCCGTTTTTTCCCAGCACCATTTGTTTTCATTTTTGTACCATGTATATAATCTTTGTATTTTTTAACATATAAACTTGACCTTCCCTACTAGATTTTTAAGTTCCCGAAGGCTATGCATCTTGTCTCATTTTTTGTCAGCATTGCATATAAGTGCTCAATCATAATTTCTTATACTTACACTTTTCAAATGTTGTTCCAAAAATACCAATATTGCTTTAAGACTAAGTGCATCAGGCAGTGTGGGGGGGGGGGGGGGGGGGTTGGGGGGGTGCTTATTTTGAATCTACTTACCCAGGTACTTTATAAAAATCTTTGCTGCCATATAGTACAGTCATTCTTGCTTTGAAAATAATAAAAAGAATTCTTTCTTTAGATAAAGAGTGTGGTATGGTACAGATTTGAAATGAATCTTCAGTGCTGAATAGTTGTGTTTATTAAATACTATTTCAAAATTTGACCATTTGCACTCCCTCAGTAAGCTTTTGTGTGTGGGATGCATAAATTGGTACCAACCTGGTGGTGGTGTTTGACAGAATGGAGAAGTCATTAGTTACGATTTCCTTATTTGGGTAGTTGAGGTTGTGGCCTTCAGTGTTTTTCAGTTTGTGATTTGCTTCAGAGGTGATGTGAGTCTGATGTGAAGTTGAGATAGTTCCTTGCTTGTGGTTAGTACCTTGTGGATAGTACCTTGCTTGTGGAAGTTAAATACTTCGGTCACAGGAGTGAGCACTGTATAATAGCACATGTTGGGGACTTTTTATGTTTCTTGTTAAGACTGTCTTAATTGGGATAGTTTCCCACAGTATAACTGATTTTTGGTTTCAGTGGTTTTAGAGGGTACAGTATGGTGCGAATAGACCATATGCTATAAGGTTCTTGAGAAAGAGCCCATCCTGTCTGTGGAGGGGCTGCCCAATGATATGAGTAGTGTAATTTTGTTGGTTTAGGGAAGTAATTTGGTTATCTTAGGGTAAGTGCCTGTTCTCACAGGTGCAGGTAATGCCAAATCCTAATACAGTGTTTCCCAGCTCTGAGAATATTGATAGCCACTCTCTGTTGGGGCTAATAAATGCCATATTCTGATCTCTCACTCCTGTGTGAGTTTTATAAATAGCTTTTAAATTTAGTCTGAATGGTTTTATAGCATTGGTACATACTAAGGCTTGGGGACAAAAAGAAACAATTTCATGGGTTAATGCATTTAGGTCATTGGATAGAAGCTCAGACTCCCATTTTTCTCCCTACCTTATTGAACAGGAAGCTTTTCCTTGGTTGTTATTTTTATTTTTTTATTTTTAAAATTTTTTGGTGGTTCTGGGGATCAAACCCAGGGCCCCACATGTGCTGGGCAAGTGCTCTACCACTAAGGTATATCCACAGCCCTGTTAAATCGTGTTCTTAAAATTAACTTCACGTTTTAAAATTGTGATTTTCTGAAGCAAACTACTTTCTCATCGCTTTAGCAATTTTTGGAGGCAGTATGATCGTTTTAATTTTTATTATGTGAAAATATACATGAGATTTGCCACATTACCCCTTTTGGAGTATATAGTTCAGTGACAATTGAGTCCATTTATGTTGTTGTGCAGCTATCAGCGTCCTCCATCTCTCCCCCAGTCCATGGTAACCATTATTATTGTATTTTCATTTTTTTTCTTTTTTCTTTTGGTAGCAGGGATTGAATTCAGGGACATTTCACCACTGAGCCACATCTCCAGCCCTTTTTATTTATTTATTTATTTTGGAGACAGTGTCACCAAGTTGCTTAGGGCTTGCTAAGTTGCTGAGGCTGGCCTTGAACTTGTGATCCTCCTGCCTCAACCTTCCAAGTTACTGAGATTACTGGCATGCACCACCATACCCAGCCCATTATTGTGTTTTTCTTTATGAGTTTGATAAGGTAACTTTTAAGTGGAATAATGTAATATTCTTTTGTGTCTTATTTCACTTAGCACACTGTCCTCAAGATTCAACCTTGTCATAGTATCAGAATTCCAGTCATGCATGTATATACCACATTTTATCTGTTCACTCATCAGTGGACATTTGAGTCGTTTCCACCTTGTGACTGTTGTGTATAATGTGCCTCTGAATAGTGGTGTACAAATAATGTTTGAGGGAAAGCAGTTCTTTTGAGCATATGTCTAGAAATAGAATTGCTGGATCTTATGGTAATTCTGTGTTTGTTTTTGAGGAACTGCCATGTTGTCTTCCACAGGGACTGTACCATTTCATATTCCTGCCATCAGTGCATCAGGGTTTATAGGGTATATCCACATCCACACCAGCACTCGTTTTCTGTGTTTAGATAATAACTACCATCCCAGTGGGTGTAAAGTGGTATCTCATTGTGGTTTTGATTTGTTTTGCATATTTTTGCATTCATCTGTATTTGAAAAAGTGTTGTTTTTAATTTTTATACCACCTATGAGCAATAGAAGAAATGGTTGACCCTAGTCAAGAAACTTCTTTCAGTTAACCCAACAATTTGAGAGAGGATTATGGCACTTTATTTCTGTGGGTTTTGTTGGTGGTTTTGTGTGTGTGTGTGTGTTTCTGGCATTTGGAACCCAGGACTTTGTACACATTAAGCAGGCATCCTACCACTGAGCGATACCCCTGGCTTCATACTTCTGTCAGCTTTTTACATGCTTCAAGCATGTAACTTTATACATGCATGACTGTATATTGTTATGTTGAGTTTTTGAGAAACAAAGCCCCTTGTAGGCAAATATGATTCTGCAACTTTGTAATGAAAGAGATAGTATGATCTGTATTGTTAAAAGAATTCATACCTACATTTTAAAAAATCAGTGATATTGAAAGTTGATAAATGCTATCAAACAACGATTCAGAGGTTGGATGTTGAAATAAGAGATCTGTGTTCTCTTTCTCATTAGATGGGTCTTCACAGATGTTTGATCTTTATTGTGGGTTTTCAGAAGACACAGGCTGAAGATTAGTTCCCAAGAGTATCTAATGCGGTGCTTTATTCCCACAAATAGAGCTGTCAGCTGGCAGCCCATACTCATCATTAGACCAGAAAGCGTTACTATATAGGAGAGCAAAATGCCTTAAATGGAGATTCCTGGGAAGTTTAAGGTTTTCAGATCACTTCATTTCTTTACACAACTAAAAAAGCAATGCGAAATATATAGAAATATGATTGGTTCTTGAAACTGAGGCAATTTTGATATGAGTGGTGTTTTTTTCGATTCCAAAGAGATAAGATGTAAATTGTAAGAGGGAACTTTAACAGTGCAATTTTTTAGTTTAATATTTCATAATAATAGTATGTACATAATAGTGCTTTAATTCTTGAAAGCTGTAAGGTTAGCATTACTACAAGCAGCTGGTCTCTTGGGCATAAACTAGTTCGCTATTGACTGGCCCAGCCAACTTAATTAGGTTTGCTGTTAGAAGATGGGTTAGCCAGCTTTTTGTTGCTATGATCACAATGCCTGACAAGAACAACTTAGAGAAGGAAAAGTTCATTTTGTGCTCAGAGTTTCAAAGGTGACAGTCCAAGGTTGGTTGACTCCATTGCTCTGAGCATGAGGTGAGGATGAACATCATGGTGGAAGAATATGGTGGAGGAAAGCTACTCAACTCATGGCAGCTGGGAAGCAGAGAGGAAGGGGCCAGGGACAGATATAGGTCCAGGCCATGCCCACAGTGACCTGTTACCTCCAGCCATACCCTACCAACTTAACAGTTACCACCCAGTAGTCTACTCAAATTAGTGACCCATGAAATGGATTAATCCATCAGTGATGTTACAGCTCTCATAATCTAGTCATTCTACCTCTAAACGTTGCTACATTGAATATCATGTTTCCAACACTGAGCTTTTGGGGAGACACTTCATATCCAAACCATAACAGATGACTTGACCTTAGTAGTAAACTCACTGTTTATAAATATTCTTCACATTCTTGTTTTTTAAAAAATTTAGTATGTATTAATAACAACTTTTGTAAAACTTTTTCCTAACAGAACATCTTGTTAGACTGTCACTAAAACCAAGCAATGAGTAAAAATTCTGTAATGATTAGTGTAAAAGTACAAATGCCCTTAATTCTGGGTGATTAACATGAAGGGTATCTTTTATTCTATGTCTTCCTTTGATTCTGGTTCAGTGTGGTATAGAATTGTCATCACTAGCAACTCTGAATAGCAATATGCCCTTTTTTTGTTCCATAATAGCTAGCTGGGAAAGTAAATAAGTGATAGGATATTATTATTAAATGAAGATAAATATTGATACTTCTTATACTTGTGTCTCTGACACTTTGTGCCTTTTTGCCCTTAGTGTATAATTACTTACTTGATCTCTAAAATTTGCTATTAAAGTGATTATTAAAACTGCAAGACTTTACTCTGGTTTATTTTTATGGGATGACTCTGTGGCGTAGAGTAACATGTCTCCCTTTCTCCTCTAGAATGACACTGCTCATGGTGATTACTTGCAAAGTAATGAGACTGGTTTGATAGAACAAGCCCCAATACCTCAGGATGGACTTACCATGGCACCTCATAGAGCTCAGCGAGAAGGTATGCTTCCTCTGTTGAAAACTTAAAATGAAGTACTATTTACACTGATGATTGATTCTTCACTTTCCTTTTTTAGAGTAGCAAAATCCTGCTTGTCCTAGGTTTCATTTAAAAGCCAGTCCTCCCACTTCTGCCCTCTGCATTCTGGACTCCTCCCTGTTCTTCAGCCATGGCTTATTGAAGCATGCTCTTATCTGTTCTGTCTCATAGTCAGTTGTCTTTTTGGCTGTATTGCAAACCTGGTGATGTGCTTCCAGAGGGCAAAGACTTTATCCTATTCCCAAAATCTTTAGTATAGCATTTTACATCTACAGAATGCACTTACTGTCTACTGGAAAAACAAAGTTGTGCAGAGTTCACTGTAAGAGTGAATAAATTGTTTACAAATCCATTTTTCCTGCAATATGACGTTTTTAAGGAGGCTGGGATGGGAGATGAGAAGACATTGTCATAAAAAAAGAAAAAAGAAAAGCTTGGATATTCTCTTTGCATTTGTGGAATCTGTTAGCCTGTATTCGGAGAAAGGTTCAAGTGTGGGCTGCCATCTAGGCTCTAGAAGAAACAAGAACACAGTAAGCACTATACTTGGTTATAACAACTTTGAATTTATGTCAGTATATCTTTTTCCAGTTCCAGTAATAATCCCTTTTGTGTAATTCACTTTTCCTTATAGAGGAAAAAGGTCTGGATGTTTAATGATAAAAATGTTTCCATAATTATCACTTCTGTTTGCACTATCACAGTACTCCCGTAACTAAACTACTTTAATACTAAGACTTCTTCAGTTAAGCTCTTTGAACATGTGAATGACCAGTGAAGGTCCCTTTGTTTTAATAAAGTATTTTAGAAAAACAAACACTGTATCCAAATGCTAGCAATTAACTATAAGGTGGTATAGATGATTTTTCTTACATGCCCAACTTTTTAAAAAGTAAACATAATACATGCTGTTTAGTTTCAATTTATGAGGGTTAAGGCATTCTCAGCCATCCCTTGCCACATACTCTCCTGTCTTATATTATCTTGATTCTGGTAGATAACAGCAAGTATAACTTGAAATTCAAGCTGAAACTACACCATGTTCCCATGTCTTGTAATGCCATCATGTCTTTTTCTGCTAAACTGAACTAAAATCTGACCAAAAAAGTTTCCCTAACCCTTAAACCCAGTGATTTGCAGAGGTAGAGCTGTTATACTTCTGAACATGAATTAGTTCCCAAGGGTTTTATTTAATAGCATCATTCTTTAAGTAATTTAATGCAGCAGCTTTTGGAAACAGCAGACTCTCCCATCCCCACCTTGGTCTTTGTAATATTGCACAGGTCTTAGGATTTACAGACTTCTCATCTGGCTTTTAAGATTTCTTTTATCTCCATCCTCAAAATGCCTGGCCCAGAAGCAGACCCCCAAGCACTGTGTTTGGAAGCTGGCACCAAGCCCTGGTCATGCTCCCTGTGTTTACCATGAGTGCTTTTTCCTGCATATTTATGCTTTGTGCCTTCTCAGTGCCCACCTTCCATAGTCTGTGACAGTCTTATCCCCTCCTCTGCTCTATTGTCACTGTGTATATTCTATCTACTTCATCTATTTTAACTTATCTAGAGCAAAAATAAATCCTCCCCTTTCCTTCCCCAATGCCTGCTCCCCTAAATCCAGCAGTAACCCACCATATTGTATTGTTGCCTTCCTAACATTGCCTTGTGACCTTTACATATTCATTATTGTCAGCCTCTGGTGTTACCTTCCTACTGATGAAGGGCTTCTTCTGTTTATACACTGAACAATAATCTGTTTTTCTTACTTTGCACTTAGTAGATTGGCCCTTTGCAAATAGGCTTTTTTTCTATGTGATTTATTTCCTCGAGAGGATGCTTTTACCAAGGGAGGTATATAATGAGTAGTTGGGAGTTTGTATATTTACTTTCTTCATGAATAAACTGATTATTAGTTGAATTCAGAGAAATTATTTTTAAGTTTAGCATCACTGATGTCCCCTAGTTTACTACAAATTGTGGAAAATTTTGCTATACTAAACCTTCATAGTTCACATAACGTTCAGTTTAGATTATAGTTTACAGTTGTATAATATTAAGGGTCACATTTGTGAAAAATTCCTCAGTAGAAATTTTTGTCAACTTGTTATGTATGAAGTATTTTTTATTAAAAATAAAAAATATTTTCTGATTTACACCTTCTGTGTATAGATAATTGAAAGCATATTTAGTTGATCCTAAAAGGCTCTATTTGTAGTAATATTGATAACTGTTTCATTTAGAAAAACATCTTTTATTTCAGTGCAAGCATCTTATTCTGTTTTTTTGAATCTTTGATGTTAACTGAGTGCTTGACACTGGGTAGGCATTTAGCACATTGAATCTTTGGAGAAAAAAATTACTTTGTAGATGAGTGTCATATTGCTGTGGTTCTGTTTTATTTCATGATTTATGGCCAGTAGTAAAGATAAAGTAAATAGCTTAATTACTAAAGAGTTGTCATATTGTAGGGTTACTTTGGGTAACTGAAGTGCATGTCTAGTCCCTGTAGCACAAGTCAGCGTGTGTGTTTTTTCTTTCAGCTGTACACATCGAGAAGATAATGTTGAAAGGAGTCCAGAGAAAAAGGGCTGACAAATATTGGGAGTATACTTTCAAAGTAAGCTATTCTCACCCACAAAAGATATTTCATATACTTACTAAGTGGTTTTTGGAAGAACTTATGGCAATTTTGCTAATTTAAGGGAAAATCTTTTTTTTTTCCACACCCATATGTATATATCTGCTTTTTAAGTAAGGGAATATATTATTTTCACTATACAGTGCATGGTTTGCCGATTTTTTAAAGGTGTATCACATTAAAATTACAGTGGCAATTTTATTAAAAAGAAATTAGAGCCTTAGATTTAGGAAGACAATTAAGATGTAAGAGATACTGTTAAAAAGCAGACATTTCCCCCAGTATTTCTGAAATCAAGACCATAGACCTTGTCTCTCCCGACATTGTTTTCCTAACGTTTCCTCCTCTCTCTCTCTTTGACGTGTGTAGTCCTTGCGTGTTGCCTTGTCCTCTTTCCTGTGGCTGCTCTCAGTCGTTTGTCCTTCAGTCAGCTCTCTGAATAACCATGAAGCTCAGCTCTGTTACTCCCAGGATGAGCCTTCTAGGTCTCCTTTTTGCTTGTCGACTATGACATGGATTCCTTGTCCACATCTTCCCAATTCCTCCTGCTGGGGCTTCATTGTCCTGCCCTTTCCTCTAAGTTTGGACCACACATACTCTGAAACTAGGTAGAATGAGGCCATGTTTCTGTGCTGCTTTGCCTCAGTCCCGGGTCCCCTCCCCTGCCACCTCTCCCGAAGGCATTGTTTGCCACATTTCAACTGTATATCTCTCTGAGTCCCTTCTGACCCTCTGACAGAAAGTTTCCTCCTTTATCCAAGGTTTTTACTATCACACCTTTCACAGATCCTTCCAATAAGTTATGTCATGTAGAGAGAGTGTCTTCATCATCTGTCTTGCTCGGTATGTTCGTTGAATGAATTTCAGAACCCTTGCTTCTACTCTGAAGGAGAACTAGCTTGATGTTCAGGTGTCCAGTCTCCTCGTCTCACTCTGGCAGTGTTCCACTCTTTGCCCTGGATGCTCAACACATTGGCTCTCCTTTTGTTGCCAAACCTTCACTGTCACCTTGCTCTGGACCAAGGCCTGACTTACATTCAGCTCAACTCTCCTTCTCAGAGGGTCTTCTTGACGTCTTAGCTTCCCTTGTTCCATGCCCTGTTCTCAGTAGAACTGACTACTGATGGAAATTCTTATGGATTCACTTGATTTACCTGCCTCTGTCACTAGACTATGAATTCCAGCCTGTGGAAACATCCACTTTCTTCTTCATTCCTGTGTCCCTTGACACAAGAGTCAGACAGTGCTCACACAGGACGCTGTGTAGTAAACACTTGAATATTTAAAACAGATTGTTTTGAGAGTTGCCGGATAAAATTTCATATGTATTTTTAAGTATCAGATTAATTATGACATGATAATTAATTATGACATGATAAGTTGGTATGACTTATATATAAGCCTGGCTCAAATTTTTATTCAGCTCAGAATTATAGGTTTGAAATTATTAATGGGCCACAATGGAGTCCACTGAAGTAAAAGTAATTCAAAGGTCAAGCTGTGCAATAGGTTCCAGTTCTAGTTCTTGTGCTTCCTTAGATCATACCTCAATAAATTCATCATTTTGAGTTTTTCCTTTCTCCATCTGAAATTGGTGGTGTTCTAGCTGCCTCAGACATCTTACTTGGATTTTAAAGATATGAGATAATGATGAAGTCACTTCAGAAATCCTGCTTCTCCTAAAAATATGAAATGGTACTACCAAAAAGGGGCAGTATACTCCAGTTATTTCTCTTAATGTATATCTAGTAAGTTTCAGTTGATAGAACGTCTGTCTTTAGAAGCATAGATTTACACTGTAAGAATGTCATTTTAAAGTCCTATGTTACAAAAAAGGAAGACATTTTCCTTTCTGAAAAATTACTAAAGCAGTCACATTTTAAGGCTGCTTCAAAAAGAAAAAAACCATGCAAATTGGAAGTTATTGGAAAATTTTGGAGCAAAGTGTCAATGTGCAATTAATTTAAAAACTGAAGAAATTATGACAACAGTAGATGAACTTTTTATATTTCTAATTGTTAATAAAATTTAATTAAGGCCCTTTTTTTTACACATGGCTTTTTTCTGGCCAGTTCCCTGCCTACACAATAACCATACAACATGTTTTTTTTGTTTTTTTTTTTTTAAATCAGGTAAATTGGTCTGATCTTTCGGTCACAACAGTAACAAAAACTCACCAAGAACTACAGGAATTCCTACTGAAGGTAAAAATTACAGATTTTATTGCTAAAATAATTTTACATAATATACCAGAATTTTAAAACTTCGGTGTCAAAAGAATCACCAAGAAAATTAAAATACCTAGATCATGGTTGGCTCTGAACTCTGCACATGAGTTATAGAAAATGTCATGTTATCTAAATGTAAGATTTCTTATCGTACATAAACCATATAAGGAAATGATAAAGATGTTTCCATGTTTAAAAAATGCAGCCAGGCACCATAGCACACACCTGTAATCCTGGGGACTTAGGAGGCTGAGGCAGAAAGATGGAAAGTTCGAGGCCAGCCCTGACAATTTAACAAGACCCTGTCTCAAAAAATACAGAAAGGATTAGTGATGTAGCTCAGTGGTAAAGCACCTCTGGGTTTAAACAGCACCCCCCCCCCCCATGAAATCTTATTCCTAGTTCCTTGCAGAGATGTACATTGGGGGCTGCTTGCAAGGATACTGCCCTTGACAGGTGTGTATGCAAAATGAGATGGATGAGTTTGTTTTCTTTAGTACCTAACAATTGTTCAACCCTCTCTATGGGCTTCTTTAAATATTCCTCCATTTCCTCTTTGAGTCCCAGCTCCTCCTATCCCTCCCATATGTGATAGAATCTTTAAACTATAGGGGATAAGAAGATAATAGTAACATGTTATGCAGATTTGTATAAGTGAAAGATATATAGGGTTGTTTTGTTCAAACCCTTACCTCTTTTATGCTAATTTGATTTTATTAAAAAATGTATGGGTAAAGATAAATATTAAAAGAAGAGAATAAGTTTAAATGATCAGTAAATTACTATTTCTCAGTAAGCAAACATTTTAAAATTTATTAATATAGATAAAGCAGAAAGTTAGAAACAAAACTGTAGTTACTGAACCTAAATCATCTGAAATTTTCAGGCCAATGCTGTTTTTCAAGTTGTTTGCTTCAAAGCATGTTTTTTTCAGATCATTTGTCTATTCATTCTTAAATCTGCAAGAGACTGTTTTTCATCAGTGTACAGGATTTTGAACAGCAGATAAGAGGCTATTTCTCTGATGATCCCATATTTCAGTACACAATTTGTTCACCTGAATTTCTTGTTAGTCCCTTCGAATGAAGTAGCACCCAGGGATGATTTGAGTAGTTCCATTGTCCTGTGGTTTATTTTAAACCAGGCTCTTTCAATTAAAGCTAAGTATTCCTTCACCCACTCAAGTTAGTGACCTGCCTGCACATAAGGATGGGGGTGAGTTTTGTTTATTTCCAGTCACCAAAGGCCTTGTCCCTCCTATGACCTAAAACACCTTGATGAGGGAGAAGGAGTTGTTGAAGGAATGGGCCTGTGAGCTCTGGCATTCACCTGCTGAACTTAGTGTTCATGGTAGCCAATAGAGAGCACAGGAGAAGAATGGCCATGTTCCAGCCAATCCCAGTCAACAAGGCAGCACAAAAATGAACTCCTGGGTGGCATTCAGATTATTGAGGAAATTAAGCAGAACTTTCCCTTCCCACCTCCACATATACTTTTAAAATTTCTTCTACTTATTTCTAACTCCCCCGACTCTTTTATTATTATTATTATTTTGTAGTTGTAGATGAATAGAACCCTTTTATTTTATTTATTTTTATGTGGTGCTAAGGATTGAACCCAGTGCCTCTCACATGCTAGACAAGCACTTTGCCACTCAGCCCCAGCCCCTCTTCTGACTCTTGAAAGCTAAATGTATCAAATTTTAAGGGCAACTAATTATGAGCAGCTGTTCTGGGGCTGGGGAACATCATACTCTCATTCCCTTCTCCTGCTGTCCTTTCCATAACACAATTCTAATACTGCAGGGTGAGTTGCAGGTGATACAGAGCTACGGCTGAGAAGTCTTAGAATAGGGGCCCAGCCCTGTCACCTGTCAAGGCCTTATTACGTGATGCCAGTTTGTGGGTGGGGTTGCCACCTACTCGTGCATCTCACTGCAAGAATTCAGTGAGGCAGCACACAGCCCACCCCAGCCTTAGGCCTAGTTCCCAGGCAGTCTCCTCTTTCTTATTGGGTTTCCCTCTCTAAGCGTTGTCTATTTTGATCTTGACAGGTTAAAGTTTTTCAATCACACACTTTTTGTGAAAGCCATATGCTTTACAAAAAAATAAATTAAACAGCCCTAAGTATGTAATTCACTCTTCAGAATCATGATAATGATCCTCCTGCTTAGCTAACACTTGAAATACTAATCTTCTAAAATAGCAGATATGCCTCTCAATTACATGAAATAATCTGCAACATTGTTATTTGTAGAAATAAATTGCTTATTGTAAAAGAAGTATTGCAGGTTTGCCTTTTCTGTTTTTCTTTTTACCTTTATTTTAATATCGTTTGCAAAAATTCAAGAGCAGAACCTGCCCTTTTGACAACCTGCACAAACCAACACCCTTGAGTTGTGTGGATGCTGTTAAACTGTACTCCAGTTTGCTGTAATGTGGAAGTGTGGGTTTGAGGTCAGGGCTGTTGATTCCTTTTCCCCGTGGAAGTAACTTCTTCTGTCCTCAACATCCTGGCCCCTTCACTGGTTTGTTTTTCTTATTACCAGAATGTCGCTCTGCGAGGGCAGGGATTTTTATCTTCCTTTACCACTGTATCTACGGTGCCTGAAACAGTACCTGGGCACGGAGTAGTATTTTAAATGTCACTGACTGAGAAGTGTTAGAGAATCTGAATTGTAATGAGGTTTTTTTAGTTTTAATTTTTTTTTTTTTTTAGTTGTAGACGGACACAATATATTTTTTTAATGTGGTACCGAGGATCAAACTCTGTGCCCCACAAGTTAGGCAAGCACTGTACCACTGAGCTACAGCCACAGATCCTGTAATGAGGTTTTATAAATGGTTGTACATTAGGCCTCAGTGTTTTTAAACATAAACTTACATAGCGAGGTACAAAAACCTTTATTACTTACAGCTTGTGCTGAAGCTAACACCAGGCTCCAGAGGTGGGAGGCTAGGTTTGCCAGAGCTGAAATTGAGAAGGAAGAAAATCCAAAACAAGGAACTAGAATATAAAGACATGACTTAGAGCTGTGTTTATAGCCAATATGCTTCCTTTAGGACTGGAAATAGGCCCTGGAAATTGAAGATAAAAACATTTGAAAATGCATTAGTTTGCAAAGACTGATGACTACATATCCATACTCTGCCCAGTAAACATAGTGTCATGTGCCTTGGGGACATTTTATGTAATTTTGCCTTCAATATTTAGAGCAACCATCAGTGATCCAGTAATTGAAATGGACTTCCCTAGTAAAGCTGGTTTTCTTTGACTGTGTACAGTTAGTAGAAATTGTGTTTAAAATTAGTAACATGATAAAGGTCGAGTGTCAGAAATCTTTATTAAAATGCTAATATCAGAGTATAAATATTGAAATGAATAGTGAATTCTTTGGAAAATGTGTCCATCCAGGATTTGTTTCTTCCGTTAGTGTTCAGAGAATGGGGTTTCAATGGGGTTGTGGATACCATTTTTCCAGGTTAATTAACAAGAGGAGCTTCATTGAGGGAGCATCTTGATTCTAGATCTCCTGTGCCTAAAAATTAGTAGTGCTTTATGCTGCCTTTGTTAAAGATCCCCTTTCTCAGTTGTTGACCAGAATACTTGGTTTTCAAAAGAATAATTACTTTGGATTTCTCAAATTGAAACTCAATATGTAAATCGATTTATATAAATTTTATACCTGTGGCTCCTTAGATAAATGTGTTAAAGGTTCTCAATTTTAATGAAAGTTCCGCTAAAATTTAATACATTAAATTCTTGAAAGACTTGAAAAGTTAGTTTTTACAAAGAACTGGTTTACTGGGGATTTTAAAGTGTAAACTAGTTAAATAAAATGACAAAATTTGAATTTGGGTTTTAAATTTAAATTTTTCTTGGCCAAGTGATTTGTGTGTGTGTGTGTGTGTGTGTGTCTGTGTGTCTGTGTGTGTCTATATGTGGTTTCTAGCAGACTGCTCACAGGGCATCTCCATCATGTTGAGTAAAACCCCTCTAATTAGTGCTTTCAATGTAAATAATGTTGAGAGAGTTTCACCCAACTGTCATAATTTGGTTATTTGGTGTTGGCATTCTGACATTGCTGAGATTAAAATGTAAAACCAAGCGACCCAAAAGTGATAACTATAAAGGCAGCAATAACACTTTTTGGAATATTCTTCCAGGATAAAAATAATAACAGTTGTGCTATGCAAAATGTTCAGTTTAACTCAGACCTCAGTGTGGGTATTTATTGCAGTGTGGCATGAGTGAAGACACAGGCAGCTCCTCTGCACTTCAGCAAGCCCCGAGGTGTGGCCAGAAAGAATCATTGTGGGTCTTAAGGGAAAGACCTGTGCTGCTTCAGTATGGGGTCCCAAGTCATGAAGATTTGGAAAAAAAGAACTGCTTTTGGATGATTAATGAGCAGGAGTTATTTATCTCTGTTTTATACTTCTGATTTGTAACATATTGCCAATAAATGAGAAACTTAACATTGAACATTTTCTTTTCTAGCTTCCAAAGGAATTGTCTTCAGAGACTTTTGACAAGACCATTTTAAGAGCCCTGAATCAGGGTTCCTTGAAAAGGGAGGAGAGGCGACACCCTGACCTGGAGCCCATCCTAAGGTATCAGATTACCTGACACTTGCAGCCTCTCAAGTCTGACAGGCAGGGGTGCTGAGAGTCAGCTTTTAAGGGAGGTTACAGAGATTCTTTCTCTGGAGTACTTTGTAAATTGGACATTTTAATCCTTGTACTATGTAGGTGTAGGCTAACAGTGAAAGTAACAAATGTACTTTACAATTGTACTCTTCATTTCTCTAATATCATAAAATGTTTCTTCCAAAATTTGAAAATATTAAATAAAGCCTCTTATTTTCTCTAAAATATTTATTGGAAGAGGCCCTTGTCCAAACGCTCAACTTGGGAAATGCTTTAAATTGTCAAGAAGATTGGGCTGATAGATGGGAAGTGAAAGGAATTAGCCCTTTGTCGCTGGCTGCCCTTTGCTTTTCTGGAACCCAGTGCTGGTTGAGGTCAGGTTTTTGCTCTCATGCAGTTGTTTGGCCATTGGAAAAGATGGGTATAGGTGAGATGAACCATTAGAGAGAGGAAGAGCTCGAAGGTACAGGTGAGTGAGGTAGTTGGTGGTATAGGGTTCCTGCAGAGGTGTGGGGGTTTCATGATGGGAAATCGTGGGATATTTTGCCTAATGGTTTCTGTTTTCTCTAAAGAGGTTTTGCATAAGAAGGGATGGACTGAGGTTAAGAGATCAAATGCTTGAGAGTTGCGGGGACTTAAAACCATTCATTTGTAGGGATCTGGAGGACAACCTGGTGAAAGAAACCTAGTAAGCTCAACAAGGCATGGCATCCAGAGAAAGATCAGTACTTTGTAATGGTATCAATCCTACCCCATTTGCATATTTTTAAAATCTTTCCAGCAGTTCTGATCCAGGTATATATGGAAAGCTCATGGTTGGATTTGTCCTAGATGAGGGAAGGGAATTGAGGGAGAATGTTCATTTTCTAACAAATGATGAACAGTCAGATCTAAGCTGGGCTGGGAAGTGTGAAATAGGTGGGTCTGATAGAGTGGAGTGTACCATGCTTGGAAAATAGTTGTCCTGGGAGTAATTGTTTAATTAAGCAGAGTCTGGTTGGGGTTAGAGCATTAGATGTCTGAGGAATGGATCTTGAGGTGGGTCAGTGGCTTATGGTGTTGGAGGTTGGAGTGTGCTTTTGGCAGTCATCCCCCTCATCCCTCACTGAGGGCTTCTCTGTAAAAGAGAGAAATTCAGGAATAATGGCCAAGGAGGCAAATACTGTTTTACTGGAAACTTACTAATAAGTAAATTAAATAGAAGTTCTGCTGGAACCCATATGGCTTAGGGTCAGGGCTTACATGAGATTCCTTTTGTCTGCTCTCTGAACCTAAAACGTCCTGATTTAGGAAGCAGACTTCATAAAACAGGGAGAGAACAGAGGTGTGTATCACTTTGTGTAATGGCCCTTCCCCTCATGGGAAGGGAGCTGGGCCCAGGGAGTATTCTTGGGATGGGTGGGGCTGATAAGGAAGGAAGATTTGGTCCTCCATGGAGATAGCAAAAACTGGGAGGGGGAGAATATTTTCATGGTATGACAAACTTCATAGTGTGTCCATAGAAGTAAACAACAAAGGGAAAAGTGGGAGCAGTTATGAACAAATAGAACAGAGAACCTAAAATTTGAAGTGGCATTTAAGCTTGAAAAGGTGCTCATCATCAGAAATGCAACAAAAAGCATGAAGTTTTTATTTGACCTGTTGAATTGCAAAGATCAAAAAGCTTGGCAGATACTCTTTGGTGATGATGGGCATAAATTGGTAAAAATTTAGGAAAGCTTTGGGCAGTACAAAATTTAAATTGGAGAACCTGTGAATAGTTATTTACCTCACAGCTATATTTCCAGTTACATACAAAGATGAATGTTCAGAGATGGTTACTGTGGTATATTTTGGCTTGAAAAGACAACAACCAAATGTTGATACAGACAGGTTACAATAAAAGATGAGGGAAAGTAAAATAGTAAAGGACATGTTGTAGGGGAAGAGAAGAGGGTCTGGAAAGTAGTAATAAGTATTCACTTAGTAACTATTAACTTTGATAACTGCTTACTTTGTAACTTTGAGTCTGGATCATATATATTCTTCACTTTTAGAAAAAAGCTATCCCTCTTTAGAAACTCAGTTTACATTTTGTATGCATAACAGCTTTGGTTACTGTTTTTCTTGTTTTCTTTAACCATTTTGGAATTTATTTTGTTACTCCAAATGAAGTTAGGCTCTAAATTAACTTCTCTTTTTAAATAATGACTTGGTTCTTTTCCTGTAGTATTGATTTCTTTTGTGATACTTTATAATACTTTCCTAGGTTATGTTAACATGTTTCTGGGTTCTCATTCCATCAGTCTGGCATTTTTGTTCCAGGATCACATTTCAATTATTAGAGATTTATAGTTATTAATAGCTGGTAAATAAATCTGTTTTTGTTTTTTTTTTCTCCCTACTTCTGGTTCTGTTTTCAAATACTGTTACCTGTTCTCTGGTATTTATTCTTTAGTTTAGACAGTTATTTTAAAACTTGATGCATGTAACACTTTCTAGGAAATATGCTCACTATGTGGTTCAAGTCTTAGTATTACTGTCTTTGTGTAACTCAGTTTTTAAAAGTCCTTGCTGGCTCCTGTCCTCTTTCTCCCATCCTTCTTGAATAGTTAAGTCCTAAAGCCAGTCCATGGGGCAGAGCAAAGTATGCAGCAGCATTGTGAGGGAAGAGTGATGGGTTGGAGAAAGGACCTAAGAGAGGTGAGGAAGCCTTGACTCCTGGGTCACTGTTGAGGGGGCCTGGCAGAATGTGAGAAGCTGCCAAGGGATGACCCAGTAGGGTGCTGGAGCCTAAATGGGAGCACAGGGCTCTCCATAGAGATTGCAAGGAAGTAGTGATGACAGTGGGAGGTAGTTTGGTACAGAAGATTTGAATAAATACATTAAGGATAGCGAGAACCAGCTTGCCTTTTTTTTTTTTTTTTTTTTTTTATCCTCTCCCACCCCCACAGCACTTGCCAAAAGAAATTATATAGAAATGTAGAAAACCAGAATGAACCCTGGGGTGTGATTGAAATTGAAGTTACTGAATTCAAGCTATTAGTTATCTGTAGCTATAGAAATGCAGTTTTGTGTGTGTGTGTGTGTGCACACCCACATGTTCCCCAGCCCTGCCCATCAAAAGGGTCTGGAAACAGCAACACTAATAACTACCCATATACTGATGCTCTGACCTCAACTTACCTACCATTCTCCACTAAAAGAAACTTGGACATCTTGGAAGACAAGCTGATTTTAAGGGATTAGGCAGGAAAATACAAGGTGATCCTATTGTACAAAATGCAAGAAGTGCTCAAAGAATGATACAGATTTGTCACAAGAACACAGAACAGTGGTCAGATCGGGGCAAAGAGAATATCACAACAAATAACAATAGTATCAGTAAATAAAATAGGAAACTGTGAGTCCATGTTCAAATAAATAATAAATGAATCAGTTGAACATTTGATGAGTAGCATATTGACATTATCAAAGTCTTCTCATACTGTTTTCCCACAAAATAATGCTCATTAATTATAAAGGGAGAAAGTGATATTAGAGTGAATGAAGTAGCCTGACAGAGACTACTTAAATCAAGTAAATTTAATCAGATTATGTCAGTCAAAATCGTCTACCATAATGATCAGCTGCAGCAAAGTAGCAGCCTCACTGCTCTGATCATCCTGCATGAATCTGACCAGACACACCTGTATTAAGAACACTCACAGAATACCTAGCCTGTTCCCTCACAGCCCGAAGAGCCTCAGGGAAGATGGAGGACATGAGAGGCATGATAGCTGGATGTAGCACAGGAATCTGAACTTAGTCTTTGAGATAAAAGGACCCTTTGGAGTCAGTTTGCAGACTTTCATCAGGATTTGAGGATTAGAAGGTAATAATTGATCAGTGTTAATTACCCAACATGGATTGTGGGAGAAAGTAGGAAATGCTTGTTGGTATCATCCCAGGTGTTAAGGCAGCAGAATACTATTTATAGTCTAGGTTTTAAAAAAAAAAAAAAAAAAAAAAAAAAATCTCTGCACTGCATTTGTGACTTTTCTGTAAGTTTGAGATTTTTCAGAAGGAAAAAAGTTAATTTCCACGTAGAATTTGACTTTATACCAGGATTGCATTTAAAGGAGTCATCTTAGCAGTAATCCTCTTTTGCCTGTTTCATTAAATGGCTTGGGACATGGTAACACATCAGGACATGTAAAAGATCTCATTTTTTATCCTACATAATCCACTTTTAACTGGATCTTACTTAAATCGGTGTATTTTATGGCCATTTCAGTTGTTGCATGATTTCTTTAAATTACTACAAATAATATTCAGTGTCTAGGGATATGTTTTAACACATTTGGATACATTTATCTGTAAGATAAATTTGTAGAATTACAAAAGTTATACACATTTTTTAAGATGTAGTATTTCTGTTATTTCCAAAGAGGTAATAGCACTTTGTATCCTCCGAAGGGAGCCTTGTATCTGTTCCCACTTTAACAAACAAAACAGTCCCAATTTCTTCTCTTTGCCGCTCTCAAAAAAAATGATTTTAATCTGTACTTTGGTGACTGTTCACACATTCCTGGATGACTTTTCCCATCTTTTTCACTTTTTTTTATTAGCCTTATTGATTAATAAACGTTCCCTGTTGAATTAAAGAAATAAGCTCTGTTTGTCCTTTTCTCTTTTTGTTTGTTTTTTGGTATCGGGGGTTTGAATCCAGGGCCTTGTTCTCCAGGGCCTTGTTCGTAGTAGGCTGGGACTCTGCCACTGAGCTACTTCCCAGCCCTGTCCTTATTTTTAATCATACAGATATTTTAAAAGTATATTGAGACAGATTTATCAGTCTTTTATGTTTCAGGATTTTATGTCATCCTTAGAAAAACTTTTGAAAGATTATAACGTCTGGTTTCTTTGATAACTTCCCCTTTTAAAAAAATCTTAGATTCACTTATAGTTGGTTTTGGTGTAAGATGCATGGAAGGGGCCAGGTGTAGTGGCACATGCCTGTAATCCTGGGAGGCTGAGACATGAGGATCGAAAGTTCAAAGCCAACCTCAGCAACTTAGTGAGGCCACTAAGCAACTCAGTGAGACCCTGTCTCTAAATAAATACAAAATAGGACTGGGGATGTGACTCAGTGGTTAGAGTGTCCAGGGTTTTAGTCCCCATACCCAAAAATGATGCTCTGTCTTCTCCTAAATGGACAGTCTGATCTTGACACCACCAAGATGTTAGGAAACTTCATTCTCAGGTTTGTGAATTTTAGAATAGTATATCATCATTCATGTCCCCTAAGAAATGTAACAGTTATGATGGAGGTGGGGAGGAAAATGAATGAAAATGATAAATAGGAAATGAGTTTATAAGTGCAATAGAGATTGGTTTGGTTGATACAGGATATACTATGTTTAGTCCCAGATAAACTGTAAACTAGATGAATGGAAATATGACATTAAAATGTACATTTGGGTTCGGATGGTTTCTGTCATGTCAAAATGTAATCCTGTTTTTCTTACTCATGTAATTTTAAGTGGTTTCGAACCTCTTTGATTTTAAATATAGGTGTAATTGCACCTGTGGTTATACACTGATGAGCCCTGGGCTTTAGTCTGTAATGATTTCAGCTTTTACGTGAGTGGTTTAAATACATATACTTCAGTGTTCCTTTGGTGGCTATACTCTCAGTATTTGGAAACACACCTGGGTTGTCCCTCGGACTTAGGCCTTGAAATAAGGTGTGTCTGTGCTTTTGGACCAGTTGATTTGTGAATGTAGCTAGGTGTGGGTTCCACCACTGCTTCTGTGTTTGAATCCCAGGCTTAGGCAGTACATTCAGAACTAGAAAGTAGAACTAGAATTTAGATTAACTCCTTATTACTTCAGATCTTGGTGGTTTCCCCTCTCTCCATTTCCCTCTGTATCTTCCCATTGAATGTTTACCTCTACTTTGGAGGTACCAAAAAGCAGGTTTGCCTAAATATGCAAGGCAACTTTGACTTATAAAGGACATCTGTTGTTATTGTAGTTAATGATTTATTTGCAAAAGTAAATAATAGGTCAAAAATCTTGGGGAGAAATTAAGAATTAATTTTAAATGAGCATTAAAGTATTCAACAGTATCTGAGGGGTATTTGTATTTTGAGTACCTATGCAGTTGGCAGTGTTACTGTTTTATTTACATATACGATTTGAATCTCATAATCCTAAGGAATTTGAAGCTGAAAAGCTAATACACCTTATTTATATGTGGTTGAAGTAGTATTCAGATCCAGGTGAACCCTCCATGAGACTGTGCTCGAGTATGTGCTCAAGACCTGTTTTACAGGTTCCACTGTAGAGAAAAACCTGTAGTGTGTAGGGGCGTCTTTAATTACATTAATAAATATAAGGAAAACTGGGTTTCAGAGGTAACTTAGAATCATGGTATGATAATTTCAGCAGTAGCCATGCTTCAGGATATAATAGCACTTGAATAGTATGTGTAAACTGCCTTGATGTGTTCCATATTTTCCAGGACTTTTAGCATCCCAAACTTCCCAAGCTCTTACATTCACAGTACAGGAAGGTCCCTTAATCATACAGCCAAATGAGGAAAAGTAACACTTATGAAGAAATGTATGATAAAGATATTGCAGTTCTTGTTCTGGGCAGAAAAGGTTACCGGTGGACCACTTGGGCAAAAGAATGAAGTAATACTTTTTTTTTTTTTTTTTTTTTTTGCCAGATTTGACAACTTGACCATTAAAAATGAACCTGTTTAGTAGATTCTTGCAAATTAGTCCTGTTAAATTTTATTCACTTCTTTTTCCATAGGAAATATATTAGAAAATATTCTTTACTTAAGGAGAAAAAAAAAATGTTTTTCTGTCCCTTATACTAAACAGGACTCTTTTTATGTATATAGCCTTAAATTAACAAATCTTTTTTCTCTTTATATGCAGGCAGCTATTTTCAACTTCATCACAAGCTTTTCTACAGAGTCAAAAAGTACACAGCTTTTTTCGGTCCATATCGTCAGACTCTCTACACAGTCTCAGTAAGCATCCGCCATTCCTACTGTGCGAAATCCCCGGGATTTTTGGTTTGGTGTTCATGCTTACCATGTCATCCTAGAGTTAAAGTTGATGAATGGGGACATACAAGTAAGAAATATTTGTCATTTTTAATGAATTTTACACTGCACTTTTAAAGAAAGTAGTATACAAAAAACAAATACAACAAAACAGACTGGTTACCAAGGAGAGTCTAAGATCTATGACTCTGGCAGATGCCACGTGCCTTGCCGGACCTGGCTTACAGATTGGAGAGATGTGGAGACGCAGTGTAGGGTGTGTTGGGTTACCTGTTGCTGTGACCTTCAGAGCCTTCTAGCTTCACTGTCTCACTTCCTCTTCATGTTCAGCCATTTAAAGGCCAGCCATTCCAGTATCTTCAGCCACGTCTTGTTTCATGCAGGCTTGTATCTGTAAAACCCAGCTCTTTATCTACATTCCTTTTCTCACTCTCTCCTATGCCAGGGCTATCACCGGGATAAAGTCGATTGTTAATCCTCTATTAAAAAACATTTAAAGTTGGGTGTGTAATTCAAGCCCACTCTGAACTTCCTTGAACTTGCCTTGGTTCTGTCAGGCTCTAGCTTCATGGAGTCTGCATTGTCCAGCATGCCTGCCACCTCCTGCCCGGTATCTCTGCTCATTCGTACCCTTGCTTGCACATCCATCTTTTATCACTGTCCATTAAAATCACACCTGTGTTAAGACCCGACCTGCACCTCTTCCAGAAAACTTTTCTGGTTGTTTCTTCTATTTTTCTGTTTGGTTTGCCCTCATGTTTCAGCATTCGTCACAGTCTACTCTGTGTTCAGTTGTGTACACATCTTCCTCAGCTGCCTTTTAAATGAATATTTTGCCTGGAATATTGATAGGTGCTTTAGAGAATTCTGCTAAATTTAAGTGCAATCATTGAATCAAGGAACTTTTTTTTTTCTTTAAATCTTTCCTTCTGCTTTCAATAATTATATTTCCAGCACCTCTAAAGGGTGAGAGAAAACTCACATTTCCTCAGTTTGAGGTGGGTGAAAAATATGATAGATGTTATAACATATGGGATAATTTTTAAAGTCTCATTAATGAGTGTATGTGTGTGCTTTAAATATTCTAGAACATAATTAGATTTAAAGTACGACTCTTTTTTTGACTAGTTGCCTCAGACAAGATGCACACTCCATGTTGAATTTGTGTGTGAATAGTGCAATGGCTTTTGTTAAAGTTCTGGTCATTCTAGAGCTAAATAGATTTAATGATCAGTGTTTTCACCCTGAGCCAGGTGTAAGTACTTCTAATAAATATCTATCAGGAGCATCTGTTAAATCCTAAAAAGTCATTAAAACACACAGTTAACTTTTAAAACTTAAGTTCAGATTAACATGATGCCCAGGGAAGCTTACCCACGTGAAGAGGGAGGAGGATGTGTATAAATAAGGAAAAGCTCATCGTGAGGGTTTGACAGTTTGAATCACATAAACAATGCAGATGAGGTTGGCCGATGTTGTTTTAAGGTTATAAAATTGAAATACTGTTGTTGAAAGTACAAATACTGTTGTTGTGGGTACCTTGTCATCATAATGTGTGTACATGTTTATGCTGTTTCATGTCTTACTACTAAACGTGTTGTCAAGGTTCACTTGCAGTTTTAAAGATAGCTCTACCATTTTGCCCCCTCCCCGACCCATACCAGAGAGCAGACTACATAATCCTGACAACTAGCTCTAAGGAAACAATGTTCAGCTCCTGGGTGACTTAAAATGATGTTGAACTCTGGAACATATTGCTGTCAGAAATGTGCTCTTGGTCAGTGCTCATTTCACTGGGTGCTTGTTTTCTGCTCTGTGATAGAACAGAAATTCATAGTGGACACTGAATTCTGTAGAAACTTCATCAGTGCCCCAGTGTGATTGGGTTTCTTAAATTACAACAGAGCCGAGATTTTAAAAAAATGAACACAGATGTTGAGAGGCATCCCTCTTGTCCATTTGCTCATTTTGCACAGGAGCACCACAATATTTGTGGTTGTGTTTAGGTCCAGGTTGTGTGGTACTTAAGGAGATAGCTGGCTTCACAACTCCTCTTAGGCCTGGTGCTTTGTGCCATGTCTACTTGATTTCTTAGGGGTTCTAACTAGTAGAAATGTTCTCTTCACTACTATACTCTACTCACGTTCTTCGTTGAGGCAGGGAGAATAATCGTTGTATTTGTCATCTTTATCTGGTTTTTATAATTTCCTGAGGAGTTAATAGTGTTGAATTATTCCCCGTAGGTAACTTACAATCCTCTCTGAAGACCTCTAAGATACTAGAACATTTAAAAGAAGACAGCTCAGAAGCTTCAAGTCAAGAAGAAGGTAAATGTAGGTTTACTAGAATAAGGGATTATGCCTGATGTTGACAACCCAGTTAAGGATCCTAGACCCAGACATGATGGGGAATTGGGATGTGACATCACAAACAAGTAGGTAAAAAATAGTGTTCACTGAACTGCTGCACACACAATTGACTTTCAGCATAAAATGTATGTATGTAATGAGATCCCTACTTACATCATGTCCTTTCAGGTGAGTTACAACTTGGTTTTGTAAAACTTAAACTTTTAAATGTTAATCTGAAAAGACAAGACTTTCTTTGAACAAGATAGAACATTACCATACATTTGACTAATTAAATAAAAGCTTACAAATGATCAGAGAAGCCATACAATTAGAAAATAATCCACAGAAGAGGAGATGCTGTTAGCAGGATAGGTAAATATAAAAGACTGTGCAGAATATATAAGGACCCTTCTGAAAAATGATTGAGAAATCATCCCAACAGAAATATGAGCAAAAGATATAAGTAGATAATTCATAGGAGACTTTGAACAGCCATTAAACATTGTGCAGCCTCACTAGTAGTAGAGAAAATGAAAACAGTGATACATCATTTCACACTCATCAGATTGTCAAAGCATTTTCAGGTCTGACCTTATCAAGTATATTAAGCAATAAGGGCTTTGTACTGCTGATGGGGATGTAAATGAGTACAACTATTTTGGACAGAAATTTGGAATAATGTAATAAAGTTGGAGCTAATTTTTTGCTGTTGTCCTATGATTATCTATAAAAATTTGTTGTATGTGTGCTCAAGGAGATGTAGACACTGGTATTCATGGCACCACTGTTGGGAAGAACAAATACCAGGAAATTACCTTAATGTCTCAAGTGTTAGTGAACTTATAAATTGTGATATATCTGTTCTGGGTTGCAGTTAAAAGATATTTCTAGTATATTCAAACATGCAGCACCACTTTCACTAGAGTATTCCAAGAAGTTGGGTACTGATTAACCTCTGTAGATGAAGGGAGATGAATGGTCATATCCGATCTATGATATTTTGTTTAATTTTTTAAAAAGGCAACTAGACAGAAGTCTGGATGTGGTCGTACATGGGTATTTATTATGTTAATAGATTTTTTTTTTTTTTAATATTTGAAACACAGCCAGGTGCAGTGGCACACACATGTAATCCCAGCTGATACAGGAGGATCACAGTTTCAAGGTCATCCTTGGCAGTCTAGTGAGGTCCTGTCTCAAAATAAAAAGGGTTGGGGATGTAGCTTAGTGTTAGAACTGACCCCCCATCCCAGGTTCTGCCCTCAGTATATTTAAAAAATATATATATATGTTATATACACACACACACATACATAACATATACATACACACACCACACACGCACACACACACTTTTCAAACACTTCATTTTTTATTGGTTAAACAAATTTTTTGTGAAATTGAATGTTGTAGTTAAAGTAGCACATCCATATTAGACTTTTGTAGTTTTGGACAAGATTGATGTGTTGTTAGGTGAAACACATTTGAGAGGATATTTAAGGTAATTAAGTAGCTTATTACATTTTTTTGTGTGGGGGGGTGGGGTTAAGGGATACTGGGGATTGAACTCAGTGGCGCTTTACCACTGAGCAAACCCTTCCTTTTTTTATTTTTATTTTTTCAAATTTTGAGACAGGTTCTTACTAAGTTGCCAAGGCTGACCTCAAAATTTGAGATCCTCCTGTCTCAGCCTCCCAATCACTGGGATTATAGGCATGCCCACTGAGCCTGGCTCACTTATTATGTCTTTGAAAAATTTACTTAAGATATTTTTCTTTAGTAGGAAATGCTTAGAAGTGCTGTGCGCTATCAACAGTGTTTCAATGGCATAAATTAATAGCATTGTCCTTTTGGATATTTGCTGCAGCATTAGTATAATAAATTAATTTTTCTTCTATTCTAGATGTGTTGCAGCACACCATAATCCACAAGAAACATACTGGGAAAAGTCCCATTGTGAAGTAGGTATCTAATTTCTAAAATACAAATGCCTTTGTACGTTTTTAAATTAGTGTAACATTTAATAGATTATGGGTATGTTTGGCTGTAATTCTGCCATGTTGCTGTTTGCTTTCATTGGGCCCACCTATTCTGTGTTTCCTTTTGTCTCCTTCTTGTTGCCTTTGGGTTTTTTGGGGTTTTTTTTTTTTTTTTTTTTTCTTTTTATTGTTTTACTCTTCCATTAGCCTTCATAGCTGTACTTGTTTCTCTGTTCTAGTTGTTATCCTAGAACCTGTATTATACATCTTGACTTATTAATGTCTGGTATAAATTTGTGCTTGTATCATTTCCCAATTTGAGGACCTTAGATCACTGTAGCCATATTTCTTTTCCTGAGTTATAAATCATAGTTATCATGCATTTTAATTCTCTTTATTATTTTAAGCCCATGAGGTCTTTAACCAGTGTTCACTTGGACTTTATCATTCCTTTGCTCTTTTTTCTTCCTGTGTCTCTAAGTACCCACATGTGACCATTTTCTTTCTAACTAAAGAACACCAAGTATTTCCTATAGTTACATCTACCAGTGATGCATGCAGTTAGATTTTATCAGGGGACAGGGTATGATTTGCCTTCAATTTTAAAATATATTTTTGTTGGATATGGATTTCTGGGTTGGCAGTTACTTTCTGTTAGCTTTTTGAAACTATAATTTCATTGTCTTCTGGTCAAATACCTTTGGTCTCTCTCTTATCCTCTCTACCCACCTCTGATTTCTCCTGCAGATCACATAAATCACTTATGGAATTTCGGACTCACATCCTGTTAGTACTGTCTTCCTCAACTATCTGTCACAGACTTTGTACGTTCTGCCTCAGGGCCTTTGCTGATTCAGTATAGAGTATACTTGCTTCCTGTTCTTTAGTAAATAATTTTAGAAGGTTCCAGTAGCTTTGAGCCTCCTTTACTTATCATGGAAACCTCATTGGAGTCTTTTGCTATTTCCCTCTTCCTACTCCCTTGCTCTTATTCTCTGGGACCACCTTCTCAGACAAATTATGTCATTCTAGACTTTGCTTTTGAGGGGAACCCAAACTCATGCTATCTGGCCTTAAGTGTTCAGTTAATATATTATTGTTACTCTTTTAAGGGTAATATACTTTTTCCTATGATATTTAGTTCTCTTTGTATAAATTCTTAAATCGGTAGCTCTATATCTTTTGATTTTGAAAACTCCTAGCTCTTACCTCCTCAAATTGGATCTGCCCTGTTCTCTTGCTCCATCTTCTAAGATTTACCCTAAATCCTTATATATTAGACTTTTTACTGTGTCCCACATGTCTTTTTACTTATACTTGTTTTCCATATTTTTATTGTTTCCCTCTCAGTACTTAAATATATTAAATCCATACCATTTATTCTTTTTTTTAAATTTTTTTTATTGTAAACAAATGGGATACATGTTTATATCATTTATTCTTAACTAGTATTTCTTCGTCTGTTGCCCATCCATTGAGTTTATTTTGCAGTTCTAGAATTTAAATTTGGTTCTTTATATTTTCTGGTACTCTTCCAAATCCTCAACCTTGTTCTGTTCATTGACCATGTGAAGCACCATTTCACATACAGACTAAAAGTTCGTATCCAGTAACTTCATCTTTTGGATTCTTTATGGACCTCATTCTATTGTTTATGTCTTTGGATTTCAGTCATTTTTTCCTATCCCTTCTTACGCCTGATTATACACAATATTTAGGACAGTGATTTTCTCAATATAGAATTGTGTAGTCTCTCTGTTCCCAGCTTTCAGGGGTACAAGATAACCTCATTGCAAGATGTCTCAAGGCAGAGTACACTTTTATTACTATCATTTGTAGAGACAGATATTAGTAATAAACTAGATGTATACCTGTTTATTTCTCATAATATACCTTTTTTCCCTTAGACTTATCACTAGGTATTCAAAAAATGAAAACTAATAGGTGAAAGAAAGGGTTACTATAGCTTCTTCATTGAAATGGTATAGCAGGTTAAATTATTGAGGATAAATTTCATAAACTTTTCACAAGGTTATGCTTTCATAAACATTTCTTTTGATAGCAGTATTGGTACGAGCTGCTCCCCATTGGATGGGCTTACCATGCAATATTCTGAACAGAATGGAATTGTGGATTGGAGGAAGCAAAGCTGCACCACCAGTCAGCACCCAGAGCACTGTGTGAACCTAGCTGAGCAGGTACGTGGGGGTTTTGTTTTAGTGCCATATAAAGTATTGCTACTCTGTATTCTTTTAAAAAAGAGCGTGTAAGCATTTAAGCAGATGGCATTCTGGTAGGAAGAAATTAAAGAGGATTTCATTGTTACAGACTTTATGCTTTTATGTATAGTCTAAGCTCTTATGATACTTGAGAAAGTATATTTTAGAAAACTTTTATTACATAAAATTAATACATTGTAATATGACAACCAAAATGTTTATTCTAACTGGGGATACACATAAATTGTTATGCCAGATTTTTTTTGGTCTTTAAAGAATTATTCACATTTTAATTACCCTCTTGCTATGGGTGATGTGAATTTTCAATCTGAACTTTCTCATGAGTAGTTGGTCCAGTTTACTGGCACTCATGAGTGTAATTAGGGAACATTTGCTTTCCTAGAAGGTTGTGATCACAGAGCAGAGTGCTCTCAAGTGTGTTCAGTGTACTGTACCACCACAGATTTGGAGGGAAGTATACATGCTGTAAGTATGGACCAGTCTTTGTTCTATCTAGAAAATTGATTTGTTAGCCTGATTTCTATTTTCTGGCCATACTCAGATCCAGATATTAACTCTTCATGGAATGTGTTTTTATGAACCAAGGCACATTTTAAGAACTTGGACATTACCTCGGTCATACTTACAAAACGACCCCTTTTCAAAGCCCTTCTTATTGTACTTCCCTATCCCGTCTGTTCCAGTGTCTCAGTGCTTTCTTGGAGTTAACCAAATTGTATGTTGTTAGTTTTATTAAACTGAACTTCAGGAGAATACTAATAAATCTGTAGCAAATAGCAGTCACTTGATTGTTGTATTTTGTACAGTAGTCCCTCCTTATCCACAGGGGCTACACTCCAAGACCCCTGGTGGATGTCTGAAATTGTGAATAGTACCAAATACTATATAGGTTATTTTTCTCATATGTACAGTACATAGCTATAATAAAGTTCAGTTTGTAAATTGGGCACAGTAAGAAATTAATGGTAGTAATAAAACAGAATAATTATAACAGTATGCCATAATAGATGTTATATTAACATGGTCAGTCTCTCAACTGCTATGGAGTGAGTAGTGAATGCAGCAAAGATAGACTGAACAAAGAGATGATGACTTGTGTCCTAGAAGGGATGGAGTGGGATAGCATGACATTTCATCATGCTACTCAAAATAGTTACTTAAAACTTATGACATGTTTGTTTCTGGAATTTTCTATTAATATTTTTGGACCATGATTGATCACACAAAGTGTAACTGCAGATGAGGAGGGACTACTATAATCAGAAGAAAAGAATAGAGATCCATAAAAGAAAAAATAGGTATTTTTCTCATGATTAATATAAAGTACTTGTAATAATATGTCCATTTTAGTGCTTCTGGTAGGTAACTTCAAAAATAGTTTGGAAGTCAAAATTTGTTATAATACGTAACTATGAAAACATATCATTTTAATGTTTGCTATCCCAATAAAAGGATACCTACATTAGTATGTCTTTTTTTCTTCTATTAGCATTCTGCAGAAAAACGGAGTTTATCTTCATTAAATAAGAAGAAAGGAAAGCCACAAATAGAAAAGTAGGTTCAATTTAATGTTACTGTTAATAGAATTGATATGAAAAGACAGGTGGCATTTGATTATGGGCATATTTAGATAGTCTACATAGCATTTTTTGTTAGGTTTCTTTCATATTTTAAATTCTGGACTTAATTCTTTTGGTTGAAAATATCAGCGTGTGTAGGTGATAGAAATAAATCTGTTGTCAAATACTACGTTGAAGTTAGGCATGGTGGCTGGCTACCTGGGAGACTGAGGCAGGACGATCATAAGTTCCAGGCCAGCCTGGGTAACTTAGCAAGACCCTATCTCAAATTTAAAAAAAATTAAAAGGTCTGAGAGTATATCTCAGAGATAGAGCACTTGCCTAGCCATGCGAAGGCCCTGGGTTTGATCCCTAGTATCGGGGAAAAAAACACTATGTAGAGTTTGGAGGGGCAGAACTCTCAGAGCTAATGGTCCTTTTTACTGACAGATTTTTTCCTTACTAAAATTTCTTTCAATTATAAAAATCTCAGGGAATTTTAGTAATATTGTACTTAATGTATTTGATAGAGAACCTTATAAAAATGTTAGTAATATGTACATTTGACTTAGGGAGAAAATTAAGAAAACGGACAACAGGCTGAATAGTAGAATAAATGGTATTAGGCTGTCCACTCCTCAGCATGCCCATGGTGGTACTGTGAAAGGTAAGAAAAGTTTTTCTTTCAAATACTCATCTAAATATTTTAAGCATGATACATACTGTATTAGTAGCTCTTCAGCTGTTGTGTCAGATCCTGATATTATAATTTACCTTGCATTGATGTGTACAGCAATTTCCAAATTAAACTGTTCTGAAATTACTGGGCTTAATTTAGGGACTGTAAGCCAGCCATGGAGGGAAGCGTTTCCTTCCTGCCTTATAAGCACTTACCATTTACCCTTCCTCTGGTGGTAGCAGTCACCCAGCTTATTTCTTCCTCAGGCCAGTCCCACACCAGAGCAGACAGAAGTCCCTCTCATCATAGAGGATCTTTTGTATAGCTTTGCAGGCCCCCTTCAACAAAGTCTGGGCATGTTCTTATCTAAGTTAGTTTTTAGAATATTGTTGTTGTTTTTTTCACGATTTAATAACTGCCTCTATGGGACCCTCATTTTTTTAAAACTAGATTTATTGTGGTTTCCATTTACTCACCATATTTTATAGTCTTTTTATTTTTAGTTTCAAGGTTCATTTTACTGAGAAGTGCCCCTTCTGTTGATTCATTGATTACTTTTCTGTGTTTTACTTATCCTTACTATTAATAATAAAGATGGAAAAAGAAGAAAAGCCCACAGACCACTGGAAGAATATTTTGTCCATTTGTACACCTAACACATTTGCTGACTGATCCCACAAATGAGAATTTTTGTATTTAAATTTATTCTAATGTTAATACATTCAGTTGTGATGCAGTATAAATAACAAGAAGATACTCTTAAGTGAGACATATAGATATTTATATAGACAGAGTGAATAGTGATGAAAGGAAAATAGTGACATTTTGAGTCTACAGCCATCTGCCAACTCATTGAATCAGCCGAACTGGGACAAAAGTGGTATGGGAAAAACCCATCGTGTCTTTATGAGGCTCCAGTTCCAGGAGCACACTGCATCTCTTTACTCTCTGAGATTCCCTCCAGTGATGCAGCTAAGGGCTGGAGGAACAAGCTAAATAAGGAAGGCAAAAGATGTGTCAGTAGATGACTGGAAATCTGCTAGGTCTCCCTGTCAGTGTTCCTGTCTAGCTTGTTTGCTACACTGCTGCCACATTTGCCTTTGGAGAATAGACTTTGGCTCATTCCCCTGATGAAATTTCTGTCAGATGTATGCCCCTCCACAAGGTCATGCTGCCTCAGTTCTCATGGTTTGAGAACTCCTGCTGACTGAAGGAGAGCTGCTGCTTCTTGCCTTTTTAGCCTCCTGTTTCCAGAGAAGAAGCTCATAGACCTTGATCAGAGACAACTGTGGTTGTGGATCTCATGCCCCTTGTTTCTTAGATGTGTGACTTTTCTCAAGCAGTAGTTTTTGCTTTTGTAAATAGGAAGTAATGCCTACCTCACCAGGTTGTAAGATTAAATGTAATAATCTATTAAAGCTTTTCACTGGTGCTGAATACCTAGCTATTCAGTGATTTAGTTCCTTTTTTCCTTTGCTAATAAGTTAGACAAAAATATACATTTTATAGGTTATTAAGAAATTTGTAACAATATCCAAAGTTTCAATTCTTTTTTCCCCTTTATCCAACCTCAGGATTTTTGAATAAGCCAAATCTTATTTCATTTTGTCCTGTATATATGTCACTGACTCCTATATATTTACATTTATCAGTGTTACTATGAATAATACATACTTTGGACAGCTTACCTTATTGATACCAGTTGTATGCCAACTCATACTTAAAAAACAACCGTTTATTAATTTCCCTTTGAAATATTAAGATTCCAAAAAGGGGTTGTCTTTAGGCATTCTGTAAACTCAAGATATATTTGAAATTATTTTCCCCTTATGGAACAAAAGCTAATATCATAAAATGTAGGTGCTGTATTGAAACTGGAACTGAAAATATTGGGTCCCTTCTGATTAGTAGATTGTTTATATCTTTAAATAAAGCAGTATAACTTAAAGTTCGTACTTTTTAAAAATTTAAATTCCTGTTTTGAGTAATAGTATGTTCACATCTCTAATTCCCAGAGTACAGTTTAGAGCAGTGTAAAGATTCCTCACTGCATTCTTCCCTGTAGTCTGCTCCCAGGAAGTAATCAGGGCTATTAGTTGTCTTTATTTATTTATACTGTTTCTTTTTTTTTAAACTTTGTTTCTCTTCTCAAGAGATACATGCCTTAACCTCACAGAGACCATTGAGAACTCCTTCTGTTCATCTTCCTCCCAATGTTTCTCCTACCCCACTCTGTTGCTGATTACGGCACTAAGAAGTTTGGGGGTTAATAAGGTGGTTAGCCTCTCAGTTTCTTTTACAAGCTTTAGAATGATCTAAAGGTCTTCAACTTCTTAAATAATCCAGAGGAGAGATGTGGTTCTAATGCCTGTGATTTCTTTAAAATGGTTCTTAACTCTGTAGCAAACCAGCTGTTCAAAATTATCAATAACCAGGATTTTTGTTAGAGTAATAATTTGTTAAACAAGCTTTTTGGTTTTTTTTTTTTTTTTTTTTTTTTTGGTCTTCTTAATCATATGCAAGCCCTTTTTTATCATTTGAGATATGATAACAAATTTAAAAGTTTGTATCTATTTAAAAGGGCAGTTTGTGGCATATTCTTTGATATAATTGTTTCATTCTTACCTTCTGTAGACCTTCTGAATCACTGGAGGATCACATTAATTTCTGATCATAAAAGTTTCCAAAGTTCTGCACAAGTCTGAAGTACTCTCTGAATCATCAAAAAGAGAAAATACTTCCATTATAGTGGATTCCTGTATTTAGTTCTTTGAAAACTGCCATTTAACATACGGCAATTTGGTAATTAGAATATTCACTAGCTAGTACAGTGTAAAGGAAATTATGTTATAAGTCTTATTTGGAGACAATGAACTCTTCATTTTGTTACGTGCTGACTTTGAAGTATTTATATGCAGATTTTTCCATATATGCCACCATTTTATAGGTTTCATTTTCGTGAGTCCAATTTAATGCCAAGTTGTTAAGCCACTATGGCACATTGGATTGTCTTTCAGTCTTTATTGTTGACTTGCATCCCTTTCTTTAGTCATGTTGTAACTAGTAATTCGGAGAGCTTGTTATTATGTATGAATATATGTCAGATTGCTTTTTGGAAAATTATTACCTGCCCATATTATTCCTCTGCCACTTTCCTTGTAGCCTCATGAAGTTTTGTAAATTTTTCCCTTGGCAATTTATTGTTTAATGTATCGTCCAGAAGGAATTAGCAGCACGTACATTCATAATGCCCTTATTTTCTTCAGTCTTCATCCAGCATTCGAGTGGCTAGGCTACTAGATCATCTTGAACAGTCTTAACAGTGTTTTAAAGGATCTCCTTAAAAAGACACAAGGTAGTTAGTTAACTAAATCGCCCTTTACGCAAATAGTGTCTTTTCTCTGATACACATTTTGCCAAGTGATTAAAAACCATTACCTTTGGTTCTGCCAGGTTGCCACAGAAATGATTCACTCATCTATAGTTAAGAACACCCTGGAGTTGCTCATATGGGGATTTATACACTAATCATGTATTGGGTGTTTGCTGTAGGGTAGAAACTATGCAGGCTATTGGGTTTATAGAAATGATCAGGACAGTTCCCTAAGTCCAGCTAGTATATGAATGTCTAATACCCGACACACCTGTAATCTTCCCTTAAGTGTCCAAAACAGATATAGCTAGTAGATTATGGTAGATTCTATACCCATTCCTATCCACCTTGATATAGTCCTGGCTTTTGGGTAGAACTTCAGGGGCTACCCAGTCTACTAGATGGGAAGCTTTTTAATTTTTTAAGCAGTGGGGCTTTTTTATTTTTTTAAGTAGTGGGGCCTTATAATTTTTGTTGAATAGACTTTCTGGAAGATCACTCTCTTCTTTTTTTTTTTTTCTTTTTTTATAGTTGTAGATGGACACAGTACCTTTATTTTATTTTATTTTATTTATTTTATGTGGTTCTGAGAATCGAACTCAGTGCCTCACACATGCTGGACAAGTGCTCTACCACTGAGCCATAATCCCAGTCCAACCACGCTGATCTTAAAAGGATTTTCCAACAAACTCTGAGGAGTTATAATATCTAGACTTAGAAAGTGGCTTAAAGTAGTATTATTGCATCGACCCTACAGAGAACCTTAATTCTGATTTTTTTGGGTGTCCATAGATGTTCTTCTATGCCTTTTTAAGAGTATTTTTATTAGTTATTTTTAAGTTAAAATGGTTATTTAATAATAAATTTTTACCTGAATCAAAGATAAGCTTTTTAAGTAGGAAAACTGAAAAAATATTTATATTTATAGCTACACCTTATTTCTAATGGTTCATTTGAAACTTAATGTAACTACTTAACGTGATTTTTTTAAAATAGAATTGTTATTTTTAGATGTGAATTTGGACATTGGATCTGGACATGACACATGTGGAGAAACATCTTCAGAGAGTTACAGTTCTCCGTCTAGTCCACGACATGATGGAAGAGAAAGTTTTGAAAGTGAAGAAGAAAAAGACAGAGGTTTGCTTTTAGGAGGGGATATAGAGAGTGGTGGGGGTGGAGGGAAATTTTTGTTTTCTCTTACAGTCAAAGAATTTTTTGTTCCTATAAACCCCATTATCAAGTTTAAATTTGTTATGAAGGATATATTAAAGACCATTGCCTTAGAATTTCCTAGCAGTGTTGATTTTATAAATTTATTTCACTGCATATGAAATTAAATAGAAGACAGGATAACACCATGTAGTTAGCATCTAAAGATTAGAATTGTGTGTTAGATGCATGTGTATTTATACTTCTGATTTTCTCATGCTTGTTTCTTTTGTCATTATAAGATGTCCTCCTTTGTCTCTTATAATAATTTTTGTCACAATCTCTTGTCTGATAATGATATGGCCACTCCAGGTCTTTTTGAGGTACTGCTTGCCTATTACCTTATTTCTATTCTTTTACTTTAAACCTATTTGTGTGTGTTTGTGTGTGTTTATTCATTCATTCATTCATTCATTCATTCATATGTACATACATACATATATACATACACCCCAGGAATTGAACCCAGGGGTACTTATACTTTATTTGGAGATAGGTTCTCACTAAGTTGCTTAGAGCCTCAATAAGTTGCTGAGGCTTGCTTTGAACTTGTGATCCTCCTGCTTCAACCTTCCGAGCCACTGGGATTACAGGTGTATGCCACCCTGTTTGTGTCTTTAAAATGTGTTTCTTGCATACAATGCAGAGGTTAATTCATGGGTTTTTTGTCCATTTTGTTGCTCTCTGTTATTTGATCTGAGTTTTTAGGCCATTTATATTTAATATAATTACTGATAAGATAGTTTACAACAGCCATTTTGCTATTTGTTTTTTCTGTATATTATGTCTTCATTTCCTCCTTATGCAGATATTCAGCCAGCCAGCAGCGAGAACTTGAAATCTTCTTAGGTCTTTTCTGGGAATATATGTAGCCCTAAGCATCAGCATAGCTTTCTGCCATTCAACCTCCTGTGGACATCTCATTCCCCAGTTTTTCAGTTTTAATGACCTTTTTTGGTCAGCTTTTTGTTATCCCCAACTGATAACTGCCTCAGGCAGCCACATTTTTAAATAGGTACCACTAATTAATTATGACAAATGTCCTATGGGTAAGAGACCATCAACACAGAGTGAGTACTAGGTGCCAGACAAGTCACACATCAACAATTTTTTAGTAATGGGGCTCCAGAGGAACTCCAAATATATGTTCTTTCTAGAGACTACTATATTGTTAGTTTCCTTAGCTACCATAATTGAGGGCCTATTACTCTACAGGGCTACTTCAGAACTGGAGAAAGAGATGGGAGTAGGTTAGGACAAAGTAAAAGGCCATAAGGTTCTCTGCTCTTGTGAGATTCAGCTTTTTTTTCTTGGATAAATGTTCCTCAGATTGCTGCAAGCCTTTTAGTTAATTTCCATGGTTCTAAAAAGATTTAATAGTTTTTACAGTGGTTCTTGTTGCTTTTATGTAGTGGATCATTGGAATTTCTTAGTCTGCCATTCTGGTTTGAAAGTAAGATCTTAAAAAGGCACATGTTAAATAGAGGATTTTATTCTTTGGGAAAGGAGTCTGCTGGGGATTGAACCCAGGGTTGCTTTACCACTGAACTATATCACCAAAGCCCTTTTTAGTTTTTATTTTAAGATAAGGGCTCATTAAGTTGCCCAAGTGGCCTTGAATTTGGCAATCATTCTGCCTTGGCCTCCTGAGCAGCTAGGATTTCAAGGGTACTTCCACACCTAGCTGAGGATGCTCTTCTTTTTATACATGCTGGCACCAACTGATTGTTAGCATCGTGGTCAGAGTGTACCCATGCTGGGGTGGGGGACAAATATCAATTGACTTCTCTGTGGAGATCCGTAGATCCACCATCTTAGTTAGTGTGCCTTTCTTATTTGGGCAGCGTGAAGTTCTCTGGCACCTTCACTTCTACCTTGCCAGTCCAGTCATGTCTTAGGGAGCTATGCTGTGGTGTTGCTACTTTACAGATAACTGAAGTCAGCCTTTACTTTGT
The DNA here is from genome assembly GCF_902686445.1 of Sciurus carolinensis. Lineage (NCBI taxonomy): Eukaryota > Metazoa > Chordata > Mammalia > Rodentia > Sciuridae > Sciurus > Sciurus carolinensis. The sequence goes on from NC_062227.1 coordinate 68,253,248, forward strand.
GGTTATTTTGTAGTCAACCAGATGTAGCATGCAGTGATTCACCACAGTTCTGTTGATCTGAATCAGTAATGCCCTTCTGCTCTGCAACTTACTCGTAAAAGAAAAGAACAAAAATAATTTCACAGAGTTACAAGAGAATTTTTATGCCTTCCCTAGAATAGATAAACTTAGTATGTTTCATTGCATATTATGTTTGGTTCTATCGGATGTATAAATAATTTTTTGACTCTTCAGCCCACCCATCAGATTTGACCTGGTTTTCAGCATTCCTTTCAACAGATAGCAAAGTCAGTTGGCTTTTGTGAAGGAACATGCCCTTTTTCATATAGGCTCAATTGTTAACAAATAAAATAATGAGCCTTCCTTAAATGAAAGAATCACTTAGGGCTCTCTCAACCCAGAGGAAATATGCATTGTGGTAGAGAGTTTTGGTCATTTTGGAAGTTTTAAGTACATGCAAAGGTTGCTTTAAAGATTTTGTGCCTTTGTTCCTCCTGTTGGTCATAGTGGAGTTTTGTTTGAGACTTATGTTTTCCAAAGTCAATACAAAAGAAGATAAGACCTACTCTAAATGTCTAGATGAGTCTTTACAATGCTCAGAAAACTACTTGGGATTATTTAAAAGCATGGGGCCCTTTGTTATGACTTAAGAAAATTTAAACAAAGCTTAGTTCATACAGAATTTTCACTGACCATCTGAAAAATGTTCCAGGTTCTTTTGGACTTTATTTTTGCCCTTAACTCTACACTAATGTGATGACATTGACATAATGCTTCAAATAAGTTCTTGATTTAGGGATACACTTTACTTTGCAAGCTTAGTAAGAAATACCCCAATAGTTAACCAATTCAGGGAAATTCATGCTAGGACCATTCATTCACTAATTGACTGCCTTCTCTAATATAAATTAAAATAGTTCAGTTAATAACACCGTTGACATTCTCTGTCATTAAGTCAATTCCATTTAACCTTTCTTCAGGAAATGTATTCTTCATTCGTTTTTAATATTCCGTTTCGAAAATTAACATCTTAGGCTAAATAAATATCATCAGTTCTTAATAAATGCAAATATTTTAAGTATCAAGTGCAATTCAGCTTATATTTACGAGCAGAAAGATTTTTAAATGGACACTACATTTAACTGAATGATATGTATACACATCAATGCAATATCTGGGCTCATCATGTTTAAGCATTATAAATTAAATATCATCTTTGCCCCCTTTTTACCAAAGTCTGGAAATCTAGGAATCTAGACCAAATATTTCTGTATGTAGGTGTAAAAGTGATGCTGTAGTGAAAACAAGTGCAATATAGTCGTATCTGCCATTTTGCTGTTTCGATTTGGGGGAAATGGCAGTGCTTCCGTATTCGCCTTGCTTCTTGTGTTACAGGATGTTCATTTTGTTGGTCTGGGGTTGTGGCTTGGTGGTAGAGTGCTTGCCTAGCACATGTGAGGCACTGGGTTCAATTCTCAGCAACACATAAATAAACAAAGTCGTTGAGTCCATCTACAACTAAACAAAACTAAAAAAATATAAAGAATTTTCATTTTTTTACTAATAGTGTCTTTAAATTTTCTTTCCTCCATTGAAATATGTAGTAGTAGCCTGGCATGGTGGCACATGCCTGTAATCCCAACAACTTGGGAGACAGGAGCCAGGAGTATTGAAATTTCAAAGGCTGGCCTAGGCAACTCACCAAGACCCTGTCTCAAAAATTAAAAGGACTGGGGATGGAGGGAGCTCAGTGTTAAAGCACCCCTAAACCTAGTACCCCTGCCACACACATCCTGCAAAGAAATACAGAAGTAAGAGTATTCTTTAAAAACTCTTCCATTCTCTACCTTTAGACATTTGAGTTAAATATTATTTTGATTGAGGTCCTTTAAAAAAATATTCATTTATCTGAGACAAACTGAAGATATTGGGTTTGACAGTATAGAATATGAATCAAGTGGATTGCCTAAAACTGATTAAGGTTTAAAATAGCTGATATTTTTCTTAGTAATAAGGTGATATTACTAAGAAAAATGTCTGCATTTTATACTGTGCTTCATTCAGTCCCCAAATAACCTTTGGTTTTATTATTTTGCTTATATCCCCATATTTTAGAAATCATGAATAAAGTCATGAATACAATGATCCATAGAAATTTTTTTAAAAGGTCATTTTGGACAGTCAGGAAAGGCGATAGAGGGACACGTTCCAAACTTCAGAGTTAACATTAGATACGCTTGATTTTTATTTCTGTCAAGAAAGATTCAATGAGCTGGAGCTACAACTCAGTGGTAGAGTGCTTGCCTAGCACGTGTGAGGCCTTGGGTTTGAACCTCAGCACCACATAAAAAAATAAATAAGGATAATTGTGTCCATCTACAACTAAAAGTACTTAGGAAAAAAAAAAGATTCAAGTTATGCTTGGGTTAATATCTATTTGTATTTGTTTTCTTTAGACACAGACAGCAATTCTGAGGATTCTGGGAATCCATCAACAACCAGGTTTGCAGGTTATAGTTCTATCAACCAGACTGTCACTGTCAAGCCACCTGTTCAGATTGCTTCACTAGGAAATGAGAATGGAAACATTTTAGAAGATCCCTTGAACTCGCCCAAGTATCCACATATTCCTTTTATGCCAACTTTACACTGTGTCATGCACAACGGTGCCCAGAAGTCTGAAGTTGTCATTCCTCCACCCAAATCTGCAGATGGCAAAACAATAGGGATGCTTGTTCCTAGTCCTGTTGCTATTTCTGCAATAAGGGAGTCCACAAATTCAACCCCTGTTGGAATCCTTGGGCCAACAGCTTCTACTGGAGAATCAGAAAAGCACCTTGAATTGCTGGCTTCCCCTTTACCAATTCCATCAACTTTCCTTCCACATAGTAGTACTCCTGCTTTGCACCTAACATTTCAGAGGCTAAAATTGCCACCACCACAGGGATCTTCTGAGAGTTGCACAGTTAATATACCACAACAACCAACTGGAAGTCTGAACATCGGATCACCAAACACTGCCTTTATTCCTGTTCATAACCCAGGTAGTTTTCCAGGATCTCCTGTGGCTACTACGGACCCCATCACAAAATCTGCATCCCAAGTGGTAGGACTAAATCAAATGGTGCCTCAAATTGAGGGAAACACAGGGACAGTCCCTCAGCCTACCAATGTGAAGGTAGTTCTTCCAGCAGCTGGTCTCTCAGCTGCACAGCCACCAGCTTCCTATACCTTGCCAGGCTCTCCCCTTGCTGCCAGTGTGTTACCCACCCCGAATTCCAATGTGCTCAACACAGCAGCCACTTCTGCCCAGCCAGCAAGTGCAGGCATCAGCCAGGCCCAGTCCACTGTTCCTCCTGCAGTTCCTACCCACACCCCAGGCCCTGCCCCAAGCCCAAGCCCTGCTTTGACACACAGTACTGCGCAGAGCGAGAGCACATCCTACATCAGTGCTGTGGGGAACACGAACTCTAATGGCACAATAGTGCCACCACAGCAGATGGGCTCAGGTCCTTGTGGTTCTTGTGGGCGAAGGTGCAGCTGTGGGACCAATGGAAACCTTCAGCTAAATAGTTACTATTATCCCAATCCAATGCCTGGACCAATGTACCGAGTCCCATCGTTCTTCACTCTGCCATCCATTTGCAATGGCAGCTACCTCAACCAAGCACATCAGAGCAATGGAAACCAACTTCCTTTTTTTCTGCCTCAGACTCCATATGCAAATGGACTGGTGCATGACCCAGTCATGGGGAGCCAAGCCAACTATGGCATGCAACAAATGGCAGGATTTGGGAGATTCTATCCCGTATATCCAGCACCTAATGTAGTTGCCAACACCAGTGGTTCGGGGCCCAAGAAGAATGGGAATGTCTCATGTTACAATTGTGGTGTAAGCGGACACTATGCACAGGACTGTAAGCAGTCATCCATGGAGGCCAATCAACAAGGTAATCACAATAACTCCCAGAGGACTTGTTTTTGAGTTCACCTGTTTCTCCTCCTTCCTTCCTTTTCTTGATCATGTGATTCTGTTGTAGCAGAAAGATCTGTTTGTGTGTTCATTTACAGATGTGTTTTCAGTGCAACCAGAAAAACCTAGTATAGACCCAAGTCCCACAGAGCACAAGGAAAGTCAGAGGAATTTAGTTCCCAATTAAGGAATAAACTCTAAAGGCACTTTTCATGAAATATAGAGGGAATTTGAATTATATAATGTTAAATCTCTTACTTATGGCACTTTTTAAAAAAACTACAATCCTGTTTCAAAGAGTAAGCAAAAATGTTTAATATTAAAAAACTTGGACGTTAAGCTAGTCTATCTGACATGTAAGGTTTTTAGTAATTGTTCAGTGTCTGTGCCTAACCAGCTGACCTTGTGTGTATGCCCAGCAAATGTCTAAGAAAAACAGATCCAAGATTCTGTTGCATTTTAGAGCAACAAAATAAACATCAATTTAGGAGTAAGGGAATTAGATCTAAGTTCAACGTTACTACCACCAAAATGAAAATGTGCTTACGCAAGTAATAAGATAGAAAATTCATGTTGACCTCCAATTCTTTGACTTGCATTTGACCCTTGTCATTTTACCATATCTTACTCAGAAAAAGTCTTGAATTGGGAATCTATCTATTTGGTATTCTTAAAGCAAGATCAAGTTTGATGGCTTTAGGTTGAACTTAAAGCACAAACTTCATATTACTTTTTAAAAAATAATTTATTTGCCATTTTGGAGTGGTATTAGTGTTTAGAAAAGTGCCTTCTGAAGAGCATGCCCGTTTGATATCTTGTAGTGGTTTGTGATGCGTGTCGTTGTAAGCGGTGACTTAGCAGTTCTCTTTCCCGTTTTAGGCACTTACAGACTGAGATACGCACCTCCCCTCCCCCCTTCTAATGATACGTTGGATTCTGCAGACTGAAACAAGTAAAGCTTGCCTACTTAATACACTCAAGTGTGGGGAGTCATGGGGTGTGGAGGGGAGGAAAGGAAAGGTATTTTGTTTGTTTCTTTGTCTATACATTTCCTAGATTTCTATGCAGTTGGGAGTTTTTATTTCTCTTGTACCAATGTCCAAAATAAGAAAGAATGCAATGCTTCTGAGCCTCTGGTCTCCTGGTTCAACAACAGGCTTATATGTATGATACATGTAACTTAAACTTCAGACAAACTATCAAAAGGAAAATGTTGATGCGTGCTTTTTTTTTACACTGAATACTTGCTGTGTGCAATGTTTACTGAATCTTTAAAACTGTGTATTTGACCTTTTTTTTACAACACTGGTGACAGTCATATGGTTTTGGAAAAAAAACAAAACAAAACTTTGCTTCTTCCCTAGCTTTTCTCACTCTCACCCTAAACTACACTTTTCTGGCCAGCCACACTCTCCCTTTCCCTGGCCTGCGGCAGGAGTGCCTGGCAGTGTACTTGTCCACTTTTCTGTAAACTGCTCTGCATATAAAGTGAGGGTAAAATGTTTCACCTTAATCCTACAGGAGAAATTAAATTCCCAAGATAGTATGTATATATGTAATAAACAGCATCACACAAATACATATATGCAGTGCTTGTTGTCCAAATAAACATGAAAATAAGTGGGAGCAAGAGGAAGAAGTCAAACCATATGAAGCTGAAAAGATATGACCTATGGACAGACAGCTTTTTCTTAGGAAAAAGAAAAGAAAAGAAAAAACAACTCTTTCCTTCCATCATACTTTTCTAGCCTGTTGCTTCAGAGAGACACAAAGTGAACACACTGGTGTGAATGTCATTCTGTGTGCTTGTGTTTGTGATGAAAGTCAACAGCCAGTTCTACTCGTCGTCTACTACCATGTCCTGCTCAAAGACACTACTTGAGTAAAGATCTCTTCTTTTGCTATACCAACTGTTACAGTGTTATGTTGTGTTTAAACTGTGTGTGGTTTATTGCAATCCGAACAGAAGCTATGGGTTTCTTACAAAAAAGTCAGGTATTTGTTCCCTAACCTGTCTCTCGTAGCGAAGTCACTTTTATAAACGTTTACCACTAAGCTTGATTATAATGTGAAAGACTGAATTCTGAGTGTGTTAAGATGGTATTAATCATGTCAGTGTCATGTCACTAAGTTTAATGCTGCTGTTTAAAAAAATTTTTTTAAAGCCAATCTATGTACTAAATTGCTTCCAGGTAATTTTTGATTTCCTAAAGTGCACTGAGGTTATCTGGAAGATTGGGTGTATTTTTTGGTGACTGCTGCATTCAACAGCAATGAACAGCTACCACTGTACAGTCATAGGTTTAAGGGTTGGGGTTTTGTTTTCCCATTCCTCAGTACAGAGCAGAAATGATAGATTTTTGTGTGTGGAATAACATTGGTATGCAGCAGAGGAACTTAAATATTTGGTCTTGGTTCAGAAGCCTAACAGATTGCTAGACAAAAGAAAAAACTTGAAGAAAAAAGAAGCTTAATTTAATGCTTCATAAGTAGCATTTATATTTATAGCACCAATGTACATTTTGAAACTTTCAGGGGTGGGAGTTATGGGGAAGGGAAAGGGGTTATAAAGGGGTAGATGAAAGCTTTAATTTAGAAAGAAAGAAGTTCGAGTAAAGGAAATTATTTTGATTAAATATATTTTATTTGATCTGGGTATTTTTGGACCACATTATTAAATTAATTGTTAAGCTGCAGTTGGGTTGTTCAGGTGAGAGTGTTGATGATACGCCATGTGTGAGCGCGTTGGGAATCACTCGCCAGTTGTACTTTATGGAGCTTATTTTATGATTTAAAATACTGTACTGTACATAGGAGGTGTGTTACCTTCTCCTTATTTGTATGTTTACCATATACTTTGATATTTGAAATGTTATGTACTGGAAAGGCCACTTATATTTCTAGAAAAGATTGGATTTTATGCAACCTTTTTTCCTTGAATTAACAGCAATAAAAAAATGAAAAACAGCTAAGAATTGTGCCTTATTGCAAATTTTATAAAAATTAAAGGTAGGAGATCATACACGGTGGGGTTTTTGTTTTGTTTTTGTTTTAGGATCAACCCATTTCCCTGTAACATGGGCAGTGAATCTCAGTCATTTATTATCTGGGCGTTCTTCACTCTTCCCCCAAATGACCTTACTGTGTAGATCATCTTTGTGGCCCTGAGAGAAGGGAGACTTCCTCCTGCCTCTGCTGAGCTCACGCTGTGTACCAGGGCTACAGTGGTGAACAGCAAAGTCCCGTCGGCCTTGAGCTTGGCTTTCTGGCGTAGGCCCTCCCTCACTGGAAGCGTGAAGGACCTAATTTACTTCCTCAGATTTTTTTGGTTTTGTTTTTTCAATCAGGCAACTACCTTGGCTCAGTATTGAATATCAAAATCATTGGTTCTCCTATCATCTAGTCTCAGTCAGCGTCTAAACCGTCAGTAATGTCTAAGGCACTGGTGGGAACCAGTGCTGCTCTGCCTGAGCCCTCAGTACTGCCCCAGCCCCAGCATTCAGCATTCAGCATAGTGGTGGACAGTGGGAAGGGCCAGCCCCAGGGAACTATAGCCACCTGATGAATGTTGCCTCTGTGTCCAGGGCATTTGAAAGGATTTGATTGTTTACAGGCACCAACTTTTCCCTTTAGCCAATAAATGTGCACCTGTACGTAGCAGATGTGTCTTCAGCCCACCTTCAAATTAACAAGAATGTCTCCAGTGTCCTCACTTCGGTTACTTGCCTGTCCCTTCTCTCCCCACTATACCAAGGTAATGGCTGCTCTACATTGTATATTCTTTTGCTTTTGTCTGTTTTCTCACCTCTGATGTTTTCCCTAAAATATACAACTTTTTTTTTTTGCTTTTCTTGAGCTTTATAAAAGGGGTGCCTTTCCATACCTAGTCTTCTGGATCTGGCTCTGTTATCTGGTTTTATGGTTCCAACATGATGTTCCTCATGTTTATTCATTTTTCACTACCTTAAAATGTCCTTTTGGTGGCAGGAAGAGAATATAAACAAACAGTTTATCTGTTATTCTGTCAACTGACATTTGGATGGTTTTCATTTTTCTCTATTATGAGCAGGGCTGCTGGGAACATTCTTGTATCTCCTGCAAGTTTGTTAGGGTATACATCTAAGAGAGCAATTGCTGGACATTCAGATACTCAGTTTTCCAAGATTTTCTGTATTGTTTTCCAAGTGATTTCACAGTCATACCAGCAATGTACCAGAGACTCCTGAATCCATGTCCTGACACCCTCCCAAGATGATGTCATAGAGCTACGGAAGGCAAGGCCAGGGATGTGCAACCAGAAGATGCTGGCCCCAGAGGGGGAGGTGAGTTGAGGCCAGGACAGCGTGAGCAGGGTTAATGGTCACCACGTGGGGAAGGAGATGTACAATAGGCAGAAAGCGCATGTAACACAGACACACATGGCAGTAGTGTGTGGTTGGGGCGGTGGGGAGACAGTGCAGTACATTAGTAAAGGGAATATATTTAAAAGTTACAAGATGTATGGACGCAGTTGATAAAATAGACTTAGAATGGAAATTTGGAATTGATAGAATAAAAAATTGGAAGTTACCAAGTTGTAAGTGGTGGAAAAACATTGACTGTAGTATTTGAGGGAAGTTGATTGATTGAGGAAAGAAAGCCTGGAGTTTCAGAGAATGGGTAGCCTGAGATAGTCATTTAGACTAGTGTTGGAAATGGGAAAGGTCCATCCAAGAGTGAGAATTGGCATAGTGAAGCCACTTTAGAAAGGGGTTGAAGACAAGGAGAAGGAACCTTGGGGCCTGAGCTTCATTTCCCCTGGATGTAAAATGAGATCGCTCATTTTGAATCATGTCTCTGGCAATTAAATGTGATAGTAGATAGGAAAGGCCCAACATAATGAAATAGCACCAAGGAGGCAAATCCAATTTTGATGAACAGAAAGTTCCATCCACTTCCTGTTTTAGAAGATGGAAAAAGTGTAGAAGAGAATGTGTGAATCCAGGGGTGAAGATGATGGTTCTTTGGGTGGGGAGGGACCTCATAAATAAATTTCTTCATTCTGTTAGGGTTAGTTAATTCTGCTCCGTGTACTCATTAAAAAACTTCCTTATCCACGAAAATGCAATCTAGTCAGAGTTTACCAAGTAGTGGCAGAGATGGCTGTATATGCATACATACATGTCCAAGTCGTGGCATCCTGATTACTCCATACCAAAGTAAAATAAGTCCTTCACAAGGCAAATCCACATTCAAAATTTTTTTTTAACGTAAGTACTACAAATCAAATTTTTCTGAGAAGGTTCTAAAGAGATTAAAGCTTGGTGTAAAATATCTTTTTTCTCTTTTCAACAGGGACCATCTGGTACTTGTGAGCATCCTCATTTGAGCTTGGAAGACACCTGTTTTCAATTCTGCATACTGATGACAAAAGCATTCTAAGATTGAGGCAATGAAGCCACATGGAGGCAAGCTGTGGCAGTAATTCAACCCCACAACCCTTCTGTAATCTTTTTCTGGAAAGAAGCAAATGTCAATTCCCCACCCCACAAAAAAGAGCCCATTTATTTTCAGAGAAGTTTTTGAGGTGTGTGCTCTGACTTGAAACATGGTCACTGCATACCCTCAGCTTCAAGGAGTGAGGCCAGCTGGGACGAGACGGAGGGGCTCTATAGTCTGAACTGAGTGGCAGGTGTCACCTGGGGACCAAGGGTGTGTTTCAACTGCAGTACTATTGACCCTTCAACACGACCCTGAGCGCAGAGGGCACACTATGGTGGACAACCTTGTCTTCCAGGTACCCCATTAACATTCACTTGCACAGTTTGTATTCTTAAGGTATTTTGTGTTATCACTGTGTATAAATCACAGCTGCTGGGTTTATACATGCAAAGCTTTGTAATTCTTAAATGCTGTCTTTTTTTTTTTTTTTTTTTAAAAGAAGCCCTCTCTTTTAGAACATAGGTATACATGCCTTTTTTTTTTTTTTTTTTTTTTTTTTTAATATAAACATTTATCAGTCTTGGAACACCGGGATGTTAGAGTTCTCTCCTGTTGTGGAAAATGCAGCACATACACTCCTGGGAACCAAAGACTCTTCCCTCCCACAATCACACCTCCATCTGCAGTGACTGGGGGACTTGTTTACCAGAAGCTCTTCATCCCAAAATTCTGTTTGCTCTTTGAAATTGGTGGGTGGGAGGTGGGGTGAGGTGGGGCTTGGGTGGTGGTTCATCATTTTTCTTTTCACTCTTGCAGCTCCAATTTGATCCACTGTGGAAGGTTTCTGCCAGCCTCTCACCAGAAGAAATTGCTGATTGGAAAGCAGTGACACCTGGTGGGAGACAAGGACAGTGCAAGCAAGCAGATGGTATTTCCTACTGACCAAATTTAGAGAAAATTAAACATAAGAGAGAAAAAAATTTGTGATTATAAACCTGTGCCCCAACCCTTAAAGAATGCAGGCAGCTGGCCATAAAATCAATTTGAATAGTCTCAGCCATTGCCATCCCAGTGGTGTAGAAAGCCTATAAATATCCTAAAGGCATTAACAGTACTTCACAGTTTGCATTGCACTTTCCTCTGTGTTCATGTGGTCATCACAGCTGTGAAGGGGATGGGCTCTTCCTCTCTATTTTACAGGTTAGGAATTCAGGGTTCAGGGAGATTAAATGCTGCAGACAACGCCAGTGATGAAGGCTGGACCCCAACTCCAGATTAATGCTCACAGCTGCTGCTCTGCTGGAGCAAGTGCAGAGACTTTTAAAGCCATAGGACCCACAGAACTTGCAGCTTCTGATTCCTGAGAGGGTTCGGCCACATCATGAGCATACCGGGCACATAGGCCATGTCCTAATCAAGTAGGGTGTCTCTGTCAGGGTTTCTTCAAATGGTTATGGGGAAAAGTTTCCACAACTAGGAAACCTTCGGACTTTCAGAATTAACCTTTAAGCTTATATCCATCTCAGATAAATCCAAGGTGCATCAGTGCTTGTCTATATTGAAGGTTTAAACATGCATAAATACCCTTTGTTGGAAAACAGTTTGACTCTACGAAGGCTTTTCTTATCCCTGAATGTCTTAAGCATGAAGTGAATGTTCATTAGTTTGAAGACTTCAGAAATGAAGCAGTGGTGCAAGCAGAAAGGAAGAGTACTGACTGATAACCGCGAAGCTCTACCATTCACACACACATTGTCCCTTTCTGTGCACCCACCTCCTGAAGAAAACACTGAAGGCAAAGAATGATGGTGGCAAACTAACCCTCATGCAGAAACAGGAAAAATCACCCAAAGGCTTGCTGAGTACTAAGAGTGCCACCAGATGACTTACTGAAAGCTCCTCCTTGTTAGGTTAAGTTAGGCATATTTGTTACATGGAAATGGAGTCATTCTGAACACCTTCATAAGATCAAAGAGGCAGTATCACCTGTGATTTTTGTTCCCAAATCTTACCCGCGTGTGACCTTTCTCAGACTGATTTACAGAATGGGGATAATAACACTGTGGAGTAGTTGCAAGGATTAAATCTGTGAAGTATATAAGCACTAAATGCCTGACACATAGTAGGCTCGTGTGTGTGTGTGTGAGAGAGAGAGAGAGAGAGAGTAGGCTCTGTGTGTGTGTGTGTGTGTGTGTGTGTGTGTGTGTACGTGCGCGCGCCTGCTCACACCCCAGGAATCAAACCCAGGGCCTCACATGTACTAGGCAAGGGATCTACCACTGAGTCATGCCCCCTAGCCTCCCCAGTAATTTGTAACAGTAGGTATCACTTGAATGCCCATTATAGACCATACACGTGACTCATTTCAGCCTCACCATATCCCTGTGAGGTAGGTCCTAAACCCCATTTTACAGTTAGGGATCTTAGGGCACAAAGGCTGAGGTAAGTGTCCAAGGGCACAGAGCACTTAGGCCCAGGTAGCGTGGCTTTAGGATGCTGCTCCACATCTTTGTGTCAGGTTATAGGTCTGTCACTGAGGTACAGTCAGCCTTGCACTGGAATCAGGCAGGTCCTGCCTTGGACATCACCATCTGGAACAACTGGCCTTCCTGGGCCTTTCATCTCATCTGAAAGCTACACATATTGTCACTAACAGTGGTAGAAGTTGAGTTATATGATCTCTGTAGTTCCTTTGAGTTACAAATGCTGTGACTTGAAGCTTACTTATTCACTTTATTTCTCAAGGTTTATAATTCTTTAGCTTCTTTTTGTTTTGATGGATTTGAAGTCCTCTGGTGTGGTCAGGAGCACAAACCTCTACTCCTAACAGCTTGATACAAGACAGTGTTGAGGCCTTGAGAGAAGGCTGAAATTAGGCCAGTCAGGCACTAGGTGGCAGCACAAGCAAAGTGCTCGCTACACATGGCTGTCAGCTGGACCAGTTTCTGCTCCATCATTTTGCTCTTCTATGCTTATGTAGTTTTTTTTTTTTTTTTTTTTTTTTTTTTTTGGGGGGGGGGGCGGTTTTCAGTCAAATAATACTCATAGATGTGAATCATGCTGAAGGGCATGGGATTCAGGATTGACAACAGATAGCCAGGGTATCTGTTACCACGGCAAACTATGGCCCTGCAAGCTAAGAATGGTTCCTACATCTTTAAATAGTTGAAAAAGAAAATAGTAGGTGTGAGAGTATATGAAATTTAAATTTCAATGTCTACAAATAAAGTTTTGGAACACAGGTACTGCTTCTGCCTTGTAACATCCAAGTTGAATAGATATGACAAAACACCGTGTGGCCCTCAAAGCCCAAAATATTTATTGTGTGTCCCTTTACAGAAAAAAAAACTAGCCAATCTCTGGCATCTTCCTTAAGTAAAGAGGTAGTTCCCATTATCTTTAAAGTCCTATGCTATGATTAGGAATTTGCTCCCTCCTTCTTAGGGTTCTTTTCTTAGCACAATAAAACAGCATTGGTGCTTAAGTTACTGGTACTTACACACTTCGGGTCACTTGGCAAACATGGGCTGCAAGCACAGCCTAGTGAGGAGCACAGCCAGCTAGCTGCATCATAGTATCATGCCCTGGGGTTGCCAAGGTGAGAGGTCAGTGCTGCCTGCAGAAAATTGCCAAGGATTTCCAAAGGACACATTTTGTGCCAAAAGGAAGAAGGAAAATTTTTTCCTTAGTACAAGGTGGGAAGGTGGCATCATCAAAGCTGTGTTTCTAGAAAACATGGGATATATCCAGTAGAGGGATGAGAATCCAGAGAGCACTGGAAGAGCCAGGAAGGAGCAGGGCTGGGTGTGGGTACCAGACAGGTGAGGGGGGGAAGTGGTTGCAGATCCTCCTTAACCAACAGAGGAGCCAGGAGTTTTTTGGGGTTTGGGGATTTTTTAATTTGTTTTGTTCTTTAGCACTAGGGATTGAACCCAGGAGTGCTGATCCACCTCCCAGTCCTTTTTTATTTTGAGACAGGGTCTCGCTAAGTTGTAGAGAAAGGGGTTTCAGAGAAAGCCTCAAAACTGAGACTGATAATTCAGAGACATTGGAGAAGATCAAGAGAATGTGCCCTGATTTGGGGGCAGGGGGGGATGAAATGGCTGTCATTATCATATGCAGTGTGGCTGGGGAATACTCTGTCACTGGTGAAGACAGTTGCAGAAGGGACGGTATCCAGGAAGGGGATTGAGCAGAGCTGGAGGAAGCCTCCAGGCCGGGGGACTTAACTGCTGTTGGGGAGAGGAGGAAAATGACCTGATGGCCATTTTTTCCTTAGTTAAATGGAGTGGGATCTGCAGGAGGGAGTAATTTTGACTGCTCCATAGAGCAAGTTGCTGAGGGGCACTGAGCCAAAGGCCAACAGCCCTGAAGGCCAGCATAGGTCACAACCAAGTGCTTTGAGTGTGACCACACAGCATAGTTTTTTCTATTTTGTTTTTTGTTTTTCCCTGTTGATGTAAGAAGCTGGAGAAGGAGAAGGGTTAGGCTGGAGATCTTCAGATTCCCTGTAAAGATTCTGTGTTCATTTTAACCACCTCTTCTGGACTTTTCCTTGTCCTTTCCATCACTCTCCCAAAGAGCCCATTTCTTTCTCCTCTACAAGCCCCAAATGCCTTGCCAGACGGGGCCAACTCCTGCTTGGCTCCTAAACTCAGAAATCAGCTCTCCCCATAGCCACCCTGGGCCCAGGATTCTGCTACCTCCCACCTCTCTAGCCTTCACTTTTTCAAGCTCAGGTTCCTGTCCCAGCTTCCAGGATATTGTTCCAAAATAAGTAGAGAGACTTACCTCAGGAGAACCAAGCTTTGTCCATGAGTCAGTAAACCTGGTCACACATCAAACCGGGGGAGGAAGAGTCCCAGGCCCTGGTGGGGAGCTGTCTTTCTGCAGTGTGCATGCACCAGGCATCGGGCTGAGAGCCTGCAGGAGTGATCGCGGTACATCTGCAGGCTCTGCATGGCGGTAGAGCCTGCAGGAGTGCTGCAGCTGGGCTTGTCTGGTGCGCAGGCGGCAGAAGGTGAGTGTCTGAAGTCAGCCTCCCTCGGCTGGTGGGTGTGAGGGAAGAGCAGCTCGCTAAACATAGGAGCATAAATTCTACTTTGGGGGTGGGGGCAGGGGTGTTTGAGCCAGTGGGATGAGCGACTTCCAAGCACTTCACAAGGATCTAGGAACTAACGAATAAGTGACCCTGCAATTCTTCTCTAACCCCATCTGCTTGCTACATTTTTTAAGCAGCAAAATAGTATGGAAGTCATTGGCGTGGGAGGCTAAAATATGCCACCCCAAAATACACTTCCTCTGCACATTTGGAGATGGCTATTCAGAGAAACTGCAGACACAGGAACAGTTCTGAGAAGGCCTTTTGTAACAGAAATGGGTGTCTAAAGCAGATGCACAGTCTAGAAGTAAATAGGGTTGTGAGCAGGCCTGCTCCTGCCACCCCCTCTCTGCCTTCCCTCATTGTATGTGGACACCCCTGCCCAGAGATGGCCACAGGATGTCTTGGCACGTGTTCTGAGGGCTCTAACCCAGGAGACTTTGCCTGCATAATAAAAACCTTTGTTCAGCGTGTGACCTCCCCTCACCTCACGTACCTCCTGCCTTCCAGGAGCTCCACAGTCCTGTCCCTGTCTGGCATAAAAATGTAAGTTCATCAAGCCTTTCTTTGAGTCTCACATTTTGCTTGGTATCCTGTGCACTTGCTTATGATGTATTTGGATGCCTTTTCTCCTGCAAATCTAACTAGTGTCTGTTTATTTCATAGACTCAAAAACTGAACCATCAGAGGGGGAAAGAAAAATTTCTTCGCCCCTATATCAGTATAAACAGTTTGACCACTAAGGCTACCACTTATGAGCTGGCACCAGACCTGAACTCCCTTACCAGGATAAAGGATAGTGTCCACCTTATAGCTGTGCGTGCTTAATAAAATAATGCATTTACATGTGGTGCCAAGCATACACAGAACACTAAGACATGGTTGTTTCCTTTAAAAATGTCTTATTCAAAACCTGCCTTCCTATTTTAGGGCCTGTCAAAATCAGGAATGCCATTCTCTGGATTAGACTGTGCCTTGTTCTTTTGTTTGTGTTAGCCGTTTTCATTTTACATGATTGTAATCATCCTATATACACATTTTCTTTCTGTTGTACAGTTGATGTGTCAATATTGATAACTTTATTACTAACTAAAGTTTATAGTAACAGGGTTCACTTTTGTATAGTTCTGCTGGGTTTGATGATGTATAATGACATCTATCCACTATTACAATATCATGCAGAATGCTTTCGCTCTCCTAAAAATCCTCTGTATTCCACCTATTTATCTCTCCCTCCTACCTAACCCCTGGCGATCATAGATCTTTTTGCTCTCTCTCTGGATTTGCCTTTTCCAGAATGTCATATATAGCTTCTCTTCCACTTACAGTGGGGTAACAGCATGATAATTCCACCATCAACTGAAAATATTGATAAGTAGAAAATGAATTTAAGGTACCTAACCTACCAACGTCACAGACCAACCAGTGGTTCACTCTGGGGGCTTCACTTTGCTGCTGGTGCCCAGCATCCCGAGAGAATCATGCTGCACATCACTAGCCCAGAAAAAGATCCAGTCAAAATTTAAAGTGCAACTTCTACTAAATTTGTATCACTTTTGCATTATTCTAAAGAAAAATCATAAATTGGATCACCATAGGTTCAGATGGCCTGTAGTTGGAATCAAACAATAGTAGCCTTTTCAAGTATGTTTTCAGAGCTTGGCAACTCTTTTTTTTTTTTTTTTTTTTCCATCCCTCTATTTTTTTCTTCTTTTTTTTGCTGAATAATATTCTGTTGTGTGGAGGCATCACAGCTTCCTTATCCAAACAATGACTCAAGGGCATCTTGGTTGCTTTCAGGTTTTAGCAATTATAAACCTGCTGTTGACATTTGTGTGCAGGTTTTTGAGTAAATATGTTTCCAGTTCCTTTGAGTAAATACAGAGTGCAACTGCTAGATCATATGGTGAGAGGATGCTTAGTTCCATAAGAAACCACTCTTCTACAGTGACAGTACCATTTTACATTCCCACCGGTGATGGCTGAGTCCCTCTTGCTCCACATCTTGCCAGCATGTGATGTTCTAAGTGTTTTTCATTTTAACCACGCTAATAGGTGTGTAGCAATAGTGCATCTTAATTTGGGATTCCCTAATGTACCACATTGCACATTTTTTCATATGTTTATTTGACAGATTCTTTGGTGAGGTGTCCAGATCTTTTGCTGAATTGTTGATTGGGTTGTTTATTTTCTTATTGTTGGGTTTTCTGCATTTGTGTATATTTTGAATATCAATCCTAATCAGGTATGTGTTTTACAAATATTTTCTCCCAGCCTGTGGCCTGTCTTTTCATTCTCATAATGCTTTGTTCTTTTTATTTAAATAAGTAAATAAATAAATAAAACAAATGGAAATGTGGAGACTTGAAGAAACAGAAAGCAACCAGGGGGTTTCATCCTGTCTTTATTCTTACTAGGTACAATGCTCTAGTGGTGCTTCCTTGTGTGTTCAGCAACATGCCAAAAGTGACATACCTCAATGATTGCCAAGTCCCCAGTCCAGAGCTGGCAGGGCTTTGTTGGCAGAGGACATGGATCCTGAGGACTTCCCAGTCCCTCCCTATAGGGACAACCAGGTACTACCCAGGAACTGAACCAATGCTGACCCCCTTTTGTTACCTGACCAGGGGACCGAAATTGTAGGCCTGTAGCACTTCCCCTTGAAGCTTCCTTTGACCTTATTTGTGACACAAATGACTGAGTTCCTCCCCAGTCTATTTATAGAAACATGTATATTAGAAGGACCGGTGTTCAGGTTCCTTAAACCCAGAGGCTTCAAGCAAGGGTTATGGGTGTTGACTGTTCCTCCCTCCAGTGCAGATACACCTCTTTTTTGGAAGGCGTACCAGACCTTGGCAGGGCCATGACGGAAAAATAGTCCCAGACTGTCAATCCTGTCTGTGTCCTACAGGATGGAAAATCATTATGTGGGAGTGGAAAGGAACTTCAGCCCACAAAGGGCTTTTCCTGAGGGACTCCAGGAGGCTCCTCCCACCCCACCCACTCCCGACAACTTGATGCAATGTCCTCCTGCTTCAGAATAGCTGCTGATCTTCCTGTAGTTCGGTATTAATAGATACCCATTTCTGACGACACTAGGAAACATGACAGGGAGGAACTGCGCTGTTCTGGAGTTTCTCTGAGCGCCACTGCGCCCAGCTCTTCACTGTCTTGATTGTGGTAATGTAAGAGGGGCTCCCATGAAATTGTCTTTTGCTCCCTCTTACCTTAAAAAAAAAAAAAAAAAAAAAAAAGCCGTAGGGCCTGATTCTGACGGCAGGCTCACCTGTACTGTAATCAGGTTCGTCCTCTAAGGCACCCCTCCCCAAATTGTGTGTACACACAACTTTAATTATCCAGTCAACAAAAATGTGTTGGCGTCCAACCTTTCAATGCTGCTTTGGGACAGGTCGTCTCAAAGTCTCTTGGGACTGGGAATCACACCACAAGGGGAGGTTGACGGGGTGACCCAGACGCTGGGCGGGCTGGCGGCAAGACTCCAGTGGGTCCCTCGAGGCCCCTCGGCCAAGTCAAGCTGCAGGGTCCTCGAGGCCGGCTCCCGTTCGCCTCCGCTTGCCTCGGGCGCCCATCTGGCGGCCCCCGTCCTCCGCTGCAAGCTCCCTGCTTGCAAACGAGCTGTCATCGGCGCCCCCAAGCCAGGGAACAGCAAGGGGCTGAAGATCCATCTGCCCCACTGTTCAGCTGGCACTGGGGTGTGGGGAGGAGCCGTTCCTGCGACGTGCCAGGCATCGGCCCCTTCCTAACCAGTTCTAGGAACCCAAGAGGCGCCGAGAGGGTCCCCGGGGCGCACGGCCTAGGAGGTGCACGCGCTGCGTTTTACCGCCCAGCGCCCGGGATGCTGAAGTCCGAAAACGGCGCCACCTACCGCGGCCCCTCTTCAAAGGCAAACAGGGCGGCCAAGGGGACGCGGGCCCTGACCCCCCCGCACGCCCCAAGTAGGCATCCGCCAGTCCCCGCCTGGCGCCGCCCGAACCACGCTCCTCTGTCTAGGCAGCTCCCCGCTCCCCGCGCGCCCGCAGAGCCTGCAGGCTGCCCCCAGGAGTGGGCACAGGACGCCGCCCTGCCTTTAGCGTCCAGCATACTGGGTCTGGAAGAGGCCAGAAAGGGCTCCTTCCAAAGGTTCAGGGCCGAGCGCCCGGTCCATTCCAACCCGGGACAGGTGTTCCGGAGAGTGCGCCCCCTGCTCCCTTCAGCCCAGGCGGCCTCGAGCCAGGGCTGGCAGGCAGACCCCTCAGGACGGCAACCCCCTCTCCCTCTGGGTGTCTTCCTGCCTTCCGCATCTCCCCAGGACCCCACTCCCTTCCGCCTCACGTCTGGACTTGTTTCGTCCTGACCTGAGACAGATGTTCCGACCTGGAACCGTCCCTAACCAAGCGGCGCCTGGTTTCCCACAGGCGCCCAAAGACCCTTAAATGAGGGAATGAAACGAGGGCCCTCTGGCAGGGATCCCTGTCGCTCTTTCTCTTACCAAGAAATGCCCTGTGATCCCGCTGAACTTTCGGACCACCACCCTGAGGAAAAGAAATTACAGGGGATCTGTGAGGGATCTTCCCCTCATGGGGGCAGGGGGCCCTTCAGAGCCATTAATTCCTTAACAAGCAGATAGGAAAAACAGGACGCACTACTCAGAGCAAAAGCAGATGGCTGCTTTTATTTATTTTTAAAATAGTACACGTAAAACATGAAGACATGCTCATAAACAATATTTTAAAAAATAAAGTAGCATATTAAAACGCCTGGTCCCCACCCTCAGTCTTGGTTCTCTGCCTAGGGAGAGCCCTTGTGGCCTGCTGTGTGGCGATCTCACTCAAGACCCCCCAGCCTTCCACCTGCAGGGCTCCTGCTGCTCCAGACTGTCCTACCGGGTGCTTATCATCCTGGCACTTAAGGCTCCTTCCCCTCCCATTTCTATTTCAAGAGGAGGGATTTTGTCTTCATTAAGGTATAACATGCACTTATGAAAGTGCACATGCCTTAACTACACAGCTCATTCCGTTTTTACACATAATCGCCCAGACCAAGGTCTAGAACATTCCGAGGTCACCTGAAAGCTCCTGCCTTCCCAGACAGTACCCTTCCCAGGGGAACCTCTATTCTGACCTCTGTCTCCATAGATTTATCTTCTCTGTTCATATAAAAGACCCAATGTTCTCCTGTGTCTCTAGTATTTTCTGTGACAGTTCATCCCCAACCTCCAGGTCTCAGCTCAATGTCACCTCCTGTCCCATCCTTTCCACAGATTCGTGCTGTTCCTTCCCTTCAGGACACCTCACAGTTTGCAGTTCCAGTGTTCGTCTGTTTTCCGTTTACTTTCCCCTCTAGAAGGTAAGGGCCCTGTCCTATTCAATGCTGTCTCCTGGGCCCCTACTGCAGCATCTGACACTATAGATAGATGTTAAGCAAATACACATTTAATGACTGAAAGGAAGAAATTCTCCAGGTATTAATTTGTACAGTCCTGAATTTAAAACTGATTATAATTGTCCAAACATTGCCCTGTGTCTGAGGCTCTGCACTTATTACAAAGAAAATATTCAGCAAATTCAAGTTGAAATACTTAGCAAAAATATTGGAGTTATTCCAGTCTGCTTGGAAGCAAAAATTGGGCTAATTCTCACCCTTTATAAGAGGATTGCCTTTGCCACCAAGATTGAAAAAATATTTATAAAAGAACTTTACTGTGGCTACATAAAAAGACTCTCAACAGATATCATCTCTACTGAGCTGATATTTTTAATGCCTTTATTCTTTGTCATGTTTTAACAATGAGTATATATTACTTTTAAATTTAAAAACTTTTTAAAAAATCATTTTATTTGTTCTAATTTGCTGTACATGACAGAATGCATTTATACATTTGATAGATCATACATAAGTGAAGTGTAATCTCCCATTTTTTTGATTGTACATATTGCAGGATCACATCGGTGCAGTCATACATGTACATGAGGTAATAATGTTTGTTTCTCTCTACTGTCCTTCCTTCCCCCATACCCCTTCCCCTCCCTTCACTCCCCTCTACCTAATCTAAAGTAACTCTATTCTTTCCTCTCTGCCCCCTCCCTTATTGTGAATTAGCATCTGTATATCAGAGAAAACATTCGTTCTTTGGTTTTTTGGGTTTGACTTATTTCACTTAGCATGATATTCTCTAACTCCATCCATTTACCAGCAAATGCCATAATTTAATTCTTCTTTAAAGCTGAGTAATATTCCACTATATATACACAATATTTTCTTTATCCTTTCTTCTATTGAAGGGCATCTAGGTTGGTTCCGTATTTTAGCTATGGTGAATTGTGCCGCTGTAAACATTGATGTGGCTATGTCCTTGTAGCAGGTTTTAATTGTAAAATACCCATAACACAAAATTTACCATCTTAGCCATTCTTTAAGCATACAGTTCCATAGTAATTATATTCACATTGTTGTGGGACCAATCTCCAGATCTCTTCATCCTTCAAATCTGAAACTCCATACCCACTAAACAGCTCCCCTGGTCCTTCTTCCTCCAGCCCTGGCGACCACTATTCTACACCCTCTTTGAATTTGAGTACTCCAAGTACCTTACACGAGAGGAATCATACAGTGTTTTGTTTGTGCCTGGTTTATTTCACTTAGATAATACCCTCAGGGTTCATCTATATTGTAGCCTATGTCAGAATTTCCTTATATGTTAGGACTGAATTATATTCTATTGTATGTATATTTCATATTTTGTCTATCAATTCATCCATCAGTGGTCATTTCCACTCTTTTGGCTTTTGGGAATAATGCTGCTATGAATGTTGTTGAACTGTAAATATCTTTTCAAGACCCGACTTTCAGTTCTTTTTTTGTGGCGGGGTGATACTGGAGATTGAACCGAGGAGTGCTCTATTTCTGAGCTACATTCCCACTTCTGTGTGTGTATGTGTGTGTGACAGGATCTCACTAAGTTGCCCTGGCTGGCCTTGAATTTGCAATCCTCCTGCCTCAGCCTCTGGAATAGCTAGAATTAAAGATATGTGCCACCGTGCCCAGCTCCTACTTAAAATTCTTTTGGATATATATCTAGAAGTGTGATTGCTAGATCATAAGACAATTCTGTTCTAATTTTTTGATGAGCAGTTGTACTGTTCTCCAAAGTGACTATCACACTTTACATCCCCAGCAACAGTTCACACGAGTTCCAATTTCTTCACATCCTTACCAAAACTTATTTTCTGGGTTTCTTTATTTTTTCGCTAGCCTTCCTCATGGACGTGAGGCAATATCTCATTTTAGCTTTGATTTGTATTTCCCTAGTGACTGGTGATATTCACATCTTTGGAGAAAAATCTGTTTAAGTCGTTGCCCATTTTTAATTCGGATTGTTTGTTATTTTTTGTTGTTGCTGAGTTCTGAATATATTACTTTTGAAATCATAAAATAATTTTATTTTATGGATAAAAGGAGAAAACATGCAGAAAGCCAGTTAAGAAAGGTGTAGTGGTTAAAAGATTGGACTTTGAAATTAGATTCGGTCACCATAATTATTGAGCACCCACTGTATAAGTCAGGGTAGGTTAACCACTAACAAACAACCCCCAGAGCTCAGTGACCTAAACAATAAAGAGCTGCTCCTTCATTTCATGTCCAATGTGTTCCAAGGCGGAGGTGGGGGAGGGGTGGGAGTTTTGGAAGGACAATAGGGCTCTGAGTCATGTAGTCATTCAGGGACCTAGGCTGCCTCCAGCCTGTGACACGGACATCCTTACACGTCCATCCAAGGTCACCATGGGAGGTGATGAAAAGTCATTTTTATGGACCTGTGTTTGCTTGTATTATATCAACCCGAACTTGTAACGCACAGCCCCACCCACCCACCTACACAGGAGACTGGGAAGCATCTTCCTGAGTGACCGAGGGAAATACAGTGGCACTGTCTATGCCACTGCACACCCGTGTTCACAAAGCCATTTCATTCTCCTTCGCACACACAGACACACTCATCCCCTTCTCTAGGGAGACACCCAGAGTCCCTCAGTCATTGCACCTAAGATGTCTACCTCAGGGCCAGCTGACTATCTTAGCCTCCCACCAACCAATAAGCTACAGGGATGTGTCATCTGTTTGCACCCCCACACCCAACACCTGGAGTGAGGTAGAAATAATACAATTCCCATATTGCTCGGGAGCCCCATCCATGGACCTGACGGGCTCCTTCCTGTGAGACAGGTACTGGGAGGGTCCCTGGGAGGGTCCCTTCCCTGGTTAGGCTGTGACCTGACCCCTGACGCCTCCCTGTCCATTTTCCACCACACCCACTGGCTCCACCTCCAGGAGGTTGAGGTCTTTCTTTGTCTTCCCGACTGCACTGGAGGCATTCATTCCTCGGGGACCTAAACCCTTCCTCTGGGCACACTGTTGTTTTTGGAGCATTCTCTTCATGGGATTCAAAGGGTTGTTTTAAGTCTGCCTGAGTCAACAATTTCGGGTGGATAACTTCATGATTTATCTGGCAATAATTTTCTCAAAAATCTAGTAGGCTTCTGATTTCTTCTCCCAGTCAAAACCTTGTCCAGTAACCTTCCTGGAAGCAGCTTCCCCTTTTCTTATTTCTTCTCTTGCACATCCTCTCTCTCTCTCCACTTTAATGGCAGCTACCTTGAGGCCCGTGGGGAACAATAGGTGGAAAGATCATTTCTTTGATCTTGTCAGAGGAATCAGCTAAGGATTCAACATTGCAGGGGCAGCTAAGATGTCTTCCTGCCCTTTGCTATTCAAAGTTCTTTTCAATCCTCTCTCCTACTAGTTTGGAATATAGAAGCAATGAATTTCTCTAACCCTGCCAGCTCCGCACTTCTGGACCCTCTCCCGCCTCTTCTTCTCATTACTGCTTGCAAATGGGCCAATCCTTCCTGGCCTTATCTCTTTCTTGTAACACCTGACCAAATACCTGACAATGCCAACCAACACCCTATCCACTTTCTGTCTTCCAACCTTTTCCCCAGAGCCCACAGCTCAGTCTGCACATGATCTGCCCCTCAGGCAATAGTTTTACCAAGCTTTTTCTACCACACAAAAGTTCACCACCTTTTTGACCTCAAGCTGAGACAGAAAGAAGGGCCTAATGCTCACCAAGAGGTACTTTTTCTTCTTCCATCCATCGTTGACAGCTGTTGCTGCCCACAATATACTGCATCAGCTGCCACCCCCACCTCAACAGGGGTGCTGCACAGAGATGCTTGGCTTTGTAGGTTGGGTCATAGGTCCATCCCAGGTGACTCCACCACTTTAGCTGTTCCCAATCCAATACAGGAGGCGCTCCTCCCTTACCCAGGTGAAGTAGAAAGGTGCGGTAGGGGGTAGGATACTGCTAATGTGTGCTCCTACATTTTTAAGATGTGTAGGAGCAGCTCCCACTGCCCCACCTGTATTGGAACAGTGCGTGTACTGCTTCCCCTGATGCTGCGGCTTGATTCCTAATAAAACTGCTTTTGGGCGGATTTTATTTTGCTTTTTGTGATTTCTATCTCAGTAGAGCAGGCTGAGCTAGTTACACCAAGAGCTGGTAACACCGAGGACGGCTAGCAGCTAGAGAATGGCAGAGGGGAAAGGAGAGCTGCTAGCTTTGGCTGCAGGAGTCCAGAGAGCTGAGACTGTCTGCCCCTTGAGGCTCAGGGCTGCCATAGCTAAGAGCCCAGAGATGCTGGCCCTTGAAGCTCAGAACCGCCAAGAGCACTGCACTTTGCCTACTGATGATTTCTACCCAAATCGATAAAAGAACCCTCAACCAAAGGGCAACAATACCGGTTTCCTCGTCACTGGCACCTGACCACTCGTGCAGACCTCAATGGGCTGCAGAAGCATGTCCAGTTCATAAGTGGCTCCACCGTTCCACTGGAAATGACATAAACCAGATGTGAGCCAGGTCCTGAGAGGGAAGCAGGCCACAGGGCATTGCCACGTGCTGTTCAGTCCCTATGTAGGGCTTCTAAAGGTGTGTCCTGCTGCCCCCACACAGCTAACTGGGTCGCCTATTGTGCTGATGAGCCCTTGGGAACTGTGTCATCAGTCCAGCTATTTAGCCCTGTCTGGGAAGCTCCACAGGGCTCCGCTTTTGTGGACACTTAATTCCACAAAGCCAGGCCCGACTTGAGGTAGAGCTAGAATTTCTGCCCTTCCCCTCCTGGCGGGCAAGTCCCAAGAAGGGAACCAGGGCTGCTGTCCAATTTCTACATGAACAACGGTCTCCAACTATAAACTCTTAGGCTGTGAACAGAGCAGAAAAGGCGTCTTGTCCGCAGAAGCCAGCATTCTGAGAGTGTTAAGACACCAGAGGTGAGAGGCTCCTAGCAGCCAACAGGGCTTGCCCACAGAGAACCTGCAGCATTCTACGGGGCTTCTGAGGTCTCTGCAAAGATCCCTTGGGAAGTTAGCAGATCCTGGAGTTGCCTGGCTGGTCAAAACTTCCCCCTCTCTGGCTCCCCGGGAGAGCCTGGCTTATTCTGTCTTTTCTTCAACACTGGGGAGGCTCAGGGCCTCAATCATCTCAAGCTTGATTATTTCCTTGTAAAGGAAACAAATCCATTTGTTTTCTCCCCTTTGCCACTTTTCACCTTAGAAAGCTGGAAATTCTCCTGAATAGTAGCCTAGATAAAAGCACCCCTAATCTTACTAATGATAACAAGAACAGGGAACATCAAAGAAAAGCCTTTGTCTTCCAGGGTGTTAAGATGCATCGGGTTGGATATTTCCAGAAAACAGGACGTGTGTTTTGACAACACAGAAGGCCCAATGTCACCAGATTCCTGTCAGGCATAGAGAATATTACCTTTTCCTGCAACAACAGGACTCATGCTATTTGAGTTAGATCCTCTTCACAGAGTCTTAAGTTACTCAAAAAAGCAGGGTGGCGAGAGGGTGTTTTGAGGACCTCTGTGAGGACTAATAACTAGAGCAGGCACTGTCAGACCTGCAGACTGGCCAGCAGGTCCTGCCCCTCTGTGAGTCTCCGCTTGACCCTGGCCATCCCCCAGTGGAGTTCTGGGCTCCTCTGCCAGCCTCCTCTGTCTACTGCTGCAGCCTCTGGCTCTCTCCAGACTCTGCACACCTTGACCTCTCAGATTCCCCTTCCACCACAAATGGCCTCATTCTGGTGTTTCATGATTCTCATCCCCAGAGAGAGAAGTGGGCCGGTCTTTGTAGCCGTTTTCTAGGGCTTCATGACAAAGCTCCACCAATGGTTGAAACAACAGAAATATATTGTCTCAGGATCTGGGAGGCTGGGAAGTGTGAGATGGAGGTGATGACTAGGTTGGCACCTTCTGAGTGATGCATGGGAGAATCTGCTCTTGACCTCCTCTCAGTCTTCTGCCGATTGGCCGGCAATCTTGGGCTTTCCTTTGCTTATGGAAACTTTTTTTTTCCTTTGCTTAAATGTATAACTCCCATCTCTGATCTTCTGCACATATCGTTCTCCCTGTGCCTCCGACTCTAGTTCAAATTCCCCCCTTATGAAAGGACTGCAGTCATGTTGGATTAGCGTCCACCCTACTCCAGGATGACCTCACCTCAACCTTATTACATCTGCAGTGACCCTATTTCCAAGTAAAGTCTTACTTGAGGTCCTGAGGTAGGACTACTAGGTATAAATTTGGGGGATACAATTCAACCCATGGCAGTTCTGCTTAGCTTTTGGAACCGGGCCACATCACAGGCAGAGACTGCAAGAGTTTCCTAGTGTGACATAGCCCTTTTTATTAGACTGGGGACTTGCATGGTAACACAGCTCCTGCAGAACTTCTGGGGACTGTCCACCTGTTCCCACTCCGGATGGAGTCTTGGTTTCCAGTAAGTGATTTTGCATCTCCTTTCATCTGGATTGCCGCACTCTTTGGAAAGGCCAGCTCCTGATAGCAACAGTTGGCTCCCAGAGACCAAGTCCCAAGGCCTTCACTGCCTCACATGACAGGTGCCTCCCTGTTGCTGAGGGTTGCACACCCACAAGAGCTTGGAAGCTGAGTGCTCTTCCTCCTTGATCTGATATTGACCTTGTTGCATGATTATGGGCTAGACGGCTTCTCCTGGAAGTTGTGGGTGGGGCACTATGACTATCATTATGTCATGTGGACAAGGACATTTAAAAATAAACCATTCACGCTGGCAAGCTGCCGTGGGCCAGGGTTTCCATACAAAGCACCACACACCTCCACTGGGGACTCCTTGATCTCACTTGATTCTCAAAACAATCTTCAAGTCAGTTTTAGGGGCCTCACCTAACAACTGGGGAAACTGAGGCAGAGGCCATTTAACTGATTAGTTCAAGGTTACATAATAAGACTAAGAACCTTCATTTCCTAACTGCTGCCCCTGTTCTGGGCCTTTGGTTTGGTGGGTAACGGCCTGTACCGCTTTAGCAGGCCAATGTGTGTGTTTTTGTCCAGAGGGAGGACAACATTGATAAACGCTTAAGAAGGTCACCCTGCTTAATCCTGCAGGTCCCTGGGCCCCTTGTCTTCTCTTCTTCATTGTCTTTAATAGAAATTCACTTTGCTTTCTTCTGTGCTCATTGCACATCTTTGGGGGATGCCGGCTTTCCTGTCTCAAGCCCTGTGTATCCTCCCAGCCTTTCTCCTCCAGAGATCAAACTCCTTTATCCCCTTTTCATTTTCCTTTGATGCAAACTTCACCACCGGGAGGATGTGCCTGTCAGTTGCTGTTCTAAAGACTTGGAGGTCATTTCAGTTCCTGCTTCTGTGGAAAGAATGAATGTAGAGGGAGGCGACCCAAAGGCTGCCCGTCCCCCACTCAGTTTGTTTGTGTTTGCATAATCTGTTTTCAGCAGTAATTGTCCTATATATGAAAATATGAAGCCTTATTTTGACAGCTGGCAGTGTCTTTGATATTGGGAGATGTCATTTGGAGAAAGGGGGGTGCAGCCGATCGGAAGCAGCCGTTGCAGGCTGCAGAAGCCCGGAGCACAGCTGCGAGGTCTGAGGGGGCTCGGGCGTCACTGGGTTTGCGTGTCTCTGTTTTGTGTTTCGCCAGGCTCCCTGGGCTGGACATCCTTAAGCCACAAGCACCACGGTCTGCTCAGTTAGGACCAGGCGTTTTCCACCTCAGAAAACAGGCGGGAGAAAGAGCAAAGAGACTCGAGGAGGAAAAAGGAAGCAGAAGAGCAGGAAAGGCGCTCAAGAGTGGGAGAAAGGTGAGGTGGAAGGAGGTGAATGTGAGGCAGAGAAATCCCAGGAAAAGACAGAAAGGGAGGAGCTGGCCACAGGGCTCTTGGTGGAGGGGCCAGATGCCAGTCAGGCTCTTCCCCAGGATCTGGAAATTCTCCAGCCATTTGTGCTGATCAGAATCACACCCCCGTGGTCCCAGCTACTCGGGAGGCAGAGGCGGGAGGACGGTTAGAACCTGAGAGCTCGAGACTGACCTAGGCAACATGGTGAGAGCCGCCTCAGAGGGGCAGCTGCTGCCATCGCACAGGGAGTCCCTGGGTCCCCACTTGTCTTTGCAGGCTGCAGACAGGTGCAGGCAGGCCCGGCCTGGGCTGACTCCCTCTCCCCTCTCGGGCAGCTGAGCGGGGCTTCATCAGCAGGCGAAGGTGAGAGGCGAAAGCAGGACCAGCTGGCCTGCTCTGCGGCTGCCCATCCACAAGCATGTGGCCCGGCACGCAGCCATGGGAAAAGTGACTCTCGCTCTCTCCTGGGGGTCCCAAGACAGCTGGTGCATGGCCCGTGAGGCTAAGGTGCTGTTTCCCCTGGGACGGCAGGGCCTGCAGCTGCCCTGGCTCACGTTCCTGCCCCAGCTGTGGAGTCAGCCAGGCTGTGTCCTCGACCCTCC
The DNA here is from genome assembly GCF_902686445.1 of Sciurus carolinensis. NCBI lineage: Eukaryota > Metazoa > Chordata > Mammalia > Rodentia > Sciuridae > Sciurus > Sciurus carolinensis. The sequence continues at coordinate 68,281,576 of NC_062227.1, forward strand.
TCCACACACACACATGCACACACCTGCTTCTCCCTCCTGTCATTTCGTTTCCTGTCCTGGGTGTTCCTTGTCACCACCATCTACAAGTCCATCTCTTAACCATGGAGAAACCAGGGTTTCATGGGAAATTTTGGCCAGTGCCATTCCTGCAGATTAAAGATCAACAGAGAAACTCCGGGACAAGTCTCTGCTTCAGTACAGTCAGATGTAGGAGCAGGCCTAGGCTCCCCTCTGGGTCCGAGACTGGAGTATCCCCATGGATCACGGCACCATCGGCCCCTGGAATTAGGGAGGACAACCAGATCCTGAGCCATAGTTGCTGGACTGGCCTGTTTGAACTCAGAATGTCACATTGAACCAGGGCCGCTGTGACCAGCCTTGACTACAGGGCAGGATGGCAACCCACAATGCTGCTGGGAGATGGCACCTAGTGTTGGGTCGGCTGCCTGCTCCTTTCCAGTTGGAGCACCTGCTGCCCACTGGGTGGCTCCTGCAGCCCTCTGAGAAGTTGGGAAGGCCACTTTTCTGTCCCATCTGTCCTCGGAAGACAAGCAATGTTTCCGCCCATGTCACACTCAGCTGATAGAAGCTAGGTGATTCCAGGAGGAGGGGCCCTACTATCCTCAGACTGGCCTGGATCCACATGAAGTGCACAGAGGAGTGGTCCTGAGACCCCACTGTCTGCCCCATCACATTGGTGGAGGAGGGGACAGGCAGGTGAGACGGAAGTGCATGGCTGGGGTTGACGGCCTCCTCAGGTTCACACTCTCGAGTCCCTTGCCCCTCAGTCCCCTTCCTGGGCCCAGCCTTGGTGGGGTACAGGGTGGCTGGGGCTGGCAGGAAACCAGCAGCCCTCTGGGGGACTGAACACCCCTCCAGTGCTTTGCTTTGGATCAGGGTGACTGTAAGGCCGGGGAGTGCAAAAGTACCAGCTGCTCTGGGGGGCGAAGCCTTCCACAGAGCCCCTCCTTTGCTGGCCTTCTGTGCTAGCATCTCCCAGATGCCAGTCAGCACAAACGGGGTGGGGGCGTTTCAGAGAGTCCACGGTCCTGGCATTCAGGGTCACAGAGATTGAAAACGGTTTATCTAACGCTCCCGTATACCTGCCCTTAAAAAATTAAGAATCATGCAATTTATAGGAAAGTCTAATAAACACTAATAAGCAGCTATTTCTTGCATAATTTTTTCCTCTGAATACATGTACACGTATCAGTTCACAAAGCTGTGACCAATATGTGACCATATAATTTCATGTCCTACTTTTGTTCACTAATTATTTCATCTCCACATTCCCATTTAGTGGTATATTCTTGCAACATCTAGTGGCTAAAAGTATTTTGTTAATTATTGCTTTACTATTATGATGTATCTGCTATTTCCCTTTGTTCATCATATAAATCAAGCTGCTATGGATTTTTTAAAAAGAATTGTTTCCATTTTGAGGTAGTTTCCTGATGACTGGAAGGATATAGAGTTTAATACTTGGTTACGTTGTATCAGATTCCTTTTCTAGAAGACTAAGAACAATTTTTAGTATCACTGGTAATAAATAAATAGCTAGTTTCCCTTTAACAGTATAAGTATAACAGATTAAAGAATAAGTATAACAGATTAAAGAATTTGGGGGTTGGGGGTTGTTGGGGATTGAACCCAGACTGCAAGCATGCCAAGCAAGCTATCACTGATCAAGCTCTTAAAAGAATTGTTTTATTGTTTATTTACTTATTCTGTGATACCAGGGATGGAACCCAGGCCTCACACATGCTGTGCAAGCACTCGAGCACCGAGTTACATCACCCCAAGCCCTTTTTATATCTTATATTTTATTTTGAGGCAGAGTGTAAGTTACCCAGACTGGCCTCAAACCTGCGATCCTGCCACAACCTCCACAGAAGCTGGGATTACAGGTGTGTACCCCACACCCGGCAAGAATTGCTGTAGATTTGTATTTTAGAAGTTTAAGGGTACAGCTCGTGCTTCTGATGCCCTCTGAAAGTGTCAGAGCCTCTTCCCGGCAGCTTCCTCGCACATGATTGAACTCAATCAGGGAAATGTCTTCAAGTCCTAAGCCCAGACAGCTGGCTCATGAATGCACCTGACAGGTCAAAAGGGAAGCGTGTAGCTGTCCTGGAGCGTGTCACAGCAACCACTAATCAGTCAGGGCCTGTCGAAGGGCAGCTCCTGAGCAGGGGCTGAACTTGATGTACCCTGGGAGTGTTGGGGAGAGTGTGCTTGCGAGCCTTCCTCACTGAAGCTAGGTACCCCTATGCACACCTCCAGAGGGCCGGCTTTCCTCCAGCCTCTGTTCCAAGTATGGCCACTCCATTTCCTGACATTGCAAACAGGTGGCTCAGTTGTCCCTACCCTTTTTTCCTTTGACCATGCTTCCCAAATTTGGATTTGGAAACTAGGGTTACTATCATTCTGGCGTCTCAGTCTCCCTCCTCATTGGAATGCAAGCCTCCTAAGAGTAAGGACGATGTTTCAGCCATCCTATAGCACCAAACCTATAGCACCCCTCTCCTACTACCTACGCCATGGCCTGGTAATGTGTTTGTCCTGCTTGTTCTCTCGCTACAGACAGGACAGCAAGTAGAACAAACGTGAAACTAAGAGGTGCCATACCGATCTTTGAAAATATAGATCCTAAAGTAGCACCTTCACTTTTCTCTCCTCCAAACTGCACCAGAGAGGGAGAATGGGTTCCAAAAATATAATTGTTGTATGCAACAAAATAGAAGCTAAAGGCAATAATACCCTCAGCAAGCATCGACTGTAGGACAAATTCGGAATATTCCCTTGTCCTGCAAACAACTGAAGGGCGGTGTTTGGAAGCCACCAACTTCCCTGCTTTTGCTTAGTGTACAAATTAAAGTTGGCATGGCCATGAAAGACACTAGCTATGTGTGTCAGTCATATGAAGAGCTTTCAGCTCAGTGCTGTGAATGCATAGCATAAATATAAATGAAAATAAGAATTGCTCCTGCAGGAATACATAGTAGTCTGGTATATCCCACAGAAAATCCTCTAGGGTATCCAAAGGATAATTCTGGCAAATGTTTTAATTCCAAATCCTTCACATTCTACTGACTTTATCACAGACTCCAACACTTAGTATTTTTCCTGGATTCCTGCTTCTCTTTTCTCCAGAAGCCAGCCTTGTTGTGTTGGCAATGTGCAAGGAGACTGTAGCCATCTTCGATCTAGGGCTCAAGGTCAAGTTTTTGCTGCTAGATTGAAACATCCAGATGGTTTTAGTCAGTGGGGGAGAAAGTCTTACACAGAGCAGTGAGTTTCATTCGGTAGGAACTGTCATTCATGATCCATTAGGGTTTTTAATTCTCCACCAAAGAATTCAAACCACAAGGCCTGGGGTTGTGGCTCAATGGTAGAGCACTTGCCTAGCAGGTGAGAGGCACTGGGTTTGATTCTCAGCACCGCAGAAAGATAAATAAAATAAAGGTGCATCAACAACTAAAAATATATATGTAAAAAAAAATTTTTTTTAAAGAATTCAATCCACAAATTCAATACAAATGAAGAAGTATCCTTTGGAGGGTAGACATCCACATCAGTTACAGTTCCTAGAACAGGTGGTGTGAGTCTAGGAGAGTATAAACACCTTCCCTGTGCCCGACTCTGTCACACCTGACCACAACCCAAACCTCCTGAGTCTAGAAGACTCCACCTTCCGTAGCTTTCCTCTGCTGCCTGGTAGTCAGTCTTTCCTGCCTGCATGAAGGTTGCGAACTGCAGATCAACCAGCGAGTGTCTGTTTTCTGTCTTCTTCCCCAACCTTGCACTAGATGTGAGCTCCAGACCTGAAGCAGAGCGGAATGGAGGCTGCTGAGAACTCACACCGTGCTAACCTGGAATCGCTGCTCCTGGAAGACAAAGCAAAAGCCTGCTGGGAACTCTGCTGCTGTTGAAGGATGGAGGTGACAAATATGGATGAATATGCCCTCCAGGAAGCTCCCTACACCTGGCAGAACCCCAGCTTTTCATCAGGATGGGAAAGAGCAAGACAAGGAGCTCAGGTAAGGTGGCATGTGTGACCAACAAAAGTCTGGGCCTTGGGACATCATGAAGGGCTCCACATGGAGAGAAACAGCTTCTAGGCATCCTGGACTGCCAATAAGGTGAGCAGAGGTGGCTGAGTCGGAAGCTTGGTTCTGGATGCTGTGACCCAGCACTCCCCTCTGGGAGATCCTGGCTCCAACTACAGTTCACTCAAACTCACATGTGCCTGGCCCTCTCCACCATCCCAGGGTTAGAAGCCCAGAGTTAATGAAACAGCCTGTGCATAGCAGGCACAAGGCCCTGAGTTCAAGCCCTGGCCCTACCAAAAACAAAAACAAAACAAAAACAAAAACAAAAGGAAGGAAGTTCTAAAATACATTAATAAAATTTTTTAAAGGAAGGAAATTCCTTTTGACGCATGCTATAACGTGGATGAACATTGAAGACCTCAGCCTTTCATTATTCCCCAAAATGACGTTACCCCGGATGAGAAGAAAATAACAAGTGCTGATTTTGCATTAGCTGTATGATTTTACCAGCCATCCTTAGACTTAGGTCAAATTTCTAGAAATTGACTACTGCATTTGTCAGAGGAATCATATATCCTAACCTCTCAGTTTGACCTTTCTAATTGGCATTTATTTGTGATACTTTGCTTTTGTAGCCATTATCCTTAGACTCTTTTTTTCCCTGTTCTAGAGCATAAGTTAGAATATTTAAAAGGTTAAGATTTTTACCCAAAACAAACCAATAAGAGACAGTTCCTTTACATGCATTTTGTATTATTATGATGCTTAGATCTTTTTTTCTTTTTTCTTTTTCTTTTCTTTTTTTTTTTTTTTTTTTGGTACCAGGGATTGAACTTGGGATCACCAGACTACTGAGCCACATCCCCAGCCCTATTTTGCATCTTATTTAGAGACAGGTTTTCACTGAGTTGCTTAGCCACCTGAGCCACTGGGAAATCAGGAGTGTGCCACCATGCCTGGCTTACTGCTTAGATCTTAAACTTATTTTACTCTTTTACACCTTTAAAGTAGACTGAGGAAAAATGATTCCACTCCAAAGTGTTTAATCATTTTTTTTATCATGTGTTTATGAAAAAATCAGTTTTATTCCTAAAATGAAATTTTTAAAAAACTCATTATGCTAAGTGAAATAAACCAATCACAAAAGGACAATATAATGCCACTTACATGAGGAAACTAAAGTAGTGATTTTTGCCAAGATAAAAAGTAGAGTGGAGGTTGTTGCCAGGGGCCGATGGGAGAGGGGAATGGGGTGTAGTTTAATGGGTACAGAGTTCCGGATGCATAAGACCAAAAAGAGCTCTGGAGACCAGCTGAACCACAACGCAACCGCACTTACTAACACCCTGAACTGAAGGGGGCGCTCTCACTTACAGGGCACAGACTTTCCCTCTGGGAAGCTGCGGTACGGCAGGATGGTGCAATGATGTGAATGTCCCTAATGCCATGTAATTATACACCAAACAGTTAAAAATGGTAAATTTTATGTTGTGTGTGTTTTACCACAATTTAAAAAAAAAAAAACATTTTAGGGGCCGGGGCTGTGGCTCAGTGGGCAGAGCGCTCACCTAGCATGTGTGAAGCACTGGGTTCGATCCTTAGCATTGTGCACAAAAATAAGCAAATAAAATAAAGGCATGCTGTCCATCTACAACTACAAAAATAAAGTAAAAAATAAACACAATCCCTAACTACTTGAAAAACATTTTAAGAAAATATCGTATATCAAGTAAGTTTCCTTCAAACTCAGACCTCTTTCTGAGGCTGTCTTCCCATCTGGCATGTCAACTCCTTGAAGCTTAGGAAATGTGCAAGAATAAACAAGCACATTTTCTGGTGGAAAAGACAAAACAAAACTAGAAAGAGGTGAAGGTGTGGGAAATAGGGATTGGCACTTTTATAAACTTAGCCTGTGTCAGGGGTCCCAAACTTTGGCATGCATCAGAATCTCTTAGAGGGCTGTCGAAACATGGGCTCGGTTTTCATTTCTAACAAGTTCTCATTGAATGCTGATGTTGCTGGTTTGGATATCTCACTTTGAGAGCCACTGGCCTCTCCAAATCCTTTTAAAGTATCAGAACCATACCCAAAGGGTTCTCAAAATTTAATAAATTGTAGTAAGGTGTTCTCAAATTATTGCCATTCCAGATTCCTAAGCCCTATACAAATTTGTAGTTTCCGCAGCAGATTCTGACACAGTTGGTTCTCATTCCACAGGCTAATAAGTGCCGCCCTAAGTGTGCATTAATTAGCTCAAGGGTTCTCAAAGTATGGTCTGTGGGGTCACCCCCAGCAGCAGCAGCAGCACCAGCACCAGCACCAGTCCCTGAGTACTAATTATAAAACTAAATTCCCAGGCCCCACCCAGCCCTCCTGAATCAGATCCTCTGGAGGTGGGGCCCAGCAATCCTGGTTTTAACAAGCCCTCTGTGTGGCTCTGATTCACATTAAAGTTTGAGAACCACTGAGCTAGGTCTTTTTGACAACTCTTTTCAGTGATTTGCTGGTGTCTAAATGGACCTTTGGACAATTGCCTATGCATTTTCACTATGTTTGTGACCAGTTACTGGAGAAAGGGACTCTTCATTCTCTTTCTGTTGTCCTAGAAATGTGGTTTGTATATTGCTGGGGATGGAAAAGTTAATGAAGAAAATTAGAAATACTCTGGTATGCTCTCAATTATGCTAGGCATAATTGTCATGGTAGCACAGTGGATAGAAATTTCAAAGAGGCAAATTTGGGGAATAATGTTAATAATGTTAATAGCTCTGGCCATGGAAAGAGTTCCCCCCCCCACATGCATACTCATACACTATTTTTTTAATTGTTGCATTATAGTTGTACATAATGGTGGGATTTGTTGTTACATATTCATACATGCACACAATATAACAATATCATTTGGCCAATGTTTTTTTATTTCCCCCTCTCCCCTGCCCCTTTCCTCCTGGTCCCTGGAAAGGGTTTTCCTGAAATGTGGTGAGTGCACTCTTGTTAAGATGTTCCATCTGCCTGTCCCAAGGGAATCACAAAGGAACTAGAGGGAGTCAAAGGTTTCCAGGTGCTTGTTGGAACCATGTCTGTCTCAGAATCACCCAGGATTGTTAAAAGTCAAGACCTGACATCACATTGTTCTTAGGTGATTTTGAAGTCCCAGATCTGAGAATTGCTAAGCCAGATGGATTTGATGTTCTTTCCAAATTCAAGGACTGTAAAAAAGAGAATGGAAAGTTAGTTCCTAAGATTTGGGAAATGAGCAAAGATTCAAGAATTTTCTCCTTTAGACAAGAGGTTTAAACTAAAAGGTAATATGGATAACGGGGTCTCTACCTTTACTGAGGGCACCCCTAAGAAATGTGTTCAGACTGTAGCAGAAAGGATTTGCAGTAAAGGAAGGAAACTGTATTGGAAATATGGATTATTAAACACTGGACCAAGCTAAAATAGTTGACTCCAGAGGATTCTTTGCTAGAGATTTTAAAAAGCAGGATGACTCGTCATCTGCTTGAAATGATGCTCAGAAATCATTTCAACACCCTTCCAGCAACTATTCTGATGTTCAGGCTTCCACACAGCATATTAAACTAATATAGACTCTGGGTCCCTCAAGCTTATAAAAGAGCAACGATGGAAGCTTCCTCTATTAGCAGACTGCTAATAAAACAGAATCAGCAAGTGGTGGATAGATAAAACTTAACACACTATTAAGGCCTTGGTTGGAAGAGGAGGAAAGCTCAGTTTCTTGCTTACCTGTCACTTCATCCTGCAGGTGAGTGACCTAAGAGGCACCAGCTTTTGTCTGAGCAATCTTCCTGCGGAGGCCAAGTCTCCAATAAAGAAAAATCAGAAAGAAACTCCTGCCTGACGTTATCGTTCTATGGTTCTGATTTGGAGTTATGGTTGGAGTTAGACATCAAGGCGAAAGCTGCTGAAAGGGAAGATCTTGAAGTGAACAGGCAGCAGGAAGGAAGCCTCTGAACAAATACAGATATGAATAGCAGCATAGAGAACAGGCCTCCGCCCTGGGTATGAAGGAGGAGCTGGCGATCAGTCAGGGCAGGGGTGGCAGAGCCCAGAATGAACTTTGTGGGACCAGACTTCAGAAAAGGTAGTCCCAGGGAGACCCAAGTACTTTTGCAGATTGAGGCAATTTCATGAGATGGTGACTGAGTACAGGGGCTGCCACCTGGTCAGTGCTCAATAAATGTTAGCTTTTTACCGTTTGGGAACAGAAATTCCCGACTAGGTTCTTGGACTGACTAAAGCAGCGCTTCCCAAATGCATGGTGAGACCTGGCACCAGCATCTAACAAAGCTTCCTGCATTCCTTAGTGTCTTGGTCCATTTTATGCTATAACAGAACACCTGAGGTTTGGCAATTTATAAAGGAAAGAAATTTAATTTGGCTTAGGATTCTAGAGGCTGGGAAGTCCAAGATGAGGTGACCACATCTGGTGAGGGGCTCATGATGCTTCATAATGTGGTAGAAGCCAGCAGGGCAAACAAGAACGTGAAGAAGAGGAAATGTGAGGAGAAGCCTGCTCTGTAACAACCTGATCTCCAGGTAACGACTCCTGTCCCTGGAGAACCGGGACCCACTCCCTCTAGGAGATCACTAATCCCCCTTCACGACCTAGTCACCCCTGAAAGTTCCTGTTTCCCTCCACAGCCACCGCGGCACTGGGATTATAACATGAGTTTTGGAGGGGACAAACCATAGCACGTGGTCAAACAGGAGAAATAAGGACAATGCTGTGTCACACAGCATTCAGTTGCCAATGTCTTGGGAAGAAATGCCCTTCACCTTGAGGACGTACTGTGTCCTTGCTTTGGAAAGTGACTATCAGGGTGGAAGGTACTTGAAGTTGCATGTTCTTTGCAGCTTTCAGTTAGTCTTTGATTATTATTATTATTTTTTTTTTTTCCATGAAATCCCAGAGTCTGGACACCACTCTGCAGGTCGTGTAGAAGTATAAAGGGGGTGAGGGCAGTAATTCTGCCCGATGCTCAGAGGCCAGGCACGGGCAGCGGTGGCCCCTACTTCTTGACCTCCAGTGGCTTCTGTTCTTCCTTTTCATATTTTTGACGCTGAGCCAACTCCTCCTCTCTTTGCTGGGTTTCTCACCTCGTTCTCTCTCTGGTCCTTGTGCCCGCCCCTTCAGCGATGTCCCCCCCATCACCTCCCCTTCTGGGGTCCCAGTTCTCCTCCTCCTCACATATTTCATTTCTCCTCCTGGTTTTGTTCCAGATCTCTGTTTTTGCAGCACCACGTCCCCAGGCATTCCCACTTACTCAGCAGACAAGGGTGGAGGGACACACAAGGTGGAATGGACACTGTCTGTCCCCTTCAGGCGAGGCCTGTGCTGAGAACAGAATGACCAACATGGTCCTCAGGACTGGGCTCCTTGTCTCTACATCAGCGACAAGTCACTCACTGAGATGTTCCCATTTGGCACTGGGGGGTCATTGCTGTAGTGGGAGCATTTATTCCCCAGAGAGAGCCAGCGGGGCCACTTGTCCCAGCAAAACTAGGACTTCCCTGGTTTTGTCACTGAAAGCCCCATGTCCTGGCATCCTTGCTAGGAAGTGCCTGGCAAACGGGGTCAATTGGTCTCTCCATGGCCAGGGGTGACCAACTTTTACAGAACTCTAGTCAAAGATTAGTCACAGGCCCTTTCCACAGACCAGATCCTGGAACTCAGGAGGACCAGGATAATTCCTCCTAACCACGAAATCTGTAAGAATTTATGGTTAAGACTTCAACTAGAACCAGTCAGCATGGACCAAGGTGACCTAGAGTTGTCATGGTAGTGGGGACTTGAAAGTCTGATATCATCCTGCTGTCAGTTGAAAGTCAAGAGGTTGACCTGGGTGGGGCTCTCTGGAAACTTCTCAGGGACCCCCCAGTAAAACTGGAGTATAGGACCAGGCACAGTGGCACATGCCTGTAATCCCAGCAGCTTGGGCAGGAGGATGGTGAGTTCAAAGCCAGCTTCAGCAGTGGTGAGGCACTAAGCAACTCAGTGAGACCCTCTCTCTAAGTAAAATACAAAATAGGGCTGGGGATGTGGCTCAGTGGTCAAGTGCCCCTGAGTTCAATCCCTAGTACAAAAAAAAAAAAAAAAAAAAAAAACCTGGAGTACAGGAGAGGCACATTGTCCATCTCCTCTCTAAGAGGACCCCTTCTCTCCCTTGAGTGTCTCCTTTCCCTTTTCCTATCCATTTCTGTTACTCCAAGAAAAAAAAAATTAATCAAGGTAGACCTAAATTCAGAGAATGGATGCCACCCAGAGAGATGAAAGAAGCCAGGATCATTTAACCCAGCGCAGAGAGAGCTGGGGTGGGATGGCCGCAGCTGTCTTGGTAAGAACCTCCACACCAGTCTACTGGGTGTGCAGGACCTTCCAGCTGGGATCCACCTCCACCCTAGATCAGAGGAAATGGGTGTGAGAGGAGCCCAAATGTACTCACAAAGCCGAATTTCCTGACAGTAAGTATTCTTAGACACAAGAATGAGTTTCTAAGACAGATTAGGCATTGTCCTTAGAGGTCTTCAGCACAGAAAATTCCTGAGGGCTTTAAGAGTTTGGGCGTGGCTCAAGAACCCAGAGGATGGGACAAGATTCCTTCCAAGCCGGGATTGGTGGCCATCTCCCTGTCTACTGTGGATCAGATCATTTATCTTCTCCTCTTGTGCGTGTAGTTAAAGCTTCTGAGGACCGGGTGGCTGGGGTGGGGGAGCTTACCAGGATCCTGATCTCTTGGGAAACCAGTCACGCTTCTCCAGAGCGTGATGGGGAGGAGAGAGGAGCACGTTGCTTTGTTTTTCCCTAAGGAGTGCTTATATTTAGAAAATGTTGTTTGTCGCTCAATTTAATGACAGCAATGCTGGAAATTTTAAGCAGGGAGAAAAATTCCCTACATCCGACTGTTGCGGCTGAGGAAGAGACCCAACCTCTTTTCCCACCCAATGCCCTGAGACTCCCCAGGACATCATAATGTTTACCCTGGCCATTCAGCTTTACCCGTGTAGGAGTCTTACCTTATGGCCGTTGGACTTTATTGAGGAATTAAAGTAAAAGGCAGAGCAAACTTTTTATTTTAATTTTAGTTAATTAAATTATTTCTCATTTTAAAAATCAGCTTATTTTCCCTTGTGGAATTGTCCTACACTCTGGGAAATGAAGCTGAGACAACTGAATTATGGTTAAAAGGGTGGGTGTTGGGGTTGGTGGGTGTTCCTGTTTAGGGATTTCCCCCTTCTGTAAGCAGGTCCGTTGGAAATTGAGCAGCGCCTCTTTCCACTTCGCACATCCCGTGTCATACTTATCCGCCCCCAGGACGGAGGCCACTGGCGCAGACCTTTGCCTGATGAATGAGCTGCTTGGCTAATCTCCTGACCGTCCCACTCAGATTGCCCTGGATTCTCTCCTCATGAGTTCAGTGGTTCCCTGGCCTAACCCTGGTGCTGCCGTCACCCAGGTCCACTGCTATAGCTCCGCATGGGTTACTCTACGTGTTCACAAGCCCGCTGTAGCCAAAGTAATAGGACGGGCCGGGAAGAGTCCTTAACTTAAAGGACAACACCTAGATTCTTCTATGAATGGCTTTTTCAGATATATACATGAAATATATATTTTATATATGTAAATATATATGTTAATATATAATTACATGAAATATATACATTTTTCAGATATATATGAAAAATTATCTGAAATTATATATAATTTATATCTGTGTATGTGTGTGTGTGTATATATATATATATATATATACACATATATATATAAAATTTTACCTTTTACCTTTCGATGTAGACTAGATGAGAAATTATGCTTGGGTGTGGTATAAACTAAGAGACGCTGCAGAGACACTGATTTCGTATTTAAAGAGGTGATCATTTCACAGCCCAGAGCCAGAGAGCAGAACACCCTGCAGGAGCCAGCGGGAAAGACCACTAGCCTGGTAATACAAGATTTAGCAACAAGCCCAGGGTTTGCCCCACATGGATTCCTCCTTTAAGAAGAGGAAACGTGCCTTTGTCTAATTTTCTGCTGACATCTCTTTAGAGCTGGTGGTCATAGTGTTGTCAGAGGCAGCAGAGCTACTGAGATCACTCTGTATTTCATATTCTCTCTATATGAAGGAGACATGTCCTGTTCATTATTTTTCTCCTTTTTCAAATCGCAGCTTTCTCATTAAAACCCATGCAGTCTTAAGCATTAAAGTGCACTTATAAAACTATTTTTCTGACTTCATCTTATAGTACCTCAATTACCCACACAGGTCCTGCTCTGTTCCCGTGAGCACCATCCCAGGTTTTAATGCGTGTCCTTTGGGGTCCCCTTGCAGTCTCCCCCATGTAGATCTCACTTACACAACTTGGTTGTGCTAGCCGTCTCATTTCACTTATTTTTTCACTCAGCATGGTTTTGAGATCTAGCCATGTGGATAGAAGTGTCTTATTTACTGCTTCTGGCTGCAGTCTAGTGTTTTCATCCTATGCATACTCTGCATTTTACTTATCCAAACTCCCACCAAGAGACAGATTATGTCCAACTGTTTACATTGGCAGTTAATGCTACTGCAAACACAGTGACATAAGTCTCTTTGAGCATCTGTCATAAAGATTCTGAGTTGTCACCAAGAAACAGTACTGCTGGGTCACACGGAGAATATACATATACATGTTTTCACTAAATACTGCTCAGCTACCCTCAGAAATGACGGCAGCAGGTGACTCCTGCCAATTTGTAGTGCAATACATTTACTTCCCATATCCTCGTCTGGCCAATAAAATAGTTGTAAGGTAGTATTTCACGTTAAACATAATCTACATTATGTTTAACAATAATATTATTGTTTTTTGTTTGCTTTTGTTTTTTTGGTACCAGGGATTGAACTCGGGGCACTTAGCCACAGAGTCACATTCCCAGCCCTATTTTGTATTTTATTTAGAGACAGGGTCTCACTGAGCTGCTCAGCACCTTGCTTTTGCCGAGGCTGGCTTTGAACTCATGATCCTTCTGCCTCAGCCTCCCGAGCCACTGGGATTACAGGCATGCGCCACTGCACCCGGCTCCAGTTTTTACTTCTACAAATTCCTTATTCATTTATTTGCCCACTTTTCTATTTTCTTGCTGATCTGTAAGAATTCTATTGTTATTTTAGATTTTAATCCTTTATCCTATTTTTGCAAAAGATCTTCCAGCCCATCTACTGCCTTTATCTAGTGTATCTAGTTTTAGAGAGAAAACTTTACTTTTGATGGCAATCTCATCCATCCATTTTGCCTCTGAGACCTGTTCTTTCTGTGCCCCTGTTGGAATGGGCCAGCTTCTGCCCCATGACACTCCACTCTAAGGCATGGCGGCCTACACCAACTCTGACGCCTCACGGGGGGTTGGCTGGTGCTTCTTCTGGACTGGGCCTCAGGGGCTAGGGCTGCAGTCTTTGGTGGCATCACTCACAGGGTGGGGAGCTAACCTGGGATGACCAGACCTCTCCGCCTCCAGGAGGCGTGCCCAGGATGCTGCACACGGTGTCTCAGGGCTTCCCTCAGCTGGAGAGGACAAGCCCTGGTGTATACACTTTCCAGGCCCTTCTTCATTTGCCAATACCCAGGGACCAAAGCAAGCTGTGGCCAAGCCCAAGGGCAAGGAGTGGAAAAAGAGAGTCTACCTCCTCAAGGGAGAAGCTGAAAGGTAGTGTCATTTTTCCCAATCTACTGTGCCATTCCCAGCCCATGTTGCTATTTCTCCTATGTTTCCTTTTAAGAATTTTGTGATCTTATAATTATTCAGTATTTCTTTCTTTATATCATTGTGATTTTTAATTTATTTAAATAAATCATCCAGATCTTTCAATATTTAGTATATGATCATATAATTACATTTGGTACATGACATCTTCATATAGTTATAATTATTAAAATATATTTCAATTTTCAAACAAATCTATCTTGTTCATAGAGCAAGTCCCATTTTCCAAGACCTATCACTAAGTAACCTTTCCCCTGATTCGTGATGCCGATTTTATCATATACCTATTCCACACATATATGTGGTTCTGTTTCTGAACTTCCTAGTCTGTCCATTAGTCTGTTGATTCTTCCTGTGGTTGTTTTGTTTTTGCAGTGCTGGTGATTGAACCCAGGACCTTGGGCATGCTAGGCAAGTGTCTACCACTGCTACAACCCCCGCCCCAGTTTAGGCTCTGTAATATGGGTTACTATCTGGTAGAGCTAGTCCTTTGCTTTTCTTTCTCGGAATTCCCTTGGCTATCATATGTGTGCTTTTACTTATAAATGTTACAGTTAATTTTTCTAATTTAAAAATCATCTTGAGATTTTGGTGAAAATTGCATTGACTTAGAGATTAATTTGGGGACATTCAACATCTATTCTGTGCTCAGTTGGCCCATTCACAAATATGATATATGTATTTCTATTACTTGATTGGTCTTTTATATTTCCTTATTAGAGTTTTTATTTTTGTCTATAATTCCATTTGATTTTTTTTTTTTTTTTTTTTTTTTTTTGGCTAGGTTAAACAAAGACACATTACAGTTTGGGTGGTATTTATTCAACTATATCAACACAGTTGCTCCCCTGACCCCTGGCATTTCACCAGACTTCAAATGATGGAGATGTGGACTAATGGCATAGTAGAGATGTTGTAATAAAACTCTGAATCTGTGTACAAAGCTTGTTATCCGGTAATATTAATACTTGAGATGACATCATTTATCATGCTTTCTAAAATGCACCAAATGACTAGTTTTAAAATGAAATCAGCCTGTTGAAGTATTCACCCAAGAGATTTTAATAGATCTTTCCCTCCCAGTGAATGCAGGAGGTCAGTTCTCAGTAAAACACACAAAGGCAAAAAAAGGTCATGAACTACTCTCTCCGAAATCTCCTTTATTTCAACAGCTCCCAAGTGTTAGAGAGAATTAATTGCTCAACTGTAAAAACTGGGTCCCAGAGAAGTTTCAAAAACCAGCCAGATGGGAGAGAGTTTTATGGCCCACGTGGTCTTACACCCTAGCAACGAAAAACCAGAGGGGTAAAAGGCTTACAATCCTTTGTCAGCACAATGACTATAATTTTCCTTTGTTCTGGGGGATAAAACTGAGAAAGATGAAGGCTAAACTTACATACCTGAATTTTTATAATGTTGAGTGCTCCAGGTTGTAATCACTTGCTCAGAAAAGGATTATAACTGCTTGCCATTTTTGCACAGGGAAAAAGAATATAATGAACCTTTGAAGGAATGCATGTTTAGCCAGTTTAAGAGTGCTTTGTCTCATGGATGCATACATGTGTTCAGCAGAATGATTACTTGGTCCAAGGAGCAAGTATAATAAGCATTCTTTGTTTATGATTTTTTCTCATTTTTGCATTTCTTGTTTTGATGGCTTTTGTTGTATTTTAATCCCTCTTTCTTATGCATGCATTTTTAATACCTGGATCCACTACCACTATTTCTGTCAGTGAAATGCATGACATAGCCCAACCTGGGTGACTCGGTTCAAAGTACCAGCTTTCCACATGGTTGAAGGACCTTGAGCAAGCCACACTTCTTTGAGCCTCAGTTTACTCATTTGACAAAGGAAGGGTTTAGATAATCCCAAATGTCCTCTCATACTCGAAGATTCTGAATATCTTCTTGGACTCTTGGCCTCTGGAGATCATTTTTGAAGTTTCTATAAATAAAAGTGGAAATCAGCCACCTCCTTAAAACCACCAGCAAGAAGCTTAGAGAACACAGTAATCACCAAGCTTCTGTAATCCCTGCAGAACTGAATCAGAAATTGCAAGGATGTTGGGAACCCGTGTGATAGTGGGGAGCAAAGTGCCGGCTTACTATGTCTTTCCAAAGCCCACGTTTCTTTTAGCAATTTCTTGAATTGCCATGAACATTTGAATGGATGAGAATTTTTGTTTGTCCGCATGATAAAAGACTGACAGAGTTATCTGCTTTTGTTTAGACCAAAAGGTGACTTTACCAGAAATTATGCTGAACATCTAAGGAATTATTCGGGATGAGTGAGCTCAGCCTGACCAAGACGTTCAGATGCCCTTCTCAGCAGCAAGGCTGAAATAGCAATAGCTTTCGCTTGCCGAGGCAGGATCTGCTGCCAATGGGGCAGGGAAACCAGAATATCAAAGCCGTTCCAAAGGGATCATTGAGAGGCTTTAAGTAAACAACAGGCAGTATCTATTGCTCACCTACTGGTCAAGACATCATGTCTACATTCTCTAGTAGCTTGTAACACTGTTAATAGGAACCCTCCCTTCATGCAAGGGACCCAGAGCCTGCAACTCCTGCTGAGATGCAGCCACAGCCCCCAACCCAGGTGTCTGTGCATCATTCCACATTTGGGTTTTTTTCAACCTCTTGTAGTTCCTTGGGGATCTACCTGTTGGCTGGAAGCTGCCTGGGCCCTGACGTATTTCTGGCTAACCATTCTTCATTCTTGGAACCCACTTCTGTTGCTGTTGTCGGCCTTTCCAACATTGTCCTGTCCTCAGCCCCTGGTTCTGCTGTGCTCTGCAGCCCCAGACCCTCCAGGCTGGTTTGCACACTGGAGCTTCCTCTTCTACATCCTAGATACCCCAGGGGGGCCTCATGTGTTGCCCAGAGCCACCTTGCAGCCTGTCCTCTCTTGGATCTTGATGTGACTTTTAGTCCCTTCCTCACTATGACAGATCATCGACTGCTGGACATGTCCACCATGTCCAGAATGTAGCCTGCGACATTCTTGTGTCTACAGCAGAGACCAGCAGCGCAGCAGCAATCTCCCCTTTGTTCTGAGATCGCTGCTGCCTCAGGGCTCCCTCTGAGGAAGCACACTGAGACTTTCCTTGAGTTAGAGCTGTGGAGTCATTAGAGACAAAGGTTCCGGGTGCTGCAGGAATCGACCTCCCCCAGAAGTGAACAGTTTTCTCTAGGTTGGTGACTAGAGAAACACCCATTCTTTGGTGCCTAGCTAATAAGAGGACACAATTCCCAAGAGTCAACATCACTGTGGGCACTGGGGCTATAGAGTGTGGCCCTGAGAGATTACCAGGAAGAAATGGTCATTCAGGGTTGAGTTCCTCTTCTTTGCCGGTATCTTCTTCCTCCCATCTCTTATTGGGACCTATAGATAGCGACCAGATCGGGAAAACACCTACCCTCCTCGTCCTAGTAGAAAACTGCCAAGTGTGTCTGAAAACTGTGTCACTGCTTTGGTCCCTCTGTGCTGTCACTTAGCTCAGACCCTCATTCTGTCTCACCTAGACCAACGCAATCACCTCTTGCCCTGAAACTCCCATCCCACCCTTGCCCTTCTCGCCCTAACCTTCCCATTGCCTCAAGAGGGAGAGTTCACGTTTCCCAGCCCAGCAGCCAGAGCTCTCCACTAGTTGGCCATCTCCGATCAATCACTACCACGTTCCCCGTGAAACATGGTGAAGAAAGGCCCAGCACTGTCCCCGATCTGATCTGATGTTGCACCTCTCATTAAATTCTGTGCCTGGCACAACAAATGACCTATTGCTTAAACATGCCCTGTATTTCCACCTCATGCGATTCCTTTGCCTAGACTTCCTGTCTGTCACCTCCCATCTCCTCTCAAGCTGACCTCAAATGTTCCTGCCATTCCCCCAAGTCAGGACAATTCTCCTCTTCTTTGCACTATCATGGCGTTTGGTGCCTTTGGTCTCAAAATGGACGTGGTTGCTTATGTGTCTCCCTTTCCTATCAGCTTATAAATCTTGAGTCCAGAGAAATGTAATCCTTCTCTTTATGGTCACTACAGTCATTGGTAATTGTCAGTACTCAGATGTGTTTTGTCAAAATTAATCAAAATGATAGTTATTTGGTGTATTATGTGCAAGTATGAATATATAGCAACGAATCCCATCAGTATGTGCAACTATAATGCACTAATAAAAATGTGGGAAAAAATAAATATTGAGGTGAAAAAAAAAACGAATATATCCAAATATGTACCCAAAAACCTGGTTCCAAACACATACACACATACCTGTAGTACAGGCACACCTGTGTACATGCATGTTCAGACACGTGTGTTACTCACATATACACATATGCATGACCTATCCTTGCACACTTGTACACATTCATGGGCACACATAAAGACAATTCATGCACATGTACCTGGACACACACTTGCATCACAGGCAAACCTACATATATGTTCACACATGTGTGTACTCACACAAATATTAAGCTCATATATGTATGCACATGAAGGTACATCATGCATTCATGCACCTCACATATATGCACACATGTACCCACAAATACACACAGGTACACACACATTGGCATTTCCAGAAAGAGGATTTTGCCCAGGGTGACCGCATATAGAAGGGGGAGGGACTGGCTTGTGGTGAGGGCAGTAAGGCATTGGATTGGATTTGGGGAACATTCCCACATCTGTGGGCTCTTTCAGGAGGAGGGGATCTGTGTGACTTCCTGGCTTGCTGTCCCCTGCTCAGAGATCAGGTGATTTGGCTAACAGGAAATTTAGAGAACCGACTGGTGTGATTGCCCTGCCTCTCTCGGTTCTCTTTCAGCCACACTGCCATCTGGGGGCGTGAGTTGGAGTGGGCTGGGGCAGGGCGGGGCTGGTCCAGGTGGGAGGCTGCCACCACCCAGGCTGCTGAGAAAGGGACTCGGCATTGGGAGGTTTATTTGCTCGCAGATAGAAGCTACCTCTTCAAAAATGTAGTAGGGTGGATACTGCAGTCTCCAGAGCCTGGTTTGTCTTTCCCTGGCACATGGATCAGTCAGGGAAGGAGCAGTACCGGTTGGCACCTCTTAAGACCCAAACAGAAGTTGGAAACTGAGGACAGAACTTGGGTAAATCCCTCCTCGCTGGCTCATGAGTGGCTTCAAATTCACAGAAGGGAAAGAGACTGAGGAAAGTCCCTCTGGTTATGAACTGGTGAGTCTATTTACTAATGTCAGGTGTAAGACAGCGTTGTAGGTATTTAGTTGACCCTAAAGACGTACATGAGCCTTTTTCGCTTTCCCATGACTTAGAATCTCATGGAACAAAAGGCCAGTTTGTTTATGGCTGATTGGGCTGGCGAGACTCTGGTACTCTGGTGGCTGCATCTGTCTGGGGAGCTGGTTCCAAACCCTGGGGTCCTTGCTTTCCTCCCCCGGGTATGACATCGCTTGTTGGCCACACGGCCGCAGGCATGTGGTCCAGCAGGAGCTCTTTCCTTCGTTGTAATCTGCTACTTCTGAAGACATGGCCGAGTAGCCCTGAGGGTCACAGTGTGTGTGGTACTGGGGTGAAACCACCCCGTACTTAGTGCTGTGTGCAGTTCTGGCTGCTTTAAGGCTGAGACAACCAGAGAAGACTCTAGATTAGCTGGGGTTAGGCTGCCAAAAGCAGGTGAGGAAAGGTTAAAGGGAGGGGACTGAGGGAGGGAGAAGGCTGAGGAGCAGGTCAGGAACTGCGGCCTCCAGAGTTCAGAGGTCACTTTACAGCATTCGTGACCAGCTGGAGTCTGTCTCCACTGAGGAAGACAGAGAGGAAACGGCCTTAGGCTGTGTGGAGGGTTGAGGGTCTTGGTAGGTGAGACGGGGACTTAGTGGAATCGACTTTTCCTGAAGAGCTTGATGATTAAAATAGATGGTAGCCCACCTGTCAGGCCAGGTCTACGCTTCAAGTCAGTCTCAGAAAGCAGCAAGGAATCCTGTGCTCATCCGGAGAGGGTTGGAGGTTTGTTTTTGCTTTGCCCTGGGGACTCCAGTAATTACGCACGCACACCGTCTTCTCCCCAGGATCCCCTCAGACAGAGGCCACGCCGTACAGCCCACGGATACACAGGTGGCAGGCATCTCTACCTCCAGTCAAGAGGGCCGCCCTTCTTAGAGGTTGGCCACCGCCAGCTTTGACTTAGCGCCATATGTTTCTTTTTTTTTTTTTTAATTTATCTAAATGAAAGGAATGTTTCTAGAATTGTGTGCTATTTTTGAGATTATGAAACTGGAATGGGAACCTCAAAGTATAAAGGATCACACAGGCCGTGTGATACAGTCCTCGACGGACCTTTGCTAACGTCCCGGACAAGGCCCTGGGGATCCTCACAGCGCCCCATCCGGTCTCCACCGTGTGGTGAAGCCCCTGCTTCTCAGACCAGCAGTTCCCAAAAGTGGGCCGCGAGCCTCTGCTGGTGTTCCAGGTGAGTGTGGTGATGGACGGATGAACTCTTTTTTTTACTTTGACACTTAGACGTTTATTTTTTTACATGATAGAGGAAAATAATCAAAGGGGGGATATTTCAAAATGAAGTGAGGGGAGGCTGGAGTCGCATGAACCAAGGAACAGGGCATGTGTTTGCTATTTGTAAACAAGAGGGAGAAAACTGTGGGAAAAGTATGACGAGGTTCCAGGATGACAAGGGAAGTTCAGGTAGGAAACGTGGGGTCTGTCGGGGGACCTCGAAATCAGTAACAAGCGCGATGAATGGCGTGTTGGTAATAGAACCAACTTTGGAGAAAAAAAGGTGGACTTCTGAGATGGAGTTGCTGAACTCTGACCATGAATGTCATGATGGCTTTTTTTTTTTTAAACTAATGGAAAATGGGTCCCTGGTGATCTGTGGGTCATGATGGCGTCACAATTAATTAAATTATCCACTGGTGGTAGTCATGCCTCTGGCAATAGCTGAATAAGTTACTTCTATCAAACTTGTTTCTGAAAACAAGCTGAACTAAATATAAAAACATCTTTTTAAAACACTGGGAAACTACTAAGATACTGAAAATTTCCAATACCAAGATGAGAGTATTTTCTCTGACCACAGTGAAATCAAGTGACAAAGAAGAAAAAGTTAAGGAGAAAATTCCCATGTTTGGAAATTATGCAAAACCCTTATATTGCCCACAACTCAAAGAAGAAATAGAAATTATACAAGTTAGAAATGTTTTGAATTAAGTCATAATTAAATTTCTATATTTCAAAACTTATAGGATGCAAACCAAGCTTAGAAGCAAATTTACAGTTTTAAAATGGAAATATTAGGAAAGGAAAAAAAGTAGAAATCATGAATCCATGTAAAAATTTTATATAATCAGAAAATCAAATTTACTCTAAAAGAGGAAAATAAAGGAAGGAACAGAAATCACTAAGATAGACAATAAATCTACAATTCAAAAACACCAACAATACCAAAAAGACAAGACAAATTAATATAGAGAAGACGCAATATAAGAAATTTTAAAAGGATATCTTATCAAACTTACATTAAAAAATAAGAATATCAAAAAAAATTGTGCCCATAAATTTGAAACTTAACGAAGTAGACTCGTTACTTTCAAAAATTCATGATTTGAAAAAACTGACAAAAGAATTTTAAGATCCTAACATAACCTGTATCTAATAAAGAAATTAAATCCACTAATCAAAAATGCTATTACAAGCCAGGCAGGGTGGCACATGCCTGTAATCCCAGCTACCTGGAAGGCTGAGGCAGAAGTGTAAATTCAAGGCTCAGCCTGGGCAATTTAGTGAGGCCCTGTCTCAAAATAAAAGGGTTGGGAATGTATCTCAGTGGTAGAAAACCCCTGGGTTCAATTGCCTATTCTAAAAAAATACATAAATGCTATGACAAAAAAAACAACTCTAGATGACTTCCTTGCCAAATTGTTCCAACATTTAAAGAATTTCCTCCTAAGAATAGAAAAAAAAAAAAAAAAACACTTCACAATGTGTTTTATAAAACCAGCAAAATGTGTCTATCAAGGTTTTAAATTTTATTGATCTTTCCAATGAATCAACTTTTGGTTTTATTGATTTTCTTGATTGTTTTCTCTTTCTAATTTCATTGGGTTTGTTCTTCATTGTATTTATCCTTTGGATTGCTTTTAGTTTCATTTATTCTCATTCTAGTTTCTAAGAAGCGTAGACTAGTGATCTCAGATATTTCCTTGCTAATGTGAGTGTTAAATGCTATAAATTTTCCTCTAAGCAATTTGGTTTCAGTCCATAAATTTCAAAATACTGTGCTTACATTTTTATTCAGTCAAAATATTTTAAAATTTTTTTCTTGAGATTTCCTTGTGGACATTGAACTACATTAAAATTAGGAACATCTATCCAGCAAAAAAAAAAAAAAAAAAATACAATTGAAAGAGTAAAATAACAAATACAGAGCAGAAGAAGTTATTTATAGTAGATATAAACTGCAAAGGGCTTGGATCCTGATATAGAAAGAACTTCTAAAAAATCAATAAGGAAAAGACAACCCAATAGAAAATGGGTAAAAGTCAAAAATACAATACTTCACAAGAGAGGATATCCAAATGGCCAATAAATATATGAACGACTGCTCAATCTCAGTAGTCACCAAAGATGTGCAAATTAAAACCACACTGAGATTCCCCTCTGTACTCACAATGGCTACCTGTCAAACTGAGTGTTGGAGATCAATTCTCACGCAATGTTGGTAGGAATATTACTTAGTACAACTTTGTAGAACCTACTACAGCTGAACACATGAGTGTCCTACAACTTTGCAATTCCATTCTTAGGCATACACTCAAGAAAAGCAGAAAGCGTATACCAAAAGACGAGGAGTTTAATGTCAATAGCGGTGTGTTCATAATGCTTTGCCATAGGCTAAATAATGGCCCCCCAGAGGTGGATATGGAAACTGTGAATGTTACCTTACATGGTAAAAGGGTCTTTGAGGATGTGATAAAATTTTTGTTGAGATGAGAGAGATTATTCTGGATAATCCAGGTGATCCAATATCATCACAAGGAACCTTATAAGAGGGACACAGGAGGATGAGAATCAGGAAGAAGTAAGAATGGAAGCAGAGTTCACAGAGGAGGAAAAATACTAGGTTACTGGCTTTGAAGATGAAGGAAGGGACCATGAACCAAGGACATAGGTGGCCTCTAGATGCTCTTAAAGGCAAGGAAACAGGTTCTCTTCTAAAGCTTCCCAAAGGAAAACACTCCTACAGACCCATTTTAGACTTCTCACCTCTAGAACTATAAGATAATGACTTAAGATAATTTATTTTATGCCACTAAATTTGTGTTAATTTGTTACAGCAACAACAGGAGACTAGGTACATGCGTCAAAATGGAAATGGCCCAAATGTCCATCCTGAACAGAAGGATCCTGTAAATGGTGGTATATTTCTATAATGGAAAATTCTGTGGCAACTAAAATGAACAGCAATAACAACACAATGAATTCTCGAAAACACGAGTTTGATTAAAGAAGCCAGATGCAAAAGAATACACACTGTATGATTCCATTTAGTCAGGTTTAAAGGTAGCACCCTGTCCCTGTGGCCTATCTGGGTGTCCAGCAGGTAGGAGGTGGTCAGTGGTTACAGTGAATTCAGTCACATGGAAGCACCAGTTGTGATAGTCCACTGACCTCCAGTAATTCGGCATTGCCAGACATAGGAATAAGATAATTCAAATAAGTACTATGGAAATTCTGTTTATGTTGGGCTCTCGGCTTCTTTTGACAACATCTCTATTCAGAGGCAGAACTTCATAAAATTGAACAATAGGATAATGAAAGGAAAGGCATTCCCTTTGATTACCTTTCAGAGGTGAATAATGGGCTAGGAAAGCACACTGTTCTGCTTTATTTCTAAATTGCCAAGCAGGAAGCAGGCCTGAGGGTGGAGTTGGCACTTCCTTACATAGGGGCCCTTTCAAGAAGGAATTTCAGGGAGTTTTGGCTGTTTTACAAGTCTTAAATCCTAAGAACTATTCCTTAGGCTGCTGTAACTGAGAGCTGCGCAAATTATGGGTTTCGAAACAGGTCCTTCCCCCGGGAAACCTGGGGCCAAACTGCTCCCCAGCAGGGGTGAGCAGGAGCGCCTACCTGACTGGGCGCATTCTACCTGAGCAACCCTCTCTGAGGAGAACAAGGTGATGAAGAATCTGAGTGTTCAGTCCCCAAACTGTGTTACAGAAAATCAGGTTTGGCCCAGCAACTCAGGAGCCTAAGGCAGGAGGATCACAAGTGCAAGGCCAGCCTAGGCAACTTAGCAAGACCCTGTCTCAAAATAAAAAAATTAAAAGGGATGGGTGTGTAGCTCAGTGGTAAAGCACCCCTGGGTTCAAAACCCAGTACAAAAAAAAAAAAAAAAAAATCAAGATAAGTTGGGAAAACAAACATCACTGGGTAATGTAGACTTTCTCTTTTACACAAAATGGTCAACTTATAAAAGCCACAAACTCACCTGGTACAGGACTGAGGACTGAGTTCCCAGCAAGCTGTCTCACATCCAGCACTTCCTTTTGGCTCTGGCCTGCCACTGTGCACCCCTCTGGGGCTCTCTGCAGCTGCCTGGTTTATTCTGGATGGTTCAAGTTCCATCTTAGAGAAGTGTTCTGCAAAGGGCATTCTAGATGTTTCTCTGGAGCTGAGTTCCCTTCTTCCCTAGTCATCCTGAAGAATGTCGCATTCCACGTTTTTATAGAAAGCCAGCAGATTTACCCTGTTTTTCATGATTTGTTGTTGATGTCGTCTGCAGTACTGATCTGAGACCAAAGATAGAAAAGAAAATAAAAGACAAGTAGAAAGGAGACAAAAGAAGGGCTTTCACCTAAACTTTGACCTGAAAGCCTTGTGGAAAGTTCCTCATACCTTCACTTCCAAGGCCAGTTTTCCTCCCAGGCCTGGCACTCCCAGATTTCTGGGGAATCTACATGTCTTCACTCTCAATCTTAAAGTTATTGGAAAATTCACCCACTTATAAAAATTACCCCATGCATCATTCATTAGCCCCTGATACACCTATTTTTTTAGAACAGACCAAACAAAGGGAGATATGAATCCCACGACACAGGTGCTTTCCTAGCATTAGCTATCAATCAAACAGTGGAAAAGACGTCCCCCTAAGGATCTGGGAATTGTCAGACCCCGTAAACCCTTCTGTGATCACCAGACTGTCATCCATGTGCTCCCTCCATGCCCACCTCTCACCAAGCTTCCTTTTTAAAGAAGAGTCTGAGGACCACAAAGGCAGCTCTCCCTCAGGAAGGAGTATTCTCCCTGGAACATACTTTCTTTCCTAAACAAATACTCATTTGTACCTCAATATCTGGGCACGTGCTGAAATCCTTTTCCATCAGGACAGTGAAGAACCTCATCTCCTGAGATGAGGTTTTCTCAGGAACCTCTAGATCCCCTGCAGTGCCTGTCAACAACTGTCAGCTCAACTCTACCATTTTTGAAGGTGGTTAGGGTCAGCAACCAAAGAAACCATGCACCCAAACTGGAAGTTTCAGGGAACAGTAAGCCAGTGGGTCTTGTTGCTCAAAGAAGCTTTCCTAGGGGCCCCAGAAATCACATCAAATCATCAAATAATGATTTGCAACCTCCCCTGAATCCCTTTTTAAATATTTCAAAATTAGCAAATGGGGATTTAAAACAGCCATGACCATTGATTCATTAGCTTATTCAAATCCAGGTTGTAGACATTTTAAGTCTCCTTAACCCTCAATAAAACAGCAAGCAATTTAAATGCCAATTACCTAAACATCAAATCCTTCCTTATAAGAAAAATTTATTTTCATAAGTGGAACTTTTTTCCTTATTCAACTCTCTGAAGCATCTACCTCAGCAACTGAATGTTGTAAACATTCAGACTGCACCGAATAACTATCAGAATGTGAGCTACTAAGGAATCCGCAGTTACAGCCTTGATGTCTGTCGCAACACTGTAGTAACATACATCAACTGAAGTTTCATACAACCCTAGCTACATACTGGAGTGAGAAAAGAATGTTCTGCAACAATGGCTTTCACCATTTTTTACTAAAATTTTCAATAATTCCTAGGGAAACCATAAAATATCAGTTATCTGGACTGACCTGAAATTCAACATTTTTATTTCCAACTTGACATATTTTATGACCAGTCTTCCAAAATCCTGTTCAACTTTATTATTTTTTTTTGGTACCAGGAATTGAACCCAGGGGTGCTAACCACTAAGCCTCATCCCCAGCCCTTTTATTTTTTTATCTTGAGACGGGGTCTTACTGAGTTGCTGAGGGTCTCACTAAGTTGCTGAGTGACTGGCTTTGAACTTGTGATCCTCCTGCCTCAGCCTCCCGAGATGCCACCATGCCTGGCTCAACTTATCCTTTTTGTTGTTCTTTTTAGTTATACATGATGGTAGAATGTATTTTGACATATTATACATACATGGAGTACTACTTCCCGTTCTTCTGGTTGTGCATGATGTAGAATTACACTGGTCATGTATTCATATGTGAATATAGGAAAGAAATGTCCGATTCATTCTACTATCTTTCCTATTCCCATTCCCCCTCCCTTCCCTTCATTCCCTTTGTCTAATCCAAAATACTTCTATTCTTACCTACCTCTCACCTTTTTTATTCTGACTTAGCATCTGCATATCAGAGAGAATATTCAACCACTGGTTTTTGAGATTGGATTATCTCACTTAGCATGATCTCTAGTCCCGTTCATTTAGCAGCAAATGCCATAGTATCATTTCTCTTTATGGCTGAGTAATATTCCATTGTGTATATATACCACATTTTCTTTATCCATTCACCTGTTAAAGGACACCTAGGCTCATTCCATAGTTTAGCTATTGTGAATTGAGCTGCTATATAGTGCTGCAGTGTCACTATAGTGTACAGATTTTAAATCCTTTATGTATAAACTGAGGAGTGGGATAGCTGGGTCAAATGGTGGTTCCATTTCACATTTCCTAAGGAATCTCCATGCTGCTTTCCAGAGTGGTTGCACCAATTTGCAAGTTCCACCAACAATGGATGAATGAACCTTTTTCCCCCCACATCTTTGCCAACATTTTAATGTTACCTGTATTCTTGATAATTGGCATTCTGACTGAAGTGAAATGAAATCTCAGAAGTTTTAATTTACATTTCTCTAACTGCTAGAGATTCCATTTTATTCTTAAAATGATCACTACATCAGCAATTTTTCTAATTTCTAATCTTTAACAATAGTATTTCCCTTTTCCTTGCTGTTTTGGAAATATTAGGGATTAAAAAATATTTATACTTTGAACCTTAGTGCTGCTTTAGTTTTTAAAGTCTTCAGGTATACGATTGTTTCCCTGCACACCCATCCGTGAACTAGGAAAAGGATAAAGAGCTGGATGTTGGTCGAGGGCTGCTCCTGCAGACCCTGGGGGAGGGTGGACAAGTGGCAAGAAAGCGCAGAGGGAGGACAGGGCGCAGGTGCTGCTCTTCACCCCCAATGCGGAGAGTTTTTAAAATTTTAGATTGTCCCCCACCAGTCACAGGGCCGTGTGCTTTTGAGCCCGATGTGATTTTTTGAAGAAAGCACTTAGAAGATTGGATACAATCACAGCACAAAGGATTAATGCTGAGCCTCTTGGCAAAACGTGGGAAGGCCCCGCGTTGAGTGGCGGTGGACTCTGCGGGTCCGTTCGCTCCCTTCCTCCATGTGTTCCCTGGTGTGGTGTTTAGAAAGCTGGCTCGGGTACAGGGGAGACCTGTGTGCATGCGAACGTGTCCGGAGAAGTCAGCAGCGAGGGAAGGCGCCCTGAGGTAATTCAGAGTTCTTGGGGACAGACTCGCCGTGGGCTGGCGCGTTTTGGCAGGTGGCGGCCACCAACGTCCTCACCACCTTCTGACTGCGCGCTGCCCAGAGGACCAGCTCCTTCCCTCTGAACAGCGCAGTGTGACATTCACCTCTTACACCGGTATAGCCCTCGGCGGCAGTTACTGCGGTACAAGGGCTATTAAAGTGTTTATCCCCTTCCAACACGGAGCCCACTTGCTCCTGGAAACAGAGTCTGATGAGCATTTTTGTTAATCTTTGTACTTAAAGCTGTTGACTGCAGCGGACTCTGTGCGGCGGGATGGCGTTGAAAAGGGGGACGCCTAAATTATTCAGTATAGGACAGCTATATAAATTATAGCATTTATCCTGTGGAATTTTATACGCAATGGACCATTGTAATTATGTAATAACATAGGAAAATGTTGATAATATAATATTAAGTGGAAGCAACAGCATACAAAACTGTACTTGCCCTATGATTAGGAATAGGTAAAAATTGCTGATGTCTGGGAACAGAGCCTGGGAGGAAACGTAGAAAATCAGAATAGATGAATGCAGATGCTGGACTTGAGATGGACGGTGGTGGAGGTGG
Source organism: Sciurus carolinensis (assembly GCF_902686445.1). NCBI lineage: Eukaryota > Metazoa > Chordata > Mammalia > Rodentia > Sciuridae > Sciurus > Sciurus carolinensis. The sequence continues at coordinate 68,309,817 of NC_062227.1, forward strand.
CGGGGGGAGGGGGGTCTTTTAAAATTCCTTTTATGTTATTTAATAGAAATGCATTTGTTTGTTTGTTTCTCCTGGGAATTGAAACCCAGGGCCTTGTGCATGCTAGGCAAACCGTTCTACCACTGAGCCCACTTAATAGAGATCTTATAATGATAAGTAAAAATAAAGATGAAATGCAGCATTACAACTACTATGGGGAGTAGTCAGAATAAGACAATAGTCAGTCACAGAAGTTTTTTGGTTCTCAGTCACTTTTGTGACACATTGGCCTTAATAGGGTTTTTAAGTGCCATTCATCACACCAGATTCTCCAAAGCAGAAGGCTAACGCCAGGAGAGGATGGGTTAGTGTGTGGGGGTCGGGCAGCCCCCATCTGTTGCTCTAATGAGGACATGCTGTCTTATTTTCTTGCTCAAGACCACACGTGACCTTTATGTTATGTTGGAGGTAATCATAGTAGGATCGCACAATGTCCCAACGTTTTAGTAGATACAGACGTGCATACCACGGTGCTCTCGTGCGGAGATATAATGAAGCTGAAGAATCCCTGGTGCTCAGTGATGCCTAGCACATGCATGACTCACCGTGGTGCTGATGCTGGTGTGAACAGACCTACCGCCCTGCCAGTTGTATAAAGTACTGCACACAGTTTATGGACAGTGCCCAATATTTGGTAATGACACTAAATGACCGGTTCTTGTGCTTACTTTACTTTGTATCATCATTTTGTAGTATGTGCCTTCTACCTATTAAAAAAAAAAAAAAAAAAAAAAAAAAAGGTGCCTGACATGGTGCCTCTTGCCTCTAATCCCAGCAACTTGGGAGGCTGAGGCAGGAGGATCACAAGTTCAAGGCCAGGCTCAGCAATTTAGCCTTAAGCAACTTAGTGAGACCCTGTCTCAAAATTTAAACAACAATAAAAAAAAGGGCTGAGGATGTTGCTCAGTGGTTAAGTGCCTCTGGGTTCAATCCCTGGTATCAAATAATTAATAATAATAACAACAACAATAAAAATAAAAATAAAAATAAAAGAAGAAAGGTTACCGTAAGCCAGTATACGGTGTTCCACAGCAGCAGCCTCACGCATCTTGTGTGTACTGGTTGTGTGGAGTGATTGTCCCCTACCATCAGTCTAGGATATTCATGCAAAGACACCATTGCCCAGCAACATCTCTCTCAGGAGCTCTCTCCTTCCTCAAGGGCTGAGTGACCAAACGACTGGACCCTTTTTAATCCTGTAATATGAACAAATCCTGGAGGAACAATTCCTGGAGGAACTATCACAAGATAAATATCACATGAAGCCGAGGCTCACTCTCTGGCCAAGAGCAGACCGAGACATGCCACGGTAATACAAAGCGTGCGCTACTGTGATACCTTTTGAATTAAAGGGACAACCATGGGCCCTGGAGGACCAGAGGGGAGACAGTTCAACTGAGGTGCTCTGGGGAACAGAAACCACTGAAGTGAGATAGAACTTGAACAGAGAGCATCCCAGGATGGTACGGACGCTCAGGCGAGACCCATCCATGCTCTCTGGGGGATCCGGCTGCATCCCAGCACGGCTGATTCAGTCAGGAGACAATCAGACCAATGCTTGAGCAGAAGGGAAAGACATATCTTATTCCCCATCATGGCGGGCACAATCTGACCATGGTACCACTTTTATTGAGTGGATAAAAGAAAGAACAGTACACAGGATGGAAGCCAGGGAAGAGTGGCAAGGACTGAGCCAGGGCAGCATGGGGGAAGTAAGAGAGAAGAAAGGAGTGGGGACCCAACTGGAGAAGGGGAGTGGGGTGGGAAGATGGCCTTAAGGTTGAAACCTGAGAAACGAGGAAAATAGAGCTGTAGCTAAATTGCCTAAGGAACAGCCCATCCCTGGTTATTCCCAAAACCTGAAGCAGAGTTAACCTCTCCATTCAGGTCTCCTAACTCATAAAATGAAAGTGGAAACATACAAAAATTATTACAAGACACTAATCTGGCCACATGGGGACCGAAGGAAAAAAAAATCTCTCCAAGGTACATGGCCAGAGGTGCTGAGGAATAGGGATGAGGAATCATATTTTATGGAACTGATGAGGTCCCAGGAGTACCTAAGCGTCGTAATTGTGTTGAAACACAATTAGTGTGGCCTCCTGGTAGAGCCGTTCTTTGTCCTATCTCTCTGTCTGTTGTCACGGGCTACCAATCCTGAAGGGAAAACTCGCTCTGAAACAAACTGATTAAATAAATTAATTAACTTGGAAAACATAAATGGGGCCTCCTGAGACTTCATACAACGGCCCGGCTTTTAAGACACTGTCACATGACTTGCTTCTGCCCAGAGACATGCTGGTTGCCACATGAATTTCCTCTGAGGTGTGTATCTGGTCCTAACACACGCATTCTGTGCGTCCACAGATTTCTTACTCACCCAAGGGCTGTTTCTTTGAAACACTGCCTTGGCTGTACAAAGGTAAAGGCAGTCATGGGGAAAAGGTGATCTTGTCTTAAAGGCCCAGTTTGGGCTTCTAATGGAGGATTACTCACTACAGCGTCTTTTTATGCCTCTTTTGAATTTGAGTGAGGTTGTCAGTGTAGTAAGCCAGGGACCCAGACCTCTCGCCTGGGCTAGAGCAGTGGTTCTCAAGATGTGGCCCAGGATCAGTAGCCTTGGGCCCATCTATGAATGTGCTGAAATGCAGATTACAAGCCTGCCTCAGACCTGTTGAATCAGGAACTCTGATGTCATCTGGGAAGTATGTGTTTTAACAAGCCTAGAGTGATTCTGCTACAGCCCAAGTTTGAGAACTCCTGGGCTACAGTCTAGAGAGCAAGACTAATGTTTTAGATTGATCATCATACAGATTGATTGCATTTACCTCCCTTCCATCAGTCAGTCACTAATCATCTGGTGTGCTGGGAGAGGCAGCTGCCAGATGTCAGACATCCATCATCATTCATCATTAGCCTAGAGTATAGAGAAGGCAGCCAGGACTTCTGTTCTTACACAGGGTTCCCAAATAAAATATAGGATGCTCAGTTACATTTGAATCTCAGATAAGTAATGAAAATACGTAGGCATTTGGTCCTGGGGATCGAACCCCAGGGCATTTACCACTGAGCTATATTCCCAGTCCTTTTTATATTTTATTTTGGGAGAAGGTCTCGCTAAGTTGCCCAGGCTAGTCTCAAACTTGTGATCCTCCTGCCTTAGCCTCCTGAGTAGCTGGGATTACAGGTGTGCCCTGCCACACCTGGCTAAAAATAAATTTTTAGTGTAAGTATGTCCCAAATATTGCATGGGATATGCTTATACTAAAAATCATCCTCTGCTTACCTGAAGTTCAAATCAGTGGGGTGTTCTGTATTTTCACAGAACCTTAATCTTACTTTTATGGGCAACAGATAATAAGCAAGTAAACTAATGTGTATGAAATGGCAATGATTTCCAACAGTGATATGTGCAATTGAGGAAAAGAAAACACGTCTAGGCTGTAACTCAGGGTGGGGGGTTTGCCTGGCATGCAGGAGGCCTTGGGTTCAATCCCTTGCACCACAAAAGGAAAGGAGAGGGTAATAGGGTATGGGCAGTGTATGGGCAGTGCACTGGCTACTTAGGGGATGCCTCTCTGGAGAGCTGAGAACCAGCTATGTGTAGAGCCTTTGTTTGTTTGTTTTTTTGTGTTTTTTTTTTTTTTTTTTTTTTTTTTTTTTTTTTTTTTTTTTTTGCAGTACTGGGGATCAAACTCAGGGCCTTGTGCTTGCAAGGCAAACACTCTACCAACTGAGCTATCTCCCCAGCCCTGAGCCTTTGTTTTTGAGACAGGGTCTCACTGTGTGAAGCAGGCTGGTCTTGAACTCACAGCCCTCCCGCCTCAGCTTCCTAAGTGGTTGGGATTGCAGGGGTGTGCAGCCATACCTGGCTCAAAGAGAGAACATTGTGGTTTTTTGTTTCTTTTTGTTGTTATTGGACAGAATCTCCCTATGGTAGCTAGGCTGGCCTCAAATTCCTGTGCTCAAGGGATCCTCCTACCTCAGCCTCCTGAGTGTTGGTACACAGGTCCATGCCACCATGCTCAGACTGAGAAATCTCTAGAAACTGACCTAAAGTCAACGTGGATGAGAACAGTGCCAGAGAGAGGGACTGAGGTAGATTCCAGCACAGTGAAAACGTGACGGAGGTTTTGGCAGGCCACAGAGGTGAGTGAAAGTTATCCTCTCCCTGGAGATTTTTAAGCACAGAAGAGCAATGATCAGACTTGGTTTTCAATGACATCCTAGCTTCTGTGAGGAGGGTGATTTGTAGGAGAGGCAAGAGTGGAGAGTAGGAGGTGAGTGAGGAAGGGTCGTGGAGTCCAGGGAGGAGATGGCAGTGGCTGGGACAGGCAGTAGTGATAAATATGGGAAGAAAGGGGTAAATTCGGGAGCTGGGGATTAATGGCAGGTGGGGATGGGCAGGGAAGCGAGGTGGCGACAAATGGCGCTTTCAACAGAGATACAAAAAGATTGGGATGAAATTGATTCTGGCCAGATGAAACTCTGTTTCCTTGGGGACAGTTTGCATTGTGATATTAAATAGTCAGACTAGGATGTCAAACACATGTCTAATATGTCAACCTGGGGTTCAGAGATTTCAGGGCTGGAGATAAAAATTGGGGAACTGTGAGCCTATACATGGTGTTTAAAATGCAGAGCTGATTAATATTACCTAGGGAGCAACTGCAAATGAAGAGAAAGGGACCATCCTACATTAGAGGCCAAACCTGGGAGGAAGAGATGATAAAGGGGGCTGAGGAGCACAAAACAAAACAACTCAAGTATCTTAAAAGCCAAGGAAGAAAGTCCAGGGGGCGGGGGGCGATCATTGTGCTAAAGTCAAATAAAATACAGAAATATGACCATGAGAAGAAAGCACAGAGTGGAGACAGCTGCAGGTAGGGTTTGGTCAGGGTGTAAGAAGAATTCTAGAAAAATCATTTTTTATTCAACATCAGCTTCATTATAAAATTGTTTGTGCAGGGGCTGGGGATATAGCTCAGTTGGTAGAGTGCCTGCCTTGCAAGCACAAGGCCCTGGGTTCAATCCCCAGCACCGCAAAAAAAAAAAATGTGTGTGCATATGTGTGTGTGTATGTTGTACTTCTCTGTGTGTGTGTGTATGTATTTGTATATTATGTCAACTACTACTTCTATTTAAACTAAAGACTATCACAGCTTAATTGGATGCAATTACAAATTATGTGTATACCAGGAACAACTCCAAATATATTTCTGCCCCATTTTGATTTTTTTTTTAAATTCTGGTAAAAACCACATAACATGAGATCTGTTGTCATTACAAATTTTAAGTGTGTAGTACAGTATTGCTAACTAAATGCACTCTGTCATACAGCAAATCTCTAGAACTTTCTCATCTTCCTTGACTGAAACTCTGTCCCATCCAGCAGGAAAACCTCATTTCTCCCTTCCCCAGCCCCTGGCACGCACCATTCTACTTTCTGCTTCTGAGTTGGATTACTTTGGATATCTCATATGAATGGAGTCCTTCTACGTCTGACATTCACTTAGCGTAAGGTCCTCGAGGTTCATCCTGTTGCAGCCTACGCAGCTACCTTTTGCAGGGCTGAATGAATTTGCATTATATGCATTTATCACATTTTCTTTAGCCATTTGCCTATCAATGGACATTTAGTTTGTTTCCACCTCTTAGCTATTGTGAATAATGCCACAATGAACATGGGAATACAGATATCTCTTTGAGATCCTGTTTTGAATTATTTCAGATAACTACCCAGAAGTTGCTAGATTCTATATGAATGCCATTTTTGACTTTTTGAGGGAGCTCCCTGTTTTCCTAGCAGCTACACCATTTTCCATTCCCACCAACAGTGCGCAAGGTTTGGGTTTTCCCTGTCCTCACCAACACGAGTGCTTCTCTCCCTTCCTCCCTTCTAGAATGGCCATCCCAGCAGGCACGAGATGGCATCTCCTGCTTTCGACTTGCATTTCCCTCGTGGTTAGTGATGTCGAGCACCTTTTTATGTACCCGTTATCCATTTGTATGTTTTCTTTGGAGAATTGTCTACTCAAGAACTAGAATCGAGTTATTATTTATTTATTTGTGCTATTTAGGCGTTCTTGACATATTCTGGGTGTTAACTCCCAATCAGATACAAGGCTGGCCAGTATTTTCTCCCACCCTGGAGATCCCCTTCTCTCCCGTTGCTGGTGTCCTTTGCCTGCAGAAGCTTTCTTGTTGGATGTGGTCCCACTTGTCTATTTTTACTTTTGTCGCCTATGCCTATGGTATCAAATCCAAGAAATCATTGCCAAGGCCATTTGGTTTCTTAACAGCATTAAGAGTGTGTTATTTGTTCCATAGAGCCATGCACCTCCAGAAATCAGATTAAATTACTTCTGCAAAAAGAAAAAACATTCTATTTTTGATCATGACTTTTTAAACTGAATTTATAACAGAACATCAAAAATTCGCAGACCTTTCACTTTTGAAAGAAGGAAACCCCTTCACATCCATTCCATGAGTTGCAGGGACATAAAGAGCCAACATGGGGCGGAACAGCCACTTCTCTCTTTGGAACATCTGATGACATTAGCAAACCACCATCATTAGCCATTTGCAAAGCTCTGCTGCTGATAAGGGAGCCAACAGAAACAGCTCACGCTTCAGTTTTCATATGTGCGAGAAAACTGGAAATTAAAAACAAAATCAACGAAGGAGAACCGTTATTTGATGTCAACAGAAAGTCACACTCACTGAACAAGATGTAAGTGGCAGCTGCACAGATCGAATTGTGTTCTCTGAGAACACTTAAAATAACTTGTCACAGCAAACACCACCCGCAGGCCTGTGCCCTCTGATTTCTGTGTGGCTGTGAGAGAGTGGTGGCTCCCACGGAGACGGCACGTGTCCCCAGACACTGGCCAACCTACACATTCAACAACCACTTTCCTACCATAGACATTCGGATCTTAATTTTTCACACAACCTGCATTTACATACTTGTTTTAGCTCTTTGCTGATGAAAGTTTACTGCCAAATAAAAAAATGTTTCTAAAAACAAAATGAGGCCCTCTGTTTCATGCATATGCTTCAGGTAAACTGAAATTAAGCTCCGCGCGTTTCCCGCCGCCTGCCTGGTCTGGCTCCCCGCGCGGGTGGGCTCGGTGGACTGAGGCCCACAGGCCTGCAGGAGCAGGGCTTGTCTCCTGCTGTCTCTTAAACCAGAAGTTGGCTGCCTGGAATCACTCGGGTCCAAGTGCACATTATTTTATTAGTGAACCTAACATGGAACAAGGAGCTGGAAGGAATTGGAGAAAAAAAGAAATGGATTATCACCCATCAGTGTTCAGAGTCAGTCACGTGTCAGAGCAAGAATGCTCCCTGCACGTGTCTCAGCCTGCTGGACGCTGTCATGGCAGGCTGAGTAGAGGCCCTCCCACCCTGTCCAGGCTTACTTGCAGCAACTGTGAATAATACTCTTTAGCAAATGACAGGCTCGGGACAAATGCTAAGCTGAGAAGGACTCTAGGACAACGATCCTGAATTCACCAAGCTACTCTTTGTCAACCAGAGTGTGGTCGGCCTATCTCTGGTTGGCTACAGACTTCTTGTTCTAGAAGTTTCCTGTGCCGTCCACCTGTGACACCCTTCTGCCTCACACAACCCTGGAGTCTCCATTTTTCGTATCCACAGCTGCCCTTTTTCCACCTGAACCCTCATTTCGGTGGAGAGCCACCTCCACCATCTTCCCTTACAAAGGGCATGTGGGAGGTGATAGTTACGCGATGCTCTTGCTTGTCCGGGAATGTCTTTAGTTTTTGATCTTGCTATGCACTTGGTTGACGGCTTGGCTGGATGTAGGATTCCAGAATGAAAACAGATTTCCCTCTCATGCCTGATAGCGTCCAGCGTTGCTACTGACACGAATACATCCTGATTATGCTTTGCTCGTATGTGACCTGATTGTGCTCTCCGAATGAATGCTCTTTGGATTTAAAAACAAAAACAAAGCCAGGTGCAGTAGGTGGACAAGCCTGTAATTCCAGCAACTTGGGAGGCTGAGGGAAGAGGATCACAAGTGGAAAACCAGCCTCAGCAACTGAGCAAAGCCCTGTCTCAAAATAAAAAATAAAAAAGGGCTGGGGGTGTAGCTCAGTGGTTAAGCACCCCTGGGTTCAATTCCCAGTACAAATGATATAATAAAATTTAAAAAAAAATAAAATCAAACCCTAAAATACCCCTCTGGTATTCTTTTTTTTTTTGTGTGTGTGTGGGGGGGAGGTGCAGGCATTCACTTAATGCAGTAACTACAAATCTCACAGCAGCAAGAATAAGAAACACGTACAGTGACCTATTATATGGTGTTCTTAAATTTTACAGTGTTCTAGCTTGTTATGGGTCCTGTTCATTCTTTGTTCTAGGTGCTCAGTGGGTCCTTTAAAATCTGGGAAATCAGTCATCTAGTTCCAGGGACACTATTTCTTTATTCTGCAGTCGAGATCTCTCTTTGCCTACAGAATATATCCTTCCTACTACTAATACTTTTTTTTTTTTTTTTTTTTTTTGCAGTGCCGGGGATTGAAACTTGCACATGGTAGGCAAGCAAGCCCTCTACCACTGAGCTACAACCCCAGCCCTTCTTTAATGTTTATTTTTGTTTTGAGACAGAGTCTCACTGAGTTGCCAAAGCTGGCCTCAAATTTTTGATCCTTCTGCCTGGACTGCTGAGTGACTAGGATTACAGGTGTGTGCCACAGTGCCCAACTAATTTTAGAACATTTCCATCATCCTAAAAGAAATTCCATACTCTTTAGGAATCCTACAGTGTGTGTTCCCTGTGTCTGGCTGCTTCTGTGCATGTTGTCAAGGATCATCCATGTTGGAACATAAATTAGCATTTCATTCTTTTTTGTAGCTGAATGATGTCCGTTTTATGGATAATTCTACATTCTATTCCTAATTTCCAAGAATCCTTTCATGTTCTCTGAATTTTGCTTCTTTTTTTAGGATGCCCTACTTTTTTTTTTTTTTTTTTTTTTTGTTTTGTTTTGTTTTGTTTTGCGGTGCTGGGGATCGAACCCAGGGACTTACTCTGCCGACTGAGCTATCTCCCCAGCCCTTACATGTGTTATGGATATATATTATCTTACCTTTCTAAGGATATCATTCTTCATTCATTCTGAAATCATCCTGCATCGTCTGTTTCCTTGAACTCCCTTTTCTCTCTTGTTTGATCTCTGGCCTTCGTATTAGAGGCTTTCCTCAAATATCTGGTGATCTTGGACTGTCTGTCCATCAAATTGCCATTGAACAGTTCTGTGTGTGCACAGGGCTTGCTACCTGGTGGGCTCACCGTGCGATGGTGGGGAGCACCTGGCTTTTCCTCTTGAGCTGCCCAGTTCCCCCCACTGCCCCAGGGAGCACTGTTCACACTGTCATTTATGGGACGATGGTTCCCTAGAGTTTTGCAGTGGTTCTTCAGAGAAGAGGCAGTGTGCCTCCCAGTCTCAGGTAGGATGGAGACCGTGGCCTGTCTCACACGACTTCTGAGTCTTGCTGATCTCACTGAGGTTTGGGGTCTTGTTATGCCTCGTGTTACCTGGGTTAGCATGTCTCTGGTTTGCCCTCTTCTTAAAGCAAATCTTCTGTGACTTGCTGGATGGTAGAGGAACAATAGCCCCTGACTGTGCTTGGTGAGAGGGACAATGTGGGATCCAGTGCCTTCTTATACAGATTTTGAATGAATCCCCTGTTTTCAGCCCCATCTCCATTTTCTGGATTGAGAGACGCCTGGTGCTTCCAACTCCTGAGTCTGGTGGCTCTGTGGTGGGTTCAGTGCATGTCTTCTTGGCATCTCCAGGCACAGACACTTGGCAGAATAAACGCACCTGAAGTTAGAGTAGACATTCTTGGTGCAAATATTTCTTCCCAAATTGTGTTGAAGCCTTTTGCCTCTTCCCGGCCACCCACGCTTTCATTTGATTCCTGAATGGCTATCTTAGTGGTTTGGAGAGGTAGAAATATAGGCCTGTGCTCAGTCCACAGAGGTAATGCAGGGGGACAGTTCCAGGGAGAAGGCAAGCCTGGGTGAGTCCTTACCAGCATCTGCCCGGGGATGCTCAGGCCGGGATCCAGTCCACCTAGGAGTGCATGTGGAGGAGGAGGGGAGTAGGTACAAAGCAAACCATTGATTTACTTCACAGTTTTACCTAGAGATGTCTGAGATGAAATAAACAAATATCTAAACTAGCTACCAAGTTTTCTCTTGAGTGACCGATAAAGCAGCTGCATATAATTACAGCAATGAGGAACATCCACTCCACTCAGAACTCGATTCCCAGCCTTTTGTCTTTCCAGGCCATTTCTTTCCATTAAGCCAGGTTGCCTCTCACAGATGCTGCGGCTCTGATGATAATGAAAGCTGACTCGTATGCGGCGCTTAGTGTGTCCAGGCACTTTGCAGACGTTAACATTTTAATCCTTACAACCATCATTTCCTGCGGTGACTGTTATTGTCCCCAGGAGTCTAATATCACACAGCGTGGTTAGGTAACTTGCACAAGTTTGTGCAGCCAGAATAATTCAAATAGAGTGAGTGGTTGAGAGCTCAAGCAGAATACATGACTCAAAGTCAGTATTTGAACTAAGGAAGTCCCCCTGTGCCGTCTTTGCTCTTATAAAGTCACGCTACACGTAACAGCTCTTGAATTTCTGTGTCGCCCCACCACCTCTAAGGCATTTCCGCGCCATCGCATTTGATCCTTGTAGTTCCATCGTGCCTTGAGGAAAGTCAAGTCCATTTGACCTATCCCAGGTCTGTGCTTACCTATTAGTGATAACACTGATATACTGATTTTCAGATTTATAGTACTTGAGAGTCCTAAGCCTAACTCTTTCACTGGTTCGTTTTGATAACTATGAACATCCATGTCCATGGAATTCCAGGAAGAGACAATATAAAGGCAATGGAAATACTTGAGTGCAAATTGTAAATTGTTGGCTTAAAACTCAAACAATTTTTCCAAAGAAATAACGTGAGTCATGATGAGTAGGTGCATAGACTAGCCCTCGATTGCCAGAATGTTGTTGCTCACTGTTACCACAGTAACAGCAGCACTCCGAGGCTGGCATGGACTGGAGCCCAGGCAAGGAGTAGAGAGTCTGATGGTGGAAGCGCCTCCCAGGGAGGGACAAGGTGTGGAGGGGTCTCTGTGAGGGGCTGTTGGAGAGTAGGCACTGGCTAGCCATAGTTTGTGCTCATGGCTCTGTACAATCCAGGCCACTTAAATACAAGGGAATAAGATGTGCCATTGAATTAGCGAGACTCCCTGGAGTAACAGGCATTGCACATCTAATGGGTACAGGCCCCTAGTTCCTATGCTTAACAGGAGCGGAAAGAGTCAAGTGACAGGTCTGAGGCCAGCTGAGAGCTATTTGCAGGGGGAACACCATGTCCAAATAAGGCTGATTTCCCTGAAGAATCCTGTTCCTTTCACTCTGCCACTAGGTCCCTAGTTTAGCTGTTAACCTCCAGACCTCCTATGGTTCCAGGCTGCTTTTGTCCCAGGTTGACATTGCAAGTGTCTTATGTGCTGAGCTAATGCAATCAGTCATCTTTAATGAAGTCTTCTGAGTTTCGCATGCTTCCAAAATTGGGATCTTTTTGGAATGAAGCGCTTGCCAACTTGATCGAGAGTAAGAGCTGGGCATATCCTCTTTTAGTTGATTAATTACAATAATTATAACCGTATGAATCATTCATTCAGCTATTCATTTATCTCTGTTCATTCTAATTATGTGAGGGGATCAAATGTGCATTTGTTTGGGTTTTTGGTTTTGAGTCCATGAATTTCCTAGATCTTCTGTAATTACAGAAGAGTAAAAATTCTCTGCACAAGGACGGTTTTTCTTGTCCCCAGACATTGTTTTGTTTGTTTGTTAGTTTTTTCCTGAGAGAAACTAAACAAATTCTATAACCCAACCTGCCTCTTGGCCACAAAGCATATCTCAAACCCTTTATTATGAGAGAATCTGATAAAAGAGCTGCCATTTTAAATTCTAAAAGCTTCTCCATGAGTTGACTAGAAACTGGGTCAGGGCCTCAGGCTCAGCACTGACTTGAGGACCCTGCAGCTGGTCACTGGGAGACTGAAACACCTCCCACCATCTTTGAAAAAGCAAAACCTACTGGGTTTTTTTTCTTAATTTGAATTTAAAATGAACTGTAGGAAAAACAGTTGCTATTTGCATTCTCTGCTTCTTGTTCAGGAGCTGCCCTGGGGCAGAGGTAAGGTTACTCAGGGATGAGTCATTCTTGTGGCCCTTGACATCCATCAGTCCTCACAACACAGAGGAGGCAACATTCCTGGGATCAGATGCCTTGCTCAGGAATTTTGTAGCAGGTGGGAGGAGGAGGGATGCAGGGTGTTATTAGGTCAGAGGGGCCTGCTGCCTACTACCCAGAAAATGACCTGAGCCTCAGCCACTAACCACTCAGGAGATGGCCACCAGCGGGGTGTTGTAGGTCAAAGGCCGGTCCTTCCTTCAGCCCTTCCCTCCTTCCTGGGTTCTTTAGAGCAGGTTAGAGCACAGATTCATTCCTATTGCTGCTATAACTAGTTACCATGAGTTAGTGGTGTAAAACAACACAAGTTTGTTATCTTGCCATTCTGGGGGTCACGGGTTTGAACAGGGTGTCTGCTGAGTTTAGCCCCGTAACACCCTTCTGGAGGCTCCAGGCAAGACAGTGTTGCTTTTCTAGTTTCCACAGCCTGTGTTCCTTGGCTCTGGGCCCCTTGAGCTGCAGCCTCATCCCTGCACCTCTGCTGGCTGGCCGGCCTCACCTCCTCCCACTCTCCTCTTTTCAAAGGACTCTTGTGCTTATATTTAGGTACCTGGATTATCAGGAAAATCTCATTTAAAATCCTTACCTTCATCACACCTGCCAAGCGCCTCTTGCCAGGTAAGGGGACACAATCAGAGTTCCAGGACTAGGTGGTAGACTTCTATGGGGGCTGTTATTCTTTTCCCCAAAACCTCTCCACTTTATTAAGGTTGCTCAAGATGGTAGTTGTGTGTCCAAATATTTGCTCTTACATTTTCTCTCCTCCTGACTTATTTTAAATTAGGATTTTGTGTTGGAAAATCTTTTATTCTCCAGTCCCCTGAATTCCCTACCATCACCATTGTTTGTCATTGAGTTGCCTAATGCTGATTCAGAGAGGACTTTGCCACTCAGGAAATAACTAAAAATGTAAAAGGACTTAACGCACCCTAGAATTAAGCTACCCTGGAGGAATTGTTCTAACACCCTTCATAACTTTGATAGTCTGAACTGTACAGAAAGTTGAATGTGGAATGGAAATATTATAGTGTATAGCGTTTATAAACAGATAAAATTCGCTCTTTTAATAAATACGTGAAATAAGGCCACTTACTTGTTTTTGGTAATTGGGGATTTCCTCTTACTGATTAACAAACAGAAGAAAACTCACCCAAAATTCTGTCTTCTTGCACCTTTGATACGAAACTGACCAAATATAAAAATCAACGACAATACAGATAGTGGTATTATGAGACATTTTGCACGAAAAAACGGTAGATTTTTTTTTTGGCCAGATCTTAGCAAGTTAAGCACCATCATCACCCTCCCCCTTCCTTCTAATAATTCGGGAATTAATTTAAAGATTTCTTGCAGCTGTTCTGTTTGCAACACTACCTCCCTCTTGTGAAAACAAATCTCCTCTGTCTCACCCTCAGCATTAGGTACGAATGCACGCTTAATCCACTTCTAGGATTCTGGTTTTAAGGAATGCCTTTGTTTCTCAGATAGCTGTAACAAATTATAGTAGTCCCCCTTTATCCTCAGGGGATGTGTTCCAAGACCCCCTGTGGATCCTGAAACTGTGGATGGTACAGAACCCTATATATGAGCCCTGAAATACTGTGCAGTCAATCTCATGGCTGAGAGAGATACCGACTGCCTAACAGCAGGTAGCATTTACAGCCCAGAAGTCTTGGACAAAAGAATGATTCACTTCCTAGGCAGTATGGAGTGGAATGATTTGAGCTTTCATAATGTTACTCAGAATGAGATACAATTTAAAACTTATGAATTGTTGATTTCTGGAATTTTCCATTTAATGATATTCCACCATGGTTGACCATGTAGTTGACATAACTAAAACTGTGGAAGGTGAAATCACTGAGAAGGCGGGACCACTTTATCACCAACTGGGTGTCTTCAGACCAGAGAAACTGTTGGGCGTGGTGGCTCACGCCTGTAATCCCAACAATTTGGGAGGCTGAGGCAGGAGGATTGCAAGTTCAAAGCCAGACTCAGAAAATTAGTGGGACCCTAAGCAACTTGGTGAGACTCTATCTCAAAATAAGAAATAAAAAGGGCTGGGGATGTGGCTCAGTGGTAAAGTGCCTCTGGGTTTAATCCCTAGCACCAAAAAAAAAAAAAAGGCAACAGAAATTAATTTCTCTCCAAGTATCAGAGGCCAGAAGTCTGAAATCAAGGTATAGACAGAGTTGGTTCCTTCTGGAGGCTCTAAGAGAAAATCATTCCATCCTTTCTCCAATCCTTGATTTGATGTCCCTGGACCCGGAGACGCATCATTCCATCTTCACAAGGCCTTCTCCTGTCTCTGTGTGTCAAAAAGTCTCCTCTTTCTTATAAGGACACCAGTCATTGGATTGAGAGCCTTTGTAGGAGCCAGGAGGATCTCAGTTACAGATCTGTAGCCTAATTACATTCGTAAAACCCTTTTCCAAATAAGGTCAAAGGTCCTTTCATAGGTGCTGCAGCTTGGGACTCGGACAGCTTTTGGGGGGTACTACTTAGGCTACAAGATGAAACCTTTCCCTATCTTTCATGGTTTGTAGTCTTGTACCCTTTCATGGTGTTCTTCGGTCTTCATTTATCTAGACCAGAAAATTCGAATAATTTTGGTCTATTTTCTGACAGAAGTCATTCTGTGGCACTTTTCTGAACCTTGGAACTATTTCACTTACCATTTGTCTTCCCTGGATTATAAGGACATCGTTTCCTGAGAAAGATGTGAGGCACAACAGAGCACACAGTGACTTACAACTCTGTTGAAAATAAATTGGAAAGACATTTAGTAAATTCGTGCTTTAAGAAGATTCCCACAAATAAGGTGGAACATGTAATACCGGAGCTATAGAAATTCTGAATTAAATTTCTTTAGGGCATTACAGTTGTAAACCAGAGCAGAGCACCCTAACTGCTAAGGTGTTAGTTAAGGATTATTCAACCTGAGTGCTTTCCAGAAAATAAACCTAGATTCTTCCCTGATGCTTAATAGTGATGCATTAACAGTATTACTCAAATATAGAATCCAGGCTCTGTCACTGTGTCACCTGAGATGTTCCTTAATCTCACCAAGTTTTATTTTCTTTATCTGTAAATTGGAGCTGATAGTAGAATTATTACCTCACAGGATCATTGAAGTAGTTAAATGAGATCATGCAAATAAAATACTTAGAAAAGTGTATGGTACACACTAAAAGTTACCTTTTACTGTTATTAACATCCCCACCATTATTATTCTAGCTGGAGTGAGAATTCACAGTAACTGTAGAGTCAACCAGCTTTTGTCTGCACATTCTGTAGAATTTGGTTGGGGGCTACCTGTTGGGACTAATGACACTAAGTAACTCAGGCTGACTCCTTACTCCCTGGCGAGTGAGCAGGATCAAGGCCTCAAAGGCGGTTTCAAAGGTTAATGACGATAAACCGGGCCACCATCAGGCATTGATTAACAACAGTTCTGTGAACGTGATCAGCTCGTGCTTGCCATATAGTCCAATGGGACTCTCGCCTGCATGAACCCCCCATGCCTTGCTGACCTTTAAGCTGATTGGTTCCCGCCTAGCCTCCACCTACATAAAAGCTGTGTGACCTCCTCAATAAAGGAGATCCTGCTGTGACTGGTCTCCCTGACGCGTCTGATTGTCCTCCACCTGGAGGGCTGGGAGCGGGCGGTGGGTGGGCCCTACCTATCCCGGTCTGACCTTGTTGGGGAGTGTCCCCTTCCCTTGTCGCTGGTCGAGAAGAGCAAGGGGGCTTAAGACCCCGATAGCTACCGGCATTACTTTTGGATCCCAGCGCCATTACACCACCATCATTTATTAAAATCTCTGCTTATTTTTTGGTTAATCATTAGATCTCCCATCATTAGTTTTTCACCTTCTTCATCTCTGTCTTTACTGATAATTGGCCACTCCCCAACAGTCACTGGAGACTGGGACACTGGGTTCCCCCTGAAGTTCTGCCCAGTCCAATGTTCTAACCCACGTGCCTCGGTATTCTCAAGATCAGGGTGTCACATCTATTATCCTTCAGTCACATGTTCCTACAGCCAAGGCCCTGGCCTTATCCTCACCAGGAACTATCCCTGCCTAAAACCAATCATAGATCTATAAACAGTCAGCTTTCTGGCCATCTATTCTCCTTTTCCAGACTTCTCCTACCTCATGGAGACTCAGTCCAGTCTATTGAACCGTACCCCTCGACCCCCGGCACCCTGTCAGGTTCTCTATACTCCTGGTTTCCACACTCAGTACAACTGCCACCCCAGTTAGAAGTCTGATGTTTTCCTCTTCTAATCTCAGGAGACTAAACCCTGCTGGAGGAAAGTCACACAGCCAGGCAGGTTCTGAGCACCTTGCTGACGGATGTTCTCAGACACCCACGGGGCCTTCAGCTTTTATCATCATTCCTCTCACTTGACCTTGACTGGCTTCTTTTCTGATGCTTTTACACCACTTCCAACCTGTCCTGGGTTCCTTGAAGCCCTCAATTTATCCCTCTAGCCTCAGGAGTAGAGTTATCAGGGACTAGCATTTGAGAGAACCAGATATGAATCCAGGCTGTAGAATTTATTTATTTACTTATTGTTTGTTTGTTGTCCAGGCTGGTCTTGAACTTTTGGGTCAAGTGATCCTTCTGCCTCAACCTCCCAAGTAACTGGGACTGTAGGTGGACCTGGCTAGGCTGCAGAAATTTAAAAGTCAGCTGTGGCCCTGACTTCTTGTATGACCTTAAATTAGTCTCTTAGCCTCTCCAAGTCAGTCCCTTTTGTATAAAATGTGCTAGCAAGGCAGGGCAACCCAACTAGGTTGTTAAATAATAGCTAAATTAGATAATACAGACTTTGATTTGTACTTGGTACATAGTAATCACTCAGTAAACGTGTGTTTTTATTACTCCACTGAGAAAATTGAAGCCATTATCAAGAATCGTTTCCCTTAATTCCTCACCCCTCCTGACTACACAGCATTCTGAAATCCATCGTCCCTTGTTTGCTGGTTCAGTCAACTCTTCTGCTTACGTTTTGACCCTCTATTCTTCCAGCTGCTGCTAATATTCATATGTATACACCACAGTGTGTTTTTCCATTCATAAGCATCTGTGTGCTTCCTCTTCTTGGTTACTGTGAACAATGTTGCTATGAATATGTGTACATGATTATTTAAATATTGTCTTCAATTATTTAGGACATAACCTGGGAGTAAAGTACTAGGTCATCTGATAATTCTGTTTGACTTACTGAAGAACTTCCAGCGTGTTTTCTGCATGGCCAAGCCATTCTCCATTTCTGCCAGTGACATTTGACTGCTCTTCAGTTGACGACCTCACCACCACTGGTAGGTGGGAAACGACACCCTCCCCGACTTTCATTTCTGATTTCAGTGACTTGCATCTTCTATTTTCTCGGTCAGTCTTGTTAAGGTCGGTCAGTTTTGTTGATTTCTTTAAAGGAAACAACTTTGGGGCTCCCTGGTTCTCCCTGTTGTCTGTTGCAATGATCTCTGCTCTCATCTTTTATATCCTTCCTTCTGCTGGCTTCCTGTTTGGTTTGACCTCCTGCCCCCACACCCTGGTTCCTTAAGGTCATTGAAATCTTCCTTCTCTTTAAATGTAGACATCTATAGCTAGGAGTATTGGTATGTTGGGATTTTTTTCAACTCATTTAAAAGAATTCTTATTTCCCTTGTGATTTCTTCTTTGGTCCCTTTTTTTGTTTAAAAGTGTGTGGTTTAATTTCATTGTATTTGTGACTTTTCTGGTCACCCTAGTGTTATTGTTTTAACAATCTTCTGTTGTGGTTCAAGAAGCGGCTTTGTATTACTTCTGTTTTAAAGCATATTGAAACTGTTTTGTGGCCTAATGAGTATAGCTTGTCCTCGTATGAATTTTTTTTTTTTTTTTCCAGTACTGGGGATTGAACCCAGGGCCTTACACTTGCAAGGCAAACACTCTACCAACTGAGCTGTATCCCCAGCCCTCCTCATATGCTTTTAAAGAATGTGCCTTCGGGCTGGGGAGATAGCTCAGCTGGTAGAGTCTTGCCTTGCAAGCACAAGACCCTGAGTTCGATCCCCAGTACCGCAAAAAAAAAAAAAAAAAAAAAAGAATGTGCCTTCTACTAGACTTGTTGGAATGTTCTATACACCTCTGTTGGGTCTGATTGGCTTGGAGTATCCTTCAAGTCCTCTATTTCCATAAGGATCTTCTGTCTAGATGTCCTAACCTTCATTCAAAGTCAGGTATTGAAGCCTTCAGCTGTTATTATAGAATTGTCTATTCCTCCCTTTTATTCTGTCGATGTTTAGATGGTTGTTAGCTGGGTATATGTTTCAATTTTTATATTTTCTTGATGAATCAACCCTTTTATCAGTATATAAAGCACTCCATTGCCTGATGATGATTTTTGACACACAGTCTCTTTTGCTTCAATCAGGATAGCTGCTCCAGGTCTCCTTTGGTTACCACTGCAGCCTTACATTTTCAACCTACTTGTGTCTTTAGATCTAAAGTGAGTCTCTTAAAAATTAATACGCTTCATTTTTTAGAGCAGTTTTAGGTTTACAGAAAAAAATTGAGTGGCAAGCACCACCCTGCTGCCTGGTTCCTGCTGTTATTAGCACCTTGTACCTGTGTAGTGGTAGCTTGAGGTCCACTCTGTGTTCACATGCTGTGGATCTGATGAATTAATTATAATGTCCGTCTACCATGATCGTATCACATGGAATAGCTTCACTGCCAGTGTCTGTTTTTTAATTAGAGAGTATTTTAGTCAGCTTTTTTGCTGCTGTGGCTAAAGGATCTGACCAGCACAACTGTAGAGGAGGAAAAGTTTATTTGGGGGCTCATAGTTTCAGAGGTCTTAGTCCATAGAGAGCTGGCTCCATTCCTTGGGGCTCGAGGTGAAGCTGAACATCATGGTGGAAGAGTGTGGCAGAGAGAAGCAGCTCACATGATGATCACAAAGCAGAGAGAGAGGAGACTCCACTCATGGGATACAAAATATGTATCCCAATGACCCACCTCCTCCAACTACACCCTACCCACCTTCAGTTAATTCTATCAGGGGATTAATCCACTAATTGGGTTAAGGCTCTCATAACCCAATCATTTCTCCTCTAAAATTTCTTGCATGTTTGCACATTTTCTCACCTATGAGGGGGACACCTCACATCCAAACCATAACAGTGAGTTTAATGCATTTGTATTTAAAGTTACACTATTTAATATATTATGTGTGTGTTGATATGTGCAGTACTTGATGTGTGTTGAATGTGGGAGGAGGTATATTACTTAGATTTTACCTCTGCTATTACACTTCTTGCTTCCTATACATCATAGTTTTTTGTTGTTCCTCTGTTCCTTCGATGTTGCCTTCTTTTCTTTGACTTCTTTTTTCCAGTTTACCATTTTGATTCTCTTCTCATTTTCTTTCCTGCAATTTTAAAGTTATTTTCTTAGTGATTATCTTCCTGTGGGAAAGGCATAGCTAAACAGAAGTTAGAGGCAATAATTGCAAATGATTGTGAGAAGAAAACATTACACTACTGGTTAATCAGATTTTCTTAAAAATCATGGTATTTAAAGCATTTTAAAGAGTAACATTTGAACTTTATAAAATTCTAAATTAGGAGGGATTATCAGAGGTCATCTATCTCGACCTCAAGTATAATAATTTAAAAGAAGAAAACCACAAATGCTTATTTTTTTATATCAGGAATGGACCCAGGTTGCTTAACCACTAAGCCAAATACCCAGGCCTTTTTATTTTTTAATTTAGAGACAGAGTCTTGCTTGGACCTTGCTAATTTGCTGAGGCTGGCTTTGAACTTGCAATCCCCCTGCCTCAGCATCCCAAGTTGCTGGGATTACAGGCGTGTGCTTCTGCATCTTGCTCACAAATCGTTCTTTTAATAAAAGATGCCTTTAAAAAATAGTTTCAGGGATTCAATTCTCAGCCACCGCCCCCCATCCCCCAAAAAGAAAAGAGAAATCAAACAATAATAGTTTCATATGCAGTATACTAAAACATCCTTGAACAATGAGGCTTCCAATATCTGAATCTGCTGAACCAAAACTGCTTAACCCGAATACTGAAATAAGTTCAAAGGAAGGGAGTTTGGTGAGTTTGGTGTGGAGACGCTGAGGTGTTGCCTAGTAAACTACAGATGATGGCTGCTGCAGGCTCCCCTGTCTGACATCAGGTGACCAGGCAAGGAACCACACTTTTTAAGGTAGTAATTCCTCTGTCACCAAGAGGGCATTCCATTTTCTTGCCTTTTCACCCATGCTGTTTAACAGATTGGTTAACAGTGATTTTAAATTGTTAGAGGTTGAGAAAATCATCTTGATTTTTGTTAATTTAGGTCCATTTACCCAGAGCAGATGTTCCTGTTAATTACTACTAAACAGCTAACAAATTGGAAGAACTTTTCCATTATAAGGAGATGAAATTGGTTTGTTATTTTTCTTTTCTTTTTAAATTTTTTTTAGCTATAGATGAACACAATCCTTTCATCTTATTTATTTTTATGTGGTGCTGAGGATGGAACCCAGTGCCTCACACATCTAGGCAAGTGCTCTGCCACTAAGCCACACCCCTGGCCCGTTTGTTAATTTTTAAATTTTTGTGGGGGTTGCGGGTACCAGGGATTAAACTCAGGCACTCAACCACTGAGTCACATCCCCAGTCCTAGTTTGTATTTTATTTAGAGACAGGGTCCCACTGAGTTGCTTAGCACCTTGCTTTTGCTGAGGCTGGCTTTGAACTCAAGATTCTCCTGCCTCAGCCTCCCGAGTAAGGCACTGATTCTTAATCAGGAATGATTTTGCCTCCAAGGGGACACTTGGTGGGGGAAGCGGGGAATGTGCTGCCTCCTGGCATCTGGAGGACAGAGGCCAGGGATGCCGTAAAACATCCCCCAGTACACAGGGCAGAGATCTGTCCGATTGCAGGTGTCAATAGGCTAAGTGTGAGGGACCCTGGCCTAAGGGAATTGGCCCTCCTCACAGACAACCCAGGGAGGCTTGGCTAAGTCACCAGGGGCCACAGCACAGTTCCTTCCTTAAAAGGTATGCCGGAGCCTGCCTGAGATAGTTTTCAAGGTCCCAGTCCCACCTTCTCATATTAGGAGCTTGGAAAAGATTGTGGTGGCAGTGTTTACACCACAGAAATAGGAAAATGCTGCACTGTAGGGCCCCACGTCCTGAAGAGCGCATTCAGCACACCATGGCTTCTCAGTCTTGGGAGGAATGAGAATAATCCTCCCTTTCTTCTATTCCTCTTGTCTCCTCCTCCTCCTCCCTTCTTCCTCCCTCTCCTATCCCGGCTACTCCCTCTTCATCTTTCTCTCTTTTTTTAAGAGCACTAGCCTTAAACACACAGGTGAAAATCACTAAATCTTAATCCTTCTGTTTGTAGCTGGTGGTTTTCAACTTGAAGAGTGCGTAAGAATCACCCAGAGGGCTTGTTGAGCTGGAGATGGTGGTTTCTCTGGCTCAGTGGGTCTGGGTGGAGGCACAAGCATTTGCAATTCTCTCAAGTGCTGTGGGTGATGGTTGTGCTGCTGGTCTGGGGACCACAGTCTGAGAACCTCTGTTCCATGCCATCTCTGGGAGTTGAAGTTTACATAGCTGCTTTTGGGATGCAGTTAAATAGACCTGAAGGCAATGTTTCCATGTCTCCCGAACACTCAAATGAATGCAAGATGCCAACCATCACCTTATTTAGACTGGGTGGTTTTGTTTTTTCAAATTTTTTTCTTTTAGTAGTTTTAGCTGGGTCTTGGATTCTTTGAAGATAGATCATCGTATTTTCATGCAATACAGTGAATGAAATGATCACAAATGCAGAATGCTGAGTAATAGAACAAATTTTCCAGCTCCAGTCTAGGTCTCTATACATATAGTGACCAGTGGTCTAGGAACATGGGTACTTTTTAATAAACAAATTTTCTCAAAAAATACAAAGTGAATGTTCTAAAGTAAAATGCTTTTTCTTTTTAAAAAAAGGAAAGTTGCTTTTTTTTTTTTTTTTTTTTTTTAGAAAAAGGAGACAAAGGAAGATGAGTGCTAATGGGACACTGTGGCTTCCAAGTGTCACAGGGGGTCGGGTGTCGTTGGATCTCACAGCTGGGTATGGGAGCCCCTTGTTCATGCTCCGAAACAACTGCAAAGCAGGACCCTGTTCTTCCTCTTGTTCTCCAGAGAGAACCTGCCAACTGAGGCAGGAGTGAACAATGTCGATTTCACAGACTGTGAGTGGGTTTATGTCACATACCATTCTGCATTTCACTCCAAAAATTCCTCCTTGGTCAAGGACTCCTTCCTGGGCTTGCTCGCAGCTATTGAGCTCTCCTCGCTCACTCTGCCATCTGCATCCAGGTAGAAACCATCTCAGCCTTTGCTCTGAGATGCTAAACAGCTCAGCCTGAGTGCTCTCAAGTTCAGCCACCAGCTGGCACAGGCTCAGTGAGGGCTCAGGAAACTACAGGACTGAAGCAGGTCATTTATAGAAGGTTTTTATCTGTAAGGATCCTGGCAGGAACAGATGGAATCCTCTAATGGGGGTGGTTTAAGAACTGAACAATGGACAGGCTCCCTACACTGCGGTAGGCAGAATTCTAAGATGACCTCCAAGGAATGACACCCTTATACAATCTCCTGCCCTTAAATATGGCTAGAACTTGGGATTTGTTTTTGGCCCACAGAATTTGGCAGAGATAAGGGAACGCCATTCGTGTGATCAAGTCACATTATGGAAGACTATCTTCCATAAGAGAGTGAGAGATTCTCCTCCTGGCCTTGAAGAAGTGAGGGGCCCTGTCGTGAGCGTCACGTAGCAGGGAACCGTGGGTGAGTTCTAAAAACTGAAAGCGGCCCTCGGCTGACAGCAAGCAAGAAAGGAGGGACCTCAATCCAATCACCACAAGAAAGAGAATTCTTGTAGAATTCTGCCAATAATACCACGAGCTTAGAGCAGAACCCCAGGCTCCAGAAAGGAATGCCACCTGGTCAATGCCTAAGTTACTGCCTTGGGAGACCCTGAGCACCAGGTCCAGCTAAGCCAGGCCCAGACTGCCAACCCATGGAGACTATGAGATAACAAGTGTGTGTTGCTAGAAGCCACTGAATTATGATAGCTTATTATGCAGCAATAGATAGCTGTTAAATATCCCTAAGACCCCAGTTCCCAATGAGGCAAAGGGAAGGAGGAAGCCACAGAGGGGCAGCCTGACCCTGAGCTGTGGCCTTCGGTTGGCACAGCCAAGGTGCAGCCTGAGGGGAGGGCGTGGGGAACAGAGGCCCTGACAACCCACTCACCCTGTCCTCTGCGCCCCTCCAGAGCTCCCACTGGTGAACCCAGTCAGAAGCACTGGGTAGGGGACCCGATAGTACAGTCCCAGGTGTAGAGGAAAGGGCAGAAGGGAGACAATGGATTTGGGGAGGAAACTGAAATGTATACCTAGCACTGGGATATTCTCAGATGAGCTAAAGGAGAAAAGAGAGTTTTCCTTCATACTGTTATATAAATAAATCAGATTTTGATTTTCATAGTGGAACTAAACGAAAGTATCTTAAAAACTCAAATGACTTAAATCTCAACTTTCTCCCTCGATAAGAAGGCTTATCAAAGCATATCTTTACATAATTTGCTTTTCTCCAGAGGCCCCTGTGCCATAATTATACTTTGGGCCCCACTGTTTTTCAAGGTCTAGAAAGGGACCATTCATCTAAGAAGGCTGGCCATAAATCAGACTGTTCTGTAGTTAATGGGTAAATGAGATGGTCTCTGGGGAACGGTTTCACTATTATTTTTTCCTAGTTATTTCTTAAAAGATATAATTAATTCACTGCTGTCATGAGAAGGGATTTGTTTAAATACCCTGTATCTTATTTTATGGTCATAGAGTTGAAGATTGGCATTAGTTTACTAGGGCTGCCCCAACAAAGTACTACTAACTAGGTTAACCAACAAAAATTTATTGTCTCAGGCTGGGGATATGGCTCAGTTGGTAGAGTGCTTGCCTCATAAGCACAAGGCCCGGGTCCAATCCCTAGCACCACAGAAAAAATATATATAAAAAAATTATGGTCTCATGGTTCTGGAGGCTAGAAGTCCAAGATCAAGGCATTGACAAGATTGGTTTTGTTTTTTAAAAGACACAGTCCTATTGGACAAGCCCACTCTAATGACCTTAGAGTGGAATCATCTGCAAAGACTACTTACAAATAAGGCCCTAACCATAGGTACTGGAAGGTAGGACTTGGAATCTTTCTGTGGGGGTCATAATTCAATCCACAGGAGGATTCAATACCTATCTACAGTTCAAAGCAAAGTCTCCTTAGAGTAGCCAACTTGAAGACCCCAGTAAATCTTCATTCATTGCCAGGGAGGATGTTAAATGGTGCAGCAACTTTGGAAAACATTCTGGCAGTTCCTTAAAAAGGTAAATGTATATCTACCATATGACCAGCCATTCACTCCTGTGCATCTACCCAGGAAAAATGAAAACATACTTACATTAAAAAACTTACACATGCACGTTTGTAACAGTGTTATTCCTAATGGCCCCAAACTAGAAACAATTCAAATATCTGTTACCTAAGAATGGATAAGCAATATGTGGTCTATCCATACAATGGAATATTACTCAGCCATAAAAAGAACAAACTACGAATATGCTATGACATGGTGAATCTCCTTGTCCTAATATGTGTCCAAAAACATTATCCTAAGTGGAAGGAGCCAATTACATTTGCATGTGATGCCCAGGGAAGACAAACCCATGAGACAGAAGGTAGATTAGTGGTTATTTATGCCTGGAAATGGGAATGGAGGGATTTTATTGGGATCATGGAAATGTTCAAAAACTTCACTGTGATAATGGTGGTACAAGTCAGTAAGTTTAGCAAAAGTCATTTAATTGGGGAGGGGGGAAAGAATGGAGGAAGGAGGGACTGTATAGAGGGATAAGAGGGGTGGGAGGGGTGGGGGGAAGGAAAAAAATAACAGAATGAATCAAAAACTATTACCCTAGGTAAATGTATGATTACAGAAACGGTATGACTCTACTTCATGTACAAACAGAGAAACAAGATGTATCCCATTTGTTTACAATAAAAATGAATTTTAAAAAGTCATTTAGTTGTATGTTCAAAATGGGCAAATTTTAGCCAGACACTATGGCACATACCTGTAATCCCAGCTATTCCGGAGGCTGAAGCAGAAGGACCACAAGTTCAAGACCAGTATGGGCAACTTAGCAAGTCCCTGTCTCAAAATAAGGACTGGGGATGTAGCTCAGTGGTGGAGTACTTGTCTAGCATGTGTGGCACTGTGGGTTCAATCCCCAGGACTGAAAAAAAAAAAAAAAAAAAAAAAAAGCGGGGGGAATTGTATGGTTTGTAAATTATATCTCAATAAAGTTTTTTTGTAACAATGTCATTAGGTACAAGTCAATCCATTTCACATGTAGAGGGTGTTCTACAACAGCCTGTTAAATAGACCAAAGTCCATTTGTATGAACAAGTGTGGAAGCACATCCAAGATAAAGGTTAAGTAAAAAGAAAGCCAAGCAGGGTTTGGAGCAGTATGTATTTGCTGATATGTGCATAGAAATTTTTCTGTAAGGAAACATAAGAAACTGACAACAGCGGCTTTCCCTGGAAAGAGAGAAGGAGATGGGAACTTTTCCCTATGAATTTTTTCTATCTTTTGTGGCGGATGCTACCAGGGATTGAATTCAGGGGTGCTCAACCACTGAGTCACATCCCCAGCCCTATTTTTTGTATTTTATTTAGAGACAGGGTCTCACTGAGTTGCTTAGTGCCTCATTTTTGCTGAGGCTGACTTTGAACTCGCAATTCTCCTGCCTCAGCCTCCTGAACTGCTGGGATTACAGGCATGTGCCATTGCACCCAGCTTTTCGTATCTTATGAGTATGATGCAACATGTATTTATTACTCCTTCAAAAACATGTAATTACATTTTTTTTTAGAGTATCAGTACACCATAAGCCAAAATATATGCTCAACATTGGAGACTTTTCCCCAAAATGAGAATAGTAGATTTTCCCCCCCATGGATAAGACTGTCGGTTAATAAGTGATCCTTCCAGATCTGCTCTTTGCCCTGGAGAACCAAGAATAGCTTATTCCCCTCCACCGATAAACCAATCTCCACAAGGGGTGTAGAATTTTTCTTACGTGGCCATGTCTGAGATCAGAGAGTTCGTGTTTTTCTAGTCTATCTTAGCCTCTTATGGGGAAATTGAGAGATACGCTTCTATGCAAACTGTTCCAGGGAAGGGAAATACACAAACATTAAGTCTTTAAACTAATAAAGGTTATATGGAGTTCAGTAGAGAGATCTTATTTATATATTTGTACTTATTTATATATTTGTACTACCCTTGGTTAAAAAGGTAAATACATTACACTGTTTGCCTTTCCTTTGAACAATACTGGCCAGGTGTCAGGGGCTTATGTTACTATTTAGTTTATCTCTCTCACTTTTCTCACCTGTTCTGATGGTATCGTGCAAATTGAGGACAAGGTAGTTTTTTCTTAGTCCAATCAAAAGGTATCATAGAAGAGATTCCTATAATTCAATAGTTGGCTTCCACAGAAAACAAAGGAAACTCAATAGTCTTTCTTTCTTAGAATACTTTGTAGAGACCCAAAATGTAGTTAGTCGTTCATTCTTTCCTATCCTTTCTGCCAGGCTGTGTCACCCTGGTTTTGGAGGCTGTAGGAAAGGGAGCTCTTGGCTGGCCCAAGCTCCTCTGCTGAGGTTCCCTTGCAAGTCCTCTACAGGCTGAGAGAACTCACAGCATCACATTGGGGAAACTTCTTGCCACAGGCAGGTCCTCGTCCCCTCTGGTCACTCAGTCATGCAGAACACACAATCAGAATGCATTCGGTACTTTGCACAGAGCTGCTATAGCGTGCAAATGGAGGTTTTGGTTGACTTGGGAGTGGGGCTGTAGAAGGGGATTTTGATTTCCTCAGAAATGTGTTTCTTTAATCCAGTATTTCAAAATGAGTTTGCTATTCAAATTAGTTGTAACCAAAGGAAAGAAAGTAAAGCAAAGCGTTCATTAAGGACAAGGTTTGCTGCTCTTCTCAAGCCTGTGCGTTTCCAAAGCAGACTGTGTAAAAATGGATCCAGCCTCATTGTGTTATATTTACTAGGGCATTATTAATGTGCTTGATGGTAAACTATCATACAATTCTTATACACAGCCTCCAAAAAACAAAACACCAGAACTTCCCGTGGGTAACTGCTTTTGATTTCATCTCATGGTGAAATGGAAAAAAACGAAGGATAGCAGGTAAGGATCTCTAATCAAGGTGTGTCCTTTTAATTCCTTTTAAAGTAGCCTTCAACCTCTTCGAATTCATGCTAAAATTAAATGTTCCTCTGAATAAATCAGTGTATCCGAATACAGAAATGTGCATGTGTATGAATTTAATCTTGTACTTGTCCATAAAATAAAACATATTATTAGCTCACATTACATGCTGAAATAACTTGGCAAACTGTTTTACAGGAAAGCATGTATATTTGTGTAATCACACATGGCTGGTTTCTGGTGCGCACCCCAGCATCCAGCAGAGGGATGGGGAGGGGCCGTTCCACAGTGCAGTTACAGCTCATCTCGGCTCTGGTTGTTCTCTCTCTCCCGACCCTTACATTTTTTACTCTGACATAGCTCCTTTTCTTCAGGAGAGTTCAGAGTTGTACCACCAAGGAGGAAAATGAGAATTCAACTGAATTTTATTAATAATAGAAATTTATAATATTTAATATAATGATGTAAAATATTAAATTATCAGTTTTTAAATACAATAGTAACAAATAATTTAGGGTAAAAAAAATATTCTAAATCCCAGAGTATTATTACTGAAGACTTCCATAGCTCTCATTGCCAGGCACAGTGGCATATGCCTGTAATCCCAACAGCTCAGGAGGCTGAGGCAGGAGGATTGTGAGTTCAAGGCCAGCCTCGGCAACTTAGCGAGGTCCTATAAAAAATAAAGAGGGCTGGGGATGTGTGGCCCAGTGGTTAAGCAGCCCTGGGCTCAATCCCCAGTACCAAAAACAAAACAAAACCCTTTCGTAGTTATTTATAGCTCATGAGGCATGTCTACATGCCATCTCCTTTGGATCACTCAGTAAACATTTTACATATACATTCTCAGATGAGGAAAATATGGTCTGGAAGTTTCTATGAGTTTTGGGAATTACCCAGCTAATAACTGGCAAGGTCACATTTGAGGGCAATTCTCTGCTCCTTCGCTGACTCCTGCTCTGCCCCTGCCCTTGCTTCCTCTGGACTTCCTTTCTGCTCCCTTCTCTCCTCAGAAAGGAATTCCCGCTCAGTAGTGAGTAGCTGATCGCCACTTAGCCTGTGACCCTTGCCAGGGTATTTTGGTTTTAAAGCAGATTAAGTCAGTAACCTAAATGAATCCTCTCTAATGGTGGATTTTCAGGCACTAGATCAAACAGCGGTTGAAAGACGAGAGGGTTATTACTTTGTGCATATGTGCCCTCGGGCTGTGTCCTGTACCTGTGTTTCATTGACTCCCTCTGAGGCATGTGTTGGAGTGGCCCTATTTCAAATGAGGATGCTGACCTTTTTCAAGGTCACAATTTGGGTAGGGGGAAGAGCTAGAATTCTCCCAGGTGTGTCTGATTCCAAGGACTAGACTCTGAGCTGAATTTCCAGCCAAGGCTGCCTCTCAGGTTTGGGGAAGTTGGCTTGGTTGGCTTGTTTTTCCTTTGTAATCAGCCGTGATGTGTTTTGAAGACCATTAGCCTTGGAACCAGGAGCCTCTGGGAAGAATCCCAGGCCCCTGCTCATTAAGTTTTCCTGCAACACTCCTTCTATCACACCTCAACAACCGAGTGGGGCTGATGGGGGCTCATTAAAAGAATTTTTAAAATACTACAGAAAACCAAATGTCCATTCTTCAATATTTTATCAGTTTCTTTTGGCAAAACATGTTGAATTTTTCTCTTCCAGTTCCCTCCCCTCCCCTTCTTTTAGACGATCCCATGTAAGGATATTATTAAGCAGTTTCTATGTTAGGAAGAAAATGTTCCATCCCATGATCTTTATTCGTGGTCTTACGTTCCTTTTTAAAAATTACTCATTTTCAAGAGTTTTAGAGAAAACTGAATTCTTTCCGTGGAAATTCATTGGCGTTCAGCCCTTAAATAAAGGTAGAAGTTTTAGCATTTATAATCTTTTGCTGCTGATCGCTAACACCCTATTTGCAACTTTAGGTCAGGGATAACCATGGGCAAATAATTGACCCCTTACATGGCCTTGGGTTATGGGAAAAATCAGCAGGGATGAGAAATGGAACCCAGAACACGTTGTAGGTAACGTGTTGCTTTCCCACTGCTGCTAAAATACAGTACCACTAACTTACTGGCTGGAAACACAAATTCACACTCCTATAGTTGGGAGGTCAGAAGTTCTACAGTCAGGGTGTTGGCAGGCCTGCATTCTTTCCTGAGGCCCGTGGGGAGAAGCATTTCATTACCTTTCGAAGCTTCTAGAGGGTGGTCCAAATTCCTTGACTCCCAGTTCCCTGCCATTTTCAAAGCATCACTCCTATGGGATCAACTCTAGCAAGGGAGCATTAGCAAGGGAGCGTTAGCAAGGGGGTGTTAGCAAGGAGAACACTGGCCAAGCGACCTGCCCAGCTGCTGGGGTTGGAATAAACCACGTCTACACTCTGTCCTCACCCTGGGCATCTCTGTCAGTTCTCAGTGGACCCTGCAGGAGACTATGACTAGATTCCAGAAAAGTCTCTTGTCTTCTATTTCCAAAGCCGTCCATTACTGATCTGTCAGTGGACTTCAAATATTCCTGTGTCTTTTAAGACAGATCTCATTATGGTACTGTTTGTTTGAAAAGCATTTTAATGAGTGACAGAAGTGTAAGATGATGTTAGGTTTGAGCACACTCCCCACAGATGAATCCTCATTCTATCCCTAGAACTGCTTATCAAGCATCATAAATTCTGATTAATCTGGGTCAGTTCCATCGCTTCCTCCTTTGTCTTCAAAATATGCTTTTTAGGTTGTCGTTTTAGTCATCTGCTGCTTTGTAGAAGTTCTTGGCATTGGCTTGGGGAAATGGGCAGATAGCAGGTGCTGAGGGGCTCTCCCCTGCTGTGCCCTAGCAGCTCTGGCCTAGGAACTCAGGGGCCACCTCTCTATCCCCAGAATACTATTCATTTGGTTTATACTTGCCTCAGGGAAACTGCGAAATATACTGGCACAAAAGATGTTTGCCAACCAAGTTCTTGGGGGTGTTGTTAACAGACTTGTGTGAACTCTAAATTAATTAATTCTAAACCAATGCCATTCTTCTACTTATGTGTGCCTCTGACATGTCTGAGATGGAAATGTCTGGAAGACAGCAATAACTTACAGAGGCAAATGGAAAAATTCAGCCACAGAGTGTTATGGTGGGCTTTTAAAAACCACAAAGCTAGACCATTCTGTTCATCTTTTGCATCTGTTCAGAGGGAGTGAAAATGGATAGATGAGACTGCTAGAAAGAGAAAAGGAGAGATGTGTGTGGAGCAGAGAGGCAGCATTTGCTACCACTTACACTTCCGGTCCTCAAGCCAAGTTGTGAATTCTAGTAGGCAAAATGGAATCATGAATCTTGCACCCAGTGTGCTTTTGTCTTCCGAGGAAATTTAAGATGACATTTGGTGTTTTGAATGTTGTCTTGACTCTCCAGAAAGGAAAAGCAGCTTCGGTTGTTTGTTTTTCTGTGCTTCTGTCTTGTTTGGGGTGTCAATATGCCGCAGCCTATGACAGGCAGCTGATCCTGGGGAACACAGCCAGCCAGAAGGAAGATCCCAGCCAAGCCATGAACTTTAGTTCAAGTGCTCATCTCTGACAGACAATGCCATCCCTTGTGGGGACAAAGAACAGGGACAGAGCTTTGTGTGGAGCTGGTAATGACAATCTGCCCTAAGATTCGCTTTCTTATTAATGCAGGGTTTGTGTTCCTGCCCCATCAAAGACAACTGTGTATTTACTGAAAACAGGGCCATACTTATTGTGTGGTGTCCTGGAAAAACACACAATCCTTCCAAAACCCAAAACCTTTCTGAGAAGTTAAAGCTTGTTAAAAGATGTGAACTTAATCCTTAGATTAGGATTCTCTGTTTAGACATGTTTCCAGCGTTTATTTAATGATCTGGGTCTCCTTGGGTATCCCCCCACACACACACTTGACCTTAACCACCATCTCTGCCCCCTTCCCCAAACTCCCATTTTCCTGCTTTTCTTGTCTGTTCTTTTAATGAAGTCTCTCCCCACACTCTAAATGACACTTATTTCTTAGCACCCTCTTATCTCTCTCTCTCTTTTTAAAGTCCTTTTTGGTTGTAGATGGACACAGTAGCTTTATTTTTTTACGTGGTGCTGAGGATGGAACCTTGTGCCTCGCACATGCCAGGCAAGCGCTCTGCCACTGAGCCACAGCCCCCGCCCCTCTTATTTCTCAACCCCATTTTTCCTATAGAGCTTCTTTCTTCTCTTCCAATTTAAATAATTACAAACTCTCTTTTCCAAGCCTCACCTTTTCTCCTTAGCTCTGGTGTCCTATATCTGATCACCTGAGTATTTTGCTTCTGCAAATGAAACTGGATTGCAAAGTCAACTTGTTTCCTCTCCTCCCTCCTTCCAAAAAAAAAAAAAAAAAAAAACATGGTCCATCTGATTTTTAAATTTTAATTTTTTTGGTCAATGCTACACATCCACTTTCTTTAATGACTACAATCATTTTATTTCCTAAATCAACACTTTCTGCTCCTCTATTTCCTTCTTCCTAAAGGCAAAAGCTTAGACCCTTTTAGCTATTTTGGTGTTTCCTCTACCACCGTTGATTCCTCTTGCTCCTTTGTGGTGCCAGCATTCTCTAGTTTCCCACCGTGGCCTTGATGTGCTGCCAATCTGCCCATCCTCTCAGAATAGTTAAGTCATGATTTCAATTTTCAACAATTATTGTGACCATGTAACTGCATTCAGCTGGGTAAATAGTACTTTAATGACTTTTACTTTCTTCCAAAACTCTGTCTTTTCGGAATTTCCAGAAGTCTTGGTTTTTCATTCAGTTGCCTGTATTCTTAATGCTAATTAAGCTCCAGAATCTTCCCTGGAAGAGGGGATGTTTCTTTATTGTGTGGAACCCCCTCTCCAGGCATTTTATATACTTCTCTGGGGAGACATGGCCCAGGAGCCTCCTGAACTTCCCTCCTAGACTGGCTGCCCTCCAGGCTCAGCTCCCATGGGGGGGTCTCCCTTCACCCCCCACTTGGGGATGGTCTTCCCTGTGCTTGAGTTGAAGTTCGCGTTTCCTGGATCCCCTACCTTCATTTCTTGAAGCTGAACTGTGTAGCAGCTTCCTGAAAAACAAAGTGTGATGGGTAAAATTTGGGGAACCTTGAGGACCTAAGAAAGCATCTTTATTCTGTCTTAACTTTTTTGTCTGTTTTGATTCAGTTATTTCTTTCCTAACTTACAATTTTTTGACTAGGAGTTGAATTCTATTGTATTGGGAGTTATTTCCCTCAAAAGTGTGAGGTCATATGCCATTGTCTACTGGTCTTGAAAACTCTGGTTTCTCAGACTGAATATAACTTGATTTTTTTCTTCCTCTATGGAAGCTTTATGACTTTGTTTTCTTTGTCCTTAATATTCTAAAATGTCATGATTAGGTGCTTAGATATAGATCTATTTTTAAATGTACCATTCTGAGTACTTGATGCTTTCATCTACTGACAACCGTGAAACTTACACCCATTAATTCTAGAAAATTATCTCTCATTTCTTTGTTTTTTGTTATTTGGAGATTAAACTTCCCTAATTTTCTTCTGTATTTTTCTCCTATTTCCTCAAATTTTCCTATTGAAATTTTCATTTCTTCTATCCTACTTTAATTTCAAAAAACTTTCTTGATATGTGTTTCTTTTTAAAAAAATTTTTTTTGTGTGGTGCTGGGCATTTCTTTTTAAAAATTTTAAAAATTTGTTCTAATTAGTTATACATGACAGTAGAATGCACTTTGACACATCATACATAAATGTAGTCTAACTTCTCATTCTTCTGGTTGTACATGATGTAGAACCACACTGGTTGTGTGGTCATGTATGCACCTAGAGTAATAATATCTGATTAATTCTACTATCCTTCTTACCCCTACACCCTCTCCCCTCCCTTCAGTCCCCTCTGCCTAATGCAAAGTAACTCTATTCTTCCCTATTACCCCCCCATACTTATTGTGAATTACATCCTCATATCAGAGAAAACATTTGGCTTTTGGTTTTATGAGATTGGCTATTTCGCTTAGCATGCTATTCTCCAGATTTGTTCATTTATGAGCAAATGCCTTAATTTCATTCTTCTTTAAGGGTGAGTAATATTCATTGTGTATATTTACCACATTTTCTTTATCCATTCATCTATCGAGGATAGATAAGTTGGTTCCACAATCTAGCTATTGTGAGTTGAGCTGCTATAAACATTGATGTGGTTGCGTCACTGTAGAATGCTGATTTTAAGTCCTTTGGGTATAAACCAAGGAATGGGATAGCTGGATCAAATGGTGGTTCCATTCCAAGTTTTCTGAGGAATCTCCATGCCGCTTTCCACAATGGCTGCACCACTGTGTTTCTTTTTTATACTTTTGCTATTGTTTCAAGTTCTCTTTTCTGAGGACAGCCATGAATAGCTTCTGAAAGTCAGTTTTCTTTTTTGGTGCTGGGGATCGAACCCAGGGCCTTATGCTTGCAAGGCAAGCACTCTACCAACTGAGCTATCTCCCCAGCCCATGAAAGTCAGTTTTCTTGATGAAGGGTTTCCTGGACTGTCATGCTCAGCTGCCTGCCGTGGCGGGGTGAAGCCATGTCTCGCACCTTTTTAACTGTGGGCCTTGCTGCACTGTAGCCTGGCTGGGCTGTTGTTGGCTTTTTGCAAGAGGCCTGTTGAACACCCGTGAGAAGGATCTTTCATGAAGACTGTAAGTTCAGTTGCCAGCCTCCCAGTGAGGGCCACCGCAAATCCATGCCAGATTTTGATGAAAACCAGGAGAAGGCGCCTGCTCTGGGGGAGGCCACTCTGCAGGAGTCTGTTTGCCCTCAGGTGGTGCCTTCTGGAGAATGAGGGCGCACCCTGCACCGGGACCCTTAACTGGAGAGAGGAGCCGGATTTCAGTGCCCCATTCAGGGCTGCCCACGTTCAAATGCACTTGGTGGCCCCGGGTCTGGGAGCTGGCCAAGCAAGAGGGTGGAGCATGTACCATTTCAGCCCGCCCGTCTTCAGCACAGGATTTCCAGCTTCAGTTGTGTTTAGCCTTCCCCGTCCCAGAGCTCTCTCTGTTATCTAATTTTTCAGAGAAGAAACTAAAGGACAGTTTCCCAGGAGGTCAAGGGCATTTGAGAGTTAGCAATATGGCTGCCTCTTAGATTTACAGCCTCTTCTTTTTTTTTTTTTTTTTTTTGGCAGGGGGTCCGATGAGGGGTTACTGGGAATTGAACTCAGAGGCTCAACCACTGAGCCACAACCCCAGCCCTATTTTGTATTTTAGTTAGAGACAGGGTCTCACTGAGTTGCTCAGCACCTTGCTGTTGCTGAGGCTGGCTTTGAACTCTCGATCCTCCTGCCTCAGCCTCCAGAGCCACTGGCATTACAGGCATGGGCCACCTCTTTTTAAATCCCACCTTTTCTTACATATCCAGACTGGTGCCACCAATCCTGTATCCTTCGGAGGTTCTGCATTGCAAAGTGGTTTGCTTCTCAGTTTTCCTCACTGCTGGTTTAGAGTTCAGTTATCTCAATTCTGCTCACCCAGTCACCTTTCTTTCTTCAGGTACTGCCTTGCCTCTTCCTTTTTATGCATCATCCATCTAGCTATCTGTATTTTACTTTATTTTTTATAAAACAGGTAATTGAAGTATGGTTGACAGGGCAAGAGCTGTATGTATTTAATGTATGTGACTCAATGAATTTGGCAACGGACACACACACACACACACACACACACACACCTGTGAAACCATCACCACCATCAGGTCAAAGATAAATCTATCGCCTCCCAAGTTTCCTCCTATCCAAGTTATGTATGTATATGTGTGTGTATATATTTATTCTGTGGTAAGAATGCTAAATGTGAGATCTACCCTCTTAGAAAATTTCAAGTATACAATACAGCATTGTTAGTTCTGTGTGCTGTGCTGTGTAGTAGGATCTCCAGAATTGATTTATCTTGAGAAACTGAGATTTTTATACCCTCTGATCATCATTTAACCATTTCCCTCTCTCCGAGTCCCTGGGAATACCCAGTGCTCCCCCTAAATATTAATAAATAAATCAGTTATTTGTGCTCAGTCCAATGTTAAAACTGTATTCACTTTGCAACTACAATTTCTTTTTCCATTCTCCCAATGATGATCATTTGAGTTTTCCATCTTTGGTTATTTATGAATGAAGATACTCTCTGCCTATTCATATTTGTATATATCTCTTGGTGGACATATTCACTCATTTCTCTTGGATATCAGGCCTGGGAGTGGAATTTCTGGGAAGCCATCAGACAGATGCATGTTTCTCTGTTGTAGATTGAGTTTTCCAGGGTGGAATGGGTGAGAGTTCTAGTTGCTCTATATCTTACCATCATTTCATATCATCATTGTTAATTTTAACTTTTTAAAATGTATAGGAGTGTCTGGTGTGGTTTTAATTTGCTTTTCCTGATTAGTAATGAAGGTGAGCACCTTTTCACCTGACAGTTGGCTTTCTGATGTTTTCTTCTTTTGTGAACTTCCTGTTTAAGTGTTTTGTTTCACCTGTTACTTTAACAGGATTCTCTTTCCCTACTGGTTTGTAGGAGTTCTTTATACATTCTGAATATAAATCCTTCGTCACCAAGTGGTCTGTGGCTGACACTTTTATTCCTTTTGTTATGTCTTTTGATGAGCGCTCCTTATTGTCTAAAAGCCTACTTTACCATTAGCTTTCCTTTTATGTTGGAATGCTTTTTGTGTTTTAAGATCTTTACCTACCCCAAGGTCACTTTCAGAAGTTTGTTATTTTATCTTTCACATTAAAATTTAAAATCCATCTCAAGGTGGGGAGGTGGGGGGGCGGATGGCAGAACACCTATAATGCCAGCAATTTGGGAGGTCATGACAGGAGGACCTCCCATAGTTCAAGGCCAACCTCACCAACTTAGTGAGACCCTGTCTCAAAAAAAAAGGCATCATTAATTTTTTGTGCCCCAGAGCATTTCAATTTAGCCTGAGTGAAGTGCTCTATTGCTCTAAAAGATTTTGGTCCCCACATATATTAATTTATCTGAACTTGGCTATTTTAAGTCAAGTTAGGCTCCAAGCTTGGAAAAGCTGTGATGATGTTTTTGGGGAAATAAGTCATTTTCTTAAGTCATATCTCTTAAGTGTCCATTTTGCAGCCTTAATCTATGTCCAATTCTTTTCTCAGGCACTTCAGATTTACAAGTGTGATGCCAATATGCAAAAATTATAACCTGTTTAAAAGTTGGAGGAAACTCAAGAACTAGATTTTCTCTTCCAAAACAAAAAGTGCACCAAAGTAAAACAGGACTTTATTCAAGGTTAACTCAAGTCTGCTGAAGGAACGGTGCGTAGGATTCTCAGTGAGGCGGTAAACAAGTGGAAAAGTACTGGAGAATATTAGGCCATCTGTGTTAATTGACTTTATCCAAAGGAAAAATAAACTCTCATCTTTAGAATAGGAGGCAGTTTTGCATCTGGGAATAAGAAATCCACTGAAATTAGGCTCCTGCTCCCCCAGGAGCTGGGGGATAGGGACTCCACCTCCTTTGTTGGTTACATTTCAAGGAGGTGTCTCCGGGGTCTTTGAGAAAGACTGTCATGGGTCGTAAAGCTGGAAGAGGCTTTTAAAATGTCTTGCATGTATTTCAAAGGAATAGAGAAAGAATTTAAAAGGACATGTTTTCTCAAATAAATGTTCCAAGTAAAAAGAGGTCAGGGGCCTATAGGCAGCAGGACATTTACCTGAAGTTCAGTCAAGATGAGAGGAAAGTTCAGCCCATTTTGGTCACCTCTTCTCTGATGCTCCTCGTCTGCTTACCTCTTGGCAGAGTTTGTGTAAGACCGCCATCTTGGCCAGTGCCAAGGCCCTGCACTGCTTAGAGGGCTGACGGGATGCAAGCCTGAGGCTAGGACTTAAGAGTGAAGTGCAGCTGCTAGTTGCTGCCAGATGCTGGGCGTGAATTTGACACCCGCTTCCTCTCAGTGCAGAAGAGACTCACCCTACTTGGTTCAGCCACTGACCAGACACATTTCCCTGGAGTGAGGACTGGGGCCTAGGGTTGGCTCTGTGGGAGTCTGTGCCTTCCTCTGAAGCCCTACTGCAGACTCACCGGAGCTTATGACAAGAACCACATCCATGGGCTGGGGAGATGGCTCGGTTGGTAGAGTGCGTGCCTTGCAAGCACAAGGCTCTGGGTTCTATCCCCAGAATCACAAAAAAGAAAGAAAAAAAAGAAAGAAAGAAAGAAAGAAAGAACCACCACATCCAGGGTAATCTCAGGAGTATAGCAGAGGTTTAGGGACTCTGTCATCTTGCCTTTTTCACTCCATTTGGTCCCCTGCACTTCTGCCTTCAAACACTGCTACCTTTGTCACCTCCTCCCTTGGGGCCTCAGAAAGTTTTACCTCCTGAACAAAAGAGTTGCTCCTCTGACTGGTTTAGGATGAGTCTGCTTGTGTGGGCAAGGAAGGAATAAGGTCAAAAGGGATCAGTGAGGGGCTGGGGCTGGGACTCAGTGGCAGAGTATTTGCCTAGCATGTGTGAGGCACTGGGTTTGATCCTTAGCACCGCATAAAATAAATAAATAAAATAAAGGCTTGTTGTCCATCTACAACTCCAAAAAAAAAAAAAAAAAGGATCAATGAGATGAAGCAAAGGAGCCATTTGTGGCTGTGCTGGGGACCTGGGATTGGGGACCTGGGATTGGGGACCTGGGATTGGGGACCTGCCTAGATGGAGGAGGTGCAGATGCCTCCCACAGCTTTGGTCATGTTTTCTCCCATACTCTAGAGGAACCCATTTGGAAAATACACCCTTGTTTATTTTAAGTTTAAAAAGTTGATCAAATTATATTGTTATATTGTGTCCATGTATGCATATGTAACATCCCACCATTGTGTGCAACTTTAAGCACCAGTAAAAAAGTATGGGGGAAAATAAAGGGCCACCAAACCCCGAATCCAAACATTTTCTCTGGGTTCTTAGAAGTGATTGAAATAAAACCGTCTCATAGATTGTCAGCGGAAGAGTGGCGCTGGTGAATCTCCTTGCCCCCAAAGAGTCGGTGAGAGCAGTGTGCAAGCTGAAGTCTCTCTTCCTGGGCCTCCTTTCCGGTCACTTTCAGTGGCTTGTCCTGCCACCTGGGTCTAGTACTCTTTTTTTTTCTTTCCAGTTCCCATTTTTTACATGATAGTACAAGACAGTGATGAATAGTGTTGAAAAAGAAACGATAACAGCAAATGAACACCCAAATACCCCCTCTCTCTGAGGGACAGTGGGTCCACGTTACCTCAGTACTGGGGGTAGGTCACTAAATTTAAAGTCCTCATCTTGGTAACAGAGCTTGGGTTTCTACCTTTGCTTTGCCCCTTTCTAGCTGTGTGACCTTAGGAAAAATTACTGAAACTTTCTAAGCTCTTCCTTAAAATGGAATCCTATACAACTCTCAGAAGCGTCAAAGGGATTACATTAGAAAACATAGCAGCCAGCCCTGGCAGTGCCCTAGTATGGGGTTGCCAGATAAAACACAGGACATCCTGTTAAATTCAAATCTCAGACAAAAAACAAATAATTTTTTTCATATGAGTATGTACAAACATTTAAAAAAATTGGGTGTCCCATATTTTTATTTGCTAAACCTGGCCACCCTATCCTGACATGTTATAGGAGCATGGTAAACGTTTTCTCATTTTGACTCATAACTCACCTAAAAAAGGCTTGAGACACTGCCTGATTTAAATGCTGCCATGTTGGGATTTGAAGCATGGGGCGGGGTAAGGAAAGAAGAGTGTAGCCATACTGGCTATTGTCACATTCTTGTTTCAACAAGTACAATGGCATAAGGATGGCACAGAAATACTAAAGGCCAGTGTCCTGATTACTAATTGATATTTTATGAAGTGCTTAAAGAATAATTCTTGCTCAAATGCACTTTTACCTAGAAATTTAAAATTCGGGTTGGAGGAGTAACTCAAGTAGTTGAGGGCTCTTGCCTGGCATGTGTGAGGCCCTGGGTTTGATTTCCAGCACCTTGAAAAGTAATAAACAAACAAAAATAAAAACCGAAATTGTTCATGAAGAGTTTTTAATAACATGGAAAAGTACTGATAGCCTCGTTTTAAGTGAGAAAAGTAGCATAAAAATTATGACTATGTTATTATTTCTACTACTGCATGAAAGTGCACGGAAAAGTCAGAGGAAATATGTGAAAATAACTATGTCATTGGATTTTTTTGTTCATTCCTTCATCTTACTCTTACTAAAGGTATACAGACAAACCTATAATGAAATTATCATCCTTAGATCTTTAAATTACATTAAATTTATAATTTATCAGTTGTTTTAATTTATGAATAAAATTTAATGAATTAAGCAAGTTGTAGGAAATACAACTTTAAACTCATAAGAATGGACAAAAAAGATGGACTGGGGAGATAGCTCAGTTGGTAGTGTGCTTGCCTTGCAAGCACTAAACCCTGAGTTCAATCCCCAGCACCCAAAAAAAAAAAAAAAAAAAAAGAAAGAAAATGGACAAAAAAGAAATTCAGATTACAAAAAAACATATTGTTGATCTTTAAAAATATCATTATCATGAAATAGAACACAGACTGGCAAGTATATAAAACACAAACGTGCAGCTGAACATATCTCTATAGAGGAGAGACACAGGTAACCACTGAAGTCAAGACCGGAACACTGGTGGGGTCTCTGAAGCTTTTAAAAATGTTAATTTTTTCCCCTTCTTCCCTCCCTTCCTTTACATTCAAGCCCCAGGTTCTCTTTCCCAGTCACACTCCTCTCTCTTCCCCTGCAAGCTGGTTTATGTTATTTACTTCTTTTCCTTTCATTTTGGTTTTACAATCTAAATTGAAGCCCTAAAAATAAACAGATCACTTTGACTTATTCCTGAATTCGGCTTAAATGGAGTCATATGGTAAGTACATATGCTTCTTGGTTGGTACTGGGGTTATGTTCCAAAAAACCCATCAAAAGTTGAAAATATCACAATCTGAAAATGCCTGTCCTACCCAACCTCACAGCTGAGCCACACAGTGCACCAAGGTGTTGGCTGGTTAGCCCGGGGACCCCCGGCTGTGTGGGAGCTGCAGGGGGCTGCCTTGCCCAGCGTCTCAAGAGGATGCCACACACATATCGCTAGCCTAGGAGAAGAGCCAAGTTCAGAATTCCAAGTGTGGTTTCCACTTCATGTGCCCATCACTTTTGTATCATCATAAAGATCAAGATATTTAAGGTTGAACCATCCTAAGTCAGGCTTCTTTTACCCAACACACTATGAAGATTAATTCATATTGCGTGGTACTGTAATAATTTATTCAGTTTTGTTGTCATAGTACTATCTCAGGGTAGGACTCTGCCATCATTTCTTTGTCCATTTCGTAATTGCGGAGTATTGGTGTCGATTCCAAGTTTTGGCATCAGGAACGACTGCTGCTTTCAACGCCCTTGCCCCGCCTCCTGGTGCCCACCTCCGCAGTGTATTTCTGTGCGCTGACCTTGCTTTGTGCTAATGAGATTTATACCCATCCATGACCATAAGGGAAAACTGAGACAGTCCCTGGAGTTTGGGGATCAGAAACTGTGGATCTTGTTATCATGTATCGGTTCCTATTCACAATAAATTCATATTTCAAAGGATTGAAAACCCAGCAGTTTTCTTAAATGTCAAATCAACCTGCTGTCATTCTACATTCATTAAAAATTCTTTTAAATGGCAAGAATCAGTCTTAAAAGTCCTTTAATTTCAAATTAATAGCATCTAAATGTGAAGGCCTCTGCTTTGTGACTCACGGAAACATTTGCCAATATTCCAAATTAGACAGTTTTGCTTCTCAGCCAGAATCAGAAATTTCTTTGAGCCAGAAGAGATTTTAGAGAAATCATTTAGTTCAATTCTTTCATTTTATAAATGAATAAATGAAGCCTCCTTCAGGTCAAATGGCTTCTCAAGGTCATTTTTCACTAGTTAGTGTAGAACTAGTACTTCTGATTTCCAACTTTCACTCTTATTAAAATTTCCAAAACCATTGCATGGCACTACCTTTCAAACCACGGCATGTGTAGGAGACTGAGAATGTCATTCTGGCATCCATCTCTCCAATTTATTAATACACCCACGTGAGTACGACTGGTTTCTAGTATCTCATTTTTTACCATAGAGATATGGCAAGATCACACTTATGATGTGTCAATGGTGCGGTGGTCATGTTTCATAGTATGTTGATAAATATAAGGACAGATGGTGGTAAATTGTTAAATTCTTGAAAGTCACTCTCTACGTTTACCCTAACCATCTGTCACTGGCTGTAGAATGGAAGGGTATGAGAGACAGTCACTCTTTGGAAGCTCTAACACTGCGATTCACAAAGGCCAATCTGAGATCTGCTTCTGATCTGTGATGGCATTTTTCTGGATTTCTGTTGTAATATGGGGGAAAAAGGAGTTTTCCCTCAATGTTAATTTTGTTCTATTTCAAAGGACCATCACTAATGCCAAGATTTGTATTTCCTACCTTTATTTATTTACTTATTTTGCAGTGCTGGGGATTTGAACCCAGGGCCTTGTGCTTAGTAAGGCAAGCACTCTACCAACTAAGCTATATCCCCAACCCTCCTACCTTTTTTTGTGTTGAAATGTCCTTTTAAAAATGTTATGTTAATGGTATTTATATTTTAAAATGTTTTGAAAGGCACCACACATGGTGGCACATGCCTGTAATCCCAGCAATTTGGGAGGTGGAGGCAGGAGGATTACAAGATTGAGGCCAGCCTCAGGAACTTCGTGAGGCTCTAAAGTCACTTAGTGAGACCCTAAGCAATTTAGTGAGTTAAAATTAAAAAAAAAAAAAAAAAAGAAAGAAAAAAAGAAAAAAGAGAAAGGACTAAGAATGTAGCCCAGTGGTAAATTTCCCCTGGGGTAAATCCCCAGTACCAATCTCCCCCAAAAATGTTTTGGAGGGCAATAATTGTGACTGTTTTGTTTACAATCATATACTCAGTCCTATGTAAAATGCTTGGCATATAACAGAGAATCAACAAATATTTAAATGAATCAGTAAAATGTTAGCAAACCTAGTTTGGTTGTCAATTGTGTGGGTTGGGGAGGGAGATTTTTACTAATCTGCAGTCTAAAAGTCCAATAACTTTCAGACTGGTACTCCTGAGGAGTAATCCAAAACACCCAGTGTACTGTATTGGAATGTGCCCCCAGATTTATATCTATTCAGAACCTCAGGAAACAGGGTCTTTGAATATGTAATGAAGATGAGGCCATGATGGACTAGGGTGGTCCCCGATCCGTGGCTGGTGTCCTTGTAAGAACAGGTAATGTGGACAGAGAGAA
This sequence comes from Sciurus carolinensis, assembly GCF_902686445.1. Taxonomy (NCBI): domain Eukaryota; kingdom Metazoa; phylum Chordata; class Mammalia; order Rodentia; family Sciuridae; genus Sciurus; species Sciurus carolinensis. The sequence continues at coordinate 68,352,871 of NC_062227.1, forward strand.
ACAGGGAGAAGGCTGTGTGATGGCGGGCGCCAGAAGGCAGAGATTGGAACGATGCAGCCACAAGCCAAGCGATGCTGGTGACCATCAGAAGCCGGGAAGTCAAGGAAGGAGCCTCCCAGGGAGCCTTCTGAAAGAGCATGGAAGAGCACGGCCCTGCCAGCTCCAGAACTGGAAAGGAGCACATTTCCCTTCTCTTGAGCCACTCAGTTCATGGTGCTTGTTACAGCAGCCCTGGAAAACCAACATGCTGAGTAGTTCAGACCACCAGATGGGGCAGAAGGCAGAGGGGGAATGGAAAACATTCCTAGGAACTCATGGTGTCTCCTACAATCTCACTACTGTGGGACAAAAAGGGGAATAAACAGCTATGCTGCTCTTTCAGGGCATACTTGATGACTGGGAGTATGGGGAATCATGATCAGGAGAATATTTCCCATTTTTAGTCATGGAAGAAATAGAAGAAATATTTTGGGATGATGCACAAAGGGTATTTGTTAGACATAAGTCTTGATGGAAGAGGTATTATGTGCTTGGAATAAGTTAGAACCAAAAATGTGTTTTTAAAAATCTGAGTGTAGGGCTGGGGAGTGTAGGGTTGGGGAGACAGCTTAGTTGGTAGAATGCTTGCCTTGCAAGCACAAGGCCCTGGCTTTAATCCCCACTACCGTAAAAAAAAAAAAAAAAAAAAAAGAAAAGAAAAAAAATCTGAGTGTAAATCAATTTTACAAATTAATGCATTTAAAATGTATTGTTATTAAAACAATCACACAAATTAATTTATAAAGGAAATAAATAATTTGGGAAGAGATACTTACATTCATGCATAATTTGTAAATCTAGATTTTCCCTATTTGCCTAAAACAACAACTGTGATTTTAACTGAAGACTGGGAAAAAAACCAACCAACCAACCAGACAATGCTATACATAATCTTCATCAGGGCAGGTATTTTTGTCTATACCATTTTAACTCAGGGTGAATGATACCTACACTTAAAAGTTCTCTAAATACTTAATGAATGTCACAGGTAATTTACATTGTTAGAGGAGAGGGTGGGTCTACATGGCCTTTATTTCTGGTCTAAAACTTCATTATTGTGACATGCAGAACAAGTGTTTATTTCTGTTAAAGCAGGATGTGAGAAACAGGAAAAAGATAAAGAATTATGGGATAAAAAAGATGTACTAAAATCTGAAAAGTGATTAAGTCATATCTATAAAATGGACTACCTGAGATGAGAGAGGTGATCTAAACTCTTTATAGAATTCAAATTGTAAGTTTTATGAGGGAGGGGTAAGACTTTAGAGAGACCATAAGGTCTCATCTGCCAGTGAACAGGGAACATATTAATTCAGTTTGGCCACCTGGGGCCCATTTAGTGCACTAGAGCAGTAATTTGCTAAATGGGTTCCTCATAGTAAAAAAGAACGGGTAAACAGCGAGCAATTTAGGCTTGGTAAACCACTAGTAGCTCAAGGGATATAAAAATGTGAAACTATAATTAGATTCCTTGTTCATAATGTACTAACTAAATGTATTACATTGTATATCACATCTTTCTGAGTTTATTTCTGGACACAGCTGAGCCCTTAACAATTCAGATTGAAACCATCCCAGCTATCAACTCATGCCTCCATTAAAATTCCAACTGCTTATACCAGTTAAAAAAAAAAAAAAAAAAAAAAACCCAACCCAAAGATAGTTCCTTTTATCTTAGATCTGAGGATGCAAACAGGATTAACCTAGATGCAGAACATAGCAAGGCAGTTATAAATCACACAGCAGAAAGTAAACTGTGGCAGTAAATTGAAAATTATTTTCTCTTTCTCTCAACTTAGCTGTGAAAATATTTTAACGAGTTGGCGTCAGGGTTTACAATTTTTATATGTAATGTTTCCTTTCAGAATTATCTTTTAGCATTTTAATATGTTATTCTTTGAAAAGTGGCTAGTCAGAAACACACTATTAGAGTGTATGTTTGGAACACTTTAGAGTGGGGAGAGCATTATGTGGTTTGGGATACTAGCATATTCCCCACGCTTTAAGTGGAAGAAGCTGCTATTTCATGGGTATCTGGAAAGCATTTGTCTTTCATCAAAACTTTTTATTCAGAGAAACTGTATAGTGTGGGTTGGCACAGATGGTCTAGATTCAGTTCCATAACACTGACAGGCTCTAAGTGCAAGTATTCTTGCTCTTGATCAATTTGTTATTTCAACTACAAGGTTATGTTTGATCTGGTGTTAAAAAGACTGTCTCTTTTAGGAACTCTTGTTTTTTTTGTCTCATCTCACCTCCAAGTTTAGAAATTTCATGAAGGTTTGGGGATGGAAGGATCACACTGTGGCCCTTTCTGCTCTGCTTTCTACTCCGATTTTTATTATTCTGAGTAAAATGGAATGCTATCTTTCAGAATACTCTATGCATGAAATCTGGCAAAACTGTATTCTTCAACCCCCATTTTTTTGAAGTGGGAATGTGTTTCCTTTTCTTTGTGCTGAGATACTTTAACAATGTTTATTAACCTCCACCCCATCAATTTGGTAAGAGGTATCCTGATACCAAGTTCCTATCTGCCACAAGTATATGATGTCTCCCCAGCTTCTCCCTGACTCCACTACTTTGAATACTAAACTCCCTGAGCAATGTCTTCCCTTAATTTTCTCCCCTTGGAGGATATATTTTGGTTATGATACCTTGAAAGAATAAACAAAGTTCTTAAGTAATTAAAAAGGCAGAGCCATGGTGACTGTATAAAGCCAAATGACAGGAATCATTGATTAAATAACCAACCATAACTTCTTACAGAGTATACTAATGGACATTGGGTCAATGGTGACAGAATTTTTGATTAGAAGAAACTTACCTAGGCCTTGTTACATTAGGTAAAGAAATAGAACTTTAGAAAGCAGATATATGGGAATAATATACATTTCTTAATATAGCAAAAATTTAAGTGGTTTTGTAGGAGACTAACTAAGGAACTACTGAATATAAAGAGATGTAAAAATTCCATGTTTTAGTATTGAAGTTTATCATGTGCTTTGTTTTATTTTTTATTTTTTAAAATTTATTTTTATTGTAAACAAATGGGATACATGTTGTTTCTGTTTATACATGGAGTAACAGCATACCATTTTCGTAGTCATACATTTACATAGGGTAATGATGTTTGATTCATTGTTATTTTTTCCTTCCCCCCACCCCTCCCACCCCTCTTTTCCCTCTATACAGTCCCTCCTTCCTCCATTCTTGCCCCCCTCCACCCCCCATTATGTATCATCATCCACTTATCAGCAAGATCATTCATCCTTTGTTTTTTTGAGATTGGCTTATCTCACTTAGCATAACATTCTCCAATTTCATCCATTTTCCTGCAAATACCATAATTTTATTATTCTTTATGGCTGAGTAATATTCATATATATATATATATATCTCACAGTTTCTTTACCCATTCATCAATTGAAGGACATCTAGGTTGGTTCCGCAATCTGGCTATTGTGAATTGAGCAGCTATGAATATTGATGTGGCTGTATCTCTGTAGTATGCTGATTTTAAGTCCTTTGGGTATAGGCCAAGGAGTGGGATAGCTGGGTCAAATGGTGGGTCCATTCCAAGTTTTCTAAGGAACCTCCACACTGCTTTCCAGAGTGGCTGCATGTGTTTTGTTTTTAATCTTATTAACGGATGCCTAAATTAAAATACCATTCTTTCCACTTCTACAACTCATAGTGTTAGGGTTGGCCTACATATGGATTAGTACAGTTAAAACTTATGCTGCATTACCTCTTTTCTTTAGAGATTTATACTTTAATATGTACTCATTTTCTTTTATTCCAGAATATTTCATTCAAAGTTCGGTTTATGTTCTCTGACTTCCTTTTGTCTTATTTCTTTTTCCAAAGAGCTTCCTTCCATACTTCCCCCCATGTACTCTGCATCATTTATTGAATGTTGTTCTAATTTATAAACTCTATGAAGGTAGGAATAATGTCTAACATTCGATTGTTGTAAATGTGAGGGGAACACATTTCTATTGTTATTTGTTAAAACAATTGACTTTAATATCTGTCATGTAGGAACTTGTAATCTTCCTAATTAAAAAAAATTACTGTTGATTCAAGTTACATGGAATAGAAATTAGTTTCATGAGATCAAGGGGTAAGACTTTCAAAGAATAATATAGGAACTCATTTTTGAAAATTTCAGGAATCAATGAAAAATGTTTATTTTTGTTCTGCAGCTTTCTCCGATCCTCTTCCATTAAATTGCGGGGAAAATTTAAATACAACTTTCTTTGCTACAGTTCCTGTAGATATCTCTCTCCCCACCAAGTTTGGTAATCTTATCGAAGTTAAGGCAGGACCTGTATGGTAGGTCGTTATAACTATCGAAGTGTCATATGACAATTCAGATTTATAAAGCATTCTCAGGGAGCGTGGTAATTCAATTTAAAAGACTTACTAAATTATTTTTATAGCAAACTGCCTTAATCCAGCCAACAATGTTTCAACTGACCAAAAACAAAAACAAAAAACCCCACCCAGGCCATAACTAAACATTGTAGCAGTAGAAAATAATTTTCCCCCCCTTGAATGCTGAAAGAAAAAAAGCAAGGAAGACAAGAGAAAGCATCCAAGCGCAGCCCATCCGGAATCCAACCACGTCTCCAACCTAACGTTTCTGGCACTATCCACTGTTTTCTGTGTCATTAAGCTACTCCAAACTTCAAGGTCCCTGGGAAAGGAGACCGCAGACCTTTGCCACTTTCCTCCGAAGAGGAGCAGGGGAGGACGGATCCGGCTGAGCGACTGCCACCAAGCAGCTTCAACCATCGTCTAAGAATTTCCAGACCCTCCCTGTCTTCCCGGGCGCCGAGAAAGTGCTATAGCCGTCGGCCAGGCCCACCCTACGGGCCTGTGGTCCTGTGGGGCAAGGGGTGTATTTGTACCTCGCCCGGCCAAGGGAGGACCGAGGGCTTCCGTATGATTTAGGGGTCCTGAAAGCCGTCGCCCCCAATTAGCGGGGAAAATAAGTCATCGGGTGAGCAGGAGTGGGCGAGTAAGGTCCAAGCGAACGTTCCCTGGCACAGAGTTCAACAGCAGAGGGCACAGTACCCGCTGGCCAAGGCGGGCTGCGGGCGGCAAGCAGGCGACAGAATTCAAGGGCCGCTGGGGCTTGTAGTTCGCCGGGTTTCCCTCCCGCAGGCCGGACCCCAGCGAGAACACAACTCCCGAGGTGCACCGCGCGCCCCTCCGCGCTGTCCGCTCCGAGCTCGCCCAGGAACCTCCCGGGAAAGGCTCCGCCCCGCCCTCGCACGCACGCCTCACGTTTGTTTACCCTGAAGCCCCGCCTCCCTGCCGTCCGCCGGCTCTCCCCGCTGCTCCTTGGAATGCCGTCATGCTAGCAATGCATATTCATGAGATCCGCGCGGAGTCCCCGCCCTGCTTGCCTCTCGCCTTCCCGCTCCCCGCGCTTGATTAATATTCAATGAGCCGGGCTCCGCGGCTGGCTCGCGGGGGAGCGGGCGGGGCCTGGCGCTGGGGCGCCCGCGACCCGCGCGGGGAGGGCGCGTGTGGGGGGGCGGTGGTGGCGAGGCGGGAGCGCGGGATGGAACACCGAGACACCGACGGAATGCTCCGAATTGCCACATAATCCCTTGGAACGGCGGCGCCGAACGCCATTGGCTTCTCCCTTGTCGGCGGCGGTGCCGTCTCCCACCTTCGCCTCACCTCCTCCCTCTCCGCCCGCTGCCTCCGGAGCTGGGGGGGAAACGCGAAGCCCCACTGCAATGGAGCCCGCCGCCGCGGCGCAGCGACTCCCCGACACTAGCAGGGAGGACCGAGCTCCGGCTCCGGCGGCTACCGCCGCAGCGGCGGCGGCGGCGGCGGCAGCAGCGGCCGCGGCGGCTCTGGCGGCGGCGGCCGGGGGCGGCCGGAGCCCGGAGCCCGCGTTGACCCCGGCGATTGCGAGCGGCATCGGCGGCGGCGGCGGGGCGCGGGAAGAGGGCCCCGGCGAGGCGCAGCCGGGGCCGCTGCCCGGCAGGGTGGGGGGCACGGCACGCAGGCGGCGGCGCGGGGCGCCCCAGCCCACCGCTGGTGGGGCTGCCCCGGGGCCCGGTGCCGGCGGCGGCGCCAACTCCCTGCTGTTGAGGAGAGGGCGGCTGAAGAGGAATCTGTCCGCGGCCGCCGCCGCCTCGTCGTCCTCGTCGTCGTCCTCGTCGTCGTCGTCCTCGGCTGCTGTCGCCTCGCACTCCCCTAGCGCCGCCGGCCTCCCCTCCTCCTGCTCGGCCTCGGCGTCGCTGTGCACCCGGAGCCTGGACAGGAAGACGCTGCTCCTGAAGCACCGGCAGATGCTGCAGCTGCAGCCGTCGGATCGGGACTGGGTGAGGCACCAGCTCCAGCGGGGCTGCGTGCACGTCTTCGACCGCCACATGGCCTCGACCTACCTGCGTCCGGTACTCTGCACACTGGACACCACGGCCGGCGAGGTGGCCGCCCGTCTGCTGCAGTTGGGCCATAAAGGCGGTGGCGTGGTGAAGGTGCTGGGCCAGGGACCGGTACCTGCCACCGCCCCGGCCCGCGCCGAGCCGCCCCCCGACGTCGGGTCCCGGCTCGCGCCGCCTGACCCGCGGGACCAGGAGCCGCCTCCCGCGAGGAACAGGCCGGGTGCCGTCGGGGGCTCTCCGCGCGCGCCTCCCGCCGACCTGCCGCTGCCCGCCGGCGGCCCGGGCGACTGGATACGCCGCGCCTCACGCGCCAGTCCCGCGCCCTCGGACTCCAGCCCGGGCGAGCCGTGCGCCCCGCGGCGTCTAGACGGCGGGCCCGCGGGCCCGGCCTCCGACACGGAGAGCTTCAGCCTGAGCCCCAGCGCAGAGAGCGTGTCCGACCGGCTGGACCCCTACAGCAGCGGCGGCGGCTCCTCGTCGTCGGAGGAGCTGGAGGCCGACCCCACGCCGGCCCCGACGGTGGCCTCAGGCCAGACCCGGCGCGCTGGCCGCCCTGCGCATCCCCGGCCGCCCTCCCCGGCCGCCTCCCCGCCGCGGCCGCAGCAGAAAGCCCTGAGGGCCGTCGACGTCCCGGGAGGGGCGGCCCGCGAGGGCCGTCAGGAGGAGGCGGCGACCCCCCGGAGGAGTGGGGCGACCGCGGAGAAGGCGCCTCCGCCGCCCACGCTCTACGTGCAGCTCCACGGAGAGACCACCCGGCGCCTGGAGGCGGACGAAAAGCCTTTGCAGATTCAAAATGACTACCTCTTCCAACTGGGATTTGGGGAGCTGTGGCGGGTGCAGGAGGAAGGCATGGACTCGGAGATCGGCTGCCTCATCCGCTTCTACGCAGGTAAGGAAACCACCTGCATGTTGACCTGTGGGTGCACACCCTGGCCGGGACCCAGAAGCGGTTCGGGTTGCCCAGTCCGGAGTAAGTGCGCGCCTGGGAGCGCCTTTGTCTGGTGCCGCTTTCAGCTTTCATAGTCTAGCTCTGCGTTGAGCCATCTCTAAACCTGCGAGTTCAGTCCGTCTCGAGGCCCGAGACTGGAAAGCAAGGTGGCGGTGGTGGCGGAGTCACCGGGAAGTTAGAGCAAGCAGGGACTCCTGCAAGGGGCAGCCCCACGTTTAACTCTGAAGTGCTTACTTCAGGCCTCTGCTCCGGCCGGTTGGGTTTCAGGCAACGCTCACGTGGACAGTCCAACACCCGAGGAGAATGACCAGCAAAAGTGCTCCAGAGCACCCTCCCCACGTTCGATTGCCCGCAGGTTCCCATTCATAGACCAAGTAGAGCCCCGTGCCACTCTGAGCTCACTCCTTGTCAACTGCTGCCCTTGTTTGTTCCACCCTCTGCCGTGCTTATTGACCGGTGGAGTCCTTGCTGACCACCTGACAGATGTGCTCCTTCCTTTTAGTGATATTTCTCCCCAGCACTTTTTAAAGAGCTTTTCTTCAATTTCCTTTACACGTTTGACTCTTGCATCAAAAATCATTTTTTGCCTGTTTCTCCCAGCCTTTATATATTGCAGTAGAACTTGAAATAAGGTTTGTAGTAAGAATTGAAGTGGTTACTGTCTCTTCACAAGTCATCTAAAATCCCCCTTACTCTTATTTCGGTACCAAATCAGATACTTGACTAGGGGTAAGTAATGTAGTGTTTCTCTTTTGACTAGAGACTTGAGTGGTACTAAATTAGGGAACTGTAGATCCTGGTTGTTGTATTTGAGTTTTATAAGTTGTTTGCATCATTTTCCTCCTCTGGTTTGAAGAATTAAGTTCTTAGTCATAAGACATTTTATTTTAAGTTCACATTACAGAATTAAATCAGGAGAATTAAATTTTTTGTCAACTTGAGGTTTTCGGGGAATGATGGTGGAAAAGTGATCATACCATCAACTTTGTTAATCTGTAGCTATTCTTTCAAATTTAATGTGTTTTGGTCCAACCTGTATCCTAGTGGCAGTTTTTCTAGTTTGAATGAAGAAATCTTTACTCCCACCTTGAAGTCTGGGTGACTGATACCATATCCCTGATGAGATGTTCTTGTAAGTTTCATTGAAGTTTTACCGAATTTCTTAAGTGAATTTTTCATAGATCTTTGTTTTATAAAGAAAATCAAATCTTGATAGCATTTGCAGTATGCTATGCCTTTTAATTTCTGTTCAGAAAATAGGTGATTTTTTTAATGTGGTAGCACAATTATATTTTTCTCGTACCTCATGTAATTTGGAAAATATTATTTTTCAAAAGCATTAAATAGTAATCACACTTGGAAGGACGATATTTTAAAATGAGAAGATAAAGTCATTAAAATTAAGTGATTTGGAGGGAAGCAGATATAAAGTGAAGTATATATAAATAATATTTGAGCATATTTATGTGGAAGGAACTCTTCGTGATTGTACATGTTGACTACGGGAAAAGTTGTGGGTGTCACAGTTATGGAAGTTAAATGTTTGATTCTCTTTGTCTCTTCCAAGAGTTTCTAAAATATTGTGAGTGATAAGCAATTGTTTTTTTCCTAATTCAATGTAAAAATGACAAGTCTTTTAGTTAAATCTTACATTTCCGGCATGTTAATTTTTATTCTCTATGAAAAGCTGTAATCATTACCTCATTCTGAACTTAGTGCTTTATTTCTACATGCACAGCATGAATACATATGTCTCTGTGTATACGTTCATAAAGATGACAAAAAGGGATGCCACACACAGTATGCATGCTTTTTTGAATATGAACCTAGCATACAGGTGTTCTACAAGGAGGATGCCTGATTGCTAAAAAGATGTCTGATTCCTTATTTTGGCTTTTAAATAAAGTTGAGCTTATTTTAAGTGTAAATGAATATACCAAACATCTCTGCACTGATACTCATTTTTTGTTATAGAACAAAACTTAGTATGTGGTGAATTCACTTGAACTTTTGCAGGGAAGTTTATTTATTGACAAACAAAAGGGCCTTGCTGTAAGGTGATCTCTTACCAGAACATTGTCAGGATTTAGCATAGTGTGAAGGTTTGCACCAAGCTGAAGAGATTCCTAGAAATTAGCTCTGTGCTCCAATGGAATATAGGACACTGCAGAAAGAGAATGTTACGCTGTTAATTCTTTTTCTTAGGAAAAGGAAAATCGATGTTTGTTTTAGATGACATCCTTTGAGGGTGTTGAAAAATTCTGTACCTTATGTGTTTTTATAATTTTATATATAATTATTCATGAGTTATTGCGTCTTTTTGATTATGCGTAGGTGGAGTTAAGACTAGATAGGAAGTTGCCTTCCAGGCCTTTTGAATATTTTCCTATATTTAAATTGAGTTTATTGTTTATTATCTATCTGGTTTATCTAATCTGTTACTTTTTTAAAGAAGCTCTTATCTAGTAGAGAACTTTGTTCCTCCTGAGGGTCACCTTTCAACTACATTTTAGTATTTATAACCAATTCAGATTGTTCTTTAAAGGCTTTGAAAGCCATTTATGGTTGCTTTGACTAGTTAAATATTTATTTGGGTAAAGTAAAAGAAGTCTTTAATGAAGTTGAAGGTAGATAAAAGGTATCATCTAATTACAGAGTTGATAATGAACACTTATTTTGAAAATTGTTATTGCACCAATAACACAATGATTCTCTTAGCTGTTTCAAGTATGAGAAAATTTTCAAGTATTTGAAAATTTGAAAATTTTATCTGAGGTTACTTTCATATGCTGATAATGGTCACATTTAAAATCAGACAACTTCAATTTTACTTGAAAGAGTAATTTTAAATTAAAAAAAGTTTAAGAACTTAGGTTGCCTGACGTAAGTTATGGATTCCTAAGCAGGAATGAGCTCATGTTTTAGACTCCCTGTGGAGTCTGTGTCATTGTGCAAGGGCATATGAAATTATATTTTTTGACTCTTTTTCTAATACCTTTTAGGTCTATTAATATAGCTATTTTAGTTCTAATTTAATAATGAGAAAGGATGTTAACAGAAAGACGAATACACACATTGTACCTAGTGAACAAGATGTTTTTGTGTGTGATTCCTTGAGGTTGCTTGGAAAACAATCTCCTTACCCTCTCATATTTCTTCTCTTTTTCTCTCTGGGCATGATCAATCCTTAACATAGTTTTCTACATGGAAACCAAGAAGGAGTAGTGCAGCATTATACTGTAATATTGACAAGCAGGTTCTTATTACTATAATTACAGTAGTATTGAGCAACATGGTTTGAACATGTGACACCAGTGTGTGCTGAAACAGTGCTTTTAAGTGCAAAAGGTTTATTTTTGTTTTTGATGAATTTTTTTAATTTATACCTTACATTTGTTGTTTTTGATGTAAAGTACATGCTGTCTTTTTCTTGGTAACTGGTTTGATAACATCTGTAATACATTGAATTTTATTATCTTCAAAATCTTAAAGGACTTTCACATAAATCATCTCATTTGGGAGGAGTGGATATCAGTCTTCTTTTCAGATGGAGAAACTGATGCACAGAGATATTTGACTCTTGTAGTTTTTCAGTTTTTGGCAGGACTGAGAGTAGAGAGCTAGGATACTCTCTTTTGCAATTCATATCACTTTCCATGAATTGAAGTGGAATTTCATTTGCACTTGAATTTTTTCACTTGGTTAAAAGCATCTAGAAACTGTGTGTGTTTGCTAGTAATGAGGTGGTACAATTCTCTAGTCCTGAATGATATTCATTGTAAAATGTGGACAATTCTATTTTTATCACTCTGCCTTTAAAAATGTAAAGAACCCAAACTGGAAAATAGGTAGACAATACAAAAAGTTCTAAAAGTATTCTCAGTATTCTGTTTGCAAATATTGATACTTATATTTAAGGAAATGACGCAAAGTTTACACGATGATTCTTTATTCTCTTATTCAAGTATGTCTGATTTGTTAATTTTGTGAATCTCCATTGGGAAGTTGGAAATTAGAACTATATCTAAAGAGAGGATAACTTTTGAGAGGGGATTGTGATTAATGTAGTTCCTTTAAAACAGCTTTTAAAGTACTGAAAATAGCCCATCATTTAAGATCTTATCCGTCTTTTATTTTAAAGTAGAATTATCTGTACTTTAGTCATGAATAGTGCTTTATTGGTACTACTATGCTCTTATACCATTTTTGTAATTCATGTTATATAGTTAGCTCTTCCTGAATTTCCTCATATTTATTCCTAAAATGGTGTGTATTTTGTGCTCATTAAAATGATCATAGAGAAAGGAGATAGGTGTAAATGAGTTTGTGTAAAATTTCAGTGTTGAAGGTTGTATCTTTTTCTTGCTATAAGAGTGTCACATTTTGGCTTAGGATGTAGTTCAGTGGGAGAGCACATGCTTAGCATATGTGAAGTCTTGAGTTCTATTCCCAGCACACAAAAAAGAATAAGACTGCCACATCTGCTACCTTCAATGATTAGTTATCCAGAGTTTTTGTTGAGGATGTGTTTGTTGTTTCTCATTCTCAGAACCCTGAATTTATCTTTTGATTTGTTAGTACCTTAGCATTCACTAACATTGTATATGATCCAGACCTAGTATGATACTTGGCATTTTTGTTTAACATTTATTGAATTGAGTTTGTGGAATTTTTTCCAAGCAGCTGGAGGTGTGTGCCCTGATTCTTCAGCCTTGCATCTTCTTTGGTCCCCAGGGGTGTGTTAAACACGTATATACACAGAGGTATTTCTCCCATGGCAGGAGATTTTAGATGTGCCACATGCTATTAATATCTTTTATTTCATACCAGTCAACTCTGCCAACTTTGAGAGAGCAGTTCTTGAAGTTTTCATAGAGTTAAGAGCCCCCCTCCCCTTTCAGAGACATCTCTTACCTCAACTTTGAAATGAATTTAATGAGACATCTGTCAAATGAGGCATCTTAGATTTAATGATTTTGTTGTGTGCCAGGGTTTAACATGGTTCAGTCTGCTGGACAGGAGAGGGGTTTAATTGTACTGTGAAAGTTGAGAGATCCTGGAATCCTATTCAATAGAAAAACTATTCCTTTAAAGACACCTGACATTTTGAAAAGGAGAAAGAGATGTTATCAAAATGTCTGAAACAGAATGAGGAAATAAAATCTCACCTTCTAAAACCCACTCCACCCTTTAATCACATGCATCTGGTGGAATAGGGGTAATGAGGGGTTTTGAATCTTGGCCTAATGTCACTTGCTTCTAGGACAAACCCTTTTTTATACTTACCTTTGGTTTTCTAAAGATTGTATAATTAAAAAAAGAGTTGACCAAGTGGATTCTTTAGATGCATTAGGTATTTATAACCTAAGGCTGTATGACTTACTGTTTGTGTGTGAAACTTCAGTTCTAGGATTTAGAAAATTTCATTAAATTGAAACTCAAGGATCTGGAAAGAAGAGTCTTTAGTGATATATTTTGATCAAAGAACATTAAGATATTTGATTAACTGAAATAACAGCTCTTTCAAGTTGTGTGATATTATCCTTTTTATCAAACATAAAAACAGTTACTGATTAGTGAAGATTATTAGACTTTAATTTTGGAGTTGGAATGGTTCTGTTGTGTTATCAGCAGTTGGCCTGGTATACCTTTAAGTACATTAAATGAAATAAAGCATAACCATCCCATAAAGTCACATTCATGCTATAATCATTATTCCCTGTTGTATTTTTGTATTTGAGATTGTTTATATATGTTATATATTTAATGATAGAATAAAGTGTCTTGTTGAAGTATCAATCTAGTGGACTCTGCATTTGTAAACCAAATGTTATGTTGGAAACTGGGTGAAATGCTCTATTTGTATCTTGTACATATTTTATGAGTTTGCAAATAGTTAAAAACAAACAAGAGATATCCAGAATTTTTGGCACATATATTCCCAAGTGAAGCTTGACGAAAAGTAAATTAGTCTCATTTCCAGTTATGTGAAAGCATTTAGTTCATAAAATTTGAAATCATTTAGTTTTGGACCCATTTTAATATGAGTCAAATCTATTTAGAAATCTAAAGTTTGAGATAATTTGAATTATATTTTTCTTTAGTTTTTTCCTGCATTCTTTTCAAGCAGGAAAGGATTTGTATTTGTTGCTATCATTTTTTATGACTCATATATCTGATGAAGAGCCGTTGGAAAATGAATCTTTTCATATACCTGCCTCAGTTAATAATATGTTTGAACATTTGGGCTTTCTTTTCAAATACCAGACATGTTTTTAAATATAGCAAAAAAGAGGTATGATTTGTACTTGTTTTCAATGGATATTAATAATTATCTGGATTTTACATTCAATTCATTCCTGAAACATGGTCCAAAGATTGAAATTTTATTCACAGAACCAGTTTTTGACCTTTACTAGAGTGTGAGAAATGTATTCCTGAGGAATTCTTTCTTAGTTCCCATTCTTGTGCTTTAAGAGCTTGTTTGGTTGGTACCTTAATGTTGAAGCTATATCTTGTGGGTCTTGAATTTGGCTTGATGCTGTGTGTGTGTTTGTGTGTGTGTGTTTAGAGTGAAAGTAACCCTTTTCTTTTAAAAAAACAACTTTGGGGAAAATTTTATACCCATTTATCTCAGTCTGGTTGAAAGAAAATGTACTGTATTTTAAACTGGTTGGAAGTCTGGTGCTGCGGCACATGCCTGTATCCCAGCTATTTGGGAGGCTGAGGCAACAATTGCCTGTTCAAGATCAGCCTTAGCAACTTAGTGAGGCCCTAAGTAACTTAGTGAGACCCTGTGTCAAAATAAAAATAAAAAGGACTTGGGATGTGGCTCAGTGGTTAAATACCCCTGGGTTCAATTCACCTTACCAAACCAAACCAAACCAGACCAGACCAGACCACACCAGACCAGACCAGACCAGACCAAAAAACCAAACTACACAAAAAAACAGGTTGAAGAATTGGAAAATGACCTTGGACATTCTTTTTAACCTGTCCTAGGCTTGGATTTCCTTATCTATAAAAATGATGGGATTGAAGTAGAATAAATCGATGATGTCTTCCAACTCTCAGCATTGTGAGACTACATTTGGAGAGCCCGTTGTTTAGAAAGTTTTTGAAAGTTTATTGAGTTCTGTAGGACATGAACCTGTCTTTATTTTATGGGAAGGGAACAGGCTTAGACCTAATACAAGACAGCCTGAGATTTGCAACCAAAGTACACCTCCTTTTTAGTAGATTAGAACTAAAAGAGAATAGATAATGTTTTTTTCCACCCTATTTTTGTGAGCCTTAATTCCCAAAGTAAAATTCAACATGCTAGAAATGAATTTCAAGAAGTACGATTGGGGCTGGGGGTGTAGCTCAGTGGTAGAGCCTTGCTAGTGTAGTGTGTGCAAGGCCCTAGGTTCAATCCCAGCACCACCACCTAAAAACAAAGACACCCTCTTTAAGTTCAAATAAAATTATTTTCTTAAAATTGACTTGTAAAGTAAGCTCTCTTTATAATCCAGTATACAAAGTTTACTGTAATAACTGTTTTTAGAGGGATCCAAATGTGTGAAATTTGCTGGTTAATTAGCTTTAATTCATGGTAAGCCGTGGTTCTCTTGCAGTGCATTGTAGGGGATAAAACACTTAAAGAAAATGAAATTTTTGCACTGTTTTTATTAGATTACAGAGTTTAGAATGCCACAGAGGTTAGTCCAATATCTGTTTTTTTCTAGATGAGGAAAGTAAACCTGTAGGGGTTAAGTGTGATCCAGGACCATTCATCAAATCAGCCCCAGAATTTTTAGTTTGTCTGGTGTTCCTTTTTCCACATAGTGAACTAGAAAACTTACTTTTTTTTTTGGTGGTGCTGGGGATTGAACCCAGGGCCTTGTGCATGCTAGGCAAGCACTCTACCAACTGAGCTGTATCCCCAGCCCTGTTTTTGATATTTATTATTCAAATGAAAATTAGAAAATTAGAAAAATCATGGGTATTTGGTGATTTCTGTATTACTTCACGGTTTTTTTACAAGGTTTTTTTAGTTTTTTCTCTCTGATCAGTGAGAGGTTGCACATCACTTTGACAAATTTTAAGGGGAGAGCTTCTAATGGAACATCTGGATACTTTTATTGAACAGAGGAAAACTAGATTTCATCAGTGACGTTACCCTTTGGGGGACTTACGATAAAACTTTTTATAGACGGTTGGCCGAGAAGAGATACAGTGCTAGAAAATCAGTGTTGATTCATCCAGTACTTTGAAGTTGAAATTGTTAGAATAATAGAAATATTGGAAAAGAGGAATCATTAAATTTTAAAAAATTAATTGGGAGAAAAATTTAATAGATTTTGAGAACAAATTCTCATCCCAAACATACATGCATTAAAAAGACACATTATATTAATTTTTAAAAAAGCTGTCATCTCACAACTAATTGTATATAGCATATTATCCTAGTACATGTACACAGTTCTGCCTTCATGTGATGAAAAATTGAAACAACTCTGTTCAGTATTCTTTGGGCTTTTGTTGTGAACTGATTTTGTAAGTCTATATTATGAAATCTGTCACTGCTTTGAATTCTCTTTTTAGAGAGTGATAAAAGAAATGTCCTGCTCCTGTTAGCAGAAAAACAGTTTGTGAACCTTGGGAACAAATTTCCAGATACTTTCAGGGTTATGAGAAGTTTCCTGTAATATCGATTTGTTTCCATTTTAATTTAATCATGTACCTAAAACAAAAGTTTTAGCCTGTAATATAGAAGTTAACTTACTGAGTCAACTAATTCCCCAAAGATTATTGTTCATTTTTAATTTGAGGAAAGGAACTCTTTTATAGTGCAGAAGTACAAAAGGGTAAAATTACATTGCATCTGGCATAGAGAATATGTACTCCAGATGCTGAAGTACAGGAGAGATTTATCTTGATTGTCTCTCTGAGGTGGTGTGGCTGTTGTACAGCTGACATTCAGTTTTAAGTTAACAGGGAACTCTCCTGCATAAACACTGCTATAATTGGTAGACTCATTCTCTTCCTTATACATACACTTGCCTGCATGCACGTGTTCCCCACTGGGGGTTAAGGTAGGTGGTAACAGGAGGTGGTAGTTGTATTTATGGATGAAGAGTACTGGTGGCATAAATGGTCTTGGGGAAAAAAAATCTCTAAAAAAGTTTGCATTTCTTAATTTTGTTCAACTTTTTCCCATGCATTTATTGGTAATTTACCATACTGAAAATCTCCCCTGGCCCACCATTTTTTTTTTTTTTTTGCTTTTGCTTCCCCCACCCCCGACTTATAGATCTCTTTAGAGGCACACAAGGGAAACTAGTTTGGTTTTCTAAGATATTAATATTTCTTTATCTGTTCACTTTTATATCAGTCTTTGCCTTTATGTTTTCAGAACCTACTTACTAAAGCCTTCCCTACCTTAAGATTTAAAGAAATTCTCCAGTATTTTATTGGGGAATTTTGTAGGTATATTTTCTGTGCTTTAAATTTTAATCCGTTTTTTGAGTAAGATAGGAAGTAGATAAGTTAAATTGTTCTGACATTTTTTTAATTGGATAATTTTTGTTTTTTTTTCACTGATTTAAAATGCTATTTTTCCTCCAAATTTTTTTTTAACTGATAGAGGATTAAAATTTTGTCATATATGATATGATTACTATGATTTGAGATAGTATATAATTTAGTGACTTTTGCATTTGTTGAGGAAAAATAAGGAGAGAGGGAAGAATCGTTAGCTGATTTATCACCGCATTTTATTTTATTTTTTTCCTTTTTTTTTTTCTTTTTTACAATAATGGGGATTAAACCCAGGGCCTTGCTGAGTTGTATCCCCAATCTCTTATTTAAAATTTTGTTTTGGCATAGTGTCCCACTAAATTGCCCAGGCTGTCCTTGAACTTGGCAATGCTCCTGCCTCAGCTATCTAAGTAGCTGGGATTATAGGTGTGCGTCATTATACCCAGCTCTGTCTTTTTACTTTCCAATTTCCTATGCCATAATTTTTCCAGAATTGCCATGACTTTTAGGATGGCAACTCATGAATTTATTTCAATACTCCTTTCTTGTGAATTCTTTATCTTTTCAAAGTGACTAGGATGCAGCTTGAATTTATATAAACTACTGCTTAGATGCAGTTTATGTACTTTACATATTAGAAGTGTTTTTTATTTTTATTTTTATTTTTATTTTTTTCGGTAGTAGGGATTGAACCCAGAGGCTCTTAATCACTGAGCCACATCCCCAGCCCTTCTTATTTTGTTCATTTTGAGACAGGGTCTCACTAAGTTGCTGAGGCTGGCTTTGAACTAGAAATTAGAAGTGTAGTTTTTAAAAACATGATTCCCATTTTCCAAATTTTGAACTCTGAATAATTTATCTTTCATCAGGCAGCAATCTTAGCTGCTTACTTATGCTGGAGAACTTCCTTTTTTTTCCCCTTCTGGAGGAATTCTGGGATTGTTCTGAATGTCACTATGAAATACATGTTTATATTTTCAATTTAGAAGAAGGAAGGTTGGCTGACATACCCCTTGAAATCTGTGAACTTCACCATTGGTACGTTGAGGCTTTCTTTAGTTGACTTGGGAAGGAGGTTCAATTGATCATAACCACTGTTCTAATGCTACCTATGGTGCTGTTCAGACAAACTCCCAGTAAAGACGAAGTCATTTTAGTGCAGGTAAGGGAAGGATAAAGTCAACTTAGGGGATATCAGATATAGAAAATTCAAATTACAACATCTGCCACCTTTGGTAAGTAGCTTTTTATGGTTTAGTGACTGAATCTTAAGTGACCAAGACACAAATAGTACTATTGTATGTTGTGGCTCATAAGATTCAATTTGGTGGCAAACTGGGTTTCCAGCAAGCTTTTAGTTGTATTGCTGAGGTTCCAAATCATCTTTCTTTGTTTAGAATTTAGATTTAAATATATTAACACTTAAAGTGAAAATCTCCAGGCCTATTCCTGTAAGATACTAAATGAAATAAAATTTGGTTGCTGAACTTAATTAGGTTCTTTCCTCCACAATGACTAACCAGTGGCCATTTTTTTTTTTTTTTTCCAATTTCAGTAAGTGCAAAAGCATTAAACTGCCTCAGCATAGTTGTATCCTGCTATATAATGTCCAAGAAATTGTGTAGTATTTTGTTATTTATGAATATTTATATCACCCTATGTGCTAAACACGTAAGTGCTTTATAAATATTAACTAATACTCAGTACAACCCTATGAAATAGATCTTTTCTCCCCAGTGTCAGAGCAGTTTGGTAACTTGTCTGGATTTGTACAGTGAGCAAGGTGGAAGCAAAATTCAAGTCCTGGCATCTAATGCCAGAGTTAACTGGTGAGTGTTCCCCTCTGACTTGCTTAATATAGAAAATTTATCCGTAATACACTTCTGTGATCACATCAGCATTTGGGAAGTGCAGACTTTGAACTAATTAGGATTCTGGACTTGAGTTCTATAGACAGACGTAATCCCTTCTTGCTGCATAGGGTGTTGAGAGGATCAAATGAGATAATGGAGTGAAGGTGCCTAGGACCACAGTAGTAGTGTCACAGACCAAGCCCTAGTCACTTTGGGGTGAACTAGGCACTTTTACTTAGAGTAGAAAGCACTAATTGAGAAACTGAAGACCGGTGTTTGACTGTGGGTTATCTTTACTTGATGTTGAGACCTATAATAAAACCTTTAACCTCCTTCAGACTATTTATTACAGAGAAAAAAGATGATTTTAAAAAGTCTATCTAAAGAACTTTGAGCCTCAGATTTGATGATATATGTGAAAGTGCTTTGTAAATTGAGATATTACATAAATTTAATATGGTTTCATTATTTTTAGCAATAGTAAATTGCCGCAGATGTAATTAGAGTTATTAGGGCTCCTTAAGGAAGATGGGATATACTTTGGTTGAGCACTGATCCTCAGTAATGTGGAAGACTGTCCACATTCATTCATTCATTCCTATTGGTATCTACTCTGTCAAAGGTGCTTTTGATTCAAAGCTGACTACTATGAATTGTCTAGACTTCTTTGAAATACTTGTAGATTTGAGGGCTTATTTTTGGAAACAAAGAAGGTAACATTTACAGGAAAGTATGAAAGTGTTCTCATGGAGGTGCAGTATTCACAGGTTCCTGTAATGGCAGAAAAGGAGAGAGACTGCTAACTCCATGGGGTACACCCCTAGAATGGGTAGACTGTTGCCTTAATTCTGGGATCCTAAATTGTTTTTGGAGAAACTATGAAGTTTTGGTTCAAGGTCTAGTCAGACTGTTAGGATTAGCTATTCCAGTTTAATCTTTGAAATTTATTAAGTTACACCTAGGTATCTAGTTCTTTTTATCTGCTTGAATCATTTTGGGCTCCATTTGGTATCATAGTTCATGAGTATCTGAGTTCTGAGTTGAGTATTTATTTTGCTTTTTTGTAAAGAAAATGCAAATGTACGCACGTTGAAGTTGCACTGAAACCTGGCAGTGGACCTGTAGTATACTGAAAGACATTCTCTTATTTCCTTTTTTAATAAGGCCTTTAGCATTTTGTTTTTTCTATGGATTTATGAGATTTATGGGAAATACTGTATTTATCTTCTGAAGGCAGGTCCTTTAGTTTAGTGTCATATAGACCATATATCAATGTATAATTTGAAAGATGATGAATTTTGGTGGTGACCTGGGGGTATTTTTTAAAAAAATCTTGAACATCGGTCTGGATTTTTGACTGTTCATGATGCGGAATTTTTTTGTTTTTTTAAAATTTTTATTTCTTGTGTTGTCTAGGAAGAAAAAGAACTCTTTAAGTGTCCACATAAGCACAAAACAACTTATTAGCTCTTTTATCCATGGCTATAAAACCTGTGCTACACACATGACAAGTTAAGTCTTTACTAATGAGTTGTTATGAGTTATTTTTGTCTGAGGTAGAAGACAAATGACTCTGTGAAACATTGTCTCATGTAATAACATGCATGACAACCCTGGAAAAGAGCTTCATTTTTTTAGTTTTTAAATTATGGCAAATGATATAAATTCAGGTTCCTCTTTACTAAAAGAAGTCATATTTCTAATTTAAACTCATCAATATTCAGGCTAATTACCTGCCAGTGTGTATTTTCCACCATCCTTTGCACCTATTTGCCCTTTATGTAAAATTTTAGAGAGACTTCAGTTAACTCATTAGAGCAATCAATACCTGACAAGCTGATTTTCATGGGGGATATTCACAGAAGTATTAGCAGCAATGTAATCATAAGGAGAATAGTTACTGGCCCTTGTGAATATTAAGCAGAAGCTCAGTGATACCTTATTCCGTAACCAAGATGGACTTAGTGTTTACCAAAAGTCTAAAGACATGATTACAAATACTCTGTAAACATGTGTCTTGGAACTGCTTAAGTGAATAAGGTTATTCTAAAGATACTACACAAAAAGACCATTTCTGAGAGTAGGGATTGTCTTGTAGTTAGTGTAGTCAGTTTAGATGCTGAATCAGCTTATAGTTGCTAATGGAGAATTGGGAGCTGTCCTTGCTTCTGTAGATGTGCATAACACCTTTTCCCCAATTAAAACACAGAACAAAATGTCTCACAGTCATCTTGGTTCTAAGAAACTGACCCATTAACCTGGCTGGCACCCATATCCATATAACACGAATGAATAAAGGGAAGTAGTAGTGGTCATTTTTTTTTTTTTTTTTTTTTTTTTTTTTTTTTTTAAGCAGTACTGGGGATTGAACCCAGGGCCTTGTGCTTACAAGGCAAGCACGCTACCAACTGAGCTATATCCCCAGCCCAGTAGTGGTCATTTAAGTTACATTTATAAGCACATTTATACTTACACCTTGTGTAGTATCTCCATTATCTGTTAGAAATGCTTATATAATTGGAATAGACTAAACTAGAATTGTCTATAGATAGTTACTAAGTCAGAACCTAATGAATCCCAATAATTGTAGTGTAACGTGCTAGAGTATAGCTTTGCCAGGATTTCCTGGTGTGTGTGTGTGTGTGTGTGTGTGTGTGTGTGTGTGTGTGTGTTTTGTAATGCTGGAAATTGAACTCAGGACCTCATGCATGCTAGGCGAGCGCTCCACCACTGAGCTCATCCCTAGTCCTCTAGTGCTAGTGCTGACTACGGTGCAGAAATGAAGAGGTCTAAAGAGTGTGAAATGGGTGACAACTTTATGGATACCACAGAGAGAGATTAGAATTTTAGAATTGGAAGGAACCAAAGGGCATCTTTTCTTTCCTAGCATAGAAACCTGTGCTTAGTAAGTTCTTGGTGATGGTCATCTGGTTTGTTTGTTGACTGCTTGCTAGGCATTTTGATTACAGGACAGCATTGTGTGGATCCTTGCTCCTTGAAATGAGATGTATGGACTGACATCCTTAGCTTCTCTTGGGAGCCTGTTACAAATGGAGAATCTCAGGTCCCACCTCAGGCTTACTTGAATATCAGCATTTTAACAAGATCTGTAGGTGTTTCATCAGCACCATACAGTTTGAGAAATGCTTGTGCTGAATGAATTGGGAGTGGGGGAGATTAAAAATTGGGGAAGGGAAATTTATGTGGTTCTTGGAAGACTTGGAAAGCCTAAGAGAGAGCGATGGGAGGGAGAAAAAGAGACTGATATTTTCCTAGTACTTGGTAGCTGTTTTGGTGATAGAAGCTCAAAGATGAAACTTTGTGGTTTGGGTAATGGAAGGATTGTGGGTCAGTTTAATTATTATAGTGGGAAGCAAAAGAAGTGCAGGGGATATTACTAATTAATTAAGTGAACCTTGAGTACCAAGCACTACACAGTTAGGAGTTGGTGTCATAGTGAATGAAGGTTTGTCTCCTGCTCTTGATATTTACAGATTTAACCTGGAAGACTGATTTGCTTAGATGAGTTTGAAATGGTAACACATGTTAAACTGACTGCAGCCATTGATTTAGCTGGTAAATGGTGACACTCGACACACAGCTTCCAAATCTCATTAAAGCTTTGTTGTTTTTCTGTTGGTTACTATATGTGTGGTAACTTTCTGGAAGGTGATGTAAACATTATTTATTGACCTAATTTTCTTATAAGAGCTATAGTTTTCATTTACAAAGTAAATGCTAGTGCTGACTATGCCGCAGAAGTGAAGAGGTCGAAAGGGTGTTTATATTTAATTTGTGAAGTTCTCAGGATGTATGTCTTTTTGAATGTTGATGCTTTCCTATCTAGTGGGGAGAAGATTTATATAAACAATGATAATAAACCTTGAAATGCCCCAATGGACATTTACACAGTGCCAAGAGAACCCAGAAGGTAGGCAAATAAACTCCATGTAAGTGGAATGTCCTGGAATGTTTCCTTGGCAGGATTCCCTGAGTGAATGGACCACTAGCATACATGAAATGGGCATGTCAGGTACTAAATTATGATTGAAAGGGCAGAGTGTGGATAAGGAATGGTGAGTAGCTTGTAGTGGTAGTGTTAGGTGATGACATTACAAGCAGGAAGAGCTGAGACTAAGGGAGGTTGGGGGCCACAAGATAAAAGGCCTCACATGCTAAGTAAGGAATTCATAGGCAGTGAAGTGGGGAGTGACATGATTATATTTGTGTTCTAGGGTGTTCACTGGCAGCCAGCTGGAGGATGGTTTGAAGAGGAAGTTACTGGAGACATGAAGGTTGCCTTAGCAGGGTCTTTTTTTTTTTAAATATATATATATATTTTTTAGTTGTTTATTTTATTCATTTATTTATTTGCAGTACTGAGAATTGAACCCAGTGCCTCATACATGCTAGGAGCGCTCTACCACTGAGCCACAACCCCAGCCCCCCAGTAGGGCCTTTGTGCTAAAGCTTTCTATTAGGAACTGGAGAGCCAGTGAAAGGATGGTATGCTGCGCTTGCCTGGAGGAGTTCAGCATAGCAGGGGAGAAGGAAGAATGACTGCAAAGTGTGCTACTTTTGAGGTTTGTACAGTGATGTTGTCTGGAAATAATCACTTCTGCTGCTGTTGAAGGTAAGTTGGAGATGATCTGGGAGATTAGAAGGAAAAACCATGAATAGGAGAGGGTGAGATAGGACTACCTTGGCAGGAAACTGGGGCAATCTAGAAGCTCCATGAGGAGTGTCCGCATGAGGTCAGTGCAGATGAAACACCATGGACATAGGAGGATTGTTGGGTCTTGGTGAAATTACTCTGTGGTGTGTGTGTGTGTGCAGATAATTAAGGATTTTAAAATTTATTCCTGAACTAATTACAGTCTCCATGTTGAGAACCATAGATACAGAGTGAACAAGTCTGATCGGGTTTTGTATGTCAGGATAATTTGGTGGTTTCTAGTGCGTGTGGCTGAAATTCCATTAGCCAATGCACAGAATACAGGAGTAGTAATTGGCTTTAGGGTGCAAGGGAGAGATGAAGAGTTAGAATTTGAGGTGTTAAGTTTGAGGTATCTGAAGGACATTACAGGTATGTCTGAAGAGCTGGGGGATTTCTGTGTTCAGGTAGTAATTTGAAGCTTTAGGATTGAATTAAATTTTAAGTAGAGCAGGTAGAGTGAGCATAGGAAGCAGCTCTGAGGAATGACTATTTTTTAATGTTTTTTTGTACTGGGGATTGAACCAGTGGTGCTGTGCTACTGAGTTACATTCTGAGTCCTTTTTATTTTTATTTTTTTAATACCGACTGGCCTTTAACTTGTGATTTTCATGCTTTGGCCTCTCAGATTACTGGGATTACAGGCGTGTACCCTTGCACCTGGCTGGAATACCTTCATTTTAAAAGGGGTGGTAGATTATGATCAGTGAAAGCATTCAGACATGAAAGAGACATACTCCATGGTTATGTTTATATGAAGACCAGTTAACAGGCAAAACTAATTTTTGGTGGTAGATCATAATGTCACCTTTCAGAGTGACATTGATGGGAAAGGGCATGAAGAGCCATCAGGTGGTGGTATTGTTCTTTGTATTAGTCAGGGGTTTAGTTTTCTGGGATGAAGATTTATTGATCTGTACCTTCCCAGCTTGTGTGCTTTACTCGATGTAAGGTATACCTCCATGCAAGAAGGGAAGTGGTCCTGAAGGAGGAAACTGGAATGTATTTTTTATCCTCAGGGGGAAAAAGAGGGAGGCAGAGGTTAAGGAGGATGGATGAATGGGAAGGAAAAATAGCCAAAGTCTTGGAAGAGATAAAAGTTGTGGGATCATGGGCATTCATGGAGTTAGAACTCAGTGGAGAGGACCATCTGTTTGTCTGAGCCTGTTTTGGAAGGAGCAGTAAAGATAAAGATTCTTTTTAGAGTTCAGAGAGCTGGGCCTCAGTTGTCTTCATTTTTCTTAGTGAATTAGAAGGTAAGGATATTCATTGTAATGTGCTTTTTCTTGAGCTAATCAACCAACTCATAGTGTGTACCCATCTACTGGGAAATCTTAGTTCAGATTTCAACCCCTGCTGAAATTTCTTGAGGGCAGCCCTTTCTTAGGCCGTTGTAATGTACCTTACTGCATTGAAGATTGGGGATTACTGATTGCTAGACTCTTTTATGGGTTTTGCAGTGCCTGTGTTGGGCAGGTTTGTTTTGATAGCACAGTTTGTGGTTCTCTCACTCTAATCTTTAAGGGTGTGTGTGTGTGTGGGGGGGGGTAGATGGGGGAGACAGGATGGTCAAAAGCCTTCAGGGAAGTTACAGCCAGTTTTAAATGACAAAGCTGTGACAATGGTGCCTGCTGTTTTGTTTCCTTTCTGTTTATAAAGTCATTTATGCATAACTTCTGAGATCTGTTTTTTTTTTTTTTTTTAATTACGTGTTGATTATATTGCAGAGGTAAGAGCTGGTTCTGAAGAGTACATTTTCCATTTCCAGATTATCAAAGTGGCTTAGAGCTTAAATCTGTTCATAAAGTGAGCATAAAGACATGGTAAAATTTAAATTTAGGTAGATATAAGCCAGATAGTATAGAGGGACAATTATTGTAAATAATAAATAACTGTTAAGAAACCATACTAAACCTACCATTTCCCCTCTTGTTAATTGTAGTAAGTATTGAATTTCTGTTTTGTGCTCATTACCGAATTAGATGCTGAGGTTTCAAATTGTGGTTATTGAAACAAATTAAAAAAACTAGCATGATTTTTTTTTTTTTTTTTTTTTTTTAAAGAATGTCATTGCTCAGATGTTTACTAAAATCCCTGGATCATCTAACTATTTTATATTGTAATGCAAAGTTGGTTCCTGTAAATTCTTTTTCTTTTTTTTTTGGGTGCTGGGGATCAAACCCAGGGCCTTGTGCTTACAAGGCAAGCACTCTACCGACTGAGCTATCTCCCCAGCCCTGTAAATTCTTAATAAAGATATTTTGAGGACTAGGGTGGAAACCCTTGAGAAAGAACAGTAATTACTAACTTCATATGAAACATGATGAATTCCTGAACAACAGAAATAATGGCATGGGAGTGGGGTGGGGTGGGAGGCCCTTACTTATTCCACCAGGTTCTAATGGGATAGCTGGAGAGTTTTGTTTATTTACTTAGGAACTTTATATTTACTGGGCTAGCAATTATTGGCACAAAGTTTTGTTTGTGTTCAAAAGTCACTGATCAGTGGTAAACAAACTTTTTTGTTTTTTTTTTGATATGAGGTACCTTTTTCCCTAATCTACTCAGTCTATTCAAACAGTTGTGGATTGCTTGACTCCCAAGATGGTAGAAGGTGCTTTGAAGGTTGAGGGAAAAGATGAGTCAGCCAGTTCCTCTGCTTTTTCAGAAGATTGAGCCAAATTGTACAAGGACACAAATATCATAAAACAGAGCGAATACAATGAGAGGTCTCCTTCCTTCCTTTCCTAACAAAACTTTCTTGACTTTGTGCCTACTGTGTGCCAGTCTTTAATCAGGTAGATGTGATTCCTGCTCTCATGATTTCACAGTAAGGAGGAAACTTAGTAGATATATAAATAATCATTAATTGTATTGTGATGTGTGCCACTAGGGAAGAACATCGTACGCAGCAAATCTTTGTGTAAGCTGAGGTTTGAAGAGGCTTGCTGTATTGGTTACATGGAAGAGCCTTCAAGATGGTGGAACAGTATGTGTGAGAGCCTTGAGGTAGGGAACCCCACAAGTGGAAGGACCAGTGAGAGTGTAGTGTAGTGTAGTGAGGGAGATTGAGATGTCTAGGGAAATCCTAAGTATCGTAGGTGTGTGATCTGGGGCCATTTTCTACCTGTAGAGTACGGTGTTCATCATAGCTTAAATTAAATGTAAAATTGGTAGATACACATTCTTTGTTGTGTCTGACTTTAAAGACCTTAGCAGCCACAGCTTTGGAATTGATTTTAAGAATAATAGGAAACCATTCCATTGTGTTTTTGGGTATTCTTTAGGTTTAGCTTTTTTTCAAGGGTAGGTGCCATGACTATCATTTAATAACTTCTTTTTATCTTATCATCAGTAGGAGGGATAAAGGAAGGATAAAAATAACTGTCCATGTCTTTTCTATATTTGCTAAATCTAATAGACACTAAGAACAGCCACTTTTGTCCTTCTGCACGTATGACTTTCTTCATCTTTCCTAGGGGTTCCTAGCCACCTAATTCCTTACAGATTAAATTGACTGTAT
Source organism: Sciurus carolinensis (assembly GCF_902686445.1). Taxonomy (NCBI): domain Eukaryota; kingdom Metazoa; phylum Chordata; class Mammalia; order Rodentia; family Sciuridae; genus Sciurus; species Sciurus carolinensis. Next base: position 68,379,884 of record NC_062227.1, read on the forward strand.
TCTTTGAGACTTCAAGGATGCTCCCAGGTTTCAAGGGGCCATGATCTGAGCATAAAGGCATTTTACTGGCTTCACATTAATTTTTATAAGATGCTCTATTTTACCCTCTTTCTGCCCCATCCCAGAACTCTCATTTTTCCCTTTCCTCTCACTGAACGAGCATGCAAGCATTCCCTGTGTGCGCTCCAGCTTCCCCGAGCTCACCCCAGCAGTAGTAAGCTGTGCTCATCAGCGAGCATGTTTGATGGAGGAAATTAAAAACACCATTTCAGTGTGTTCTCTTGGCACTTTAGCAATCAACTTCCATTTTAATGAAGTTGGAACACAACATTACAATTTTTATGTCCTGATACAGAGACATTAAATGATATTATACCTTCTTAGGATTTTTTTTCAACTTTTTAATCCATAGATAAGAAGAAGTCCCAGGGTCATTTGTGTACAAAGTTAATTCTTTTTAAATTAAGGGACAGGCTAATTGGTTTCTTTATAGTTATTATTGAAGCTGTTACTCTCTTTTTCCCTTTCTTGATAATCTTTTGAAATCTTTCCTCACTTTTGAAGAGATAAAGCGATACTGAATACAAAAAGATAACATTTTTCTTTTAGTTTTTTTTATTGTGCAACATTTTAAAATAATTACAAAAGTGGGTAATATAACGTATTTAACTCTTATGTCATCGCTGCCATGCATCAACAGTTACCCACTGAAGACCTGTCTTGCTTTGTCTAGAACCCCCTTTCTATTGCCTGGGTTATTTTAAAGCAAAACCCAGACCTTGTACTGTTTCATTCATAAATAAAGACTTAAGTATCTCAAAAGGTAAGTACTCTTTTTAAAAAAAGATGTTATTTTTTAAAAAAAAATTTAGGCTTAATTCCTATTTTCCAACAACTATCTAGTCAGTGTTACAAGTTTCCAGTTGTTTTAAATTTTTAGTTTGAGCTATGATCTAAGTGTGGTCCTTGCCTTGTGATTCATTTCTCTTTTGAATTAATTTCTACTTCGCTCCTCCCTCCCTCCCAGGGTGGCTGTACCATTGAGCTATATTGCCTACCCTTTTATTTTATTTTTGAGACAGGATCTTGCTAAATTGCTGAGATTGTCCTCGAATTTGAGATTCTTCTGTCTCAGCACCCAGGAGGCTGGATTATGGGCCTGTGCCACCTTGCCTGGCTTTAAATTTCTTTTAATTTTAGGTTTCCTTTCTCTCCCTCTCCCCTAACCCCAACTCCATCTTTTCCTTGCATTTATTTTACTTGTGAAAACCTGGTTACTTGTCCTGTTTTGTGATTAAATCTCTGAGGTACTGTTTAACAGGAGACTATTGAAAGTTTGAGCATGTACATTTTTAAATTTTTGTTTTTAAGTTTAGTTTAACTTTTACTATCTGCATAAATGAGAGTTAAGTTGATCATCTTTTGGAGGACTTAAAGCTAAAGTTGAAAACTGTTGCCCTTAGGTCATGTGTGGCTCACAGACCTGATTTGTTTGGTAGACAGTATTTTAAAATTAATTACCATTATTTAAACATTGTAAATTTTTCCCATAAGGATCAAGATTTATTTTTTTTAAACTCAGAAAGAAGATCCAGGCATAACATACTAGGCTCATGTTGACAGTGCCTGAGGGTGTGAGTGGAGAGTCGGGGCACCTCCCTGCAGAAGGCACCTGTCTTCCCACCACGTCCACAGTGCTTCACGTAGGCTTTTTTTAGTCTGGTCCCAAATGGGCTTATGGGTTTGTGAATATTTAGAGCATCAGAAGTCATTATATTTGTGTGGTATATCTTCAATTCCATGTACAATAGTTAGCATCTTATTTTTTGCTACATTTTCCTTAAATATTGTGTTTTTTACTGTGTTAAGAATTGAATTGGGTTGGGGTAGCTCAGAGGTAGAGTGCTTGCCTACCACAGGTGATGCACTGGGTTCCATTCTTAGTACCATATATAAATAAATAAAATAAAGGTCTATCAACAACTAAAAAAAAAAAAAAAAAAAAAAAAAGAATGGGTTTATTCAGTGGTCAGAGGACCAGCTGTTGTTCCTCTTGTGCTTTGTACATCTGTCATAAGACTTAGGGTGTCATATGAATTTATGCTCATGCCACTCTCATTTGAATTATGGATATTGGTGTTTATTCTTTTAGTACTAAACAGAATGTTTGATTTACAGTTAGGTATTCAAATTCTTGTTGAATGAGTGAAGGAGGAATGAAACCAGTAAACTACCAGTTAGAGCAAGCACAGGAAGAGAAAAACATGTAATGCACATCCATGTTTGAAAATTCAGTGATGTTGGTACCTATATTTCTTCCTTTGGTATGTATTATTGAAAGGTAATAATTAGGGACTGGGGGTGTAGTGCTTGCCTATCATGTGTAGGGCCCTGGGTTTGATATCCAGCATCGAGAAGAAAAAAAAAAAAGAAAAAGAGATGAAAAGTGATTGTTATCATGGTGTTATTAATAAAACACTGTATAATATTAGAAATAATTTTTGTCCAGATATGTATTTTTTTTTTTATTTTTATTTTTTTGGGTACTGGGGATCGAACCCAGGGTCTTGTGCTTATAAGGCAAGCACTCTACCAACTAAGCTATCTCCCTAGTCCCCAGATATGTAAGTATTTAACTCATACATTAATGACATGTAAATTGGTGATAGAACTTTCAATGTAGTCATAGTTTGGAGAACAGTAATTATTTTAAAATATCTCATTTGTAGGGTTTTTAAAATCCTATTTGTGTTATATTAATGCATATTTAAGCAGAGTTGTTCAGTGGCATTTGTGGATAGTGAGAAATTATGAACTCTTATTGACAGCATTATGGTATCTTCACATAGTGAGGTGTGGAGTATTACTAGGAAGAGCTGTATGTAATGTTGAAAGTAGAGTTTTTTTTTTTGAGGATCTTGACATCAACACTTTACAAAATGTTTTACATTTTTCAAAACATTTCAATATGAAATGATAATTACTAGACCAAATCCATGAGAAATTCCTGATTAAAAGAAAAATTGTTAATGTAACAGCTGTCCCTTTTTGCAGTTATGTATATTTTATGTAAATACACACACACACACATTTGTGGTCTGAGGATTGAACTCAGGACCTTGTGCATACTAAGCAAATGTTCTACCACTGTGGTGCATTTCCAGGCCTCGTGATTGTTTAAAAAAAATATTAGTTACTGGGCTGGGCACAGTGGCACATATCTTTAATCCCTGCTAGTTAGGAAACTGAGGCAGGAGTATAGAAGACTCCAGGCTACTCTGAGTAATTTAGTGAGACCCTGTCTTCAAACAAACAAACAAACAAAAAAAAACAACAACAAAAAAAACACAAAAAAAGTGACTAGAGATGTATCTCAGAAATAGAGTGCTTGCTTAGTATTTGCAAGACCCTGGGTTCAATCCCCAGTCCAGCAAAAAAAAAAAAAAAAATCATGTTTTTAGTTACTGGTAGTAAATATTAGCACTGTGTCTTTTCTACATGTGAATCTATGATGAGCCTTTGCAATCTGGAGGAAAATTGTGATTTAAACAAAGGATTTGAAGTGAAAATGCTGTACTAGTTTCAGATGAACTGTTTCAGAGACAGACTGGGTCAGAGGTATTAAATATAGATGGCTGTTTTTTTTTCTGAGCTCCCAAGAGGTGGGCTAAAATATATGCTTTACAGATTGCTGTATATGTTAATTAGTGGAGGAAGATAGTTGGAAGGAAAGCTCAGGTAATTTTTTTATAGTGATGTTTCCTCAAATGTTAGTACTTTCCTATATTGTTAAATACTCTTGGTTTATTTATGCAATTTGATTTTCTTTTTTTCTGTGTATTGCCTATAACTGTTTTTGAAAAGTGTGAGATAAATGCTACATTTAATGATATGTGTTTAAATAGCAATTATTGTAGCTTGATTTTGCCCGAATTATTTTAGCATTACAATATTTTTATACTTAAAATTTTTTTTACAGGCAATTTCAAACCTGAGGACAAGAGTAATATAGAGAACATCTGTGTTAACTATCCCCCAGCTTTGTTGAATCTAACATTTTGTTGTATTTGCTTCAGATGTGATTTTTAACTTGTATACCTGGGTACACCTGATGGTCTCAGGAACCTGGTACATGCTTTTATAAGATTTATTCCTGTTTAACTTGTGTTTTCATTTTTTATTTTCTATTAGAAATGGTGGATTAAAATTTTTAAAACTTGCTGATGCTTAGCAGTGTGATTTATTTTCTACATTTTGATCTTCATTCTAGCAATCTTGCTGAGCTTTTGTTAGGTCTAGTAATTCGTATATTTATTTGAATTATTTTGTTTAGTCAACCACATGCCTTTGAAATAGCGGTATTCTTTCAGGTATTATAAATGTAATTTCCCCCCCCCCCCATACTGGCTAGTTCTTCCAATTTAGTGTTGAAATAAAGTGGTGGTGGGAAGTGGAGTTTTTCTTCCTTACTGTAAAGATAATGTATTTTGCCATTTAAGTTTCTGGTAATTAAACTTCAAGTAGGCAAGAATGTTATGAATATTTTGTTTTAAAAAATCATTGATTCTGTGGATTACTTTTTGATACCTAGTGATGTTATGGTGGTGTTTTTTCCCCCCTTTTAGTCTCTGGGATGTGATGAATTATATATTTAGGCTATTCTAATGTTGAGTAATCATGTATTCTTGAGATTTAAAATTTCTCTTGCTAAATTTAATTAGCTAGCTAATGTTTAATTTAGTATTTTTATTAATTTCACCAAAGTTAAATTGCTTAAACCTCCTCTCCTGAAAGTCTTTCTTTGATTTTCATTTCAAAGTTATATTGGCTTTAAAAGGTGATTCGAGGAACATTCCTTTTTTTTTTTTTTTTTTTTTTTTTGGAACATTCCTTTTTTAAATTTTGTTTTCTTTTTTTTTTTTTTTGACGCACAAGGGCCAAATGTCCCACGTTTATTTACATATGAATGTGTTTAATACAGTTATGATGGATGTAGTCATAACACCTGACAGCAGCGCAATACCTTTTGAGGAACTGAACGTTGGCTACAGTCTATCATGCAAGTATCTATATATACACAAAAGAATTTCTTTTCTTAGAAAAAAAAATACAAAACATGTTCAGGGATAAATATAAAATGCAAAAGAAAATACAAAACAAAAACCAAAATTTATAACTCCCAGAGAACTATAAATGGAAGGGACAGATGAATACCTCGGCAGCGCTTCAATAAAGCAGAACTACCACGTGAAACACTGAACAGAGCCCGGTGGCCCAGCGCTTCATCTAACGGCCAGGTGCAGTGTGCAGGCTGCTGCGTGGCTAGGTCGGTGGCTGAAGTTGTGCATCCCAACTCTTAAGTACCAGAACGTTTGGCAGTAGCACCCGAACAGGAAACACCATTTTCTAGAACAGTTTCTTTTCCTAGTGCCTGGGATTGAACCCAGGGATGCCTGAACACTTAAGTCACATTTCCACTCTCATACCCTTTTAAAATTTTTTAAACATTTTTTTGAGAAACTGTCTTGCTGAGTTGCTGGGGTTACAGATATGTACCATTTTGCCTGGCATTAGAAGTTTTTGTAGGTTGAGAGTTACCTATTTGTTCCTTAAATGTTTGGTAGATCTTGCTTGAACTTTCTGGACTTGACAGCTTTAAAACTACTGATTCAGTTTACCTAAAGATTATAGGTAGTACCTATCTATTCAGGTTTTCTAATTCTTATAGACTCAGATATGGGAAGATAATGTTTTTGTAGAAAATACTCAAAGAAAATGTTTTCTTCAACATTTGTTGTAGTCTGCTAGAGTTCAAGGATCTCCTTTGTATGTTCCTTTTCTTTAATATTAGTCTACCACGGATTTGTAGTTTTTTTTTTCTTTTTGTATTTTTACTGTCACTTCCAGACAATAAAAAAACAGTTCAGTTGAATAATCTCTATTCTAAGCTCTCACACTTATGGTGTGCCTCATGCAAACTCAAATCTGTTTCAGGTTTTAAAAGACTGTGAGTGTGGGGGGAGGGGGCATAGTCATTTCCTTTCTTATTTCTGCTTTACACCCCCTCCCAAGGTTTCAAGGTTGCATTTCTCTTGTGTTACTAGGTTAAGAGTGTTTTGAGGGGAGTACTGACATGTGGGATCTTCCTTTGGCCCTCATTTTCTTGAGTTTCTAGTGACCTACCTTTCTGCCAGTCTCCACACCCAAGTCTAGATCCCTTGCCTGAGTCTACACCTGGCTCTTGTGTAACTTATACATCCTCTACCCCCATTCCCAGCATAGTCCCTTTTCTTAGCTCCATTGTCAGTAAAGCAGGTCACCATAGCCTGGAGAATTTCTGGTATGAGTCAGGTGTCTTGTGTCCTTCCCCTGACCTTCACAGGGGAACAGTGAGGCTCCGTAGAGTTGTTCTAAAGAGATTGAAGGAGGGGATAAGCACCCTTCTCCCTTTTCCTATCCCAAAGGTGTTTGGGTAGTGGAGAGAACATCACAGTACTGAGTGTTTAATATTCATTTCTCTTTCAAACTTAGAATGTGACTTTAATAAATATAGATGGGTTCATGGATATTGTCAAGAGAAATATTAAAATGATTTATTTACAAAAATCTTGAATGACTTTATTTTGGATTGTAGAATTGGGCAATATTTTATTCCATAAAATAGAATAAGTATTTCTTGAATTTGTAACTTTTATTACTGTTTTGGAAAATCAGCAGTAGGTTTTGTTGAAACTTTTGTTGTCCTATACCTCCATATTTAATCATCTGTGCCCTGATTTTTAATTCTGTCAACCAATTTCTTAGGAGTATCTTTCATTTTATTCCTAACTAGAGTCAGGTATTTATCATGTTAACTTTCAGTCTTTCTTTTTTTCTAAGACTATAAGTAATAGCTTCTTAATATCAATCCAATTACAAATTTTTTTTTTAGTTGTAGATAGACACATTACCATTATTTTATTTATTTATTTTTACTTGGTGCTGAGGATCTAACCCAGTGCCTCACAAACTTTGTGGCTTGGTATTTTTTTTTTTTTTAATAAGTGTTCCATATGTGCTTGAAAAGAAGGTGCATTCTAATTGTTGGGTGTTCCTTAGGTCTGATGTGTTCATCAAATCACCCTTGTTAATTATGTCATACTGAGATTTCTGGTAGTCTAACTTTTGACTGCTCAACCATTATGAACAATATTTTAAAATTCTTCTATGATTATGATTCCCCTTTAATTCATTTATGAATTTGGAGGCTAGGTTGGTAGGTTTTTTTTTTTATTTTTAATTGTTCTTGGTTACTTTTTATTTCTAGTAGTAGCTCTTTCCTTGGTACTTTGTTTAATATATGATTATGCTAGCTTTCTGTGGCTAATGTTTACTTGGTGTACATGTTTTGTGTTCTTTTATATTCATTCTATATTGTTATAGTTGACCTTAATAGCAAAAAAACAGGCTTAAAATTTAATCTTGAGATTTTATAAATTTAGTGTTTATTCACATTTGGATTTATTCATTAACTTAAAATTTGTGCTCTCCCCCTGTACCTTTTAATAAAGGTTTTGATTTTCTTTTCTTGGTAGTTTTCTTTTGTGCTTATTTTCCTTTTCCATTCTCCTGAAAGTTATATTATTTTGGTGATTATCTTTAAATATTTAACTTGACTATGTGACCTGAAGAGCCTGTAAAAACAAAAAGAGACCCTAGAATATTTTAGCTCTGATAACTTTATTCATTCATAGGTGTTATTATTGACTTGTTTTTTTAAATTTTTCATACTTTACCTCTGAAATTAGATTACATTATCACTTAGTTGGTACATGTTTAGAGGGACCCATAGGTTTATTGGTACTCTTAAGTACATAAATGTGTAAGGAGAAGTGTAGGATTTCATTTATCACTTTATTAAACTATTAAACTCCCAACCTCTTGAGGGTGGGAAACAGGACAGAAAAGCCTCTTCTTCGAGCTTATAAAAAACATACATGCTTGTAAAAATATGGAAAGGCATATAGGAGAAGTGTAAATTTTTGGAAACTTAAGAGGTAACACTGAGCATTTTGGTTGACTTTAACCTTTTCCTTAATTTCGCTATTTCCTTCCTGGTTTCCCTCTTTCAAAACTCTGTTTTCAAACACAGTGATATTCTGAGGTACTATTAGTGGTCAGGGTTTCCCCAATGAGGGGGCACAGTTCAGCCCATGACACTCACCTTTTTTTTTTTTTTTTTGGCAGAGGTATTGATCATACCTATACCTATGTGTAGATGTGTCCTCGTTGGGGACATAGACGTGAATGACACAGACATTGTTCCTGTCCTCATGAGACTTACAGTCTAAACAGATCCAGTGATAATTTGTCTCTTTGTCCCTCTCTGTCCACTTTCCCTTCTCCCAGTCTACACACACAAACACACACACGTACAGTCATGCATGGAATCAATACTGTATTTGTTGCTTTGTGGTTGTTAATAACCACTTCATTTTATATACACAGTGGAAAAGGAAAAAAAGCCTTTACAGTCTTGAAAACCTGGTACTTTTTATTTTTTGGTGGTACTAGTAATTGATCCCAGTGGCACAGTATATATCCCCAGGCCCACCTTTAAAATTTTTTTTTTTTTTTTTTGTTTCACTAAGTTGCCTAAGCTGACTTTGAACTTGCCATCCTCCTGCCTCAGCCTCCTGAGAAACTTGGAGACCCTGGGATTACAGGTGTGCACCACTACCCTGGCTCTTTTGTTTTTTCAAAAAGCTCTTCTCATATTTAACTTGTCTCTGTATTTCTGACTGTTGAATTTTTGTCTTTTGCATTTATTGCTCTTCTTTTTATATATTTCTAATTACTTATATGACTTGCTGTTATTTGGAAAGATTGTATTCTTCAGTTTTAGTGTAGGGAGGTTTTGGGAAGCTACTGGGTTTTCTATTCTTTTCTGTAATTTATCAATACATTTTCTTTTGCTGCATCTCAAAACAAAACAAAACCCCCCAAAATCCCCAAAACCCAAAAGCCTGCCTCCTTTTTAAGTTTTAGATGCCAAATCACCCCTTTTGGAAAGGAAGACTGGGCAGAAGAATGAAAATAAAGAGAAAGTGGGAGTGCAAGTATAATAGAGAAGGCGAACACAGAAGTTTGTGGAGTTGATTTATGTCTTCACTTTGAATGCTGTTTCTCAGGTATCCAGAATGAGAGTTGCATTTAAAAAAATACATACACTGCCAGCAGCCCTTTGATTTTTGTGTACTATAGCTCAGATGTCAGTGATCCAAATTGAACCTTGGTTTGATTCTTACGATGCTTAAAACAACTGCACATCTGAGAAGTATGACAGATTTTCTCATATTTATAAGCCTAGTAGGCGGAATTGGTCTGAAAACATTTGTTAGCATTATTATTTAAAAAAAAAAAAAAAAAAAAAAGTAAAGCATATGGAATGTTCATTGGAGGAAGGAGGTAGTTTTCCCTGCCTGAGCAATCGCTAAATAAATTGTGTAAGGGAACCTCTAAAGGGGGGAAAACTTGCATTTAACCTCTAGGTATGAGATAATTTATACTTCTTAAGAAGGGTAGATTAATTATTTTATCTGGTCAACTTCTTCCTGAAATGTTTGTCTAAGAGTAAGAACATCAACTCAAGGGGGAAAGTGGCTAGCATGTAGAGGAGACTATCTGGCCTTGTTAGTTCAGTCCAGCTCCTTGGAAAAAGGCTTTCATTTGTATGCCGCCTAATTATACTGTAAAATAAAAGACTGAATCCATTAAATGGCCAGGCCCTTTGTGTTGCTCCTGAATCCCTTTAATTTCGGGGCTGCATAGAAGCTTTATTCAGAGCATTGCTAGTCCTGCACTATCTTTCCTGTCTGCATGCCAGGCCCTATTCATAGTGTTCTCATTGCAGGAAGTTCTCAGGAGGGGGAGGGGAGACGTTGTTGGGGGAGCTGTGTGGATCTTTTCCCCCCTGTTTCCTGCTCTGCCCCTTAAAAACAAAACAAAACCCCAAACGAAAAGCAAACTCAGGAAGATAGCTATAAAGGAGATTTTTGAGTGACTCAATGGATTGATAACTCTTGGTAAATATAAGAAAATGTGTCTACCTCTGTCATCTATTTACAAAACACCCAGAAAAAGCATTTCAGGTCAGATGAGGGTAGGAGGCATTGGAAGAATAGATGGTAATGTGCTCCAAAGGATTTATTTCCTTCAGCTGAATGCATTTAGAGGACTTTCTTTTTTCCTTTTTCTTTCTTTCTTTCTTTCTTTTTTTTTTTTTTTAGTAAAGAATAGCTCTTGAGGTTGTCTTGAGATTGTATTAGCTGTGAAGGTGGGAATTGATACAGACCACCTTAAAATTCAAATGGGAAGGAGAAGAAACCAAAGAATGCAGTTTTCCCTCTCCTTCCACAGGGTTTTAAAAAATGAGTATTATTTTATGTCTAGTTTAGACTGTGATTTTTTACCAGTGGATGTGGAATTGTTGCTTGTATCTTTAGTTTTTTCAGGAGATATGTATATTATAAGGAGGACAGTCAGATTTGTGCTCTTTTGCTCTGAGAGTCTGCTTGTGGTGTGTGGATGGACTCCTGAGAACAAATAAGAAGTGCACAAGTTTGGAGTTGCTAGGATGTTGCTTTGATGAAGGGTGACTGTGTAACTCAAGGGAAGTTTGATCATTTTGAGTTTTGTTTGCTGTAAAATCTTGAAAAGTGGAATGGAGAAGTTATTGGGGTGGTCAAGGTTAGACTTCACTGGGATATGTGGGATCATTTCAAGTGTTTGATCTCTTCCTGTCTCAGATCCTTGTTGAAAATGATCATGCAGTTAAAAACAAAATGAAATTAACCAAAATCTGTATGAAATCTTCAGTAGAAGAGTAAATAATTGAAAACTAAATGAAAATGGCAAATAAGTTGCATGTTGTTGCACAGTGTATCCTAATATGAAATAAATTTCTAAAAATTATAAACAGAAAAATAGCCTGTGATAGGAAGATTCCTGATGTGTGGAACCCTGGACTAGATATGTAAGAAACCAAGTATTAGAGTGGAATAAAGATGGACTGAATACTCAGTAGTTTACATTGAGAAATAGTGCATCATTTTTGTCTTTTTGTTTTGTGGTGAGGTAGTGTTACAGGGCAGAGACCTGCCACAAATTGGTTTTTGCAATCATGCCAGAAAGATTTCAGGCATGTTGTTTGGAGTAACAGGCATGAGTATTAGGAGGGATAGAGAAGAGGAAAAGGGGACACTCTTAGGGGGAGAGAATGGGTCCTCTTGGAGAGGAGAAGGATGGCATGCCTCTCCTGCCCTTCACTTGTTTTGGGGGGTCACAGGGAAGTTTCCAGAGAGTTCGGTACAGGTCCACCTCTTGACTTTTGACTGACAGCAGAATGATATCAGACTTTCAAGTTCCCACTGTGCATGACAGTTCTAGGTCACTTTGGCCTGTTTTGGAACCTGTTCTTAAAGATTTTATGGTTAGGGAGAATTATCCTAATCTTCCTAAGTTCTGGGATCTGGTCTGTGTAAGGATCACAAAAGTTCCCCCCCTTCAGAGTAACTTGTATTATTTTTATTGCTTTTGGGGGCCTGCGTTTCTCCTGCAGATAACAGAGTTTGCTGAGGAATGTAACATATCCTGTGGACTTAAGCCACACAAGGCTGCAGGTAAATTGCTTTTCAAAAAGAGAGCATGTGGGGTCAGCATACTGGGCCCCGTTTGTAGAATTTTCCCCTTAACCTCATGTTCCCATTGCTCATGTCCATCTGTTCCCTGTCATTGGTACTGATAATGTGTTGCAGTACTTTATTAGTTTAAGCATACAGTTAAGTAAAGTCATTTTTCTAATATGGGAGTGTTTCTAGTTAAATTTGAAGTACATGTTGTACCAGGGGTTTTCTAGCATACAAGGGAATAGGTATTAGAATAAGTTATGGAAGAGAAACACCTCTTATTCTCATACAATATTCCCAAGCAGTTTTGTTTCTGTATCTTGAAAAAAACTGTTTAAACTTCTGTGTTTAAATTACTTTTCCCCTCTTTCTCTTTTGCATTGTCTTGTTCTTTATCATTAGTCATATTTGCTGATAAATAAAACGGGTGGCAAATGATCTCACCTATTATCTGTCTAGTTTATAGCTATTCATTGTTTTCCTTCTTGGGTATGTACTTGTACAGATGGCAGGTGTTTAAGTCTTAGATTGCAGTCTCAGAGAGTGGGCACTGTACTACTCCTGCTTTCTTTTGGCTTTCCAGTCTAGCGATGGAGGTGAAATTGTTATGGGTCTAAGAAACTCAGCATGTTTTCTCCATTGCTATATTCCTAATGCCTAGAGTTGAGTTGAGGCTCCCTCCCACACATAGAAGTGCTGATGTTCACATACTCATTTTCATTCACTCTTGGTTTTACATTTAGTGAAATTAAATCTTAAGACTTAAATAGGAATAATTAAAAAAATTTTTTTCCCCACCTTAAACTGAAGTTGTGAACAGATTTTTTTCTGGGAAAGTTGCTTCTCAAGATGTCTGTAATTAAATTCAAATTATTGAGCACCTGTGTACCAGGCATTTGGGAAGTAAAGTGAAAAAGAAAATGGGTTTCTACTGTTATGAGTGGAATGTTTTTATATTAATGCCAAGATTTTTTATTTATTTCATTTTATTGAAGTTCTAATTTGCATCACAATGAATTAAAGCTTTTAATTTCAAATTAAAATTGGAATATTTTGTCATTTTCAGGTATATTGTCTGGACTAGTAGTTCTTAACTCGGGGCCCTTTTGTGTCCCAGGGAACATTTGGCAGTGTTCTGGAGACATATTGGCTGTCACAGCTGATGGCGGTGGAGGGCTATTCGCATCTAGTGGGTAGAAGCCAGCGATGCTTTTAAACATCACATAATGTACAGGATTGTGCCTTTCAACAAAATATTGTCTGGCCCCATCATCTCTCACTTGGATTTATTTTAATACCCTCTTTACTTTCTATGTCTCTCCTTCTACCCTCCCAACCAAAATGATACAACTGAAGTCAGATCATATCACTCACTGATCTCTAAACCCTCTAGTGGTTTCTGCCTCAGAGTAAAAGCCAGAGTTTTTCCTAATTCCCAGAACAGTGCTTGGCTTGTAGTGTGTTATCAGTGTTTGTAGAACAAATGAATGATTCCCACTTTTAAAAAGATAGAAACTGAACATTTTGGAGAATAAATTATAAGTGTGGTTTATGTGAGTTTATATTGGACTCATACCCCAGAAAATTGGCAGGTTAATATGCGTTTATACTTTATGTTAAAATGAAGTTGTTTAAGTTATTTATGTTATTCTAAATGTTTTATCATTTAAAAAATGGACTTTTTTCTGATTATTAATCATTTGAGTCCCCAAAATCATATAAGAAGACTTTTTCAATATTGTATATATAGTTTGATTAGAGGAAAATAACCAAGGATTAATTTTAATAAAGCAATTATAATACATATAATTTATTGAACCCAAATAATGTTTCATAAGGTCCTTAAGCACTTTGTATGCATCATTGGTATTTGAGTCCTGTTCTCTGGTAGACATTTGAGTCCTCTATTACCCCTAAAAATTTGATCAGTATCAGGGAATGTGTGCAGCTGTATTTAGGGACTGTACTCAGTAGTGGGACTTTGGAGATTCATTAGTTACTGTTTGCAGCAAAAACAGGGAAACAGGAGCATGCATACGATACCCAGGTGACCACCTCCATCGAGCTCAGCCTCATCTTCTTTCTCATATGACATGTTGTGACTATTGTTGATGCACCTTCAAATGAATTAGACTAATGACAGTGCATTTTCTCAAAGTTACAACTTTTTTCTCTTCAAGCTTGATTTGAGAAATTGATTTTTAAGATTTCTTACAGAGAAAGAGCAACTTTTGATTGGAATTGAGGCCATGTTTTTTTTCTTGAAGATAATTCTTTTGGGGGGCGGTTAACCCCTTTCATCTATTCCTGATTCCCAGTAAGGATTGTGATAAAAGCATTTTGTCACAGTCGTCTGATGAGCTGTTCAGCCCGCACTCCTGCCCCTCTTGTCTTGAATACTGCAGCTGTTCTTCTGAACTGCTGAACCACCTTCCCTTCTTCCCAGCGGGGAGAGGTCCCCACTGTGCTGTCTTAGATTCTGGCTGTTCACTTGTGCTCAGTTCTTGTTCAGCTGTTCTGCTGTGGAATTCGTTTTGTCCTTGTGTGACAGGCATTCCCTTTCACCTGTCTTGTCACTCTGGCATACTGTGCTTAGAGACAGGACCATGTGGTGGTGGTTGGGTGACAGTGCTTGTCTGTGTACGCACTGTGTGCAGGGGTCCTGTTTGCAAATTTGGCCATTCTCTCAGAGGTATGGAAGTTGCAGCCTTTACACCTTCACACTTTAATTTTATGAGCTGCTTGTTTTTTTTACCCCCCCTTAGTATCAGTGTCACCTGTCACCATCATAAAATGTGTTTGATTGTCACAGAAGACTTTCTGGTAGGAGACAAGTCATGCTGAGAAAGAGACATATGGTGCTATGAAGAGCATGACTGAATGGACTGAAGGTGTTTTGAGAAAGCTTAGCCTACTTGGAACCTGCTGTATGAAATGTAGGGCCTCCCTGAGAAATAGTGGAAGGCAAGACTGCTCAGTTATTGTATCAAAGGGTAATAGAAGCCATCCTTTCCTCCTTGGAATTGGCTGTTTGGGTAACCATGACACATGCAATGTAACAAATTCCACATGTGAATCAAGAGAAGGAATATGGGGTGAGGTTGTCAATTTTTGTGGCGTGTGATAGAAAGCATAAGATTGCTTTAGTCTTCCTAGGATATCTGATATGTGCCTCCAGGATCATAGTAGGTTTCTTGAAATTAACAATTGATAGATTTTTGTCTTTGAGATAGCCAGCTGGATAACAGCAGTTTGAAATGACTGATGTAGTCAAATGAGCTAATTTTTTTTGTTAGGATATAGTTTAGACATTTTATATTCCTTTCTTTGTTGTCCCCTGGATAGATGATCATTCTGTATAGATATGTACGCACTTGAAAAGCACTCCCATAACTAATCAGAACATCCAAAATTCAATCCTTTCATGCCCTGTCAGCTCATTGACTCACTCTTTTCCTTTTTAGAGGTTCTTACCAATACTAATTTGTATTTGTAAGATTTGCACAGGGAATAAAGAGGGAAATGTTTGTACAGTGCTGTGATTTGAGTATTTGTGACCCCTTCTTCCCAATTTTATGTGTTAAAATTCTAACTCCTAAGGTAGTGGTATTAGAAGTGGGTGTTTTGGGAGGTGATTAAGTTCAGAATGGAATTAGAGTTTTTTTTAAAAGAGGCCTGGGAGAATCTCTCACCTCTTACACCATGTGAGAATACAGTGAGAAGGTACCATCTATGAACTAAGTAAGCAGGGCTTCTCTAAGACACCAGATCTTGTCTTGGACTTCCTAGCCTCCAGAACTGTGAGAAATAAATTTCTGTTGATAACTCTTAAATGATTTTAGTGGTTTAAAACAGGTATTTATTTCTGCTCATGTTGTACATAATCATCATGAGGGGAGTGGGAAACTCTGCATACCACTATTGCCCAGGGGGGCCAGCTGATTGGAGTAAACACTGTCTGGAACATTCTGGTTACCAGAGGGAAAAGAGAGTTCTAGAGGGCTTCAGTTCACAGGACAAAAGTGCCGTGGTCTCCACCCATCCCCAACAATGCCAGGAAGATTAATCTTGCCATGTGTTCAGTGGGAGAGGAGACCCACATCAGAGTGTGGGTCATTTAGTATATCTTTGACTGCAGGTAATGACAGCTTGAATCAAATCAGCTGTGAGATTTATTATTTCACAGAGCTGAGAACCCAGAAGTTAGTTGAATCCAAGCAGTGTGCATTGTGATCAGGAACTCAGTGATGTCAATAAGAACTTGAGTTTTCCCTTAACTCTGCCATCCCTGACTTGGAGTGTTACTCTCAGGCAGCCTTCCCTCTTGGTCGTAAGCTACTTCAGCAACTGCCGATAGCACTTTCAGAAATGACAGTGTTTAGAGAAGAGGGATACAGAAAGACAGTGATTTTTTTTCTTAAAAAATATTTTCCAGAATTCCCCAGTTAGATTTCTCATATTTTTCTTTCTCTTTTTTTTCTTTTTTTGCGGTGCTGGGGATTGAGCCCGGGGCCTTGTGCTTGTGAGGCAAGCACTCTACCAACTGAGCTATATCCCCAGCCCTGATTTCTCATATTTTATTGGGAAGAATTATCACAGACATTCTAAACCAGTTAGTGTGATTGGTTTGGAAATCAGAATCGAGTTGTTGGAGCCTGGGATTGTGTTGACTTTTGCTTGAAACTCATGACTGCACAGGGAAGGTGCATATGTAAAAAGTGGGGCTTCATCCGAAAGGGGAATGTAGAAGAGTCACCAGCAGTGTCTGCTGTGTTCTTTGCAGTGTGAGGGCATTGGATGGCGGCTTTTGTCTGTAGGAGTTGAGAAGAGATACTAGTTTCTGATTGGAGTAAAATGGTATATAAAAGGGAGACTTGAATGGGCAGGAGTAACCATGACTTTAAAAATCTCTTTTCAGATAGCTTAACATCTACAGCATGTGATTATATATGATCATTTGTACAAAAGTGAACATGTTATGCATAGCACTGCAATAGGTATCAGGTTATGCATTATATGAAAGACAAGGCCCAAATTTATGTAATTTGTCATTAGTTTGTAGAACTACTGGAATGAACAGAAACCTACATGTAGCAAAGTAGAGATGGGCCATTGCGTGTAGTATCAAATAGTTTTCTTGGGTAGGATGAACTCAAGTGAGAATTTAATTAGTTTATCTCATTTCCTGTTATTAGAGCTGTATTTGTGGTGTTGCAGTGATTTGTCCTGCTGTGTTTCAAACAAGATTTTGGTGTTTCTTTGAGGTTTTGAAAAAGATAAGCTTTAAATTCTCCCTTATCTCTCTAGTACAGGACTTGGTGATACTTCTAGACCTATTTGTATGGGGTGGCCCCATTTTAACTTCTGAAATCCTTCACTCTTCTTTCGTCTAGCTTGGAAAGGGTGCTGATCCCTAAAACTGGCAACATGCAAGTAGAGGTATACTCCATTTATAGCTTTGTTTTTCTTGTCTAAATTCTTAACAGGACTCCTGGGATTCCCAGCTGGCAGAGAACTCCTTATTGCCCTGGTGCTTACTTACCCAGTGCTGTTTTCTAATTTTGTGTTTTAACTTTCAACCTTCATTGTGGCTTGCTTTTAAACTTGTTTGTAGACCTGTATGAACAGAGCAACCTGAATATTTGTGCAAAATCCTTTTCATCTTGCCCATTTGGCTCTGGGTCCTTAAGGCGTTAGGTTTTATGAGCAAGGCCTTTTTCATTTGTGTTTGGGGTTTTGAAACAGAGTTTGGGGACGCCTCCTCTGAATTAAGAACAACTTCCTCATGCTGAGAATGGAAGCTGAAGGGCTGCAACCGCCCACCTTGACTGAGTGCCAAGGAAGCCCAGAGTGGAGACATCCCTTCCTCAGACCTGTGTGGCATAGGCTAATGAGATCTGCATATGTATATTTCCTGCCTTTTTCTCCTTTCAAAGCTCTGCTCACCTTCAGAGATATTGAAGTTGGCACTTTTGAAACAAATTTCTTCTATCTTCCTTCAAAGTTAACTCTGAATAAAAACTTTTTTCCTACCAATTTGAGTCCCAGGTATTTTCTGGAACAGCTAGAGTTGGAGCCCAGCTTCTTACTCACCCAACTGGTATTGGAGCTACCCGGTAACAGTTGGAAAGAAATTTGTTCAATTAGTCTCATTGTGGAAAATTCCAGGTTATGGACACTTTAAAATAAAACCTCACAGGTCATAGGGTGATAGAGATAGCTGGAACTTTGATTCTGGGAACTGAATTTCTGTATGTTACAAATGCTCTTTCCTCCAAATACTTGAAAAAATACCAATGTAAAGTTATTTGTTTTTCAGTCTTTTAGAGTACGTTTACCAAAGTAAATCATAGTGTGGCGTTTTGTAATTAATAACAAAGTTTTTTTTTTTTTAACACAAATTAAATCTTTCAAATCAGGGCCAGTAAACTGACATTTCCAAGATGAACAAATGGTCATATGGAAGCTAAGTAACTTGATCAAGATTATCAGCTATAAGTGGGCATCCTTTTATATTCAACAGATGCTGTTGAATGATGCTCCATTTATTTACCTCTTCTTTCTCTTCTGCTGCTGCAGCTACTTTTTCATCTTTGTTCTTTTGATATAGTTCATAAATGAAAGGAAGCTGGAATTATACATTTCTAAAATTATTCTTCTAGTGACCATAAGTTTTTTTTTTTAAGGTAAAACAAAAGCAAAACCTTTATTGCACAGTATGTTTCTGGGAAGTCAGAGAAAACCTATAATTATTGAACCAAGAAATTTTTTTTCTTTTTTTCTTTTTCTTTCCTAGGATACAGAGCCTCTGTCATCTTAACTTTCTAGGTACTACTTAGTGAATTGGTCTGAGGCAGAGCTGAGACATCTTGTTGTTAAGTTTATAACTTTCCCCAGTAATAAACCTGTTTCGGAAAAGAAAATTTCAGCTACTGACCACACGTGGAAAACCTGTTACTGGCGTGAATTAGTTCCTTAACAGTTAAACAAAAAACAAAACTCTTCCTCCCACCTCATTGAAAATTCTTCCCTTTTAAAGATAATGAACCAAATGCAAATTAACTTCTTTCACATGATGATTTCAGTGAGAGGAGGGTTGTAAGGTTAAATCCTTGTGTAGAATGGAGATTCTTGTAGAATCCAAGTCTTTCTGAACTAACAAAAAGGAAAATTTGTGTCTGATTCCTCTGTAATATTTATAGATGAGACTGTGATGTTTGGGAATCAAAAACAAGATTCACAGGGAATTTGTTGAATTTATGAGTCTACTTTGTGGGGAATATAGAGGATGGGGAGAATAGTCCTTAAGATGAGCAGGTACATTTAAAAAATATCCCTTAAATATGATGACAAAGTGGTATGGTAGAATCTGCTTCAAGGGTATGAGTGCCTGCAGTGGTATGGACTGTATCAAATAGCCATGCCATTTAGTGAGATGATTACTTCAGAAAGAACATAGGTAAAAAGAATTGTCTTGAGGCCTTAAATAGAAAGTTTAGAAAATATTTTCTTTGACAACTTAAAAGATTGCCACTCACTTCAGGCTTATTACTTTGAGAGATTCTGTTGTGTTTGCAGCTAAGATGTTTTGAATTTATTCATAAACATATTTCCTTGAAAATGTGACAGATTGAGAATGCATGGAGAGATTAGAAGAGTTAGCTGTACTGGGTATATTGTGATTTACATCTTTGGCTTAACTAATTTTTTTCAAAATCTCTTGAAGATACAAAATATTTACCTTAATTTCAAGATTTGGTTTGTAATCCCACTGATATACTTAACTTTTTTTTGTTTATGCTTTGTCATCTAAAATCAAGGATTAATACAAAATGATTAATTTTACATTACCCAAGTTAATCTTGTTCAGAATTGATGATGTTATAGAGTTTTTTTAACTGGTGACTTGACTCAGTTGAGAGTAGGTTAAAATCATTACTGTCATCCTTCCCTCATTCCCTCTTGCTCTTTCTTTAACTTTGGGAAATTAAAAACTAAAAAACGAAGAATGAAACATATAACTAATAACTAATTTCAGCTTAGGCTATATAGATATAGCCGTTCATCTAATTTTATTGTCTTCCAGCTATTCTTGGACCTCAGCCTGTTTGCCCCTTGGGTTCCACATTTGACTATTTTGACTTATTTGAAGTGACAGAAGTGCCTCCAGAATACTGGGGTTGAGCACTGGCAGTTCCAGGGGCTGGACACTAGTGGTCCACAGATGTGTATTGCTTGAACAGTGGAGTACTTAATTTTCGAAGTCAGTCGTCAATATCTAATAACAATGAGATTATTTTTAGTGTCTCTTGCAGTAAAGCACTCTGGCAAAACCAGGCCCCCATTCCTGCATGAAGTGAAGCAGCAGTTGTGTCTTATATGTTATACACAGTCTCCTGCTTCCATCCTGTTGAATTCTTCTATATTACTTGCCTGGTTCTGTAGGCATTTTCAGTTTGCAGTCCATGTTGTACTCTGTGACTAATCTGGGTACAGATATGGCATTAGTCTCTTAGTCTTATTGTTGCTGATTCTCTGCTTACTCTGGCTTGTGAACTGATGAGCCACATAGAACTGGTTTTGAATCCTAGTTTCACCATTTATGTTTTCTACAAAGTTTTGGTGTCCTCCTGAGTGTTACAGATATCAATTCCCACATCAGAGTAGTTGTGGCCTCAGTGTAAGGCTTTGTTAGGGTCCTGTTTCTCTTCCTTCCTCCATTTCCAACAGTGTATATTATATCATTGTTATTTTTTTACATTGTAAACTAGATAACATTAATTTTATAGGAATTCTAAAATTTGGGGAAAGGAAGGGTGAATATTAAACAAGATTTAGACATAGGTGGGGTTTTTGTTTGTTGTTGTTGGCCTGCTTAGCAAAAACTTGAAATTCGCAGTGATCCCTTTAGAATGGGGGTGCCCACTGGTGCTTTTAATGAGGAAAAGCCTGCACATGTGCATGTTCTCTGGTGATAGAGAAATCGTAAGTTAAAACTTAAAAGCAAACTGGGTGTGGTAGTGTACATCTCAGCTTCTTGGGAAACTGAGGTAGGAGGATCACATGAACTCAGGAGTTAAGCCTGGGTAACATAGTGAGACCCCATTTCAAGACACACAACCCCAAAACTTAATATAGTGTCTCTTTCAATATTTAGAGGAATGGTGATTGTTAAATAGTTCATTTATATACACAAGATGCTAAAAGAGAGGGTTGGGGGAGTGGTAGTTTGCCTAGCATGTACTAGGTCCTAGTTTCAGTCCCCACTAAGATTATCAGTAATATAAGAAAAATAGACATTTCATAAATTTGAAGTAGTGGTACTAAATATGATACATTTTTGTAAGCATTTTTTTTTTCTTTAAAAATCTAGAAAACACAAACATTTCCTACATTCTGTATCTATATTCTTTTTCTTTTTCCTTTTTGGCAGTGCTGGGGATTGAACACAGTATCTTGTGCATGCTAGTCAAGTGTTCTACCACTGACCAACATCCCTAGCCCCTAAGCTTTTCTCATTTATAGTTAGATAATCTAAAAACTAATAAACTTACAACAGTAAAATGTAGGTGCCATGAGTATTCCTCATTGTCTAACTAAATGGAATCCTGGTTTGGTTTTAGAAAATTTTCTGCTTTTGTAAATCTTTTAATCTATCTTGAGTCTAATTCAACTCATTCATTTATTATTGGAGTCCTATAGAGGGAATCAATCCTGAGGATTCCACAATTAATTATCAACTGACCCTGAACTATGACTGAGGCCTTTTGCATTTAGTTTGTAGTTTTCTGTAAGTTTTAAAAACCAATGAACTAACTTAAATCAAAACCTACCAAGTGTTTTTGTCATCTTAGTATTACATAGTTTTCATGTAGGTTTATGTTTGGAGTTTAAATTTTAAAAGTTAGAATAATTCTTTAATTTTATGACCTTGAATTTTAACTATTAATCCAAGTAGGATATATATTATTCCAGGGAAATATCTGTATTGCATATTTATAATCTGTTTGAAAATAGTTGACTCTCTAATTTTACTGTGATGATTGTGATAGAGGTATCTATGGGAAAGAGTTCTGAAGTATGAGTTATAAATAGGGAATTATGGAAATATGAATTGTAGAATAAGATATCTAAAACACTTTTTTTTTTTTTTTTGGTGGTTCTAGGAATTGAACCCAGAACCTTGCACATGGTAGGCAGACTCTACCACTGAACTATGTCCCCATTTCTTCTTTTTTTCTTTTTATTCTTATTTCTTATTTCTTTTAGGTGGTATTAGAGGTTGAACTCAGGGATGCTCTACCACTGAGCTGGCTAGCCCTATTTATTTACTTATTTTCATGGTATTGGAGATGGAACCCAGGAACATTCTGCCTTTGAACTATAACCCCAACCTTCTCTTAGATTTTATTTTGAGATGATATCTCAAAATAAAACTTGCCCAGGCTGACCTCCAACTTGAGATTCTCCTGTCTCAGCCTCCCCAGTAGCTGGGATTACAACCGTACGCCACTAGATAAGGCAAAACACAGTTGTCACTTTTTAACACCATGTTGCAGCTGAAGCCACAAAATCTACTATTCCAGTGATTCACAGAGGCACTTAAAATTTTCTTACAAAATTTTCCCAGCGTGACTTGGTTGCTCATTTTTTGTGCCCTCGCAGTTGTTGTGTCCAGGATGGGAACGAGCTCCCAGGCTGTGGAGTGCTGCTGCATGTCGTCAACCTGTTTTCCTCAGGTGGTTGCAGTAACTTGTCTTTTCCACTCCTTTCTGAACATTCTTTTCTTTCTATAACTCCATATGCTTCTGGAATAATTGCAGTGTAAAGACCTGTAGCTTTGCTCTCTTACCTCTTGTGGAATTTGGAAGGAAGCAGGTAACCAAAAGGAGGAAGGATCATTAATTTTTCCAAAGTGTTGAGTGGGCTCCTGAACACCTGCTGTCCTCAGCCATAGTCTTTTAGTGAGATTCCTGTGTCTTTCCTGCAGAAAGTCATGTGACTGTTTGCCCAGTGTCTTGCCGTCTACACTGAAGCACATCATCCATCCCATACACATGTTGGGGCAGAAGGAAGCCTGAGACTGCTGTGCAGCTGCCATTTCTTGTGGATCCCCTCTCAGATATTACTCTTGGTCAATCCTTCCTATTTAGTTTCTCAGTTTTCAGCAAGCCAGTATGTGGCACAATGACACTATTCTTTGGTAGCACTATGCTATTCTCTGCTGTGTCCTTTCTTTCAGTTCCTGGACAATTTGATATCATGTCCCTAGCCTCTCTAAATGTGAGTAGCGTCAAAGATATTTTTCCTATTGTGAGGATCTGGATTTAGTGATATTAATCAGTGAACACTTCAGAATGCTCAGATAGCTTCCATCTTTAAAAACCAAACCAAACCAAACCAAACCACACCACACCACACCACACCACACCACACCACACCACAAGTCATTCTTACCTCCACCTCCAGTCTACCTTTTATTCCTTTGGTTGTTTATAGGCAAACTGTTCTTTTCTTCCTTCTCATTTATTCTTACTCGTACCCGATTTTGGTTCTGCCTTTACTTTATTATGGATGTAATGCTGCAATTTGGGGATGGCAGCATTTACTTTCTGGGTTTCTTCGGGGGGATTGAGTTCATCGTAATCCTAAAACTCTTGGTACAGTGTGCCTGGCATGTGGTAAGCACTCAGTAGATACTAGCTTTCATTCTAATTAACTGTCGGCCACATCCACTCTGTCCCTTGTCTTTGTCCCTTGTCTCCTTTAATTATTGACATAAATGGACATCTTACCCACTTTGAAATGCTTTTCTCTTTTCTTGGCTACTGTGTTACTTCATTGTCCTTGTTCTTTTCCAGTGTCATTGTCCATTTTCATCTTCTCCATTAGTGTATATTCTGCTTGTCCTTTAAATGTAAATATTTATCAAGGTTGTTTCATCCAACTGTCCTTCCCTAATTTAAAAAAAAGGAAAGAAAGGGTGCTGTGAAAGTAGAAGCGGGACTATTAAGTAAAGGGAAGGGGGCTGAAGGGGGCCCAAGAAAGGGGCGAAGGGGAGGACAGACATGACCAAAGCACAATCTGCAGATACGGGAAAGGCAGTGAAACCCATGAATTTGTACGGTTAGTGTGCATTCATAATTATAATAAAAAATAAATGTCCTTCCTTCATACAGTTGTATTGTGCATTTTCTTTTTTGGTTACTGCTATTACATTTTCCTATTTGCCCAGGATTATAACCTTGAAACATCCAAAATCCTACCTTATCCCTCACTTCCCTTTTTGAAAACACCCCCTAATCTACCGTTTTCTCAAATGTTGTCAATTATACCATTGCATGTATGGTCTTGTCATGTTCATTGCTACCATTCCATTTTGGATATGTGGTTATTTGCCCCTTTCTCTCATTGCTGCCATAGTTTTCTTTCTTAAAGTTTAGCTCTGATGTTACTCCCCATTGCATGAGTGATCTCCAAAGAGGGGTGCTTATATCATATATGTATGTTAGTAGATGCATTTGGATGTGGAAACAAAATATTAAAATTCGTGTTTGTGGTTAAATTAAGCTTTACTCATTTGATGTGTACATTGACATCAGTAATGTCATTGACTCTATAAGTCATAATAGCTTGGTCATATATCTTGAAATAGCCCCAGGGAAGAGTGAAAGATGAATTAATGGCCCTCTGTTGTTTATTGCTTCTCAGTGCATTGCAGTCTATTAAGGTTTATATGTGTTTGCTTAAGAAGATTTACAGAGTATATCAGATAGTTTTTAATAAAGAAATGTTCTCAAAATGGGTAAGTGACTTAGAACTAAAGAAATTAGTAATACAAGTTGAATAGGATGTAGATGAGGTAGAGGGAAAATGTTTCAGTCAGAGAGAACAACATGTGGGGGACTTGGAAATGTCACTGAATTTGGGGGCGTGCAAATTGTGTTTGGGGGAGAACTCCTTTCCTCTGACTCTACTTGCTTGCTTGTTTGAGAGGGGCATTTACTTGGGGTAATGCTCCCATCCTCTCTAGGAACCCTAACTCTCCCCCAGGGGAGAAGTGACTTATCTTCTTGGAATTTGGAGAACGGAAGTGGACCTGTCTTGTCGAGTTCATCATTTCCTGCAGAGCCTGCACTCTGCCCTGCTAGTTCATGCTGTAAATTTTATAGAGGCAGGTGTCCTGTACCTGTGGCTGGGTGGATAAGTTAACCAAATTCTGGAGGAGAAATATGAGCCAAGATCATTTGACTAACTGATTTAAGCTACCTTTTCTAACCTAGGCTTTATTAATAATGAAGCTGATATTTTTATCTCTGTCTGGCTTTCCTGTCTTTCTCTCACTGTTTTTGAACTTGGGTGGGAAAACTAGGGGTGTTAAGTACTGAATATCACTTCAACACAAAAGCCTTCATCTCTGAAATCAAACTACTAATCACAAACTGAGAATCGTGGGTAAAGAATATAAGTGAAAAGATTTTGAAAATAAATTGTCTTACAGTTTATAGATTTATAGATGTTCATGGGGCTAGAAGGTAGAGACAAGCTGGGACCTGTAAATTCTATAATTAACTGCCGTCTGCAGATTAAGTTCTAACTTCTCCAGTCATCTCTTGAATTATAGAAAGGGGAGGAAGGTGAGTGAACGTAGATAAAGCAAATGAAAAATACTTCATGGCTGGGGGTGTAGCTTAGTGGTAGAGGGCTTGCCTATTATGCCTAGATTTGATCCCCAGCATCACAAAAAATGAACTGATAAACCAAAAACCAAACAAAAAAAACCACACACAATTCACTTTTGATGTAAATTGGGTATCAGGTTCAAAATCATAGTATTATAGTATCCCAGAATATGGAAACAAGGAAATATCAGGTAAATAAAATTAATTTTCCATCAGGAATGGAAAGTTAAATAATAATATGGTCGCAATTGGATTAAGAAAGCCCAAACCCACAATTCCTACTGTCACTTGAAAAACTCTAGAGTTTGGAATAATACACCCATTACTATGTACAGCCAGAGAGAAGGAAACTCATTTTCAGTTTGTTAGAGTTGATCATTTCTTATGAAAAGGTACAGCTCATACATGGCAAAACCCAATTCAGTTTTCGAGAGCTTTAAATGAAATGATTTAATAGCTTGAAGCATGACTCACCTGTAGCATAGGCATGAAGTCCTAGGTAATGGTAATGAATCATGAGAATTATTGCTGCCATGAAATTTTAGGTTGCAGGAATTGAATTGGCTCTGAAAATATTTGTCTTTAATTGCATTTCTAAATAGATAAATAGGTAATAGCTGTTTGAGAGTTTGGAGGCATGAGGAGAAGATAAGAGTGTATTGCTTTTTATGTTTGACAAATTATGCTCTTTTTCTACTTGGCTTAATAAGTACTATAGCAAAAAACCAATCAGTTCTGGGAGTGGCCCATTTCAGTTCTGCCCTCTTCATATCCACAAAGTGGTTTGGAATGAAAGATACTAAAATGCAGTATTTGGCTGAATCTAGTTAGCCACGTAGAGTGTCAGTCATTTTAGGGCTCCTTGGAGATGAGAATCTCCAAGGAGAAGCTATTGGAGAATCTATTAGCACTTCTGTATATGGGAAAAGGGGATGTTGCCAAGAATCCCTGTTTTGTAAGTTTGTTTTCATTTACACTGATTTAATTTGTCTTAGAAATTAACCTAAGAAATCTAAGATTAAAAGTTTGAAAGCTGCAATGTAGTAAAGAAGCCACAGCTTGGATGAAACATTTTAGCTTCTATGTTTAAAGAAAAACAAAGCAAAAAAACCTTAAAACTCAGATCTCCCATTCCTTAAGTCCCGGGACAGTGAATCGGCACCTTGAGAACCAAAGGATTGAACACAATGGAGAGGATCCAAAAACGGAACCAGACATGACCTGTGAGGCAGGAAGTACAGTTTGAATTTATATAGAAAACAACTCAACAGTGATATCATTGGCTGGCGATGGAGGAGTCTGTTTTATAATTCTCTGGAATATGAATTTAATGATTGCATTACTCTGTAAACAAACAGGAATAATACAACAAAAGGCTCTGTAACAACTGTACTTATTCAGAATATAGCAAACATTAGAAATAGACTGAGGAGTCTCTGAATATTCCAAATGATGGCACTAAAACTTACCTAGACCAGATTTTATTATCTTTAAGAATAATTCTGCTAAGTTTATTTACGAAGTGATATTGAAAGTATGCAGCTGGGAAAGAGGCTTCTGCTGTAGGCATTCAGTGACAGAGTCAGGCAAGTATGTGGGTGTGGATGAGAAATTATATGATTATCAGGCAGTGAGAAAGGAGACAGGAAAAAACGTTGAAAGCAAATACCAGGGTTTAAAGTCTCAGAAACTGGGTTCCAGTAGGATAAAAGCAAATAATGTATACCTTAGTAAGCCTTTATGTATTAGAATTACCATTATTGTATAGACATTAAGAAAACGGTTTAAATATTGTGTTCTCTGGGGTGAAGGTGATAGAAATGACATTTTGTTAGTGATGACTGCTACTCTTATTGACTATCAGTTTGGTGGAAAATAAACTTCTGGAAATTTAATACCCCATTTATAAAATGATTTCTAATAATAATGATGACAATAAATTGAGACCTTAAAAAGAAGTCTGTAGAACTGTCACATTTAGACACTGTTAGGGCGAGGTGGCGCATACCTGTAATTCTGGTGGCTTGGGAGGCTGAGACAGGAGGACTGCAAGTTCAAGGCCAGCCCCTACAATTTAGTGAGGCCTGAGCACCTTTAGAGGGATTACAGATGTGTGCCACTATGCCTGGCATCTTACCAGAGGTTTTGAAGCCTGTCATTTTAGAGAAAAAATAGTTAAACACAATTAAAACATGACTTTTAACTTTGAAATAAAATAGAATGATTAGATGTGATTGCTGTGGGGAAAGAAGATAAACAACAATATTTTTAAACAAACTCATATATTCTGGTTCCAAAATGCATATTTTAAACATTTACAGAAGCATCTCAAAACTGCTTTATTTTCTGTAAACCAGGAAAAATAGTTCATTTACCATTTACTAACTCCTTTTTAATTTTTTTGATTTACGTTTAGAAATAATTTATAGAACAATAAATAGTGAAAAACCACTTTATTATAATTTTTAAACAAGAATTTAGCAAACTCAAATTCTTATTCTGCATTTATCAGGTTTACTTATCAACTGTTATTCATGAATCTTGAATGTATCTATTTTGTTAACATCGATTTGAGATACCAAATGTTTCTATCATTTGCTTTTTGTCTTGCATTTGAATTAATCAAATGCCATGTTAAAGAAATTATTTAGAAATCTTGGTCAGCTCTTTCTGTTGAAGAGGAGAGGACATTATCTTTGCTCCATAATTGCAGTACATTTTTAATTCTTGATTTGCAAAAACCAATTAGTATGGACATTCTAATGAATATTTTTCATTACCATATCCTGTATTGCCTTTTAGTTCCCTTTCAATGTATATCAATTTATGGTCCATAAGGGAAACATATGAAGTAAATTTTGATATATCAACATCATAACAGGTGACTGAATACTGCCAACCTTTATTTTTGCAAAGGAGGCCTAAGTTCTTGTTGGAAAATATCATATGATATGGTTCTTTATATTGAATGACTTTTTGGATGAGAACACTGTACTATACTTTTTTGTATACTTACAAGTATATTAGTCACACATCAGTTTTTAAATATTGGAAAATCTATGTAGAATATCTTCATTTGAAGACTCAGGCTGGATTTTGGTTATGATCAATTTTATCATCATTAGACTGGAGTGTTTTCATCACTTTTTTTGCACTCATTTCTCATTTGATTGTGACATGTTTTGTTAGTTTTTTTTCTCTTTGCCATTATAGGTAGAAAATAAAAAGTGCTGAATGCTCGACTCTTCAATGGAAACTGAAAGCAGACTATGAAGTTAGGTATCTTTAATCTGAAATTCTCTTGAAAGATTGTGTAATACTTTGGGTAATGCAGTTAGAAAACTGAAGAATGATAAAATAGTAATAATTTATTTCATTATTATGAATCTTTTACATAAAAGATTTTTTCATTATTACAGAATCTTTTACAGGTGATTCTGTGGTTCTCTTGTTTTAATCTTTCTTTTTTCTGCTTTAAAAGCATAGTTGAGAATAATTGGTTAGTAATAATGAAATAATTTTTAGGGAGATGAATAGCAAATATTTTAAGATATCAGGGAGATTAAAACCAATCAGATTCCATAATGTTTCTTAGGTTACACCGTACCATTTCATAAGTCTACCAGGCAGTTTGAAAGATAGAGTGAGTATAATGTTTTTTAAAATAGATTTTCTCTTTGTTCTTTAGAAGGCCTCTAAGAAAAAATAAATATCTTGAATATGGTCACAAATAAACTCAAAAGAGAAAATCAAAATACTGAAATTGAGGACAGTGAACCCTGTGGTATGTTGAGGACCAGTCAAGATTGTAGGCAAACATTTGGTGAAATGCGCCCCCACCCCCCAATATTGTTAGGCACAGCATGGCATGGGGAAAATGCAAGGGGATCGGAGTCAGGAACTTTATTTTGAGCCTTAGTATGCTACCATTAGGTTTTTGACCTTGGAAAGGTCACTTGACTTCTCTGAGCTTTCGATTCTTCATTTGCAAATGGATTGGAAAGTCACGGTATTTAAATGTTTAAATGTGATGATGAATGTGAAGACTTTGACAGTTTACTCTTCCCTTGGCCTTGACTGAGCAAAAGTAATGATCCCACCGCTTCTTTTAAAAGAGACATTTTTGACACACAAACACGAACAGTTAGAGCAAATTTAAAAATTGTCTTGAGGATTTGTACGGATGGTTGAAATGACTATTTAAGGATGACTATTTAAGGTAACATCGATTCCACCTGTATTCTCAATTTACCATTAGAAAACTGCCTTAATCTCATCAAATTGTCTACATTTTGGGATGATTTTCTCAGTCCATAAAAGCATGAATGTTTTCTGTGTACAAACAAAACATAGTATGTCAGATCAAATGAATAGAAGAACAAAATTCAAGTAAGCAAAAATACCTCTTCAAAAAAACCAAAACCCATCTTGGTTCTCATTCCTACTTACCAACCTCTTTTTCTCTCCCTTTTAGAGGTATCATCTTTGAAAATAACCCATAATCACTGTTGTCACATTTAAAAATTCCCTTTCCTAAAACTGTTCAGTTCAACCCTACTACTCTACTAAAACTCTGCTCCTTAAGGTCACAAGTAGCAGATTCTGTGAGAAATGGTGAGGTGTTCTTTTTCTTGACTTACCCTGTTTTTATCATATCCCTTAGCCATTCTTACTACTGTTGTGCAAATAATTCCAAAAACTCCATTCAGCTCAGATTTGTCTTTGGAGGCCTAGACTCACCTTTCACTGGCCTTCCCTCCCTCCTTTCCTTCCTTTCAGATTGAACCGAGTTGACCCTTTGTCACTGAGCTACACTGCCAGCCCTTTAATTTTTAATTTTTAAAAATTTTTTATTTTGAGTCAGGGTCTTGTTAAGTTGCTGAGTCTGGCTTCCAACTTAAGATCCTCTTGCTTCATGCTCTTAAGTCTCCAGGATTATGGGTGTGTGCCACCAAGCCTGGTTTGTTGACTTTCTTGGCATTACCATGGGACATCCTAAAAGAACATAGTTTAACATGATTAAAGCTAAAGCCACTTCACTATACATTCTTTTTTATGTCTCTGATGGAATATCATTCACCTAGTTGCCCAGTTTAGTTAAAATTTATTGAGGTATGATTTATTGTACAGTAAATTTGTACCCATTTAAAGCATATGCTTTGATAACTTTTTACACACAGATACCTATGAAACTACCACCATAACCAAGATATAAAGTATTTCCATTATCCCTGAAATTTTTCTCATGGTACTTTCTTCAGTTCTTCTTTTCTCTATTTCATAGATGGTTTGCATTTTCTATAATTTTCTATAAATATTATATAATTTATTTATACAATATACAAATTTTGATTTTATATAATAATGCTGAGACAGGATTCTCAGAGAGAGAATGTGATATCCTAGAGAGATTGTAGAGATTAGTTTTTTGAAACAATATATAAATATATAAATAGAGTAATTTATTTTAAGGAATTGGCTCATTTGTGGGGACTGGCAAGTCCAAAAAATTCAGGGAAACTGTAAGGCTGGAGCCTTTTGCTGTTTAAGTGTCCCATGTTGCATTCTCAAGTTTGTAGGGTAGGCTGGCAGGTGTAAGCTCAGTTAGGAGCTGATGTTGCACTTTAGAGTACAAAATCTGTAAGATAGACTGAAATTGAGGTAGGATTTTTACTTCAGAGTTTTGAGGCAGAATTCCTTTCTCCTTGAGAAACAGCAGTGTTTGTTCTATGACCTATAATTGACTGGATGAGGCCCACCCACATTGTCCAGGGATGTCTAATTACTGGGTTGTTACTAAGTTGTGTTTTTTAAAATATATGCTGGATATAATCTTTGTTAGGTATATATGTATTGAAAATATTTTATTTTATTCTTTTTTTTTTTTCCTACCAACTGGCTATCTCCCTAGCCCGAAAATATTTTATTCTGTTCTGTTTATTCTGTTTCCTTTTCAATTTCTTAATGGTGTCATTTGAAGAGTGAAAGTTAAAAGTTTTATGAAGTCTGATTTCTCAGATATTTTCTTGCCTGCCCAAAGTTACAAGATTTTTCTCCTAGTTTTCTTCTGGAGCAATAGTCTTACATTTGATATCATAGTCTATGATTCATTTTTGATGTTATCATTTTCCACATTCCCCATGACTGGACTTCATGTGTTTCACATTTCTTATTCTTGAAACTCTTTTTGTCCTGGATTAAGGTGTCGCTTTTAGACTCTAGTTCTTGTTCAAGCCTTCATTGTCTTTAGCCTTCACATTAAAATATCCTGTGTATGGTGTCTTCCTTTCCCATTCTATTTCTGTAATGCCAGAAGTTATTCTAAAGCCCAATCTGTTGGTGTTACTCCCTTGCTGAAAAATCCTCACAAGATACTGTCTCCCAAGAATTTCCTAAGTCTAGTTGATGTCACTTGATAGAATTTCTATATTCTGGGATATGGCAAGGAGACAGAGTGAATCAGCTTGTTTTCTTTGTACAGGCATATACCCAAACTTGGAGAACTCGGGCATGACTTACTGTATTTACCACATTGTATTGTTATTGTTAATTTGTTTATCAGCCTGAATCTTTCATATAGTGCCTTTAATGTTCTTCCTGGTACCTAACAGACCATCATGACATGGACGTTAGTATCTATTTTTCTGAGGAAATAATTAGAAAACCTTTAGAAATTAAAAAAAGTTTTGAAAATCATTGGCTTGAAGAGCATTTTAGGCAGACAGTTTTTGAATGTTCTCTTATTTTTTAAAAATCATATAATTGTAATTAGAGGTCCTAATTAAAAGAGGAAATACAGCTTTCACTTTAATTGGAAAGTAGCTTTTGTTCAACTGAAAGTGAAGGATATTTTGGGAATGATGAGGGTATCATTGATTCATAATTTTGAATTTTCTCTTTTCTCTGACATTATATACTGTGGCTATTATGTTAGGGCCTTGCTCTTGTTTTGCTTTGAGATACAGATTTCTAAGTAAGATTACATGATTTTAAAATATAGAAGAATACCAAATTAAGTTTGCTCTTTGGAGGGGTTTTAAAGGCACCGTACAAAACTGTTTTATTGCTGCTATTCTAGATAGTACACAGGCAAGTATCTGGAGATAGACTAATTTAATATGTGGAATAACTTGGTTTATTTTTTAAATGTTTATAGCTTGATGATATGGTGTAGATTTAGAGTCATTCCATAGCATTTTGCTCATACTGTGTTTTGAAGATATTTTAAATTAAACCTTCTTACTCATGTGGTCCCATGAGGTTAGCCATGGGTTTGTACATCTTTAATTTAGGGAATGATGGTTGCTGGTGAGAAATTCAAACACAGTTTAGGATTTGTAATGATTTTGTTGTATTCATATGTAATTAGATCCTGTTGTGCTCCTATTTAAAAGCTTCCAAGGGTTTCCTGTTGCACTTAGAATGAAATCCAAACAAACCTACCAGGTCTACCTGCTCCTGCCTGCTCTCAGTCTTAGCTCCACCCCTTCTTCCCCTGGGTAGCCTGCTTTAGTTACTCTGCCTCTGAACAGGCAAGTTCACTCCTGCCTTAGACCTCATACTTGCAATCACCTTTCCTCCTCCAGAACTAGTAAGTCTTTTTCAGGTCTTAGATCATTGTCACCTACTCAGAAAGGTCTTTACCATTCCCCCATCTCTCTAGTCACCTGTTCCATTGCACAGTTTGTCATGTCACCACCCTTCTCATTAGTCAGTACTTCTCAGGACTTGTCATTGGTCCACTCACTGTTAAATCCCCTGCGTGGAGACTCACAGTGGTGCTTTGTAATTGTTCAGAGGGATGAGTGTCATACTTGTGATTATCCTTACTGAAATAAAGTGACTAGTCAAAACAATTTGTGATTAAACAAGTACTAATTTATACAATTGCCTGTTTACTCAGTAATTGATTTATCTTTTCATAGTACAGAATTCAATTATGGTGGAAACAGATAATGTTGTGGCTGGAGCTGAGATGCAAATAAAAGGTCTTGTTTTGTATGCAGTTTGTCAGGTCATGATTTATCTTCCTCTCATTTCTTGAAGACAGCTGAATAACATTTTTTTAAAAGTTTATATTAATTCTAGAGGCTTTTGGAACTTGGTAAAAAAATTATTAATTCTTGTGTTCTTTTGTATTAAGTTAAGTGATGGCTGGGGCAGAGTAGTGTGGATTGAGAATGCTCTGAATTGGAGATCAGGAAGCTCAATAGCCAACTCTCCACATGAGTCTTTTGGCGCTCAGTTCCCTAATTTATAAAATAATAGGGTTGACTGAAATTATCTCAAATGTCTGTCTGCTTTTAACAGTGTGTAATTATATGTAATTCTGGGCATAAACTAGTCATTTTTGCACTTTTGGGAATTTAATGGGTTGTGGATATGTGATGTATATGACAGTTATCCAGATATCATTAAGCTTCTGAGAGCGAAAAGTCTTAATTTTTTTCACGTGACTGAACATTAAAACACCTGAAGTATTAAGAAGTGTTCTCTTTATTTCACTTCATTGTTTGTTTGATTTTGGTAATGACTACAGTAAGAAATAAGAAATACTGTATATGATTTATTGGCAGTATTGATTTAAAAATGGACAGTATTGTTAAAATGGATAATGAATGTTTTTCTTTAGGAATACTAATTTTGATCTTAACACCAATTCAAGGATCCCAGCCTTTTCCTTTGGCAACTGTTTAAGAATTTTTGTAATGAATTTAGCCTAATTTGTCATACTTCAGCACACCAGTTATACTTAAGGTTTGTATAATTCTTCATTGACATTAGTTATTTACTGCTTTTATTTTTAAAAATATTGTTTTAGATGTTGACAGACCTTTATTTTATTCATTTATTTATAGTGGTGCTGAGAATCAAACCCGGTGCCTCACACATGCTAGGCAAGCACTCTACCACTGAGCCATGACCCCAGCTCCTAGTTATGTATTGCTTTTAAGAACATTACAGAATACTCTGTTCTGTTCTATATTCTGTAGTTACATTTGAGCATGGGCATCAGAATCACCCCTAGGGTTTCTTAAAACACAGATTATTAGGTTCTACCCTAGTTTGTCTATTCTGTAGATCTGGTGTAGGTCCTCAGAACTTAGTTCCTTTTTGTGGAGGGGGGACTGGGAATTGAACTCAGGGGCACTTGACCACTGAACCACATCCCCAGCCCTGTTTTATATTTTATTTAGATACAGGGTCTCACTGAGTTACTTCGTGCCTCGCTTTTGCTGAGGCTGTCTTTGAACTCCACATCCTCCAGCCTCAGCCTCCCGAGCCTCTGGAATTGCGGGCATACACCACCACGCCCGGCTGAGAACTTAGTTCTTAACAAGTTCCTTGGTTATATTGACGATCCTGATCTGAGAGCCATGTTTTGACCTCCACTGCTGTTAATCTTTCAGATTGTTTTTTTGCATGTGCAGGCAGCATTTTCATCCAGAGCAGTCTAGCTTCTTTCTTGTTGCATACTGAATCTCAACTATACTGCTTTCTCTCTTTACCTTGTGATGGTTGGATTTCCTCATATTTTCTGATACCTCCTTTTCAACCCCCTGATAGAGGGACACTTGACAGACTTTTAAATGCAAATGGAGTCCTTAATAGGGTGCTGCCAGTAGCTTTAAACTTTTTAACCTTTGGACTGTGTGCTTAAATGATAAAAGCATGCAGTTAGAAGTGACAGGCAGGTTATTCTTGTCAGTTGGAGAACCCTGACTTTGGAATCAGAAAGGACTCAGCTTGGACATGAGCTCTATCATTCAACTAACTGTTTGAGCTTGGGAAAGCTATGTAACTTTTCTAAAATTGTTTTCTTACGTTTAAAATGTGGACCCAATAACATTAAATGTTAATATTTGCCTCATATTTTTGTGAGAACCAAATTAAATTAGATAAGGTATATAAAGTACTTTGTAAATACTCAATGACTGATAGTTTTAGAAAAGCTTCTTTGTCTAAATGGTTATTACCTCAGTGGAGTTTTAGAGTTACTTTCCTACTGTTTTTGTCTTGCTCACCTAACCTGCCTCATGGGCCTACCTGTGGGTAGCAGGCAGTTAGGCTTTTGCCATGTTCCCACAGATCCTGCTTCTCCTTGCTTGTCTGGAAATGCTATGTCTTGTTCCTGCCTAACCTGGCACTGTATCTCTTGCATTAGCTTTGTTCCTGGTTCCACATCAGACCCTTCCTGCTCTGATGACCTGTTGCAGCCTGTTTCTCTAACTCTTAATTTTCACTGTGTTCTGGTATGATTTTGTGCTACTCTTCCTGGCTCCACAGGAAAACCAGTGTAATTAGAGCTACGGTAGAGCTGTGGTACCCTACCACTTGGGACAGAGTGAGTTTTCTTTTTCTTTCTTTTTTTTTTTTTGTGCGGGGCGGGGGAGGGGGGCAGAATTAACAATTTTAATCTTTAAATTCAGTATGTTTTTCAAAATACCTGCAATTGAAATTTTATTAGATTTAAAAGACAAACTTTTCTGCATTATAAGCTCCAGTTTAATGCTTGTATATTCATTAGAAAGATATTCCGATGAACAGAACTTTGGTTTCCTGTGTTCTCTTAAAAAAGTACCTAAAAGCACCAGATTTTAGTTTGTTTGGAATATGTTTGGGAAGTTTTCAGTTGTAAATTCTCTTCATTGGAATGGAGATTCCTAAGAAGCTGTGCCAGTTGTTTCTATCACAGATTATCTTTGGTGGCAGTGTTGGAAATTTGATGACCTACATTGTTATTTTACATTCTTTTTTTTTTTTGGTCATGACAATTCTCTGGTATCTTAAGGCCTATTGTAATGATGTATTTTCAGTCATGATTGCAAGCTTTTCAGAGCAATTTGTCTGTTACATATTTTGCTCTATTTCCATTTCATTTCATCAGTACTCACCCGGCTCAGTTGGAGCGTCTCAGCAAATATATATGAGTTTGAATGAGCTGTTGTCTCCTAATCATGATTTTTGTTTGCATATGTGCATGTGGCAAGCTTTGTGTACTAGACCAAGTGAGACTCATGGAAAGAAAACAGAAGCCTCAGGCACAGAATAACAGTTACATATGGAATTACAAAAAATATATGATAGATGTAAGGAATAAGGTGTAACAGTTTCACTGTTAAATTTGGTAGAATAATTCCAGGTTGACCACAGTTACAACATAAAAAGATGTGACTTCCTATAAAAGATTGAATATAGCTGTCCCTTGGTATCTGCAGGGTATTGGAACAAGGAATCCTTCCTGCCCCCTTTCTCTACCAAAATCCAGGGATACTCAAGTTTCTTATGTAAAATGGTTTATATTTGCATAAAGCTTGTACACATTCTCCCATATACTTTAAATTATCTCAAGATTACTTATAAGACCTAATAAAATGTAAATACTATGTCATACTTGTCGGGGTCTTAAGCCCCCTTGGTCTTCTCGACCAGCGACAAGGGAAGGGGACACTCCCCAACAAGGTCAGACCGGGATAGGTAGGCTGACTGACCGCCCGCTCCAAGCCCTCCGGGTGGAGGACAATCAGACGCGTCAGGGAGACCAGTCACAGCAGGAACTCGTTTATTGAGTAGGTCACACAGCTTTTATGTAGGGTGGGGGCTAGGCGGGAACCAATCAGCTTAAAGGTCAGCAAGGCGGGTGGGTGGGTGGGTTCACGCAGGTGAGAGTCCCATAGGACTATATGGCAAGCACGAGCTGATCAAGTTCGGGAAACTGTTGTTAACCAATCCCTGATGGTGGCCCGGTTTATCGCCATGAACCTTTGAAAACCGCCTTTGAGCCTTGATTTTGCTCACTCACCAGGGAGTAAGGAGTCAGCCTGAGTTAGTTAACGTGTCATTAGTCCCAACACATACTTATTATACTATATGGTTTAGGGAACAATGACCAGAACAAGAAGTGTGTGCCCTTTTAGTGTGAATGTAATTTATCCCCCACTCCCCCCTCACCCCCAATAATTTCAGTTGCAGTTGTTTGACACTTTGGATACAGAACCTGTGAATCCAGAAGGTTGACTGCAATAAATACTGGAGCTCTCTCTACCTTGTATATTCTTGCTTGAATGTGTCAATACAGTGAGGACATATCATATAGAAATTTATATGAATATGAATTCAACTATATGTACACCATGTTTTGTATTAAGTAATGTGTTGTATGTGTGAAAGAAATTATAAGAATAATTTTAATAATGTGATTTTATCCTGTTCACTGACTTAAATATAGCTATTCCTGAATAAGATATAACTTCCCTATAAAGTCTTTGAAGGTAGGAGATATAACGGGGACTTATGACTTTTAGTGTCATTAAAGATGGCATGGCAAAGAACAATGTATTCAGGTTTTTTTTGTTGTTGTTCGTTTGTTCTTTTGGTGGCACTGGTGATTAAAACAGGTCCTCTACTGCCGAGTTATATCTCCAGCACTCTACTGGTAATTTTTGACTGATTAAGATCAAATGATTTTATAGTGAAGAGCAATTTGGTTTTGACTTCCAGTGGTCTGCTTTTTGACATTTGTTTGTGCTAGAATAAAATCAGTTTATTTACTTTCATAATGTTTTTAATAATTAACCACAGTTTAGGTTGATTCCAGCTCTTTTAAGTAAGTAAATAGCTTTGATGGAAGTTTATGAGAATCTCTACTTCAGGGATTGTTTTAGTCAATTTTGCATTGCTGTGACCAAAATACCCAACAGGAATGACTTAGAGTAGGAGAAGTTGATTTGGAGCTCACAGTTTCAGAGGTCAGTCTCAGTCCATGGAGGACGGACACCATTGCTCAAGGCCCAAGATGAGGCAGACTATAACAGGGAGGGGAGATGTAGAGGGAAGCTATTCTCCCTGGCAGCAAGGAAGCAGTGAGAGAGGGAGGACAGCCCTTGCAGGGCACTCCCCGGGGACCATCTCCTCCAGCCATGCGCCACCTGCATACCGTTTTTATCCAGTCAGTCCATTCAAACGAGTATGGACTGATCAAGTCACAGCTCTTACAATCTCATCACTTTTACCTCAGAACATTTCTGCATTAATACGGGAGCTTCTTGAGGAATACTTCATATCCATACTGTAACAGGGATCAGTAAAACATGGTTCTTGCAGAAGATGGAAGTGGTAGCTATCAATGATACTCATGCTAAACCTTGCTAATCAACATTTTTTTTCCAGAGTTATTAAAAAAACAAAGGTGATCACCTGTAGTTACTAGATTTTGATTTTGTTCCCCACCAGTCTTTAGATTAATGGTATATTGTAATGATTATTATAACAAGAAGCTATTGTGCTACACTCATGAAATCAGTATGTCTTCTGATCCATGAATAGCACCATTATTAAGGGGACTCAAACCTTAAAGAAAAGCTTTTCTTTTGCAGTTTTTCATGAATTGCTTTTCTCTTAGGGCATTTACCAATTTATGTTTAGAATACAGCCTAATAACTCACTTCTTAGTCTAAAACATCATTCATGCAAGGTGAAATGAATGACTAAAGGCACAGTTGAAGTAATAATAATTTTTATAATTGTCTTTTAGGAGACTCAAACTCTCACAGTTTTGGCCTCATCTCTCATTCAACGGCATGAGAATGAAAAACAAAAAACAACGGTGATTTCAGCAAGGAGCAGGGCCTGTGTCTGCCAATCAGAGCTGAAGCAGCTGGGTTAGAGCTTAATGTACTAGTGGCTCCAGGAAGAGGTTCCTGGTCTTCAAGGTTGTTCATTATCAACATTGAAGATAGAAGAATTTTGAAGTTGTTCTCATTCTTTGAACCTACTCTCCTCCTTCTAGGCTTCATAGTGAGGCAGACAATGGGATTTCTAAAGCAGTAGTTCTCAGCTAGGGCAATTTTGCCTCTCAGAGAACATGTTACCATGTTTGGAGACATTTTTGGTTGTTGAAAACTAGGAGGATTGCTCCTAGCTTCTGTTGTCACTGGTTAGTGGTACATCCTACAGTTCACAGGATAGCCTCTCAAATAAGAATGATCTGTCCCTAAATTTTTCATGCCAGTGTTGGAAATCTAGTATTACAGCATTATTATCTTTGAAGATGGAAACAGGGATGGAAAAGTTTCTAGTATAATGTTTTCACGGGAAAGTTCTAGGAAAGAAAACAGTAACAGAATTCTTTTTTTTTTTTTTCTTTTTTCTTTTTGGTACTAGGGATTAAACCCAAGGGTGCTTAACCACTTAGCCACACCCCCAGCCCTTTTGAAATATTATATTAGAGACCAGGTCTCCATGAGTTGCTAAAGGCTTTGGTAAATTGCTGAGACTGGCTTTGAACTTGGAATTTTCCTGCCTCAGCCCCCTGAGCCACTGCAACAAAATTCTGTTTTTTTGTACGGATTTAGAATGAAGTTTGGTGCACTATGATAACTCTAGTCAGGTTTTGTGACCTTTTCCACAATCCTTAGAAGGATTCTTTAGAAGAAAGAATCCTTTCTTCCTTTTCTTCTTTAGAAGAAAGAGAAGTTTAGTTAGTTTTAATGCAGACCAACTTGCTTTAAGGGAGTGGTACAAATTTAAAAATTACTAAAACCATAAATTTGTCTCTGTGTTGATGAGAAAATTATCACCAATAAAACCTCACTTGTTGGCAAAATGTATAGACTCTTCCACATGTGTTAATATCTTTGGACCTGTATTTTCCTGTTGTTTCATTAAGTACTAATTGGACTTTTTGAGAGAGAATTGCGACAGAGCAGAATTATACTTTCACTGACACTCAAATCAACAGATTATAGGAATCTTATTTTGAATTTTGTAATTGTGGTTTCTTTTTTGACAGAGTTGCAATAATTGAGAAATTGAAGCACTATCTGCAAAATTAATCATGAAGTCAAATGTAGATATTTGTGGATAAAAGATCAATACAAATGTAGAGGAAAGAAGAATGATTTGAAAGCTCATTATAACTTTTAAGGCAAATAAATCTAGCTCCAAAATTTATGTAGTTGTAAAACAGAAAATCAGATAATTGGTATTTTTTTTGTTTGACTCTCAGTATTAAAGGGCTCTAATTGATGCGTTGTTTATATTGTTTGCTAAATACTGTGTTTGGAAGACAGGGAGTGAGTGAGAATGCATGTGATCACAGCTCAGAGATGTGCAGTGCTTCTCCCCCAGACAATTACCAAGCAGCTGCTGCCAATGGTGACGTCACAGGCAGCAGATAAAGAGCCATTTAAGACTCTTTATAATCATCATTAGAGAACAGAGAGAATTTGCAAAATCTGAAGCAATATTAAGATTTCTACTCTGTTCCTCTGTTCTGTTGCTTAAAATGATAATGCTCTCAAAATTTAATTATTTATAATTTGCAAATTATATTTAACATCAGGGAAAAGAAAAAAATACTGTGTACATGGGGAAAAGTTCTTTCTGTTTATTAGAGTAGGAATAGCAGTACATCAGGACTGAAATAGAAAAAAGAATGCTGTTTTTTAATGTTGTCCATACTGTGACTTTGTGCACATAGCCACGTGGGTATGATGGTATCGGACAAATTGACCTACCTTAGTTGTAAGGTTTTTGTTTTTTTGGTGGTGCTGGGGACTGAACCCAGGGCCTCTTGCATGGTAGGCACTGAGCTACATTCCCAATCTCTCAATTGAAAATTTTTGTAAATTCATTTTTATTGTAAACAAATGGGATACATCTTGTTTCTCTGTTTGTACATGAAGTAGAGGCATACCATTTGTGTAATCATACATTTACCTAGGGTAATAGTTTTTGATTCATTCTGTTATTCCCCCCCCACCCCTCCCACCCCTCTTATCCCTCTATAGAATCCCTCCTTCCTCCATTCCTGCCCCCTTCCCACCTCCTATATGTGTCATCATCTGCTTATCAGTGAGATCATTCATCCTTTGGTTTTTTGAGATTGGCTTATCTCACTTAGCATGATATTCTCCAACTGCATCCATTGGCCTGCAAATGCCATAATTTTATTATTCTTTATGGCTGAGTAATATTCCATGGTATATATATACCACAGTTCCTTTATCCATTCATCAATTGAGGGGCATCTAGGTTGGTTCCACAATCTGGCTATTGTGAATTGAGCAGCTATGAACATTGTTATGGCTGTATCTCTGTAGTATGCTGATTTTAAGTCCTTTGGGTATACTGTTTGTATGTTAGAAATATCTGTTCTAGGATAGGAAAAATGACAATACTTTAGATTAAAAATGTGTATGGGAAATAAAAGGTGGGCGAAAAATCTTCCTTATATGCAGCAAGAGCCTAACTTAAAATTAATTTTCTGAATGCCATAGGCCTTTCCCTTTGCTGTCCACTAGGCTGTTTTGCTAAGATTTGGGCTTGCTTTTTTTCCTGGATCATAAGCTTTCATATTGGATTTGGGACCCAAATAAAAAAGGAAGATACTACCTGACAGTTTTCTTTCAGAGATGAGGAAATCATGCCAGCGTATGGCAGGAGTGAGTGCCCCAGGAGATGAGTAAGAAGCACCAAGTCTGGGAGACTGTGTTAGTTGGGCCTGGCACTGAACTATATACTTCAGTACTTTTTGTTATGGCGGAGTGCCTGATCCACAGTAAGCACTTAATCTTGACAGTGGTAACCTACAGGTAATAACAATGGGTAAATTACAGAGAGGCAACTACTTCCTAAATGAATCTCTTATCTTTGACTTTTTACCCCTACCCTCCTTAGCTCAGGCCATCATTAATTTTTTGTTCCATAGCAAACTTAACTAGTCAACAATAGCCCCCCAGTGTCTTGTTCATTTTGTATGCTGATACCAGAGCATCTCCCTGTAAGAGAAGCATCCTATTTCTTAATATAGGCATTTGTAGCTGATGTTAATAGGGAGGTCATTTTTCCAAGTGATCCTCACTGTCAGAGTGACATATTTTAAAAGATAACCAGTTTTTCAGTATTTTTGTTG
Organism: Sciurus carolinensis; assembly: GCF_902686445.1. Taxonomy (NCBI): domain Eukaryota; kingdom Metazoa; phylum Chordata; class Mammalia; order Rodentia; family Sciuridae; genus Sciurus; species Sciurus carolinensis. Next base: position 68,422,147 of record NC_062227.1, read on the forward strand.
TATTTCTCTAAGTAGGCTGATGAATCTAATGCATCTCATTTTTGAACTTTGTGAATCAAATTATCAAGTTTATTGTTATTTATTATCACTATCCATTTGAAAATTGTGATTCTTACTGTCATTTATTTTTGGTTGAGAGTTAAGTTCATGTAATCAGACTGTCTTTTTGTTGTTGGACAGCATGCCTTTATTTTTTTATGTGGTGCTAAGGATTGAACCTAGGGCCTCACACGTGCTAGGCAAGCACTCTGCCACTGAGCCCCAGCCCAGCCCCAGTCAGACTGTCTTGAGTGTCTTATTTTCTAGCTTTGTGAACTTAGTGGGTTAGTTAGTAATCTCTCTGTGCCTCATTTTCAGAGTTATTGGCCTCTGAGGTTTACTGTTTTATTCTTTTTTTTTTCAACAAATTTTTCATTTAAATATTTAATTCTCCTGATTAATATTAAGGAGAAAAACCATCAATAATTTAAGAATGCTATTTACAAAGCAGATGAATAAATAATCATTATCTTTGCCTGTAACCCCACTTAAAGACTGTTAGAAAATAATTACCTTTAATATTAACTATACTTGGGGAGATTAATTTGGAGAAAGGGCACTGGTGGCCCTTCCATTCAATTTTCTCTGACTTTTCCCTGCTGAACAGCCTCTTTTTGAAAGGTGCCAGTTATGTCAAACACATAATGACCTTTGTCTCTGTGCCTTTGAATGGTTTATGCTAAGTTTATTTAGTGTGAGATCTCTTATCTAAAGACTAGAATTAGTATTTGGTTAATTAAATTAAAAAAGCTGGTTAAAACACAGCATTAAGTGTTTATCCATAATTTCTTTTACTCTCCTCCTCCTAGACATTGTATAGAGCAATGGAGGTAGGATATCTCTGAACTGTCATTTTAAAGAAATTGAGAGGGATAACTTGCAATTTCTAGTGTAATATTCCAAGGCTGGCGGAATCAGGAATGGAACTGTTATTTTAGTTCTTGCTTCAGGAGTTTAGATTTTTGTCAGCCTCCCCCACTTATTTCAGTTTCTTCCCAAGTCTGTTTTTTTTTTAATCATTTGTTCTATTTAGTTATACTTGACAGCAGAATGCATTTTGATTCATACAGCTTTTCATTACTCTGGTTGTACACGATGTAGAGTCACACCATTCATGAATCATACATGTACATAGGGTAATGATGTTTGTTTCATTCCACCATCTTTCCTTTCCCCCATCTCCTACCCTTTCCTCATTTCCCTCCACACACTCTAACATTCCTTCATCCTCCCTGCTCACCACACCCCCACCCTCCCCCGCTGTTATGTATCAGCATTCACTTATTAGAGAAAACATTCGGCCTTTGGTTTTTTGGGATTGGCTTATTTCACTTAGAATGATATTCTCCAACTCCACCCATTTACCTGCGAATGCCATAATTTTATTCTTCTTTATGGCCAAGTAATATTCCGTTGTGTACATATGCCGCAGTTTGTTTATCCATTCACCTATTGAAGAGCATCTAGATTGGTTCCACAATCTGGCTATTGTGAACTGAGCTGCTATAAACATTGATGTGATTGCATCACTGTAGAATGCTGATTTTAAGTCCTTTGGGTATAAACTGAGGAGTGGGTTAGCTGGGTCAAAAAATATGTTTTAATATTTTTATTAATTGGTTTACTTTGTTGATTTTTTTCAAAGTACTCAGTTTGATTCTCATAGAAATACATTTTTGCCTTCATATACCAATAATTACAATTAGCATTACATGTTTGGTTTAAACCCACCATTCATCAGGAGAAAGAAATACGCTGGGTGTACCAGTGGAGGAGCCCACAGTCCCATGAATTCCCCTGGTATCTTTTATCCGAGGATGGAGATGTGTGTGGTTAATCATGTAGGTTAATTGGAGCTAGTTAAAAGTATTTTCTCAGTTCAGTCTTTGGACGTTTTCTGCTTTTAGGGGGAGTATATCTAGTTTCATCACACTCAGTGGTGTAGTAGTCATCTAGTACATTTCATGCTTGCTTTATGTTATTTGATTTTTTTTCAATAATAATGTCAATGAGGAAGTTACACCAGTAGTGTAATCTGTCCAAAGCTGTGGTCTCCTGAATCTCAGCGGAGAGTCCTTTTTTTATGTTTGTTTTCTTTAAATCCCTTCCTTTGAATTGGTTGTTATAAACACTGGACTGTCTTTCTGAGAAAGGATCCTCTTACATTGCCCAGGTGTTGTGTAGTTTGGCATACTTGTATTTTTCTACACGAACCGGATACTGAGGGTGCAAGAAGCCAAGGTATTAAAACAGGAACGGAGGTGGTAGCAGTGGGAGGTGAATTTGCTAGGGACAGCTGGGACCAGGCAGGACCAGCAGGGCAGTTGTAATCCCACAGTAATTTCCAGGCAAGTCTAACATGAAATCAGTCCCTCCTCTTCTCAGTTTACATTGAAATTGTGCCTTCTGGCAAAAGGCAAAGGGTTTTTCCTTTTGTATGTTATTTATAACAGAGCATCATTTTATGTGATTCATGTGTGCTTTCAAAATGGACAGTTTTTAAAAAAATTTCTAAAATCTAAACCTAGGGGCTATTCTTCATTCCAGTGATATGTATCACCATAAATTGTAATTAAAACTGGTTACATTTAAAAAAATTTTTTAGATGTTGATAAACCTTTATTTTATTCATTTATTTATATGTGGTGCTGAGAATCGAACCCAGTGCCTCACACATGCTAGGCAAGTGCTACCACTGAGACACAACCCCAGCCCCTGGTTATATCTTATGTGATTAAAAATAGCAATCTTGAGCTTAAAATAACCATACCATGTCCTTGGTAAGGAGCAGTTTTGGTTTGAGCTACTGACTGGATGGATAAACCTGGATTCCAAAGAATGCCTCTGAACCCACCCATCCCCACTTTTTCCCCCTAGTAAATTGCTTTCAAATTTTGAAATGTGGTTAACCCCAGATAACCAAATGTGGTTATCCGTATATGGAATATAGGGAAGTAGAAACTTCAGAATATCTTGATTACTGCCATCACTGTTTGCCTTGTCTCTTCTCTTGTTGTTCTTAGACACTGTAACTGTATATGTTTATGAACTGGCCTAAACTTGAGAAAAATCAGAAAGCTTTAAAAAAATATTTTTTAGCTGGTTATGATGGTACATGCCTGTAATCTCAGGAACTCCAGAGTCTGAAGCAAGAGGATTGCAGGTTCAAGGCCAGTCTGGGCAACTTAGGGAGACCCTGTCTGAAAAAAATTAGAAGGATTGGAGCTGTACCTCAGTGGTACTGCACTTTTGGGTTCAATCTTTAGCCCTATCCCCCCCATCCCTGAACAAAATTTAGAGTATTCGAAATTTCATGTAGTTGTCTTTCTTCCCATGAACGTGTTAAACTGTAATTTTATTACACATTTCTTATACATACATGTAATATATTTGTAATCTTACATTTATTTTTTTTCGGGAAGAGAACCAGTTCTCCCAGGCCATTCCATCTTGGTTTTAGCAAATAATAGAAGAGTGAAAAACAGGCTCTAATTTGCCATTCAGGTGGCTTGCTTTATTTCCTGTCATTGAAGATGTTGATGTGGCAGGAGAGCCCATAAAACAGAATTAAACAAAGTCACAGTGAGGCTTTGTGTCAAAGCAGTGAACCAGACAGGGAGAGAAGCACTGATGCCACGTCAAAGGAACCCATGTGGGGGAACAGAACAAGATGAACTGAAAGTCTGAACTACACTGTGTAATTTTTTCCCCACTAAACATTAGTGAACATACATGAGACTACATTGGTTTGCTTTCATGGAAACAAACAATGACAGTACTTTGATATAAGTAGATGGTATATAAGTTGTTCTGAGAGGCATTGCTTGAAAAATCTTTGTGTGTGTGTGTGTAGCTATAGTGATCAAATGATATAGTTGTTTTTGTTTTTGTTCTTTTTGGTACCAGGAATTGAACCCAGTGGTACTTAATCAGTGAGCCACATCCCTAGTCCTTTTTAAAATTTTCTTTAGAGACAGGGTCTCACTGAGTTGCTTTAGGACCTTGCTAAGTTGCTGAGGCTGGTTTTGAACATTCAATCTTCCTGCCTCAGCCTCCCAAGTCGCTGGGATTACAGGTGTGTGCCACCATGCCCAACCTTATGTAGTTGTTTTTGAGTGAAAGCAAATAATATCTTTGTTTTTGGAAAACCATTCTTCATCAGTCTTCTTATATAGCATAAAAATCTTCTGCACTTCTGATTTCTAGCTGTAGGTACCATCGTTTTTTATTACCAAGTCCTGTCCATTTGTCATATAGCTGTTTAGTTCTGTGGCTGGGAAAGTCTGACTGATGAAGGTAAATAGTTCAAGACTGCACTTGAATCAAGTTTTACATATACACATATGTGCATACATATGCATAGACATATACATAAATATAAGAAAGCTAAACATAAAAACCTTTGATGCTTTTTATAGCAACAACTTTAATGGACTTGGTATATAATTTATCGGAGATGAATTCCTGTTTGTAAGTACTCTTATTGACTGGCTTTTAAAAAAATAAATTCTATGTGAAGATAGTGATTTTATGAATTATAAAATAATTAAACAGTAGCTATGAGTAATAGAAAATATAAATTGCATAAAAGAGAGTCCCTGCCTTCCATAAATTTTGAATAAATTTAGAACAACAAGTCTTTATAAATAAGAAAGTTAAATACATCTCATGTGTTTGATGTTTAGATGTCAGGCAGCATTATCAATTGTAAAACACAACCTTAATTTAGGAGATCAGCAAAAAAGACAAACTGTCGAAGTTAAGTATAAAAACTTCATGTATGTCAGAAGTAGGAATAATAAAGCCAGCCTGGGAACTGGGTAATGTCTGTGGACATTTTTATGAATATTATTTATTATACTCTTGATACCCTTATAATAATGATGACCCAAGACCATAAAAAAAGGTATTCACTGTTTATTTGATTCTTGTTATGGAAGAACAAGTTATGGAACATTCAAAAATATATTGAGCCAGGTGCAGTGATGCTCACTTGGAATCCCAGCAACTTGGAAGGAGGCAGGAGGATTGTGAGTTCAGAGTCAGCCTCAGCAACTTAGTAAGACCCTGTTTCAGAACAAACAAAACAAAAAAACAAAAGGGTTGGGGATGTGACTTAGTGGTTAAGCACCCCTGGGTTCAATCCCTAATACCCCCCCCCCAAAAAAAAAAGTATATTGAAACAAGACATTTCCAAAAGAATAAGTCACAGACTTAAATGGGATAAGAAAAGGTACACACAGTAACTTCTGGGGGTGGTGATCTGTAGTGGGGGAGAAATTGGACATATCAAAATTACTTAAGTGATTGTTGCAATAGTTGAATAGGATATGGGGAGCTCAGATCAAGAACCTGAACCTGGATGCATGGGGCAGAGGAGAAAAGGTTTATTTTGGCTCATGGTTTCAGAGGTTCAGTCCATGGTTGGATGGTTCCATAGATTTGGACCTGAGTTGAGATGGAACATCATTGTAGAAAAGTGTGGTGGAAGAAAGTACTGGGTTCCTGGGAAGCAGTGAGGGGAAGGGGGAAGGGCATGACCTAATCACTTTACCACTCACATTAGCAAAGGAGTATCTAACCATACCATTCCACCCCTCCCCCCCAAAAGCTCATGTCAGTTTCACATTGCAAAGTTCACGTAGTTCACCTTGAAGAATCCCAGAGTCTTAATAGTTCCAGCATTGCCCCAAAGTCCCAAGTTCAAAAATCTCCTTTGAGACTTAAAGCAAATTCTTGGCTGGGAACCCCTGTAATGATCATTATATCCTATATACAGTGGCACAGAATAAATTTTCATGTTCCAGAGGCGGGGAATAGGGGCATAGAAAGAAGGGATGGGGCCAAAACAAGGCCAAAAACCAAGTTGGCAAAGAAGTCCTGTAGCTCCATATCTGGCATCACGTGGTGGACTGGGGCTGCTGCCTCCCCTTCGGCCTTGCTAGTTGAGGTGCTTGTGGCTTCTCTTAGCCTGGCTTTCACCACAACCAGTAGCTTTCCTCCGCAGTTAGGCCACATTACTGGCATCTTGGGGGCATTCACTGCAACGTGGTTTCACCTTTACAACTTTACAGGTCACACTGTCAGGGGCAGCTGCAGGGATTCCAACCCTGCTATTCCTTGCCTGGCCTTCCATGGCCTTCCTTTAAAATCTCAGTGGAAACCTCCATGAACCCCTAACTTTCGCATTCGTACCCTACTCAGAATCAGCACCATATGGACGATGCCAAGGTCCATACCAGCTTGAGCAGTAGCTGGGCCACCTGGCAGCAAGACTGTAATGACCTCTGAATGCCTGGTGGTGAGCATGCTGAAACAACTTCCTAAGTTCCCCTGAGTGAGCGGGGTGCCCCTGTGGTCTCTTCTCAAAGGAATTTTTATTTTTATACAGTTGAGTTTGCAGTGGTTGTCATCTTGCCAATTCCTGAGATGCCTTCAAGGCATTATTTTCCTATTGTCTCTGTGCAAGGTACTTAATTTCTCTTTGGTGGAGGTAATGTCTTCAACAGCCACAACTTCCTTGGCCCAGTTTTACATGCCCTTTACTGGTCAAACTGCAAGTTTTAAAATTCTTCTGCTCTGCTTTTGCTCCTGATTCTCACAGTAAGCCTGACTAGAAGCCTGTAGTAATATACATGACACTGCCTGAATGCTGTGCTGCCTTGAGATTCTTCAGCCAGATTAGTTAGTCCATTCCTTTAAAGTCAGCCTCACAGAAGGCCTCAGGACCTGGGAAAAATGTGGATAAATTCTTTGCCAGAATGTGATACAAATGACCTCTATTCCAGTTTCCGGTAGCATCCCCATTCCCCTCATGAGCATTGTCTTTACTGTCTGAAGGCTTACTTATATTCTGGTCTTCTGAGCTCCCACCAGAATGTAAGCTCTGTTTACAACATTCAAAGGTTTCTCCTGCATCTTCAAACTCCTCCTGCAAACCAGTTGCAAAGGCTTCTGAACCAAATGGTCAGGTTAGTCACATTAGTGACCCAACATTTTGTTACCAGTTTCTGTGTTAGTTTTTAATTGCAGTAACCAAAATACCTGACAAAAATAATGTAGAGGAGGAAAAGTTTCTTTTGGTTCATGGATTCAGAGGTTCAGTGCATTGTTGGCTGACTTCTTTGCTCTGGGCCCTAGGTGTGGCAGTTAGGCCTAGGTGTGGCAGATTATTATGGTGGAAGGGCATGGTGGAGGAGTGCTTCTCTGCTCAAGGCAACCAAGGGAGCAAAGGAGGAGAGGGGAAGGGGCTATAAGAAGATGTACCATTTCAGGACATTCCCCCAGTAACCCACATCCCCCTGTCATGCTCACCTGCCTATTTAAACTAGGTGGACTGATTAAGTTTCAGCTCTCTTGATCTGTTTACCTCTTATATTAACCCAGGAACTTTTGGGGGATAACTCATATCCAATTCATAACAGGAAAGAATGGATATAAGACATGCTGGGGATATTCTGCAGGTTGAAGTTATTAACTGGGTATATGTGGCAAAGAGAGACTATTTCAAAGTGACCCCAGGTTTTGGAGCTTTTTGGTCTGGGAGAATGTTGTTTACTACTTTAGAAATGGGACAGGCAGTAGATTTTGCAAGAAGGAAAACTGGCTTTGTTTTGGGGGTGCTAAGTTGAGGAGCTGGCAAGAGATCTGGCAGGAGCTTGGACTTATGGACCTGAAGCTCTGAGAGGTTCTTTTCAGCAGTTTCTAAGGCAAGCAGAGACAGACATACTTTCATTGTTGCCCTGGGAAGCACTTAGTAATTATTGTTGATTTATAGTTCTTTTGAATTTTATGGGATGATTGGATTTACTTGAATACAAACTCTGTCAGATACCCAGTTTTTTTCTTACAAGTAAAGTCAGTAATAAGGCTGTGCACTTGGAGTGATTGGGGTGGGGGTGGGAGCAGGGCAGGTCTGCTAGCTTGATATTACTGTGAAGCCACATGCTGCCTCTTGAAATGTGAAAAACCTCAATTCTACTCCCTTATGCTTACTTGAATGTAATTTAAAAAAATAGAAAAGTAGTAATCATTATAATAAACTCCAAATGCAAAGTTTCAACCATGTTTCTCTTGTGGTTCAGCTTGACTCTTGCTTCTATGGAGGGATGCTTTGCTCTCAACTTTTAGCTATGAAGGGAAGTGCAATTTCCTGATTTCAGTGTGAAAGTTCTTTTGCTATATCATTGAATGTTCTTGCTGTTATTTCCATGATCTTTAGACAAATGTTCCAAATTTATTAGTTGAGCATTATGAAATAATGCTAAGAAAGCAGGATAGTACAGCTTCATGCTGTTGTTGTTCTCTCTGAGGCTGGATTTCTACTAGAGGAGTAGGGAACTTCTGAAGTGACTAAAAACATCTGTCTCCATAGAGACTAATGCCCCCCCCCCCCCCCCCCCCCTGGTACTGGGGATTGCCTTGCTTATGCTAGGCAAATGCTTCATCACTAAGCTACACCCTCAGCCTCCCCCACCATTAATTTTTTTTTTTTTTTTTTTGAATTTTGAGACAGGGTCTTGATGAGTTGCCCAGACTGGCCTTGAGCATGAGATCTTCCTGTCTCAGCCTCCTGAGTTGCCATGATTATAGGCATGTCCCACTATACCCAGCTGAAAATAGTACTCTGTCAAAATGGCTAATTAATAATGGCAGAAGGGTTAATAATTTTTGTGGTTAATAGGTGGATTTGAAGGAAGCCAATTTTAATTGGTTTGGATCAGAACAATTTTTCTGTTTTATAACTCTTATAACTCTAATCATTAACCCAGGTAATTAATGAGCACACTATTTTTTCCTGGACTGAGACCTTTTCTTTTTCTGAATAAAGAAATTATAAAAATAACTTCTCTTTTTCCAGTCTGAATATAGTCAACTTGGATTCCTATAACCAAGGAGATTTTGTTAGTTATTATAAATGTAAGCGTATGTTTTTCCAATCAGAAAGATTGAATCACACTCCCCTTTCTGCTACAAACTATCCTGTCCTTATGAGTGCTACAGAAATAGGAGACTAAACTCCAGGGGAATATATGATACTAAACTTTATTTCTAGCCTTGGATAGTTTCCCATCTTCTGAAATGCTGGAGCTAAAGGCATTTTAGAAAAGAGTATTTTCTTAGGCATGCTTATTGAATTTCTAATATTTATTTTTCAGAATCATAGTAAAGATGTAATTTATTATCATATTTGTGTTCTGTGGATACTGATGTGAAATGGTTGATTTTGCTAATGTCCTTTTAGGATGAATTTTTTGTTGTTGTTAAGTTTTGTCCCTTTTTCCTGGAGAAAATAAATTCTGATTTTGCTACCCTTTTCTGACTAAATTACCACTTGTGCTCTTTTCTTGCTTTCTTCTAATCTATTCCTTACCTCTAATGACTCTATTCTGATAATTTTTTGAAATATTTGGTTCTCTAAACCTGGTAGGAACACCCATTAATAAACAAATTTAAAAAAAATTGCTTCCCTTTTACTGTCAAACTCTGAATTTGAATTGAAAAATTTAAAAATAATTCAATAATCCCAGTTTTCTTCTTTTTCTTTTTAAAAATAGGGGCTGGGTGCTGTGGCACATATTCGTAGCCCCAGCAACTTGGAAGGTTAAGGCAGGAGAATTACAAATCTGAGGCCAGGTTGGGCCGTTTAATGAGACCCTGACTCCAAAAAAAAAAAAAGAATCGTGGGTGCAGCTCAGTGGTAAAACCCCTGGGTTCAATACTTAGAAATGAAAAAAAAAAAAAGGTATTTTCCTTATATTTGGTATTTTGTAAGTGACAAAGATAATACTTTGCAATTATGAATAAAATATATGGTATGAAACAGTGATGAGAGCATAGTTCCATTAGAAAAACTAAAGACTTTTTAACTGAATGCCGTTGCAAGGGGTGCTTATCATGATTGGCAAGTTACCTAGATGTTTGCATAGAAAAATCATTTCTGAAAAATTATTCTGGTTCTGGTTTTTTCTAACTCTAATGAATAAATCTTAAGAACTGCATCTGTACCATCTACTGCTGATTGACTTTATGTCAGCTTGCCTACTTATTTGAACCATCTCATTCTAACTCTCAGATTCACTTCGCGATAGAACTTGATCTACTGATGAATTGGCATTGGCCATTCCCTCCTGATACTGACTGTTCTGCTCTTCCAAAAGAACCATAACCTGTATTTGCTAAACCTGAAGCTTTCTGTTCATGTTAGCATTAATTACAAGTTATTGAATGCTTGCTGTGTATTAGACACTATGCCAGATGCCACAGATACAGAATTTAGATGGTAGTGTTGTCTGTATTACAGATGAGTACTGATATCTTGCCGAAGTTCACAGGGAGAGGTAGAGTCAGGATGCAAGCACAGGTTTTTCCATTTCCAAAGTCTATACTCTTAATTCCCACATTATGTTGGTAGTTCTGTGCTCTACCTGCTGTGTTTGAATATCTCTCAGACTAGGGTCTATTGGCCTGCTATTTGGGTTGTAGTTTTCTTTTTGTCCAATACTACACTAAGCCTACGTCTTGTAAGTATGGTTTCTTGATATTCAGGATGTTCTTTGTTATTGCTGTTCACATCTAGTGACCTTTGCCATGACTTATTAATTTGCTTTCTTGACAGCTAAGTTTGTTTAATAAAAGTAAATCAGGTCTGGGAATGTAAGTCAGTGGTAAGAGTGCTTGCCTTGCATGCATAACACTCTGAGTTCAATCCCTGGTCCTGAAAAAGAGAAAAAAAGAAATCAGTATTTTTTACATGGAGTTACATGATAAGCCTACTTTAAAAACTTAATTAAAAATGTTATATGCATATTATATGTATGTAATATACATATACATATATATGTTCACATACACACACCTGTGTAAACGCACAACAATGTATTTAAGCCCCTCCAAGTCCTGCCCCAACCAGGAGAAATGCAAAATCCTTAAGTCCTTCCTAGAATGTGGTATACTAGTCTGGAATTTTGAAGATTGAGAGAATGAGTTTTTATAAGCATTTTTTGGTACAGTGTTTATTACCTTTTTTTTTTTTTTTTTTAATGCTTTAAAGAACCAGGTTTTTTTTTTTTCCCCCCAATTGTTGAAAAGGATAAAGAACTCATACAACTTGTCCTTGTTATTTAAATGTTCAAAGCAGACACTAGGTCTAGTGTTTGCAGTGCTGAGGAGGATTAGTTTCTAGAGAGTTTCAATACTTTTAGTAACTACCATGTTAAAGATGAAGTAGATGGGAAGGCAACAGCACTTCCTTCTTAAAGCAACAGAGTAAGGAGTAAAGTGGAACTGTGGACCTTACACTGTGCAGTCTCCAGCCTCTTCATTATCCATCCAACTCATTTTGAAATCTGCTTCAGTAGGGCTTAAGAATAAGGATTGTGAAACTTTTAGTTTAAAGAGCTTAATAATAAATGTTGTAGACTTTTTCCAAGTTCATAAAGTTAGGGAGAGGTAGAACCAGGATTGAAGCACACATCACAGAGGTCTTTGTTGCATATTCTTATTTTTGTTTTTAAACAAATTTAAAATCTTCTGTCTGTCCTCCAGAAAGTATCAAAGTCCCTTTCCATCTCCTCTTACTCTCAGATTTTGTGGCCTACCTACTCTTTCCTTTCTAATTTTGTCCTCTAATCTGCCCCTTATTGCTCTCTGACCTGAATTATCTCCCAGTTGCTGCTGTGCAAGTATCTTACTAGTTTCTGCTGCGAGACTCTCGTCTAAATTGTCCTGTGAAAGGAATATTCAGAGGGTACAGTTTCACTTGTCATCCTTCTGCTCAAGGAGTATCAGTGGCTTTCTAAATTCTTGTTTGACATTGACACTTGTTGTTTTACTTCCCATATACTGAACATTTTTCTTATTAGTTTCCTTTGTGAGCCCTCAATTTATTAAGCAGGTTATAGGTTGTGATCACTTCCTTGACAAATCAAAGATTTGTTAGTCACAATGGATTTTGTGGAAATACATGGTTAAAAGTAAATTTTAAGCTTGTACAATTTAGAGATAATATTCAGAGATTTTAGTAATGGCAAATATCAAGTATCAGTCACTGTGCTTTGCAGACACATTTACCTTAGTTTAATCTTCAAACTAATGAGGAAGGTACTATTATTTATACCGTTTTATAGGGAAGAAACTAGAGAGGTGAATAGAGGAAGTAAACGATAGAATAGGCTGCCTGGCTTCACAATCCATGTTGTTGAACCATTGTCTTGTGTTGCTTCCATAATGAGTTGATAGGTTAAAGAAAGACTTTGAACCCAGTGAAGGAGAGGAAGGAATCATTCAAACATAGCTTTAACCTTCATTCCTTTCCCTGCCAAGGTCCCAGGTCTTTTGGTATTTTGTTGTTTTGGCAGATAGTTTGTGAACTTGGCTGAACTTTGCAGATGGAAGTATTTGAACATTTGAAATAGGGAAGAGTTGAAGGTTATCAGAATAGAAAAAGTTCAGTTCCTTTTCTGGAGCCCAACCAGGTAGGTGCCTTTAGATAGAATGTGTCAGCAACTCCATCCATAGGCAAAGACAAGAGAAAGCATTTGAGCATGATTAGTCATTGTGGAAAATTTGTTAAAAACATTAACAGAGCACTGTTTTGGTCAGCCATCTGCTGTAAGATAGAAGTGAACTTGGTAAGTATTTGCCCTTTTTCAGAAAATTGTTGATTAGGGCTTTGTTTATGGATTGCATAGTGTCATCTGGATTGTTAATTGCTTGGGAAGAGAATTTCTATTTTCCATTTCATTTGCAGTCCAAGCCCAAATTGCTGTTTCTTGGAATTCTGTAAATAGGCAGGCTATCAATGAACATTGACCTACTGAGATACAGATGTCTGATCTTATTAAACAATAATTAACTTTGATCTTAACTCATTTGTTTCAACTAAATCTTCAGATACTTAAGGTAAGTAAAATGATAAAATTCTTAATTCTCAGTCTGTTTGGGTAAGAAGAAATTATTCTTTTGTAATGAAAACACTTAATACAGTAAAACGTATCTTAAATATCCATCCACTTCACAATTTTTTATTGAGGGTACTATGTCAGATGTTGAATGACTTCTTTTGTCCCAAGCACTGTTGTAGATGCTCAGGATACATCTATAAGTAAAACAAAGTTCTGTGTCCTCATGAAACTTATTCTATTGGCAGGAAGAGATAACAAACAATAAACAACACATCAGTAACTTACATAAGTTGATAGGTATTGTGGAAAAAAGAAAAAAGTAGGGCAGGGTAAGGAGGTGCCAGGGAATGGTGGAGGGGCAGGTTGCAGTATTAGAGGGAGTGGTCAGGGCAGGCCTTGTTGATGTTTGAGCAGAATTGAAGGAAATGAGACAATAAGCCAAGAAGCTAATTATAAAGCTTGTCACCTCCTCCTGCCAGTATTCTAAAGCTTGTGGTAGGTGGAATTTGAGTCCCTGATTATAAGACATTCAACCATTTCTAAGTATCTTTGCCTTCCTACATTAATTATATAGTTTTCTTTTGGTAGGGCAAAATTATGAAGAATCCCAGAATTAGTGTACCTGAGATGGAGCTCAATTATAATGAATGGGATGTAATTCATAAAACCTGAGACTATTAGAATGAACACTAATTCATTATGAGGTGTTAGCCTGACCAGTGGGAAGTCATGTAGGACCACTCATGTCTAATTATTTCCTGTTACGTAGCTACTCAGTACGTGTCTAGATAATTCTTTGGAAAAATACTTGATGCTTTTCCCCAGGCAAACCTGACTTAATTTCTTCCTTTCGCCAGTGTTTCTTAAAGTGGAGCATACATCAGAATACCTGAAGGGCTTGTTGAAACACAGGTGACTGGACACCATCCAGCCTGAGTTTATTATTTAGTAGTTTAGGGGTAAGGCCCATGAATGTGTGTTTCTAAGAAGTTCTCATGTGATCCTGAAATATTGGGCCCAGGGTTAAAGCCTCACTACCTGCCATAGAAATTGGCATTATATTTTCCAGATTATTTACCAGGGCACTTAACTTGCTCAAGACTTTGAATGTAGGTCTCCATGATTCTGCTTCTCCATTTTCTCCTGTTGTGTGTCTTTCTTAGATTATTGTCTAAGCAAAATACATCGTCTTTGCTCCCTTGTATTCCTCAGTCTTACACTGATAGATTTTATGTAGCAAAATTTAAACTTTGAGATAGTTCACAGGCATTTGTTGACTCAGAAGTCTCCACAGGATTTATTGTCCTGCATTTATTAAAGTAGATTGTATTAAATTGGTAAGAAAAGGAATGACCCTTTGAAGAGTCTTCAGAAATATTTTATATTTATGTTGAAGAGTTGATATCACTATGAGTTTACAGACTTGCTTTGACAACTCTAGCAAAAATTATATGCAAAAATGAATCTTTTCTTCTCTCTTTTTCATTGCTCATTTGTTCCTTAGATGCTGCTTTCCAGTCACTTTCTTGAATTCTGTGACTGAGCTCTCTAGGTGGTTACTATGTGTAATTGAATCATTGATCAAGTCAGCTTTGATAAGAATCAAAAAGTTTGGTAATGAGACCTAGTAGCAGGAAAGCAGATGATCTGGGATCTCCCTGTGCATTTACTTAATATCTGTTTAAAGACATATTGATATTTAAAAAACAAAAAAAGAACTCAGAAAATCGGCAAATCTTAGTTAAGCAATTAGAATTAAGGTTAACATCCTTCCCAAGCCAAAACATGTTGGTTGAATTATTAAGTAGCAAAATTGACCTCTTTGAATTTCCCATCCTTTCTCTGGTCTTGAAATAGTCTATAGAATGGAGTTCACAGATAGTGAGGGAGGTTTTATAGAAAGAAAGAAAAGCAGTAGTGTCTTTGATAATCACCAATAAGGAGAAAGGGGGAAAACAAATCCAGGGAAGTGGTAAATAGGCTATTGTATGAAATGGAAAAATAAAATTTTATTTAATATATGTCATTTGGTTTATGTCACTGTGCTTTCATTTACTAACGAGCAGCTATGACTGGGAGGGAAACTTTGAGAACCTCCAGATCCAGAGATGATCACAAAATGTTACTGAGATGCCGTGGTATTCCCTATACAGAAAACTCCATCCAGTTCTCTTTAACTTTCCATCCTAAGAGGGACATACCTGTTTAGAAAATTCTCAAGCTATAAGAGCCCTCAGAGTTGCACAGTGGGATACTTGCTGTACACTAGTAGACATGGAGGACGTGGGTAAGGTGTGTAGCTTGTTAGTGGCAGTCTGGAATAGATGGAATGGTTGTCTCATGGTAGGTGGTCTTCCTGCTGTATCCCTCTGTCAGTCACTGATCTCTCTATTCAACTCCTAACCCATTTGTTTTATATGCTGTGTGTTCTGTAGCCATATAGAAGAACCATCATTCATTGGCTTTATCTCATCTTTATTTATATGGAAAATACTGCTGAGAATTTTATTATTTTTATCTCGCCGTTTCTTATAGAACGTATCTTTACTCATTGAAACGTTTTCCTCCTTGTGAACAAATATAGCAGTCAGGGTCCCAACAGAAAATAGAAAATACACTTGAATCAGGAGAACTTGAGGAGAGTGTGGGTAGGGTGTAAGGTTTAGTACAGTGTTAAGCACCTGAGGTTGGCACTGGACAGCTGTTATCCCAGATTCCAAATGGATGAGTGGAGGGAGAGGTTGAGGTTTATACAACCTGGCAGGAGAGAGAGTCTTTATTGAGAACTTTCTCTTGCATTTTCAGAGAACTTCAGAACAGTGACAAAGCCAGTGGGAGACTGCCTTCTGGGGAGCATGTCAGGGAATAGATACCTTCTTTTCCCTCTCTTCCACTAGTGACTGAATCCACTGGGAGGAGAACACACTGGAAGCCCTTTACATATTGGGCAGCTCTCAGGGGCAGAGAGGGTGGGGAAAGCAAGGGCTATCAGAATGTTCTTTGTTCATTCTAGCTGTGGATAGTTGTTCTTGTAGGAATGAAAAGCAGCTTTAGACCAGAATGTAAGCCTTCCGTGTTTAGAACAGCCGCCCCCCCCCCCCCCCCCCCTCCAAAACTCTTCTCTGTTCTAGCTGTCTGGAGTTCCTGATTCTCAAGACTCTAATGGGAATTTCTGAGCACTGTTAATGCAGTCTACTTGACAAAACCTGCGTCTTAGAATTAGTGTTCAAATTCTTGTGCTCTTATGAGTCCTTTGTGTATTAGTGTTTTACAAAATGATTAAACATTCTTACATTCACTTGCATGAGTGTAGTATTGAGAATCAAAATTGAGACCATTGTCTACGCATTTCCAGTTATGTCATGGATTTCTCCTATCATCAAATGTGTTGTATACCTAATCTTAGATGCTTTTGGATTTTTTATTATCAGATAATGGTACTTGTTTTATTTTTGTAGTAGCCTTTGTCATTGTATATACCTGTTGCTTATTTCATAGCATTCAGTTTAATAAAATATTTACCTGCAGTAAAAATTATGCCTCTGTTATGTAACGAAGTAATATGTTTTGACCCTCGAGGGTTAGAATTTATTTGTAATATTTTAAGTAGCATTAAATTGCTTGATGTTGAAAGATGCTGGGGGACCCTTATTTTGTTGTATTATGTTTTTCATTTTAAAAAACAGTGAAAACAATGTCAAAGTTAAGTACAGTGCTTATAACTTATTTTCTTGAACTATTTAAGAGTATATTACTGTTATGATATCCCTATCATCTCCAAATGCTTTCCTAAAAGTAAGGAAATCCTCCTGCATAACTCTCTGATAATCATGGAAATCAGAAAATTATCTTTCTGTTCTGGGATCCAATTTACTTTTCACCAGTTGTCCCAACAATTTTAAAACAGGTAGGGTTCAGCCCGGAATCATATGTGGGATTTAGTTGCCATGCCTCTACAATCTCCTTTTTTTTTTTTTTTTTTTTTTTTTTTTTTGCGGTACTGGGGATCGAACTCAGGGCCTTGTGCTTCTGAGGCAAGCACTCTACCAGCTGAGCTATCTCCCCAGCCCTACAATCTCTTTTAATTCATTAAAAAAAAAGTCCTTAGACTTTTCTTTATATTCCTGGCATATTATTTCACAGAATTTCCCACAATTTGGAATTGTCTGAAGTCTCCTCATGCTTAAATTGAGGTTATGCATCTTTGCTAGGAATATCACAGAAGCAATGCTATTAGTTTTTCCATTGGATCCTCTTATACAATGTCTGTTTGCATCATTACTAATGATGTTCACTTTGATAACTTGATTAAGGTGCTGTCTACCCAGCTTCTTGTAAAGTTACTTTTTTCTTTGTATTAAGTATTTTGAGGAAAATATTTTTAATGTTTCCTGTTTCTTATTGAATATTGTATTCATTCATTTATATTTGCATGGGCTCTTGGTTCTTGTGTTAAAACTGGTTTATTGAACATACATTTGAAATTTTAAAGTGTCCTTTTTTTCACCCTTTGCTGCTATAATTAGAGCAAATAAATTAAGACTTTAGAGTTTGTATTGCATAAAATGTAATTTATATGGGCCAACTCTATATGGTTTTAGTAGTTTGATAACCGAATAGCAAGTATAGTCTTAGTCATGTTTAAAACTCAATCTAGGGTTATTAGTATTAGGTAGCATTGTATAGTGCTACAATATACAGTGGTGGCCTCAACTTATCTGCCTCTAGAGTAATCATGTGTAGTGTATACAAACTGAGCCATAACTTCTTTCGCTGTGTGTAGTTAAAATTATTCTTAAGGGGAAAGTGAAAGTAAAGGTGACTGAAGAATGGGACATTTTCCTCAGGAGAACATATAAAAAGGAGAAGGATCTTTATTGTAAAAGACGCCCTAACTTTGGTCCTTAACTTGGTTTTAATTACTTGGTTTGGTATTTAAAGAGTTTCTCTAATCTGATTATGATCCTAATAATAACTGTGATAGAGTCTTATTTTCTAGAGTGCCTTGTAGGCATTGGATACTAAGTTGACTTCTTTGGCTACTTGAACTCTTAGCATGATTTAGTAGTGAGTTTTTGTAAACTCTACCTCAAAGAACTTATGAGTAAGGATCTTTTGTCACAGCTGATAGTAGGAGCACAAGGGGAAATCAGCTGAAATTTAATTTTATAAAATCCTTTTATTGTCTACTTTCATTTAACCAGAAATTTCCCTTATTGATATCTGTACAAATTAGGTTGGGAGTTGAATTAATTTCTTATATAATTATCCAGTGCAATTAATTCTTAATTGTAGCTTTGCCGAGGTAACATGTTTTACATGGTAGGTTTGGAGCTAAAAAGATGCATTACATGGACAATTGTTTTTATGTAATAATTTCTCTACCAAAATTATTAATTCATTTAGACAAGTTAGACAAACTTGCTAAAAAGCAATTATTGGGCTGGGGAGATAGCTCAGTTGGTAGAGTGCTTGCCTTGCAAGCACAAAGCCCTGGGTTCAATCCCCAGCACCACCAAAAAAAAAAAAAAAAAAAAAGCAATTATAAAGTACTTGGACAGTTTAGTTGGGAGCAGCTACTTGACCAAGTGTGCTAATGTTTATCGTTTAAAAATGCTGTCCAGGGTGTCCAGACTCAGCTGCCTTGTTCAGTCTGTGTTGTAAAATTGTTGATTTTAAGCCTCAAGGATTATTTTTTAGTTAATTTTTCTCAATTAGTAAAAAAAAAGGTACTACAGTCATGATCATATTTACTAAGTATAAGAGCTTTGTAAATTCCAAAATATTCACATAAGTTTTATATCCATATTTTAGAAGTTGTCAATGCTATACCCGTTAAAGTAAATTATTGCTAATTTTGCTTATTATAACATATAGATGGCCAAAATACTTCTCTCGGCTTGCTCAGGTTTCTTCAGTCATAATAAAAAGGTCACTTTATTGCATACTTTCTGTGGTGCCTGACATTGTTTTATGTGCTTTACCTGTGTTTCATATAATCCTCACAACAACCTTCTGATTTGATATAATCTTCATTTTATAGCTAAGGAAGTTGAGTCACAGATAAGTTCACGTGTGTTCATCATTTATTCAGTAACTGTTGAGTTTATACTATGCAAAAGACATTGTTGTAGGTATTGTGGTAGTGATAAAAACATTAAAACGAATAAAACAATTCTACTATTAAGAGTAACTGCCCTTAGAGTTCTTAAGGAACTTGCCCGAAATAGCCCAGCCTCTGCCAGGATGGGACTGGGTTTGGACAGTCTGTGACTCAAAGCTCATGCTCTTCACACTTCCATTTGTTCTTATTTCTATAATGTCTCCTTTTTCTTTCTAAATCTTTGGTATTTACCTTCTGTCTCTTCAGACAGACAGACAGACAGACACATGTGCTAGGGACAGAATAAACCCATTAAAGACATGTCCCCAGTGACCTACTTCCCCCAGTTAGGCTCCACCTCCTAACACTTACACTGCCTCTCAACTACACCATAAGTAGGGGACCAAGTCTTTAACACATCGATTTTTGGGGACATTTAAGATCCAAACCATAACAACTTTTGATGGGAAGAGAGGCCTAGAGAAAAAAAAGAAAGGTTAACTCACCAGTGGTTAGAGAAAATACTGTGTGCCCAGATCTGGGGAACAGCAGGTCTGCTGGGACTGTGTCTGAGCAGCAGTAGAACAGGGGAGCAACCCAGGGAGTAAATGAGAGAACCCCGAGTGTTCTTGGAGCAGTGGAGGGAAATTGGGGAAGCGGGTAGATTTGATTCCATGTTAGGGAAAGAGCAAAGTGAGCCTGAGCACACTGGGATTAACCTGTTCCCGTATGGAATACATTTGATGACTGAAACTGTTCTGAGTATCATGGGTATAGTATTTGTGGCTCTAGAACACCATATGGCTAACTAAAGTAGGATATATAGAGAGCTTGCTAAGCCTCGACTACAAAATGCAGCTGAATCAAAGTAACTTCATTTCTGATCTCCTAACTGGGGCTAAGTATCTTAGGTAAAAATAAATACCAATAGGTTGAATTGGAAGTAATTTGGTCTCTTTCTATAACTGTCATTTGAAAAATGCATAGATACATGTTTTTACTCACTTTCTACTGTGTGCCAGGCACAGATAATGGATAAATGGATTAAAAATGCCCTCTGCAGGAGGCTGAAATTTAGTTGGATGGACAGATAACTACTTGGAAAGTCTTTCAAGACCTGTAAACAATGTTGGAAACTTCTAATTATGCCTTCTGGGTTGGGGAGTCCAGTCTGTCAGAATTGAAATGAAAAACTCAATTGGAGTTCAGAGAAGCTATTTCAGGCAGGTGAGTAGCAGGATTGAAAAAGACAAGGCTAGTATGGGAAAAGATTACCAAGTTAGGACTGGGAAGAAGCTCAGTCAGGGTTGCATATTAAAATGAGTGGCTAAAGATGAATTTTAAGACTAGGCAGGAGAATGGAGAGTGCTACTGTGATTTAATTATCTTATAATTTTGTTTTTATTTACTTTATGCCTTGAAGTCTCTCAAGTAAATCAGATTTAGAAGTAATCTCAAAATGTTTAGTTTTGGAAGTCTGTTGTCACCAGAAGGCATATGTCTTAAGGGTTCATATTAGTCTTAACACTTTGCATAATGAAAATCTTAATAAAAAAATTGGCCCATCATTAGTTTTTAAAATTAGGTTACTTAAAAAAAAAAAAAACCCAAGTCTTATTAGAATATAACATACATTCAGAAAGGTACACAAGTCATAATCATGAATGACTGCCGTAGAGCACAAGAGGTAGGATAGTATCAGCATCCGGAATTCTCAGGTGCTGCTCCTCTGGAATAACCACTCTTCTGATTCTACCATTGTAGGTTAGTTCTGCTTGTTTGGGGCTTTATATAAACAGAACTATATCATGTATATTCTTTTTTGTGTTTAACATCTCTTTTTTAAGATTTATGAAATTCATCCATTTCCACATGCAGGAGTTTGTTGTTTTGTGATATTGAATAATTATTCCACAGTTTACACTACTACTGTTTATGTAAAGTTGTGCTGGTTCCAGGTTGTCTCCCCCCCCACCCCCCCAATTACAAATACTGTGACCATAAACATTCTTGTACATCATTTAGTGTGTGTTCATATATATTTTTGTTAGGTAAGTCTCTAGGAATGGAATGGGTGAGTCTGGTGTTATTGGTCTTAGGTTCAGCCATTC
Source organism: Sciurus carolinensis (assembly GCF_902686445.1). Taxonomy (NCBI): domain Eukaryota; kingdom Metazoa; phylum Chordata; class Mammalia; order Rodentia; family Sciuridae; genus Sciurus; species Sciurus carolinensis. The sequence goes on from NC_062227.1 coordinate 68,443,305, forward strand.
TAGATGGTGTATAGCGTGAGCTCACTGTGATCTTAAGTTGTGTTTCCCCATAACACTTTTTATTGACTCTGTAGATATCTCTGTGTGGTGTAAGGTCACAGGGGACAGTGCTTTGTTTTTTTAGTGGGTTGCCTTTTAAAAAAAATAATTTGTAAGGGTCCTTCTTACATATTCTGGATTTTAGTCCTTCGTTAGTTATATATGTTGCAGATTTTGGTTGATTGGTTTGTTCTGTGGCATCTTTTGATGGTAGACATTCTTAGTTTTAATGTAATCTAATGTAACTCTTTCCCTTAATGATTATTCCTTTTTGTGTCACTTTTAAGAATGTGTTGCATTTGTTAAGGTCATGAAAATATTTCCCTATGTTGATGTTTGGATATGGTTTGAGGTCAAGATCTACCCCCTCCCCCCATGGATAGCCACTGGGTTTTTAAAAAAGTAGTTTCAAATCATAGGATATAATATATTTCAAATATATTTTTATCTAATTCAGTCTCCTGTAAATATTTTTTTCTTTGTATGAAGGTATGAATACTTCTGAATGACTTAAAATACCATCTTTCAGTAGAAATAATGGTTCTGTTTCTCTTACTATATTCTGAATTGCATATGAACTTTTCTGCTTTACTATGGGATTCTCTTTAACTATCTATAGAGAAAAGAAAAAAACAAACAAAAAACTCGAACAGGGATTTTATATAGTGCCTTTGAGGAGTTCTCTGAGGAGTTCTGTCTTTATGTGGACCACAAGAAATAGCTTCTCACTGTGAGGTCATTGGGTGTGTTTATATATATATAGAAGAATGGAGAATTGATAGGTAAAAATTTACTCAAGTCTGTTAGGAAAACCAGCAATTTATATTACCTTACTTCTATTTCTTCTATTAGACTGATTTCTTACAGTGATTCCCAAAAGAATTTTATTTACAGATTTGGAAGGAAAGGAAACCTTTTATGTCATTTTTTTCCTGGTATTTATTCTTTTATGTTTATCTTCGGATTTTCCCATTTTTCTTCAAAGGTATAAAGCATAGAAGTGGTTGTAGCTGTGGAGGTGAAGGGACAAGTACTACACTTTCAGGGAAACTTGTGGTTTGGTTAGTTGATGCTTTTTTCTGTTGTTGTTTTGGCTGTTATTATTGGCCCTAAGATTTTGAGAAAACCTTTTCTTCTGAATTATAGATAAAACTTTCAAGACAAATATTTTGTCAGAAAATTTAAAAGACAGTAAAGATTTTGTGGTATATTGTGGGTACACTACTTATTGTTGGCATATCTAAATGTTGTTTGCATTATTGAAGTTATATCTTTGAGGATTAGCTTGATAGCTGTTTTGAAATTCTTACTTTTCTATTTATCTAAGCAGAGCTTTGTTCTCGGATCTTAGTCTGAGATTATATTCTTTAACTCTTAAGCTGTTAAATACCGTTTTGTTTTCCCTATAAATTTGTTTGGGATTATATGAGTTGAAGTGTTGTCCATAGGAGATAAAACAGGATCAGAACTATTTGAGGAAACTTCAAGAAATAAGAACCCTGAGATGAATGTTTAGTTTATCATAATTAGTTTAAATTAATGTTACCTACTCCAAAGTTGTCAGCTTTTCACTTAAACTCCTTTTTTTCAATGAACAAAATTTCCCTTGATGTCTTTCATAATGAACTTTTCTGGTTTAGTGTAAAAGAATATATTAAGAGGTTTTCTTTCTTTCCAGTTAATAGTCTTTAGGGACTATTGCAGTATGTAATCATAAGATGTTTATTTATCATACAAAAAGGAAATTCTTCTTTATTACATAGTTACTGGCAAAATGTAAGAGCTAGTGATGGTGAAGCGGCATCCTTATCATGATCAGTATTAGTTTGTCTAGTAAGTTATATTTTCTGTTCATTGTATATATTCTAAAACTCAAAGACATAAAGTTAGGGGAATACTCTATAAAGTTTTTAATAAATTTCATTTGTGTGTACTGAGTATTTGTTCTAAGGCTTATGATTTCTGTACCTTTTAAGCATAAGAAATGGATTTTTAATAATCAGTCATAGTTTCATGCATATTTTTGATCACTATAATATATATACTTTTCTATTAATAACTAGTAAGTAGTTTTTCTTCCTAAAAATATGCAAAGTTTAAATTGATGTACAAGTTATGTAATAAGCTTATTTGGTTGCAAGAAAAGGCTTCTTAATAGTTTATTAGCTAATTTGTTTTTTATAGCTTATATTACCTTTATGTCTTTGATAGTTGAAGCAGTTTCTTTATATCCAGTTTAGAATTGTAGTTTATTCACGATGGACTATTATTAAGCCATAAAGAAGAATAAAATTATGGCATTTGCAGGTAAATGGATGGAGTTGGAGAATACTATGCTAAGTAAAATAAGCCAATTCCAAAAAACCAAAGGTCAAATGTTTTCTCTGATAAGTGGATGATGATACATAACAGAGGTCAGGGGAAGGAGGTAAGGGAAGAATGGAGGAATGTTGGATTGTGTAGAGGGAATTGAGGGGTGGGGAGGGAGTGGGGGGAAGGAAAGATAATGTAATGAGACAAAGCATCATTATTCACTGTACATGTGTGATTACACAAGTGGTGTGACTCTACATTGTGTACAACCAGAGAAATGAAAAGTTGTACCCCATTTGTGTGTACAATGAATAAAAAATAAAAATGGAATAATAATAATAATAAAAAAATTGTATATTTTTTGTCTCAAGTTTTTTTGTTCAGACTTTTCTTGAATATCACTGTTTATTTGCCCTTAGTGTTGGTCCTCTGAGAATACGAAAATGAATGGCATAATTCTTCCTGAAGCTCATTGAAGACAGAAAGGTTAATTATTCATTTACGCATTATATGAATCATGCCTTAAATACTAAGTACTTGGAAGTACATGGTGTTATGGAAAGACCAAAGAAGGAAAAATTAAGTTGGTAGGCAAAGAAAGGCATATGCAATGAAATATTTGAGCTGGGCCTTGTAGGATAGGTAAGGATTGTGTTTCCATTTTAAATGTATACTTTTAAGAGAAAACTTTTATTAAAATAAAAGGGCAGAGTTTCATTACTGTGAATATAACAAATCTGAAAAAGTCTTCTTCCCTCAGATTTCCAAATTCCTGTCAGTAGTCTTTTAAAATTTAAAAATATTCTGTTTAATAAAAGTTTGGGATTTGGCCAAAATTGAAGTTTTAAAATAATAACTATTGTTGTGGGCCATACTTATGCTATAATTTTAAGACGTGTGCTTTTTATGAAAATAAATGTCATTTTCAGATTTTTGTTTACTTTTTGTGTGTGTGTGTTTCCTTACTATTCTGTTGAATATTCAACAGAATATTCAGAATTTTTTTCCCTTTTTAATAACTGCCAGGTTTTATCTAAACTGATGAAATACAGTGTAGTTTAATTTTACTATATGATCTAATTTTTATTTGTATGCATTAACCAATAAGTTCTAGTGAATTAATTTTGCTGGTATTAAGTATCTATAACTAAGCATATATATATGCATATATATATGTATGTATAATTTAAAACTGCTTATAATTGCTAATATGTCTCCAGATTTCAAATACGAAAACCCAGTCTCAATATAGAAGTTTTTAGGTATTATTTAGCCTGAGAAATGAATGATTTGGTGAAGAGGAGGCAAACTTGATCAGAAATAACCTGTGATTATATTTGGAGATCAGAATGATTTGGTATACCTGGTTCAGACACCTTGAGACAGGGAGCCATGTTTACCTTGGGAGGACGTGGGCAAGTGCAAGTGTGACAGGAGAGTAGGTCAGAAAGTTAGTGGAGAGCCAGATCAGTAGAACCTGCCAGGCTGCTACAGACGGTTGGAAGGTCACTGAAGCAAAGGAGTGAGCATGATCTTATCTTTTAAGAGTATCATTCTGGTTGTTGTGTTGAGAATGAACTATAGCATGGGGAAAGCACAAAAGGAAGAAAACCAGATAAGAAGCTATGGAAGAATTCTGGAGAGAGGTGAAGATGGTATATCTAGCAGTGTAGATGATGGTGATTGATAAGTGGTTGAATTCTGAATGTATTTTAAAGATAAGTCAGAGGTGAAGCTTGGATTGGGTTTGGAGTATGTGTGAGAGAGAATTCAAGGAAGATGTCTTGGGTTTTGACTCAAGATATGTAATGAATGCAATTTCCTTTATGAAGATGGGCTGCTTTAGAATAGTAGGAGGAGCCATTCAAGTGGAGGTAACGTTAGATAGTTGGACTATAAACTAGGGTTTGTCTAGAGGTACAAATTTGGAAAGTTGAAAGTCTAATGTAATGAATCTATACTTTGGATTTCATCCATGCATATAATCATGTAAACATCACATTATATGCAAATAGATACCTGTTCATAGTCATGAGAAATGAGGTAGTGAGGAGCATACGGTGGGAGAGGTTAGGGTAAACCTGTGTGAATATAGTGATATGGGACAAGGAGCACTTCCGCCTTTGGGAGGCATGGATTGGAAAGGCTTTGCCTAAAAGTTATCATTTGAATTGGGTCTTGAAGATAGGTAGCGTCTCACCTGGTAGAGAATATAATGCCACTGGAGAATTGGTTCATAATGTGTTTTCCTCCTCTTCTCACCTTCCCTTAATTTTTTCAATCCTCTTTTCTACTCTATCTCCCACCTCCTTTCTCTACAAAAACAGTGTATTTACTTGCTGAATATATTCGTGAATTTTCCAGGCCTGTGCTTGGTATGATAGACTAATAATGAGTGACTCCCAAAGGTATGTCTGTAGTCTGATCCCTAGAATTTATGAACACGACCTTATTTTGAAAAAGATTCTTTGCAAATGTGACTAAACTCAGGGTTTTGAGATGGGGAGATTATTATCCTGGATTTTCTAGATGGGTGCTAAATTCAACTACAAATTCAAGACCAGAGAGTTTCAACGCATACATGCACACATGGGGGAGATGTGAAGACAGAGACAGAGATTGGAATAATGTAGCTACGAGCAAGAAATGCCAGTATCCTCTAGAAGGTAGAAGAGAAGAGGCAAGGAGGGAATTCTCCCCCACAAATCTCTGGAGGGAGTGTGGCCCTGCTGAAACCTTTTCCCTTGGGTTGCCATAACAAATACCCCCAAATGGGTGTCTGAAAACAACAATTTATTTTCTTATACTTTTGGATGCTGGAAGAACTCCTGCTGAAGTTTCCGCTGTAGGAGCCTTCCTTGCCCTTTCTAACTTCTGGTTGTTGCTGGTATCTATCCTTGGTGTTCCTTGGTTTTCTACTGCATCATCCTGTCTCCACCTCCATTTTCATTTGGCCTTTTTCTTACCCTAAATGTCTCTCTCATTACAAGCATAACTGTCGTTGGATTAGGACCTGTTCTAATCCAGTATGACCTCATTTTAATTTAATTATATCTGCAAAGAGCCATTTGGCATATAGTCATTTTCATATGTACCATATACCTTTTGGGGGGGTACAGTTCAACTGACAATAGGGGATGTGGATAGCTCCCACAGTGACTTTAAATAGTGGAAGCAAGGGAACTAATTGCGAGGTTGTTGTTCTAGAGGCAAAAGATAGTGGCTTTTAGATTTGAAGTATATTTGGGAGTAGAGTTGACAAGATTTGTTTTAGGTTGTGAGAGAGAGGGATTGTGGATGAACTTTTCTACTTTTATGGATATATAGTTGCTAATTCCATAGGGATGACCTCAAATTTGTTTAAGTAACTTAAAAAAATGATTAGCATTTCTCAGCATACCACAGCTAATTCAGTGTTGTGGGACTGTTCCTTTTAATCACCTTTTTTTAACCCTATATGTTGACTAAATGAATATATATGCTCAATACTTGTGCTCTGTTCAGTGTTTTACAGGTAAAAGGGAGATCATCTGTACATGTGTTGACATTATAATTCATCATCCAGTTGGTTGAGAGTAGGTAGCAATAAAATTGAGTATGTAAGACTGTGATACTTGCAAGGTTAATCTCTGTGGCTTTTAAGTTCTTTTCAAGTGCTAAGAGTTGAAACAAGGGAACTAATTGAAGATAGTTAAATAAACAATAAGGTTTGTTTACCTTACAGAGAACCAAAGTATTAACACCATCATGGTCTTCTGATACAAAGATTGTTGGATTTTAGCCAAGATATTGTTCTTCTAGGGACAAAAAATGGACTGGATGTTTCATGTATCTTTAGAAGCTTGAATTTCCAGGAATGGTCCCTAGCAGCACTATACTTTTGTCTTCTGAAGCATTTGCCTTTAATATTTAAAAGTCAAAAAAAATTTGTATTCTAGCAATTCATTTAGGGCTCTGTAAGGATTGCTTGATTTTAGTGATTGAGTTTATTATAAATTAAATACTCATAGTGCATTTTATTGAGAATACATATGGCAATACTGAGCAAAGGTAGTACTAGAAATATTTAATTATTGAATTAAACATAAAAACCAAGAAATTAGACTGGTTTAGATCAGAAGTTAGTAGTGTAAGGGATGGTTTTCCCAAAATTCTTGTCTACCCAGAACCTTGGAATGTGATCTTAGGGTCTCTGCAGATGTAATTATTTAAGATGAAGTCAGACTGGATTAGGGTGGGGCTTGAATCCAGTGACTGGCATCCTTATGAGAAGATAATAGAATAAGTAGAGATAACACCAAGAAGGGACTTGAAGACAGAGGCAAAGATTGGAATTATGCTGCCACAAGCTACACAGTATGGAGGGTTGTTTAGATCTACCACAAGCCAAGAGGGAGGCATGGAACAGCTTCTCCCTCAGTGCTCCCAGCAGGATGAATCCCATCAACACCTTTATTTTTGACTTCTAGACTCTATAACTGTGAGAAAATAAAATTTCTATTGTTTTAAGCTACCCAGTTTGTGGTTTTCAGTTATCCTAAGTAACTAATATGTAAATAGCTTAGGGTTCCGAGACTAATCCAATGAAAGATAGTCATTTGCTACTTTTAGGGACATTCTACCTTCTTTTCAGCTACTGCTCAGTCGCTCTTTACTTGAGAATTGGCTGCTCATTATGCAGTCTTCAAGAAATGTGTTAGTATTGTGTTCTCCTGCCCTTCCCTTGTGAGAGGCGGCTCCGTTCACAGCCCTTTTTGCTTGTATATCAGAAGAATGGAAGCTTGGCACCTTACTTGTAAATATTGATGTTTCCAGCTCTAGCATTTGGCTCATGGGATATATTAGCACTTTATTTCAGTTCCAGTGAGGGTGAAGTTTTAACTTCAATGTTACTGCCTTAGGGAATTTTATCTATTGTAACAACCAAATATACAAATCTAATGGTTTAACATAATACAGGTTTCTTTTGTTCTGAAGACCAAGTTCATTGCTCATGTTTCTGGTCAGTCAGCTCCATTCCATTTGACTCAGGTAGCTAGACTTTTTCCATCTATGACACATTCATCCCCTAGAGCCTTCTCAGAATCTTCTGGACCAACTTCATCAAGCTGGTCAATGGATGAAGAGTGTGTGGAAGGTAGTGTGGACAATTTAATAGGTAGATGTAGAAGTGGCATATATATATTGCCACCCACATTTTGTTGACCAAAATGCAGTTGTTTGGCTCCAGCTGATTTGCAAGAGAGGTAAAGAAATGTAATTATTGTGTGTATCCAGGAAGATATAATGAAATTATAAAACATCTAACCAGTCTCTACCAAGACAGCATATTGTTATTTTGGTATCTTCATATAAAAATTAAGTACATTTTTTGTTGTATTATTTTGGATGTGGATTTAAGTTTACAGGTGTGTTCTAAGTCATTTGCACTCCTTTCATTGTTTTGAGTAAGGACTTTTTTTATTTCATTGCCACATAAAAATTAAAATTGATAATTTAGAATTATTGCTTTGATAATTTAGAATTGAAAGGTATGACCTTGAAATATATGTATCATTGTGCTTTTATGGTAGCAAGCATAGCAAAATACATGGTAGTCTATAGCATCTATTTTCTTTTCATTTAATCTATTGCTAGGTGTGTTCCTGTTCTTCAGAGTCACAATCAGCTAGAGATGTATGATGGAGTAACCTCTCTCTTCCTTTTTTTAATTTGTTGAAAAAGTGTTTTGGATTGGCGGGGGTGATGGTTCTGGAACAGAGAGGAAAACAATATAGAGTGCTAGATAAAATCAGAATGCTATTTAAGTACAAATACAAAAGTCTTTACCAGAAAAATTACAGGCTTTTACCCCCACCCCGTTCTTTTTTGTTATTTTCTTTTGGTCATTCTTTAGCAAATAATGACTTCAGGTGTCTTATTCATATCCAATTACAGGTATCAACAACAAGAAAACTACTTCCATTATGGTCATAGATGTGGATTCATGTTAGTTACTAATGTGACTCAGTGTCTGTTGTTTCTTTTACATGTTCTCAGGTTGTCTAGAAAGGTGACCATTCCTGTGAGGAAGATATTTAGTAGTAGAAGCATGCTTATTTTTATTGATTTTTAAAAAAAAATTTTAAATTTAGGGCTGCTTGAGAGCAGTAGACTAAAAAGAACCAGTAACATAAAGAGGAATCTGCAACCATAAAAAAAGTTTCATGCTCTTTGACTTAGCAATTTGTAGAATGTAAAATCAGAAATAATTGTCAGCTATGAGGAAGTAAATAACTTGGAATCAATAACTTAAGGTGTATTTTACAGGTCTTTAAGATATGAAGACTGGCAACTTGGAGAACTGTAGGATACAATTTGGAGGGAATAAAGCAGGATATATAATTGTGTATATGTTATGCCTATGAGTATGTAAAAGGCAAATTTTAATAATTGTCTACAAGGTTTATAATTCTGTGAAAATAGTGAATTATAGCTATTTTGTTTGTTTGTTTTACCCCAAACTTTAAACTCTTGATAATGGAGTTGTTTTTATAATATTAATTGGGAAAAAAAATTAGGTGGGAACTCTGGATTTTGTGAGTGGTTCTGAGAAGGTTTAAAATAAAATTCATAAGTGGGCATGTGGTACTTTTAATTCCAGCTACTTGAGGAGGCCAAATTGGGAAAATTGTGAGTTTATGGCTAGCTTGGGTATTAGAGCAAGACCCCATCTCAAAAAAATTTAAAAAGAAATAAAATTTCTGAAGTTTCCCATAAGCTTTTGAGATATATATTTATATATCTTTGAGATTATATACACACATGCTTATTTTCATTGACTTTTGATTTAGGACTGATTGAGATATATATACTTAGAGACTCCTAATAAATTCAGAGAGTCATTGTTTGGAAAAGGTGAATTTTAAACATTTATTGTAAGAAACCCACTAAAACTGCGTCGGACACGGGAACTCACATAAGGGAGTTTATTAAGCAAACAGAGTGTCTCCCAGCAGGGTAAGAGAGGAAATGAGAGGAAAAGAGAGGAAGAGAGAAAGGGTGCGCGCTAGAGAGAGTGGAAAAGGGAGGAGGAGAGAGAAAGCAAGTGAGTAGGAGAGAGAAAAGATGGAGGGAAGCTATCCTTAAGCAGTCGAATTCCCCGGGCTAACAGGGGACCAGTAATGAAGAAGGATACTTGCAAGCTGACTGATGAACCAATAGCTAGCTAGGATGTTCACAGACTGACAAGTAGTTGGGAGGCGGGGAAATGGCTGCGAGGAAAGGGCGGGAGAGCAGCTTTCAGACTGACTAGCTAGATTGTGATGCAATGGAAAGGACGGGGGGAGCAGCTTTGTATTACATTTATGAAGTGAAATTTATACAAGATGAGCCTCTTAAAGTCAGTTTTAGAATGGTTGAATGTAAACTCATCATCTTTAATCAACTTTGTAAGGAAAAAGGGTAGTTAACAATATTATCTAATGCAGTAGAGGAGCAGAAATAAAGATTTTAGGAGATTGTTTTGCTCTTGGAATCTGTTTTTGTTTATAAAAGTCAGATTAAACAGTATAAGTATGTACCTTGAGGTGGGAATAAACTCCATAACCCTACCTCCCAGAGAGAACCACTGTGGAAAATACTTTTGAATTATACTGCAACTTAGGTGATTGCATAGACATTGGTCTTTGTAATCTTCTGAAGTCATCTTGGCTGAAGTCTGTTTTTAGCAGCAAAGGAAATTGAAATATAGTTTTTCACTATGTCTTAGAGAAACAGTGATATGGTTTATCCAAAAGTTATTCATGCTTGGTGTTAGAATTTTTATTTTAGTATTTACTTAGGAGTATGTGTGTGCCTGAATGGAGCATCACAACAGTCCTAATAAAAGGCATCTCACAGTGGAAGTGTGACTCACCTGGAACTGTGAAAGGGCCTAGCTCCATCATCCTGATTTCCACGCCCACGGCAGTATGCATCACTTCTGACACAGTCACAGTTTGTGTCTGAAGTAGGTAGCTGATTATGCCATTTATTCTTTTAGAGCAGTTAAGAGTAAAGAGGATATACTGAATCTTGGGTATTCTCAGATTTAAAATTTAGTCATTCTCGAGATCCCTAAGACCATATGATAGATAGCTATTTGTAAGTTTTCTGAAGGCCAAATTTGAATTAAGCCTACCCTGAGGTCTGCTTTTGCTGCCCAGCCTCCTTGGTTCCCTGAAATTCAGCTTCTCATCCATTGCATTTTACATGTGTGACATTATTTTCAGAGAAGTACCAATGCTAGGTGGGCAGGTGACTAAAATTCTGACGTCTACCAAAGTGTAATGGCTTTTAGCCAGAAAACAGAAATTGTCAGTAACTTAACAATGTTGAATGTGGCAGAAGTGTAACAAACCTGTGAACCTGAACAAGTGTGTCATCCATTATACTGATAATGACAACAATAAAAAGTTAGTGGACTGTTTCAGTTATTGTTGCAGCCATAGAAAATATCACTCATCAGATAAAATAAGTTTGAGAGGACAGTGAAAAGACTCGTAAGGTATTGTGTGAGGTTATGCACAAGGAATGTGAAACTACCATTTCTAGAAAGTAACAGATGGTGACATTGGACCGACACATGAAGGTTAATTTGAAAAATTTCAAATTTGTTTTCTTTGCCAGATATGAAGTTAATATCAGGAGGCCACATTAGCTATCCACATATTACTCTTGGAGTTGAACTGAAGAAACTCATGGAGAAGGAAGGATGGGTTATATGTCTGAATGCAAAATTGCAATGAAACCCATATTTGAAGAAGATACCTTCTTTAAACACACTTCTTAAGAAGAGATGTGAGCATCAAGTATTAAGGAAAACTAAAGAGTACTTTTCATGTGTCCACAGAACGATGGAATGGAGGGAACTTTAAAGATGCTAGTTCCTTAGTGTGGGAGAAGAAAGGGAGAATGGGAAATGTAGCACCTGTTCTCCAGTCTCCTTGCCTTGCGGTTGCCTCTCTCATTTCTTTCCACCCAGGTTCATGTTCCCCATTGAGTCTCAAATTGTGGTCCCCCAACCTGCAGCATCAGCAGAATCTTAGGACCCACTTAGAACTGTTGAATGAGAAACGCCAGGGGTGGGGTGGGGGGTGGGTTTTAGCCAGCCTTTCAAGTGATTTTGGTATATGCTAAAGTTTGAGGCCTTCTGCTCTAACTAGTCTTCATTGGACATTTCCTTTTAATATTGTAATATTTTTTGCTATATATTATGTACAGTTACAGTAATAATGTCATTACTTTGATTTTGCATATTTTAAGAGTTCATAATTAAGTTTCAAGTGTTTTTTTTTTTTTTTGTGGATTTTCCCCCACCCCCCTTTTAGTTGCTTCAACCTTGTGTTTCCTAAGTTGTTAAAGGTACTGAAGGGTAACTTACATTTTTCAAGTACTGTTTAAAGAATATTATAAAGGAAATTATAATATAATTATAAATTATATTCTCTAGTAGTATAAATTATAATTATACTAAATATATATTTATTATATACATATTTATACTAAATATATATTTAATATATATTTATATGTATATATTTATACTAAATATATTTAATTATATAATTAAATTATAATTACATAATTATATAATTATAATTAATTATAATTATTCTGTAGTAGAATAAATTATAATCTCTAGTAGTATTCAGAAATTTAGGAGTTAGGGAAAGGTTCAAACCATGACATTTATCGTGGATAAGGGTCTAAAGTAATTTGAGAGATATAAATAAACCTAATCAAATTGAGTAGCTGTCAGAAAGAAGCAAGATTTCCTGGGTGGTTGACTTTATGCATTTTGATCTGATACATCAATAATCCTCCCCCAATGCATTAGCAGCTGGTTGTCATACCCATTAGCTAAAGAGCAGCTAGTCTTAAATTTGCTTCAGAGCTCCTGCCAGCACTTCTAACTGAGAGCTTTAGCCTCTCAGTTCTGAGACAAAATTCCCAGGTGCAGCTAGTGCTCAGGTCTCTAGACTTCTTTATGGAGTCATTTCAATCCTTCTGCTAGCTCTTGAAATGACCCTAGGCAAGTAATTTAATTCATTCTTTCTGACACTGAAAGCAGTCAAAAGGATTTAAGGATTTATATGCAATAAGAAACATGCTTTAGCACGTTTTCAGTCAAAGCTGGAAAGAGAGAAGGCGAGGTAAGAGTTGAGTGTTTTCACTCCTTCCAGACCATTTTCAACTCCAGAGATATGGTAAATTCTTGCATTAACTCTATGTGGGGAGCAAACATTTTTAGTCCTTGGTGCTGCATTAACATGTATTCTTTCACTCTCCAACATTGTGGAAATTATTGTAATAGCTTAATGTATCATTCTTACTTTCGCTTTTAACTCTATCTGGTTACAACAGACCCTTTCTAGTTTATTATACAAACTAGAAAAATTTTGTAGACTTTTTCAGGGAAATGAAGGAATAAAAATTTTACCGTGTTCAGTAAATAGAAATGAAATGAAATTAATATAGAAAAGTCGTATTAGTTATTGCCCCAAAACTTAGTGGCTCGCATCAGCAAATTTTTTTTTTTTTTTTTTTTTTTTTTTTTTTTTTTTTAATCTCATAGTTTCTCTGACTTAGGAATTCAGGAATGGCTTAGCTGAGTGTTCTGACTTAGAGTCTGTCAGGAGGTTTGCAGTCTATTTGCAGGATGTCCTAGGGGCTGCAATTCTCTGGGCTTGACAGTAGCTTGAGAATTGCTTCTGTAGCTGTTTACATAGCAGAAAGAGGCCTCAGTTCCTTGTTGACTGTTAGCAGGCATTTCAGTTGTTCACCTTGTTGGCCTTTTTTCATAGGGCTGTGTGACTGTCCCCTTGACATGACAGCTGACTTTCCCAGAGGGAGCAATCCTGGAGAGGGTCAGCCAGGAGAAGGCTCTGTGCCTTTTCTGACCAAGTTTCAGAAGCCACAAACTGCCACTGTTGATTCTGCCACTTTCTATTTGTTAGAAGCAAGCCACTGAATGCAGTTCACACACAAAGGGAGTGAAATGAGGCACCACCTTTTCAAGGGAAGATTTTAAAAGAATTTGTGGATATGTTTTTAAATTACCATGCAGATGGGTTCTAGGAAGTATTTAACAAAGACATTGGATGACAGTATAGTTGTGCTTGTACCTGTATTTAGCCGTCTTCTGATTTAAACAGCTGGAAATTCTTAAGGATAAGCATCTTGAGTTCACAGGGCTGGGTGCTAGAAAAGAAAGAGCTGCTCAGGGAAGTAGAGTTTTGAATATGTGAAAGAAGTACTGATTGGTTCAGGTATGTGAGGAAAGTATGCAAGGCTGGGGACGACACAAAGCTTGAGACTCATATGGGCCATCAATGGTGTATGTTCCTTCCAGCCAGAGTGGAAAACCTTATAATTAACAGGGTGTGAAGTGAAGCACTCAGTGGGATATTGCCTGCTAATTTTTTATTAGTCTTAGACTTAAGACTACCTTGGTCATTTATAGCAAATCTTAGAAGCAGGCCTTATGAGAACCAAAACTGTTTCTAAATAACTATTTTCTAGAACAGAGCTTTGTAATATTTATAGAAACACAAATATATCTAGCATTCAGTGAGGTAAAACTCAGAGTGAATAAGGCATCTAAACAAATCTAATCAGTTGTGTGAAAAATTTGACCCTTGATGAGAAAACTCAGTGAGATTAAACTGATACAAATGGTAGAATTAGTTAACAAGGACATTTAAGCAGCTATTATAGTTCTATATATTCATGAAGATAAAAGGAAGCATTAGCATATTTAAAGAGAGAAAAAATATGTAGATTAGGGGGAGGGACGTATTCCCAAGTTGAACTTGTAGAGATGAACAATATACTGGATGGATTTAACAGTAGCATGAACTCTGCAAAAGAAAAGGTTAGGGGCTGGCTGAGGTTGTGGCTCAGTGGTAGAGCACTTGCCTAGCACTTGTGAGGTGCTGGGTCCAATCCTCAGCAAAATAAATAAATAAATAAATAAATAAATAAATAAATAAATAAATAAATGGTATTGTGTCCATATACAACTAAAAAATAATTTAAAAAGGTTAATAAACAGTAATTGACATTACCAACAATGAAACAGAGAGAGAGAAAATAGAGCATCAGTGAGCTGTGAGATAACTTCAGGTGATCTCATATATATACAGTTGGAGTCCCTGAAGAGGCTCATGAAATAAGAAAAATTATGGAAGAAGTAATAGCATAGCTGCCAATTTTTTAAACTTTGACTGGAAAACCTTTGTTTAAGAACATAAAGAAAAAGTATGCTAAAAACATCAAGTTGTTTAAAAACTAGTGAAAGAAAAATCTTTTTAAGACAGTAAGGCAAGTGGGGAATGTTCTCTGCATAAAGGATAAAAGAATGTCAACAGATTTATCAGCAACAGTGCATGCTAGAAGACATTGTAGGAGCATCTTTAGAGTTCTGAAAGACAAAGCTGTTAAACTTGAATTCTATACCCAGTGAAAATATTTAATAATAAAGGAGAAGGAAGACTTTCAGGTATACAAAACCTGACAGACTTTATCACTAGCATACCTGCATCACAGAAAATGTTAAAAGTCATTGAGGCAGAAGGAAAATAATATCAGATCAACTAGATCTATATAAAGAAATGAAGAACACTGAAAATAATAAGTATAAAAGATTAAGTTTAAAAATTATAAAATACTGTTCATAGTAAAATGAATGTTTGGAATGTGAGCTGAAGAAATAGGAATAGACCCTTGCTTTGAGTAATTTCATCTTTTATTTTCTGCCAATTTATATGACAAATTGGATGTCTGTGCATATTTGTTTCTTTTCCTAGAGACCATAGCTTTCATCATATTTTTCAGATGACTTTAGATGACACAGAAACCTTGAAGCAGCTGATCTAAGAGAAAGGATTGAAATCCTGAATTCATGAGTGTGAGGAAAACATCAGTGAGGAGATAAGCTGACTTTGGGGAATAACCTGTAGATCACTCTAGATTTATGGCCCCAGAACATACCAGTCTTTGATGGTGGTTACCAGAAGCAACTCTCAGGCCTTGACTACCAAGGTTTCAAATCTGAAGGGCTACTGTAGTGGACAGAAATTCAAGGAATTCTGATAAATGTGGTCTTGGAAACACTGCCTTAAGCAGTTTGGTACAGAGAACATCCTCCACCCTGCTCCCCCCTTTTTTTTTTGCAGTACTAGAGATGGAACCCAAGGCCTCAGGCATGCAAGGCAGCCACTCTACCACTGAGCTATATCCCCAGCCCTAACACTTTCTGTAAGACTTCAATTAATTAACTAATTAATTAATTTTTGAACCCAGGGATGCTTAACCACTGAGCACATCCCCTGCCCTTTTTATTTATTTTTTTAAATGGTCTTGCTAAATTCCTTAGGGCCTAAGTTGCTGAGGCTGGCTTTGAACTCACGTCCTCCTACCTCAGCCTCCCGAGCCGCTGGGATTACAGGTGTGTGCCACCATGCCTGGCAGCAAGTTTCTTTTTAAAAAATAGACTAATATAGATCGCCATGCCTTTCATGTGCCAAGTGAGTAAAGGAGAAAATTCATGAGTATGTTTTAAAATCTGTCTCTGTTGTAGTCATTTCTCTTGTCTCAGCTTGTAGTGTTTGCTTTTGCTATCTGTTCTCCTGAGTAAATGCCTTTAACTTGTAGGGAATTAGAGTAACATTTCTAAAGTAAAATTTATAACAACTTACCCAGCCCCTAAACTGACAGGCATTGGTTACACTGGTGTTAACAGCATTTGTTAGCATACTGAACAATTGGAATTATTCTGAAATGAGAATTTTGAGAATTGGCAGCCAGAGCTAAGATAATTCCTTATGTCATAGAATAAGGAAGCCTGACACAAAGGAGCGTGCTCCTGGGCAGTTGCCCAGGTACATATTACCTCATTCATCTTCATACTCCCCAGAGTCCAGCTGGTACACAGCCGAGTCTGAGGGTGTATGGAACACCCAGGGAGAGAACAGACAGCAAAGATATTGAAAGTCACTGAGTGCAAGATGAGGGATTTGATTCAGACTGGTATCTTTAGGGTTTTTCAAGGACAGCCTGATCTTACCATTGGACTGGGACTATCTGGAACTCAGGAATTTTTCTGACTAGGGAATAAAGTACCAGTCTTTGTTGATATATCCACACTCTTAAAGATCCTTCTGACCTAAGTTCAGTCTGATGATTTGCTCTGGGGCTTTGTCTAGGATGTATATGGAGTTGGACAATCAAAAGACTGTCCCTTATGTACTGAGTGCTCTTTTTCTCCAGGCTCTAATTATTCATCGATGTGCATAAATGTGACAGGTTAAGAAGTGTCCTTGAAGCCACTCTTCTGTGGCTAAATAAAATGCCTGCTTCTTTGTATTTGTGTGTGTGTGTGTGTGTGTGTGTGTGTGTGTGTGTGAGAGAGAGAGAGAGAGAGAGAGAGAGAGAGAGAGAGAGAGAGAGAGGGAGGGAGACAGAGAGGGAGAGAGAGAGAGACAGAGAGACAGAGAGACAGACAGACTGACTGACTGTAGATCAGATTCCTTGTTAGAGAATGAAGTTTATTTTACAGTCAAGGAAATTGGATTTTGTAAACCCAGTGGCTGGTATATTGCTTTTAGTCCCTCACTCTTCCTTTTTTTCCTCTGAGTTTTTTCTTCTTTCTTACTTTTTTCCTTCAGGAAGAGTCTATCATGTATGAAGGAGCTATTGGATGGGAAGCCTAGGCATCATCCTTTGTGGTATAAATGAGCCTCTGCAGAATGGGAGCTGATCCATCACGGGCAGCCTTGGGTGTAGTCTCTTGGGCTTCCTTCTCTTTTGTGGGGACATTAATATCTGGTGGACAACATCATAGCACTTTCTAGTGAGAGTTCTACCAGTGTAGTTGTTTGCTGAGCTCCTGGTTCAAATAGCTCTCCCACTCTTACACTTCATTCTGGTCCAGCCTTCATAAAATTATGAAGTATAAAGTGTTTATTTATAAAACATTTTGATATCCTGACAGAAACAAGTAAAAAAAAAAAACAAAACAAAAAAACCCAAACCTATTCTTTTGTTATTTCCTAACATCTTGGCCGAGAGGTTTGTATTACGAGGGTTCAATCATCTCTGAGGCTTGTTGAGATCTGCATTTGGTGCTGTCGCTCTTATTCCCTCTCTAATGGGCATTAGATGTCTACCAAATGAAGTTGACAAAAATTAACTTATTTTTTTTTATGTTAGTAAAAATATACTTTCTCTTAAGTTCATTTCTTATCTTGGCTCTTAGCAACTAGTCAGACTTCCAAACAAGTACATCACTCCAACATGGGTCCTACTATAGGATGTGTATCCTTATTGATTTCTGAGCTTCAGTACTCTTTGACATTACCTATTCAGTATCTAGAACTGGGTATATACTTCTAATGTTGTTTGTCCAGTTCTTTCACTATGTTCTGTTAATCACAGTAGTTCTCCCATTAAGTTGATAGGACCTGCCTGAATGTAGTTCTGCCAAATTTAGAACTTCAAATTCTATTTGGGAAATGAAGACTCTTCTTTCTCAGCTCTCTATCTCCAAGTCTATGTTCTTCTCCATGAATCACGAGCATCATAGTACCCATTTTTCATGGGTTGCTATGTGATTTATTTTATTTTATTTTTAGAATTTTTACAGATTGCATTTGGATTTATTGTACATAAATGGAGTACAACTTTTCATTTCTGTGGTTGTATACAGATTCATACATGTACATAGGGTAATAATGTCTATCTCAGTCCATTATCTTTCCTTTCCCCACCCCTTCCACCCCATTTCCCTCTACATAATCCAAAGTTCCTCCATTCTTCTCTTACCCCCTAACACCTCCCATTATGTATCATCATCCACTTATCAGAGAAAACATTTGGGCTTTTTGAGGACCTGCCTGCCCTGTGGTCATGGAGTAGTATATTTTTATTAGAAAAATCTTTCATTATTATCTTTTATAGTAAATATACACTGAATATATGTAGAAGGAAAAATATCAGCAGTTAATTATTCCATTAAAATCAATTAGTTTTATTAAATGCTAGGTGTTATTTTCCTATCTTGTACTATGATATTTTCTTGATATACTTAACTGTAGCCATCTATAAATTGTGAGTTCATCTCTTTTTAAATGTAAAATTAGTTGTAAAAATATAGACAAAAATAAAATTTGGGTTAAAACAGAAGCATTAGCGTGGTCTCTTAGATTTTAAGGAAGAATCTCTTCATCTGATACTGACATGTACCTGTAGAGTAGCTGTAGTAGTTCTTTCTATATTCTGTAACTGCAGCTGTCACATTGCTTTAGTTATAAGTTAGATTGTTTCTCTGTAATTATTCTCTTGTCCAATTAATTCCTGGTATGTAGATGAGGAGGAAACAAAGCTCATTTAAAAAAAAATAATGTTTGCTTGTGTTTGTTTTAGGAAAACCTCACAGCACCAGCAGCTCAGAACGAATTCAGCTCTCAGGAATGTATAATGTCCGTAAAGGCAAAATGCAGTTGCCAGTGAACCGATGGACAAGACGTCAAGTTATCCTGTGTGGGACCTGCTTGATAGTATCATCTGTGAAAGACAGCTTAACCGGAAAGATGCATGTTCTGCCATTAATTGGTGGAAAAGTAAGTTAAAAACAAAATACTAAAAGGTTTCCCAGCATCAGTAAGGACCTTACTTGGAGCCATTTCTGTAATAAGAGTAGAGGTGTGATTCAGTTGAAGCCTTCCTCTGTTCCTGTTGTGTTCCACTGGTAGAACTTGTTGGTTATGGGAGTTATGGGCAGAGCCATTGGCTATATAAGGTACTGGTGATGTTAGCTTCATTAGTAAGGACATTTTACCTGATTAACTAAAATTTCACTGTTAGGGTTTAGAATGTAGATTATAAATGCATTGTGTTTGAGATGACATCTTTTGATATCTTGAGCATGTATTTTGTAGCGGGTAAACTGATCCCTGGGTCTGGTCCTAGAAACAGAAAGCATACTTACTGAAGGTTAATGTCTTCTAATGTGGGCTGGGGTTGTAGCTCAGTGGGAGAGGGCTTGCCTAGCATGTGTGAGGCCCCAGGTTTGATCCTTAGCACCACAGAAATAATAAATAAACAAATAAAAAAATAAATAAATTAAATAAAGGTAGATGTGTCCGTCTACAACAAAAAATATAAAAAATATAATAAAAATATAATTTTAAAAAGTCTTCTAATGCTGAAGATTACACTTTCACTTACTTCTGTTTCTTCAGTGACCAGAGCATTATCATTTTTAGTTTATTGCTATGACTGGTCACATTTTAGACATGAAATGTTACTTGTTTCAGATACACCTGACATATTTCTGACATTACTGTTTTTTTTTTTTGCAGTGGGTGGGGGGCTTGTTAACTATTATAAACTCCAAGTTTTGGTAGGGGGTACCATCACCATAATTACATATGTCAATGTTTCTTGATTTTTAAATGATATAGTTTGTTAATAAATGGGAGAGAAACTTTAGATGAGAAAATGCATTATTAAAATTTGAGTGCATGTGAAATTTTTTACCATTTTTTCCCCCTGCTGAATTGGCATGGGAAAAGAAGCAGGAGATAAAGAATGTAAAGAGGAAAAATAACAAACCAACTGTTGATAAATAATTGACAAGTGTCTGATCTGTTACAAGGGAATGAAGATGGTAAGAATGTGTATAATAATAAATGGTTTTGTTGTTCTGCTATGTAGTAAACCCGTTCATCACTCATAAGTTTATAAACATTTAGTCTTTCCTTGTAAGTTGTCTGTGTCACTTGTTTTCCCCTCTACTGTTCTACATTCTAGTCTTAAAAATACTAACACTTGATCATTTTCAAAAATAGGTTGTGACCTGACTGAGAAGTATTAGATATATTCAGTCTTCCATTTTGAAACCATTGCTCCTTAACTATTGTCTGAGCATTGAAAAGTTAATGACTAAAACTTGTTAAGATTTTTGTACTTTGGATAGATTACTGAAAACCTAGTCATAACATTACCACTACAGGTCATTATTTTAAAATACATATTTAATGTTTAATGCTATACCACTGTTTCTTCTCTTTGATGCTGGGGATTTACATAGGCAAACCTATTATCATTATTATTAATATCCTCTGTGTGGAAGGCACTGTGCTTGGTACCCCAGAAATACCAAGAGGGGGTAAGTCACCATCCCTGCTTTTGAATAGTTTTATAATTTCATATCAGAAGATAAAGGATGGACACAATAATATCTTGTGTATGAGTAGTGCAGAAAATAGAAAAGCACTGTGGGAGATTAGTGGAAGGAAAGATTGATTTTGTGAGGAGAAATAGGGAATTTTTTTTTGAAAGCGGTAACAATTAATGATGGAGTTTGAAGGGTGAAAAAATCTTTTGACATATAAAGGAGAGAGATGGTGAGAAAGATTATTATGAGCTGAGAGGCAGAGGCAGGAAAGCATGTGGGATGTTCAGATAAGGTCAGAAGATCCATTTATAATTAGCATTTTCATTCAGAGCTGGAGACTTGTCCTGTTTCCCAGGCCTGTTATTGGATGGACTTTTACTATTGAATGAATTGAAAGTTAACAGCTTCCTCTTTTCACATGTAAACCTGGTAAAACCTGTTTTGTGCTATGCCTTTAAAAATAAGTGAGTATGTTAAAATTGAGTCTTTGAAAACTGTTGACTGAGTTGGGAAGAAGTAATTCACTTTTTGTAATCTGCATTCTCATTAATGTTTGTTCCCTTTTTTCATTCTGTTTCATTGTTAAAGGAAAAACTGAAAGTAAATGGTAGAGCTTTTTTAAAAAAGTTGTGTACATAGGAGAACTAGAAATAAAGTGTGATATAGGTGGTGATAGCCTAGCTGTAATTGCTGTGGTATCTAATTTACACATACTAAAACATGTTCATTAATTTGCATTCTCAAACAAAAAATGGTTTTGTTGTTAAATAAAGCTCTCAAAATTTAATTGTCAAAAAAACATTTATTTAATAAAGATACATTTTTATTCATTGCACATTTATGGTATGTTTAATTGGTCCTTTATAAAATTTTAAATAGATTTTTAGAAAATATTTTAATTAATACTTGAATATTTGTTAAATTACCAAGCATAACAAATGGAGTAACTGTCAATCTATTGCTCAATTTAGAAACTACAGTAGTATGAATACCAATATTTTTTCTACTTGAGTTCTCTACATCTGTCCCATTGCCTCCTCTAACTCCAGAGGTATCCACTGTCCTAAAACATGTGGTCGTAAATAAATTTTATCATGCAACTGTATTTTTCTTGTTTTTGACCTGTGTAAAAATTTTATAAGTTGGATATGGTGGCGCACACCTGTAATCCCAGTGGCTCAGGCAGGAGGATTCTAAGTTCAAAGTCCAGGCCCAGCAACTTTGCAAGACCCTGTCTCAAAATAAAAAAATAGAAAGGGCTGGGGATGTGACTCAGGGTTAAGTACCCCTGGATTCAATCCCTGGTACTAATAAAAAAATATACTGTGGTCTTCTGTGATTGAATTTTTCCATTCAGTATTATGTTTCATAAAATAAGATCTCATGTTATGGTTTTCATTTCTACAAAATGCCACTCTACTTTCTCCCCTAGTTTCTTAAGTAATTTTCCTGTTGATGGTTACTTCCAGGTTTTTGTTGTTATCAACAGTGCCAGTGACAATATTTTGATGATAAGCCTCCTGATATGTATTTTTTTTTAGGCAGTTGTTTGCAGCAGAATTGCTGTGCCCAAGTGTCATTTGGTAATATGTAGGAGTGTTTTTGATGGTCAGAAGATTGAACAGTCAAAATATCAGTTAATGTGGGCTTAAATTACGCTGTCTCCCCTCATCTTGGTGATTTTTAAACATTTATTTCTCACTCCCGTTACATTTCCATTGTAAATTGGTGGAGTTGGGGAGTGGAGATTTCCCTTTTCATATACTTGTGCAGGGACATGACTTGATAGAAGCTCTGTTCTTTCGTAATTTAACATTTATGATATATGACTGTGAAAGAGGTGACTGAAGTATCATTCACTGACTTGTGTATTTGAATGCAAAAGTGACAAATGCAACTTCTGTCAACCACATAGTAGCCCAGAATTAGTTACATGATTCCTTTATTTCCAGGTCTCTGGGAAATGTGGAAAAGTGGATAGAGTGCTCCATGAGTACCACTATCTTTGCTGCGAGCAATACTTTGAGCACTTAAAGGGCAGGCGATTGGAGATTAAAATACTATGTAAATATTAGACAGTCCTGTACAGGGACAGGGAAGAACTATTCAATCCAGAATTTCTATAATGAGCTTCTTGAGGAATACTTTTCTTGGATACACACTTAGTGTAGTTACTAGGCTCTAGGGCATATACATATTTACTTTTACAAGATGATACCCAGTTGTTTTCCAAGACTGTTGTACCATTTTACCTTCACATTAATGTACAAGTATTCTTGTTTTTTCTACGTCTTCACCAATACTTTACTGACGCACATTTTGATAATAATTTGATAACTGTAAACTCCTATAAGTATAATTCGATAAGTACGTTTGTTTCCTTAACCATTACCACAGTCAAGGTATAGTGAAAATACCCTTTACTTCCCCAACATTTCCTTGTGCCCCTTGATTCTAGTTCTTCCTGTTACTCTCCATTCCCAAGAAACCACTTGCCTGATTTATGATCGTATAGATTAGTTTAAGTGGCATTGAAAAAATTGTTTTCTTTCTGTGTTGCCTGGAAATATAGTTAATATTTAAATATTATATCCAGCATCTTGATACATTTTGTTCTATTTTATTACAATGTCCATAAATTCCCTTGAGTTATTATGTAGCTAGTCTTACATATTCAAATATTGCAATTTTAATTCTTTTTCTTTTTTTGTCCTGTCTTCTAGAATGTTGAATAGGAACAGTAGATACTTGCCTTATTAGTGATTTTAAAGAGTGATATCTCCCCCACACTTTTTTTGGAACCAGGGATTGAACCCAGGAGTGCTTTACCACTGAGCCACATCCCAACCCCTTTTTAATATTTTCTTTAGAGACAGGATCTCACTAAGTTGCTTAGGGCCTCCCTAAATTACAGGGGCTGACTTTGATTTTAGGATCCTCTTGCCAGAAGCCTCCTGAGCTACTGGGATTACAGGTATGCACCACCATGCCTGGCCAAAGAGGGAAATCTCATCATTAACAATTGATGTTTGCCTGGGATTTTGATAACTATCATTCATGTTCTTAGTTTATTGGAGGTTTTTAAAATGAATGATGAACAGGTGGTGAATGTTATCAACTGTTTTTTTTTTTTTTTTTGCAGCCATAGAGATGATAGTATAGTTTTTTTTTTCAGTATGTAAATGTGACTGATGGTTTTAGAGTTAGTAATGTTAAGCCTTCATTTCTTATCTGAGGTAAATTCAACTTGTTCTTGGTATATTTTTCTGTTACTGGATTCTGATGCAACCATTTGTTTAAGAAAGTTTTGAGGACTGAAGTTGCCAGTAATTTTCCTTTCTGTGACTATTCTGATCTGGCTTTGGTTATCTTGGCCTTGTAGAATGGGTGTTGGCCTTCAGTTTTTGTTTGGTGGATGTTTGTACAAACTTGGAATGATATTTCTTGAAATAAAAC
This sequence comes from Sciurus carolinensis, assembly GCF_902686445.1. Taxonomy (NCBI): domain Eukaryota; kingdom Metazoa; phylum Chordata; class Mammalia; order Rodentia; family Sciuridae; genus Sciurus; species Sciurus carolinensis. Next base: position 68,467,315 of record NC_062227.1, read on the forward strand.
TCACCTGTAAAACCATTTGGGCCTGATTTTTTTTTTTTTTTTTTTTTGAGAAAAATTTGTAAAAATACTCATTCAGTTTCTTAAATGGACTATTTATTCCCCCGCCCCCAATTTATTGTTGGTAAAATGCATTGTTTTCTAAGAATTTGCCACAAAATTGTTTATAATTTCTTTTTAATCTCTAGTGAATCTGTAGCCAGGTCTTTTTTGATGTTAATATTTTTTATGAATCTTTTTTTTCCTTAATAGAACTTGCCAGAGGATTTATCAATTTTATTAGTCTTTTCAGGGAATCAGCTTTTCATTTTATTCATTGGTCTTGGTTGTACATTTGTTTTTCATTTCACCAGTTTCTGTATTTTATCAACCCCTTCATTCTGGTTTGAGTTTATTCAGTTTTTGGCTTTGATTTTCTCCCTCTAGGTTCTTAAGATCCATGCTAATAAGCAAATTAATTTTCTGCCCTCTTTAACAACATGAGTATTTTGAAATATAAATTTCCTTCACATATCAACTTCTATTACATTGTATAGATTTTGATAAGTAACATTTTTTATAGTTGTCCAGTTTTAAAAATGTTTAGGTTATGATTTCTTTTTAAACCTGTGAGACATTTAGAAGTTTGCGGCTTAAAAGTGTGTCATGTAGATGCATGCTATTAATTTTCTAAACCTACTTAAATTTAAAATTTTTTTTCATTATTGATTTCCAATTTATTTTCATCTGAGAAAATAGTCTGTGTGATAATGGCTTCTTTGAAATCTTTCTACACATTTGGTGTGACTTGGCTTGTGGTACTTTTTGTAAAGAAAACATAGGAATCTGTAATACCATGTGACTTTATTGTTTGGACTCTTCCCCCTGTAAGTAATTCAGTGGGAGTAGAAGTTTGGTTCTTTTGACTATGTTACTGCATTATTAGGACTTGAAAGTTCTCATGGGATTTTTATGTCAGGTTAATCTCAGTTTCACATTAAATTTTTAAAAACTTTAACATGTTTTAGGACCTCTTTTTTTTTAAAAAAAAGTTTTACTTCAGAAAAAAGCAAAAGTCCCTAAGGAAAAATTCTCCTAAGAGGAAATAAGAACCCCAGTACTTTATTGTGAGAATATAGAAGAATAAGGGAGACTTGTACTACTTTTAAATAGGAAGAAGAGAATTTCACCATGGTGAGGAAATCTAACTAGGATGGAACCCAGGGGTACTTTACCAATGAGTTACATCCCCAGCCTTTATTTTTTAGTTTGAGATAAGGTCTTACTAAGCTGCTGAGACTGCGGGAAACTTGGACCCCCCTGCCTAAGCTTCCCTGGTTGCTGGGATTATAGATGTGTGCATGGCTACTAATAAAGATTTTGGTTTCCTTGTGACTCAAATTAGTTGTCAGATGTAGGAACTTAGTTGTTTTAAATAATAAAAGGAGCATATAAGGGGAAAGATGCAAGTCTGTTGGCCCACTGATCCAAGGTGTAGTAAAATGTCATTAGTTCTGCTCTCTTATTTTTGCCTCTCTGCTTGTTTTTATAGGTAGAAGAAGTGAAAAAGCACCAGCACTGTTTAGCATTTAGCTCCTCTGGACCCCAAAGCCAGACTTACTACATTTGCTTTGATACTTTCACGGAATACCTAAGGTGGCTGCGACAAGTCTCCAAGGTAAGCAAGCACCTACCCAAGAATCAGTTCAGTTTTTTGCTGACTACAGAGTTGGTGTCTGCTTTACCCAGTTTCAAAATATAGCAACATACAAATTTTTTCCCCCTAGATACTACCAGTGGTTAGCAATTTTAGTTTTTAAAAAACTAATTGTGGCTGAAAAGCAACTTGTTAAAAATGGTATGTATGTATTTATTTGTTTATTTATTTTACCAGGTTATGCTCATACTTTTAAAAAATTCAGTATGTATACTGGCCCGATTATCTTACTAGTGTTAGAGGTGAAAAAGCATGAGATTGAGAGTATTTCAAGGACTAACCTAGGGTAGGACAAGTATAAACCACAGAATGCTCAGAGAATTGTTACAAACTTCTCTTCTTTGTCTATTTTCATATAAGCCGTCTAATTCTGTGCCATCTCTCTTTCACCTTTATTCTGCCTTTTTAGTAGTTTTTAAATTTTTTTCATCTTCTTTTGCTCATTTTATATTTTTCTGATTTCATAAGATCATTATGTCCCATAATGCACCTTTGTGTATGTGTAATGGAAATTAGAATAATGTAACTAAGATGAATGAATGCTGATTTTTTTTTTTTAAGGTGCTCTGTGAAAAACTGTTTTTGCATCTTGTTTATTATTATGTGTGAATTGAAGGGGTGGGTTGTAGTCCTTACTGCCTTGATTTTGAAATGGTGAGACCTCCCTAGGGTTCGGGAGCATTGCAACAGAATTTGCTTTCATATTTTAAAATTTACAATCCAGTTTGTTATCCAAGTTAACATGATTTACCCTGCTTTGTGCTGTAATTATTTGTGAAGTGGATGAGTAAGAGAATAATTTTGTGAAACAGTTACAGAAAATTAGAAAATAATGTTTAGAAAGTCTTTTTATGGTATTGGCCACATTTGAATTATCAAGTGAATGCCATTCTTTGATGGCGGGATGCCATTGAGGTACATTTGTTTCTCCACCTAGAAAAGAAGCAGTGTCCTGGTTTTGTTTGATAGCACTTAAAAGATTCTCCTAACCTAACAGGTCAGTGGAAGTTCTGAATGTATAGGGCAGCGCCCCTACAGGTGAATGTGGGAAAGGCAACACTTTTCCTTCAGATTTGCAGGTAGATTTAAAGTTGTTAGAGAAGATAAGTGCATCTGTCTATTTGTTTTATTTTTTAAAACATCTCTATTTTTTCTTTTTGTTGGTATTTTATAATTATACATACTATTGGAATTTGTTCTTATGTATTCATACATGCACACAGTGTAACAGTATATTTTACATAAGGAGATGTTATAATCTTTCAGGCCAAGTGCAGAGTAAAAATGCATTTTAGAGCAGATGTCTGGTGCTTTATAAACTTTTTGAAACAAGTTAGAGGTATAAATTCTTAAACATGGATAAAATATAAATCATAAATATCAAGCATGCTGCAGCAGGTTATTTTGATTGAAACTGTGGTAACAAAAAGATTAATAGTCTTGCATGTTAAATATACACACAAGTGGTTAGTTACTGTTCTAAATTCAGCATGCATCTGCTAAGCACCTTCTTTTCGTCAAGTTGTGTTTTATACACTGGGGATATAGTAGAAAACAAGTCCAGTTCCTCTTTCTTGGTAGGGCTCATATGGAGGAGACAGATGATAAGTAAGTAGACAAGAAAGAAAATTGCAAGTAATCATAATGTATAATACAAGATGATGTGACAGAGAATGGTGGGGGAGAGAGAACTTTTTGAGGAGGCACATTTAAAATGAAACTTCAGTGAAAGAATGTGATTATTTGAAGACTTACTGGGATGAGATTTCTGAAAAGAGGGTAAAGATAGTGTGAAGGCCCTGAGATTGTAATGAGGGACTGTTACAGGATGGGAATTCCGAGTTGGTAGGGGTCTTACGTTATAGAACTGTTAAGAGTTCGGATTTTATTTTTAATGAAATGGCACACCATTTGTGAGAAGATGAAGCTGGAACCCAGCAACGTAAGTCTAGTTTTATAGGCAACTGTCCTGTGATGTCAGTGGTGCCACGTGTGTGCCACTTTACTAAAATCTAGCTAAGCAGACATGTGCTTCATTTGTGGAATGCTGAAGGAGATGAAGGCTTCAGAGAGAATGTGGCAGTTAAAAAAAAAAAAAAACCTTCATTTTTTCGACCTGCATATTTAGCTGTTTGGAATGCAGTTGTTTCCTTTTTGACTTTCAAATATGACTGCTACAGTCACATCACAATATTCAGTGGTGAATCTTGTTACTGTCATTCCTTTAGCTTCAGAATAAACTTGTATTTCAAATATCTAAAAAAAAAAAAAAGAAAAGAAAGAAAGAAAGAAATGGCAAACCATTAAAGAACTTTCTTGCAAAAACTGGTATGATCTGACATGTGTGGTAACTAGGCTGTAGAGGGCAAGAATAGAAGCAGGTAGGCCTGACCCCCATGTTGGTGTAGGTGGGAGGTGAGGGTGATTTTGCAGTGGAATTGGAGACACATGAGTAGATATGTTTTTGGGGATTTAGTGACAGTGTTATTGACAAATCACATATAAGACATGGGAAAAGGAAGAAATAAAGAATGGTTTCCAGGCTCTTATTTTGATTGCTGCATAGATTGTTTTTTCAGTAAGAAACTATAGCTCTAATTAGATTCCGTATATTTATAACTTTAAAACTATGGTGGAATATAGTTTTGGACTCCAGAGAGTTTCCACTCCAAAAAGGAGCAGAAAGGCAAAAATACAAGAGGTGGTTGATGAACTATCTCTCATGGGATGTGAAAGTGTTGATTTCTGACTTGTTGTTGATGATCATAAATGTCAGATTTTAGCTTGTTTAGTACTCTTTCCTATTCCCAGTTGTCTAATTTGCCATCTCTGTAGTCTAGTAGTGTAGCATGTCTATAACAAGACTCACGCCTATATTACTCAAATTATGAGCAGATTCAGATATCAGACTTTGGTAGGAGATGGTGGAGGATAGTGGGACTTTCGAGTTCTGGGAGAACATGCTGGTGGCAGGATGGGGGAGAGGGTGTTTCTGCTAGTTTCCCTTTCCAGTGATTATTGTGTCTCCAACTAAGAAGTACTTGAAATCTAGGTGCTGAAGTGCAGTGCATATACATACTGTAATTAGTTAATTAAAGAGAAAATATGCTGACATGAACTGATCAAATAAAATATGGTCACACTCCTCTTTAAAATTATTGTATTGAGGATAAATCTTTTATTTTTTTATTTATTTATTTTTTTTGCGGTGCTGGGGATCGAACCCAGGGCCTCGTGCTTGCAAGGCAAGCACTCTACCGACTGAGCTATCTCCCTACCCCGAGGATAAATCTTAATAGTTTTATCTTGGACTTTAACCCAGCATTCAGGGAGAGTAGAACAGAGAGAGGATCTCGCTCTGTCAAGAATATATGCTTATGGGGAATTTGGCATGAATATAGATAGCATCCTTACGTTTAAGTGTGGATTCATTATGATAAGGATCTGAAAGAAAAAATAAACAACTGAGAGGAAAATTTTAGTTTCTGATTTTTAATGACTGTCACACCCCACTGATGGTGGGAGGACACAAATTCCAGTTATTTTTCAGTCAAAATGAATTAGATAAGCAATTTAAAAGGAAAATTCTTTGTCATATATTATTCTGGATTTTAGCTACAAGAGAAGTGTTACTGTTCTTTATTTGGTTTGAGGAAAGTTTATAAGCATATTAATTAGCTATGTTCTTCCAAAATAGGCTTATTTTTTAAGCATAATTTTAGCACTTAAGATTGCCTGTCAAAATAATACACATGGGAGTCCCTTTAGAGTTGTTAACAATGGGTGTGTGTTAGCAGTGGATACTAAGGAGGAACTCCTTTGGGAGGATTACAGTATTGGTTTTGAAGTCATCCCTAAAATATTGATGCACAGTGTGCTTTAAAAATTCAGTAAACATCGCTGTAAACATGCAGTATAAAAAAGGACAGGGCTCTTTTTGTTCACCAGGCACGTGTGTCCATCATGTTTTCAAAGTGATTGGAGGGGCAGTGATGTAGAAAAGTTGAGGTAGTAGTTGAGGGGACATCAGGAATTGTGGAAGAACCCTTATCAAATATAAGGGTACCGTTAATGAAATGTCGACCTAGCTGTTCATCCTTGAGGTCCTCGCTTTAGATATGTTGATTGATCCTATGAATTCTTTTCAAAGTTAGCCTTTCATGTGAATCTCTAGCCTTATTTTTAATTTAGAGATTTAGTCACTTCTGTGACACTATATTAATGCCACTTTAAAATCTGTCTCTTTATTTCATGGAAGATTAAAAGCAAATTCAGATCACTGATTTAATGTTACATGTAGGTGTTTTTAACTTTTTATCATGGAAAATGTGTTCTAATCCTGACATACCTGTGATGCAGTCTGCACAGTTATCAGCTCATGGCCATTAGGTTTTATCTGTATGCTCCCTGTTCTGTGTGTCTATGACACAGAAAACCTCAGATATCTGTTATTACACTCACAAGTATTTTCTTGTGTGTGTGTGTTTTAAAGAATGAACATTTCAGGTAATTATGATTACTTTTACAAATTGTCTGCTCAGGTTACAAAGATTAGAAAGAGGTGATTCAGGTGTCTTATTCCTGAAATAATGTTGTAATATGTGATATCAGAGAGTGGTAGAAAAGGACATGAAATGATTTTTTAACTTTTTATCAGACAGACTGTTCTCAATAATTTACTCTTTGGTACAGTGTAAAGTTAATGACTGAATTGAAAATGATGAATATAGGAATATAGGTTGAGTCTCCCTTATCCGAAATGCTGGGGACCAGAAGTATTTCAGATGTTTTTATATTTTTTTATATTTGCATATACACGTATTGGTGATGGGACCCAAGTCTAAACACAACATACTTTTCATATATAACTTACATATATAGTGTGAAGGCTATTTTATATAACATTTGGTGTGCTTGCCTTTTTTGGCTCTAAGCATCACATAAGGACGGTGTGTAATTTTGCACTTATGGCATCATATTGGCACTCAAAAATTTTCGGATTTTGAAGCATTTTAGATTTCAGATTAGGGATGCTCAACCTATACTATTTCTAAAAGCCCCCCCCCACCCCCATTGTATTAGTTCTCTTCTGTAGAGGAAAGGAAAAGGCATCACATGACCTCTTCCAGGAGCCTCACACCGGGCCAGTTTGGGTTATGACATGTGAGGGTCAACCCCGTGTTATCAAGCCAGGCCGCATCAGGGCTCCCCTCAGGTTGATCAGCAGCTGACATGCTGGCTGTTGCAGGTGACTGTCACTGTCACTGTTATCTCTTTTGCTGTGTAATTCTCAGCCATAATATTTTAATTCTAGGCCATAGAAAAAGAGAGTCACTGCCATGAAAGTCAGGGCTTCCTTTCATACACATGCACTTAAAGATCATATGAAATGATGATAGTAAGATATAAAGTTGAACTTTTGGATTCATGTGCTTAAAAATAGTGTTTTACTGTCCAATGTGAACTCAAAGAACATCCCACTGGCCTCTTAAGTCAAGTGATTCTAGTATAATAGGACTGAGATAGATTCGTGTCATTAGAGGTAGTTGCTAGGGAACCATTGGTATGACTTTGTCATTTTTTATATATATTTTGCCTCTTGAAGTGTAGTTTAGAGAGCCTGCTTCTTTTTGTCAAAATGGTCTGTCATTTGTCCCTTAGGAATTGTGCTGTAGTTTGTTACATTGGTCCTATAATAGTAAGAGGTTTTGTTCTCAGTACCCATTCTACTGAGGAGTCCAGGGCTTTTCTGGAAGCCCTTATTACTTCATATTTTATACCCATTTGTTAGATAAAGAATAAAGGACAGTCCACCAAGTGTACAGGGGAATCTGTAGTGGAACTAAGGGTCTAAGTATTAGATTTACACTTACAAAATGTGACCTCTATCTTGAGAAGATTGCTTTTGTACCAAGTCTGTAGTGATAGTGTGATAAAAGATAAGAAATACAGTATAGGGAATATTTGGGTATAGGAAGATTAAGGAGGAAAGGAGCAAGCTGAGTCTTGAAGGCTCAATAGGAGTTCAACATGAATACAAGAGAGGAAATTTCATTTCAGGGTGAGGTAAAATATGTGCAAAGGCAAAAACTGTGTAAAATGTGAAGACACGATCATGTCACAGATGTCTGAGCAGTATGAAAAAGAGATAAAAAATGAGTGCTAGATAAATTGAAAGAGTACTGATCAGTATAGATTGTTTCCTACTGGTTCCATGTCTTTTTCTTGTGGAAATTCGATCAAGTTACCAAATATTACAATTAACTTGCCAATTGACTTTGTTAAGTAAAAATTAATACTGTGGAGCCTTTCTTTATTACAGATATAATAGGAATTTATGGAACTTAGACATAAAGGAACTTAGAAATTCTACTTTGAATTTAGGCTAAAGATGAAATATCTTGGGTTACATTAAATCTTAGTTTTGTTAAACATAAAACTGGTTGTTAGGAGGAGTGAACAGTCTCTCTATAGTTACAATTATGCTTCATTTCCTCCTGTCCCATTTCTACGTTGCTCATTCTCATTCAGACTGTTGCTTCTGAAATCCTAGTTTTCCTGAAAAAGAGACTTTCACTTCAGTTCTAAGTTATTTCAGTTTAAAACTTCATAATCTTATTTCCTCCAAAGTTTTATGATTTGGTTTTATATAATGAGGACACCTCATGAGTCATTAGCTTACCATCTCATGACAAAGAAGCATGGACTTGTAGAGCAGCATCTGTTTGTGTATTTAGGCTTTTACCATTTTAAACTCACCCCTTATTCCTGGGCCTGCCTTCCTCCTGTCGGCTCAGCCCTTCCTACTTTCCTTCTCCAGCTGTGTTGGAATTAGCAGAGCTGTTGCTACTCCTGCCCAACAGGGAGATGGAGAGAGGAAAGACAGCAAGAGAACACACTTTTTCCTTTGTGCCAGGCACTAGTCTAGGGTCCACTTGGACTGTCAACATCTCAGCAAATGAAAATGTGTTCCTCATGTTCCTAGTGGAACTCTGGAAATAGTTCCCCAAAAACATTATTAAAGAAGGTTGATTGGAATCTGTACTACTATAATTAGTATTTTAAAATACACATGGATTTTGGCTATGCCATCTTTAATAGAGTACATTCTAGGTTTCAAACTAGGAACTTACAGCTGTACTTTAAAGTTACGATAACATTATAAGATTAAGAAGGGCCCTTGTAAGGTAGTTGCTAAGAAGGTAACATTAATTGTAGTTCTCTGAAATAATTGCCCTAATGATAGTTTGGCATTTCTTTTGTAAGCATTCTTTAACCTTGAGGTCTAGTCATCATCAGGTGGCTCTTAGTTCACTGACTTAAAATTTAGAATTTAAAAATGACCTTGTAGACTCCTAGACACCCACTTTCCCACTGCCCCCATGTCTATAGTGTTTCACATGTCTACAGTGTCTTTAGATAAGACAGTTATTTCTCATAAGTGAGCTGAAGTCTTTATTTCTGTAACTTCCACTCAGTGAACCTGTTTTCCTTTCTGAAATAAATAACAAAAGATAATTCTGTTCTTTCTTCTATCTGATAACCTCTAAATATTGCAGTTATTGATCATATTAAATGATGAACAAAGTATATTTAAGGAATCTGAGGTGCCTTCCGAGTCATCCAAGTCAGATTAAATTGGTTTCAGTGTTGAGGGAACTATTGTTGTCTGTTTCTTTGAAAACTGGTCAAATATTCATATATCAGAAACTTAATAAATATGATTAATCATGTATCTGTATATGGACATGTTATATTTTGAAGTTGAATCTTTTTAACCTGAGGGTTGTAAGGTTAGAAAATTCTTAAAAGTGTTGGGTGCAGTGGCACATGCCTGTAATCCTAATGGCTCAGGAGGCTGAGGCAGGAGGATTGTGAGTTCAAAGCCAGCCTCAGCAAACAGGTGCTAAGCACCTCAGTGAGACCCTGTCTCTAAATAAAATACAGAATAGGGCTGCGGTTGTAGTTCAGTGGTTGAGTGCCCCCAAGTTCAAACCCCAGTACCCCCTGCACCCCCCCAAAAAAGAATCCTTAAAAATTTAGTTTCTACATAAACTTAATTATATTGAATCCCCAGTATTTTAATCCAGAGTATTGTAAAATAGGGAAAAGTGGAATAATTAACAAAAGAACCTGTGAACTCTGTATATTACACACACTGGACCTTAGGTATAAGACTTAGAACTTAAACATCAATTTTGTTTTTATTTCAAATACATTTGTAATGTGTATGTACATGTATATTTGTGTGCATTGAAGTCAAAAGTTAGAATGTAAGTTTTTTGTGGTTTGTTCCTCCTTGTCAAGCAGGTACCACCGATGGAGGAACACTGCCATGACTTTGAGAAACATTCTCAGGTAGTAACAGTCTCAAGACATTGTTTACGCATATTTTGCCAATAAGGAAGTGAGGAAGGAACTCTGGGTTCAGATTTGATCTCCACCCAAGCCAAGCTCTATTTTTTTTGTTTTACTGAGAAGCACAATGGGGTTTATGTGTGTGGAGCGGAGATAACTTAGATTGACACTGCTCGTGATTTTGGAAGGCTGTTGGCGCCGTTTCCAGTGACCCTACTCAGTTGCCTCTGACTTGCAAAGAGTGAGGTGCCAGGTCCCATTTTCATCTTAGGCTACACAGGGAGCTCAGTGGACAAACACAGCTGGAGTGTCTTTGAATTCATGGCCCATTTTTATATGTGACGGGGACTGACTCCTTGTTGGTAGCTGGTACTGTGGGCAGGGAGCTCTGAGGTCTGTGTTCTTTGCCGTACGTGTGCTTTCATTGCACTCTTGCACAGACATTATTGAATTATAGTTTAGATGTGCATGTCAAGAGGCTAAGCCTTTGAAGATAAAGATTGCATCTCAAGTAATAGTTGTGCCTCAGTACCAGGTACAGTGTCTGGCTCATGAAGAACAAATGATGGAAACAAGCTTTGAGCAGTTTGCCCAGGGTAGCCTGATAGCATGAGGATGCCGACCTCTCATCCACCTCCTTGTTCATGCCCTGGCAGAGAGAGATGGGAATGCCTAATTAGAACTCTTAGTTGTATTTCTCTGTATTGGTTTTTCTCTTTTGTTCTAGTCTGGTACTTGAACAATGGCCCCAGTGTTTTGTTTCTTCTCTAGCTTGCAACTGTATTTCAATTGGTACCTTATAGCTCTCATCTTTTTTTTTTTTTTTTAATATACCTTTATTTTATTTTTTTATATGTGGTGATTAGAATTGAACCCAGAGCCACACAAATGCTAGGCAAGTGCTCTCCCACTGAGCCACAACCCCAGCCCAGTGGTTCTTCATCTTAAAAGCATACCTTCCTCCAAATGCACTTGCCTTTATAGAATCTCATCTCTAATTTTTGCCTATTATTGATAGCCACTCCAGATTTCCTATTGTTTGTCTTCATTGATTTGCCATTTCATTGCTTCTGATAACTTAGAATATTGTGTAAATTTGCATATTTTCTTCCTGACATTTCCTCCTCTATCATTTAACCTTTTAAGAAAAAGCAGTGTAAGATAAATGAGATGTCATTGAGAAAAGGCCTATGGTCAAAATAAGGCATTTCTGCAGAATTTTTTTTAAATGATTGCATTTTGTGGAATAATGGGAATTAAATTTTTTATTAAAATTGAAGGTTCTTTTGTTGATAAGGATAAAGTTGAAAATAAGTAAAGTTGTTAGAATGCTTAACTGATAGAGTAATAAACTGTATTCCAAAAATATATTCTCTCCCTTCATGCTTTCTCAAAGTATTTTGAGGGTGTGGAGAATGAGAATTAAAACTAGGTCAGTTGAGGTTAAGGACTGTTTACAGAAGTCTAGTGAATTCTCCAGAAACTGTCCTTTCAGCCAGGGTCATAATTTCCCAAGCCACTAAAGGTTGGACCAGAGCAATTAATGACTCATGATGCCAGTTCACAGCAATCTTTTACTTTATACAAGCAGAATTATTTGTGCTATTTCAGCTGCTTTGATCAGGCTCTCAGAGTCATTTTTCTTAACTTCAAGCATTCTGTGCACATAAAAAGGGTACGTACAGAGGGGACAAAATATCACATGAATGTTAGGCGAACTTTCCCTTGCCTTAGAAAGACTATTGTCCCCTAAGTGAGCCATCAAGCATAATGTGAGTAATGCAGAGTGTAAGTGCTTTTGCAGGGGAAAGTGACAGTTTTGAAAGCATGGGGGAGATATGTTAGGGAGAGGACGGATAGGTGTGTTTAGAAATGTGCCTCAGCTAGACTCCGAGAATAAAAATTGTGAGCACAAGTGGTCCTAAGCATACACAAAAAATGACTTAGGAAATTGTCAGGCAGAGTAGTATGTTAAGAAAATGTGTAAAAGCCTTTTAAGCAATCTGAAACTTCTATTGTTTGTATTTTTACAGTGTTCTTTGGGGAAAATATTTTGAGACCTAATGAACCTTTCCCCGGTGTGTGTTTCCAAATCATTTGGGAAGGAAAACAACCTAATCAGGTTTGGGGATTCATGTTCGTATTGATATATCTCCTAAAGCTTGTAGGTTCATGAGGGGAAAGTCCCATTTAATCAACTAAGGTATTGGCTTTAAATTTTTCATTGTAATTGTTAATATAGACTAGAACTAATTTCCCAATCTATAGTTACTTTGAACTGATATAAAACTTGAATATATTCGTATGTAGTTCGTGCTGGTCTTCGTTGGATTGTGCTTTATCTGTGTAACTGCTCAAGGTAGCAAGAGCAGTGGCCAGTATACTATAGTTTTTTGTTGTTGTTTTATCTTATAGATCTTTATTCCTTGTAGCTGTAGATGTTGGTTTAGGGATACTTGGTCTACAGAACTTTTCCTTATTATTTAAAATAGGAGAAGTTATTTTTAGTGTGGCAGCTTGTTGAGTTGACCAGGCATGTATTCTTTATTCCACTTACGACATGAGGAAACTGAAGGACAGGTAGATGAAGTAACTTGTCCAAAGCTGCGTACCTCATGAGTACTAGGATTGTCTCTACATGTCCTTCTTATTGTCAAGTCCATTCTCGGGCCTTGACTCTGTGTCAACTACTGTCTTGATGTTTGTGGATATGATAGAAATACAATAGCTTTTGCCAGAGCATCCCCTCACTACCTCTAGTCTTGGGGGTTGAACCCAGGACTTCATGCAAGCAAGCAGTCTATTACAGAGCTATATCCCTAGCCTGCCAAGGATTTTATATTCCAATTGTGAGGCCCTCTTAAAGTCCCTTCTGTAACAAAGATTTGAGGCATTTCCCACATTTGCCATTTTCTTTGTTTCCAAAGTTGTGTAACCCTCTGCACTTTTTCCTGTAACCTTTAAAGGGTTGGTTAGGTGTTTACTGTTTGAGGACATTGCTGCTACCCAGTTGGACAAGCCATGTGAGGTTGCAGTGTGCAGAGCCCATGATCTCGAGGAACGATGGCCCCATCTGGCTTTGCATTTCTGGGAAATTGTGTTTGGTCAGCAGATGGTCCCTTTTGCTTCTCTTGAAGAGGACTCATTGTCACCACCTTGTCTTTATTCTTAAGGCTTAAGCTTTTCCTAGGGTCTGCTTTCCCTTGCTGTAGTCATGTTATTTTGCATGAGAGCTAGAGGCTCCCCCTTTCTGTGAGATCTGAGATGCATTCTAGTCCCTGATCTGATGGTGTGGAGTTGATAGTTAAGGCTCTCTTGTTCATACTCTGGTCCTATGCCTCTTTAGCCACATGGCCTTAGGCTCACTCACTCTCACTCAATTTAACCTTTGTCTCTGAGACAGGGAAAGTCCTCACTATGCTGAGCTGTTTATGTATTTAAAGTCTGTCACAAGGGAAGCACTTTCTGAATGTTGACTTTCTGAATGTTGTTACTACTACTTGCGAGGGGGGAAGCTAGGTTGATAAAGGCTGCTGGCTCTGATGAGGTGTATCCAGGTGGCTTTCTTACTAATATTTATTATTTATGTAGGTCTGCCTTATTTTGAGAAGGATCTTAGTTTTAATAGCTGCGGTGTAGGAGGGCCACAGCTTCTTTGGCAAGTCTAGCTGATAGTTTTCTCGTTTGGGAATCGAGTGAACCTTCCAGCAAGAGTGCTTTCCTTTCTTTGTAGTAGAGGCCTAATGTGCCCAGGTTGGTCTGGGTTGAAGCACTTACATCTCCTGCTCTGGCTTCAGGGCATGGGGTGAGGCAGAATCACAGCTTATAGTAGTCTTTGTGGTCACCTTGGCAGCTCTGCACCAGGACTGTCACGATACATTGAATTTATGTTCTCACTTTAGATTTTACTACTTCTGCCGTGGTTCCCACAAGACTGCTCTTGCTGGTTGTAGCCTTGTTGATGGCACTTCCTCCCCCTGCTCCAGCAGAAACAGCTTGTGGTACAGAATGAAGAAAGGAGCAGATACAACTTGACATTTAATCATTTTCTCTTAGGTATCCCAAAGGGAGTATTTAGTATGATGCTTCAGATGAAATACAATTTGTCTTCAGAGTAGTCTCCTGGTGAAAGTGTTCTAGATAGGCTAGAGGAAACCTGGTGAGAAAGGAAGGAGTTGTGAAGTAGTCTACTGACCCTTCTTCCAGCAGGTGCCTCCTGAGGGTCCCACCAAGGGCTAAGCTTGGATTTTTCTCAGTGAACAAAATAGGAAAATCCTGACCTTACAGAGTATGTGGTGTATAGAGACAGATGAAGTTATGCAGTATGTTGGTGATCATGTCAGAACCTTTCCCTGTTTCCTATTTTGCTCACATTAAAAGGTAGACTCATAACAGTGGCCTAAAGGGCACCCCTGGATCTGCTGCTGACCCCTCCCCGTTACTTTTCTGACCTTATTGTCGGTCATTGCTCCTTCATTCTAACTGGTCTTCGTGTTCTGTGGACATGCCAGACCCACTCCTATTTTAGGACCCTTATTCTGGCTACTTCCTCTTCCTGGAATATTCTTATAAATAAAAATTTCAGCTACCTCGTCTTGTCTGAAAAGTGACCCTTTCAGTAGTGATTACCCTGACCGCCTATTTAAATTGCAGTTTACCACCTTCCCAACAATCCTGACCTCCTTTCCTGTGCTGTTTTATTTTCTCATATAATACTTACCGATTTTTAACATAGTTTTTTTGTGAAGTGAGTTTAATGGGGGCAGGGCCCTTCATTTTGTTTACTGAATCGTGTCAAGTGCCTACCTAGGACGGTAATTGGTGCATGGTAGATATTCAGTGAACATGAGTGAATGGAATGGAAGTTACCATGGAAAAATTAAAGGATTGTTATTAGTTTCCTATGACTGCTTAAACAACTTAACAAAATCCTGGTGACATAAAAGAACAAAAATTTATTCTCTTACATTTCAGGAGGCCAGGAGTTCAAAATAAAGATGTCTTAGGGCCTTGCTCTCTCTAAAGGCTCAAGGGGAGCCTTTTTCTAGCTTCTCTTGGCTCCGACTGTCCTCTGGCTTTTAGTCACATCATTTCTGTTTCTGCTTTTGTGGTCATGTCACCTTTTCCTCTTTTATCTCAAACCCCTCTCCTCTCTGGTATATGAGGACACATGGATTTATATTTCGGGCTCACCTGGATAATCCAGGTTAATCACCCTCCTCTCAAGATCCTTAACTTAATCACATATTTTGGCATATGAGGTAAATTTACTCTTTTGCTGTGTAAGATAATATTCAGATTCTAGGGATTAGAATGTGGATATGTGTTTTGGGGGCCATTGTTTGCCTCCTATTAAGGGTTAAGGGAGTGTTTTGGTTGTAGAAGGAAGAATATTCCAGGTGTACCACACAGTAGAAACTGAAACAGCAGAAGGAAAGTCAGAAGACTGCTCTCATCTGTTTTTTTTCCCCTCAAATTAAGTACTCACACGAGAGTACAAAAAATGATACCATGATTTCCATGTGCTGGCCTCCCCAGTTGTTAATATCTCCGTGTAGTTGCTTCATATCTTCTGTTGCCCCTCTAATAAGGAAGCAAGCACTAGAGATAAACTTGAAATCTCTTGTTTTCCCTTTCCCTCTCTGCCCGTCTAGAAGCTGTCATTAATTTGGTATATGACCAATCTATGATTTTATAGCTTCACTATTCTTGTATACTTTATGGAGTTGTGTATTTAAAATGTTTTTTTGGAAGTGGTATTATATGTAGCATGTTGTAACTTTTTCTTTGTCAGTTCATGCCTTTTTAAAAAAAAATCAATTCAGATTGATACACACAGATCCAGTTTATTTTACTGTGACTCTGTGTGGCAGACTCTCTCTCTCTGCTCTGACTTCAGAATATATAAATCCCAGAGAAGTCTCTGACAGACCTGGCTTGAGTCCCCTGCTGACACCTGTTTGATCAGTCTGTGGCTTCAGCAGATGGGGCAGTAGGGTTGCTCAACTTTCCCTGTAGCCAGAGGATCAACATCCTTTGCAACTCCCCTCAGGATCCCATTTATGTGGACCATTACAGGAAAAAGCAGATAAAGGATTTGGGGCATACAAAAACTCAGTTTTCTACCTGAACTTCAAGGTAGGCTTGGACATGATCTGCCCAGGAAGCTTCCCTGAGCTCAGATCATGTTCTGTGCCTCTGCATTTTCTATTATTGTAAGAGTTACCATTTGGTATCTTAATTTCCCTCTCTTCTTGATGCGTAATCATTCAGGGTAGAGACTTCCTTGTTTTATGATGCACCTCAGGAAATACAAGGGCTGGCACACCTTTAGATGCTCAGCACATATTTTTGAATGAATGATTCCACTGATTAGAACTTTCAGCTCCATTTCCTATTCACAAGTTCCTGTCCATTTCTTGTGAGCAGGAATTCTCTCTGGCTCTAGTGCTTTTGCATCTGCCTTTTAGGTTCATTAAAATTCTGGTTCTTTTCACATCTTTCAGCTTATGTGAGTGGTTTGATCTGTTTGGGATTTCTTATTTAATGGTGAAAATTCAAGGAAAGATGAAATAAGTTGCTGAAATACAAACCCAGACCATCTCTCTAAAATCATTTGAGATGAGCCCTGCCTAGGCTTGTTCTTACCAGCTTTCATGTGTGCACAGTAATTTCTTTTTAAAATATCAGAAGAGTATATTATGTAAATTCTGAATCCATTTTTAGTACCAGGAAAACCTGAATTCCAATGGATATAAAATGGGAATGGTTCTGTTTTGTAATAGAAGTAGTCGTAATACATTGAATGTTTTTTCCATGACAGGGAGGTAGAACTAGGAACCATCTTTATCCCTGTTATACAGACAAGAAAACTGGAGTTCAGAGAGATCAGTGATCTGCTCACCTTAGCTCAGCTCACAGATGGTGCTGGGATGTGAATCCACACACTCTTGAGTCCAGAGACACACACACCTCAGGACCATGTTCTACTTATTTGTGATTAGGAAAAAGAAACCTAGGGTTTGGTAACAGAAAAGGACACTGAGTAGACCACAGATAAGAAGTGAAGTTTCTGCCATAAATCTTCGGCAGAGAACGGAGGAGAGTCAAATAAAGGCTTAGAACTATATTCTTATGACTTGTGAAGAGAGAAAGGGTCACGATGTATGGAAATGGGCTGAAATCATTGCTTTAATGAAACCTAGGATTGTATTGCTCAGAACATTTGAAGAAAACATTTAAGAAAGGTAGGTAACCCAATGCATTTTCTGTTTATGCATGTAAGTTGGTCTGTAATAGTCCTGGGATCCTGGCTGTGGTAGGGTCATTAACTAGGAAGGTGTAAACATTTAGATATAAAATAAGTTTTACATAGAATACCTACATGAAGCAAAGCACAATTAATTTGTAAGCATCACACTGATTTTGTAGCATAAGAGCCTGAGAATTTTGTAGCAGGCAGATGATGGAATCTGTGTGACACAATATATTATTATTATGATGCATACAAAACCATTGATACTACTTTTCTTTATTTGTACTGTTTTAAATCAGTATATGTAAGGGCTTTCTAAAGTTCAGTTTAGATTTTTTTAGTGTCTGTCACTTAACTTTATGAACTTTTGTATCAGTTTGTTCCGAATTCTCTCACTGTGGATATTTTCAGGAACAATATTTCTATTTTGGAGGAGGTAGTGAAATCACTAAACCTAATAGGGTAATCTGTGTTCTTTGGAACCCTCCTCGTCTATGGTATGTTACTGTGAGCACCTTCCAGCAAGGACACTGTTTTCTGCTTTTATAGTACTTGACTTAGTTCTATGCTAAGTGAATACTGTTGGTTTGGATTATTGGATTAACAGTGCTCCTTGCACAGTGTCATCTGTTTCTGTCCATAGAAAGTAGTCTTAGGATAAGTAGATAGTATTAATATTAAGTTGTATTTTTATCCCCCTCTAGGTTGCATCCCAGCGCATCAGCTCAGTAGACCTCTCATGTTGTAGCCTGGAACATCTCCCTGCCAACCTCTTCTACAGCCAAGACCTCACTCATCTTAATTTAAAACAAAACTTCCTAAGGCAAAATCCCAACCTCCCAGCTGCTAGGGGACTCGGTGAACTGCAAAGGTGAGTCTGCAGAAATCTGGGCTTTGGAGGAGCTGCTGGTGGTTTTCTCTTGAATATTCTGACTAAAAAAATATAGTGTATAAACTTCCTCTTTTAGAGGACAAGAATAATGGACTTTGTTGACTACCAAGGATATTATTTACCAATTCTCATTGTAAAAATTTTTGCAAGGTTCCTCCCTTTGAAATGAACTGAATAGATTTATATAAGAACATTTAAAATCACCTTTATTCCACAAGTCAGTAGCCTTTAGTGTGTTTCTTCTAATTTCAGGAATTTGTTTGGCTTAAATTCTTTCAAAATTTATAGATGGTCAGTTTTTTTTTCTATGAAGAGACATTACCTTAGAAATTTAAGAACCATGTTTTAAATCCATTATTAGTGTATAGATTTCAAGAGTCACATATGTTAAATAAATAGAATCTGCTCCTTTATAACTAGAGAGAAAGGACTTATTTGCATGTCTCTAAAACATATTTAGGAATTTATCGTATTCATTTCCTGTCCTTTTAGGAGCAGTGATCAGTCTTGATTCTATGGTAAATTAAACACCTGATACCTACGTATTTGTTGCAAATATGTGAGACTATACCTGCAAAAGAATACAACTCTTTTAAATAAAGAGTTAAATAAAGAGTGGAAGGTTCATTTGTTTTTAAGTGACTGATAAGATTAGAGATTAAACTATGATAATTAACCACTGCGATGTGCTTATGGTTTCTAACACCTAGAAAAAGCAATCTAATAATTGCTTATTATAGAACTTTTGTATAAAATTGGAAAATAGAGTATTTTAACTGTCTTTTCAGGTAATTGTATTCTTATTTGATACTATACCAAAATTTGACAAGTGGTCATTTCTTAAATGTTAGGTCCAATATAGAATCGTAAAACTCCATCAGTCAATTTTTATAGTTCTTTAAGATCCACTGGACTGTCTTGCGTTTCGCATGAATTTTTACTCATGGGTCATTTCATTACATTAGGTATTGGTCGTTTGGAAAATACTGGTTTGTTGTATAATACAGATGTTCCAAATGTTAGCACATTTAATACTCAATTTCAAGAAGTCACTTTTCTTAATATCACCACTGCTCTAATAAGAAAAATCTTTAAGTATTGGGAAGTTGTCATATGTCCTGCAGAAACAAGTTTTCCAAAAGTTTAAGTTGAAAGCTTGAAGGCTACCAGTGACAACAGGTACCATCAGTTTTTTCTGAAGCAGTTGTCTCACTTCACTTTTGAGAAAGTATCTGCCAGATAGCCATGTATGAATAATGATGGTTTGTCAGTTGTTCTTTCAAGTAAAAATAGTATTCCATGAAGATAGTTACTAGTTTGGCTCCCAAATCATCATGTAGGTGTTTTCCTTGAGATAATTATCATATTTTGGTATCCACTAGAAGTGCTTTACAAGTACTAATAATTTTATGACCCAGAAAATTAAAAAGATGCACTCATCCCTGCATTATCAAGGACATTCTTAAGTAAAAGTGGCATTACAAATTTTTTAAAGGGTATTTTTATAGTGATTGCCTAGCAGGTTAAGTACAGTGACACCTGGGGCAGTTTGTTACTGCAGTGAACTAATTACATAGACAGTAAAGACTCCAGTAAGGATATTGTGCTCAAGTGATTCCTTATTGTTCCTGTAGCTGATGGAGACTTATGAAATCAAACTGCCACAGAATTTTTGATTTTAGGTTTTTATATGTCTTATATAATGATATTAATATTGGCACTGGAACTTCTATAATAATATTAATAGTTTTCTTGCTGAAGGGTACATCATTATTCAGTCAGTTTTGAGGTTTAAAATTATTTTGGGCTATTTTTGTGTATTTCTTAGAAGTATAGACTTTGGCATTTCTTTTCTTTTCTTTTTTTTGGTGCTGGGGATTGAACCCAGGGCCTTGTGCTTGTGAGGCACTCTACCAACTGAGCTCTAGCCCCAGCTGCAGACTTTGGCATTTCTATTACAGAAAATTAGGAACTTTTCATTATACCACAGGATCCTGTTGTCTTAGAGCAAAAAGGACATTAGAATTCATCCAAACTAATGTTTCCTTTTTAGGGATGTGACCTTATTGGGGGTGTGTGTTAAATGCTAAATTCAGGTTAGCAGTTATCTCTCAGAAGGAGATAGGAAGCTGGGATTAGAGAATGATTTGAAGAGGTTTTGATTTTATCTGTAATGTTTTGTTCTTTAAGAAGAAAAAGAAGTTACAGGCAAATATGGCAAAAATGTTAATATTTGAAAAAACGGAATAGTGGATATTTGATCATTGTTGTTTTCTACATTTTTTCTATTTGAATGTTTCATAATCCAGAAATTAAAATCTATAGATTTAAATGTTTCTTAACCACATAAAGGAGTATGGTGCTCCTAAAGAACCAGTAGTATATCTTCCCACTGGAAAGATATGTTGGGTATTGACCTGGCTTCAGTAAGATTCAAGTCCTGCCTCACCTGTTAATTCTTTTAGTCACCTAATTGAACCCCTGTATCTGTAATCTTTTGATACAGGTAACTCTGTAACTTTGAATCTAACTGCTTTATCTGTGATTCTGTCTCTACCTTTGGAACCTCTCCGTTTCTCTTCTACTCCCCACTTCCTACTACACACTCAGTTTCCCCCATTGCCGTAATAACCTCCCTTCTCAGCCCTCAGCTGGACTCCTGTAATTCTTTGAGAATAACTATTTTGTTGTTATTTCCCCACTGTAGTCCAGCCACTGTTTTTCTTGTCTATTGTTTTGTACATTTCTTGGTTTTATTTGGTATTTTGAGAAGTTTATGCTTTTTTCTCCATTTAAGTAATATAATATGTAGTTTTTTTTTAGATCTTAATAAACAACAAAGATTTTATAATAAGAAATAGTTGCCCAAAGCTCCAGAGCATCCTCCACCCAAGTCCTGTTCCCCAGGCAGCCGCTTTTGAGTCATTTGGCTCTTTCCCTTCATTTTTCTAAATATTATACATATATTACAATGTTTTGATTTTAAATTGGACATTATATTTTGACTCGTTCCCATAGAAGATAAGGATTTGGCTCTTTTATGTTGTCTCATACCCTCTCTCCCATGCACAAACGTCTCCTTTCCCTCTCCTCTCAATATGCAGGTATTGATTTTTACTACTTCTGTTGTAAAGAACGTGGAGCAGTTATTCGCAGTGAGGTCCTTACGTGCAGGGACACATTTCTTTCTTGTGCTGGCTTCAGAGCCATCTCTTTCTCTTGCTTACTTTTTCCTAGTATTTGTCCTTCTGACAGAGCTCTAGCATTCTTATACATACCTTTTTTCTTGGAGGCTTCCTCTATCTGGAGTCTATGTAGGAACTTGTTCTTTTTGCCTCGTACATAGCAAAGTCAGTTTGTGAATCTTTTCTCTAGGGTGTGTCAGTTTTACTTGAGAGAATCCTTTGGTCTTCTGCCTGAATGATATATGCCAAGATTCAGGGAACTGAGGGAGAAAGAGCTGGAATCTCAAGGTTTAGTGAGATTTATTTTTGTTTAATCTCCCTGTTTTCAGAGTCCTCCCTCCATCCCCCCATTTTCCTGTGCCTAATGACTTTTCTCTCTGATTCACTTTATTCTAGGGAATAAATATTCCTGCTAGTATTGGGGAGAGAATCTGCAGGCTGTTAACTCCTCCTTATGTAGCCTTTTGAAAATATTTTTGTTATAACAAATACAGAAAAATCACTTGGAGGAGTATACAACTTTGGTGGATTTCCACCATGTGCATACCTCCATGTGACCAGTTCCCATATTGACAACCAAGAGTATTACCAGAACCCCAGAAACCTTCCTTGAGCCCCTTCTTTGTCCCAGTATTGCTCACTCTTCCGGCTTCTGACACCTCAGTCATTTTACCTGTTCTTATACTTGGTATAAATAGATCCCATGATATGTGCTTGTGTCTAGCTTCTTTCCTTCCTTTTTAAAAAGCAAATCATTGTTGCCATCTATGTACTGTTTGCTTTTACTGTATAGTGTGTTACATAAAGCATGACTTTAATTCATTATAGGTGGAAGTTTCACAAGGCAACAAAAGTGTCTATTTTGTCATTTTTGTTGTTTTAAGCAGAGGGAGGTAGTCTTAGAGAACTTGGTATATGGGGTCTAAGGAACTGGTGAAGCTGCTGTTGTGTAGCCCTTCAGAAAAAAATCAGGACTTTTAGATTAATTTCTTTTCACCACGTTAGATTACTGTAAGGTGCTTGTCTTTCACCCCATTGTCCGAGATTGATGTTATTGATATTTTTGTTGACATTTTCAATGTAATAAGTGTCTAATAAATACTATATACTTGTATATATAATGCATATATTCAATGCTGGGAATTGCAATTACAATATATATTTAAGGAACTTATATTTATACTTGAAAAATGATTAGTGTGCCTTTTAAATGTTCATATAGTTAGTGTGATGATTTTGAGATATGCCATATGTTTAATTGCCTATATATATATATATGTATGAGTCGGGAACTTAATACTAATAAATCTGTAGTGTGTGTTTCATAGGGAGCACATTAGAGAGCTACCAAAGTATAATTTAATTCTGTGTTTTCACCTAAGTCTCAAGAAATTAATGTTTAAATTAGTATCAGGGTAAATTTCCAGAGAGAAATGCCAAGTATAGTGCAGTTATAAAAGATAGGAGTTCTGAAACTTTTTGTCTTAAGCACATACTCCCTTAATTTTTCTCCTTACTGCAAATTTTCACCTTAAACAAATGATCTATTTTGACAGAACATTTAACTTGGTATTTGCACCAGCATTCTAAATCTGGAAAGACAGCCTGCTGATGGACACACACAGGTCAGCAGTTTTAGAGGGGAAACGTTGTTCTTGGAACAACCACTGTTTGTTTTTCCTTTATTGGCATTGGAACTCTTTAAGTTAGTGTTCAAAATATAAAGAGAGGCAAACATCAGAGTAATTTTGGGTGGGTTTAAAACTGGTTTCTTTTCTTACTATATATATCTCACTAATAACTGTAATGTATTATTTACATCTGTTTTATTAATATATAGTACTTCACTTATATGGCAACTATATTTCCATTTAGGTGACCCAGATGGTCTTAATACAAGATTATTTGCAATAGAGAATGATTTTTAATAAAATAAGTTTTGGGGTAGAGTCAATCAAGTGGACAGCTTTTTGCTGGTTTGAATTTGAGGACTTGAACTTATTTGTGCTGCATTATATTGATGCTTAAACATTTTACTGTGTTGATAAGTTATAGCACTTTTGGGGAGGGGGTGGAAACTGGGGAATAAAACCCGAGGCATCCTAGACAAGCACTCTACCATTGAGCTATATCCCTGACCCTTTTTATCTTGAGACCTGTTTTTAGCTCTTTTTAACTTTATTGCTTTGCTTTTTATCATTTATTTATTTACTTGTACTAAATTTTATTAGTGTTCAACATTTTATCATACTGATAAATTTTACTTTCAATTTTTCAGTTTCTAAATCATTTATTAAAGTTTTACAGGTAGTATCGTTTGCAGCAGCTAGCATTTGTGAGTGCTGGAGAGGGAAAACTTAAACTGTATCCTGTAGGTTTCTCCATCTGGACCTGAGAATTCAATTGACATAAAGCAGATAAACAGGAGAAAAACATACATTTTTTTTTTTTTTACGTCTATGGGAGCCCCTATAGGGAGATGATACCCAAAGAAGTGACAAGAGGGCTGGGGATAAGCTCAGTTAGTAGAGTGCCCGCCTTGCAAGCACAAGGCCCTGGGTTCAATCCCCAGTACCACCAAAAAAAAAAAAAAAAAAAAAAAAAAAAAAGTGACAAGACCTAAGTGCAAATACATTGGGTTGAACAAAGAGAGGTGATTATGAGAAATTAACTAAAATATGTGAGGAGGCCAAAGAGAGGTAACAGTTTTCTTAACAAGCTATGTTTGTGCAGCATTCTCAGTCTTGATTCCCTCTCTCTGGTGATGTTTCTTTCCTCCTGGGAGAGGGAGGGCATCTTTCACATGGGAGCTTGCTTTCTTGCTTTCAGAAAGGAAAGGGGAGGTCAGAGCACTCCTCTTACATCTGCTGTTTTTCTTTAGCTCAAAATAATCCTTATTATAAAGAGGCACATATTGGGGGTGGCATGCTTTGCCATCCTTCATAGGAGATAATAGGTCAGAGAGATCTTTTATTATGATATCTTGCAAAATTTAGAAAGTACAGTACAAAAGATAAACCCAAAAGCAAAGTTTAATACTAATTTGGTTGTGCCTGTTTTTGGTAGCTTAATCCATAGTACTTGGAAAGTTTATCACTTAAGTTGAAGTTAAATGTCTTTTTCTTAGACTGCTTTAACTTACTAGTCACTTTTACCTACCACTTTTAGAGAGAAGCCCATGTTTTAGTAAATACTCAACAAACTGATGATCATTGAAATACGCTTAAATTGCTTAATTCTGTATGTGGGAAGTAAGATAAAGTATAAAATAACTACTTCATAAATAGAAATTGTTACAGTGTTTACTTGGTTTTAATGGTTGCTTGTTGTCATTTCCATCCACTAATTAGGGAAGTTAATCTGCTTTCCTGTTCTTGGGGTTTTTAGGTAAATTGGTACAAAGTAGTACATCTAGAGGGGCCTGGCATTTTCAGGAGTGGAATTATCTTTGTAGGGAGAGTACTAACTTTAGTTTCAGTAAAAATTCGTATCTTGAATGACTTGGAAAATGGTGTTTGAATTATTAATGTTGATTGTTTACCATACGTGGTACTGAACCCCACCACCCGCCAAAGGGATAGATGTACCATCAGCTTTTTAAAACTTTCTTCTTTGAATACTGAATTTTGTTATTGTTTGCTACTAATGTCCCTTAACAGTTTCACAGAATTCTATGCAATAGTTTAAAAAGAGCCCTTTGTTGTATAGAGGTTAGAATGCATAGGGATAGCAGTGTTGCTTTAACGTTTAAACATTTGATGTTACATTTGATTTTTGTCTTAGTGACTTACAGTTGAGATACTCTAAGAGTTGACTTTATTGTCTTTGTTAGTTAGTTTTATCTTTTTATCCTGTTTTCTTTGGTTTGAACTCCTCAAGGGCAGGAATCAGCTCTCCTTTGGAAGTCATTACTATTGCTAGATAGACCATTAAATGTATACACCATTAATGAATGAACAGATGAGTGAATGGTGGTGGGAATTATCATTAGTTGTTCACTCAAGTATGTGTTAAGTATAATCCCTTTCTTTGCAAGAGGTGTTTGTATCAACTTGTAGAAGAAAGTGAGACTCGCCATTTATTATTATTTTTCTCTTTGGTTGAAGGTATAATGAGAAGACAGTGCACTCAGTGAGGCAATTGAGAAAATATTACATGGAAAAGATTTGTAACAAAGGATGACAAGTTAGAAAAGGAGATATTAGGTTTAAAATAGACAGCATAATATTGACTTTCTCAAGGAAAAAAATCTTTGGGTCTGCTCACCATTCTCTAGAAACGCCACACACTCTCTTGCCACTCCTCATATAAGAATGTGCCATCTCTGTGCTCCTGACCACCTGCCAGACCACAGGCCCAACCCACTGAATCCTACCTGCCCTTCAAAGCATATTTGCAGGGACTCCTCTGTTTCTTGAAGCTTCTGGTTGTCACCTCATTCCTTGTGACCTTTTCCTCTTCTGAACTGGTAGCTTTCTTTAGACCTATTCACTTTTCAGTTTTGCCTTTTATGATAAACATCTGAAAATTTCTAAAATTGCTATTTATTGATAAATTTCTTGAGAGTAGGGATGAAACTTTATTATGCTTATATTCCCTCTTCCCACTCCATAATTAGCCCAGGGATGGATGATATTGTGTGTGTGTGTGTGTGTGTGTGTGTGTGTGTGTGTTCAAATGAGTTGGTTTTCCCATCACCAAGGATAATTGAAGGGATGTGTTCATAAAACTTTAAAAAGAAAACTCTCAAAATGTCTTGAGCAATGAAAGGTATATGTAGTACTCAAGTGCCTGTTTCAAGGGGACAGTGGTCATTTAGGATGATTGTTGATCAATCGCATAACAATATCTGGCACTTAGAGGTCAATTTCAATGAAGTTGAGTGTATAAATTGTGTCTTAGATTCTGCACTATACATGAGTATTATGTCACTTAAAATAAGGCAAAAATTACCTTTCGGTCAAGGAGGGAGTGAATTAAAGACTTGAATGAAAGAAGTGCTTTTAGCTCTGACTAGATGTCAAATTTGTTTTAGCTGAAAAGAGTAGGAGAGATGGAAGGGTGGACTTTTTCAAACTGGAGAACAGTGGGAGAGATGGAATGAAGTTGAGTTGGGTGTGTAAGACTGTGGGTGTATTAGAATGAAAGTTATGGAGAAATGAGCAATGAGAAACTCATAATTATGCCTGGCATTTATCAAGTACCTTTCTTTTTAGAAAGGCTCAAATTCCTACATTTTAGTCCCTATAGAGTGGAAAACAAATGACCTTATTTCCTATTCTGTTCTTTTGGGGATCTTGGCATTCTAGAGATAGAAGGTTACTAATGTTAATTATATATTCTTACCAAAAGTTCAGATTTTCAGGTTTATGTGGAAAGAGAGATTTTAGTTGTCGTTTTTATCAGAGAACTATTTACTGGAAATAGTGATAATTCGTCAGTATACTGGAGTGAGAAGAGGCATGCTAAAATATTTTTCAGGTCATTTGCCATACATAGACTGCAGTACTTATGACAAATTTGAGCTTCTCTGAAAATTCTTTCAAATAAATAAATACATAAATAAAATTTTTTTTCTTTTAAAGGTTCTAAATGTATGAGTTGCTCACCACTGAAAAAAGAAAGTTAAATAGTTTGTATAAAAGAAACAAAAAATTCTTAATACAAGTGCTGCTCAGAAAGAACCTTGAAAAGGAATTTCCACTACTGGGCTTTGGTGGGACTTGCCAAATGTTTAAGGAATTTCATAGAATGTATGGAATGTTCTTTTTTCAGTTAACTATTCTTATTACTGCAAGTTCCTTTCTTAACAGCTTTGCTTTTCAGATGGAATTTTGATCCTCTTGGGAAACTTTCCATTTCACAGGATTCCCACTTTCCTTCCCTGAACATTTGATCAAAGGAAAGCCTTCACACAGTTCTGGGGCTCTGAGATCATGTAGCTTTTGGTCTTCTCCTCAGCTTATGCTGCCAACCTCATTTCTGGCAATAATGACCTATTTTCCTCTTCCCTCATACAGTGCATTTTGAAGAGGAGCTCAAGGGGAAACAAAAAGATATATTATCAGCCAAGCTAAATTAAATTATACTTTGCCCTGTTGACTTCTTGAAGTCATTTAAGATGTTCTTTAACTTTTTTCCCACTTAAAAAAATATGAGGGGAAGATGGTGTCTTTTTTAAAAGGCTTGGCTTGATTCCAGTTTGGTTATTGTGTTGCCCCTAGTCCCTTCTTCTGTGGATTTAGTTGAACTCTTTGCTGTGGCCTCTAGCTTTAGGCTCACTCTTCTAAGAGTGTAAAGCTAAGCACAGCACTTCCAGATACTTGCTCTTCTGCATAACTCCTAAGGACAGTGACAAGCACGATATAAGAGGCCTGCGGTTGTCGATGTTGAGGTGTCCTCTTAACTTGGGCTCCAGAGCATGATTAGCATTGCTGATGACTTCTGAAATAATTCTTTGGTAGCTGCAGGGAGAACCCTGATGGACCAGTCACTTTCTTCCTTGTCCCACTCTCTTCTACCTCATGTCAAACACACACATCTGACATCAACATAAATTGTGTAAACTAAAGACCCATGAGGTTTCTGTTTTTTCCTGAGTGACTATAATTTTGAAGTCACTCACCAAGTTCCATAGCAATGGAGCTTTGAATGGGAGGAGTCGCATGCCTGGTGTTATTTCCTGTGGGTGGGTTAGGATGATGCCACTAGAGCTGGCAGGATATTGACGGTGGCCTGTGTGAAAGCAGGGCACACCCATCTCTCCCTTTCTGGTGTTTTTGGATTTAATAATTAAGAAGAGTCCTTAGGGAAAGTCTGACTTTACAAATAATGAAAATTTCCCCCAATTTTAAACTTTCTATCAGAATGCATACTTTCACCCTGCTGCATGAGTGTGTTGCAACAGAGGAGGGGAGGTGTTATTTATATGATACACACACCATGTGTGCTAGGATAGATCCTTTCACTTAGTTCATGGTTTTTTGCAGGTAAATATCAGCGTCTTCATTTTGAGGTGCTCTGTTGTTGGGTTTTAATAACAGTCAAAACACACTATTTTCTTAAAATGCTCCCCTTTCAGTTGCCTGTGAATCTTCTTGTCCTTGTTCCTTCCATTAAAAATAAGTTTTTTCTCCTATAAGCAGAGATATTCTTTTCTCACACTAAGTTTTTATCTTCTGCTTTTTTTCTCAATAGTTCACTTTGGTACGGTTCAGACTCCTTTGTAAGAACTCAGTAAATGTTCAGTGAATGAACGGTTCGATCCCATTTGGAGCACCAGACTTTCATTACACTGAGTAAACTTGTGGGTGTTGCATTTTTTGTTTCACTGTGAGCTATGCCTGGCTCTGTTGTGATGTGGAGCTTAAGTTACTGATGTCTAAGCACGCTTTCATGACATTCTTATTCTCTCTGGCTTTTGCTTGTGCTCACTTTCTCATTTCTTTGGTAATGTGATAGCCTTGATATAGAAGCTCTCTGGTTTTCATTTTTATATATCCTTGAATGACTTGACAGGGGTTTTATTCAAGTATACTGTGTGTGGATTTTGCTTCCTTGCTTTGAGAAGCGGAAGTAGTGATCTATTTTCTGCCTTTTTACAGAAATCATCTTTTTTATGTTGTTATTTTTCCTACTAGATAGTGATTAATAATTAAACATCCCTTCAGTAGTATTGCAATTAAATTGTCTAGCAATGGGCAGATTGGTTGATGAGAAATTGGAAAAATTAGTTATGGATAAAATACACAGTCATCTGAGAGATGTTTAAGTATAATATGTTATCATATTTCTTGTCTTTTAATTCTTATGTTGCCAATTTATAAGAGAATTAGAAAATGTCAAATTTGTGCTGTAGGAGACTTACTATTTTCAGGAATTTAGTTAGTGCAAGGATGCCATAGATGTAGTAAATGCTGTTTCCACATGCTGTCTATGATTTGGAGTGGTTTTCTATACAATGTACTTACTGGATTCCTGGGAGCTTGCCTTTGTATACCTGTCCTATGGGCAATAGCCATTGTATCCAGAGGGCTTCCCTAGCTTCTGGTCTCACATGTAGAAAGTAACCAGAAAGTGCCTCTTTGAGTATTTTAAAAGAATGATTAAAATTTAAATTTCTGTCTTTAGAGAATGCTTTAATTTGCCATTAGATGAATATGACCATTGTCATTATAACCAACACTGAATGTTCTCTGTTTCTTTAGATGTTACTTTGGAAAAATCATATTGTGAAATATTTGGTGCTGGGAATAGAACACAAGGCCCAGAACTTGCAAAGCATCTACTCTTCAACCACTGAGCTATTCCCCTGACATTTAGAAATTTTAGCTTTGGTATTGGCATATATTCTTATTTTTAACATCTGCAGTAATCCTTTTGTTCAAATTTTGATTGAATCCTTTTGTAGCTATGAATTTTACTTTTATCCAAGTAAAATATGTGTGCATTTATTTTTGTTTTCTAGTTGTATGGGAAGATTTCATGCTTATTTCCCTTCCGACAGTCATTCATGGTGATGAGAATTCAGATCAGGTGGTTTCTGTCTATTTTGGCTCCAGTGTTGAAAAACTGGTCCTGTGCATTTTTGTACTGCCAAACCTTCCAGAAGATGATGGCAGGTATCCCCTGGGCGTGAGACTGGTGGATTGCTCAACCCCTGGAACAGAAGGGAATACGTAAATTCGTGTGGATTCGTTTCAGAGGTCTTAGAAAATGGCAGGAAAAGCACCACACCAAGAAACAGAGAAGAGATGAGATTTCATTTATGGGCTGTAGAGTTTCGGGGGCATGGAGAGCAGCTTGGGAGCTAAGAGGAGCTGAATTACGCTTCAGAAGGGTAAGTGTTCCCAGCAGTGCTGAGGCAATCCAGGCAAATGTTTCTCATGCCAGTGCCACACAGGCAGGTCCAAGGGCACAGGGCAAAAGGTATTTTTTCTTTCTTTCTGCATCCTTCCTTACAAGACTACTATAGCATGTGCAGATTGCTCTTTGTTATAACTGGAAGGGGACAAATATATTAAAACCAATAAAGCATCACTCTAAAGGAGTCATAATTCAAAGAGTGCAAGGAAGAAAAGCAAGCTGCTGATTGACGGTCTTTCATTCACTCCACAATTGTTTCTTAAGAACAAGTGTGTTTAATGTACGTTATAAAAAGTCCTTTGATACTCTGCCCAAAAGTGTTCCTTCTAACTGTAAAAAAAAATATTCCTGCCAGGTGTGATGGTACATGCCTGTAATCCCAGTAGCTTGGAGACTGAGGCAGGAGGATCATGAGTTCAAAGCCAGCCTCAGCAAACGTGAGGTACTAAGCAACTCAGTGAGACCCTGACTCTAAATAAAATACAAAATAAGACCGGGGTTGTGGCTCAGTGGGTGAGTGCCCCTGAGTTCAATCCCCAGTACCTCCCACCAAAAAAGTATGTTCCTTTTTGAAACTGATGGCCCATTGAAGCAGTTTGCCAGCTTAAAAGCTCAAGGTGGGCTCTTAGGAGGAACAGTATGCACTTAGTTTTATAAATTCTGTTGGAGAAAAGAAAAGAGAAACACAATGTAAATATAATTTGTTTTTATTCAGGTGTTTCTTTCATTTTATTTGAACAACACTAAACTTTTCTTCATTCCCCTGGTGTATAGATTTTAAAAATGTGAATGGTATCAAAAAAGATGATTATTTAGTAAAAGGTGCTAACATAATTAGCTACCAGAAAGTTGGACCTAACAATATATGAAAAAAAAAATCAGATGGAATTAAAATAAAATGTAAATTTATTTTAATTGTTATAGGTTTTATTCTATAAACAGAGAATATCCATTCTTCTCTTATGTTCTCAGACATCAAGCATATTTTTGTCCACAGGTAAAACCTTACACAATCTCAGTGAAATCAAGATTCTACGTGTCACATTTTCTGATCATATCCCTGCAAAAATAGAAGGCAACAGTTTTTAAAAAATAATCTTTCCCCAAAATCATTAAGGAAATACTCCTGTAATACTAGGAAGTTAAACAACCTCTTTCTTTCTTTTTTTTTTTTTCATTAAAATCTTTTTTATTTTTACAGACTGCATTTTGATTCATTGTACACAAATGGGGTACAACTTTTCATTTCTATGGTTGTACACACAGTAGATTCACACCATTTGTGTAATCATTTATATACATAGGGTTATACTGTCTCAATCTACTATCTTTCTGTCTCCCACCCCTCCCACCCCATTTTCCTCTATAACATCCAAAGTTCCTTCGTTCTTCTCTTCCCCCGCCACATCCCCTCATTATATATCTTATTAGAGAAAACGTTCGACCTTTGGTTTTTTTGGGCTTGGCCTATTTCACTTAGCATGATATTTTCCAACTTCATCCATTTACCAGCAAATGCCATAACTTTATTATTCTTTATGGCTGAGTAATATTCCATTGTGTGTGTGTGTGTATATATATATATATATATATATATATATATATCTCACAGTTTCTTTATTCATTCGTAAATTGAAGAGCATCTAGGTTGGTTCCACAAACTAGCTATTGTGAATTGAGCTGCTATGAACATTGATGTGGCTGCATCACTGTAGTATGCTGATTTTAAGTTCTTTGGGTATAAACCGAGGAGTGGGATAGCTGGGTTAAATGGTGGGTGCATTCCAAGTTTTCTGAGGAATCTCCATACTACTTTCCAGAGTGGCTGCACCAGTTTGCAGCTCCATCAGCAATGTATGAGGGTGTCTTTCCCCATATCCACGCCAACACTTATTATTGCTTGTGTTCTTGATAATAGCCATGCTAATTGGAGTTAGATGAAATCTTAGGGTGGTTTTAATTTGCATTCCTCTAATTACTGGAGATGATGAGCACTTTTTCATATATTTGTTGATCACCTGTATATCTTCTTCTGTGAAGTATCTGCCCATTTCCTTAGCCGATTTATTGATTGGGTTCTTTGTATTTTGGGTGTAAAGTTTTTTAAGTTCTTTATAAACTTTGGAGATGAATGATCTGTTTTAAGTGTGTGTGGAAAAGATTTTCTCCCACTCTGTAGGCTCTCTTTTCACATTGATTGTTTCCTGTGCTGAGAAAAAACTTTTTAGTTTGAATCTATCCCATTTATTGATTCTTGCTTTTATTTCTTGCGCTGTGGGAGTCTTGTTAAGGAAGTCTGATCCTAAGCCAACGTAATGGAGATTCTGGCCTACTTTTTCTTTTTCTTCTATTTGGTGAAGTGTCTTGGGCCTAATTCCTAGATCCTTGATCCATTTTGAGTTGAGCTTTGTACAGGGTGAGAGATAGGGGTTTAATTTCATTTTACTGCATATGGATTTTCAGTTTTGCCAGCATCGTTTGTTGAAGAGGCTATCTTTTTCTCCATTGTAAGTTTTTAGCACCTTTGTCTAGTATGAGACAACTGTACTTATGTGGGTAGGTCTCTGAGTCTTCTATCTTTTACCATTGAGCTACCTGTCTATTTTGGTGCCAATACCATGCCGTTTTTGTTACTATTGCTCTATAGTAGAGTTTAAGGCCTGGTATTGTGATACCTCCTACATCACTCTTCCTGCCCAGGATTGCTTTGGCTGTTCTGGGTCTTTTGTTCTTCCAGATGAATTTCATGATTGCTTTCTCTGTTTCTATGAGAAATGTCATTGGGATTTTAATTGGAATTGCATTAAATCTGTGTAGCACCTTTGGAAGTATGGCCATTTTGCAATCTTCATTCTGCCTATCCAAGAACATGGGAGATCTTTCCATCTTCTAAGGTCTTCTTCAGTTTCTTTCTTTAATGTTCTGTAGTTTTCATTGTAGAGATCTTTCACCTCTTTGGTTAGATTGATTCCCAAGTATTTTATTTTATTTTTTTTGAGGCTATTGTGAACAGAGTTGTTTTCCTCATTTCCCTTTCAGATATTTCATCACTTATGTATAAAAATACTTTAGATTTATGCATGTTGATTTTATATCCTGCTCTTTTGCTGAATTCATTTATGAGGTCTAGAAGTTTTCTGGTGGAGTTTTTTGGATCCTCTAAATAGAGAATCATGTCATCAGCAAATAGTAACAGCTTGAGTTCCTCTCTTTCCTATTCGTATCCCTTTAATTTCTTTAGTCTTTCTAATTGCTCTGGCTAGTATTTCAAGGACGATGTTGAACAGAAGTGGTGAAAGAGGGCATCCCTGTCTTGTTCCAGTTTTTAAAGGGAATGTTTTCAGTTTTTCTCCATTAAGAATGATGTTGACTGTGGGCTTAGCATAAGTAGCCTTTTCAATGTTGAGGTATGTTCCTACTATCCCTGTTTTTTCTAGTGTTTTGAGCATGAAGGGGTGTTGTATTTTGTCAAACACTTTCTCTGTGTCAATTGAAATAACCATATGATTCTTAACCTTAAGTCTATTGATGTGATGAATTACATTCATTGATTCCCAGAGGTTAAACCAGCCTTGCATTCCCAGGATGAACCCTACTTGATCGTGGTGCACTATCTTCTTGATAGGTTTTTAGATATGGTTTCCCAGGATTTTGCTAAGGATTTTTGCATATATATTCATCAGAGATATTGGTGTGAAGTTTTCTTTCCTTGATGTGTCTTTGTCTGGTTTGGGTATGAGGGTGATATTAGCTTTATAGAATGTTCTGATTTTGGTAGGGTTCCCTCCTTTTCTATTTCCTGGAATACTTTGAGAAGTATTGGAATGAAGAACTCTGCTGAGAATCTGTCTGGTCCTGGACTTTTCTTGGTTGGTAGGCTTTTGAAGACTTCTTCTGTTTCATTGCTTGATATTGATCTGTTTAAATTGTGTATGTCCTCCTGGTTCAGTTTGGGAGGATCATATGTCTCTAGAACTTTGTCGATATCTTCAGTATATTCTATTTTGTTGGAGTATAGATTTTCAAAGTAGCTTCTCATTATGTTATATATTTCAGTAGTGTCTGTCGTGATATTTCCTACGAATTTTAGTAATTTGAGTTTTCTCTCTCTCTTTGTTAGTGTGGCTAAGGGTTTGTCTATTTTGTTTACTTTTTCAAAGAACCAACTTTTTGTTTTGTCAATTTTTTGAATTGTTTCTTTTGTATCAATTTCATTGATTTCAGCTCTGATTTTAATTATTTCCTGTTTTCTACTACTTTTGGTGGTGTTCTGTTCTTTTTCTAGGGCTTTGAGCTGTAATGTTAGGTCATTTAGTTGTTGACTTTTTATTCTTTTCTTGAATGTGCACCATGCAATGAATTTTCCTCTTAGTACTGCATTCATAGTGTCCCAGAGATTTTGATATGTTGTATCGTCATTCTCATTTACCTCTAAGAATTTTTTTTATCTCCTCCCTGATGTTTTTCTGTTATCCATGTTTCAGTCAATAGCATATTATTTAGTCTCCAGGTGTTGGAGTAATTTCTGTTTTTTATTTTGTCATTGATTTCTAATTTCATTCCATTATGATTTGATAGAACACAAGGTAGTATCTCTATTTTGTTGCATTTATTAAGGGCTGCTTTGTGGCATAACACATGGTCTGTTTTTGAGAAGGTTCCATGTGTTGCTGAGAAGAAAGTGTATTTGCTTGTTGATGGATGGAATATTCTATATATGTATGTTAAGTCTAAATCATTGATTGTGTTATTGAGTTCTATGGTTTCTTTGGTTGGTTTTTGTTTGGAAGATCTATCCAGTAATGACAGCAGTGTGTTAAAGTCACCCAGAATTATTATGTTGTGATCTAGTTGATTCCTGGAATTGAGAAGGATTTGTTTGATATACATGGATGCATTGCTGTTTGGGACATAAATATTTACGATTGCTATTTCTTCCTGATTTATGTTTCCCTTAAGCAGTATGAAGTGTCCTTCTTTATCCCTTCTGACTGACTTTGGCTTGAAGTCCACTTTATCTGAAATAAGGATGGAAACCCCTGCTTTTTTACTGAGTCTGTGTGCGTGGTAGGTTTTTTCCCATCCTTTCACCTTTAGTCTGTGAATGTCCTCATCTATGAGATGAGTCTCTTGAAGGCTGCATATTGTTGGGTCTTTCTTTTTCATCCATTCTGCCAGTCTATGTCTTTTGATTGATGAGTTTAGGCCATTAACATTCAGGGTTATTATTGAGACATGATGTGTATTCCTTGTCATTTGGGCTTATTTTTGGTTTTTAACTCCTTTGAATGATTTTTCCTTTAAGGTAGTTCCTCCCTTTGCTGACCTACATTGTTGTTTTTCATTTCATCCTCATGGAACATTTTGTTGAGAATATTCTGTAGCGCAGGCTTTCTATTTGTAAATTCTTTTAACTTTTTTTTATCATGGAAGGATTTTATTTTTGTCTTCAAATCTGAAGGTTACTTTTGCTGAGTATAGGATTCTTGATTGGCAACCATGTTCTTTCAGAGCTTGAAACATGTTGTTCTAGGCCCTTCTAGCTTTTAGAGTCTGGACTGAGAAATATGCTGATAACTGTATTGGTTTCCCCCTGTATGTAATCTGATGCTCTTCTCTCACAGCCTTCAAAATCCTATCTTTATTTTGTATGTTAGGCATTTTCATTTTAATGTGCCTTGGTGTGGATCTGTTGTGATTTTGTGCATTTGGTGTTCTGTAAACCTGTTGAATTTGATTTTCCCTTTCATTCTTCAGGTTTGGGAAATTTTCTGATATTATTTCATTAAATAGGTTGTTCATTCCTTTGGTTTGTATCTCTGTGCCTTCCTCAATCCCGATAATTCTTAAATTTGGTTTTTTCATGATGTCCCGTAGTTCTTGGAAATTCTGTTCATGAATTCTTACCATCTTCTCTGTTTGGGCAACTTTATTTTCAAGATTAAATATTTTATCTTCATTGTCTGAGGTTCTGTTTTCCAAGTGGTCTAGTCTATTGGTGATGCTTTCCATTTATTTGGTTTTTTGTTTCCTTCATTTCAAGGATTTGGGGTTTTTTGTTTTTGTTTTTTTTTTTTTTGAGAATCTCTATATCTTTATTGAAATGATCTTTTGCTTCTTGTAGTTTCTCTTTCAACTGCTTATTGGAATGATCATTCATTGCCTGCATTTGCTCTTATCTTATCCTTTGCTTCATGAGTCATTTTAATTGTGTACATTCTGAACTCCTTTTCTGACATTTCTTCTACCATGCTGTCACTGGATTCTGTTAACATAGAATGTGGGTTTGTTTGAATCATTTTCTTCCCTTGTTTTTTCAGGTTGTTCATGTATCTTCCCCTCTAGCAGTGCACATCTGGGGTATTGCAGTTTCCCCCCTATAGACTTATAGTGACTCTATAGGTTTCCATACCTTTTCTTTAAGGGGGAGATCAGTATTAGCAGTGCCCAGTACAGACAAATGCCACCCTAAATCCAAAATAACCCCTTTGAAGATGTTAACATTATTGTCATAATAAACAGATTGAGTTCAGTTATTATCTACAGTATAACAAATAGATTTGCAATTTCTAACAGAGGACAAAGAGGATGGGGAGGAGTCTAGGATGTAGCTGTTCATGGGATAAGAAAAGAGTATATAGAAGTTCTAGATCATAGAGTTGAAGCATAATCAAAAGAAGTTGGTTGTTAGCATGAGAAATGGGAGAAAGAGACTTTGAGGGAACAGGGAAACAAAAGGAAAAGAGTGAGAAAAGTAAAGAAATAAAAACTTAAAAGTTTTTCAATAAGGAGAAAAAAAGAAAATCTACACTGTAACAGTCATATAGTTTTCAGACCTCCCAGTGTTCAGTAGCTTGATGTATGAGAGGTACCTGACAATGAGCTTCCAGTCTCCAGCAGGCATCTCAGGATGGGATTTGCCCCACCTAAAGATGGGAGTTACAGCTTTCAGGATTATCCAAGATGGCCGCTCTGGCTTCCAAATGTGTTGGCAAATGGGTAACTGCAGCTCAGGGTGTGGGTGTGGTTGACTGGAGGTCCTGGAGGAGGGATGTGGTCAATCTGGTTGAGGGATCCTGGAGGTGGGGAGCAGTCATGCAGTCTGGGGGTCCTGGAGGCAGGAAGTGGTCATCAGGCTGAGGAGTCCTGGAGGCAGGGCTCGGTCAGTCCAGCTAGAGGTCCTACAGGTTCTGACTATTGTCTCAAAATGGCAGCAGCCACGTGTTACCAGACCTGCAGGTATTGTGACAGTGGAATTCCAGGCAACAGCAGGCAGCTGCCACTCTACTCAAAATGTAAATTATTAAAAATATTAGTAGTAGAAGGAAATACAAAAGAGTATAAATGTTAATACTTTGGAATAGAGTACTAGAACCTTTTTTAGGCAGGGTAATAAATGGACTCCATAAAGGAAAAGATTGCCAAATTTAAGCAAATAAAACTTTAAAATGTATGTGTTACGAAAGTTGACACTTAACAGAGCAGGGAAACCTAAGCAGTAGGCAGGAAGGGAATATTTGCAGCATATAACAGTATATGGCAGTTAATATTCAGGGAGAACCTAGAAACTGATGAGTGGAAGATGAACAGCCCAGCAGAAAAATGAGCAAAGGAAATTTGTATTTCAAACATTTGCAAATACCCACTGCCAACACACACACACACACACACACACAGAGAAGTTCATTTTCACTGAAAAATACAACTTGAAGTGACTTGATACCATATTTTTTGCCAATCAGATTAGCAACAATTAAAAGGATGCCAACACTAAACGCTAGTGATTTGGTCTGGGGAACAGGGCCCTCTCTACATGACTGATTGAGAATATTAATTCATACTACTTTTTTTTAAATTTCAAAGTTCATAATAAAATTTAAATTACATATACTCTTGAGTTTACCCATTTTACTTTTAGAAGTATAGGTTTATTATCCCTTATCCAGAATACTTGATGCCCACAATTCGTGTTTCAGTCTTAAAAGGTTTTTAGGTTTTTAAGTTTAATGTATATATTAGGTTTTTATAACCTAATATATACATACACTGTATATATTATAATATATGCAGTATAATACACTGCATATGCTGTGTATTATAGAGCACTTCCAGTAGGGTTTGGAACAACACCCCATTGGTAAGTGCATTCATATTTTTAGAGGGGAGGGGACAAGTGAACATGCATATCATTTCAGGTCAGTTTGCACCACGTGAGTCAAAACAAAATCTTTTCATTTTTCAGAAACTTTTTGATGTCAGGATTATAGATAAAGCATTAGATACTCAGATACTTGCAAAATAAAATCAATGTACAAGTGGTTACACTACTGGGATGTTGTGTGAAAAATTGTAATAGCAATAAACAAACTGGGAACACTATTGTCAGTCAGCAGAAGAATGTAATAAACTATGGTACATTTGTACTCTATATTATACAGCTGTCAAAAAGATTGAATTAGATTTTTATGTCCTGATAGTTCATTTGTTTGCTTTGAATGAGAAAACACATGATAGAAAAACATATGTGTAGTATGATCCCCTTCAGAAAAATAGGGAGAGGCATTATCTCCTGTTTTTGTGGGAGTGTATTTTATAAGAAGGGAAAGCTTTGGAAGGATTGTAAGCCAAATTATTGACACTGATTATACCAGAAGGATTAGATTTAGAAGGAAGTAGGAGAGACTGTTAACTGCTTCTATACTGTTAATTGCTTCTATACTTTGACTTGTTGTTTGGTTATCAAATAAAACTAATCTTTTTCTTAAAAGCAAACATAGTGAGTGATACTAAGCAGTCTGGCAACTCTCCCCTAAGGCAGAACTACTCGAAGTCATTAGGGACGCTGCTTTTCATAATTAATGTAAAGCTGGGGATAAGCCCAGAGCTAGGCTTGTATCTCAGCATTCAAGCAGCTCCTTCATTACTTAATACTGTAGCCTAATAATTTCCAAAGTGTATTAGCATGTTCTCCCAGGGGAAAGCACAAGTTAACAGGGGTTGTTAGTATAAAATGAAAGTCCTTTCACCTAGGGAATCTTTTTTTTTTTTTTAATTGACCCATATGTGGTGAATAATAATTCAAGAAAATGTTGATTTTCCTCAGTTGGACTAATTGAGTAAAACAAGTATGGTTTCTTCTTGGGTATCATTTGTGACCCTCATTTTAAGCACATTTGGAATATGTTTAAAAATAGAACTACTGGAGGGTTTTCAAGATAGCAGAATAGAGGAGGTTGCTTTCCTGGCTGCTCTGTGGAGTGAAACCAAGAAAGAAGACAGACAGCTTCTCAGCAAGGTGGGTGAATAACAGCAACAACAACAGCAAAAAAGCAGGAGGAATTTACTGGAATTTAAAACTGGACATTCAAAGCACATCGGGTACTCAGGAGGTGGAATATAATAAAATAAAGAAGAAATCCCTAGTGGCATAGCCACTCCTGTGGCTGGGCCAGAAGCACCAGCCAGAGCGGCCCTCCTTGAGCATAGTGGAGGGATAAGGGAATTAAAGGAACATGCATTTTTGGGAGAATGGAGGCATGTTTGGGTATGGAGTGTTTAGAGATCAAGTACATTGCCCTGCAAACCTGAAAGATATGCTGCACAATATCCCTGGGGGGCGGGTAGCCACCATCTCTCTAGGCAGTCTGTGGAGGACAGAGGAAGGAACCATTTTGCAGCTGCTGTGCAGGACTGGCAGCTGAGGAGGACGATTCTTCGCAAACCTGAGTTTGGCCTGAAATACAGGCCCAGTAAACACAAACTGCATGGCAGAGTGTGCTTAAGTGACCGAGAAAATCAAATGTGGAGAGAGGTTTACATAGGGGACAACTGGTCATGGAAACCCACCTGGCTCTACCCTTCCCCCTCCATTCCCACTGCTTGCAGGACCAGTTAGGAGAGACACATCTGTCACGGAACTCTGGGAAAACAGAAAAAAAAAAAACAGATTTCAGATTCACTGGGATAGATACAGGTGTAGAGATACAAACCAAAGGAATACACAATCTTTTTAATGAAATATGAGAAAATTTCCCAGACCTAAAGAATGAAATGGAAAATCTTATAGGACCCCAAATGTACAAAATTAAAACAGACCCACACCAAGGCACAGTATAATGAAAATGCCTGACAGAATAGAATTTCAAAGGCTGCAAGAGAAAAACATCAGATTATGTGTATGGAGAAACCAGTTTGGATCTCAGCTGATTTCTCAACCCAGACTCTCAAAGCTAGGAGGTCCTGAAATAATGTACCAAGCTCTGAAAGAAAATGAATGCCAACCAAGAATCTTATATCCAGCAAGATTAATCTTATATCCAGCAAGATTCATCTTCAGATTTGAAGATGAAATAAGAACTTTCCATGATAAACAAAAGTTAAAAGAATTTGCAACTAAAAAACCTGCTCTACAGAACATTCTCAACAAAATATTCTATGAAGATGAAATGAAAAAAAAGTGAAAACCAACAAAGGGAGGAGCTATACTAAAGGAATAGTCAATCAAAGGAAACACTAATTCAAATTAAAAGTTAGCGGGGCCTGGCATGTGACTCAGTGGTAGAGAGCTTGCCTAGCATGCGTGAGACCCTGGGTTTGATTCTCAGCACCACATAAAAATGAATAAGTAAAGATATTGTGTCCATCTACAACTAAAAATATTTTTTTAAAATTAGAAATAAACCCAAATGACCAGGAATCTAAATCATATCTCAATAATAACCTTGAAATTAATGTTCTAAACTCATCAATCAAAAGACACAGACTTGCAGACTGAATTAAAAAACAAGACCCAACGAAATGCTGCCTCCAAGAGACTCACCTTGTATGCAGAGACATCCACAGATGGAACGGGAAGAGATGGGAAAAAACATATCAGTCACAAGGATCACATAAACAAGCAGAGGTTTCTATCCTCATATCAGATAAAATGGACTTTAAGCCTTAGTTAATCAGAAGGACAAAGAAGGCAATTTCATACTGCTTAAGGGAATCATACATCAACAAGACATAACCATTGTAAATATTTATGTCCCAAACAGTGGAGCATCTACGTACATCAAACAAACCCTTCTCACTTTCGAAGCATCAAACAGATCCCAACACAATAATACCGGGTAACTTTAACATGCCTCTGTCACCACTGGATATATCCTCCAAACAAAGACTAAAGAAGCTATTGAAGTAAAAAACACAATTGACAATTTAGACTCAACAGACATATAAGAATATTTCATCCATGAATGACTGAATGCACTTTCTTCTCAGCAGCACCCAGATCCTTCTCTAATATAGACCATGTTATGTGAACTATCACCTACATTGGCATATAGTTGTAATGTTACCTTAATATATTTTTAGCATTTCCAGTTATGTAGATTGCTCCCTTTTCATTGATATTAATTTTTTTTCCCTTTTAAAAAATGTTTTATTTTGAGACAGAGCCTCACTAAGTTGCTGAGGTTGGCTTTGAACTTTTTTTTTTTTTATTGTAAACAAATGGGATACATGTTGTTTGTCTGTTTGTACATGGAATAAAGGCATACCATTTGTGTAATCATAAATTTACATAGGGTAATGTTGTTTGATTCATTCTGTGATTTTTTTCCCTTCCCCCCACCCCTCCCGATATTAATTTTTGTTCTTGCTTTTTTCTTGATTACACTTGTTTTTATCAAACTTCAGCTATATTATTTTCTATTTCATATATTTCTGCTCATCTTATTTTTCCTTCCTACTACACAATTTGAAAATAATTTGTTATTTTAGCTTCTTTCTGATATAAGCACTTTAAGTTATTAATGTTCATCTGAGCACTGTTTCATCCCAGATACCCTGATACCTGAAACTGTTATCACTTAATTCAAAGCACTTTTTGTTTACTTTTCTTGTGCTTTCTTCCTTGACCTCTGAGAGATTTGTACATGTGCATTTAATTTTGAAATAGTTCACAAGTGGGGTTGGGGTTTCTGTATATCTTAAGTTGATTGATTTCTTTTTTAAAAATTATTTTTAGTAGTAGATGGACAGAATACCTTTATTTTATTTATTTATTTTTATATGGTGCTGAGGATCTAACCCAGTGCATCACACATGCTAGGCAAATGCTCTACCACTGAACTATAACCCCAGTCCCAAAGTGATTGATTTCTAATGTAATAAATCATGCAGGAAACACAGTGTGCATGATTTCAAATTTTAAAAACAATGTAATGGAAATGCTTTTTATATTGATTGTATTGGTTGCATACATGTCAAATTGATCAAATTGCATAGTTCACATATGTGCATTTTATTTACTTCAATTTTACCTCAGTAAAGCTATGAAAAAAAAAAATAGAACTACTGGAGGGCTAGTAACTAGTCTCAGAGAGGCCAAATACAGGGTCTAAAACCATGATTGCCTTGTTTCCTCATAGCAATTTTGAGGGGTGCTATTCCTGCTTTGCAGTTAATTAGAAATGACTGTGAAGTTGGAGAAGGGAACAGGTAAGAACAATAATAGTTCACACCCTTAGATACTGCAGCATATTTCCTGTCTAGATATAGTGCTGCTGTCACTATACCTCTGTTTTATGAGGTAAATAGAGTAGGCAATGCAAATTAAAGCAATGTCGTTAACCTGGCAGAGTAGTGATATTATTAGCTCCCTGCTCCCATCTGTTCCCTGTCCCCTCTTTCGACCTCTATCATCTCAAGGTCCTACTCTGGGAAACAATTATATTCTTTGTTACTTGAAACTTAGCATACCTAGTTTGAAAGGGACTTCAAAGTTTGCTTGTAAAGAAACTACATTTATAATTTCTGCCTCTGTGGGGTATCAAGTGTATCCTTGATTTGCTCTTCCAGTTTTACAAAGCAGAAATGTGCCTTGGAGCTTTGGTGTAAGTCAAATCTGAGTGTAAGCTCCCACAATACCCAGTGCTGTTTACTAAATGGAGTACTGTTGTACTGTGTCTTGTAACTTCATTTTAATGATTAACTAAGATTACCCTTTATTAGGCACTGCATAAATGTTAACTTGATTTGTTTTCCCTTTGAGCTCTGTTGTAGGACAAATGAACATGAGTTATATTTCTTTGTCAAAAGCAAATTGCTTTCCCTGGAAGAAATAAAGTCAATCTTTTCCGATGGTTGGGAGCTTTGGGCTATACTGGAAGTGGTTTGGATTTAAATATATAAAGTGTTTGAAACACTCATTGTCCTCCATTGCTGATGATGTCGCCCTTGACAGGAGAAATGGAGAGTGAAAAGGTATACCACTGTGTGACCAGCCTTCACCATGGCTTAAAATCATGAGCAATAGGTATCACTTTATATTAAACTCTTTAATAAGGTATAATGAAAGAGAAAGGGGAGGGATTAAAAGTAGTAATGATGGTGAAAAGCAGTAGATATGAAGTTGTGTGCAATAGTCACACAATTTCAGTTTATCTGTGAGCTTGGGAAATAAAAGAAAATGACTTCAAAGGCCCCCTTCTTTTTTTTTTTTTTCCCTTTGGTTCCAGGGATTGAACCCAGGGGCACTCAACCACTGAGCCACATCCCCAGCACTTTTTATTTTTTATTTTGAGGCAGGGTCTCATTAAGTTGCTTAGGGCCTTGCTAAGTTGTTGAGGCTGATTTTAAATTTGCAATCCTCCTGCCTCTGCCTCCCCTCAAATTAACAGGTGTGTGCCACCGTGCCCAGCTCCTACTCTCTATTTTTCATAACCCCTGAGAAATATGGAGGATACCCACTGTTTTAATCCATTTGGATTGCTCTAACAAAATAATTTATAAGCAGTTGGGTGACTTACAAGCCACAGAGTTATTGTTCACAGTTCTAGAGACTGGGTAGCCCAAGATCAAGGCACCAGCAGATTCAGCATGGTTGAGGGCTTACTCTCTGCTCTAGAGATGGTGCCTTCTCCCTGTGCCCGCACATGGTGGGGCAGGGCAGATTCCTTTGGCATCCTTTATAAGGGCACTAGTCCCATTCAGGAGGGATAAGTCCTCGTGACCTAATCCCCTAATGAAGAACCCACCTCTCAATATTAGCCCATTTGGGTGAGTTTCAGTATATGAATTGGGAGGTAAGGGGTCACAAACATTCACACCACAGCATCTACTTTAATTTTCTTTAGCCTTGACACTGTGTGTATGTATGTACTGTAATGAGATGTTTAAACAAAACCCAAAAGGTTTTTTTCTTAACCTTTTAGCTTCTAAACCTTTGTTATTATTAAACTAACCAC
This sequence comes from Sciurus carolinensis, assembly GCF_902686445.1. Lineage (NCBI taxonomy): Eukaryota > Metazoa > Chordata > Mammalia > Rodentia > Sciuridae > Sciurus > Sciurus carolinensis. The sequence goes on from NC_062227.1 coordinate 68,511,797, forward strand.
TGTCTGTATCATCATGTTTAAAATATTTTTTATTAATCTTATAATTCTATGATGCTATGATTCTTCTCTCCTAGATTGAACACTAAGAGGAAATATCTGTACGTGAGTGAATATAATGATAGAACTTAAGTATTAGCTTAAAATAGCTATTTAAAATATCTCACCAAATGTGTATGTACATATTTTTTTTCTCTCAAACCAACCAGTTTTATTTTAGAATTTGTCTCTGTGCTCCTATGATCATTTATTTGACTATCTATTGGCATGACAGAGCTCAAAATCTCATACTGTATTTGTTACAGAGAAATAGAGACTTCTGGTACTTCCTCTTCATTCTTTTTTTTTTTTTTCTTAAGTGATGATAAAATGAAGAAAGGTCATCCACTCAGGATTTTGATCTTCTTTCTTTCAGAACTTACATATTGCCTTTAGGTGTCTATTTCACCCATTTTAAGTACCAGGAGAAATGAATTTATGAGGACCTTCCCTCTGCCTTTTTCTAAGAGGGTTTTTGAATCTGCAAGTGCTAGTAATCTGTCCTCTACATCTACAAGTAAAAAAAGTAGAATTCCAAGAAGGGTAGGGGTTAGTTCCCCAATCAGGTGAATTGCAACATTGGTTGATGTGTTCTGATCAAGAACCTGGGCATGGTGACACACACCAGTATTCCCAGCAGTTTAGGAGGCTGAGGCAAGAGAATCACAAGTTCAAAGCTGGCCTCAGCAACTTAGTGAGATCCTAAACAACTGAGCAAGGCCTTGTCTCCAAATAAGAAATAAAAAGAACTGGGAATACAGCTCAGTGGTTAAGCATCCCTGAGTACAATCCCTGGTACAAAATACAAACAAAAACAAGAACAAAAATTGGGATCTCAGAAATAATCCATGCTTTATTTGGTAAACAATTCTCTGTTCTTCTCTGGGACAAGTTTGGGGCATTGGCTGTACTGGGAGGGACATAAAGGAGTGTGGGGAATGTGGTGAGAGTGTACAAGAAAATCAGAGGGTACTTGCAAATCAGAATCAGCTCTTAAAACTTTCAGGTTTTTAGAGTTTAAAAGTTTAAATGTAGATCTACATGTCATATATTTGAATATGTAAGTTATAGTCAGACTAACAAACTATCAAATATGTTCTGACAAGTATTCTTTTATTAGTTCTGTAGAAGTAGATTAAAATTAAATCTTCATATTCCTTGGGCTTTGATATTGAATATGATGGCAGGTACGATACAGGGCCACTAGTCTGCACCTCCTCTCTTTTAATCTCCAGTTTCCTTCCCCACTTGCAGGGGTGTGGACACTGCAGTGCACTCTATGGTTTACAAGTACACACACACAGGTGGCAGGTTGGAGCCTGGGAAGAATCCATGCTAGCTTTGCAAATAGGGTTGGTGTCACTTGGTAGAAAATTCCAGGGTCCTGCTTGCTCTTAATATGTAGAAAGCATTTCTCCAATGGAAATATAATGCAGGCCTCAAAAATAACTTTAAATTTCCTGGCATCCATGTTAGAAAAAGTTACACAGATTAAATTACTCTTACTAATATATTTCATTTAATACACTGTCAAAATTATCAGTTCTAATAAAATTAATGAGATATTGTACATTCATTTTTAAATTTTTGTACTAAGTTTTTGAAATCTTGTACAAGTTGGACATCCCTAAAAACCCCAAATCTGAAACGTTCTGAGATACACAACTTTTTGAGTTCTGACATGATGCTTAAAAAGTTTTGGATTTTGAAATTTTGGATTAGGGATGCTTAACCAGTCTATACTTTCAGTTCCAAAATCTGAAAAGCTTCCATATCTGAAACAATTCTGTTTCCCAGCATTTGGACAAGAGATACTCAACCTGTATATATTTTAAACTTGTCGAATGTATGAATTTGGGCTATCCCCATTTCAAGTGCTCAGTAGCCATTGGGGCTGGTGGTATCATATTGGACCATGTAGCTGTAGGGGAAGGTAGCCTCGGGGGTGCTAGGGCTGGGATTATACCTCAGTGGCAGAGCCCTTGCCTAGCGTACATGAGGCCCTGGGTTCAATCCCCAGTACTGGGGGTGGGTTGGGGGTCTTACAACTAAGGACTGAAATCTTGCCAATACAGGGGGGAGTTTTTGGCCTCTGGGATTAAGGACTGTCCTCTTTGGGTAATGTTCTGTCATTGACTTGATGGAGAGAATAACCAAACCTCTTCTTTTGAGCTGGTAGCCATTTAAAAATATAAAAGATACAGACATAAAGTAAATGGGGATACTTCTTCAGAGGTTTTACCCCTTGTTTCCATGTAAAACTATCAACTATGTTGTGCTTTTTCAGTTCACTGCTGCTTTTATTTGCTTCAGTAGTGATAATATTCTAGTAAATTTGTTTGTACAAATGAATTATAACCTGTTAATGACCTGTACTTCTCCAAAAACTAATGCTTCTTATTTTCTTTCTTGAGTAATTATTGGCTTTGTAATTCTCCTATCCCCCACTTTCTTCTATTTGTTCTTTGTATATCTTTTTTTATTTGTATATCTAACATGATGGTAGAGTGTATTTTGATGTATTATACATACATTGATTATAATTTATTATAATTAGGATCCCATTCTTGTGATTGAACATGACACTGGTTTTGTATTAATAAATGAACATAGGAAAGTTATGTTCTATTCATTCAGTTCTTTCCTATTCCCATCTCTCCTACCTTCCCTTCATTCCCCTTTGTCTAATCCAGTGAACTTCAGTTCTTTCCTCCCCCATCCCTTATTGTGTGTGAGCATCCATATATCAGAAAGAACGTTTCAGTCTTTGGTTTCTTGGAATTGGCTTATTTTACTTAGCATGATAGTCTCCAGTTCCATTCACTTGCTGGCAAATGTCATAATTGCATTCTTCTTTATGGTTGAGTAATATTACATTGTATCTATATACCACATTTTCTTTTTCCATTTATCTGTTGAAGGACACTTAGGTTGGTTTCATAGCTTAGCTAATTATGAATTGAGCTGCTATAAACATTGATATGGCTGCTTAATATGTTGGGTTGGTGTATAATTCCCTGAAGCAGTATGAAATGACTTTCTTTGTCACTTCTGATTTACTTTGGCTTGATGTCCTCTTTATCTGATATGAGATTAGATACCCTTGCTTGTTTATGCAATCCTTGTGAATGATGTTTTTTCCCATCCTTTTTCCTATGAGGTGAATCTCCTGGAGACAGCATATTGTTGGATCTTGTTTTTTAATCCTGTCTTCCAGTCTGTGTCTTTTGATTGATGAGTTTAGACCATTAATGTTTAAGGTTATTATTGAGAAATTATTCTTATTCCGTCATTTTGATTTCTGGTTTTTAATTTGAATTAGTTTCTCCTTTGATTGACTGTTCTAGTATCATTCCTCCCTTTGCTGGTTTTTACTTTTATTTTTCATTTCTTCTCCATAAAATATTTTATTGAGTATATTTTGTAATTAAGGCTTCCTGGTTGTGAATTCTTTTAACTTTTGTTTTTCATGGAAGTTTTTTATTTCATTGTCAATTCTGCAACTTAATTTTGCTTGGATATAATAATTTTGGCTTGCATCCATTTTCTTTCAGAGATTGGTGTATATTATTCCAAGACCTCCTGGCTTTGAGGGTCTGTACTGAGAAATCAGCTGAGATCTGGAATGATTTCCCCTTAATTGTGACCTGTCATTTTTCTCTGGTAGTTTTTAAACTTCTATACTTATTCTGTATGTTAGGCATTTTCATAGTAATGTGCCTTTGTGTGGATCTGTTGGAATTTTGCATATTTGAGGTCCTGTTAGCCTCCTGTATTTGATTTTCCATTTCATCATTAAGGTTTGGGAATTTAACTGATTATTATTTCATTAAAAAGGTTGTACGTTCCTTTGGTTTTATCTCTGAGCCTTCACGTATCCTAATCTTATATTTGGTCTTTTTAGGTTATCCAACATTTCTTGAAAGTTCTATTCATGGTTTCTTATTATCTTTTCTGCATGATCAACTTCATTTTCAACTTTATGTAATTTGTTTTCATTTCTGGAAACTGTCTTCCAAGTGATCTAGTCTGTTGGTGATGCTTTCCATTGAATTTTTAATTTGGTTCATTGATTCCTTTGAGTATTTCTGTTTGATTTTTCTTTACAGAATCTCTTCATTGAAGCCATCTTTTACTCCCTGATTTTCTCTCTGATTTTATTCTTTATATCGTCCTTTACCTTGCAGATCAGTTTAACTGTGAACTTTCTAAACTCCTTCTCTCACATTTCTACCACTGTGGTGTTGATGGATTCTGTTATTAAAAGTATCTTGGTTTGTTTTGTCACTCACCTTGCAGAGAAGCTGCCTGTCTGCTTTTACACCACAGAGCAGCCAGGAATGTGACCTCTATTCCCCCATCCTTTTTTTTTTTTTTTTTTTTTTTTTAATATTTTTTAGTTGTCAATGGACCTTTTTTATTTAATTTAATTTATTTATTTATATGCAGTGCTGAGGATCGAACCCAAGACTTCATACATGCCAGGCAAAGCACTCTAGTACTGAGCCATAACTCCAGCCCTCTATTCCACCATGTTGTCCCCCACTTTGTGAAAAGTTTGTTTATTATGTTGGATAATATCTAGTGGATTTTTTTCCTTCCCAGAGGGTCTTTTTTTAAAAACAACTTTTTTATTTAATAGCATGCAAAATTTAAAATCATGGCCTGTTCTGACGAATGATGAAAAGGACCTAGAAAGGGGCATACCTACCACTTTTGTTTGGCCGAGAACAACTGTTTTGTCTGTGATGACTAAGGCAGGTGTTTTATCTGAGGGAGGGTTGCCTCATTTGTATGGGTTGAGAGAGTGGGTGTAAGGGGTGTTACTGATGTAAACTATTAAATTTGAGTTTTGGATAATGAATGCATTGTTTTAAAGTGTCCCACTGCAGTATTGGAACATAAAGGAAAAAAAAAACAACTATTACATATCTGACATTTAAATTTAACTTTGTGTTCTGTATTTTATCTTGTATTCTTATTTCAGGACTCCTTTACTCTCTCAAAAATTGAGGATTCTAGCCAGGTGCAGTGGTGCACACTTGTAATCCCAGCAGCTTGGGAGACTGAGACAGGAGGATCTCGAGTTCAAACCAGCCTCAGGAAAAGCAAGGCACTAAGCAACTCAGTGAGACCCTGTCTCTAAATAAAATACAAAATAGGGCTGGGGATGTGGCTCAGTGGTTGAGTGCCTCTGAATTCAGTCTCCAATACCAAGAAAAAGAATAAATTGAGGGTTTTTGGCAGCTTTTATTTATATAAACTATACGTTGCATTACTGAATGACAAGTTAACTGACAATTAATTAATGACATTAAGTTAATGACAATTAAAAGTTAAGTATTGTACAAAACAAAAGCCAATAGTGAGAAGAGTGTCATTGTTGTATATTTTTACAAAAGATGTGGCTGGATTTTCATATTTCTGCATTCAATATGGTGTACTATTATAAGGACCTGTACCTTCTGGAAATCTCCAGTGAACATTTGACAGAAAATGAGAGTGCAAAAAGCAAATGAAATCTTAGTATTGTTAAGAAAATAGTTTTGCCCTTGGGGGGATTTTTGGAAAGGGTCTCAGGTACCTCTTCGGGGGTCTGCCATGCAGGCTTTGAGAACTACTAGACTAGGAATACGAGTCCCTGTTTTTTGTTTTGTTTTGTTTTGTTTTTTGGGTGCTGGGGATCGAACCCAGGGCCTTGTGCTTACAAGGCAAGCACTCTACCGACTGAGCTATCTCCCCAGCCCCAAGTCTCTGTTTTATTAGTATTTCATAGAAAATCAGAATAGAGAGGACATTCTTTGTTTTCAGAAGGTCTAATGATTGAAGTATTAAATGTAAAACAACTTAAAAGTGATTTTCAGTTTAGCAGTAATTCTTCCCTAATTTTTAAGAATTTGTAATACTATTAAGTTTATAGTCACCTATTGAAGAAAACAACTATTAGAAAAAATCAAGGCAACATTTTGAAACTGTTGGGTGCTTGTCAACTTTCTGTGTAAAATAAACTTTTATTTATCTTTGTAGAATAAAGTTTAGCCTTTTTATTATAGAATTCAATAAATAGGTCACCATGATAACTTAAAAATGTGGATTGGGTTGAATTGGGTCTAGGATATGTGTCTGTTTTAAGTGTAGTAGTAGACCTTGACAGTTTTTTAAAAATTTAATATAATGTAATAAGTTATCTGGTTCTCTTCTCGTATAAAAGTGGTGTAGAGAATTGGCAGTGGGCCAAATGTAAGAGTGCACAGAGGAGTAAAATTAAAGATAGCTTTTGCAATTGCTTTAGTTGCTTGGGCAACTGAGAAAGTGAAAGAGTCATTAATAAAAATAGAACAGGAGGAAGGAAGTACTGGGATGGGATAAAGATGGTAAATTCAGCCCAGGACTGGACATGCAGGGTGGCTCCAGGGAAGACTGCGTGTGATAAGACAGAGAATTGTTGACATTTCAGTGAGAAGATGTCCTAGGAAGACAATGCAGAGCAAATACAAAACTGGCAGAGAATGTATCTGCGAGGAGTGTTTTAGTTTATGGTGGGAAGAGGAGACAATGAAGAAGGAGAAGAGGGTCGGAAGAGGCTGTGTGAGGGAAGTGTTGCTAAGGTGAAACGAGAGCTTTTCAAGAAGGGTGTGTGGGCAGCAGGATCGAGTGCTGTATTGAGATAAGGAATGGTAATTGGTTCTTAAATTTGGATCTGCAAAGTCCTGGCTACCTTTGGAGAGTGTTGTTTCGATAAATTGTTCAAAGTTCTTATTTCCATTTATGTTTAAGAAAATAGAAGCAGTTTTTGACTTCTCTGAGATAACAGGAAGAGCTAGCTTCCCAGCTTTGCCTGCTCTCTTGCCTTCTCTCACAGGGACCATTTACCTGGTTGTCCATTACACAAACTGAGAAACAACTGAAAATCTTATGCCGGTGGAACTCACCTCCTCAAATATTCAACTTTATTTTAGAGCAACAAGTTTGTTTCTAAATATAATATTGACAATTTAGGAAAGACAGTGGCCTTAGAGTCAGCTGTGTGTTCTGGCTCTGCTGTTTCCTTAACCTCTGGAGGCTCGGTTTCCACCTCAGTTGAAGTTGGGAATATGACTCAGCTATGTTAAAGTCATGTAATGTTATACATCTATGATATTTTTCTTTCCTTTTGTTTTGATTTATTGTAATAGGTTCACCAAGTTGAAGAGTCTTAACCTTTCCAATAATCATCTAGGGGACTTCCCATTAGCAGTCTGCAGTATTCCAACCCTGGCGGAGCTGAACGTGTCCTGCAATGCCCTGCGAGCAGTCCCAGCAGCTGTTGGAGCTATGCACAAGTATGTGGTGGCCTCCCTCAGAAACCTCAGGGAAGCTGCACTGGGTTGTGGCCCCAAAACTGGAGATCAGACATATGTGATCTATGTAGAAAGAGTTTGTTAAAAGTTCACTCTTTAGGATCTTGTAATAATTAAGATACCTTGTTTAGAACTGATGAATGGGTGGATGTGTCTAAACATGGGGGAAAGAAGTCAATTTTAAGAAATAACAAGGAAAAATGGGTATTTGGACTGGTTCGTACCACAGTTAACTCACACTATTCCTATAGATGCATATCCAAGTTGAGAAAATTGATCACAGGTTCCATTTTTAATAAAAGGTTAGGTTATTTCTGATTTTTTTTCCCCATTATTGCCTCAAGCCCTGTCCTTATGCATTTTCAAAGAGTAGTACATTTTTTAGTAATATGTTCTTTATGTATGTTGATAATAACAATATAAAATGTACACTTCTCTTTATGATTCTGTATGTTTTCTTTAATAGCTTGCAGACATTTTTGTTGGATGGAAATTTTCTCCAGTCCCTTCCTGCTGAGTTGGAGAACATGCACCAGCTCAGCTATCTTGGTCTTTCATTCAATGAATTCACTGACATTCCAGAGGTACTGGAGAAACTGACTGCTGTGGATAAACTTTGTATGTCTGGAAACTGTGTGGAGACTCTTAGGCTGCAGGCTCTAAGAAGAATGCCTCACATTAAACATGTGGATCTCAGGTAACTGTTTATGAGAAGTATGCCATTAGAGTGGTTGACTTACATTTGGTGGAGAGGGAGGATTCCTATAGCTCTTTTGGTGAGATTAGCTAAAGCAAGTAGACTGGTTAGTTGAACTAGAACCTATTTTTCTATTTCTGCCAGGAGGGAAGAGTAATGATTAATAGTAGAGTTTGCTCTTACCTGAAACATTTTTATAAATATTCTCATTGATAAATGATCATATATGGCTTGAAGGTCTTAACTTTCTCATGTGAAATCAAACCCAGTTTTAATTTGCTTGGATAGATAGGACCATTGAGTCAGAAAGCTATTTAAAGTAAATGAAAATTGTTTCATTGAGAACAAGTTGGAAATTGTTTTTTCTTAGTTCTTCTTATCTCTGACTTTCTGAGGCATTGGCCATCATTAAGCATCTCCCCCTTTCTTAAAATTTTTTTTCTTTCTTGACTTCTTTAATATAATTTGTTCATCAAGTTAAATTTATTTTACTTTTCAAAATTTCCTCTCTTCATCCAAGTGACTCTAATCTTAGTTTACCATTCATTACAAAAATTATCAAAACTGTAATCCTGTCATACTGAAGTTTGACTATAGCTTCCACTCTCTCCCAGTGCAAGACAAAAGGAACTTGCATTTTGAATCTGATCACACTAAATCCTAACTGGAAACCACCAGAACAATCTCCTCACTATTTTTATAATAGATGCTCAGCAAAAGATTTACTTTTTGTTTCTAATGCACAGAGAACTAGTATACAAGGAGAAAGCTTTTTAAAATTTCTCTTTTTAAGGAAAAGCAAGGACCTGTCATGGACTTGAGTTGTTACATAGCGACATATAAGAAGGAGTTCATCCTTAATGCTAACTTGCCCAGTGTGATACTTTTCCAACAAAACTAATTCCCTTATTAATCAGGGGTGACTGCATACTAGCCATGTTGAGTATTGGGCAGATATGTTCTCATGTATAAATTACAGTTAATAACAAAACCTAGTTCATAGAGTTATGGAGAGAATTGAGTTAAATCGCCTAGCACTCCCAGCAAGCATTGTGCTCTGTTATTATTGCCCAGGGATTCTTCCCTGCTTGTGGAACCTGCTCAACTTTGGTTCTTGGCATTTTATACTTTGTTTATTAAAGGCGGGTCTGTCCTTGCTTCACTCCCACTTTCCTCTCTGTTGCCAACCTCAAGCTCTAACGCAGGCTTGTCAGTCTCATCAGATTGAAGTAGCATCATCTTTGCCTGCCCTCGCTTCTCCCTTCATGTGGTTTGGCCTGTTAAACTCACATATTCCAGTTCCACAAGAATTGCTTGGCTTCAGCTTTTCTCAAACTAAAGGAATCAAGCCTGTACCACCTAGAGAAGTGTTAGCAATTTGCAGATCTAGAGTTCTTAATTTGGGGACTATAAATGGTTCTAATTTCTTTAGTTTTGAATAATTTGGGGAATGGGACAGGATAGGGAACTAAACACTTTGTTGACTTTCTTTCCACACTGTTAATGTTATTTCCCCCTGAGTGAATTGGATTTAGAAAACCCTCCTTTACAGAGTTTAGGCCTCACTATTTTTATAATAGATGCTCAGCAAAAGATTTACTTTTTGTTTCTAATGCACAGAGAACTAGTATACAAGGAGAAGGCAAAGATGATGCTACTTCAATCTGATGAGACTGACAAGCCTGCGTTAGAGCTTGAGGTTACACACCCAGTGGTGTAACTTTAGTAGATCCAAGGATGATGGGTTGCACTGAACTGCAGTGACAGCCTGAGATGATTTCTAGGGTACCTGGTACTCATAAAAAGAGCATTTTTCTTGATCTGAATTAGCTTATAAATAAGATCAAACTGATGTCGGAGTAACAGTTCTCATTAAGAGACTTGTAAATTCTTCAGATTTCTGACTCTAGCCTGAGTCTTTTTGATGACATCAGAGGGAGGATATTTAAATAGCAGGATAGACATTGGACATTCTGTAACTTTCGAGTGACTGTGAGCAGATAACTGCTTGTCTCCAGGTCCTGAACTGAGGAGGGAGACATCTACTCATATTTGCTTGTAAATCTGCCTTAATACTTTAAATTCAAGCTAGTAGAATAATTTAAGGGGAATTTCATTCAACAGTGGACCAATTTTATTGTTTGAGTTTCCTTCCAATGGAAATGTTACATTATACTAAAAGCAATCATTTTTCTTTTAATCTTTTTCTGTTGTGTAAGCTGATGTTTTTGATCCTGAAGCTACTTATTCAATGGCATCATTAACACCCCTGCGCATCTACCTCTTTCCAGTTCTCTCTCCTCAGTATTTCTCTTACCCAATCTCCGTAACTCTTCTTTTGTCTTCTGGGGTCCAATCGCACTTTAGCTGACAACTGAATAATTTCTCTTTGGTTTCTCCTATTGACATATTTAATGAAATACTTGTGAAACAGAGTCCAGTTTCTTTCTTTACTCAACTGGGTCTTTCCCGTGATTCTTATTTTTGCTGATAGGGGCAGCGCCTTGTTAGTTAGCCAGACACAAATCATTTGACTCTCATCTTCCCTCAGATTTGATGAGTTCTTCCTTCACACCAGTTTCCCTCTCTAATCCCTTCCTTTCCCTTCTTACTGCTGCTGCTCTTTCCTAACTGATATATCTGCTTCCATTACGCAGCCTCTTAAGTAAGTACGATCTTGCTCAGATCCTTCATTCTCTAGTTCAAGGTACCTGACTCTTATAGCTGGTTTCTGCCTATTATCATATAAGCCCCTTAAGGGTGAGGCTGTGTCTGAGCTGCTCACAGTGGTCCCATAATGTGGGCTGCCAAGCCGAATTATATCCATAATGAGATGTCTCAACATTGAGACTCACTTTAGAAATGTATAGTGGTTTCACATTCAAGTGTTTTGTGATGGACTTATTTCACTGTGCAGGGAGTCAGCTAGTTTAAGTGTTGACAAGCTTAACTGTCAAGTTGTTGATAAGGAGGGAGCAGTGAATTTCTGCCCTTCCTGTGGACTGCTTTCCTTTTCCCATTGACACCTGTTAAATTCCACCTACCTTTGGGATTCAGATGAGATGCTTCCCTTTCCCATAGCGTCTTGTTTGAGCATCCTCTGTATTTCTGACACCATTATGGCACTTGTCATATACTGGTAGTCCTTACATTGAAAACTTCAAAGCATATCCAAGTCCCTGACTAAATTATGAAATCCTTCGAGAAACTCGTTTCATTCACCTCTGACTCACCAAGCAGCCGTTGCAGCAGCACAGCCTTCACAGTTGATGAAGTACTAGCATGTGTATTACTCATTTCCATTCTTTCAACTACTCTTCAGGGCAAGGAGGGTATTATCCTCATTTCATAGATTAGACTTAGGCTCAGGGATGTTGGGTGACTTTCTCAAGGTCTTCTACGCAGTGTTGAGCAGCCACCTGGGACTAGCACATACCACTTCTCCACTGTGCCCTTCTATGCATAGGAACTGCTTAGCGAATATTTTTGAAGTAAATAAAATGCCTGTACCACCCAAAGGGAATTTTAACCATTTTATATTCTTAAAAAGTTTATCCTAAATAGGAGTAGTACTGTGTGAGCCTAAACCTTCTGATATTTGAATCATTATAAGTGTTGACAGTTTAAACAGTGGGAATGTTAACTTTGTTTTTGTCAAAGATTTTCTTTTGTCTCATTAAACCAACACTTTCATTATTTTAGTATTAAAATGACTGTGTATGTGTGGCTATTTCAAATGAAGATGATAATGTTATTGTGAACGTTATTTAAAGGGTGGTTTGGGGAAGACTTTTTAAAAAATTTCTGTAGCCTGTTGTTTTCAACATGTTTTGTTTTTGTTTTTGTTTTTTTTAAATCTGTTGTACACATTCTAGTAATCTGAGCATGTTGAAATGTGTGAATTGGTAGGTGAATTGAGGCCAACTTTAAATCTTATACCTAACAGCAAAAAAAGAGTAGGAGTCCAAACTGTCATCTTGGGGACCTTTGAAGGGTTCACATTCCATACTTGCAAGTTGATGAATCCTAGCTCTGCTGTCACTCACCCTTGTGTTTCAGTGGCTTTATGATATTACTCTTCATAATTTAGTTACATAGCTTTTAAAATTTTTTCTGAAGGGCAGAAATTCACTGCTCCATCCTTATCATCAGTGTTCTTCTACTCAAGGATATAAGCGCAGAACTTTCTTGGCTTTATAATGAGAATTAGAGGGTTTTGTCATCTTTTGTTTTAAAAGGAGTTAGACGTACCCTATCAAACTGGGATTGAGATTTCATCTATTTTCTTCCCTTTATCTTTGTTATATTGGTTCCTAGTCCCTGTTACTACTTGTCTTCTGGCAGTTCATCCATAGCAGCTTCACTTGGTTCACTTGGTCTAGTACGCATGACTAGAGATTTGGACAGTTTTCCCCAATGCATTGCTCCACCCTAGATTTGCTGGTCCCCATTGTTGTCATTTTGTGATTTTTCAGTGAATCCTGGATGCCACATTTCAGTATTTTCTGTACTTTGCTTTTTTAAGTTAGTGTTCCCTAGATGGAGGTAGCTTTGCTAATCAGTCCTGGTCCAGAGCATTGCATTTCCGACTCCAGTGCTCCCATCCATTATGCAACTTGCAGTCATTACTTTTCCACGTTTACTCCTCAGTTCTGTCCTTCTTTATGACTGTTCATCTGTCTGCTTGGTCATCTCCTCTCGTTCATTAAGTATCCAGGGAAGTTGCAATATATGGAATAGGTGTTTCTGGACTCTGTTTCCTATGTTCTTTCCAGTATGGTAGCAGTACTTTCACAACCTAATTCTTTGGAAATAAGTTTATAAAAGTGGATTGTTCTCTCTCTTGAAATGAATTTAGGTAAAATCAATATGCTTGCTCCTCTTCCAGATTTATGGCCCAATTTGTGTCACAGAATGAAGTTGTGACACAGCTTCTTGAAATTGAAATTGTAGCTGAAAGGAGCCAGTGAATCTGTCCTGTTAAGCACAGCCAGATGTTGAGATTAAAGAAGTCATGGAGAACTGTAACACTGTGAAGCTTGAATCCTTTCTCATTACCCTATTGTGTTAGGGTGTGACCATTTGTTTATAGCACTGTAGTTAATTATAGTCTCTGTCTGTGTCTTTCCCCCTGAAGACTGAACGTAATTAGGAAGCTTGTAGCAGATGAAGTGGACTTTCTGCAGCATATCACTCAGCTTGATTTGCGAGATAATAAACTTGGTGATCTAGATGCTATGATCTTCAACAACATTGAAATTCTACACTGTGAAAGGAATCAATTGGTGACATTAAACATTTGTGGCTATTTCCTAAAAGCACTCTATGCCTCTTACAATGGTATGTAACAGAGACCATATCAAAACCCATCTGTTTTTAAGAATTTACCCAGTGCCATCATTTGATTTCTCTTTCCTCATGTAGTAAAATAAGTGTCAAATATTACCAAGATAAAAGTCATAAAAGAAGAGAGCTGGTTTTGTATTTAAAGGGATGAAAAAGGAAGATTTTATTGTTCCTAATTTGTTTCTTCTCATATTGTGATAGATAAATATCATGGTTGATTTGTTTCTTCTGTTTAAAGTAGGAGGGGGAAATATGAATAATTTCTTGGACTACCTTATAAAAATAGTGAAACTGGGACCATAATTTAATACTAAAGAGTGAAAGGAAAGCCCATTTTTGGACTCCGTACACAACCTGCAGTTTCATGTTGCGCTAATAAGAACTCAGAATAAAATAAACCTGAATGATATATACCCAAAGGGATACCATAAATCAAGAGCCAACCATTTAATAAAACATTTCCTCAAAATTTGAAAATCATGGCAGGTCCGCAAATGAAAAGGTCGTAGGGGCATATGTTTGCCCAGGTGAAAGATCTCAGTCCCCTGCAATCAGCAAACTAAATAAAAGCAAGTATTTACTACTACAAATTGTAAGAATATTTATCAAACACTTGCTTTGTTCATAGTGTAACTGTAGCTCATAGATTCTAAAAGATAAGGAATTTAAAAAAAAATGCTTTCCATTATCTCATTGGAAAAATGAGCCAAACTTCAAGTAGGTACAGGTTCTAGTACAGTTGGGCTGAGCACTGAAACGATACAAGGCTTGGATAGTGAAGGCATGTGAAACGGAAGGCAAGAATCTGAATCTGGCTTGTTTAGCAATTGAGGAAGACAGAATTCTGAACTCCCATAGCAGTTATTATGGGATGCATGACTTGAAGTCAGATGGTGAAACTTTGAACCTACTATAGTAAGCTGTAGAGAACCAGGGGAGATTCTTAAGTGGAGGAGGTTCAGTGGAGATGATGCTTTCATACTGCAAAAGTGAAAGCAGTGGACAGGAGCATTACGGGGAGAAGAGTGAGGGGATTCACTCCTCTGCTAATCCAGGTTATGAGCTGGACTTTATGTGAGCAAAGGGAACTTGCTGCCAGGGATACAGATGTGGATTTTAGATTCCTCTTCTCAGAGTGTAGACCTGAAAGTATGGAAGTAAGATAACTGGAAGAAATAAAAAAGCTGGTGCAAAAAGTTAACCTATGAGCCTCTCACAGTTGACTGGAACCAGAGTGGGCAACCAGATAGGAGATGAACCTGTGAATTACTCAGCAAGCATTTAACATAGCAGGGCATTTAGAAATGACTCTGTCCAAGCCACAAAACCCTCGATGGACACAGTGGTGTCACATTTCATGAAGTTTTTTTATTTTTATTTTTATTTTTTAGTTGTCAATGGACCTTTATTTTATTTATTTATATGTGGTGCTGAGAATTGAACCCAGTGCCTCACACATGCTAGGCAAGTGCTGTACTACTGAGCCACAACCCCAGCCCACATTTCATAAAATTTTGAAGAAGTGTTTTCAGTTTGGAGTAGAGGATTCATCTGTGCCCCTCCAGAGAGTGCTGTTCATATGGTGAGGACGGCAAAAAGCCTGGTGGTACTCGGCTTTATGAAAGGACCCCTGAATGTTAATCATTTAGATACTGTTCAGCACACATAACAAGAGAAGAGTCACAGCAAAGGAATAGGAAAGACGAAGGAAGGTAGAATGAATGACTTATTTCAAGCCCTGCATAAAAACTTTTGATTAAATTAGGGATTCTCCTTACTTTCCGGTGGTTTAAAAATTGAACAATTGGGTGTATTGTAGTTCCTAAACTAAACAAACAGTGGAGAATAAAGCACAATAATGATATTCTACATACATAAAGAGTCTTTGTGTCATTTGGATAGTAATGCTTTTATGTTTTTTTTTTTTTTTTCCTCTCCAAGAACTAGTTCAACTTGATGTTTATCCAGTTCCAAATCATCTGTCCTACATGGATGTTTCAAGGTAAGAAAACAAGTCTCAGAACACTCTTTGACTCTACTTAAAAGATGTTTAGATAATTATGTCTGTGCATAAGATAAACACTTTCTGTAGACCTTGAAGGTAAGCAATAAAAAAATTGTTTAATGGTCTTCTCCAAAAAATTTATGTGATTATCTCTCTGTTAAAATACATCTGTACACTGTAGCTCATACAAGAAAAATCAGGGTGTTGTTTTGGACTTCAATTTGAACATCAGGTTTAGGCTTGAAAGCTCTAGTGGAGGGTCATAACTTGAAAGTCCAGTAGATTTTAATTATGTCAACCACGTCATCTTTCCCTGAAATGATACTAATTATTTCTTTTTGGAGTACTATATTTCTTTGAATTTCTCCTCTTTGTTATTTTGTACATATATCCTCTTGCCAAGTACTCTTAGAAAATAGTCATTAAGCCTGCTTAGGTTTCTGAACACTTTTTCCAATAGGTTGACCATCTTACCTTTTATGCAAATTTGCCTCTGCAGCTTTTCATAACTATTCCAGGTTCCCTAAGTACTTAATACACTTTTCCCTGATGACACAAAGCTGTGAATCTATCTACAGCATCTACTTATACAAATTAAATTTTGATAATTTTAATGCATTGATTGAAATTCATGTTAAAGGAAATTCCAAAGGAAATACCACAGATTTCTGAACTCATGGGAGTCTGGCTTTCTCAAGGTGATGACTGTTAAGTCCTTTCAATGTGTAAATTCTCATGTTTGTTAACAGTCACCATAGTTTGTAATCCCAACTGCAGTGTGATTCGTGCTGTACAGAATTGCCTTTTGTCATGAAAGTACACATACTTAGCTATCTTAAATTATAAATGTACTCATAATTATGTAAGAATGTGTCAGTATTTAGCTATTGGAAGTATTATTACAATTATAATTTTATTATACATTTATAATTATAAAATGATAAAATTCTTTGAGGAATGCTTCTTGCATTTCCCACAGAAATGCTCATCAGTTATATTTAGTGAAGTCAAAGTCAGACATTACATGATTAAGTTTCTTCCTTTCTTCCCATCTCCTGTCAGCTCTGGATGTTATTTTCACCTTCTAAATAAGAACAGTGTAGGAGTGGGGTTTGCATACATCGCTGCATATAAATATCTTAAACAGATTATTTTAGAGAGCTGGCCATAGAGTGAATCTGGTCTCCTCTTCTTTATAGAACATGATTGATAAGTGTACCCACTGAAACCTCGAAGTCAGCCTGAAACGGCAACACTTGTGTCATGCTTGTTTCCGAATTCTGCCACCTAGATGTCATTCACCTTCCTTGTGTAACTCACTGGAACATGCTCTATCCTCCCCCCCCCCCCCCCACACACACACCACCTTCCAAGCTGTCGTCTACTATGGTGTTTATTAGGTCTTTAGAGCTCCTTGAGATAAAGTTCTGAGTTACTTTAATCATTTATAGGAGTTTTCATTTCTGTATGTTGAGATTACTCTTATGAAGGAACACTTTCACTCTCCTGTCTTGTTGTTGTAGGAGTTAATTACTATAAGACAAAATAATTATGTCAATCTTTAGCTTTCAAAGTCAGAACAGTGTGTACCTATATAGACAGAAAAAATAACGCCTTCTGTTTTTATATTTTAATTGAAAAATGATATAATAGCAAAATTATAGAACATGATTTTTAAATCATGTATAATTCCCACCACAGTAACATCACAACTATATTTACCTTTGCTGTAATATCGTATAGTTCTTGTCTCGAGCATCATATTTTCACAGAATCGTTCATCTATTTGTAAAGAATTATAGTTGGAACTGGGATATAGCTCAGCGAGAGAGCGCTTGCCTAGCATATTTGAGGACCAGTTTTTGCCTATTGGTCAATTTATTTAATAATTAAAGTCACCATGAGTTCAGTTCACTTATTTCTAGTAATTAGAATTACTATCTAATGCTCAAGTAAATGTTTTCAGTTAATAAGTATTGAGTCTTTACCGTCAGTGTACCTTTTCACTGGTGTCATTTTAAAGTCACTTCTCATTTCTCTTTATTCATGGCTCTGTTTTCATGATGCCAACTGGGATTGGAAGTATTTTAATGTTAAGTGTAAAAATGTAAATTTGAAAATAATATTAATGTAATTTGACTCTTTGACTTAACCAGAAGTGTTCATGTATTTTTCCCCAATATAAGATTTCCTCTTGTTCCTTAACTTGGATTTATACACTTTTTAGGAAAGTAATCTGGGAACTAGGAATTTTTAAATTTTTATTTTATTTTATTTGGATTTTAGAGATGATGCAGATGATGTTGCAATGTTCTTTCTTACTTATTCTATATTTCTTCTTAACATTTCACAGTTCATCTTCTAAAATAAAGTGAATGCACATATTCTTTTGATTTATCTCATTATATTTGGCATTTTGAATTTAGAATCATGTTTAGGTCAAATTTAATTTAAAAATAATTACATGTTTTTATATTTAGAAACCACTTAGAAAATGTGCCTGAGTGGGTATGTGAAAGCCGAAAGCTAGAAGTTTTGGATATTGGCCATAATCAAATATGTGAACTTCCTGCCCGGTAAGCATTGCAGATCAAGTGAGAGAATCTTAAAATAAATGAGCAATGAATAGAAATGCTGATTTTAGTGTTTAACTTGTTTTTATGAACCTCCAAAAGAGTTTTAAAACCTTATTTGGTATCTTTACCCCATGTGTGTCTTCATGGAGTAAAGACTAGACTGAGCTTTTGACTCTGAAGCACACCTTTCAAAACCACACCAAGTGAGGGTGCTTGGTGGAAAATTTTAATTAAATCCAAAAAGGCTCAGCAAATAAATGAGTGGTTCACCTCCAGAATATTAGTTCTTTTGGGATCTTCTACTTTTGTCTGTTGACTTCACATGTCTATCTTTCCTATAAATAATTTTGTTTTCCTTAGATTCTAACTTTAGTGGGGATATTGTTAGATCATTAAAATTTGAAGGGCAAACTTGATTCATCTTTTCTCATGTGCCTATTGAGCACTTGAAATGTGACTGTGTGATCAAGGAACTGAATTTTCAATTTTATCTAATTTTAATAATTTAAAATCAAGTAGTCATTTGTGGCTAGTGGCTGCCATAATTCATGTCTAGTTATTTTCTCAACATTTTTAGCTAATCACTGAATGGAGGAAATCAATTGTTTCTACCAATGTACAATTCAGAATATCAGTAAAAATACTGCAGAAAATATGTCACCATTTTGGAGTAGCTTTTATTTTAGATTACTTTTCATGATCTTTAGGTGTATGATTAGCATTCATAAAGAACAAGAATAATGATATATACATGCTTGACATGCCTAGTAAATATTTTAGAGTGGTTATTCATCATTGAGCCAAGTGGCTGTTGAGTTTTGAGAAGTGTAATGTTCTAATTGAGAAGTTCTCTAAGTGTGAAATATATGTACTACATGCAAAATATTAACAACATTGTATGTTAATTGCATTATAAAATATTTGAGATATTGGATCAAATAAAATATAAGAATTGTTATACTCTGTTTTAATGTGATTACTAGAATTTAAAATTATGCAGTTTGCATTATATTTCTGTTAATATAACACTATGATAGAATAAAAGGTTCATCATTAAAGAATGGATTCTTTTGTCTAATTAAGTTTTTGCAAATGCAGCTAAGAAAATGTTACATTTTTCTTCCATGGTACTTTATTGTCATAATCATCTCTCTCTTTCCTCTTCACCTCGTTAATATATTTTTTGGTTATTGTGGTTTAATCCTAAAAGAAATCTCATAAAAGAAATCTAAGTTACATTTTCAGTCCCTGAAAAGCTCAGGTAGTTTCTCTTTGTTCTTCAGCTATACATTATATCTATAAATTTGATTCATTTGAAATTGCTTTCTGCCCAGGAGTATCACATTGAACATTTATGTAACCCTGTGCAGCCCATCGCCATTATTGAAAGGGTAGATAGGTGTGGGTATGTGTGTTTGGGTGTCTGTGCCCACCCCTTTAGAAGAGGAAGATTAAAAACAAAAATAGGCTACTATTAATGGGGAAAATTAATTTGTTGCAAATT
The DNA here is from genome assembly GCF_902686445.1 of Sciurus carolinensis. Taxonomy (NCBI): domain Eukaryota; kingdom Metazoa; phylum Chordata; class Mammalia; order Rodentia; family Sciuridae; genus Sciurus; species Sciurus carolinensis. The sequence goes on from NC_062227.1 coordinate 68,531,301, forward strand.
TGTTTTTTAACATTATCTTTCCTCTTGTTTTCTCTCTTCTCTTATCCCTTCTGACCTTAATCCAACAGACAGCACATTAGTGATTGAGGCCTGTTTTGTGGTAGGCTCCCAAAGAGAATTTTTTATATTTACACATACCCTCAAAATACTTACAAGATAACCAATACTTCACCCAATTGTCCCAAAGTTCATTAATCTTAAGATTGGTTGTGTATCAGTACAGACTTTGGGGGGATCTGAAAAAAATGTTTATTCAAAGCAGATATCAAATGCTCTATTGTCAAAGCATTTGAACAGTGTGTGTGTGTGTGTGTGTGTGTGTGTGTGTGTGTGTGTTTAATATGGGATAAAACAATTTGTATTGTTTTCTCATGGTATTTAGCTGCACACTTTCTATGGGCTCTGTTGTTTTATTCAGGCAAGACAGTGATTTGTTAGAATTGATTTAATACCTAAATTTTATTTATCTAAGTAAGGTATGTGAAGGGTTTAACAAAATTTACTATTTAGAAGTGTAAATGCATTAAAGGGGAAAGATAGTATTTTAATGTTTAATATAAAAAGCAATTGAACTGACTCTAATAACATTTATTATTCATCCTGTAGTCGATCAAATCTGCTGTTTTCTTTGGAAAAATCAAAATGGAGTTTTTCACTCCTTTCAGTTATCCATATATTAAGGATGAAAGAAAAAATATGTGTATATATCTCCAAATCCTGAAATATTGAGTTGGAATCATTATTATAGTGACTGCCCTGTGACAAGTGTAACTGCACACTGGCTGAATAGTCTGTCCTGTCACACTGATGCCTACAAAGTCAGATATCTTTAATGGTGACCTTAGTGTCAAGGGTTGGGACAGATTGCTAACATTTTTGCAAGAAAGGATATAATTTTGATATTTAAAAGTGAATAAAGTTAGGCTATAATGTGGGGTGATTTTTTAATAGTTGTAAATCAAAGAATACAAAATTTCAGTTAGGGGAAATAAGGTCAAGAGACCTTTCTACAAGATGTGATTATAGTTAATAATGTATTATATTAAAAATTACTGAATAGAATTTAAAGGTTCTCACCACAACAAATGATTGAGATAATGCATGTTAATCAGCTTGATTTAGCCATTCTATAATGTATACATATATCAGAACATCATGTTGTAGACCATAAATATGTATAATTTTTTTTACCAAATAAAAATAAGTTAATTTAAAAAACTGTGGTTACCAGTGAGTGAGACCAGAATGGTAGAAAACAGGAGGTGGATGAGGAAGCCTCATTTTAACTGCAGCATAAATCAATTCTTACTATATAGTGATTGTGATGCAGATTATAAACTGACCTTTTCCACCACTCCCAGATGTTTATGTTTAAATTCAGCACCTGTTTTATTCTCTACAATTGTTGAAAAGTCTGAAGTGGTCATAATGCACATTTATATTAGATTAACAAATATTCATCATTGATTTTGTTCCAGTAACCCTTAGAAGAAATGCATCCAATCTTTCAGATTGACTCACAAGAAAATAGTAGATTAAATGTATTCTGCTGTCTTTAGCAGGGAGTCTGTTCCTTGGTCTAAGATTAAACTGAAGAGAAACCAAAAATATATTGACATGAATCAGAAGAAAGGAGAGATGATTATGATTTCAAAACTGAAAGAAAATGTAACATTTTCTCAGTTGCATTTGTAAAATTTAAGTTGGCTAAAAGAACCCTTTATTTAATGTTGATCCTTTATGTAAAGATTTCTTTGCTGTATTTATTTAGCATCTGTGTGGGTAGAACACCCAGCTATGTAGGGCCATACAAGACTCAAGCCTTTCCTTGGAGAATCCTACAGTCATTCAGAGCCCACTATGTGAACCTAACAAAACTGGACTGACCGCTTCTATGAAACTTGTTCTTCTCTAAGGAGAGCTGCTTTGCATCATATTTGTTTTCATAATTTTCCCTGCCCTCTTTTTTTTTTTTTTTAAGTCTAGAAAGTATTAAAATATAAATAGGTCCAAGTTTATATTAAAATGAACTTGCAGTTGCTTTGAATGTCTATGAGATTTTTGGAGAATTTTAAGTATTCTGCTCTTACTCATTTTCTAAACTTTATCCCAAATTAGCTTAAAGTAATTTGGCATTTGTTTTTTGTCCCTTCTCGCACAGCTTATTTTGTAACAGTAGTCTCCGGAAACTGCTGGCAGGACATAACCAGTTGACAAGGCTGCCTGAGCGACTAGAAAGAACCTCAGTGGAGGTCTTGGATGTGCAGCATAACCAGCTCGTAGAGCTGCCACCTACCCTCCTCATGAAGGCGGACAGGTAAAGTGCTTGGTCTGTCTTGCATGTTCACCGGGGTCTGTGCAGTACCCCTCACTGGTGTTGTTGTCTTCTCTGTTGTGAGAACATGCGTGAGAGCTTTCTGATTATCCAGCTTGGATTTATGAAGAGAATTGTTTTGCCAGCCACATCTCTGACCATTTTGTGGGGGGTGGAGCCAGGGATATCCTGCAGATTTCTTGTTAACTTTGCTGTTCCCTGGAGAGAGAAGTAGGTTGTGTTGTACATGAATGTGCAGTGGGATCCAGGTGTAAAACAGATGAGAAGTGGACTCTCCTGCATTGCCACCTGGCCAAAGCTTGTACCAGTTGCTCCTGGCGTAGCTTAATTATCTTATGATTCACTGGTCCTGCTTTCGTTATTTGTGACTTTTGTGACAGAGATGGGTTTTCTCAGAATTTGCTTATTTATTTTTATCAGTCCTTCTTTACCACAGCTTTCTCCTCATATTTAAGTAACATATTTTCTTTTGAAGAACAATTTTTCTAAATAACTTGTATCAGTAAGCTTTTGAAGAAGTGGTTTTGATGAAGGGATTAACTAACCATTATGTGAAATTCTGTTTTCTATGAAGAGTTACAACACAGAGAACTTTAAAGAAAGCTTTAAGTAACAGTGGCTGTGAACTTACTTTGAAACATTTTGTTTGCTTCAAAGCCCTTGTGCATATACTAAAATGCTGCATAGGCTAGTGACCTAAATCACTTTGACCTCTACTAATGTTTACTTTTAGGAAGTGACCATTACTTTAGAGACAACATGAAGGATATAACTTTGAGCATATTCTCATGATGAAAATTTTAAAAAGTTAAATTTAATTTTGTGTTTCTACAAGTGCAAAGAAGGAAATGAATATTTTTACTTAAAAGTACATTTTAGAGGTGTGGGGTTGTGGCTCAGTGGTAGAGTGCGAGCCTAGTATGCATAAAGCCCTGGGTTTGATCCTCAGCACCACATAAAAAAAATAATAATAATAAAAATAAAGGTATTGTGTCTATCTATAACTAAAAGGAAATATTTTTTTAAAATAAATAAATAAATAAATTTTAGATATTTCAGCATGAGTGATGCTGTGTGGGTGAAATAGCCAGGGAAGGCCTGTGCCCAACTCTTCACTGACTCACTGCATGCCTGTTGTGATTTCTTGCCCACTCTGCCCTTCCTACCCTTAGGGTGTTGACTCTATGAAACCAGCAACTTGGGCTCAATTACAGTTTTATCCCCAGCATTCTGCATTGTATCTGGAATTAAGGAAGGTGCCCAATAAATTTTTATTCAATGAGTGAAAGAGAATTTCAGGAATTTTAAACATTATCCATCCTCACTCCCAACTTCGTATTTTTTGCGTCTTTTTCCTATAAAATTATCAAGATGTAACTCTATTCATTAAAGTGTAAAACCCTTTGGCGTATTTCTCAAGAAATTTTATACACACTCATACCTGTAACCACTACCCAGATCAAGATTTAGAAAATTTCTAGTATGCCTTTCCTCTTTCTTTGGTTATTTTCCTCTCAAAAAAAAAAAATTATCCCCACTGTGCTTACATAAGTTACAATGAATTTCAACTGAACTAATTATAAAGAAGTAATGGAATTTAAGAAAATATGATTGTCAACTGGGTGTGGTGGCACACACCTGTGATTCCAGCACTAGGGAGGCAGAGGCAGGAGGACTCAAAGTTTGAGGCCAGCCTCAGCAACTTAGCAAGAACCTGTCTCAAAATTTTAAAAAAGGGTTTGAAGAGGCTGGGAATGTTGCTGAGTGGTGAAGTGCCCCTGGGTTCAATCTCCAATACTCTCCCCCAAATATATATATATATATTCATACACACAAATGTGATTTTTTAAAAAGGCAAAAATAAGAGATTTTTCCAAGAAGGTATATTCCACTGCCTTTGTTTTCCAACCACTATAGCAGTTACTTTCCAGCATGGTAACAATTGATATTTCTTCTTGTCAGAAAGAATATTTTAAGAACTAATTATTTCAGACATAGTGGGTTATGAAGCAGGTGGGGTAAAATTGATCGATTAGCTCTTTTTTTTTTTTTTGAGTTACTGGTATACTGGTATTCAACCCAGGGGTGCTCTACCACTGAACTACGTCCCTAGCCCTTTTTACCTTTTATTTTCAGACAGGGTGTCACTGAGTTGTTGAAGCTGGCCTCAAACTTGTGGTCTTCCTGCCTTGGTCTCCTGAGTTGCTGTGATTACAGATGTACCACCACACCCAGCTTGACTAGCACTTTTTAAACCACATTTTGAAATTATTTTATTTGTTAGAAACATGAAAGGCAACATTTTCTAATTATTTTTTTACCAAACCACTGAATCTTAGAGGGTTGATATTAATAATAATCTTTATTTTGGCATAATCTTTATCAGGAAAATGTACAGCTTTTGGGTATTTCATTTGATGAGTTTGAGGGAAGAAATAAACTAGTATTGACAGTAATTGAAGCAGACCATCCCAGAAAACATGATGTTTAAAAAGTTGGCTTTTTAGGAGAGAGTGCGATAGTCTTTTGTGGGTGGTTTCAGCTGTGATTTGTTTTGTTTTATGGTTCGGCACAGCAGACCTCCTACTGCCCCAGTAGGTTTAAGCCACAGTGTGGGAGTCTGTGGGGCAGGGAGAAGTGAGTCAGCAGAGGTGTGACCCTCCAGGAGCTTACCCTAATGCAGCAGGAAGTAGCTGCACAAGGAAGCTTAGTAAAAGGGTAGAAGACCCAGAAAATGATGAGGCACATGGCAGAACTCAGCCTCGTGGTATGAGGAAGAACACTTTTTTGTTGTAGGATGGAACAAATTTGCTGTTCCTGTTTGGTAAATAACTTCAGCCAATAATGAAACTGCCTTAATATTCCTTCTATTCAGTTTGTTCCGAGATACAAATCTTAAAAATGTGTAGTTGTTCCTTTTTTCATATTTTTTGTGACAATAAATTAATGTTATCAGTTCTGTGTTGGGTTATGTAACTGAGGAAAGTGCCTGAATGCAAGCCTTCATAAATTAAAATGGTTTAGTTCATGCTCTCAGTAGAACAAGTACTTGGAAGCCTCAAGAGAACTATCAGAAAAACACGTGTTATTGGATGCAGAGTAGAAAACCAAATTTTGACTCTTTTTCTTGGGTGTATTCCTTTGTTCTGAATCTTGTGTTCTGAAATCAGTCTCACAGTTTTAATTACATGATACTGTCAGCTTTAGAATAGTGTGTATTAATCTGCTTTTCCTAGTAGCAGGAAGGTATTTGGTAACCAAATAAGAGATATGAATCTACTTTATAAATTAGATGGCTTTCAGTAAAATCATCTTTCTCTGAAATCTTGAGACCCATTGTATTAACATTCTTATGACTTGAATCAGCATTTTCAGTTTACAAGTTTTCTATGTATTTGCATCTTTGAGTTTTGTTTATTTTGACTTGCTTTTCATAAACTGGCAGTTTACACTGTATGCATGTATTAAAATATGATCTTATGCCCCATAAATATGTACAGTTACTATGTGACAAAATAAATACGTTTTTAAGGGAAAAAGTAAGCAATAAAAAACCTTGCAGCTCAAAATTTATATATGGTCCATATATTAGTGAGAAGTGGACTGTGATTTAGTATCTTATGGTCAAGAGAATTTAGGTCTGTTGGATAAACTAGCAGATATTCTAATCTAGACCGTACTGGCCTGGATTTTCCATATTGCCTCTTTCTGCTTTTAGTTGAGGATTTTCTTAATGGAAATCCTGAAAAAGTTTGAGATAATTGGTTGTGATCAACAGATGGGCAAGGGAAAGGTAGGTAATTCTGCGTGGGTCACCAGAGTGGATGAGGCGCTGTTAGAGATACTGCCATCCTTCTGTTCCTTTCTGAAATCTTGGCAGTGACTCCCTGTCCAGTCAGCATCTGCACACAAATTTGATATGGCCAGACAGCTTCTTCAAATGGAATTTCCCTGATTGACAAAGCCAACATGGATGCTCTTAAAGGAGAGTTACAGCTCCATGTTGTGGGCGGGCATCGGGGTCTGTTTTTATCCCTGGTTGGAGCAGTACAAGGTATTTTCAGTGGCAGGAGTTGAGGGTAGTGCACCAAATGTGGTTCATGGTAATTGCTCATTTGTATTTATTAAGTATCCCCAGAGCATTAGTCACACTATAAACCATAAGTTTTAGTGACTCAGAACATGTGTAAATATCAAAGGGACTAAAAGGGAACAGAAAATCTAGAAGAGTGCGATCGATCGAGCATGACAACTGATGCATTTTGGCAAAGACAGATATTTCTGGCATATTGAAGAACTAATTTGCCTAACTGTTTTTGTTTTTTGTTTTTGTTGTTGTTGTTGTTTTTAATGAAGAGAGTTGCCTTGTGACATTCTGGTGTTTTGAGAGCCATGGTAGACTTTAGAAGAGTATTTTTTAAAGCATGTTTTCAGAATCCCTTAGAGAATTAATGAAACACGAGTACTCCTGGCTCTGATCTCACTTTTACTTACATAGACTTTAGGGGGATAGCCTGGGAATCAGCATGTTTACAAGGCGTCCCCACTGTGTGGTTCCAGTTGAGAGGGTCCACTACACACACTGAAGGCTGAAGGTGACCTCAGGTGCTACTGCTGAAAAGCAGATTTACATAAAAGAAGAATTTTAATAGAAAAATTGTGAACCTGTAGTTTATTTCTGGATATCAAATATATCTCATCTCTTCCTTTTATTGTGTGTTTCTCAAATATCATGAAGTAGTGGTTCTTAGCCTTGTTACATCAAAATCAGCTGACTAGTTTTTCAAAACTAGAGAATCGGTTGGTGGGGTTTAGCACACTGTGAAGAAGAGAGTTTCCATCCACTCCCCACTGACACGATCCCCTCAGTTCTGGGGAAGGGAAGGGTGGAGCCTTGGAGAACAGACAATTATGTGATCTCACCAGGGTTAGATTCTAGTGACAAACTCCATGTGTTGTTAACCAGAACAAACAGGAAGGGTTTATCCAGAGGTCCTGCGCACTCCTGAGTTCAGCTGTGAACCTGGGACCTGAGAAGAGCACAGGCTCAGGTTGTCAGAAGTGTTGCCAGTGCCGAGGGCTGCTTGGTCACCCCTACCACCACTTCTCTGGTGCTCCCCAAATGGGTGAGGTGGGCAAGTTTGCTCCACTGCTGGTGGTGGGGCATTTCCATCTATCCCAGGAAACCACTAGAGTACATTAAAAGGGGTTTTTGTCCTGAAACGATTCTCAACTTGGCGAGATTTCTTTTAGATTTCGAGGCCTCTCCCTAACCCTGCTTACTAAGAGGGTTGAAGAGGAGAATGTGCTCTAATGAAAACTCCCTAGGTGATTGTGAGGTGCACCAGATCGTGAGCTGCCAATCTAGGGCATCTTCTGTGAGAACTGTTGCTCCTTTAGCAGCAGAGGCTGAAGTGTAAATACCAAGAGAAATAAGTACCAGAGAGCAAGCAGTCTCCCACACTTCTCCATCTCTGCTTCACTCCGAGACTGTGTGCCCACTGAAGGTGGAATGAGAAGACAGTGGGAAAGATAGGAGGGAGGTGGCAGCAGGGCCAAGGTAGCCTACAACTACCATCCAAGGCTTAGGTGAAAGTGTGTATAATTTGAAGGGGTAGTATGCAGAAAAAGTACAGCTACTTAGAGAAAATTGACAGTTGGGTTGATAAAAGAGAAAAGAAGCAAAAGAGGAAAACAAAAGTTCACAATAAAGGTGAGCCAGAATATCAGAGGACACACCGTCCTTTCCTACTCTGCCCAAACAGAAGTCTCTCAGTGTTATGAGGTCTTTGCTTGCTGACAGTAATGGCATTATTAATATACAAATCCTGTGAATCAGCCTGATGCCATGGAAAGAAATAGGAAATAGAGACATCTGTATTATTAACCCTGAAATGCAAAAACAAAAAACAGCATGCATCTACTGTGCAATATTCTCCCCCACACTATTGTGAAGCCAAAGAAAACCGTAAGACAACATTCAAAGCAGAATTAAATATACTCAAATGAGCATGTTGGGATATAAAAACAGAAAATTGAGAAACTAAGAATAAAAATGGACAAACAAGAAAGAATGGAAAGATAAGTTTGAATTCATTTTGAATCCATAAAATGAAAGAGGGTAGTGATTATCTCAGAAATGAGTAATATATTACAAGGTGCCCAAGGGAGAATAGACCCAAATAAAAATTTAGTAAGGGACATTAAAGAAAGGCAGAAAAATGTAAGGAATGAAAATGAGGCAAAGAGAAATAAAAAGATAAGAGATAAAATAGTGAAAATGCAAGACAGATCAAACAGGAATAACATTTTATTATGAGCCCTTGAAGAGCAAAGACAAAACAATGGAACACAACTAGTATTCAGAATGGTAATCCAAGGAATTTTTCTACCAACAAAGAAAGTATCTTAAAGTGTATTTTAAAGGGACTATTGATTGATCGAGTGCCTGGAAAAACCAAAATTTTCAATTTTCAGATTTATTTTGGTAAAACTACTAGATTCAGAAGATTAACATCCTTAAGTATATCAAGAAAAAAGGTCAAATAATTTAAAAAGGCAAATAATGTAGACTCATGAGATTTCTCAAAAACATACAAAGCAAGGTAATAGTTGAGCAATATTTTTTAAAAATTTGATTGAAGTATGACCCCAGATTTTTATATCAAGCTAAATATTCTTTAAGACTTGAGTTATAGAAATCTAGTTGAAAATAATGAAAAAGAGAAAAAGAATTGGAAAGTTAAAGAATAGAAATGCAAAACTGACCACAAAAGAGTAATATTTATATATAAGTCCTTGAAGAATAAAGGCACAACAATGGAAGAGAACTAATATTTAAAACTGTATTCCATTATATTCCTCTAGCAGTAAACACAGATCTCAAAGTTTTTTTAAAAAAAGTGATGAGCCAGATAGTGATTATATAAAAATCCAAAGAACTATGATCATTTAATAAGGTAGAAATGCAAGGTGACTACTAGAAAAAACTCCCTAAATAAAAATATATATATATATATTAAAGAAGAAAAGAATGTACATTTTATAGAGAGGAAAATAACAAATATATATAAATATGAAACAGTAGGACAGTTGCGACCGAACATCAGATATATCAATATATATGATTGAACTTAACTCCCTTCAAATATGGAAATAGTCCATGTCCATTACCTGATAAATGAGTGAACAAAATGAGGTGTATGCTTATGTGAATTATGAATAATATCTTAATAAAATTGTTAATTGAAAAAGAAAAAGTAGGTATTGAGGGTTACTTCCTTACACACCATGATTCTGAAAGCACTTTCTTAATAGGAAAACATCAGTGCTCTAAGATCGGTGACAAGACAAGGATGTCCACTATTTACATTGTTATTCAGTATTTTACTAGACATACCAGTCACACATTAAAACAAAAAAAAAAATCAGAGACATGAGACTCGATGAAGAAGAGATACACCATCTGTATTTGCACTTAAATGATAGAATACTTGAAAACCCTAAAATTGTTGATAAATGAACCCAAACAAGAAAACATCATAGTAACTTATCAGGATATAAATTAATATGCAAGTCAGGCACAGTGACTTGGGAGTCTGAGGCAGGAGGATCAAGAGTGCAAAGCCAGCTTCAGCAAAAGCAAGGCACTAAGTAACTCAGTGAGAACCTGTCTCCAAATAAAATACAGAATAGATCTGGGAATGTGGCTCAGTGGTCGAGTGCCCCTGAGTTCACTCCCTGGTTCCCCTCTCCCCAAAGAAAAGAAGTATGCAGAAACCTTCGCATACATAAGACATGGGCTGGGGATGTATCTCAGTGATAAAACACCTGGTCTTAATCCCCAGCCTTCTAGCCCCAAAATAGTAGTTGTTTGCTGTGGTATATGCCTGTAATCCCAGCTACTTAGGAGGCTGAGGCAGGAGGATCCAAAGTTTGAGCCCAACCTGGGTAATTTAGTGTCTCAAAATAGAATAAATAAAAAAAGGCTGGGGATGAAGCTTAGTGGAATGCTTGCCTATCATGTATGAGGCTTAGGGGTTCACATGTACTGTAAAAAAAAAAAGTATGGAAAACATCAGTGTGAATCAGTAACCTTAGTTAAGTTTCATGAAACTTGTTTCCGTTACATATGTATATGTTACATGTATAGTGTGGCTGGTCATGCAAAATGTATTTTGTACTTTTAGTTACCATCATAAAATGTTAAAAAGCCCCTGCCTTAACTGTCAGCCTTGTGAAGATAGAAGAGATTGTCAAAAGTGCTGTGTTATAAAAGTGAGCAATAAGAAATTACAATGGTTTGTTTGATACTTCTGGGAATGTTTTGGGGACAGAAATCAGGGAATTGTTTGTGTTGTTGTTTTGTTCTTGTTGTGGTTACTTGAGATTGAACGCAGGGACACTTTACCACTGAGGTATACCTCAGTTTTTATTTTTTATTTTGAGTCGGGGCCTCACTAAGTTGCTGAGGGTCTTGCTGAATTGCTGAGTCCAGCCTCAAACTTCTGATTCTCCTACTTCAGCCCCTGAGTATTGGGATTATAGATGTGTGCCTCTGTGCCTAGCTCAAGGGAATTGTCTAAAAGTAAGAGTTGTGCTTGGTTTGGATAGTCTCAACCATTTGGATTTTTTTAATGGAATACAAATCCTAGCACTGATCTCCAGGAAAATTATTTAAATACAGAATACCTGGCATGCCTACAAATTGTAAATCTATTACGGTACCAAAGCCTGTGATCTTTTCAGGGACAGAATCAGGCTGTAAAATTCTAAGGGTGTATGGAAATTTCTAAAAAGCAAACAGGATAAAACAGCAACCCAGATGAGCCAGATGGACATGGTGTGCCAAGGCAGAGGGACACAGCAATTGCTCCAGAGCAGGAAGTGGATTTGTCTCTGCTCATATGGGTGACATCTCAAGTGCTCTTGGGCAGGAGCTGTATCTCTTTTTTCTGACTTTTGTACTTCCTGCTAAGAAAAGGTTTTGAACACCATACTGTTGATTAACTTCTTTAATAATTGAATTTGAAGTGCTGTGTGCACTTGAATTTGAAGTGCTATGTGCACATGATCTTCAGGTTCTCAGCAGGTGCCCTGCCTGACCTCCAGCTATTTTGGAGAAAGGGGCCTGTGAAAATGTCTTCATGAAAAGGTTTTTTTATTATTTTATTTTTTAATATTTGAGGTTTGGAGAGAGATGTATTAGGGAATAATAGACTGTTGCAGGTGATGGAATATGGGATTTATTTCTGGTTGTGCCACTAAGTTACTGTTTAACCATTGCCAAGCAGTTCAAATTTCTCAGCCTTTGTGTGTGACTTCTTTAATATATGAGGGATTACCTCTGGGAAGAGGGAGCATCTGATAAGATAGAAAATAGGGAAGAGCTGTGGTTTCAGCAAAGCACTTTACAAATGAAAGAAGCAGTACCATTTTCTGCTTTTTCTCTAATAAGAAGAGTGTTGCTTAGTGAGAAGGATTATATGGTTGAAACATTTTTTGGCACATTAAACAGTCTTTTTACAAAAAAAAAAAAAAAAAAAAAAAAAAGATCTGTAAGGGAGAAGCTTAAGAATAGTTACTGCATCAGTGACTTGTGACCAAACCCAGGTCTTTAGGAATGTTGCTTTCTTATAGGGTTGAAGGCAGGGAGTGGGAGTATGGAGCCTATCTATTGACTAAACAGTTATCCATACTGTTAAAATTTTGCACATCTCAAGTAGTTAATCCTGGTGGAAGGATGACACTTAGTCCACTAAATCAGTTTACTTTGTCTCTTCCTGAAATGTTGTAAGATTGAGGAGAGAACGTTTTAAGAGAATGGGCATTGAATTTAACTTTTCTGAGACCATTAGAATTGAAAATCTTGTTAGTCCAATTGTTTGCTCTTGGACTATTAACCAACACAGTGACTCAGTCAGCCTGCATATGGTTGAGATGGCACCGTGTACTTTCAGTTAACTTAGTTTCATTTCCTGGAGAAGTACAATGCAGGCTTTTCCCCTCCTAATTTACCATTGAGAATATATATAGTTCATTAAGTATGGGCAAATTTCAGAAAGAGGATAGGGTGGCGAGAAATCATTTCTGAAGTTGCTTTCAAGCCTTCCTTCAGATAATTCAATGGGTTTTCAAAGTGCCTTAGACAGCTTTAGAGGTGAGCATTGACTTGTCAGTGTTTTTAAGGCAATATTTTGGGCTTTTCTGGCTTTAAAGTATTCTCTTGCTTCTCTCTTCGTTTCTTTACTTATTTCCCAGAGAATTGTATTTTAATGAGGTTGCCAGATGATTTCCCAGCTGCCCCTAGTCCAAGATACTTCAGGGCAATACAAATGTATTTCTTATGTTTTAATTTATTCTAATTCTACAGTGAAGAAATTCTTAATAGGATATTTAAGTCAGGTGGTTTAAATGGGGCCTGAAGACATAGTCTCACAAAAATACGTAAAAGAACTGTTGTGATGAAACTGGCTTCCTTCCTAATTCTAAACCATTTCATAAATTGTATCAATGACCTTTATTTTCTTCTCTGTAGCACATATGACTGTAATTTCCCATGACTATTTATGGTCTGTACAGCCCTTCTTTTAACTTCCCTTCTTCTTCTTTTTTTTTTTTTAATGTCAATGGAATACGGGTTTTTTAAATGGAAAATGTTCTATTTTGGGGAAGCTGCTTTTCCTCAGATAAGTGGTGGAGTTGGTACGTGTGTGTAAGTGTGGGGAATGTGCAAAATTATAGAATGTTAGATGAGTAGATTGAGAGCTTGGAATGAGGCCTGAGGAGGACTCCTAATATAAAGCCTTCTTTTAATCTAAGATTAAAATAACTACTTGGTGTTTCCTTATTCACCCTTTTAAAGGAAGATTTTATTCTTTTTTCTTAACATGCAGCAGAATAGTCCTAAATCTTTGCTGAAACTTCAAACCCTAGTGATTTTGAACTGGGAATGGTGTGGAAGGCGAGGCAGGCCGGCCCCAGGACACAGTGAGCCCTGTGCGCTGAGCGCTCGCCCTTTTCTGTTGCTGCAGCTGCACTGTTGGACATCCTTTGAGGTGGGAGGGCCGCCTCTGCCTCAGGCCATGGCCAGTCGGCCTCTGCTCTGTCCTTCCTGATCTTTTGGAGTGATTTAGAACCCCATCTCAAATATTCTCTTCCAATTCCCATGTATGCATTTGTGAATTTAACTGTTTTACAATATCTGGAAGGATTTTGATGGCTCTCATTATCTTAGGAGTAAAACTGTTCTTTGTGTTTTATCCATTCTTCATTTCATCATCTGGAAACTGGCAGAACATATATTGTCTTGTTTGCTTGTATTAATACACATTTTATTGAAGTATAATATAAATACAGAAAAGTAACCAAATCCTAAGCTTAGCAGTTGATGACTTTTCTCAATGTGACACACACCCAGACCCAGATGGTAGAGACGTTAGACACCCCTCCTGGAGGCTGCTTCCCTCCCACCTGAGTCACCCCCACCCCAACTTGTGTCTCGGGAGATTCATTTTCCCTGACTTCGGACTTCATGGTGACGGAATGTCCCATGGTGTCTGACTTTTCTCAGGAGCTCAGCCTTTCGTTTGAGATTCATCGTGTTAATGCTGTGGTTGTAATTCTTCTTTCTCACTGCTGCGTATGTTCCATTATTTTACTCCAGAGCACATTACCTCATGCAGTTATGAATGCATGGCAGTACCATGTGGTTTAGACATTATGCTGAAAAGGACTTAGTCACTGTGTCGTTTAGTCATATTATGATCTATACCAAATTGTTTTATTACTCTAAGAACCCCTTTATTTAAGAAAAAAATAGGCAATTGTTTTTCTCTTCCTTAAATCAGAGTATTAACTTTTCCATATCACTTTTCTTTCTACTCCCTATGAGCTATAAAAATAATCACTTCCTTTTACCTTTGTGCTTCCATAAAAATTGATTTATATGTCCCCTTTTTTTAATTGGTACCAGGGATTGAACCCAGAGGCACTTACCACTGAGTTACATCCCCAGCCCCTTTTTTTCTCTCTTTCTCTATATTTTTTATTTATTAGAGCTTTATGGTTATACATATCAGTTGGGTTCATCCCAGTGAACTCACACATGCATACAAATCAATTTCAGTTCGTGATTTCCCTGTTCCCTCCCATCCTCGCCCCCATTTTTTTCCCCTCTATTTTTTGAGACAAGGTTTCACTTAATTGCTAAGGGTCTTGCCAAGTTGCTGAGACTGGTTTTGAACTTGCAGTCCTCCAGCTTCTACCTCTGTAGTCACTGTGCTGGGCCAATTTGTATCTTTTTGTATGTAACACACATATGTAACTATTGTGTTCATCATAGAAAGTAGTCAGGGATTCACATGCCTACTAAATTGAGTTCTTTGAAGCCAGGATCTGTCTTTTCATCCGTGTTTCTAAACCCAGCTTTCAGTACACCTGGTATCAGGCAAGGAGCTTCTAAGTTTGTTGAAGGTTCTTAACTAGAGCTCTGACTTATCAATGGGGTTTTATTGCATTTTGTCATTGTAGCCTGAGATTTCTGAATGCATCTGCAAACAAACTGGAAACCCTTCCTCCAGCCACACTTTCTGAAGAGACAAACAGTATCTTACAGGAGTTGTATTTGACAAACAACAACCTGACAGATAAGTGTGTGCCCTTGTTAACAGGACACCCCCGTCTGAAGATCCTTCACATGGCTTATAACCGACTTCAGAGTTTTCCAGCAAGGTAAATGGAGGGTTGTAAAGTGATGTTTTTGGTTGCATTTCTACAAATGAATTCATAGGAGGGGGAAAGATACAAGCTGAAATGTTTCACAGGTATTAAAAAAAGCTTGTTTCTCCCTCATTCACAGTTCTTTTATACAAGCTGTGATTGTATTCCCTAAACAAAATGTTTTGGGGCTGTTAACTCACTCTCTCCCTCTCTCTCTCTCTCTCTCTCTCTCTCTCTCTCTCTCTCTCTTTCTCTCTTGAGCAAATGGTTACAAATATTCCCCATGGTCAAGTCATTGTTTGGCCCCATTCTTTTTATGTTGAGAAATGGAAACTTGTTTGAGCCTGATTTCTGTTCCTTCTGTCATTTTTCACACTCCGTTAACCACTGGTTTCTCTATTTCTTTCAAAATATAAAGATAACGTACTCAAATAATATTCTTATGAATTCAGGCTGTTGTAGATGGACTACTTCACAGTCTATGTGTTAATGTTGTTCATAGTATGTCCTGATAGACTGTTCAGTGCTTACATCAAAAGACCTGATTTTATAAGGTAAAATCTTAGCTCCTGTTACATCTTAAGCATATATTTATTTTCAACATAAGCAAATAAGATGACCTTTAATATTTGAGAAGTGACAGAGAAATACCGCTTTTTTGCTAATTTTTTTAAGTGTATTGTGACAAATGTAACCATAGCTAAGTGACTCTAGTTGCGCATTGATTTATACTAACTGGGGGGTCTTGTGCTTTCTGGAGTAGAGAGTGGCTCTTCGGAGTAGTTGGTGCTGTACTATTTATGAAGGTGAAGGTGTTGTTTTGTCCTCCAAACTTGTGGAGAAGGCACGAGACCCTGATTCTAGTATTTTTCTTTATTTGGTTACTTCGTTAATGAATTAAGATTGTAGATGATGATTGAACAATAAAAAACGTTCTTAAATGAAAGTGGTAAGTTACATTAGAAAATGTTACTAAGGTAAGGTTGGAGAGATGCCTTCTTTGTGGATGTTTAGCAGGAGTTGAGAGAAATGTCTTTTGGGTCCAGTTTGAATCTAGTTTGAATTTGGGCCTTGACAGATGATCAGAATGACTTTAGACATATCCCTTCTCCTTACCACCACCTTGTGATCTTGAACAGTGTCAGAGAAATTCTGGATGTGGGGTTTGAGGAGGAAAGCATATCTTAATAGGAGCTATTGCTCTGTTCCCACGTCACTTTGGGTTTTCATTGCCTATACAAAGAAATAATGCACTCAGACTAAGTTTTCTTAAAAGCAGTTATGTGGATTAATGATGACTTTTGACCCATTTAAATAGGATTTACTTTGGAGTTCAGATTAAGCTGCAGAGCAACCTGATTGTTGCCAGGGAAACACACAGATTTTTAGGAGATAAAGGACATCCACTTACTTTCTTCTTGCCAGTTTGAAGAGTTGAAGTTAAGTTGTTGTTCTATAATAGGAAAGGAGGTGACAGAATACTTCAATGCCCAAAACCAATGATGAAAAATTGATGTTTATGAAAATTACTAGTAAAACTTAATCTTTAAAGTCATAATAAATTGCTCTTTTGTTTCTCATTTTGTGTGTATGTGTGCATTTATAAATTGCCTTATCATTATTTTATAACTCCTTCCCTGATGGATTTTTCTCTTTTTCAGTAAAATGGCAAAACTGGAGGAACTCGAAGAAATTGACATCAGTGGGAATAAACTGAAAGCCATTCCAACAACTATTATGAACTGTAGGCGCATGCACACTGTGATTGCTCACTCCAATTGCATTGAAGTTTTCCCTGAAGTTATGCAGCTGCCAGAAATCAAGGTATGTGGGTTGATTTCATAAATTGTAGGTTACAGGTCAGCAAAGAAAGTTGACTTCCCTAATTCATCAATGAATTTGATTCACAGTGGTCCTCGCTCCAGCCTTGCTCCAAAAGGCTACACTTTTGAGTCAGTAGAGTTCAAAACAAAATACTGGACTGGATGTTCAGGCAGTTTGTATTCCTGGGCTTTGTCCCTAACCATTGGAATGACATGAGGCTATCCACATAGCCACTCAATTCTCCTTCTCCATCTGTCCAGTAGTATTGGTGTTGCTTTTTTCCAGGGCACTTAGTGCCTCGAAAGATGAGTCAGTTGTGAGAACAGTTTGAAAAAGTTAATAGTAACTCACTGCCAGCCCCTAGCTCACCTAAATTAAATATCATGCACCATCCATAGGGCCAGTCAGAATTAGAATGAGATATGTTCCATCCTTGTATAAATATATCAAAATGGACTCTTCTGTCATATATAACTAATAGGAACCAATAAAATAAATAAGTTATTATTTTAAAAAGTGGTAGTTATCTTGTTCTAGAAGTTTGAATTGATATTTTAATGTTTCCCATGTGAAAATCTTTTTTAAGTTGCAGTATAAGTATTTATATACATTTAAACTTTTCAAAAAAAATTCCTGATAAATACGCCTCTGAAAATCATGCAAAATGAACCCTTGAGTATATTTTTAATGGAAAAAGATACATTTCTAGGATATAATATTCCAGTCTATATTAAAATATTATTATTGAGTTAATACCCCTAAATTTATAATAAAATACAATAGTTATTAATTGTAAAGTATCTTGTAAAGGTATTAAGTTCGTTTCAGTTATGAAAACTTAGACCTGGAGTGTAGCTCAGTGGTAGGGCATTTTCCTGACATGTTTGGACCCTTGGGTTCAATCTTTATCCTCCAAAAAAATATTAATAATAACAATAAATAGAATAGACCTCTGTCTGGATACCAGTTATCTCTCAATCAACTAACGAGAAAACATGATCCACATGACCACTTAAACCAAACTTGGCTTGATTAGACCTGGACCTGATTCACGCCAAGGCCACTAGTAACTGACAAACCCCAGAGATGCCAAGAGGGTATGGCACTTGGTTCTTCCTCCGGGTCCTCCACTGAACTGCATCATGGCCACATTGATAATGTAGTAGTTTCGCCCCCAAACCCAAGCTTTTAGTTTGGTAATTTCTAGTTAGAGACTTACTATAACCCTTTTGAAAGTGTGTTGTAAGCAGACAAAGTACGTTTTGAGCAATGGAAACATGGCAAATAAAATTTGTGATGTGGGATTTAAAAAGCAACTTCTTTGTATCAAAGTCTATGTTCTTGTGACTTAAATTACTGGGTGACCATCCTTTACAGTGTTGTACCTTTTCTTAAGGAAGAGTCTTTTCATGTTTTTTGTTTAGTTTGCAGTAATAAACTGCTTAGGTACATTGGGTGAGCTCATCTCTATAATCTGTTTTAACTGGGTAATAGAGTATTAGTGTTTTTAATATGTCATACTTTCGAGGGCAATGGCAATTGTAAGTTGAAAAAATAAACAGCCCTCCCTTTGGGCACAGTTCAGCTCTCAATCAGTTAGAAAGGAAAGCAATCCCAGACTCACCTCGTGGGCCGGACTTGGCATGGCTGGATGCAGGCAAGCCCTGTTTGTTGTTCTGTAAAGTGCAACAAAAGAGAGACTATTAGCTTGGACATAAAAACACAAAGAATGAGGGGAGATGGCTGGGTTGGAATGGACAGAAGAAAAAAGACTGAATGTTTGGGAAATGAAGACAGATCAGAGACCCGTTAGGTGTCAACTGGGTGGACTAGTTGACCTAGTAGACTCACAGTTACTCCCCAGACTGAAACCAGGAACAGTCACTCTGGTCCTGGAATCAGATTATGTAATAGTCATTCAGGAACTCTTCTAGCAGTCAAGGAGTCTTGTGTCAATTCCTTTTATGGAACAGGGCAAACAGTGTCTATCAGGAGGTGGCCATGGGAACCAATTTGATTCCTGCTTCTTGCTTCCTGCTTCACAAGGAACAGATTAGTAGGAAACCCAAGACTGTATAGTCTCACTCTTTCAAAATTGACATACTTAAACTGGGTTTGATGAAACTAGTTTTTATGAAAGATGAGGGCAAAGGATCTTTATAGAAGTTTGGTAGGCGGGTTGAAGGGCAGTTGGGAGCAACTGAGAAACAAATGGGGTGTGACTGTGTGTAGTAAACCACATCAGGGAAATCACTCTGGAGTTCAAACCCCAGTACTGGGGGGCAGGGAAGAGAAAGGGAGGGAGACATCCCTTGACAGCAGTGTGAGGAGTGGATCTGAGGGAGGCCAGACTGAAAATAAAGTTGGGGATGCAGTTATAGTCCTCCAGGGGAAATGTGGTGTGGGTCAGAACCAGGGTAGCCAAACTGGATGGACAGATGGGCACTGGCTGCAGTGAATCATTCAGAGAAGCATGGGAGCAGATGGGCCTGTGTGGGGAGATGGTGTGGAAGCTCATCTCTTACGATTACATGTACCAATATTATCTTTAAATAATCACCCTCTGAGCTCATGTTATCTACAGAACTCTGAAAGTTTAAATCTTTGGTAACATTAAAAGTTGTTTTTAGCAATTGCATTAAATTCTTTGTTGCTCTAGAGTGTCTTTAGACCTTACACCATAAGACATTCACTGATTCCTGAATTTGTCGGTCACTACATCCTAAACTGCCCATACCTATTAGTCCTTTAGATCACATTCCATCACTGTCAGTAGGTTGATTACATTTACCCCCATCTGTTGTCTCACTGTGCTGATGTGTACTGGCTGTGCTGGCAACAGAGCCCATTATTAACCATTATTCTCTATTTTCATTAAAATCTGACTGACTGTTCATACAGCCGTTATTTATAATGGTAAAAGGCGATAACTATTTCCCTCTTATTAGCGTTTAGGTTAAGTGACTTAATAACATCTACTGAAAGTATGGGGCTGTTAAAAGGATGTTATCTTAGGCTGTTCAAACTGCTATAACAAAATACCTTAGGCTGGATAACTTATAAACAACATAACCTTATACCTAATAGTTGCAGAGACTGGGAAGTACAAGATCAAAGTTCCAACAGGTAACAAGAGTCCTTTCCTTGTAAATGGTGGTGTGGTGTCTTCACATGGCAGGAGGGGTGAACAGGCTCCTGGGTCTCCTTTTTAAGGACACTATCTGACTCATGAGGGCAGAGTCCTCATGACCTGATAACTTCGTAAAGGGCCCACCTCTTAAGACTGTCACATTGGGGATTAGATTTCAATGTATAAATTTGGAAGGACATTAGCATTCATAACATATAAGATGGAAACGAAGATAGGAAAAATGGTTGCAATAGAATAATAAAAGAGTGAATGAAATATAATGAAATTATACCTACATTTTAAGAATTTTTAAAAATATCAATAGTAAGGCTAATAAAAGAGAGGAACCCAGAATGCTAACAAGGTGTGTGTTGGGTGACAGATTTGAAGGCAAATCTTCTGAGCTTTCTGTTTTCTGAACTTTTAAAAATGTGTTTCTGATGCTCTTATAATAAAATGTAATTTCAAAGTGATATCATTTTATATCATTGTTTTTATTTGGGAGCCACAATATGTTGAAACATTTTGGTTAGAAGCACATATGAATTATGTAGTCTGAGAATATATTTCTCCAAAACTGTAGGTTTTCATTTTATCCACTCTCTATCCTTGCCTAATCCATAATAGATTTAAATTCTTTAAGAATTTTTTCAAGTAAAAGGAAGATGTTCTCCACTTTTTAAGATACTGAACTTCTTAGATAGAATTTCCCTTCTAACCATCTTGAGATGGTTAATAGGCTTTTAAAGTTTTGTTTTGTTTTCTTTTTTAATTGTAATAAGGTCCTAACTCAAGCCAGATCATTGAAAGCTCTGCACCCCATCCTGGTGAATCATGTGCTCCGTGTTCTTGAATCCAGAGCACTCATCGTTGCTCCCATGAATGATTCCTTCTCAGAACAGAAGGGCAGTACCTCTGTTTAGAATTCACCTGGCAGAACCTGTTGAGAGAGTTCAGATGTGTGTTGGATGTCTTGAGGACAAGATCCTTACTTGACCTATCCCTTCTTTTCTTACATAGTTTTTTGTTGTTGTTGTTGTTGTTAAATGATCTTCTCATTCTGAGTGTGTGTTCCCTGCCTTTTCCTTGTTTTGCATTTTTTGTTCTAAGAAGGTCCTTCAGAGTTCATTTTAATGTTGCAGCTGAAGCCCTCATGGCCATAATAGGCTCAGAGATTTTATAAGAGATTTGTAAGCGATAAGAACTCCTACATGAGGATCTTTCAATTAGTGCTTAATTTAAAATGTGGAGATGTAAATAGAAAAGATTGTGCATTTTTTGTGTTCTTCAAAGAAAGTGAAAAATTATTATTTATCAAAATCTGTTTTAAATGTGCATGGCAGAGTGGCAAATGAGCTGCTCTTTCTGTATTTGACCAGTTATTACATGGTTGAGCTGATTTGCCTGCAGAGGGTAAGAGTATAGAACTAAAGGATTTCCCCAGACCATCTCCTTGTTTCCGTTTGTTCCTCAGTGTGTGGACCTAAGCTGCAATGAGCTAACTGAAGTCACTTTGCCAGAAAACCTACCCCCCAAACTGCAAGAACTAGACCTGACTGGAAACCCCCGCCTTGCCCTTGATCACAAAACCCTGGAACTGCTGAAGTAAGTATTGTGTTAAGCACTGTGGTCCCACCTTTGTTCCCTGACAGTGGGATTTATAACCTGGTGAGAACGTGAAATAAAGTGGGAAGCCCCCGTAGACTCGATAGCTCTTGTCTGCTGTCCTAGCAGGATATAGAAGACCAGAGCACAAAGAACAGCCAAGATGTCAGTGGGAGTCTCAGCAGTCCCTCACACAAGGCTGGGATGCTTAATGCAATTGAGGAAGGATTTTGAAAGAGATGGATGATGTGGGAGTAATTGACAATTTGAAGCTAAAATTCAGATTATTTAAGCAAAACTGGGAATGTGAAACTTTAGCATCTAGATCCACTGAAGTTCTCTTTGTGTTTGGGAAAGAGTTCTTTGGCACTGCTTCATCCTCCATGTTGATAAAGAATTACAGGTTGAAGATTGCTAAAGGTAATATCAGTAGAGAAGATGTCTTTATGTGAATGCTCATCACAGAACTCTAAACGTCTGTTGGAAGAATTAAATAATTCTACTCCACAATTGAATATTATACTGTCATTAAAATCACAATGCTGGGGACTGGGACTGTAGCTCAGTGGCAGAGTGTTTCTGTAGCACATGCAAGGCACTGGGTTTGATCCTTTGCACCATATAGAAATAAACAAATACAATAAAGGCATGCTGTCCATTTATAACTACCAAAAAAATTCTTTTTAAAAAATCATGATGCTGACCTACATTCTAATAGGAAAGATCTCTATGATATATTAAGTGGAAAAGTTTACAAAGAAATTTGTACAGTATAAGCCCATTTTTTTACAAAATATATGTGTGCACCTTGGGTAAGTGTGCATGAATACAGCAAGAAAATGCCTGAAAGAATATGTAAAAAGTTTTTAATAGTATTTTTCTATGTATAATTGTATTATGGGTAGTCTTTATTTTCTTTAAACTTTTCTGGATTTTTAGGTTTTTGTAGTGTATCTTAAAATGGCAGCCTTGAACACTGACCCACATTAGTCCTTGTGCCTGTCATATATTCTTATACAGTATTGGAATATGTGTTGCTGAAAGTCCTCATCCTTTATCTCAGAAAAAAACTGACAAGAAGAATAGAATTATGGTGAATGGTCCATTAAAACTAACTTCAGTTTTGTGTGAGCCAAAACTTGAAGAACACTTACAGGGATTACTGGCTAGAATTGACCTAGTTAGTGCCTGTTTGTTGACATTTTAAGTACCAAACTGATTTTTGTGTCTAACTGAAGAACACTGCCCAGTAGAGTGTCCTGGAGAAGACAGGGAACCAGGGTCTTGCCACTCTTGATCAGGTATGAGAAACCTTGGCCTTTTTCCTTCAGTTTGTCCAGACCTCAGTGAGATCATCTGTATAATAAGAAATCTGGCCTGCATGATTTCTGAGGAACTTTGAAAGTCTAAGGGTACATGGAGTGTCAAAATATATTTCCATCTTCTTGATTATTTTTTATAAATATAAGAAATTTTTCCATTAAAAATAATTGAATCATGATTTGTTAATAAATAAAACTAGCTATTTGCAGAAAAAAAATTTTTATCTCATACCAAAATAAACCAAATTTATTTCCAGCTGAGTTAAATGAGTTAAATCTATAAAAAACAATAATTTTTAAAGTAAAAAGAAGTCATATGAATATATTCACAAGCTAGAAAGGACTTTTTAGGTCAAAAAATGGGAGAAAGTCTCAAGAAATCAATAAATATATATTGGCTTTGATGTTTATGTAGTATATGTGTTTATACCTAAATTTTATACATGAAAGTTTTACACATGAAAGTTTTTAAATTACCAAGAGTAAATTTAAAAGGCAAATGACAAACTAGAAACCTTGACCAAATAAAAAAGCATTAATATTTTTAATAGAAAATGCTCTTGTAAGTAAATAAGAAAACTACTCATTTGAGCAGAGACTTAAAAAAAATTTTAGTTAAAATACTTAACACTTTCCTCCTCAAGTTGGTCATGGTAGTGGAGTGCCAATGGGTATCGCTTTTCTTAAAAGCAACTGGTCTACTGTATCAGGCTTTTAAAAATATTCACATACTTAGACCAAGCTTCTTGACAGCAAAATTTTATTTTAAAAAAATAATCAGAAGTATAGTTTTCATTTTAAGCACGGGGATAGTCATTAGAATATTTCCAATTATATTTAGAATGAATATAAAGCAACTTGAGAAAATATGCGTGATGTAATTAGAAAAAAAGACGTGAAACCCTGGGGGGTGACTCCACCCCTTATACACACATAAACAAAATCTGTGAAGGTTTCTAGGGTAGCTGAACTCCTGTGGAGAAGGCCTTGTGCTCTCAGATCTTAGTAACAGACAATGAATCATATTCCTAAAAACGTTACCTTATGTTTAACATCTGGAAGGGTGTGGGTTCTTAATAAATTGCTTTAGAGGGTTGGCTTCTTAGTTCTATATGAGCCAGGGGAGTGCTTATGGGACCTCTCCTGTGGGACTGAACTCCTGCTCTTATTCTCAAACTCCTTTGAAGATGTCCAAGAGTGAACATACAGATTCCTTCTGATGACTGCTTAACCATGCTGTGGTTAGCTAGGCAGAGAAGTTAGTTGGTGCCTCACTAGAAAGGATCATTGAGTGGGGCAGGGAGGTTAAGGATTAATTTTTCTTTTAATGATCAGGATTGGAAATGGAGTTTTTTGTTTTGTTTTGTTTTGTTTGTTTGTTTGTTTTGAAGACTCTGAGTTCTATAAAAATTACCAGTATCTTTAGACATGATCCTTCACTTTTCCCTCGAGTTCAGAAAGGTAGGAAAGATATAGTGAGAGCTTTAAGATTTAAGAAGCCCTCCCATGGCTTATCATTTTAGATGGATAAAATTTAGTATCAGGTTGTACAGAGAGCAAATAATGGCAGATATCTTTTTTTTTTTTGAAATGCCTTTTTTTGTTTTGTTTAGTAGTAGAATGGAAAACTTGGAAGAGAGGATATATAGCTGTACTGTAAAATGAAGTGTTAATTTGTGAATTTCCTGTTGACACCATGTATGATTTACATGTTTTTCAGCTTTTTAGGATAAGGAGGCAGGTGAATATTTGCTAGTAATTGAAAGTAGAAACTTTCTTTAACCAAATGTTTTTAAATTTCAGAGCTGTTACCACCAACTAGTTCTATAATCAAAATGAATACTTTTAAGTATAAGTTTACATCATAGAGTTTTAACTGGTTCTCAGGAAGAGTATTCATTAGATTCATACTTGTTTAAATTTAAGAGTTCATAGATGCCAACAGATGAAGTTTTGGGAGTCATGAAAAAAGTATTTAGGTATTGTCAAGAGATGACACCTGCACTTTTTCGCTTGTTCAGATTACATGGGGGAAAATCCAGCAGCAATTTACAAGAAGCAAAGCAGGATTTATTTGACCATATGGTATCCAGTCTTTCTACAGACGTACTTCATATCTGCTATGAATTCCTGTTTGGGGGCACTGAATACTTCGTAGTAGACTGATTTTAAAGAAACCCCATTTGAGAGTTTTTTGTTGTTCATTTGGGTTTTTTGTTTGTTTGTTTTTTAATATTTCTGTATGGGGTCCTATTGGACCAATTGGAAAATGGAGGTGAGACAAGAATTGAAACCTCTTAAATGCATGTAGTTAACTTTTATTTATTAAAATACCCCTCATTTACTTTGTACATTTTATTTTTATGGTAGTCCTAGTGTAAACGGCTTACCTGAGTGAGGGCAGCATTGAACAGTCCAGGAAAGGTCCTCAGTATTATTTGTTAAATATTTGAAGGAATGATACGAACAGGAATTGGATTTGGAGATGAATGTTGATTTCTCTCACATACCCTAACCACAGTGTAATTTGTTCATTTCAAGTTTAGATGTTGGTAGTGAAAGAATATAATCTAATATTTGAATTTTCTTTTCTCATGATGAGACTGAGAGCTGTCCTTTTCATTCTCAGGAGTGAAGAGCCATCTAATGTAGAGTGTGTCACAATCTCCAATAGGTGCTTTTATAATACTCCTGAAAACTAATTCTCATGCCATGTGTATATGCCCCTTGGTTTTCATTATTATGGTTCTTGTTGCTAATAAATATTTTAGACACAGTAAATAGTAGAAACTGGTAAGTACAGAGTGATTAGCAGGTGTTTTTCATTTCTGAGATAAAGGTAGCAACTCACACGTTTGGTTTCAATGATTCCTATTTTCCCTGTTTCTCTTGTTAGTAACATCCGCTGCTTCAAAATTGATCAGCCTTCGGCAGGAGATGCATCTGGAGCCCCAGCTGTGTGGAGTCATGGTTATACAGAAGCTTCAGGGGTAAAAAACAAGTAAGTTGGATGAAACTTTGGAGCAAGAACTGCCTCCTGCCTGTCCCCCTTTAGTGTGGTGGAAAGAAATCCAGTGCTGTGGCACATACTTTTCTCATGTCAAATTTCTTTGAACATGTTGGACTCCCTCATGACTTATGTTTGAACACCAAGCTAAGGCCCTGCTTGTCATCACATACTCTCCTTTTGTGAGAGGTGTTGCTAGGATACAGTGTAACTGACACATTATATCTATGTAAGACTCCAGTGTTTGGAAAAGGCCTAAGCATTGAAATGCATCACTTCTCCTTTGAAAAGCCCCTTTATCTTTCTCTGGAGCCTGTTTACCAAGCAAAAACAGGGTAGTATTAAGGGAGAAATAGCTTTGATTGTCCATATTCAAGATCACTTATGCTGACTATGGAGCTATTTTTTTGCAGTCTAAATTAGCTTGGTAGGAGCTTGATGTCCATTCCCTGTAATATCTTCTGCTTGTCTGTTTCCAGAAGTGGTCCAACCTAATTTCTTTTTTTCTTTTTTTTTTCCCTTGTTTTCACCAACTTTCCCTCTCTTAAATACAAATGTTGATTTTCCTGAGAAATGTAATCAATCTTCTCAGGCTTTCTTTATTTGAGGAGGTGCTAAGAACTAGTTTTAGGAAAATAGAATTCTATAAATTAGAGTAGTCATAATTTCATTACACAGTGTGCAAGAACACAGTGTTGAGAGTAGAGGAAGAACCAAAGTGGAGGAAAATCTAATAATAGCTCATATTAATATTCAATCCTGGGTGCATCAGTCATTTGGGGAACTTTAAAATAAAAAAAATTCCCCAGCCTAGGTCCATGGAATCAGAATGTTTTAAAATCTCCCCATGTGGCTCTGAAGTGTGTCCAGGATTGAGAACCACTGACCACTGCCTAGCCAAATATCCTTCATGGAGAGTAAAAGGTGGAATTTTTGTTGCCTTGCTGACTGCTCTTCTTTGTCACAAAAAATAGCATCAACTCCAGTTTTGGATCTGACACATGATCTCTTCCTCTTTTCCTAAGGGGTAATTCTTAATGCCTTCCAGAAAAGAGGTAGTTCCTCTGTTCCATTTGCTCAACAAAGGCAGTGACCAGGGCAGGCTGTCCCTGTTCTTCCAGGGCTCTCGCCATTGCTGTATTTCTGGTATTTTGCACTCTATGTCCTCCTATTAGCTGGGGGATTAGTATATTCTTTGGGTTACTCAAATCTCCTTTCTGGAGGTGATCACTTTTTGGACTAATAGACCTGCGTGAAGATGCTTTCTAATTCAGAACACCGATGTGAAATCTGAGATTATGTTTAAAGTATCTGTGGATATTTTAATACCTACTCATCTATATGAATTAAACAACTAACCAGTTAGGTCTGGTTTTTTTCTGGCATAATTCCCCCTTCCGCAATTTTTTTGAACTTTTATTATTTTGAATAATATTTTAATAATATTTAGTAATATTTTAATAATATTTATTATTATTTTTGTTATTTTGAAGTATAATATGGGCTCAGAAAAGTGCTAATAAGCACACTCTGAATTGTCCTGAAGTGAACTCACTTCAGACCACCACCTGGATCAAGAGGTGGAAGACGAACAGCTCCCAGAAGCCCCAGCCCACCCTTGCCCCTGCTTTATATCCCCTGGCTTTCTTACCCTTTGATTTTGCCAGCAGAAGTTTCTCAACAAACCAAGTTTGTTGTTCTGGTTTTTCGATTTTGGCATTGTAGGTAAAGTAGTCACTTCGACAAGGAGCTTGCAGCTTGCCACCTTGAAGAGAAGGGAGAACGGTGATGTCTGCCTCCAGATCTCAGTAAATGTCTCCTCTTCCCCTCCCTCTCCCTGGGGTGTGCTCTTGCCTCCCTGTCAGGTCATTTCAGATCCTTTGGGGAAACCCAAGCAGGGAGCTACAATTGGGTAATTTAGACTCTTCCTCAGACCAAAGAACACACAGGAGGCTTCACCAGAAAAGAAATCCTAAGAGTGGTCACACTGGTTTTTTGGAGGTTGTTTGTTTTGTTTTGTTTTGTTTTTGCAGTGCTGGGGATTGAATCCAGGGTTGCTAGGCAAGCACTCCATCACTGAGATATACCCCAAGGTCCAGACTACAGTTTTAAAAAGAAAAAGGAAAAAAAAAAAAAAAGAATCATATTTTTTTCCCCCAAGTCTACTTCATACAACACCTATGACTAGCAAGGGGAGTTTACAAAAGGAAGATAGAATTTTAAGATGATCATAAATTTAGCTAGGCACAGTGGCACATGCCTGTAATCCCAGTGGCTCAGGAGGCTGAGGCAGGAGGATCATGAGTTCAAAGCCAGCCTCAGCATTGGCGAGCACCAAGCAACTCAGACCCTGTATCCAAATAAAATACAAAATAGGACTGAGAATATGGTTCAGTGGTCGAGTGCCCCTAAGTTCAATCCCCAGTACCCAAAAAGAAAAGACGGGGGAAAAAAAATAGACCAGCTTCAGTGAGGCTCTCTCTCAAAATAAAAAATATGAAAAATAAAAGGACTGGGGGTGTAATTCAGTGATAAAGCACCCCTGGTTTAATCCCCAGTACCCCCCCATGATTATAAAATTTAACTTTGTTGCAAGTTACCATATAATTTGTGATGACTTAATTTTCTTAATAAATGGAAGCAGGAATTTCAAAGTACTGAGATAAGAATCAGACTGCTCAGCTTAGAATCTGGGCTGTATACTTAGTTGCTGTGAGACCTTGGGCAGTTCTCAATTCGTTAACTTAACTTCCTCATCTGTATAATGAGGGGAAATCCTGATGGGGTGGTTATGAGGATCACACGAAGTGTTGTGTGTGATATATGTACTCAGAACAGCATGTGACACACAGTAAACCCCTCTGACTTGTTAGCTACCATTAATAGTGATAATGGTTACTCTCTATCCTTCAACTCCTAAGGACAGGGATTATATTTTCAAGTTTATATATATGGTATAGCAAGTGTTTAATTGCGGTATTTTTTCCCTACTTATTAGCTTATAGTAAGAAGGAGTATTAGATTCTCAGTAAAATCCACCTTTTTTAGTGAACAGTTCTACAAATTTGATGAAAGAATATCATCTTGTAACCACCATCATTATCAAGTTATAGAGCAGTTTCATCATCCCCCAAAATTTACCCACACCCCTTTTTTAAAAGTTTGTTCTTGACCCCTGCTATCAATCCTTGGCAGCTCCTGATCTGTTGTCCATTAGTTTTGTCTTTTTCAGAATATTATATAAATGAAATTAGTATGTAGACTTCTCAGTCTGTCTTCTTTCACTGTATAAAGCATTTAAAATTCATTTGTGTTATTCAGTTTATCAGTAGTTCATTCCTTTCTGTTGTTGAGTATGATTCCTTTGCATGGAATGTATTTTGGTTTATTATTTGGAGGATATTTAGGTTGTTTCAAGTTTTTAGCACTTATGAATAAAAATGCTATTAACAGTCGTATACAGGGTTTTTTCCCATATTTTTTAATTGGGGCACACAGTTGTACATAATGGTGGGATTTGTTGTTACATATTCATACTTGTATACAATATAACAATATAATTTGGCCAGTATCATTCCCCAGTGTTTTCTCTTTTTCCTCTCCTCCTCTCTCATCCTGGCCCCTCTTCTACTTTACTGATCTCCTGTCCATTTTCATGAGATACCCCCCACCCCGTTTCCCCAAATTTTCTTTTCTTTTTTCTCTCTAGGTTCCACATATGAGAGAAAAAATGCAACCCTTGACCTCAGCTTGGCTTATTTTGCTTAACATAATGGTCTCAAGTTTCATCCATTTTTATACAAATGATATAATTTCATTCTTCTTTGTGACTGAGTGAAACTCCATTGTGTAGCTATGCCTTATTTTCTTCATTAATTTATCTGTTGATGGACACTTAGGCTGATTCCATAGTTTGGTTATTGTGAATTGCGCTGCTACCATGGGTATGCATGTATCAGTATAGTATGCTGACTTTAACTCTTTAGGATAAATACTGCGGAGTGGTATAAATACTGAGGAGTGGTATGACTGGGTCATATGGTGGTTCCCTGTTTGTTGAAGGACCTCCATACTGATTTCCATAGTGGTTGTACTAATTTACAGTCCCACCAACAGTGTAAAAGTGTTCCTTTTTCTCTACATCATTTTTAACATTTATTATCATTCATATTCTTGATGACTGCCATTCTGACTGTAGTGAGATGAAATCTCAGGGTTGTTTTGATTTGCATTTCCCTAATTGCTAATGGTGTTGAACATTTTTTTATGTATTGTTGGCCATTTGTATTTTTTCTTTTGAGAAGTGTCTGTTCAGTTCATTTGTCCATTTATTAATTGGGTTATTTGGTTTTGTTTGTTTTATAGGAACAAAATTTATTCCAACTTAATTATTTGGTGTTTTTTTTTTCATTCAGTGGTGTATTTTTGAGTTCTTTATATATTCTGGATTTTAATCGTCTGTCAGAAGAGTAACTAGCTAATTTCCTCCCATCCTGTAGGTTCTCTCTGCACATTCTTTTTTTTTTTTTTTTTTTTTTTTTTTCTGTGCAGAAGTTTTTAATTCGATGCCATACCATTTATTAACTCTTGGCATTATTTCCTGAACTTTAGGGTTCCTATTGAGAAAGTCATTGCCTGTGCCTAAAAGCTGGGTAGTTGACCCTGTGTTTTCTCCTAGGAGTTGCATAGTTTCTGGTCTAATTCTTAGGTCTTTGATCCATTTTGAGTTGATTTTTGTGCAGGGATATGGATAACCAGTTTTTCTAGCACCATTTTTTAAAAAGACTGTTTTTGGTACCTTTGTCAAGGATCAGACAACTGTATCTGAGTGGGTTTGTTTCTGTGTTTTCATTTCTTATGGGTGAATGCCTAGGAATGGGATTGCTGGGTTATATTGGTAAGTAATACTTACTTTCATAAGAATCTACAAACGAGGTTGAAATTGACTATACTGTTTTGTACTCTAGTAGCAACATATGAGAGTTCTAGTATTTCTAAATCCTTACCAGAATTTATTATTGTGAGATGATGTTGTTTTGGCCTTTCTCATTAGTGGTTTTAATTTTCATTTCCCTAAATGCTAATGGTGCTGAATGCTTTTTCATATGCTTATTTACCATCTGTATATCTTCTTTGGTGAAAATTCATTCTTTAAGCACAATGTTAACTAAAGGTATTTTTATAGATGCACTTTACTGAGTTAAGAAAATTATTTAGTAGAGGTTTTAATGATAAATAGATACAAAATTTTGTCATAGACTTTATTCTGCATCATAGAGATGACCATCTAGTTTTTTGTCTTTAATCTGTAGTATGGTGAGTTACAGTGATTAGTTTTTTGGGGATTTTTTTATACCGAAGATTGAACCTACGGGCATTTAAACACTGAGCCACATTCCCAGCCTTTTAAAAAATATTTTTATTTAAAGACAGGGTCTCACTAAGTTGTTTAGGGCCTTACTAAGTTCTGAGGCTAGCTTTGAACTCACAATTCTCCTGCCTCAGCCTCCTGAGCTACTGGGATTACAGGCGTGCTCCACTGCACCTGGCCAGTGGTTGGTTTTTTTAAATGTTGAATTAACCTCCCATTCTCAGTATAAATTCCACATGGCCATGATGTATTATTCTTCATATATGCTACTGAATTTCAGCTTGTTGGTGATATGTTGAGGATGTCTGTATTCCATGATGAATATTCATCTGTAGTGTTCTTGTAATGTCTTTGTCTGATTTTGGTATCCAGGTTAATCTGGCCTCATAGAATGAGTGTGTCCTCTTCTTGTGTTTTCTGGAAGAATTTATATAGAATTGATAGTACATCTTCCTTAAACGTTTGGAAGAATTTACCAGTAAAGCCAGTGAGTGTCTTCATGTAGGATTATCTCTTTTTTCTTATATGAACTTAAATAATTTATCTCTTTCAAAGGGTCTGTTTCATCTAATTTTCAAATTTATTGGTATAACCTTGTTCCTAATATCATTACTAACCTTTAAATATCCATAGGATCTGTACTGATGTCCTTTTACTCTCTCATTCTTGATGTTAATAAATTTTTTTTCCTGATCAATTTTGTTTCAGGTTTATAAGCTCGTTGATATTTTCAAAGAACTAGCTATTGATTTAATTGACTTTTTCCTGTCATTTTTCTGTTTTCTGTTTCACTCACTTTTCTTATTTTTATGTTTCCTTTCTTCTTTCATTGGTTTTGTTTTGCTCTTCTTTTTCTAGTTTCATAAGGTAGAATCTTAGGTTGTTGATTTAAGTCCTCTTTAATTCTTATAATATAAACCTGTAGAGTTGTAAATTTTCTTCTAAGAAGTTTCTTCAACATAGTGAAAAATATACTTTGACTAGAATTCTTTAAGCTTACTTAAACTTGGTTTTTGGCCCAGAATATGATCTGCCTTGGTTAAAGTACATTTGGAATTGCTGTTGGATAGAGTATTAGGTTTAGCTGGTTGATAAAATTGCTCAAGTCAAATACTGTACTGATTTTCTGTCTTTTCTGTTGATGAGTGATAGACTATAATTAATGGATTTGTCTGTTTCTTCTTGTAGTTCTGCTAGTTTTTACTCTATGTATTTTGAAGCTTTATTATTGAATGACTAAACACTTAGAATGTTGAGGCCTCCAGGTGAACTAACTCCTTTATTTTTATGAATGATTATCTTTCTTCATGTAATACTCTTCATTTTATTTTTCAACTTGCTATAGTTTTTTGTCTCATCTATTCTATATTTACTTTTTCTCTTTTTCTTGATTCTTTTCGATTATTTTTATGATTACATTTTGTCTTTTTTCTTCGTTCTTATTCTGTAGTGTGTAGGTGCGTGTGTGTGCACACATGTGCAATTTGTTTATAGTGTAATCTTTAACTTACCTTCAAGTAATACTGTATCATTTCACATATAAGAACCTTGCAGATGAGTACTTGCTTCTCCCTCCCTGTCTTTACGCTGCTGTTGTCAGAGGTTTTATTTCTACATCATTAGTGTTTTTACTTTAGTTACTTTCTAAAGCAGTGTTTAACTTCCATGCCTTTGACATTTTGAGCCAGGTAGTTCTTCACTGTCATTGGGGAGGGCAGAAGGCCTTCGTGTGCCTTGTAGGATGTCTCTGGATCTCTACACACCCGTTGTATGGTCTCCACCTCATCCCCCATTGTAGCAGTAAAAATGTCTCCACCTATTTGTCATTTACGGGGTATTTCATTCTTGTGTGTAGATCCAGATTTCCAGCAGATATCATTTTCTTCTGCCTCAAGGGTTTCCTTTTACATTTCTTATAAGGGCTAACCTTCTGCTGTTGAATTCTCTTATTTGTGCATCTGAAAATGTTTTAATTTCAATTTAACTTTACAAAGACATTTTTACTGGTCTAGTGGTTGGTTTGGGTTTTTGTTTTTTTAAATCAGTAGTTTAAAGATGATGCTCCACAGTCTTCAGTGTTGTTTCATTCACGGCTTTGCACCCCCACCCCTTTGTTCCTGGTTTTTAATAATTTGATTTTGATGTGCCTCAGTGAAGTTTCTTCATGTTTCTCTTGCTGGCCATTTGTTGAGCTTCTTGTAACTGGGTCCTCTGCCCCATTTATTTTTACTCTCTGTTTAACTCTGGATAATTTCGGAGATGCAAATTACTTGAAAACAGTTTAATTTCTCTGAGCTTGAGTGGGGTTCTCTGATTTCCAGCAATTCACTTCCTCCAACTGGCTCTCCCTCCACCAGTGCTCTTTGCCTGGGAATTCTAACCTCCTGGGCTTCCCTCAGCTCCCAGTTTCTCACCTCAGCACAGGGAGGCCATAGGCCTCCACCTGGGGTTCCTCCTCCTGGCGCTGCAGCATGCAGATTTTCCCCAGGAGTAAGCAGAGCCAGCTTTGTCCCATGACAGTTGTTTCATTTTTTTTCCTGCCCTTTGAAAAGTGGTTTTGAGACCTTTTGTATATTTTTATATACTTTCAGTGTTTTCTATTTTAGTCTAGTGTTGTAGTCATCACCTTATTTTGGTTCAGTGTGGAGGTTCTCCTTAATAACTGATCATTGAATGTATAGATAGTAATTCACAATCGTATTATTTCTCTGACCTCTTCTTCCCCTTCTTTCACTGCCATGAAAAGTAAAATCAGACAAGAAGGATGGGGAAGGCATGTATGAGGCATAATATGTGTTAATCATTCTTCTCCAAATGTAGAAATTGATATAAATTAGCTGGGGTTAGTTTACCTTTTCTTACTATGTCTACAGTCATGAAGAGCAACCAAATTGGAATAGGCAAATCTGAAAGGAAAAAAGTAAGTCAAGTGGGCACAGAGAAGGAAAAATGGGTAGACTCAGCACAAAAGTGTTCTTGCTTTGCAGGTTGTGTGTCGCAGCTCTGTCTGTGAATAACTTCTGTGACAACCGAGAGGCCCTGTATGGTGTATTTGATGGAGACCGCAACGTGGAGGTGCCGTACCTTCTCCAATGTACCATGAGTGACATTTTGGCTGAAGAACTGCAGAAAACAAAAAATGAAGAAGAATACATGGTCAATACATTCATTGTTATGCAAAGGTAAAACGGACTCTGCTGCATGCACTCTTGCTCTTGAAGTGTTTGCCCTTTGGATAGCAAAGTGGTTGCCCAATAATCAGTAACCTCAGGGCACTGCTTTGGACTTTGGGTGCTCAAGATGCTGTCCAATGGTCAAGGAGGGCTTGTGCTCCGGTTTGAGACTGCTTTGTAGGAAGCTGAGTCCATGGCAGGAATGTAGTTTCTCAGTGAATTGGACCTTATGGGCCTGTATTGATTCCAGATTTTCACTGCAACACCCACCCTCCCCAGAATCACATGAGCTCCACAGGCTGTTTAGACCTTCTGGTGTGTGGCCTTCTCTTTGAAATGGGCCATTTCTATCCCCATTTGTTGACCTTTATGGTTTGAGAAGTGTAAAAGCCTTTGTGGAATTAAGGTGGTCAGACTTTAGACCAGGAGTGGAAACGTTCTTTGTTATTTTGCCCCTTACTTGATGTTTAAGGCAGCATTGCTAATCCTCAGTTGCCTGCCACTCCCACCTGCCACACAGCTTCTGCCACACAGCTTCAGTCACTGCAGGTGGTGGGTTGTTGTTTGGGTCCATAGGACTGAAAGGTATAAGTGAAAGCACCCAGAAACAACTTCAGATGCAAAAACTCACGCAAGAGATTTTATTAAGCAAACAGGCAGAGCGTCTCCCTGCAGGAAGAGAGAGAGAAAATGAGAGGAAAAGAGAGAGAGTGAAAGCCAGGAGGAGAGAGCATGAAAGCGAAGAGGAGAGAGAGAGAAAATGGTGGGGGAGCTATTCTTAAGTAGTTCAGTAGTTTGCAGGCTAATAACAGGCCAGTGACTGATGAGAATGTTCACAGACTGACAGTCTGGACCAGTGACTGCTGAGAATGTTCATAGGCTGATGAGTGGACCAGTGACTGCCGATTGTTCACAGGCTGATAGTCTGGACCAATGACTGCCGAGAATGTTCACAGGCTGACGGACAAGTGGGCCAATAGCTGACTAGGATATTCACAGACTGCCAGTCTGGGTTGTAAAATGGTGTGGGGGAGGGAGAATGATAGCAGATCTGATGTCAACAATAAGGACTCCCTCATTCAAAGAATTGCTCATTTAGTCTCTTTAAGGGATTTGTAGGTTGTGCAGGAGTTGCCTGTCTATAAATACTGTACCACAGACTCTTGCTCCTTTGAGACTTCAAGGGATAAGTGTCCTAGTGCTCCAAAGGTCATGGTAATAGTTGATGATCTCTTTTGTTGCTTTTCCTGTCCTCGGATAATCTACCAGAGGAAGTGGTTTTGTCATCAGTGTGTTAGTGTCTGCTTCAGAGGCTGTTCCCAGTAACCTCTGGAGCTGGGTCTGAGTATGAATGGTTCTTCTTGCAGAGACCCATTGTAGGGGTTCTGGAGTGGGTCCCTGCTCCCAGAATCGCCTTATGTGTCAGATTCCCAATGAGTATGAACAGTTAGCCGTTGAACAATGTCAAGAGCTAATACTTAGCAAGCCCTTTATATGTACAGTTATTGTTCCAAATACCGTACATGTGATACATTTTTTCCAGTGAGATAGGTCTGGTTACCTTCTTACTTTACTGTTGAGAAACTGAGGTACAGAGAGATGAAGCAAAGTACCCTAAGAGCTGGTAGGTGGTGCAGCCTGGATTTGGGCTCAAGCAGGAACACTCCAGAGGGTGTTCTAACTACCAGCCACGCTTTTGTTTTACCACCACCTTGTTCTAGGGGGAAAAAAACCGAGAGAGATGTGTCACATGCACATTCACAAGCATGTGCACACACATACATCCTTTGCAACCTCCCAAGAGGTCTGCTCTTTATACACACTCAGGCGCTGAGTAAGAATTAAGAGTCGAGGGCCCCAAACTCTGATTACTAGCTCCACTTTTCACAAATATTTCTGCCTTTAAAAGGAAGAAAGTAGAGCTGCTTTAGAAGGGCATTAAAGCCAAATCTAGTTGTGGATGTTGGGAAATTGGAATGTAGTGACCCAGATTGCAGGCCCATCTCCAGGGCGTTTTGTGTGCCTCTTGTTTTCTTTTTGTTAACAGGGTACAAGATTGCGATGAGCTTTTCAGTCCTTGGGGGAACTGTATGTTCTTTTGTGCCTGATCTAATACATGTGAGTAGGCAGCCCTAGTTTTCATAGCTACTATTACCAATTGCTTCACTTAGATGTGTGATAAGAGCTGACAGTACCTGAGGGTCTGTCTTGCTGAAACAGGGTAGGCTGGTTTTCTTAACTCTTTTGCTGCTGTTCTATGTGGAAACAGCAGAGACCTGGGAGGAGTTACCATTTGTAGGGCTTATAATTGGAGTTCTTTGCGCCTTTTGATTGTCAGAATTTGCAGGTGCTTCATGTGTTCAATAAATCTATGAGTTAATAGTCATAAGTCAAAGAACAGATCATAAGCACTTGGTATTTGATTACCAGGTGGCCTTTTTGTACGCTTTCTAATATAGATATTTCTGATCCAGAAAGTCTTGGCTGTATGTGGCAAAAACAGGAGCAGTTGGATATTTAGGCTCATACCAGGCAGCGTCTTTCAGAAGGGAGAGAGTGGCCAGGTTATTCTGAAGGACATCAGTGTGTAGCATCTTGAGTTCATACCTTCTCTAAGTGATGCCTTCAGTTTTCCCCTCCTGGGAACAGTGAGGAACTGTCAATTTCATGCTGTCTTTGGAGTGTGTGTGCTGGAGGGGCACAGTGATTGACGTGGGGTTAGCAGACGACACGGCAGTCTCAGGACTCCTTCCTTCCAGACCAACTCCTGTGACTTTTAATGAAAAAGTAACACTTTCCCCCCATTTGGAGCAGATGCCTCTCGATGTGGGTGTGATGTCAGGTTCAGGGCCTCTTTTCCTCTGAGAAGTTCAGTGGTTTGTGCTTTGATGAAAGAGGCTGTCAGACTCCCAGGTTCCTTCTCCTTCCTGGCCCTGTCCATTGGTGCAGCCTCCCCATTGAATTAATAAAACTGAGACATGATGGGTTTGAGTTTTCATCCCCCCTTTTTGGATTCCAGGAAACTTGGAACTGCTGGGCAAAAACTTGGAGGTGCTGCTGTCCTTTGTCATATCAAGCATGACCCTGTGGACCCAGGAGGATCCTTCACCTTGACCTCTGCTAATGTGGGCAAGTGCCAAACAGTTCTCTGTCGAAATGGAAAGCCACTGCCTCTGTCCAGATCTTACGTCATGAGCTGTGAAGAAGAGCTAAAGAGAATAAAGCAGCACAAGGCCATTATCACTGAGGTGAGGAGAGAGGGGTCCACCTGATGATCGTGGGAGGAGTGATCAGAAGGTCATGGCAGAAACCATTTAGGGAGCTTTTACCTTCAATGGACTTTTTTGAAGTTGGCTTAAAATTATGATTCTAAATTAAAATTTAAAGTTCTAAATCTGTAGTCTCACAAAGTATATAACCCATGCTATCTACACATACTATCCAGGGAACATGTATATACTACAAGGACTAATGTACAGGTTACCATATCACACAAGGAATAAGGTATAGAATAATGAAAGATTCACCAATCGCCAGGTATGCAGAGTGCTTGATAGGCATTATCCCATTTAGTCCTCATGGCCAGTCTTCAGAGATTCTGATTGAGTGACTCCCGAATCACACTGCTGTTTTCACATCTCAGCTCTGCTGCTTGCAGGCTCTGACCTTTAAACTTACTTTAGCCTTAATTTCCTCCTCTCTACAGTGGGAATTTTAGTGTGTCTGTCCTATCTTACAAGTCTAACATTAACATGTCTGTGTAAATGTTAATGAGTTGTTATTTTGATTCAGATCTCACCCAGGGGAAGTTTTGTCCCCTATAGAACATTGGGTGGTTTATCTAGAGACATTTCTGCTCACAAATGGGCAGAGTGCCATTGGCCCATTGTGTGTAGGGGCTAGGGATGCTGCTCAACATCTTATAATGCACTGGACAGTTCCCACAACAAAGATTTATTTGGCCCCAAAATGGCAATAGTGCTTTTGTTGAGAAACACTAGAGTAAATCTGCATAATAAGGTCATTACTAGTAAAACTTCCAAAATGGGCTCCAGTAGTTCTTTCTGCTCCATCTACTAATTCACCATGAAGTGTCAGTTACCTCTCATTTGCCTGGAAAATGATAGGCAGTACAGCAGATACAAATCTGTTCATAAGAAAGTTCCAGTCTTCTATTGTCAGTAAGACCCATAGAATCATGTGTGATTCAAGGCAGGCTAGTGAAGTTTGTGGTCCAGTAGAGAAAGACTGGGTTTTATTTGTTTTGTTTTTCCCTTCTCCCCTCTCCCACTTTTTTAATTGGTGCGTTCTAGTGGTACATAGTGGAAGGATTTGCAGTATAACAATATAATTTGGCCAGTGTCACTCCCCAGCACTTCCCTGCCCCTTCTCTCCTCCCACCCCTAGGCCCTTTCCTCTACTGATCTCCCTTTGATTTTCATGAGGTCCCACCCTATCATCTTTCTTTTCCTTTTTCCTCTCTAGCTTCCACATGTGAGAGAAAATATAATAACCCTTAAACTTCTGAGTTTGGCTTATTTTGCTTAACATAATAGTCTCAAGTTCCATCCATTTTCCTGAAAATAATATAATTTCATTCTTCTTTATGGCTAAATAAAAGAACTTCAGTGTGTACATATACCACATTTTCTTCATCCATTTTTCTGTTGATGGACACCTAGGCTGGTTCCCTAGGCTGATTTTAGGTAGGCATTGTAAGGGCCATAAGAAAGATGTAGAAATACTGTGGGATTCTGTAGAAATACGGCCGCGTGTGAATTTAGTTCTCTGTCCTCAGAGCAGGGAGGATTAAAAATTGGTAGTAGACACTATGTTAGGAGCAAAGACAGCTAATACTATACAGAACATATTGAATTCAGTGCTTAGCAGTAGGCCCAGCGTGATCAGAAGGGGAGGGTTGCTGCTGGGTGAATCGCAGGCAGTGTGTAGGTTAGCCTTTTTCTCTTGTTTTCTGTGTCTTTTCTCATATCACTTTGGTCTGCATTGCTGAATGCTCAACAATGAGGAGTTTTGATTTCATTTTTCACTTCTGTGCTTGAAGCGTGCCCTCAATGTATGCGCACGTGCACACACACACACACACACACACACACAAATACCTAGAACCATTGGTTCTGATGGGGAGAATTCTAAAGTGTGGGCAAAAGACCAGTGGTGGTTCTTGTCAAATCCACACTCTAGGGACAGATCTGACACTAGAATGGAGTGAGTTTAAACTTACATTTGAAGCTCTGTTTGACTAATTTTACTTCTACGATGCTTAGGGTGGCAAGGTGAGGTTGTGTGAGGAGTCAGGGACAACACCCTAAGAGCAGGCAAGCACCTTGCAAAGCCCAAGTAAAGGCAGGTGGTAGAGTTGGAAAGGAAGAACTGTTCTCTGGAAGAAAAACCTGTTCATTCTAGACACACACTAAAAATTCCATTTCATAATGAATCCTTCTCTGGAAAGACGTATTAAAACTAGGGTCATGAGGAGGCATGTCATGGGCCTGAGAACCTGAAAAAACTGAGCAGGTACATGTAGTAAACAAATGTAAAGGTCTTTTTGCTGGCACATGGTGTGGAACTTTGGCTGCTGCTTTAAATGGCATGAGTTCAGCTGAACTAAATCTGGGAGACTCTTTGCCTTCCCCATTTGCCAACAGGAAGTCAAGTTCAAGGAAATAATAATTGGCACTTCTTCTTTGGCATCTGCCTCTCCAAACAAGCATTCTGACCCAGCTAGTCACACAAGGTTTCCTCCCCCGTCAGGAGCTCTCAGCGTCTGTCTCCTCTCCGGGCCCTTCCAGCACCTCCCACTCGTGCTGCCTGTACTAGCGGGAGGAGCGGAAGGTGAACCCTGCCTGGCTCCTGTGTGTTTCTCAGGACTGCTTACCTCACAGAGGCTCCTCCTTCTCAGGAGGAGCTGGCCAGCACACTTGCTGGAGGTAAGACAGTCTTGCCACCTAGTGCGAATGTGGCAAAGAGAAGAGCTGAGGTATGCTGCCCCTTCCCTGCCAGGCCTGCACGCCTTACAGGGTGAGCAGACCTTCTTCCCTTTGTGGCCACGCAGCACTCTCCCTGTTGTGCTCCAGTCAGGGGACCCGTGGGGACACTGCAGAGTGCCACGGGTGCCTTGTGTTCACTCTGGGACCCTTCTTCTTCCAGGATGGCAAGGTGAACGGAGTGACCGAGTCCACACGCATCCTGGGCTACACCTTCCTCCACCCCAGTGTGGTGCCTCGCCCCCACGTGCAGTCCGTTCTCCTCACCCCCCAGGACGAGTTCTTCATCCTGGGAAGCAAAGGGCTGTGGGACAGCCTGTCCGTTGAGGAGGCCGTGGAGGCTGTGCGCAACGTGCCCGATGCCCTGGCGGCTGCCAAGAAGCTGTGCACTCTGGCCCAGAGCTACGGCTGCCACGATAGCATCAGTGCCGTGGTGGTGCAGCTCAGCGTCACGGAGGACAGCTTCTGCTGCTGCGAGCTCAGTGCCGGAGGAAGCGTGCCTCCGCCCAGCCCCGGCATCTTCCCTCCCTCCGTCAACATGGTGATCAAGGACCGGCCCTCGGATGGGCTCGGCGTGCCGTCTTCCAGCAGTGGCATGGCGTCTGAGATCAGCAGTGAGCTCTCCACTTCCGAGATGAGCAGCGAGGTGGGCTCCACGGCCTCTGATGAGCCCCCGTCCGGAGCCCTGAACGAGAGCAGCCCTGCCTACCCCAGCGAGCAGCGCTGCATGCTCCACCCAGTCTGTCTGTCCAACTCCTTCCAGCGCCAGCTGTCCAGCGCCACTTTCTCTAGCGCCTTCTCTGACAACGGGCTTGACAGTGATGATGAGGAGCCCATCGAGGGTGTTTTCACCAATGGCAGCCGGGTGGAGGTGGAAGTGGACATCCACTGCAGCCGGGCCAAGGAGAAGGAGAAACAGCAGCACCTGCCGCAGGCACCGGCCGAGGCCAGCGACGAGGGCATTGTCACCAGTGCCAACGAAGACGAGCCAGGTCTGCCCAGGAAGGTGGACTTCTCTGCTGTCGGGACCATCGGGCGCCGCAGGGCCAATGGCTCGGTAGCGCCCCAAGAAAGGAGCCACAACGTGATAGAGGTTGCTGCAGACGCACCTCTCCGAAAGCCCGGAGGCTATTTTGCTGCCCCAGCGCAGCCAGATCCTGATGACCAGTTTATCATACCACCAGAGCTGGAAGAGGAGGTCAAAGAAATCATGAAACATCACCAGGAACAGCAGCAGCCGCCGCAGCGGCAGTTTCAGATGGACCAGCTGCCAGACTGTTATGACACGCCGTTATGACCCCGTCTGAATACTGTTTTAAAAATAAACTAACCAGGAAAGACAGTTGCAAGAGTCTCCCAGGCTCACATTAAACCAGGGGTTTTACTCCATGTCCTTCTTCCAGACACTGTTCCCAACCTGTCTTTGCAGCTAATCTGTAGATTATTTTCCTGTTTTTTTTTTTAATGATTACTTTTCTTCTAGTGATGCTTTATCAATATGATTTAAATTTGTTAACTTCTTTCCCTAACATATCAGATGTGTAAAGACAAAGAACAAAAGGTTTAATATATTACAGAGAAACAGTTAATGATAATGTAATATTTTTTAAAAATGGCTTTTTGTTGTTTGTTTGGAAGGCAGGGCAGGTTGCCATTGCTAAATGATTTAATAATATTATAATTCTGTATTTCTTTGGGGGGAAAAGGCTTTTTTTTTTTTTTGTCTTGAAAATGATAGACATTTGTAGAATATGGAGACTAACTCCTAGGAGTTGCTTTACTCTGTCAGGTGACTTAAGTCACTGGGATTCACTAATTTTCTCTGAGAGAACAGTTGATTGAGAAATTTCTATTGTAAATAGCTCAGTGTTATATAGTGATGCTTAAAATGTTTTGTAGTCTTGGCATAAGGACACAACCTAAATAACTGACACCTCCCCCTCCGGCCAGCGCCCCCTGCTCAGCCCCGCACACACCTGCAGTGCAGTGCGGAGGCCAGGCTGCTGGTGCGCTGCTGCTCACATAAGGTGGCTCTGAGGTCACTGGATGAGCCCGCACCCAGGGACCCTGAACCCGTTTCCCTGCTCTCCCAGCCCCAGCCCTTGACTTTTGCAGACACTTTTTAATGGTGTTCCTTACTTACTGCTGCCACAACCAGCATGACTGTATAGAGTTCCCCTAGACCACTCACACACCCAGAGTTATATGAAGACAGAATGCGCAAATGGACATGTCATAATTTTTGTTATAATAAACACAAAATTTACAAGTTTGGACCCATCTGCTTTTGTCTTAGCAGCCAGATGTGTCTTGCAGATTATCACACCAGCTTGGGTTTGAAACAAATGGATGAAATGTTGAATATTACTGACTTGGATTTTTTTTTTTTTTTTTTTTTGTGGAAATACACCCAATGAATTTACACCCAATGAATTTAACTACAATGAATGAGGCAGTGAGATTGACCTTATGGCTAGAAGTGTCAATAGCTGGTCTTACGGTGTCTGTTTCTTCATATTATGCAGGGTAGACATTAAAGAGGGAATAGGCGGAGGTTGTATAGAGAAGAGACCTGGGACAGTTCTCCTCCCACAAAGCCAAGTTTCCTTTCACTCCTCCTCAAGGCCCCTAGTCATATGAACAAGTTGAAGATAAAGAGCAGGTTGGCTCATTCTTCGCCATTAAGGAAATAATGATGGCACATCAGTTGTCCTCAGGGAACCCCATGTTCCTAGCTGACTTGTCAGGCACACTGACAGACTGTGGGTCTCCTGTCCCCCACTTGTACCCTTCCTGTCCCTATTCTACGCTGACTCTTGCCTTCTCTGTTTCACATGGACCAACTTCCCATGTCTCCTCAGATCTTCCCTGAATGGTACTGGCTAGTACCAGTTTCGTAACTTGCAGACTCAATGCTGGGCTCTCCACCTCTTACTCAATGGTCAGTGGACTGGCCTTGTCTTGGTAATGATTTCATTTCTGTTTCAAACTACTTGTACATGGTATCTGCTGGAAACCACTAAGGCCACAGAAGAGTTGGCTCATCTCAGCCTGGTGAGACCCAGTCACCCAAATATAAACAGACCTCTGCCTGAGCCAATGGCTGAGCCCTCTCAGGACCCTGCCCCAGCTCCACCCACTCCTTTCCTCAGTCCTTGTCCACTGCACATATCAGAGCAGATGTGTGAGGCTTCAGGTTTTCCCACCAGTGCCTTATTCCCTGTGGGACATCTGAGCTGGCTGTGTAACTTCCTCAGTACTTAGATCCCCCTCTGGGAAGGATGTAACTGTCACCTTTTTGTTGCCATTAGAGTCTGGCTAAGTTACCCAGGCTGGCCGCCAGCTCACAATTCTGCCTCTGCATTCTCAGTAGCTGGGAGGAGCAGACCCAGGCCAACAGTGTGACTCTGCCCCTGCTGTCCACTTCCGGAGGAGTCAGAACCTGCTGAGTGTGGCTAACTGAGCCAAGACGTACTTCAGAATTTCCCCATGGGTCCAGCAGCCATTACCATGCCCAAGGGCAGCCACCAGGACCAGCATGTCTCATGGACTTGTCTCATTTCCTGGCTTGTGTAGCTGATGTAGAAGAAGGGGCAGGAGGTTCAGAGCTGGCATCTTCATGAATCCGCCCCGGTTCCTTCAGCACTTATCTCTACGTCCAGTGCATCATTAAGCCACCTTGTGCACACAGTACCTAGACGGTACTATGGAGAGGAAGGCTAAGACTTCACCCCTGTGGGAACTTG
Source organism: Sciurus carolinensis (assembly GCF_902686445.1). Lineage (NCBI taxonomy): Eukaryota > Metazoa > Chordata > Mammalia > Rodentia > Sciuridae > Sciurus > Sciurus carolinensis. The sequence continues at coordinate 68,575,539 of NC_062227.1, forward strand.
GGGTTCACAGGACAGGAAGATAGAAGGTCACTTCATTGAGCACAGGTGGAATGACCAGAGGCCTAGATGGGGTTCCATGCTCTTGCACGGGAGCCTCCCCCATCATTTTCTGAGGATTTTTCATTTCTGTTCACACAAATCATCTAGTAGTATGTGTAGAGCTGCTTAAAAACTGAAGTGGGTTTTGAATATTAAAGTACTTCATATTTGAGTGTCTGAAGCCACGGTATGTATCTACAGGTGGGTCTTGGGGAGAAGGGCCTCACTGCCTGCTGTATTCCTGGCTTCCTGCAGATGATGGGAAAGGTTTAGAGGGGAGAAGAGGAGGAAGAGGTCAGGGCAGAAATGTAACAGCTCTCAGAGGTTTGTAACTTTGCTGGTAAAAGATCCCAGGTTGAGGGTCCTGGAAGCTGGTTGGTGTTGGATCTGCCATGTGCCACCAAGCCTCCCGCCCTCAGCCACCACTGGAGTACTGGCTCTGGTGAGGGTGTCCAGGACCAGTCTTTGGGCCCAGAGACCCAACCTGGCCAACCTGATTTCTCCTGATTGCTTTTGTGATAGCGCCACCTGCTGGGGGATTCAACTTCGGGTGGAAATGGGCTGCACTGAGCTCTACCTCAACTCTCCTGTGAGAACAAAGTTGATGTTTCTTACTGTTTTCCTAGACATGTGATAGGAAGGAATCTGACTACTATTAAGTGTGGAAGAGAAGTTTGTTAAGTCAGTGTTCACTGCACTTGTGGCAGTCTCCGCTTTGTAAGGTTCTATGATTGGTGAAACTGATTCCTGTCACTGTTTCCCATGAGAAATTAACACGCAGAAATATCAAGAGGTGCAACCAGAGTCATGGTAAGTATCTCCAACACCATCCAGTTCCCAGTTTCCCACATCTGCCCCTCAGCCACTGGTTAAAAGACAAAACAAAAAACATGCGTACAATGCTTTGGACCTTATGGAGTAACATTTAATAACACCACTGCAGCCAGGGCGTTGGGGGAGAAAGGGAATCATTCACATTCGATGAGGCTGCTGACTCATCAGAGTCTTCAGAATTCCTCCCTGACACATCAGAAGGCAGAATCTCAATATTTAAAGTTTGAGCGTTGTGGTGTCTGATCTGTCTACCTCCCCAGCAATCATTAGGTGATGTATTTGAAGTAATTAATAAATAGTGAATATTTATTTAAGTGTAAGTTTATTGTTACAAACAAAAACCTGAGGGTGGTCAGAAAACAATTGGAGCACAGCAAAAGTACTTTTTAAATGGAAAATTCTCAGAGAAACAGCTCTTGGAGGAAAAGATTAGGTATGGTAGAAAAGGTAGACTTTTCTCATTTCTTGCCATTGAATCTTGAATTTTCTTTGCATTCACCTTTCTAACTCACATGCTGTGCAAATGAACATAGGCAAACTTTGTTTTCATTATTGTCATTGATCTGTCATGAGCTGACTGTTATTGCTGTGTATTTTTTTTTCTCCTAATCTCCATGCCACCAAATACGGAAAGCTGAATAAAGTTCAGACCAAGTCTGTTAAACACATTGCCCTGGTCAGTAGAAGCAGGAACTATGTCTGGCAGTCGAAGCTCTGGGCTAGTGGTAGGAGGCAGGCTGACTGCTAACCACTTTCCTAATTCACCAGAAACTCATCCTGCAGTGTCAGGAAGCACTGGATCTCAGCTCTGGTCACCAGCACTGGGTCTGCAATGCCTGGATTGGGGGCGAGGACAGCTGTGCTGACCTTGAGAGGTCTTGAGGGTCTGAGCCAGCCACACAATGTCGGAAGCCAGATGGAGCCCCTACAGATTGTCCCCTCCATCCTAGAAGACTTGGGTGAATGCTTGTCAGGAGGAAGTGGGCAAATGGTCCCTAAGGCTGCCCTCTGTGATCTGGGTTTGTGAAATGCAGCTTCAACATCCCCTGCCTGGAATTAAAGGACCTGTGACTTGGGTTCATCTGCCCCTTTGTTTCACTCTGAGACAGAACACAATGCTCTACACTGAAGGGGCAAACAACAGGACTCCTGGAGAATCCTCATCTGCTTGACTGGATGGCTGCTCTTGTTCAGTAAGGCTGGCTCCATACTGAAATCACTTACTTTCTAGGCATTGTCATTTCTTCAGTCTTATTCTCATAAACTTGTACTTTCCTCTAATTGAGAGGAAGTCACAGTGGCAACTGAGATGGTTTCCTCAAGCGTTACACCTCCAGACCTTGACCTGAGCTCGTCGACAGTCACTTGCTTTTCTGAGTCTTTAAGAAAAGTGGTCCCCAGTTAACATTCGGAGGTTTTGTTTTTTGTTTTTGTTTTTACCAGGGATTTTACCCAGGGGTCTTTACCCCTGAGCCACATCCCTGACCCTTTTTAATATTTTATTTAGAGACAAGTTCTCACTGAGTTGCTGAAGGTCTCACTAAGTTGCTGAGGCTGACCTCGAACTTGTGATCCCATCTCAGCCTCCCAAGTTGCTGGAATTACAGGCATGCACCACCGTACTTGGCTAACATATGGAGAGTCTTAAGCCAATTTCCTCTTAATAGAAATTGCCTTGTGAGCCAGGAATAAGTCAAGCACACAAAATGAATGTCTTGTCTTTGCCTTATGATCTATAATGCCTTTAACAAGCTACTAGAGCCCCTCAGGAGGATAAATAGCTTACTTAAGTGGGTGTCACATACTGACACCTCAGCACCGGGAGCAGTGTGTCCCCAGAACCTCCGTCCCCCATAGGCCATCAGGACTTTTTCCCAAAATGTCTTCAGGCTGCCTACAATGTAATTTGCATATAATCTACATATAGTTTTCATGTAAACACTTTTGTGAGTCCATCCTCTGCTTTTCAAAGTTAAATTCCGTCCTCATAGTCCTTAGATGACAACGTGTGGGGTTTTTCCTGCTCCTCCTCCATTCTGGGCACATATCCTAAGGGGGAGATGGGGTGTTGGGAAAGAGGGCAGCTGGTGGAAATGGCGAAGACCACAGAAGGCCACCTTTGTCTGCATTTCATTCTAGTCTGAACAACACAGGTGGACAGGATCCTAAGAGGGCACCTGGTTCCTGCGTTGTCCTGCTGTGTGGCTTTTTGGGTTTTTCTTTTGGTGCTCCAACGATGGAGGCTCCTCACCCGCCGGGTAAGCTGCTGGCCCCTCCAGTGAATCAATCGGTGGAGCCCCCACTCTGTGCGAAAGTGCCACAGTGGGTGCTGGCAGGGCAGAGCACATGAAGAGGACCCAAAGAGGAGCACTGAAGTGCGTTTTTAGAGATGACGATTTACTGGAGAGACCCATGTAGCTGAGGGATGCAGAGGAGTGAAAGAACGTGGGCTAAGGAGTGGGGCCCTCCACCCGGGGAGGCTCTGCACCAAGGATACAGGAGGAGAGGGACAGTCCTGCGTCACAGAGCTCACCGAGAGGCAGACTCCTAGGGCAAAGAGGGGCAGAAGGACGGCTGCTGCCCTGTCCACCAGGCACCGTCAAAGCCATTCCACAGCTGCTGTTCTTGGACAGGTGGCATCAGATTTCGCTCACCTTTCCACTCCTGGGGCAGGTGGATGCAGCCCACCTCGCCTCGCAGGCCCGAGACCCCTCCGCTTACCCAGATGTTCTCAGCCTGGGCCACTCTTCCCTTGGCCTCTTGGGGTGAGGAAGGGAGGGTGCTGGGAGTTGAGCAAGCCCCTCTGATGGTCTGACATCCAACCGCTGCGAGGCCCTGGTGCAGTGAAGATGGCTGATGTTCCCTTCAGCCCCACTCCTTCTAGAAGCATCCTTGAAATCTCCAGCCGCTTGTCATTGAGATAGGCCAGGCTTCTGTCCCCTTTGCTGTGTCTACCTGGGCTGTGGAGGGGACTTGCAGCCTGGAGTCCGGGAGGCCCCCTCTTCACCTGCTCCTGGGCGCCTCCTCCCTTTCCTCACAGCAGGGAAGCCTTGCTTGGGCCTGGCCCCTCTCACAGCAGCTGATCTGCCATCCACAGGGAAATGCACCTGCGCTTACCAGCTCCACCCACGTCCCTCCCTCCTGCCCTCCTGCTCAGGAAGAGGAGCATCCTCTTCATCCTCCTGCTGTTTCTGGGACCACCTGCCGTTCTGTCCAGGCACTTCTCGTCACCTGCAGGTATTGCAGGGCCCCTTCCATTTCAAACCAAAATTCTTCCCTGGGCCTGGGTTTGCACGTCTCAGGACCGTGCCTCCAGCCCCTGGCCCCCTCGTGCCTGGGCTCCTGGCTCCACCTGCTCTCCCAGTGCCCTGTGGCCCTATTCAGAGGTTGGTGGCATGAGCCACAGTCACCATTCCCTTCTCAAGCTCTGGAAGCCATTCCTTCTGTCAGCCTTTGATCTGGATTCCAACTGCTGCCACGAGGGTGGTGGCCCAACCCCTGCCCTTGGTCTCTCCTCCCTCCCAAGCAGGCTCACACTGGGTCACCTGGCCTTGCCCCCACACTCTCCTTGATCTCAGGCACCACCAACCCAGTGTGTCCAAAGCCCCGCCCTCCTGCAAGCCCAGTGCTGGGGACCAGTGTCACCTCCTGCTTCATCCCCACCTCCTCTCATCTGTCACCAAGTCCTGCCAACCCTATCCCTGCGCCCCCACACACTGGGAGTCCTGCGTTTGCTGCTAACTTGATTGTCACTGACTGGGGGGATCTCCTTCCGGGCCACCTTCACTTCAGTTGCTTTTCACTCCAGTTCTGTCCTCCACTCAGCTGCGGAGAAAATCTGCCTAAAGCGCGGATTGACCCCAGCTCCCTGCCCCTCTCCTAATGGGAGATGCTTATTCTTCCATCCGGATAGAAATGCACATCTTCAGCCCGGCATGCAAAGCTCCCCCGCTCCCCTGCTCCCCTGACCACCTTCCCAGGGCAGCATGCTCCCCCCGAGGGCACCCGCTGGCACCGGTCTGCCCAGGACTTCCCTGGTTCTAGCTCTGAAGCTCCGGCTCACTTCCCCACCCTGTTCCAACTGTCCCCAGACACGCGCAGTTCCCACGTGGACCAGCCCTTCCTTCTGCGGCTGTTTTCCGCTCTTTCCCAGAGCCTTTCGCTTTGACTTGTATCCAAGGTATACCTGGAACTCACCTTCAAAGTCCCAGGTGAGCAGGGCCAGGGAAGCAGGCCCCTCCCTACTGCCCTCCCCCGCCCCTCGGGGCTCCCTGTCCTCAGAGGCAGTGGCTCTGGTCTGGGCTGGCCTTGGCAGCTTTCCTCCTCAGCCACACAAGGCGTTCTTGCCAGCTCTTGGTGTTTCGTTTCTGCACTTATCAACTTCCTTCTAGGGAACAGGAGAGTTTTGCTCTCCCTCAGCCCTCCTCTCCTGGCGCCATGTACACACACCTTATCTCCCAACCTCCTGGCGTTGTTAAATCATTGTTTTGTAGATCAACACTTAGAGTCTATAGGGCTGTAATTGTGGAACTAAGACCAGAGTGGAGTGTGTTGTGCGTCCTGATCGTATTCCTTTCTGGCACAGGGCCGGGGGGCGCTGGCCGACAGGGCTATAGCTGTTGGAATGCAAGATCCTGCTGCGGAGCTGGGTGGTGGCAGAGGACTCAGGGACCACGTGTGGAGCTCAGCCATCTGGGAGGAGAGGGTGAGAAGGACCTGAGAGGGAGGCCAAGGCCAGGGAATATTAGAATGTTAGTATTCGGAATCCAGCAAGGACAGAGTGCCAAGCACTGAGGTGGGGAGAGGAGTCAGACCAAACATTCAAGGTGGTCAGACCATGACTGGAGAGTTTTCTACTGTAAGACCCAGCAGAATTCTTGCTAATACTGGACGAAATGGGCCAAGGCAGAGCCCAAGATCAGGGCATAGGCAGAAAGAGGACTCGGGAGACAGACTCAAGTCTGGTCAAAGGACACAGTCTTTGTCCTGCTGACCCCAAAGGGGATTTGGACAAGTCCCTGAAGCTCTGTGGACCGTAGTTTGCAAGGGAAAGCTTTGGACACATGGACCTTGGGTCATTTCCAGCTGTGATTCATGGCTGGCTCATAGAGCAGCACCATTGCCCAGGGCAGAGTTCCGGGGACAGGTGTCCATGGTGAATTAGTCCTCTGAACATGAGTCCGAGGAGAGTGGAGCCGTCTTCCATTACATTTAACTCCCTGTTTCTCCAGAGGGCTTTCACCTTGAAGTCAGTATTTTGAGTGGTGGACCTTTGCATTCTGAATGGATGAGATTTGACTAATTTTAAAAGGAATAGAAAGAGACTTTTTTTAAGTCTCTGGATCTGTTACCAGTGATAGATCTGTATTGTCTCTGCCCCAGTGACATCCATGAAAAAAGAGTCTCCCCAAGGAATCATGTGGGGAAGGCATTGGTCTGTACTGGGGGAGAATCCAGGGCATCACAAAGCAGAGTACAGAGCATCTTGGTGAGGTCTCTAGTTCACTGGGGAAGGAAGGCTCTGTCCATCAGAACGTGATTTATGGGTAGGGTGTTGCTTTTTTATAGAAGGGGGAAATACAACTTTAAGTCTCGAGTACGAACCATATTTGGGAAGGTCATGGGGTCTTCTGCTACACTCTGTGGCACTTTGTTCAGGAGGAAAGGGGTCACAGCCAGCCCTCCAGGAGGCAGTGGACAAGTTTACACAAAGTTTTTGAGACTTCATATAGGTTGGTTATCGCCTTCTCGTATTTGGTTATGGTTATTCATTCAAATCTCTAGAAAGTTTTTTATTAATGGAAACAATAGGAAAATATCTTCTTTAAGGATTTTGGTCCAGCCTATTAAACATTCTTTTCTCTTTCTGAGATTCCAAGTGGGCACATCTTCTAAGCTTCATGGGAGAGACTTGCCTTTCTAATATTAGTCTTTCAGGGGCTCCCACTGTATTTGGCACATGGTAAGCTTCTAACATTTTTATTTTATTATTTTATTTTAATGAGTTAGTTTGTTATTTTGGCAGTGCTGGGGAATGGAAGGCATGGCCTTGTGCTTGCCCGGCGAGCACCCTGCCACTGAGCTACGTTCCCAGCTCAACATCATTTTATGTGTAAGAGAAGATACCAACTTTACAAGCACCATGGCCCCTGGGGTTTTTAGTTGGTGCCATTCTTTTTATCACTAGGTGTGACTAACTGTCTTTGCAAGAATGCTGGAAAAGGATCAAAGCCTTCTCTTGTCCCAGAAGCTAAGGACATATCTTAAAATATAGCCAACAACACTCTTCCTGACTAAACATGAATGCATGCCCAAACATTGAAACAAACAGGAGAAAAGTTGGCTCATGACCTCACAATCCAGATATCAACTCGTCAACATTATTTTATTTTCTTCCTACTTTTTTGCTAAGTCCCACGTTTAAATAGTGATTATGATTTTTCTGTGCTCAATATACTTTATAAAATTTATTTTTGAGTACCTTCCTTTTTCCTTAAAAATTCTTAGTAAACACTCTTAAACTGCATAATATTCAGTCAAGTAAAGTACCATGATTTATTTAAATATATCAATAATGTTGACCATCTGGGAGGTTTTCAGCTTTTTGCTTCTGTAAATAACACGGCATTGAACATCTTACCCTGAGCAGGGTTTGTGAGCAATTGGAGTTAGAGGTGGGAAGCTTAGGCTGTTCAGTCTGCAGGTAGGAGGGCGTGGCCTTGGCGCCTAGATGCCAGGCTGGCTGCAGCTCTGGTACAGGAAGGGTAGGCAGGTCTGGGGCAGTGGCACCTGAGGGAGGAGAGTGGTGAGGTCGAGGCATTGCCCCACAGGGAAGGGTAATAAAAACCTGCTCTATTCCCACCCCCACCCCCAGGAGAAAAAGAAAGTTTAGTAAGGAGAAAAATTCTGATATAGGCTTGGACTCATTTTTAAAGGGTTAAACATCTCAGCTTTGAGAAACAAAATCAAGTTTTTTTTTCATCTCTGCAAAATGTTCTCTTAGAGGTGGTACAGTGAGCAGATTCCAGTGGCGTGGTTTATGAACTCCTAAAGATGGAACTCTCACAGCTGCAATTTCATGGTAGGATTTTAAATGCCAAAACGAGTTCCAAATAGGGAATAGTTTGTAAACCTAGGACATTGGTGTTCACCTTGAGCCCAGCTTGGCATACAGTATTTTTGTTTCTCAAAGACTTCACAGTGTAGCAGAGGAAAAGTCATTTAAAGAATAGGAGCAGGGGTCCTGGAGCAGACAGCCCTCACTTCAAATCCTGGTTCTGTGCCTGACAGGTGACTGCCTACCGTCTGAGTGTTCTCATCTCCCCAAAAGTCCTGTTTTGAAACCTGATCATTGATGTCATGTTATTTGGAGGTGATTAGGCCACAAGGACTCTTTTAAAAACAAAGAAAACAAAAAAGAGATTCCAGGGCTGGGGAGATAGCTCAGCTGGTAGAGTGCTTGCCTTGCAAGCACAAGACCCTGAGTTCGATCCCCAGTACCGCAAAAAAAAAAAAAAAAAAAAAAAAAAAAGAAATTCCAGAGAGCAGGCTTGCCCCTTCCACTATGGGAGGACATAGTGAGAAGCTGTAATCTATAAAATAGATTGTGGGCCCGGTGAATCTGTTGGCACCTTCATCTTGAACTTCTAGTCTCCAGAGCTGTGGGAAGTCAACGCCTGTTGTTTATGAACCACTCAGGCTTTGGTATTTTGCTATAGACTAAGACCTTAGCAATTTCACCTTCTAGTGCTTTAGTGACTGTTAACTGGGATTTCTAACAGTGGTTGGGTTTAATGAGATGATGTGTGATGTCACTGGCATAGGCCTGACTCTTGGGAAGGGCTTAATTTCAAAGTGTCTCTTAGGTGCAGAAAAAGCAGCCACCCAGGTCAGGAACAGAGAGGGCTTCACAAAGGGGTGCTCTCTGCAGGTGTCAGAGGATGTTTGGGAAGCGGCCCATGGAGAAGTGGCAAGCCCAACAGGGAGCTGTGTTCTTAGGCCTGAGGAGTTTGGATGCTAGTAAGAAGTTCAAGGTCTGGCCAGTATGGTGGCACACATGTCTGTAATCCCAGCAGCTTAGGAGACTAAGGCAGGAGGATCACGAGTTCAAAGTTGTTCCCTCAGCAACTTAGGGAGGCCCTAAGCAACTCAGCAAGATCTTGTCTCTATATAAAATATTTAAAAAATGGCTGGGGATGTGGCTCAGTGGTTGAGCACCTCTGGGTTCAATCCCTGATTCCAAAAACAAACAAACAAACAAAGTTCAAGGTCTGATTCTTACTCGCTTCTGCTGATCATTCTGCATTTCTGACATCTTCTGCTTAGATCACACATGAGAAAGAGTGAGCATTGTCCTGACTCTTTAAAACGAATTATTCTTCTAAGAATCATGGATGATTAGAGCTTACCAAACGCTTTCTAGGCAAACAGCAAGAGGAAAATACCTTCTATTTTTCTTCAGTGTTGAATTTGGTATTGTTCAAGTAGTCTGGCATTAACTGGGACTCTGCTGGTGGCTAGTGTGTCCTATCTACTTTTCCTATCATGCACACGGTGGCCACCCTCTATCCACGGTATCTCTGGGTGTCCAGTGGGCATTGCAATCTCATCCCGTCCAGAACAGAGCTTCTGGATTTCTGTCCCATATTGCCTTTCTCATGACAAAAATGTTGCCATCTCCCACCCATTCGCTCCAACCCAAACCATAAGAAACATCTGTGATTCCTCTCTTGTCCTTACCACGCCACCCAGTTGACCCACCAGCTGGTCCTGATTAATCTTTGAGCAACATCCCAAACCACCCACTTCTTTCTGTCTTCACTGCTTGCCTCACCGGCCATTCTCTCCCATGTGGGCTCCTGTAGGAGGTCCCTTTGTGGCCCACCCCCATCTATTTTCCACCCTATCATTTTAAAATGCAAAAGACCATGCTGGGTTCCTGAGGAGAGGTCTCCCGTGGTCCATCATTTTAGAATGAAACCCAAACTCCTCATCAGGGCTAGACGGTCCCATGACCCACCACCCTCCCCGTGCACAGGACTTCATACTCTCCCCTCACTCACACCCTTTGGCCAGGGGTTCTTAAACTGAGCACTGGTGACATTTTGGTCTAGTTTATTCTCTACTGCGAGCTCCTGTCCTGTGTATCAGAAGACGTTGGCACCATCTCTACACCCACCCCCCACTAGCTGACAGTAGCATCTTCCCACACTTGGAACAACAAAAATGAGTGTCTGGAGACATTGCTAAATGTCCCTTGGGGGGCAGTCACCCTGGCTGCCTGCTGTGCGTCTAGTCCTCTGGCTTCTTTGCTGTTGAGCAGGCCAAGCTTCCTTCGCACTTAGACCTGTGTGGTTGTACTCACCTGCCTGACGCTCTTCCTGAGGGACTCCTGATGACTGCTCCTCCCTTCTGACCCCTGCCCAGGTGTTTCTCCTCAGAGGGGTCCTCTCTGGCCACCCCAAGGCACCCCTTCCAGTTGCCCTGTCCGCACTATTGCCTTGTAATTTCTGTATGCCCCACTAGTAGCCAAAGTGGTCTTGATTATCTATTTGCCCACTGTCTACATTTGGTTTATAAGCTTCACATGAGTCTTGTCTGCCTGAAATGTCCCACAAGCAGTGACAAGCAACAAATGTCCAGCGGAAACATAACTAACTTCCTTTTCCTTTCCTGAAACTGCTGGGAGGGTGGGGAGGGGGAATATGAGGGCACCACAAATAAGTTCAGGACCATGGCAGTCACGCACGGCAGATGGCCTCTGTCAGCAATGGAGCAGGTGAAGAGGGTCTCACCTGGTGACACTGTAACAGCTTGGTTGTCCTAAGTGTGTTCTATGGTGTTCACACGACAAATTGACCCCACGTCACATTTCTCAGAATGAGCCTCCTGTTAGATGATATTTGAGAAAGTCTCTGGGGCCCGGTGTGGGTGCTTACTTGGTTTTGGTGCCATCTTTTGGCCTCAGCTATTTTAACCTGATGAACTAAGTGCTGGGTGTCTCAGATGAGGGGTCCTCAGACCCAGTCTTCTGACTGAGCAGGTTCCACACAGCCCTCTTGGCTGTGGCAAAGGGGCCACTTCCGGGACACCTGAGCAGAAGTGCAGGGAACCTAGTCCGGCCTTGGTGGGTGATTGCAGGGAGCCTGGATGTTACATCTGGTGTGGGAAGCCAAGGCATGGAGCGTGGGGTGCTCCCGAGAGCGGCAGGCCCGGCTCCACCGCCTGACCTGCTTCCTTCTCCTGAGTCTCATGTGATGTGGCTCTGCACGGCCTCCAACCCAAACTCTGGACTCGTCTCTTTGCCAAATGCTGAGACCAGTTCTGTCTCCTTCTGACCTCTGAGGCCGCTGATTCAGTGAGTCCCTTTTATCCTCGTTGTCTCCTCTGCTCTTGCTCTTGGCAGGCTTCCTTGTGGAAATAAAATCCTTTGCAAGATTAATATTAACCACAAAGGACATGTTTTCCTACTTTGTTTTTTTTTTTTTAACATCTCATTTTTTGATCTCAATGGATCTGGCTTGTTGCAACTACAATACATCACAATTAAATCTTAGAGGCAGGAGCTGAGGGGGAGAAGCAATACTGACAGAATTTATGTCAAATATTGAAGTCTGCAACATAAAAATGAATCAGGTTATTTCCTATAGACTTGCAGCTGCTCAAAACAGTACACTCTCTGCCAGCAGAAGCATGTGCGGGCCATGACGCATGCCCAGCCGACTTGAGCTAAGAATTCAGGAAGCTCTGTGGCTTTTGTCCCTAGGCATGGGGGAGACTTAAGCAGGAGTCTATGGTTCTCTCTGCAGCAGCATCTGTGCATAGCCAAGGCTGGGCCACCGGGTGTCCTGGGACTTGTGAGAATTTGTCATTTTTAAGGCTCTGTGGCAAACCGGATGTTGGGGCACAGTCTGTTTCCACAGCAATTCCACTGGGTAGATCTTGGGGACAATGCTGAGGAAATAATTTAGAAAAGGAACTAGAGAATTACTATTTGAAGGCAAGATTCCAGAGTATTCTACCAAAGACTGATTAAATTCCCTCCCTCCCTACCTTACACACACACACACACACACACACACACACACACACACACACACTCTTACACTCTCTAGATGTCCTCATTCAAACTCGGCTCTAAGGGTTTTGAAAACTTGGTGGAATATACTGGATTATAAAAACTGCCAGAAGACTTTTCATCTCAAGAATATAAGCCTTGCACGTCTTTTGGGTGCTGACCCCAGTATAAAATCCACTTCCAGTCCCCAAGTGTGAAGAACCACGTTGCCATAGGAGAACCACCGCACGAGCTGAGAGCACTGTTAGACTGGAAGGCAGAGTCCCCTGATCCTTTGAGGCCCCCCCAGGTACCCGCTGCCACCAGGCTGACACTCCCTGCCCCGCCCTCATTTCTGACGACAAGCGTCCATCTTGCGTACATGTACCTTTATCCAGCAATTTGCAGTAGAGAATACAGCCCCTTTGTTGCTCCATCCCATCAGAGTGGGCTTGGTTACAGGGCCTGTAGGTCTCCTGGCCCACAGACACATCAGGGAGGGCACCAGTGGAAGGGGCAGCCGTGGGCTCCCCTCTTACCCTGATCTCCCAGAGCTACAGCAAAGCACCACACAAGGTCCTGGGGTCTGCGGTCCCGAGCCAAGCCTCGGTAGCACCTCCCTCTGTGGCTCCAGAACAGCCTTCCCGCCTCCCCAGCCTCTTGGGCTTCCTCCACTTGCTTGTCAGTGCCTCCCCCCAAGCTCTGTCTTTGCCATCAATGTGGCCTTCCCTGCGTGTCTGTGTCTGTGTCCAAATTTCCTTCTTCTTCTAAGGACAGCAGTCATATTGGCTTCAGAGCCCGTTCTAATCCAGTGTGACCACCCTGAAATTTAATTACATCTGTAAGAAACTTGTTCCCACATAAGGTCACTTTCACATGTCTGGTTGGACATGAATTTTGGGGGACACTATTCAACTCAGTCCTTTTTCTCAAGCTGATGTGGGGTACTGTCCTACTTTGTATCGTTTGACACACAGTGGCTCCAGCTCCAGGAGAGGGGAAGGTGGGCCGTCGTGTCGGACACTGAGATCTGTGGAATGCAGGGCACGGCCACGACGCTCCTGAAGATGGCAGGTAGGTTTGGTGAGGGAAGTGGATCAGGGGAGCCCTGTCCTCCTTATGGGTCTCATGGGACTAGGCTGAATTCCGGAGCGTGGACATTCACCACAGGAGGTGCTGTCCCTGCCAAAGGGGGTGGGCAGGTGCTGCCGGGAGGGATGCCTTCAGCTGCGGCTTTGAGAGGAGCCCGTGCTTGGAGTTGCTCTCTGGGTCAGGCTTCTTTCCTGACCGCTGACTGAGTCATGGTACTTGGAGCTTGGTTCTCCAGGGGTGGGAGTTACAGGCCAGTTAGAGGCAAAGTGCATGTTCTGGTAGAGGAGGACAGTGTGCCCAGGCAAACAAGGGTCTCATGAGACTGTGTGGCCAGAGGAACAGAGAGGGGAGTGGGCACTAGGGACAGATAATGCTGCAGCTGTATGGTTTGCTAGGGCGGCCATAACAAGACCCACAAGGTAGGCAGCCTACCTAGCATTCGGTTCTTGACCCACAGTGGAGGCAAAGTCCAAGCTCAGGCAGTTGGCCTCCTTAGGGCTCCGTGATGCCTCTGGCCAGCTCTCCTGGCTGCTGGTGGAGGTTGGCCATCTTTGGCGTCCCTTGGTTTGTCGAAGCCCATTGCCAATCTCCGCCTTCGTCTTCACAGGGCCTTCTCCCCGTGGGTCATCCACCCCGCCCTGCTCCAGGGTGACCACGGGGGTTTAACCAGCAACCAGCCTGTTTCCAAAGGAATACACGCTTGGAGGCCTTGGGGGACCCATCCTTCCACCTCAGGATTTGAAGGGAGACACAGTCCAGTCCATAGAAAGTCCTTTCCGAGGCACTCCTGTGATGGCGTGCTTGTTCTCGGAAATGACAGGAGGGCACTCTGTGCAGTGCTAAGAGGTCCAGGCATTGTAGTGACCTCATTGTGCAATTGAATTGGGATTTCTGAGTTGACCAGGTACATTTTGGGGCTCACCTGGGACTCATGTGCGTCGTGAACAGATTGATGCACCTGGACCTGTGCTGATTCATATGTGTATCAATGGCAGCGACACATCAGGGCCCTGGAGCCTGGTAAATGTGCACTGGCAGGCAATTAATTCATGGGGTCAGTGAGGAAGCGCTACTCTCCAGGGACAGGAGGTGGGGCAGGAAGGCTGCAAGGAAGCAGATCCGAGTGCTGTCTGCTGGGGTTGCTGAGAAGCCCCTCTGTGACCCAAGGAGAGGCTTGAACCTGGCACCTGAGCCCTTTCCTACAGCAGGGCCTGAGTAGCCAGAGCTCTTGCAGCCCCAGACACAGGAGAGGAGGACAGTGGCGACCTCAGGTTTTAGGAGGAACCTAGGTGCAGGACACTTTGAGTGACACCTACGGGGGGCAGGAGTGGGGGGAACTAACCAGTCACAGGGAATGAGGCCCCGCAGGTCTTTGTGTTCTTGGAATGCTGCTTAGCATTCTGGGGACATTTGGGGGCCTGACAGGTCCAAGCAGTTGGAGAATCAGGGAAAAGGTATGTGTTTCTAGGCTCACAAAGGGACCCCATCCCAGAAGGGTGTTGCAGAGGGCAGAGCCACAAAGACCTGCTTGGGACAACTTGGTCACGAGCCCTGCAGTGTGCAGAGTGTGGCTGAGGCCGAGGCGGGTACACCTTCCTCAGTGGAACAGGGGCTGGTCTGGGCAGATAAGAGGCTGGAGGAAGCAACAGTGCTGGGGAAAGAAAGGACAGTGGCAGCAAGTCCTGGACAGCACTGCGGGGCAGCTGAGGGAGGAACCTGAGTCCGTAGGACTAAGGCTCTGACACCTGGACGTGGTGGTGCAGCCTCTAATCCCAGCAACTCAGGAGGCTGAGGCAGGAAGCTGGCAAGTTTGAGGCCAGCTGGGGCGACTCAGTGAGGCCCTGTGTCAAAATGAAATTAAATACCAAGGGGCTGGGTAGCTCAGTGGTGGAGCACCCAGATTCAATCCCTAGGACACCCACATAGAATTAAAATCAAAAGTCCCGACGCCAGGGTTTCACCTGGAGATCCCTGGCTGGGTGGCCCACTCGGTCTCTGAAGCACTCTGCGCTGGCCCGTGTGTCCAGCGTGGGAAAATCACAGCTGGTGAAGCACCAGAGGGGAAAATTGATGGTTCTTGTTTCAGTTCCTGGTGAGGAAAGGACTCAAGGACCCCATTTAACACTAAACCGAGAACCAGAACACATAGAGGAACAAGCTCTGACAAGCCCATTCACCTCTGCAGCCTTAGGGGCAGAGAGGACAGATCCGGTGGTGGCAGCCTGGTGGGGCCACACGAGCCTGCAGGGTGGGCCCCATTACTGGTGAACGAACATCTTCCTCTCAGAATGTCTGTGTCTGAGAAGGCGGCAGGCACAAAATAATACCAGCCCCTGAGGGACACAGAGGGAGGTCACCAGACAGATGGGCTGTAGGTCCTGGGACAGGGCCCAGAGGTGCCCTGGCAGGACACCCCAGACGGCCGTGTGGGGTGACGTGGTGAGGAGGGCCCGGGTGAGCTCTACTCTTGCCACCTGCTGGAGATGTGGGAGTGTGGGGTGACCAGCCAGAGCGTCTGCATCTTGGACCCGGCTCTTCCACGTGGGGCCCAACTTATTAACTTTGCAGCCTGGGCCTGGAAATACCAAGTGCTCTCGCTGGCCGCTGGCTTTCCAAAGGTTAACCACTGCGCATTTCAATGCCTCTGAGGAGAAGCCCTAAGCTCCCTCCTCAAGGTCCCTCTGCCCTCTTGGCTGTCTCCTCCCCGCACTCTTCTCCCTTACACCAAATTTCAGAGCGGGCTCTGTCCAGTGACACATTGGTTTGATTTTAGAGACTGACATATGGAAAGCACCATGTTCTTATTCACCAAGTTAAAAGCACCTTATAATCGAGGTGACAATATCTGAATGGTACCGTACAGTTTATGCAGCATGTACCTACCTATCATCTCACCAAATCGGAGCTGAAACTTGAACCATTTCTGCATTATTGGACACTCGACGCCTTTCGTCTCATCTTACCAGTAAGGGACTCGGTGCCCATAAGTGCTGAACACAAGTGTGGTGAGAATTCGTCCTTCTATCATGGCTTCCTGGGCATGTGGGTGATTCCCAGGAGGCCCTGTGGCGGTGCCTGAGTTGACCTGGGCTCAGCTGATCCAACCGCATCCTATCCCTTTCCCCGCTTCTCTGGCTTCCTCTGGGGTCAGTCGAGGTGTCTGGAATTTCCTTCTCTGTGGGGCCTGTGTGGTGCCAGTTCCTGGTGAACCAGACTGGGTAACAGAACTCTGCAAAAGCACCTGCACCAAGCATTACCCCATGGCATTGGCCTCCTGTCCTCCCCGTCACACCACCTGTGCTTCAGCGCGTGGGCTGTACATGCACCGTACAGAACTGTGGGCGAGTTCAGTGGAAAGCAGGGGAGGTTTCTCAGGGGTGGGACTATCAGAGCAACAGCCCTCTGTTCATGTCGCTTTTGTGCAACGTAGCCCATGTGGCCCTACACGGCCGATTGCATCACCCATGTCATCCCCGGCCGCCTCCGCTGTAGCCCATGTCAACCTAGGTCAGCCTTTGCTACACCTTCCATCAGCCACACACTCCTCTGGGCCCGTGTGTTCACGCGGACATGTAACTGACGCGCAACACCGTTGATCTGCAAGTTCAGAGGATGTCATCTGATCCATACAAGATAAAATCCCCATTACCGCACACCGAGTGGTCCCAGCATCTGCTGATATTGCAATCCACATTTATTTTTTCCTTTGATGGTAGAAAGCATGATTTTCTAGGTACTTCATTTCTTCTGGAATGGTTACCTGGAATTCTTTCATAAAAACGAAGTTTCCCTCATCAACCATTTGGTTGCTCTGAAGTACACCTTGTTTGGGAAAATGTCGATTTCTTTTCCTTTATTTATCAATTTTCAGAACAATGAATGGATGGATGCCCTACTACTCTCCAGGGGTGACCAATGATTTTTTTACTATAATCATTGATTCATGGTTTTTTATGCCTAATCAATGCATTGCATTCATTATTCTTTTAAATGCTCAAAGTGTCCCAACTTAGATCCATGCTAACCCTATAGAGTCTCAGCTCCTGTCGCCATATTATGTTATTCTGCGGTCCTTGCGGCACATTCCACCATGCATGTGCAGGCAAAATTCTGCACTTAGAAGATACCAAGTCATTCTTTGCTGTGAGGTTCCACCTGCTACTTAATACACATTATGTTTGTTATACATTTCTTTCTATTTCTATATGCTTGGTAATTTTGTAATATAAAGTTTAAAAGTGCACAACCTCTCCAATACTTCTTCATAGGGTTCCATCCTATGAGAATGAAAGATCTGATGGATAAGGGCAGATGGGTAGGGATGTTTATTGTGGCTTTGTGCAGAGTGACCTCGAGCTAGGAAAAAGGGGATACCTGTTGAAAACTTTGTTTTTTACTTACATATACAGTTACATGACCCAAAGTTAAAACTATAAGTTTTGACATATGGAAGCATATGTCTCAAGGAATCTAGCTTCTGTTCTTGTCAACTTCACCTGATCACTGCCTGTCTTGTAGCTAGCCTCTTTTTCACTAGTTTTCTTTATTCTTCCATTGTTTCTTTTTGAAAAAGTAAACCCAGAGGTAGGGTACTACAAAAGCTCCTCAGTGCCCCTTGTCCCTGCTGCTGTTCTTCCTCACCTAACAGTATGTCCTGGAGTCCTCCCTACCTCAGGACTTAGGGACCTTCCTTCTCACTTTGCACAGTGGCCAAGTGCAGAATCCTTTGAGGAGTGTGTGTCCCTAGGATTCTTCTGTCTGTTTTCTGTTTTGCTATCACACATCATGTCACAATCCTTTCACAAGCGTCACTTGGTTCTTCTCCAGTATCTGTTTAGGATAGATGCTAAAAAGTGGTACTACTGAGTCAGCTGGTAACACAAAGGCAATGTCAGTCAATGTCGCCAAACTCCCTTTCACAAAGGTTGTGCTGTTTTGTAGTCTTTAGCAGCAGAGGGTTAAGGGTCTGCTCCCCGTGGCCTCACCACAGAATGTTTTGTCACATTTATGGGTATTCGCCAATCCAGCTGGTAAGGAATAGCACTGCAATATAATTACAATTTTCACCTCTCCTGTTATGAGGGGTGTTTCATATCTTTTCATGTCTTTAAGAGTCATTTTCATTTTTGCATGTGAGTTATCTGTTGCACCTTTTGCCAATTTTTTCCATCTAGGTTGTTGGTTCCTTTCTTCTCAATTTTTCATCTCTTTATTCATTCAGGAAATTAGTCCTTTGTGATAAAAATTACATGTATTTTTTCCAGTCTTTTGACTTTGCTCATACTGCTGTTTTCAATGAATAGGCTTAATTTTACGAGCAATTTAAGGTTTGAGGAAAAATTGTGCAGGAACCGTAAAGTCCCTGTATGTCCCCTCCCTGCCTGCAGGTTCCCTTATTACAAGCATCTTGCTTTATTGTGTAGACATGTGATGTTGTTGAGCCTGAGCCACTATCAACACAGCATTATTAACTAAAGTCCATAGTTAGGTTAGGACTCACTCTTTATCTGTTCAGTTCTATGGGTTTTGACAGATGAACCCCTTGTGCGTAGCTTGACACTATGATGCAGAAGAGTTTCGCTGTCCTAAAAACCCCCCAGAGCACTTAGTCATCTCTCAACTCCCTTTCTCCAAACCTCTGGCAACCTCTGATATTTTTACCATCTCTACAGGTTTGTTTTTCCTGGGATGTCAGATAGAAAACACTGTGTACAGCCATTTCAGACGGCTTCTTTCTCTTAGCAATATACATTTAAGGTTCCTCCAAGCCAAAGTCGTGTAGCGTGGTAGCCCATGATTTTATTGCTGAATAACATGCATGATATGGATGTACTGCAGCATTTTATCTGTACACCTACTGAAGGGCATTTGGTTGGTTCCATGTTCTGGCAGTTATGAACAAAGCCCCTAAAATCAGTCAACATCCACTATGATGAAGACAGCCCCTCACACTTCCACAATTTGGGGTTGACACAAGTTTCCAAATCATTTGGGTAAATTCTAAGGAGTATAACTGCTGGATTATGTGGTAAAAGTACATGTAGTTTTATAAGAAACCAAAATTGTCTTCCAAAGTGTTTGTGCCATTTTTCATTCCCACCAGCAACGTTGGTCGGTATTTGGTGTCCTCGGTGTTTTGAATTGTAGCGATTCTAATAGGTGTTCCATGTTGCCTCATTGTTTTAATTTGCAATTGCCTAATTATTTATGTTAAACACATTTTCCTGTTTATTTGCCCTCATGTACTTATTTGGTGAGGTATCCATGCACATCTTTCTTGTCACACACTTTAAGTGGTAGGGGTGTGTGTGTGTGTGGTTTGGTATGTTTTGGGTACGGTCCTTTATTAGATATATGTTTTTAAATACTCTTTCCCAGTCTGTGGTTGTCTCCTCACTCTCTCGACAGTGTCTTTCGTGAGAATAATTTTTTAATTGTAAAGAAGTCTACTTATCAAGTTTTGCTCTCATAGTTTGTGCTTTTGGTGTTGAAGGTGAAAGGTCATCTCTAAACCTAAAGTCACCTCGATTTTCTCCTATTTTATCTCCAAGGAGTTTGGTAGTTTTGCATTTTATATTCAGGCCTACGATTCATTTTAAATTAATTTTTGTGAAGTTACATAAAGTCAGTGTTTACATTTGTTTGTGTGTAAATGTCCAATTTTTCTAGCCCCATTTATTGCAAAGCCTGTTCCTTCTCCAGTGACTTGTTCTTCCTCCTTCATCAGAGGTGAGTCACTCTGCTTATGTCAGCCTATTTCTCGGCTTTTTTCCCCATTGATTGGTTTGTCTATTCTTTCATCAGGATTCCATTGGACTGACTTCTGTAGCTCTGTAGTAAATTTTGAAGCTGAGGGGAGTTAGTCCTCTGACCTTTTCTTCTTTAGTATTATTTTGGTCTCTGTCTTTCCACAGAAATTTTAGAATGAGTTTGTCAATAGCCATCAAATAACTTGCCTAGATTTTGATTGGCGTGGCACTGAGACAATAAATGAATGTGGGGAGAACAGGCATCTTAATAACAGTGAGTCTTTCTCTATCCATGAACATGGGATAGCTCATCATTGTTTAGATCTTCTTTGATTTCTTTCATTAGAATTTTAAAAATATATATTTTTAGATGTTGATGGACACAATGCCTTTATTTTGTTTATTTAGTTTTTTGTGGTGCTGAGAATCGAACCCAGTGCCTCATTCATGCTAGGCAAGGGTTCTACCACTGAGCCACGGCCTCAGCACCTCATCAGAGTTTTGTAATTTCCTCTTATAGCTGTGTATTTTAAAATGATTATTTTAAATGATTATTGTTTCTTGGGCATAAGTTTATATACCCAAGTATTAATTTGGGGGGGCTACTATAAATGATGTATATTTAATTTCAAATTCCAGTTATTCACTGCTGGTACACGGGAGGGCAACTGATGTTGTATGCACATGCTCAGCGATAATAAACAAATATTTTCTCCAAGGCCCTTAGCTTTATTCCCAGAACTGAAAATTTTTTCTGGACTATTTTTTTTCCAAGTCATGCTACATGAGTTTTACATTTTCCAAAATTTCATAAGCCCATGGTATAGTCAGCTTTACTGTCATGTCCTACTATAGTTTTCTTTTGATGCTGAGCACATTTTGATACATTTATGGATCATCTAGGTACATTCTTTGTGAAGTGCCTCTTCAAGTCTTTTCTCAAGTCCGTGTTCGGTTGGGTTGTCTTTTTCTTGCTGATTCATGGAAGACTGTATACATTAGTGGGTGTGTGTATCACACATCCCTTCTCCCACTCCGAGGCTTGCCCTTTTATCTTCTTAACGTGACCTTTTGACAAACAAGTGTTCTTAATTTCAGTTAAGCTTCATTTACCATTCCATTCCCTCGAGTTAGTGCTCTGTAGATGTTCTGCTTTCTTCTAAGCAACTTGGCGTTGTTTGTCTTTCACAGTTAGATCTGTGGCCTGTCTGGACCTGGTTTCTGCACGTGGTGTGAGCTCGATGTTAAAGCTCATTTTCTTCTCATCGGGTTACTCGACTGACCCAACATCACTTGTTGAAAAGACCAGTCTTTCCCTGTCGCACTCATTGTTACTCCTGTCATCACTTGGGCGACCCTGTGTATGAGCTGGTTGTGCTTTCTGTGCTGTTTCATGGGTTCATTTATTCTTTTGCCTCTATCTCACGGCGTTAGTTGCTGTGGTAACTTGTAAATGCACATAACATAAAAGTTCCCATCTTCATCACTGTTCGGTGGATGGTTCAGTGGCTTTAGGCACAGTCACATTAGTGTGCCGTTATCGTCCCCATTCATCTCCAGAACTCATTCTTCAGATGTCCTGTCTTCATCAGTGTGACTACTATGAGCACCTCATAGAAGTGGAGTCACATACTGTGGGCTTTCCTTAGTGATGGGTCACGAGAGGCACATGCGTCCCTGACCTTGGACCAAAGGAACAAGACTCCTGATCCTCAGGCCCCTGCTCTTTGCTGCCAGCAAGTTCTCTCCTCCATGGCTGAAGTTCACCAGGTTGGAGTTTCTCCTATGCTGCTGGCGAACAAAGGAGATGAGAATAAAGTTCCCATGATGCTATTTAAAAGTAAGGAACACACTAGTGTCACAAGGACAGAACAGGAGAGGCAGACAGAAGAACCAACAGGAGCCAGGTGGAGTCTTGATAAAGGAACAAATTCAGGCGAAAGTGACACAGATGAAGTCATGGTCGCATGGTCTGGGTTTCACCAGAAGTAGCTGTGCTGACACTGATCAGGCCACACTATAGACCAGCACCTGGGTCCAGGATCCAGGTCTATCGGGCCTCCAGCCCATTAGTGTCTGTGCATGCAGCACTGGCAGCAGGTGGGACCAGGATCGAAGCACCTGAGGATAAGGGACTGTTCTCAGCCTGGGTGACCATGGTGGGAAGGCAGGCTGGGGTCTAATTTGGGAGGTTCCAGGTACTCGAATGCAGCTGGGATGGCATGTCCTGTTGGAACAGATGTGGAGAAAGGGTTCCCAGAGTGGTGACCTCATGTCCCAGAAGCTTTTCCTCCAATGAAATGGCCTTGGAGAAGGGGACTGAGAGGGCTCTACTTCCTAAGTCCCTTCCTACATTTCTAAGCAGGCACCTCTGACTGCACACATATTTTCTTAAAAAAATACACTTAAACTCATTTTACTTTTACCTCAGGTAACTCTGAGTTGTGCAAATGTAAGAACATCTTTTGCACAAGCAATAGAAAAGCAAGGAGAGAGATCAGCGACGGAGCCATGAGGGAAAGTGAGACTGTGAGCGTTCTCAGGATTTGTCCTGAAGCCACTAGGGGGCAGTGAAAGACAGCTGTTGGGAGCTACTGAAAGCATAGCTTTTTTCTTTCCACCAAAAAGGGCTTGAGCAAAAAAAGAAAAAAATATATAGCTCAAACCAAAAATAGTTTTTACCAATGTCAAACATTTCTAGTATTCTAAGGTACCTTATATTTTACATTTAGAGTGCTGAGCATCCAATATAATTCCACCCGTAACTTGAAATTCAATGAGTCAAATTTCCATTAAGCCTACGACTTAGCACTGTGCTTCCAACTTGACCCTAGGAAGGTGTAGATACACGTGTGTTAGGGTCACTGCCTCCGTGAGAGTTGGGTCGAGCTGGAAACTGAGGAGTGGACGGTAGACTGTGAAACTCAACAGATGCTCTCCTGGTTGTGGCCAATCGAGTTTGAAGGATTTTAAGTTCAACATATGCCCAAGGGAGCCAGCCTCAGTGGAAGCTTTGTTCTGGATGCAGAAAACTTTGAAATTGTTACCACGTCATGGATCTTTTCCATTGGACCCATTCCTGGCTCACAAAGTACAAAGCTCAACAGTAATATTACAGCAAACAGCTGCCAATAGCATGGAAAACCCAGTCATTTACTTCTGCTGGAGCCTCCAGCTCAGGAGGGCCTTGCAGTCCACCATGGTACTCAGGGAATTAAGGATTTGCTGTGACCATCTTAGAGTCTATGAACTTCCCTAAATCCTAAGAGGTGAGGATGAAAAATAACATTCCAGTCCAAGAAGCTGAGGTTTTAGGATTTACTTCTCCAAGTTCATTAATTCAACAACTATGAATGGATGAATGAATGAACTATGAGCTCTGTGCTAAACCTGAGGAATGTTAAGGGGCTCCGAGGTCAATCAAGGAAACAGACACGAGCTTCAAAATGGAGTGTGGTGTGAGATGCGATACCGATGCGCACAGGCCGTGTGTAGCAGAGAGCGAAGTTTCCAAGGCTCAGCTGATCGAAAGGGGCCATGGAGGCTACAGAGGTGGTGAGGCTTAGTTGTTCTGTGTTATGGTTTAGATTTGAGGTGTCCCCCAAAAGCTCACGTGTGAGACAACGCAGACATTTTTGAGGTGAAATGATTACTAATCTATGGCTTAATCCACCAATATGGATTAATTGGGTGCTAACCGTAGGTGGGTAGGGAATGGATATAGAAAGCAGTTCACTGGGGTAAGACTTTGGCTTTATATTTTGTCTAATGGGGAGTGGAGTTGTTTCTGCTTCCTGGTGGTCATGACCTGAGCTGCTTTCCCCTGCCACACCCGTCCACCATGATGCTCTGTTTCACCTCAGGCCCAGAGCTATGGAGTTGGCTGACTGGGGACTAGACCTCTGAAACTAAACCAAAATGAACTTTTCCTCCTCTAAACTGTTTTTGTCAGGTCTTTTGGTCACAGCAATAAAAGCTGACTAATACATCTTAACTATCCTCCTGTATCTGACAACAAGCTTCCTGAGATTCCTACAGAAAACAAAACAGAACAAAACAAGATCTCCCCGTGGAACACATGCTTACAGTAACAAAAATTACCAAACACAAAAGGACACATTCTACCATGAGTGAAAATAAGCAACCACACTGAATGTTGAGACTTCAGATAGTAAAATATTCAGATAAAGTATATATACCTATTTGAAATATAACCCCATAGAGATTAATGAGGATAAATAGAACCATATGAATTTGAAGAACAAGTAAAATTTTTAGCAATGAAAGATAGGATCATTTAAACCACTCAGTGACTGAGTAACTGATTAAGCTACTGATTAAGCAGCTATTTAGACACAGCTAAAGAAAGAGTTTGTAAATTGGAAGGTGGAGCCAGGAAGGAGATAGGAAATATTAAGGAAAACTTAAAAGACATTGAGGATAGAATAACAAGAGCTGTCATATCCCTGATAGGAATTTCAAGAGGGAATAGAAAGAAAAAGAATGGTGATTCTCAAAGACATCATGGCTGAGATTTTTTTAAAAAAGAATTAATACAATATATGATTTCTCATATTCAAGTAGTGGGAATCTTGAAATTAAAAGTAAAGACACACCTAGACACATGAGATTGAACCTTCAGATGCTAGAAAAGGAAAAAGAAGTTGAATCTCTCTGGATTAAGAAGTGAGAGGGAGAGAGAGGGGTTGAGGAGAAAGAGGACACAGGAGGGAAGGAGGAGAGGGGAGAAGAGATTACCTACAAAATGACAGCTGGATTAACAATAACCTTTTTAGTATGACAGAAGACAAAGGACAATGTACAAACTGACACTATAGTGCAGACTACAATATAGACTTCAAAACAGCTAAACTATAATTCAAGAGTAAGGGCAAAATTAAGAAAACTTAAATTAAATACAAGTTGAGTTTACTCCTCGCAGGCCTTCCTTGAAAGAAATATCAAAATATATAGAGAAGAAATGACGAGCTGACTCTAAAAGGGATGAGTAGGACACAGGAAGAACTCTGCTTCCCTGTCACTCTTCCCTCTCTACCTCCTGTCTCACAATTAGGGGGAACTCGCAGGGAGAATGCCCACCAGCTGGGGACAGCAGGATTTGGAATGGGCCCTTCTGTTGGCCCCTGTCCCACCACCCACTAACCTCCATCTACTTATGCCTACTGTGCTCTGAACACACCTAGCTGGGGTTCCATACTAGTCACCATTCTGGGGCCAAAGATGTTTGTGGCATCCAGATGGAAGACAACGGTGCAGACAGGTCTGGCTGTAGAAGTGATCACACTTTCTGACTTTGTGAGGGAATCTGCCAGAAGTCTAGTAACTGCCCCCCCATTTCCCCAACAATATCCCACTGGTAGAGGTGGATGACTGTCTTTGTTTGGGTTCCCTCTGAATTACCAAGATGGCAGATTGAGTTATTTGAAGATAAACCCAGGAATTGCCACAGGGAAATGGAATATGGAAGAAAAGGCAGCCAGAAGAGCAGAAGCCAAAGAAAGCCCCTCAGAGTTATCCCACCTTCAGAGTGAGGTGCTGAGAGTTCGACTCCGACTCCTGTCCGTTGTTGGTGGAAGGCTGCTCCCAGCGCATGGGTTCCCAGGTGCTTTGGCCACCGAACAGGTGGCAGAGGAGGACCAGAGCAAGAAAAAGTCCTTACACCCAGAAACGGGATGCTGACCGTTGGTGCTGGACTCGGCCAGCACTGAAGGGGAAGGGCAAGGGAATATGGGTGGGGCTCCAGCAACTTCTGTTGTGCCCCTTGATTTAATTCCTTAGGAGAATGCACCTTTACAGGTGAAGCAAAGAGACCCTAACAAACTCAGGGCAATGACTGGCTGTCTTCCTCATAGGCGAAGGGGACCTTGGGACTTCCAGTCACCGGTTGCCATTTTCTAAAAGAACCTGGTCCCAGCTCCCAGTTCTCTGGTCAATATCAGGAGGGGCTGCTGGCAACCAGGAGCTATTCACTATCATTAAAGTGAGAGAATCTAAAAAGACCTCAGTGTGTCATCTGTGCACTGACTTTGCTAATGGCCTGGCAGGTGGTCCAGCAAGTGGCACGTGCTCTGAAAACCGAGCAGGTGCAGCTGGCACTGAAAACGGCAGGTGACAAACTCCAGAGCAGTGGGAAATTCAGGACGCTTCAACTTATTGGTGATAAAACACAGCGGAGGACACACTTTTATATTACTGATATTTACCCAGATTTGAGTACTATAAAAAGAAGTAGAGAGGAACAGAATTAGAAGCACACCTTTGGCACTCCTAAAATAGAAAGCTTTCGGGAGGGACAAGAACAATGCGGGGGCAGATGGCACTGCCCGCTGTAATTTAGCCCCGGCCATAACCAGTGTGGTGACCTGTCCCATCCCACGGATTGACTTTAATGACCCTGTTATTTCTCTTCTTTTGTTCATTTCTATGGTCTGCAATTTTACTTTCACTGCTTGTTATTTTATAAGGTTTCTAATAGCATGGACACTCATTATTCTCAAGGAGGGTTCAGTTAATTGCCGCATCTGGACAATCAAGCTCTCTTGATTCGGCCTCCTCTCGCTCAAGAGGAATGACTGCTGAGAGCCCGGCATCTGTCTTGGCAGATGCTAATGAGACTAATTAAGAAAAAAAAAAGCTGTGGTGATTCCACCCTTCCTAGAAGAGAACAATGTCAACAACTCCTCTGTCCCTAACCAGGTCTCAGTACTTAAGAGTCTTGTTGTCCTTTAATATGAATTTCAGCATCACCCGCCTAATACGTTCATCTATCATCCACCCCTTCATCCACCACCCGTCAAACCATCACCTCCAGCAAACCATCCAGCCAACCAGTCAGCCATCTGTTCTTCCATCCCATCCATACTTCCATCTATCACCTAACCAACCCAACCCAAACCAACCTTCTTCCTTTCTCCATTCATTCCTCCTTCCCTTGCTTCTTTTCTTTCCTTCCCTCGTCCCCCCCCTCTTTAGTTCGTGTCTCTTAATCATCCCTCCATTTATCCATCCATCCATCCTAAACAATCATCCATCCATTTATCACAAGTATTCAGAATTGATCGAGTACCTCTGGGCTAAATACTGAACTAAGGATTAAAACACAAAAGTAAAACGGTTTCGCCTTCAAGTTTACCCTTTCATAACTTTTTTAAAAATACAGAAAGGGGGATAATCTTTTATTTTCTTCTTTTTATTTAAGTGGAAATAACTTTCTCTAGAAATATTTGTGAATCTTTCTGTATTTAGTAGTAAGCACATTCAGTGGGAGAGTGAAAATTGAATTTCTTTTTTTTTTTTGAAAAATGAATTTCTGAGAATTTTATTTATAACTCAATATAAGGGGCCATGGAGCTAGTATTTTCCAAGGGTTCTTTTTCTTCTTGTCTTGTTTCTGGTTTCTTAGCCTTTCCTTCTGTGCATTTTTATTGAGCATTATCAATGACCTTGTCCACTTTTCTAGTGGAGTGGGAATTAAGATAAAGTCTTCCAGATGTCCAGGGGGATTCTGGCATTAAATGTGCAGGAAAAGAAAGACTTCCTGGATAGAATGCTGTATTTGTGAATTTCTGATAAATACAGCCAAATTCCACAATCAGAATGGCCACACCAATTTATCTTTCAAAGGAAGTCACTTTGGAGTGTGTCCTTCCACAGAATGGCCACAGGGGGTAGTAGTATTAAACATTAGGATTTTTGCCAATTTGGGTGAAAATCGTATTTCAGTATTGCTTTCTGTGAAAGGTACCCACATTTTCTATTGGATTCCTTCTCTCCTTCCTTCTTTTCTAGCGCTCTTTATACATTAGGAAATCAGGACATTTTGGTCATAAGAATTGCGAGTAAATTTTCCCCCCATTTATCATTTAAGGCCGTTAGCATATGATAGTCATTTTTTCCTTTCCACAGAAAGGGTTTAAAAACATAGCTGAACATTCCAGTCTTTTCTTGTATGTCTCAGGGTTTTAAGTCACTGTTCAAAAAGGATGTTCTTCAGGAGGCAACCTGTCCTGGGCCTCTAGAAGCCAGTTTGCTCTGGGGGATCAGAAAGGTGCAGCCGATGGTCCTGACCACACAGTCCTGACCACGCGGCCTGTCCCCAGGTCACAGATGCACACAGCAGCTCCTGTGTCTTATTTTCCTTCAGTTCAGCCTCATTTCATGGAACACGAGCGCTGGAGGCATGGCACAGACCCACGGCAGAACAGAGGGAGCAGAATCCAGCGGGCTGGCTGGCCAATCAGAACCCCGGGCCTCAGCGTCCTCCCCGCCTCCTGGAGGGGCACCCCTACTGGGCGCAAGGCAGGCGCTCGCGTCTGTGTTGGAATTTTGGAGCAGCTTCGTGTGATTTCAGACTAAACTGACCACAGCCCAGTAGCTTGTAATACATGTCCTACAGAAACGGATCCATTCAACAATGTGTCCCGCTGCACCTTTTCATCCCCCCAGCCCATGTGACCGTCCAGCAGGGTCCTGGCCCTGTGAGAACTTGCACAGGACTGCAGGAGTTCCGCAAGCTTAGAGCCTGCCTCTGAAGCAGCTCTCCAGGCACTTCCCTGCCAGGGGGCCAGGGAATGGCTTCACTTTATCTTCACACCACCCGCGGAGGCACAGACTGCTATTTCCCAATCGCCTGTGGTTAATTGAGGTCAGGGAGTTTCAGAAACAGACCCCAGACCGCACCCAGGAAGTGACAGGGCCGGGATTTGAATCCAGGTCATGTGCTCCTGACCTTACTCAAAACCTAAGAAGAGGAAGCAGGATGGAAAGGGAAGCGGAGAAACCATTACAGAGAAACAGGCGGAAGCAGATGCGGTGGCGCACGCCTGTAATCCCAGCCACTCAGGAGGCTGAGGCAGGAGGATGGAGAGTTCAAAGCCAGCCTCAGTAACGGCGAGGCACTAAGCAACTCAGTGAGGCCCTGTCTCTAAATAAAATACAAAGTAGGTCTGGGGATGTGGCACAGTGACCAAGCGTCCCCTGAGTTCAATCCCTGGTACCCGTGCCCCCCCCCCCCCCCCCCCCCCCCCCCGCCCATAAAAAAGAAAGAGGTGGAGAGACCTGGACACCCTGGCCGAGCTCTTTGCCTCCCCCGTTCACTTCATTTTTCCTTATTTTTGCTTTCTTCCCCTCTCCTCCCCTCCCTCCTTCCTCTTTCTTTCTGTGGGAAAATGTGTATGACGTGCAATCTACTACATTCCCTCCATTTTTAAGCGTCCGGTTTGGTGGCATTAAGTACGTTCAGGACCATCACCATTATCCATTTTCAGACATTTTTCATTGCCCCAAACAGCAAGTTGGTCCCCATTAGACAATAACTCATTCTCACCTTCCCTGGTAAACACCATGTTACTTTCTAGAAGTTTGAGTTTTCTAGGTTCTTTATACTGGTGGAATCATATAGTATTTGTCACTTTGTATCTGACTTATTTCATTTAACAATGTTTTCAAGGTCTGTCCTTGCTTGGTGTGCGTAATTCCACTCTATTCCTTATCTTATTTTAAAAAATTTATTATTTATTTATTTATTTGTACCAGGACTTAAACTCCAGGGGCACTTAACCACTGAGTCACAACCCCAGTCCTTTTTATTTTTTATTTTGAGACAGGGTCTCACTAAATTGCTCAGAGCCTCCCTAAGTTGCTGAGGTTGGCCTTGAACTTTCCATCCTCCTGCCTCAGCCTCCCGAGTTGCTGGGATTACAGGCGTGTACCACCTATTTGGGTGAATTGCATTCCCTCTTAGGGTTCAGTCGTCTTCCATTGTACGTTGGGACCTCATGTTCTCCACTCAGCGGCCAGTGGACCCGGGTTGCTTCCGTCTTTGGCTGCCGTGGATGATGCAGCTGTGAGTCGGTGTACAAGTGTCTGCTTGAGTCCTGCGTTTATTCTTTGAAGTATCTGCCTTGGAGTGGAATGGCTGGATCCTAGGGTCATTCTGTGTTCAACTTGGAGGAACTGCCAAACTCTTTCTTTTTAAGCCGGAGATGTTTTCCTCACTCGGGATCCTGGGCATACACAGAGTTCCTGATTTTCCTGCGCCAACAAGCAGGATTTTCCAGCCTCTTCTTCCCGTTGCGTCAGCCTTTCCAGGGTCATCTGTCAAGGCCTCAGCTGTAGTTCCACCTTAACAAGCCCAAAGCCCTGGCTCAGGAGTAAATGAAACGTGTCTTCCCCTCTCCTTTCCCCAACTTCGCAAGTCTTTGGCCACCGGGCCACCATTTCCTTCTAGAATCGCTTCCCTCTTTGTTTCTGTGGGCACATCTCCCTCTCTACGACCACGGTGGGGACGTTTCCCTCTTGTCTTCCATGATGGCCTCATAGCATGAAACTACCTGGCACGTGGTCGGTGTTCAAAAAATACATGGTGAATGAAGAAGCACTAGGCCTTCCCCATTGTATGAGGGGTACTAATCCCTACTTTATTGCTAAAAGACAGGACCAGAGAGGTTCAGTAAGTTCCCTAAGATGACACAGCTAGACACTCTATGCTTTCTGCGTAACCCAAACTGCTGGAGCAAGCCTGCACCAGGAAGTCAGGTCTCCTCAAACTTCCTTCCAGTGGCTCTGTGTACCCTGAGGATGCTGCCCTGCCATGCGTGGGCTCCTCCACCTGTCCTGGGCCTGTCCTCAGAGGTCCCTGCCCTGTGGCATGGCTGCCCACCTCTGCATGGAGAGGAAGGCTCGTGGTTCGCCCTTGACCAGGCCTTCCTCAGCAAGGACCCTCTTCACTGTTTGCTGTGGAACCATGACCTGCGTGTGACACTTGGTAGAACTTTACTGACAGTTCGAGGACAATGAGGACACAAAGAAAATAAATCACAGACGCCCTGGACTCAGTTCCTCGTGGGCCACGCCTGCCTCTCAGCGGCCTGGACCCTGGTTTCCTTCCTGTGGGCAGCTCACTGTTCTTGTCGGCAGGTGCCGAAAGGTCAGCTCTGGTGCCGTAACAGAATGTCACAGGCAGGGAGCTTAAAGGACAGAACCTGTCTTCCCACAGTTCTGGAGGCTGGAAGGCCAAGGCCAAGGGCTTGGCAGGGCCAGATTCTTCCCAGGGCGCTCTCCTGGGTTGCAGGTGGCCGCCGTCTTCCCTCTGGTGTCCTGACCTCTTTTCATAAGGACACAGTCATGTTGGGTGAGGGCCTGCCTGAAGGGCCTAATTTTAACCTGAGTCCCTCTGTTGAGGTCCCCAAATGCAGGCACCAGGAGTCGTACCTGGTGTAGGACTTGCCACATGAATTTGGGGGCAGGAGGGTGTAATTCAGTCCATTACAACCCAGCAAAGGAGCACATCTCCCCTTGCCTGGGTGTGAGATTCCGCTCACAAGTTCCTGTCATCTTGGCTTCTTCCAAAGATGACCGCTAAGAGGCCCGTTCATTGCTTCTCCACCTCACGCGGGGAAATTCTTGAGTCATGTTGTTCATACGAATAGAGGTGCGGTCTGGCGGGACCCACCAACTACAGAGTTGTAAAAGTCTATGTTTTGAAAAGAGTTCCAGAAAATGACAACTCAGAGGTGACATGGAAAGAAGGGAGGGGTGAGAGGTCGGGCTCTGCAGGCCGGGCCCTCCCGAGCGTGCCTGTCCTGGGAGAGCGGAGCGCTCGCTTGGCGAGCATCACTTGGGCCCTGGGAGAGCAGCTCGCTTTCTCCCCTGCAACCCTAGATGAAGGTCTGTTCTGCGCTCATCTGTTCGCCAGGTCTTGGCAGCCTCCTCTGGACCTTGGGGCTCTTTTGTTCAAATAAGCAGCCTCCTGATGGCTGGCCCAGATGTGAAGCCCACATCTGGAAACGATCCCTGATCTTGGTCCAGGCTTGATTCGGCTTAGGGAATGTGCATTTCAGGTACAACCACACCCTGCCTGTTGATCCAGAGACAAGGACCAGGGCAGGGCAGAGGGCTTGGGGCTGGCATCTGGCGTCTGGCTTGGAGACAGTGTGTTGGGTTAAATCCTAATAGGTTGTCATTTTGGAAAATGCTGGGATCACGGGCCAACATCACATCGTGTTCCTATCCTAGCATCCTTCCTAGGTTTTTCTTGGTACGATTCAAAGTGCCAGGCCTGTCAGCTGCATCCAGCGTGCAGCCCACCTTCTCTGGCTGCATCTCACAGACGCCCCCGTCAGGCCTTGGTGGATAAATGAGAAATGGTTATCTTAGGCTGGGACCGGGTCCCCCAGTTTAGGGTTTATAACTGAGATTTATGGTACAGGCATGGGGGTGAAATATTTCTGCATCGCCGAGTTCTGAGTTTAGGGACCTCCTCGTCTTAGGGAAAACTACGTGATACAAAGACAAAAATGTGCATGGCCTGGTTCAGACCAGCAGCCTACAGAAGGGAATGTTCTCTTCGCCCTCCCTGAAGGCGGGCAAGCTCCAAGAGTGGTTCGTGTACAGGAAGGAAGGTGGCATTTCTGGGAGACTATGAGAATATGCGTGTCTTGGGTGCTTCGGTAGCGCCCACCCCCGTTGTCAGATCTGGGGTGCTCCAGTCCTGTGGACCAGGGCTGACCTGAGAAGCAGGGTCCTCACTGATGATTTGTTCAGCTGAGCCTCCCCTTGAACAACCCTAAACATTTCTTAAGTAGGTGATTTTAAAAACCAAATAACACAGAAGGAAAAAATCAGAGCTAACTACTGTCAACACTTTGGTTTATATACTGTTGCAATGGACTGAAAGATTAAGTTCCTCTTAATTTCTTAAGTCCACACCCTCGCCCCCAATGTGATGGCTGTGGGAAGTGACTAGGTCACCAGGAGGAGCCTCAGATGAGTGCCTTATATAAGAGACCCCGGGGACAGGGAGGAGGTCACCTCTGAACAGGAAGAGGGCCCTCACAAGGGAAGCATCCGCCAAAGCCTTCGACTGGGACTTCTCAGTGTCTGAACTGTGAGAAACTGTTTTTTAATTTTTTAATTTTTTTTACATATTTTTCTTTTTTTGTAGTCATCGACGGACCTTTATTTCATTTATTTATATATTTATATGTGGTGCTGAGGATGGAACCTAGGGCCTCACACATGGTAGGCAAGCCTCGACCACTGAGCCACAACCCCAGCCCAAGAAATTGGTTTCTGTTGTTCAAAAGTCACCTGGTCTATGATATTCTGCTACGGCAGCCCAAATGGACTAAGATGATTGCCAGCCTTTCTCTCACATGTATGTTTAAATGCTTTTTTAAAGTAATGAAAGGGAATCATCCTATAATACCATTCTCCAACCCATTTTTCACTTAACAGATCATAATAATTTTCCATTTCGAAGTATACAACTACTTCAGTGGGCTTAACAGGGGTGGTACTGTCCCTTGGGGGAATTGAAAATCTCTGGAGATATTTTTAGTTGTCTTAATAATGGGGGTCCAGGTGGGGGGTGGGAGATATGCAAGTGGCATTTAAAAGGCAAGGAACCCAAAAGCTAGATGTCCTAATGGACATTCATGCAAGTAAAAAAATAAATCAAAGGAAAAAAGAAAAAACAAAAAACTTGTTTATAATTATTTAAGCCCCAAACCTAACTTCAAGTCCCACATAAACACAAAGTTTTGGGGCATGTTAATAATAAACACTGGACCTTCTAACAATGCTACTGAGTTGATTTACTCTTTTTGCTACAAAATATTGGCCTACCCCTGGGGAAGGTCTCAGCAGCCTTGGCCACGTGTGACAACATCTAGCCAGTACTGCCTCACCTGTGCCAATCGGCACGCAGTCCTTGGGTTCATGGAAACTGCAGGGACTGGTGAACGTGCTTATCTAGCCTTTTATTTCCAAATGTCGTATAAAGTAGCTACAATAGTTAGTGGAACATTGTTTCCCTTCTCTTAAGACCCAATTTACTGAAAAGCAGATTCAAAAATCATTGTAACTTCAAATATTGTTGTGCCTAAAAGTTGCAAATTGTAACAGTCATCTCTTGACTCTGTACCCCTTTTAAACTCTGCCCTCCGCCTTAGGGCCTGGAAACCAAGTTCTAGCTTCCAGATTTCTTTTGACTTCCCATGGGGGTCTTCTAATAATAGAGGTGAGGGTGGTGTAAAAAGGAGACACCATTTGTCCTACCTGTGGGTTCTTCCTGATTTTGTGGTGTGAACTGGGAGCCACAGCTCTTCCTGGTCCTTGGGGGATTGGAACAACACCGTTTTGTTATTTCTTCCGCAGGGAGTGATTTCCTGAAGTCACTAATCCTGGAGAATCCTACCTTTCTCTGTTTGCTCTTCCAGCCTTTCTGAAACCTTGAAAACCAATTCCCTACATTAACTCACCTCTGTTGAGATTCCTAGAGTGGGTTGCTTTCATGACCAGACATGACTGGATTAAAAATGCTTATAATTTGATTTGATTTGTTTTATTTATATTAGAATGAGGCCATTAGGTACCATTTAAAATATTATGCACTTGGGTAGATATATTACTTGTGATTTAATATTAGACAAGGGAGTATTATGAAATATTTATTACCAAAGGGCTGTCGAGTCTGACAGAGCTGAAAACAACTCATCTGTGCCCTCTTTTCAGTGACCTCTTTAGTCATCTTTTGTGGCTTCAAATTCCTCTGAGGTTTGACACTCAGGTGTTATGAGGTGTTCCCCATCCACTTACCCTGTATTAGTTACTTGTATGTTTGTTGTCTATCTTCCTCTGCTAAAACGTAAACTTCATGAAGGCAGCCACTAGTCTGTTTTTAACTGCTGACTACCAGTATTTGAATAGGATAATCACTAAAAATTACCACATCCATATTTGTATACGGGAATTGCTCAATGCATATGTATCAATAGATAGATGAATTCTTTCCTTCAGATCTTGGCTTTGATATCATTTCCTCCTGTAAATATTTCCTTATCACTTTAGTCACCTGAAGTGTCCACCCTTGTGAATATAAAAGAAGCAGAGTTGTGGTTGAGAACCAAGTCACAAACAAACAAGCAATCTCAAACATACTAAAACGAAAATTAACAGACAACCAAATTCACTATTTCTGTGGGAAAATTTAACATACCTATTTTGTTAGGTCACTAATCTTTAATCACATTCTATTAAATTAGAATTAAAATGGATACCTTTAAAATCTCATATATCTGGAAGCTTATGGTAAAACCCCTTAAACTTGTTGATATACCAAAAAAATCTAAAGGAAAATTAGAAAATATTTAGAACTAAACAGTAACTGAGAATTCTGCATCAATATTTGTCAGGTGCAGCTAAAGTGGTACTTACAGAACAATTAGTAGCCTTAGATGTGTATATCCTTGGAGAAAAAAAATCTAAAATTTAATGTCTATAAGCCAACTGAAGAATTTGAAAAAATAGCAGAATAAGCCCCAGGAAAGAAAAAAATAATTATAAAGACAAAAGTAGACATTAATGAAATAAGAAATATTATGTTTTAGAGGGGATCAATAAAGTTGAAAGTTTGTTTGTGTGTTTTGTTTGTTTTCAGAGAAAAGAAACCTAAATAAACATCTAGTAATATCAATCAATAAAAAAAGAAAACAAATGCAAGTAAACAAAAATAGGACAAAAAATAGGAACTTAACTACAGGTTAATTGTAACTACAGATGGTTCAGAGTTATTATAAACAACAGTGGCTGGTCATGTTGCTAGTCAGAGACTTGGGAGAAGTCCATTCTCTCCTTTACAAAATATGTCAATTAGGTCTGATCTCAAACATCTCTTAATGCAATGCTTTCCACATTTAATGGAGATTTTGTTAAAATGCAAGTTCTGACTCCATGGGTCAGAGTGGGACCTGAGAACCTGCATTTCTAACAAGTCGCCTCCCCTAGGTGACGTAGACGTTGTGGGGCAAGGTCTTTGACCATCTTCATCCTCTGCACAGAGACTGTCTTTTTAGGTAGATTCTATCCTGCATTCTGTGCTGTCTTTTTTTACCACTTACTCCCAAGTTTCCAAATTCCTTTCCACACCACCAGATAAAGTTAAGATTTGTCAGAGTCAAAGCCATAAATAACCTTTAAGAAGCAGAGAGAAAATAGCCTAAAAGAAGCCAGCCCTCTGATTTTACTACAAGCTGCAACTAAAAGGATGTCATTCCTAAAAAGGGACACCTACAATTAAGCGCCTTTGTTTCTTTTGTGTTTTTGTTTTGTTCTGTTTAGATGAGCCAATTTACTCTACATTATGGGAATGAGTGAAGTGAAATGTATATAGGCACAGCACAGGCCAGGAGTTGACTTAGAACGGTCCGCGATTGCATAATGCATCCATTGACAATAAACACGACAATCTTCTCTTTTCAACTATGTAAGTGGAATTTCTATTTGTCCTCACACTGTGTTTCAGAGGCTTATCTTAATTATCCCAACATCATTAGCAGTTGAATAAAAAGTCAGTTTGATGCGCAGCATGGGAGAAAAAAATAGCCTCGTACAGAAAACCTTCAGAAAGCATGAACTTCAAACTCCCTTTGCGTAAGTCAAGGAGAGATCGATTAAGTCATTTTGTGTGAGTGTACCACATGAGAAATTTTTTCTCATTTACAATTTCTTACAGTAATAAGGGTTGTCGTTTGTAATATTTAAGCCCATGGTGAGAGGGGGAAAAGTACTTATGCACATATATGTACCACCTACAAATATTAACCACCTCAAACACAAGCACAAGGTAAGCAAGTTACACCCGGTTTTAACACACCGAGCGCCGTGGAAGTGCGGGGGGACCAGTTTTCTGGCACCTTCCTCCTTAATCATGAAATCCCAGCAGAGACTTCTGTGATAAAGGACTGGGTAGGCACAGGGTAGTTGGGGAACTACTTTCCATGGAAACAGGGAGATTGAACAAAACAGATAAAAACCTCTGTGAGCCAGAAATAGTGTGGTGAGCAGAGGCTGAAGCTGTGGGGGCCGGGCGCGGAGCAATCTGGAGAGTCAAGCCTCCTGGAGGAGCGAGGGCAGGCTGACTAGCCTCCTTAGACAGTGAGGGTCAAAGCCAGGTGGCTCCTCTGCCAGAGGAGCAAGCCTATGTCTGTTCTCTGCCTGTGGATGGAGCTGGAAAAGCCCCACTACCTGGCAGGAGAGGGGGCTAAGAAACACGCAGCTTGCCTGGAGGAAGGAGGAGGCGGCTCTGGACGTGAGCTTCGCATCTCCTCTGGACGGGAAACAGGATGCCTTCCAGAGAAGAGACCCTGGCTGTACTGGGTGTGAGTCCTGGGTTTGGTCTGCACTCCGGGGGGTGTTGGAACACTCAGAACTTCTGGGTAGGGAGGTGTTTTAGTCAGCTTTTGTTTTTGCTGCTGTGACCAAAAGACCCAACAAGAACAATTTTAGAGGAAGGGTTTGTTTGGTGCTCACGGTTTCAC
Organism: Sciurus carolinensis; assembly: GCF_902686445.1. Lineage (NCBI taxonomy): Eukaryota > Metazoa > Chordata > Mammalia > Rodentia > Sciuridae > Sciurus > Sciurus carolinensis. The sequence continues at coordinate 68,612,648 of NC_062227.1, forward strand.
AGTTCACATTCCATTGCTTGGGCCCAAGATGAGGCAGAACATTGTGGTAGAGGAAAGCAGCGGCTCTGGACAGGACAACAAGGAGGGAGGGAGAGAGAGAGGGAATGTGTGTGTGTGTGTGTGATTTCTGCTCACCAGGTACAAAATGTACACCCCACAGGCACACCCCAGGAACCTACCTCCTCCAGCCACACACTGCCTACCTACAGTTACCACCTGGTTAGTCCATTCAAGTGGATTAAGGTACTGATTAGATTCAAACTCTCCTTTCACCTCTAAGCCTTCTTGCATTGTTTTACACATGAGTTTTTGGGGGACACCTCATATCTAAACCATAACAGGAGGAGTAAACATAGTGGGGAAGGCTCCAGAAGAGTGTGAACACAAAATTTAAAGTACCAGTGAGCGAAGTCGACAGAAATAAAAAAAAAGAGAAAAAGCAGTACCGCCGATAGCTGGGAGAAATGAAGCTCCCCAAACTAAAAACCAGATGGCAACCAGAAAGTTATTTCTCAAAGAGAAAAGAGGGCGAAGTCACAAGCAAGAGCAGGAGGTTGACAAGCCACAGCCAGAGCAAAGCTAGCACAGTCAGCACATATCCCCCCAACTCGGATCTCACACTTTTGATAAAATAATAGCAAAGAAGTTTAGCAAGGAACACACCCGAAGGACACAGAATGCAAAAGACAGGATGTCAGCAGAAGAAGGAGTTCAATGACATTTTGCAGAACAATTAGATGGACAGCTGTTGTCTGACTCAGCAGAACTAAGAACACCAGCACCCAAAGCACATGCGGAGATTGAGATCAGAGGCAGGAGGTCCTGAAGAACCCTGAGAGTTGGGGAGCGGGTAAGAGTGGCGAGGGCAGCCGAGGGACTCAGTCGAAAGCAGAGGCACGGGGTGAAAACTGAGGGGCATCTACCCCTCATCAGCGGAGGAGACGCAGGGCTCTCTGCCAGCCATTTGTTTCTTCCCTGGGGTCTTGAGACTTATTTTCAGGAAGAACCGATAGGAGGTCCTGAGTTCATGCCATCTGCCATCCCATAGGGTGGAGACGGAGGGGAGGCGCCTGGCTGAGACGAGGAGAGTACTCGAAGCCTGTCCTCGACTGAAGGCAGGTCACGACTAGCCAAACACCTTTCCAAGGACTGCTATTTTCAGGGGACAGGAGACCCTGAGTAGATCCAGAGAAAGAACTCACAAGTGGACATTTGGGGTCTCTTGAGAAATCATCAAGTTCCACCCACGAGTGCAGAGTTTCTAGTGTTTTATGGTCTTAAATATTGGACCACCAGGGATTCCCAAACACATGAGGAGAAGCCCAGCCTGAAGCCCAAGGAAACCTGTGCAAAGGGAACTAATCAGGGAAGAGAGAAAAATTAGAAAAATGAAAACAAACAAGAACAAATCCTGTTCTTAGAACCAAGAAGAGACTAGTTTCAAAACAAAGACAAAATTATGTAAAATGAGAACAATGAGGGATTAAGAATCGGCCCTTGGAAATTTAAAACAAATATGATAGCCAAAATGAAAATATTCAGTATGGTGATTAATAAAGTTGAATAAGTGAATACAGATAATAAAAAGATAGAAACTATGAGAGAAGAGATAAGGGACATGGAAGGTTATGTCTAAAGGTCCAACATTTGGTTAACAAGACAACAGAGAAAATGGACAGAAAAAAAAATACACTGAGCATTTTCTAGAACTGAAACACAAATCTCCTTATTGGAACAGCTGCTCAAGTAATCCGTGGGCAGAGGGAAGAGTTCCATCAAGGCATGATGCTGTGGACAGCACAGATAAAGGAATGTTCCTAAAAGCTTTTCAAGGAGAAAAAAACCCAGATCAGCATTAGGCTTGTCTACCTGGGCTATAGAAGGTAGAGGAGCAATTTCCTTTAAATCCTAGGAAAATGAGCCCAGCCTGGAATCTCCACTCTGCAGAACTCACTCAAATGTGAGGTTGAAGAGATTTTCAGTTGTGCTAGGACTCCATCTCGACTTCCCTTTCTTTCTGTCATGGAAGTGAAGGAGCTCTGGAGAGTCCAAGGAGTAAACCAAGGAAGACAAGCACTAGGGTTGAGAAAGCGTGGATGCAACCTGGGAGCAGGAAGGGAAGCTGCGGAAACAGGAGGAACCCCAGGCTCACCTGGGGAAGGGGCAGGATTAGGGAGCAGGGCTCTGGAGGAAAGGGGGAGCCCCGACCTATCTGAGGTGCTGCTTCCCTAGTGCAAGACAAAAGACAGATGGCAGAATCGGTGGAGAGTCGCAACAGAATAAGTAATATTCTTATAGTCATAATAATATACTTTAAAATAGTGATCCATCATAGCAGATGATAGATACTATCTTAAAAGGATAAATCAAGAACTAGCCTCTTAAGAGTATATGCAGTAATGGAAGGTCATTGCCAGAAGCAATAGCTAGAAGAGTTCAAAGTGGGTGCCCCAAGCTATGCAAATCAGGGTGGGAGGGATGGGGGGGATTGCTGTGGTTTTTTACCAGCCTTCCAGCACCATTTGGTTTTTAACTCTCTGTGGGTATGACTTTGATAACAATGCAAAGGAAAGCATCCACCACGTGGTATAAGCCATGGCAGAGGGGAGGTGTATTAGTCAGGGTTCTCTAGAGGAACAGAATCAATGGGAAGTATGATTATGAAAAAGGGATTTATGAGATTGGCTTACAGAACCAGAGGCTGGATAGTCCACAATGGTCGTCTGCAGCTGGAGAGCTGGACAAACCAGCAACTGTGCAGTCCAAGAGGCAGAAGCCCCAGAACAAGAAAGGTCAACAGTGCTACCCAGTCTGAGACCAAGGCTTCTGGAAACTCCCTGGAGAATCACTAGCAAGTCCACTTTGGAAGAGTGAAGAAGCGAGAGTCCAATATCCTCAGACTATCGAAGCCGCAATCAACACCCTGTTCAAGAAGAGCTGAGCTTGCATCTGCATCTGCTTCCTTGTTCTTGCTCTTTTCTTCCATCCTATTGGGTGGTGCTGCTCATGCTTAGGGAGGGTCTCTACTTCAGTTCACTGTCCCACATGACAATCATTCCTAGACTCGCCCTCACAGACACACCCTCTTAATCATGGGTATCTCTTAATCCAATCAAGTTGACAATTCAAATTAACCATTCCAGGAGGGGAGAAGTGGAGAGTTGTGGGCGAGGTGGAAGGGAAGCCTTCCTGGACGAGTTTTGGTCATGATTATGTGGCTGCATAATCACCTGTTCCTTCGTTCACTCATCTGCCAAGCAGCAGGCACTGCGGCAGTGAGCAGGCCTGGAATGTGGCCTTAAACAGTGTTCCACCAAGGCGTCCCAAACCCACAAGGAGAAGCCCCACATGAAGCAGCCCCAACGTGAAGACGCCATTTCCCAAGCTGCCTGTGGATGGCTCGGGTTCACAGCCCTCACATGGATCCCACACAGCACTTCAAATACTGCACCAGTGTGGCCCATAAATCCTGGTGAACCAGTGACTGAAACCATAAAGTCCATGACTATGTGGAGAGACAGTAGCCAGGAAGAGAAAGAGAATTTTGTGAGTTTGAATTATAACATTTCTCTGCAAATCAGCAATATATTGGGAGGAAATTTAGAGAGCCAACATCCTAGACAGAAGGCTCCTAGATCTTAGCTCAGCAGCTGTACTTCACTCCTCATTATCACAGAAGTCTCATCTGCAAAATGGGAACAGTGACAACTCAAAGCACTGTCATGGAACCAAAGGGACAGTGTTTCAAAAACGGTAGAGCCCTATAAATATCTTAATTACTTTATTCATGGGGTTGTAAGGAGCCTTTACCTGTTGCCTTTACAATGATGGTAATCGAGAACTTGGAATTCATATAGTCCATCCTCATATTTGATAGAAGAGGAAATAGCAGACCCAAGAAGGCCACTGAGTTACTCAGGATGGCACAGCCAGTCTGAGGGGACATTGAGGCCGGGTCCCAGACTACCCAGTGTTCCTTCCGGTAAGACAGCTCCACCCAGCTGGTCCTGTTTGGGCTCAAAGATTTCAATTCAGAAACTTCTGGCATGTCTTTAATTTAAAAGTGAAATTCTGTAATTTAAAAATGAAGAGAGAACGAATCAAGCATGAAAGAATTTGGGTTTTTCACATCAGAGAGTTCTAGGCCTAATGAGCAAGGGACAGCAGGGTAGCTCTTGAGCCCAACAGAACCTTAGGTTATTTTGAGTGATCCGTAAATTTCTTTCTCTCAAGTATACAGCCGGCACCAAGAATGTGCTGCTTAATGAATGAGCAGCTGTCCAGTGAGCCTGCCACTCTAATTCAGGAGACTGAATGGACATGTGCACCTGGTTCCCTGCTGTGCCCTAGAGGGACCCAGGAAGGGGTTAAGTCACAGAAAATGAACGATTTTACATGTTGTATGACATTATGTGATCATACTCATGTATAAGACATAAGAGTCTTACTATTTTACATATTATATACTATTTATCACATTATATACAAATATATGTATGGGAGGAGTTTGGAATATATTATATATTTTACATCATTTCATATATGAAATATATTATGATCATAAACATATTGTTATATTTCATGTAACTATGGAGAGCTTAGGAACTACAGCAGTTTGGTTGCAGAGGGTTCAGTTGAGATCTATAAAGCTCCTAAGCCTCTAAATCTCAGAAAAACTATTTTTGAGCCCTTTAGAAACAAAACCAATCATCAGAGGCTCATCGTGAGTGATGTAATAACTTGGATCTGTTATTCAAATCATTTTAACAAAAAAAATTATTAAGTACTTGCTGCAAATACCAGGTACCTCGCCAGGTACAATAAGCAGTTCCAGACGTGTCCAGTGGCCAAGATGGAAAATTCCATGCCATGTCTTCTCTCTCCTGTGTCTTGGACCTGCCTGAACTGTAGGATCTGCACCCATTCGGGTTGTAGGCAATAGCTGAGATTGTGGGGGCAGGGTCTCCAACTGTGACCCATGGGACCCTGAGGGTCCGAAGAAGTGAAAGGACCCACAAGTTCCTACAATATGTAGTTTTTTTTTTTTTTTTTTTTTTATGCTAACTTAAAAAAAATCTTAATGAAAGTGAATTCGGGGTCATTTGCAGACCACTTTGGAACCCCCCTCCTCTAGGAGTGGACGCCTACCTTCATGTCTGCAATCTTTGTCACCAGGGATCATACGGGTATCCTGGGCAATGGAGAGAGCACCCTGGGATCAGCACTGGTGCCAGCTGTCCCAAGGGGCCGGAGCATCTGAACTAAGACAAGACAAGGACATTACTGAGCCACTATACCAGCCCCCACCTGGAATACGAGTATGTCAAATTAAAATGACACACGAAACAAAACCAGGCGCCCAGGTAGCCGGTGCCGCTTTCCATGGAGAGCAGTATGTATCACCGGCAAGTAATGCCACCGGCCCCTTAGATAAAATTTTAATTTTGTTGGTTTTGTAGTCTATTTTTGATTTGTGAATTTGTTTTATAAATTAATGTATAAAGGGGCGGGAGTTGTGGCTCAGGTAGAGCACTTGCCTACAAGTGCGAGGGACTGGGTTCGATTCTCAGCACCACAGACAAATAAATGAATAAAATAAAGGTCCATCAACAACTAAAAAAGAAAATTTTAAAAATTAATGTATAAAGCCTAGGAATACCAAGGGTTAAATGTGGAGCTTTATAGTTTACAGTCACATTTCTATAAAAACAATTTAAACCAATAACAGGAGTCCACAAGATACTTTAAAAATGCCCATGTAGTGTGAGAATGTAAATGCACCCCTGCAGGCAGCAAGGAGGGAACACATAGCCACACCCTGGGCAGGTGACACTCAGGACAGGAAGAAGCGCTCCTCTTTAACACCAGGGGACCTGACTCTCCTGCAGCCATACACTCCAAGATTTTCCCTTGTAGCTGGCATATCAATTAAAGCAAAATAAAATTAGACATCTCCCCACATTTTTCAGTTGATATTTAAATTTTTTATCATAAGTTAAAATAGTTGCAAAAGATATTCTTTCCAATGTGTTGTAAATATTGACATTTTATTTTATTTATTTATTCGGTACTGGGGATTGAACCCAGAGGTGCACTGAGCAATACCCCCAGTCCTTTTTTGTATTTTATTTAGAGACAGGGTCTCACTGAGTTGCTTAGGGTCTTGATAAATTGCTGAGGCTGGCTTTGAACTCACTATCCTCCTGTCTCAGCCTCTCGAGCTTCTGGGATTACAGGCATGAGCCACTGTACCCGGCAATATTGACATTTTAAAAACACACTATTACCCGACTTCTTTTTAGGGGGTGGCTTCTAGTTAAAAAATTTTTTGTTGATGAATTATAATTATATATAATAATATGCTATGTACTTGTACAGAACATAATGCAGTCAAATTTATTCCCCCATATCTGATACTTCCCTCTCCTTCCTTTCTCAATACTCATCCTCTACTCTACTACTCTTCTTGCTGTTTTCTTTTTTAAAAAATTATTCCTTTTAGATATACATGACAGTAGAATGTATTGTGACATATTATACAGATATGGAGTTTACCTCATCCTAATTAGGATCCCCTTCTTGTGGTTGTACATGATGTGGAGTTACACTGGTCATGTGTTCATGTATGAACATAGGAAAGTTATGTGCAATTCATTCTACTGTCTTTCCTATTCCCCTCTCCCCTCCCTTTCCTTATTTCCCTTTGTCTAATCCAATGAACTAATCTTCCATTCCCTAACCTCCCTTACTGTGTGTTAGCATCCACATATCAGAAAGAACATTTGGCTTTTAGTTTGGGAGACTTGCTTATTTCACTTAGCATGATAGTCACCAGATCCATCCATTTACTAGAAAATGCCATAATTTCATTCTTCTTTATGGCTGAGTAATATTCCATTGTGTATATATATATATCACATTTCTTTATTCATTCATCTGTTGAAGGACACCTAGGTTGGTTCCACAGCTTAGCTATTGTGAATCAAGCTGCTATAAACATCCATGTGGCTGCGTCACTATAGTATGCTGATTCTTAGTCCTTTGGGTATATGCCGGAGAGTGGGCACTGGGCCAACTCTTTTAATTATAAATAAGGAAATCTAAATACCTCAAGAGTTGAAAACCACCATTAGGCCTTTGTAAAGGATTGATCCACTCTGCTCAACTCTCAGAACTTCTGTTTTGTTTCTTTTTCTTCTTCCCTTCCCACACTTCTCCTGCAGAATGCTCTCCCGCTGTAATATCCCTGTGCTTCAAGGTGTTCGATCACCACCCTGCTGCACGTCTCTGCCACAGAAATGTGCATGCAAATTCGAATTTAAGACTGGCAACATTTTCAGTGACCATAGGGTGCTAAGCACTGATTTTTATCTGAATTGATTTATCACTATAACTATTATGAGTCCACGATTGATCAAAACCACAAATTATTTCAAATGTTGATATATAATCAGCACATATGAAAGTAATTCCTGCTGCAAATGCCTCTCTCAAACAGACAGATCCGGCCCTAGGTGACTACTACTTATTGATAGAGTAAGACAGGATTGGGCTTCAGTTCCAGCCCTAGTTTTCATTTTTACACATGCAAGTTCTAAAAATCTTCGTGTCCATAAGTAAATGGCAGGCATTTTTTTGTATAGCAATTGTCTCCATTTTCCAACTTTCTTCAAGGGATATTATAAGAATCCCTTAAAAATCCATCAGTAATTATTTTTAGTAATCTATTAGCTGATGACTCAGGTCCTCCATTAACTTTATTAAAAGCCTCCCCACCCTCCTAAAAAAGGAAACCGTCTGATTTGCAAAAGATTCAAAAGATTTGTTATTCAGTCACTGGAGTCATCTACTTTCTCAATTTCGGGAAAATATAATGAGGAAGGCGATGCTAAGACTTAGAGGATGATGATTAATCATATCTATTTGCTTTTCACTATGGTATTTTATTTCACCCTGTTACCAGGAAGGATTAGGAAAATGTAAATTTGGTTAACTTGAGGGTGCCTTTGCTAATAGAGTATTTTTAATGCAATGCTTTTACCATATCAAGGGCTTTACACGTATTTTCTTTAAGATATTGGAGCTACTGATTTAGCTCATTTAATGGATGGAAAGTTCTGCATTATAAACAAATCAAGTCGGTTCTCGTTGTCCAAGCCATCCACGGAATGAGCCTGCGGCGTGTGTGGGAAAGAAGCCTCCCCGCTCCGCAGGGCGGACGCCTGCGCTCAGCTGCCTCTGCGATGCGCCCCCTTCAGAGAGCTGCGGGGACCCGCACGCAGGCCTGCTCCCCTGCCCTGGGCTTCTCGCCCTGCATCCTTTTCCTCTGGAGGTGAGGACTCCCCACAGTTGAGTAATAAAAGAGGAGAGATCTGTAAAATAGCCCAACACCTAACTCGGACCAACCCCTCCCGACCCCAAAGCGGTGCTTTCCTCTCATAGAAAGACGTGAAACAGCGAGTTCCTGTTGCGTTGGTTGAACTCCCGCGCCACATGGCCCTGAGCCTGGCCCTCTAGTTTTCATGTTCTGGGGCACCATTTTGTAAGGAGGGAGAAGAGAGGGCTTGGAAGGGCGGTGGGTCAAGCAGACCTGGCCAGGTTCAGGCAGGTCAGCTTCAGGAAGGATTCCCAAGGAAGGTGCTGTCTGGAAATTCATTTGCTTTGTAACCCAGCTCTGGAGGCTGGCGGGGACCCAGAAACTTTTGGGGAGAGGTACTCAGAGTTGGGTTAATGGAAATATGTCCCCCCACCCCCAACTTGCTTGGACATCTTGCCTGATACTGATAGACCTGACAGAGCTCCTCATCCCACCCAGAGGTTGGCAGAGCAAACTTCTGTCCATTCCACAGGGTGTGTGGATGAGGCCCAGAAGGTTCTAGATCTTTCCTCTACCCTACCTTGGTCCCGTTCCCTCTTCAACACAAGCACGGAGCTGGGAAGAATCGGGTCCGTGGTGCCATTGAAGATGAGACTTGGAGGCCGTTGAAGGGCGCAGGTGGAGGCCAGGGTGATTTAAAATACAGCTCCAGTTCTGGTGGACAACAGGTCTGCTGAAATAGAACTGTGAATTTTAGCTCAACCTTAAAAAAATTCAAAATAATTTTGGTCAGGGTTCTAACCAAATCATGGAGAATTTTTTTTTTTCCAGAATCACACATCAGTGGTTTTGTAACCAGGCATGAAACACAGTAATCAAGAAAGCAAACCAAGGAAGATGCCCCAGGAAGCCCTCTGTCACCCGGCCTTGAGAAAAAGACACCAGGAAGCAAAGGGCACATGAAACACGTGTCCCCGAGCCAAGGTCAGGCATTTTTCCAAGGAGGGTTTTCCATGGGAGCAGAAAGGCCTGGAGCTGCTGCAGCGAGTGCCTGGAGCCCCACAGCAAATGGGCACGGAGCTGTCCTGAGTGCCCGTGTGGAGGATAGAATGGTGGGAACCGCAGGAGGGAAAAGCAAAGAGAAAAGAAGGTGCTGGTCAGCTTCCCTGTCTCTGAAGCAGGAGGCAATGAGAGCTCGAGGCCCCTCCCCGTGGGGGTATCTGGAAGCTGAGCACTTGTGTGCACATCAAGGGGACTAGTTACAGTCCTCTACCACTGTTAAGGAAGGCGATTCTGTAAAACGAGACCGGGTTATTAGATATTTGAAACACTCCAGGCTTGCAATAACTGCTTGCAAAGAAAGGTCTAAAGTGATTCAGACTGTACAGATCTGTCTACTTCGAGATGGTAAGTGCTTGTTTATTTTCCAGAAGCAGCAAAACCCCCAAGTCCCTGGAAAACAACAGAGTGATGTCATCAGGTGTGTCCATCCTGCTGAAGTCATGCCGGTGCTGGTAACACTGCGCAAATGAGAGCTGAAGTCACCTCTGCGACTACTCGGAAACCCTCCAGCATGGAACTGTGGCTGTTCAGAGTAAGTCACGGGGGCCGCCGCTGTCCCCAGTGAACCCCAACCACGGGAGCTTGTTCTGTACATAACAACTTGTTGCCAAAGATCTTCTGAGGGGTGTCGGCAACTTTGTGGTTCTCGAACATGTGCACCTCTTAAAAACAGCAGCATCTCAATTACGTGATTGTCATTTTAGGCCTCAAAGCATATTTTTTGTGTGGTTGATTGACTGTGAGCTGGGGACAACATTGAAGACACCAACACTTGTGAAGAGTCACCAAAATTTGGTTGCTTTCTCACTCCACTGGCTTTGGACAAACTTGTAGTGTCTTCTTGAGTCTTCCAAGAATTGGTGCGAGGGTGGGAGGAAGTTCACGCCAGTGCTTCCACACCAGACTCCAGGCACCGCCGCCGCATTCACACCAGCAGGTGCCTCGCACTACCAGCACCTGGAGACAGGGGCTTCTGGCCTTGACAAGAGTTTTGCAGTCTGTACCTCTGACTCTTTTGCAGACTTTTCAGGAACATGAATGTAAGCCCGGAATTATGTCACGTTATAATATTTTAGTGAGATCTATGTAATGTTGTGGTGAGTTTTCTTAAGTAGCTAGCAATGTAACTGCAAATCACATTTAGTTCTTGCTTAATTAGAAATGTACTTATGTGTGTGTGCGCACACATGCACACACACACACACACATGCATGTGTTTTGCTTTCGTGTGATTCTGGAAGTTTCTCTTTTAGGGCACTTTGGGAGGTGATTGGGTAGGATGGGAAAAGCCCTGGATGGGGTCCAGGCAGCTGAGTTACAGTCTGCGCTTTGATCTCCTTATCTGTGAGATTTTTTGAAAATTTTTTGACTTCTCTGGGTCTTAATTGCACCTGTCAAATAAGCCACTTCTACACTTGAGGGTTCCTGAGATCACTTCTAAGCCTGTCATTTTGGGTGAGGGAAACCACACTGTCAGGACATCCCAGCAGCTTCTATGCCAGGGCAGTGCCTCGGCCCACAATATGCAGGAGGAAATCTGAAAGCCAGGAAGCACAGCGTAGAGCACAGCAGCTCATGCCTCCTGGTATCGTTCAACAAAGGAAAATCCGAGAACACTGACAATCCGAGCAGTGAGGAGCCACCCGCAGGATGGAGCAGTGCGAAACCGTAGGAGGTGTCACAGCATTTAATCTGGTAGAAAATCATTCATAATATACAGTAAGAAAAAACCAGCTCTAAGCAGTACACATTGTACATTCCCGTCTTTGAAAAATAAAGGGACCGGGATGGCACAGGGTTTCCATGTTATTACTAGGCAGAGATAATATTTTGACAAATGTACAAATCAGGCCTTGGTTTGCACATGGTCTTGCCATCACTTGCTGGAGCGTTCTCTGCTTCTGCTGTAATCCAGCCCAGTTTTCTAAAGCAACACAATTAACTGCTCTTACCAACTTATTCCCCGACTGTGGCTCGGGGAAGTGGTGCCCAGGCTGCTCAGCAAGGAGGCGAATCCTGACCTCTTGCAGAACCGAGTGCAATGCACACGGCCTCTTTGCTTGCTCCTTACTCTTCGAATTGCACAATGGGAAACTGCCAGAAAAGAAAAAAATTAAATTCAGAAGTAAAATAGCAGAGCCGTGAGCACAGAAAAGAAGTAGGGTTGTGTCAATCCTGTTCATTTACTGATGGGATGGCAAGTGTAGGCTTGGAGGATTACAAAGCTGGACAGAGTGGCGGTGCAGCCACTGGCTACCAGTAGAGAGGAGAGTCACCGTGCTGTAGAAGAAATGAGAAACGATGAAATCCAAGAATAAAGTTCAGAGGTCACTGGTAATGCAGCCTACCCAAGCATGTGATTTAATTTCATCTTGAACCACCCAAATCCTCTCCTGAACATGAAGTTGCACTGAATGGCATTGTTTATGGAATGCTTGTCTTTATCCACCAAAGAAGAATGAAACTATGAAGGCTAAAAGTGATTACATTTTCAATAGAATTAAGCCACCAATTCCTAAATGAGTCTTCTTAATTTCGATGTATAATTTTATAAATAGTTAACAATTATCTCCTCAAGTTCTGCTTCCTCATCTTAGCAGTTGAAGATTAAGTGACTGATTGGTTATTATTATTTTTGCAAACCAGAAATGTTGGAGCATTTAAAAGATTGGCATATTCCAAATCAAACAAAAACGCAAGATAAACATCTTCGAGAAACAATGTTTTATATTCACGATTTCATAAGGAAGCTGAATGCTGGGATCCTAGGCTGGCCTTTATTCACACTGTCAAGTGCAGTCCGGATGGTTGAAGCGGGAAGCCTTGCTAGATCCAATCCTGCGACAGACACACGCATCCCCAGGTGGCGTTGCCTGGTCCTTCCTGAGAATAGATTACGCCTTCTCTGTGCCAGAGACACGAGAATTAACCTTCAACCTTCCAAACCTGGAGCCTGGACGTTCCCCTTCTGGACAAATAAACAAAGACTGACCAGAGCGGGCAGGATAGGGAGGCATCTTTATTGCAGTATAATGAATCAGAGTCTTTCAATGAGAAGACAGTTCCTTAAGCAAAAACCACCTCAAGGGGTCCCTCTTAATTGTAAATTATTGTTTTAGTGTATTAAATTGTTCCCCAGAGGCCTAAAGGAAGTATGGAAAACTGCCTGATTTACTTTTACAAAGTGATTTACACACTGGAGTGTAATCTGTCTCAATAAATCTCTACAAAACCAGCCACTCCTGAGGTCGCACTACGCAGGGCAATCTCAATTGCAGAGTTATTTACCACCACTCAGTTTGACTTCCCTCAGAGTCAAAGTCGAAGAAAATAAACAGAGGCCTTCTCTACAACTCATTCTGTCACAGGAAGACCATATTCTCATGTAGTGCGAACACGGGGAAATGCAATAAAAGGGACCCTCCGCGGCTCTTTCTCCCTCCCCAGGCACAACCCTGAGATGCCTGGGAACAGCATGTTCTTGGACATGGCTGGGGGGTTTTACAAAGAACGTGAAGCTCTTGTGCCCACAAATGATGGAACAAAGCTTGTCTGACTTGAGACACGCCTGCCCATCATTTCACATTTACCTGCCTGTCCTTTGGTTCTGCAATTTGATACATAATCAAAAGGGGAATCTCAAATTCAATTAGTAGGACAGTTCATTAGTTTGGAGACCAGAAACGGCAGCTGAAAATAGGTCCAATAAGGTCAATCTTCAGGGACTTCATGCCATATCTCAAATTCACCAATTTTTGTTTTCAAATTTAATATTTGTAGGACTATTTTCCCCCAAAGAGCATTTCTCAAGTTACTGCTGCTAGAGGCTGAAAATAGAGTTCACTTAGGAGCAGTTTCATTTATGCAACTCTTATTGATTGAATGTTCAGCCCTTTTCAAAAATCAGCAGCACATCTCCCAAAATGAGAAGAGGTGATAAGAAGCCCCTTGCCCTAAAATACCCATGGGGAGAAATAGGACCCACTTAGGAAGAGCTGCTGAAGTTGGAAATGACGGCCCAACAGAAAACATCTCATCTATACAGTTGGTCATAATAAAGTCAGATCAAATTCACAGTCGTAAGATGTGCACACTCAGATAAAACATCTTTCAAGCCTGAAATTTCAACAAGGAAGGAATTCTAACCACTTCAAAGTACATTGACAAAATCTTCCCTTTCCCCCCAGTTCTTCCTAATGCCTGGGTGACAGTCCAGTCACCTCGCCCCAACCGGAGAAGTGCCTTCTGACAACACCTGGCTACACACTGAGACAGCTGCGTCCACAGGTTGTTCCTGTGATTTCCAGAATAGGAGCAGCAGCTCAGCCCTGGGACTCCTGGTTGGGCTGGACCAGCAGTAGGTTGGGGGATATGTGCCTGGGTCAGTGACCAGTGACCTCCAAACAATGACAAAAACCAGATTTGTGACCCCACTGCCTCTTGCCCTCAGCTACCTGTCTCAGTTTGGAATTCAGTTTGTAAACTCAGAGCTTATGAAGATTTTGGCTTTTTTCTGTTTGCAAGGTACTATTTGGTTTCAAAAGAGGCTTTTTTAGTGGGATTTAAAAATCACGAAAGCTGCTGCTCATGAGAAATGTATTGAAAGACACACTAGGCTCTCGTCACACAGAGGCAATTAGAAAATTTGTTCACTGTGTGGCTTATTTTAGTTAAAAAAGAATTGGCTACCATGTGATCAAACTTAGCATCTGGATGTCTATTGTAGCTGCTCTGACAGATTCTCTGTGCGCACACCACTTGGATGGCATTTCTGGGCCAACTGTCTAACCTGAGTCTGATCACTAGAGAGCAATCAGGTCAACCCAGGTGTGGGAGACTCTATAGGACAGTGTTGCAGACAAAAAAAAGAAAAAAAAAAAAAAAAAAAAGAAAACCCCCAAAATAAAACACAGACAGGCCAAACCAAACCAAATGGCTGGGGGTATAGTCTAAGTGAAAATACTAATAGAGGAAACTCAATTGCATGCTAACATTTTTAAAAGCTATACAAGACATTTTGAAGAGGAAATTTAAATATGGACCGAAAATTAGAAATTATTAAATAAATGTTGATTTTCTAAGGTGTCATAATGGTGCTGTGTTTGGGTGGATGTCCTTTGAGGAAGGTGTTGTAGAATTTAGGGGTGAAGTGTCACAATGTCTGAAATTTCCTTGCAAATGGTTGAACTAAATCATACATATATAAATGGAAACTAATGGGCATTATAAGGGAGAGATAAAACAGGCTGCACTTTTCTTACAGGATAGAGGATATTCCAATGCACTTACCTGGGCTGGGTCCTATTAGAAGAGAGAAAGAGAACCTGAGCTTTCATTCACACCTGGAAATGAATTTAATATAATTCTAAAGAATCAGACAAGCAACTTTAGGTCTCAGAAAAGAATTTACCCTCCTTGGAGATGAGACTTCACACTGTGACTTTATGACAAATGAGCTGCTGGGCCTTTTTTTTAATCTTCCAGTCTGAAACAAGAACTGGTCATGTTTCGGAAGACGGGAAGAAGTCAGGTTAAGTTGGGCAACGAAAAGACTGGAGCCATGGATACGTGACAAGGTCCTTCGCTACTAAGACTCGCACCCATTTGAAAAAAATGAAGAGTTCCCTTACCAGTTTGAAGATAGGGTTGAAGAGGAAGGAATCAAGGTGGTTTTGGAGGACTCTCCATTTCTGTTTCCTACCAGGTCCTGTTTTTCTCTGCAATTCACTGTGGGACTTGCTGGTATCGACGTGCAGGAAAAGGGCTGAATTCACTCCCTTGGGACAGGGATGAGGCCTGGTCCGGTATTGAATTTGAGTGCTTGGTGTGAACAGGTGCTCTTTTGGTGCATTGCTGATGAACTATGTTGGGGATATGTCAGCATCATCCAAATTTGAGGTTTGAGAGAAAGGCACTGGATTTTAGAAAACAATCTTGCAAACATTTCTGTTTCCACCTCTGGATGCCCCCACATTATTTTAGCACAGCTTCCCAGGTGGCCACGCAGCACTGGCCTGCCTGCGAGGGACATGCATGTGATTTTGTTGAAAACAGCTTAGTGGAGTTATTAATACTTCATAAACACAAAAATAATAATTAGATTGAAAATGAATACTCTCTAATCATTGTATTATTCTTTTGCAAATACTGGAAAATTTTTGCATCAGGGTATTTAAATTTCTTTAGAAATGAAATTTCTTTCATTTCATTTTTTAGAAAATTTTATATATATTTTATATTTTACAGAATACCTCCTGTTATTTTCCTATCTGTTATTTGTAACTTATTTTCATCCAATTATTGTGGCTCTGCTGGTTCATTTCATCCAACTATTGGTTTCATCCAATTCTTCTGGTGTTGTTTTGTTAGGGCCACACTGGAAGCAATCAAAAGGTCCAACAAGAGGAGTTTAGTTGGAAATAACTTCAAAGTCTAATAATAAGGAATGGGTTGAATGAATTATCAAAGGTATAATATAGTACAAAAAACGTTTAAAGTGTGAATTAGTAACTTGTGATATTTAACTTTTTCCAGTTCTAAAATTACCTAAACATATTGGCAGATGAGCAAAGCAGGTTCAAAATGAATTAGAGACCTTAAAAAATTGCAAATAATTTTTTTACTTATCACATGTGGTTTAGGATTATATTCTTTTATTTTTATTAGAGCAACTGCATGTTCATTCCATTAAAAGAGGTACAGTAGTGACTCCAGTGTGTCTAGCCATCTAGTGACAGCCACTGTTCCCATCTTGGTGTGTTTCCAGCCATCTGATTTTCCATACATTTGACCAGGCTTTGACCTTCAAAACTCCATCAACACGGCCTTCGTCAAAGTTGCCAATGATTTCATGTGGCTAAACTCTCTGTTCTCATCAGATCCAGTTCATGCCCTCCCCTCCTTGAAACTCTTTCTTCACTGAACTTCCATGATGGCACAGGATCCTGTTTCTGCATCTCCTCCTCCTTCTCTGCTGCCCTTCTCATTCTCCTCGGCGGTTCTCTCCTTACCTCCTTAACTGCTCAACCTTGAAACATTCCAGAATGTGGTCTTGGGAATGCTCAGCCTTCACTCACTCCCCTGATGCCTTCATGCCACGTTGTCTTCACACACCATTTATTCCATATGCACACATTGATCAGTCCCACAAGTATCTACTGAGTATCTTTCTGGCCATTGATTTAAAAAGCAAGAAAAAAAGAAAGAAAAACCTTCCTAGTCTCATGCATCTTGTAGCAGGAGCATTTGCATGGAGGAAAGTTTTAGAAGATAAGCAAGATAAATTCAAAATTATGCATGTTGAGTGGTGCTGTAGTTTGTTATGTAGTGTCTCCCCAAAATTCACGCCTACCTGGAATGAAAGAATGTGACCTTATTTGGAAATAAGTTCTTCACAGATATAATAAATTAAGATGAAGTCATACCAGATTAGAGCAGGCCCTAAACTCAGTGATTGGCATCTTTATGTGAAGGCCATGTGAAGACACAGAGGGAGGAGTGGGATGTGAGGAAGGAGGCCAGATTGGAGCAACACACCTAGAAACCAAGGAACAGCAAGGATTGACAAGTCACCAGAGCCAGGAGATAGTCATCATGCAAATCAAAACCACAAAGAGATAACCATCTCATACCTGCCAGACTGACTTGAAACCACCAACAAAACAACACCCTAAAAAATGACAGCACCCAATTTGAGGGAAGATGTAGTACAATTGGAGCTCTCCCTGTCACTGGATAAAATGTAAAATGGCACAACGGTTTTGGTAACAGCTGACGGTTTCTTAGAGAGTTAAATGTGCGTACAACCTGAGATTACAGATGTGGCAGATGAGATGCACACGTAAGGATTTGTCCATGATTGCAACAGCAGCTTTTTTTCATAATATGCAAAAAATAGAAACAACTCAAGAGTTTATCAACAGGAGGTTAGATTTTAAAATTGTGGTGTATTCATATGGTGGAATTCTACTCAAAATGAACAAACTACTGATTTATGCAACATGGGTGAACACTGTGTTGAGCTAAAAAAAAGTCAGCATCCAAAGGATGAAAAATATTTGACTTCTTTTTTTAAAAACTCTTTTGTAAAAAATATTTTTTTAGTGGTCAGTGGCTCTTTTATTTTATTTATTTATATGTGGTGCTGAGGATCAAGCCCGGGGCCTCACACCTGCCAGGCAAGCACTCTACCACTGAGCCCCCACTCCAGTCCAATATTTGACTTATTTTATATGAAAGGCAGAAAGAGGCAAAACTTCACTATGGCATTATAAATCAGATGTCTCTGGGGGTGAGGGTGGAATTGCCTGGGAGGAAACTTCCAGAGTGATGAAATGTTCTATATTTTGATTGAAGTGGTGATTACACAGGTTAAATCATTGTCAAAACTCATCAGACTGAACATTTAAGACTTGTGCATTTGAATGTTTTGATTATACCTGAATAGATATAAAAGGTTGGCAGATGAGAATATTCAACAAATCCATATTAGCAGGGATGTGACTTCTTTCAGTGGTGTCCTGGGAGGCAGAGATGAATGAACAGCTCAATGAGGCAAAATTCAGGCAGGACAGAAAAACTCCTGTCCTTCTGTCTGAAAGCCCTGCACAGACAGCTCGCTGAGCATGGACTTGTGCGGGGAGCTCAGGGGTCAAGAGTGTCAGGCTTTGAATCCTCCTTGCATTTGGGATGGGAAGAGGAATAAACGCAGCGACCCAGTCGGCCCGGCTTCCTCTGAGCCGCTGTGTCTCTCTGTGGGCTGCACCCCTGTGGATTAGGCCTTCTCCACACCTGTCTCTGTCCTCTGTCAGGCTGCAGAGGGAGGAGAATGAAGCGGCACCAGCTTTTCTCTGCATCTCACAAGGGATCCTTACGGGCTCACTGGGTTCCCACGTTGGAAAGGGCCCCATTGGTGTTTGTTCCTCAGCCCCTCCAGGTGACAGACGGCTCTCTCTTTCCTCAGGCACTTGTGGCTCAGCTCTGTGCTAGCCCTGTGGGGTGTGTCCAAGGAGCAGGAGCTCAGGGTCTGCATCTTTTTCTTCCCCCTCTTCCTCTTCTGAAAGTGAGTCCTGGCCTGTGCAGGTTGGGTCCCAGGTCATGTGTGTGAACAGCCATGAGCAAGGTCCCTGCTGGGCCTCCCTGGACAGCTGGCAGCCTCACTGAGGTCTCACCTGTGCACAGAGAGCACAGGAGCAGCACAAACTTTTGGTGAGTGTAGCCCATACAGGGCAGATGTCACCAGGTCACTGATGTTCCAACCTGGGTGTTCAAGGAGAAAAGAACAAGGAGCAGTGCATATGGGACAGAGAAATCAGTGTGGTTGGAGAGGAGAACATGGGATTAGAAGCAGAGAGAGAGAGAGGAAGGGAGAGAGAGAAAGTGTTCAGTTTCAACCACACTCACAGACAAGTCACCAAATGAGTGACAGGCATTTAGACACAGGCTACAGATATAGGCTAGAAAATTAATCAAACGCTGAAATGAGACTGAGGAAGATGACCATGGTCCTGTGACTCTCCCCTAGGACCCTGGCCAACATTTCCAATTTGCTTCGAACACCAGCATCCCTGAAGGTCACTGAGTGTTAACAAAAAAATGATTTTTGAAAAGTTGTTATAGATATGGTTTCTCTATTTAGATGTTTTCAGTCATCTAAGTAGCTGACAGGCATTTCTTATTAAAATATTAAAGCTTTCTTGTTCTTAATGAATTTTTTGGTTTTCGTCTTTAGAGCTCACAGGCCCTTTTTTTCCCCCGAGCATCTTCATGTTGTAGAGTGGTTTTAGAAAGTTCCGGAGCCTCTGTTTCTCCTGTGTTCAGGGCAGTCAGAGGTTCACAGACACGGTGAGCTATGGTTGGGACGTAGACCTGGTGTTTTCCACACTGAGGTTAGGACCTCAGTCATCTTGGACCTTGGACCTTGGTGTGGCTTTCTGTGTTTCTCTGATATGGACTTGATAATTTTTCCATGCCGAATTGTGTTTGGCAGTCAACAACGAGGGTGCTAATCCCTGTTGTAAAACAGTAACGGCCCTGTTTTGATAAGACTGCCCATAATTTATTGCTGCTTTAACCTCTCTGTTGCTTAGGCAACCAATATCCTAAGTTGACGCTCGGGCTGTCTTAGTTAAGTTTACAAACTCATTACCTTGTGACCACTCAGGCCCTGCCTCTGTGCACACCCCTTTCTGTACTCACTGACCCACTAAAAGTGACCCCCACTCCAGATGAACTGTGACCTGTGACTCGGGGGCACGTGAAGAGCTGGGAGAGAGGCACTGTGACTCATATGTGACAGTGACCTGTCTCCTTACCGAATGCACCAGATAAAACAGGCCAAGGGACGCCCACCATGTTGGTCTTTCTATGCGCCTGTCCTTCACTGCGGATCATCGCTCTTTGCTGCAGGGTGGGTGAACTTATTTCACAGTACCTGGGCTGGCACGTGGTTAGATCTGTCACATAAAAAGGGTGGCAGGACCAGGGTGTGAAAAAATACCATAGGTAGGTAGATCCTAAACAACAGGGTGGGAGGCTGGGGAGCTCCAAGCCAAGGCAGTTGGGTATCTGGTGAGGAACCCCACTCTGGCTCATGGATGAGGCCCTCGCTCTCTGCCTCTCTCTCATAAGGGCACTAGTGGCACTGGGCTCCACCCTTGTGACCTAGTTACCTCCCAAAGGCCCCACCTCCTAATGCCATCATTGGGGGTCAGGATTTCAGCACAGAACTTGAGAGGGAGATAAGCATCCGAGCCATAGCTCAAGGGTTAGTGAGGGAAGCAGAGCCACCCCATGAAGTCATCCTTGGAACCGGGTTTGCCTTGAGCCTCTTCCTGACTGCTTGCAGGGATGTCGAGTTCTCTTGACCATTCATCTCCTTTACTGTCCCTTCTCTCACGTCATCACTCTGTCACTCCAGTCCTCACTCCCAACACCTCTTGGCTTCTGGCCTCCTGCCTCCGACCCATGTAGCACCCATTCATTGAAGTAGCGTTGGTTCACAGTCTGCCCAGCCACTGAGTGGCTCACAGTCCTACAGAAGACACAGACCGGTTTGCACATAATTGCGATGCGTTTAGTGGACCAGAAGTGCCAAGGACAGGCCATGCACGTCTTGTTCTCTGTGCTGGGAATTCCTTGAATAAGGACGTGAACAAGCAAATGAGCAATTTCTGAGGGTTACAACTAAGCATGTGTTCACAAAGCTGTGAAAGTCTGCAGGAGTCAGCAGAGGAGAGCGGTCAGCCTGGCTGGGTGAGGCAGAGACAGGTTAAACTGCTGGGCCTAAGGTCACGTGCTCTACCTCCTCCAAAGACCTCCTATCTGTCCCAGTGCTCGAGAATTGTTCTCCGTGGGACTGAGCACTTTTAAATGTTTTGGTACTTTATATCTTAATCAAGTCATTTTCTTTGTCATAGTGTCATGTTCCCCTAATTGACTGCAGTCTCTTTGAGAACCTATAATTTATTTACTTCCTATATGCACACATTTATTTCTATATGCATACAGCAGACATTCGTAAATATGGTTCCTTTTAAATATAATGTATGCTAGTTTGAGAATGCTTTTCTATTTACTCATAAGACAAAAGGAATGTTTGTCTTTTAATAGCAGGGCTGAAAACTATCAATTTATAAACCTTCAATTACTTGCTAAGGGTCTGGGAAAGAAATGCAAATTGAGTACCTTTGGATAAGTTTTAACTTTGATTTCACAAATACACTGGCCCCATTAAAAAACAAATAATTTTAGAGCGGTTTAAGTACTAGTGAATATGCTGTTTGTCAGTTTTAGCAAGTACTGTATAACATCTTGCAGGCCTGTAACATAGCACTTGGCCTCACAGGGTGGGTACAAAAGTTGTGGCTCAGTGGTAGAGCATTTGCCTGGCATGTGTGAGGCCCTGGGTTCCATCCTCAGCACTGCTTATAAATAAATAAATAAATAAAATAAAAGATCCATTGACAACTAAAAAAAGAGCAGCCTCATGAGAATTCAGCTCGGAGGGCTTTGTCCTGAGTGTGCATGCTCACGTTTAAAAAACTGTCCCCTCAAATTTTATTTTGTTTTGATACTGGCATGTAATTAATAAAAGACTCATATAACTTCCAT
Organism: Sciurus carolinensis; assembly: GCF_902686445.1. Lineage (NCBI taxonomy): Eukaryota > Metazoa > Chordata > Mammalia > Rodentia > Sciuridae > Sciurus > Sciurus carolinensis. Next base: position 68,634,138 of record NC_062227.1, read on the forward strand.
ATGTGGTATTTAAAATCTGATTTAAATGGATTTTTAAAAATTAGTCATAAATAACTAGTAAGAGAAAGTTTGAATCCTAAACCTTAAATAGCTGCCATGTGTCTGTTTATCAAAATTAGAATTCCCTTTTATTCATTGTTCACTCACCTCAGTTTAAGTAAAAGTCCATCATAGCAAAAACCCAACAGTGGCATCCTGTGGCTCAGCTCGTGAATGACAGGTGTGTCAACACTGTCACACTGGAACCCTAGTTCCTGGCTCCACACGAATACAGCCTCACCACGAGGAATAGGCAACACCAGGGGAAACAGTCACTTTTAAAAAGACCTAAATCTCTATGGAAGAGTAGCTAGACAGGAAGTCACATACTGTGAAACTCCTTTTGTGTGATGTGTTCAGAATCGGTGAATCCATAGAGACAGGAAGCAGGTAGGTGGTTGTCAGGCTGGGGAGAAGTTTCGGGGTGCCACAGGATGGGCCTGGGCCAAATGATCAGCAAATAGACAGAGGGGGTGGAGCCTCAGCATGCTGGATGTGCTAATGCCACTGACTTGTTCATTAGGCATAGTTAATTCTATGGCATGTGAATTTCACCTAAGTAAAAACAAATAAGCAAGCAAGCAAAACCCTGCATGAGTTTACATGCAGGGCTATTTATTGCACATAGATTGAATGAGCATCCATCTTTGATGTTATATACGTTGTGGAAACCCCTTTGAGAGAGAGAAAGCTGTGTTTTTAGTGAGAAATTAACACATTAGCCAAATCAGTTTTTCTTATAAATCTGGAGCCCTATGAGATATTCACAGTGCAGCATCACTTCGTGCGAGGAATAATTCAAAGCAAAAACAGCAACCCAAATTTTAGATGGCTACAATTGGTCCATTTGAGAAGGATATAGGAGAGCACACTACCACCCCTGCGAGGACCATAATGTGACCAATTAGGTAGAAATGGACCCAGACGTATCTCAACTTGTCAGAAGCCTTGCTCCATGCTCCCTATGTGGTAGGAGCATGACAAAACCCCATAGATAGTTTAGCCCAGTGCATTCTCCTCAGTATTTACTCCCCGAAGGGAATTTTAAGGGACATTTAATTCTCATGATTCTGGTTCATTTTCCTTTAACTCATTAAAATGGGGCTATGAAGGATTGCTTGGATCTCTAGCAGGGCTTGTTCACAAGAGACATGAGGCCATTATTTTCCAAACAGGAAGCTGGGCTTTGCCAAGAGCTTGGGGAGTTCACAGCATGACATCTGAGCTTCATTAGTGGCACTAGTCCCTTGAGACCCAACTGGGTCCTACACTTGGCTGGGGCAGGCCTCCTGCCCTCCCATGCAATAAAGCCCATTAATTACCTGTCAGACCAGCTGTGTAACAAGTGAACTTATAGTGACTCTGCCATTTTCTTGGTTCCAAGCCAGAAACGACAGGTATGGACTTACACCGCCAGGGAGGCATTTCAGAGAGGAAATTGGCACTTGCATAATAAAGTATGCATTGCAGGACATGATGTTTTTAAAATTAAAATGTAAACAAGTCTGTTCCCAATAACCTTCTTTCCGTTCTTCCAGATATCCTGCCCTCTCCAGTGTGAGTTACTAATGAGGCCAATCTGAAGCTCTGTCCTATTGCTCTGATGTTTGTTCAGCACTCAGGGTATAAGGATGAGAAAGAAGTGTATTCTAAAGGTGTGCCCCAAATTCCTGCTTAAGTGAACTTGAACTAGCTTATGGTGTCATTGCTGTATCATTCGCCTGAGGTTGGAAAGTTCTTTGATTTATCAGTGGTGAGAACTGAGTCAGGCTACAAAAAGGGGAATTGGTTACAGAGGAGTCAAGGTCTCTCATGACGTGAAAGCATGAGACAGACACAGCCCTCAGGAAGAGCAGGCGCTGGCCCCAGCAGCTCGGGGCCTTGCCGACTGCAGTTCCGGCAGCCAGACTGAAGACTAAAGGCAGAGTCGGTGGAGAGATGGGCCTGGGTAAGGTGCTGAGACAGGTGGAGATCCCAAATGAGGAGGCTGCACGGGAGTTAAGTCCTTCAGCAACTAGAGTTGTTGATGTCCTTTGATGTCACCCCTCTTCAGCTCTGACATGGGAATTCAGCATCTGTTTGGATATTTTCCATGATGGGGTGCATACTGCTTATGAGGACAGCTTATTCTGTGGTTGGGATCATATAAAATATATGGGAAAGTCCTTATGCTGAAAGTAAATTGGACTTCTATGCTTTGGACCACCATCAAGACTTTGAACACGTAGGTCAAGTCTTACACAACATTCACATGGTAGTCCTTTGTTTGCTGGAGACAAATTAATACACTGTCCTCTTAGAATTTCTCCTTATTCTGGCTCAGCATATTTAATTCCTTCAAACAGTTTCCATAGGATGGTAGTATTCTGTTCAACCCTTTCTGCACATAATTTAGTCTCAGGTGCCTCTTAAAATGTACAATGCGGGATTGTCCAGACATGGCCTGGACAATGAGCTTCTGCTAATGTGGCTGCAGATGACATTAGCATCACTGGGTTGGCTTGCGTTGTGCTTATAGGCCACTCATGGACCATCGCCAAGTCAGCTCTTTCTGTATGCTCTTGTTCAATTAACCTTTTAAACATAAAGGCCAGGCAGTGCATGATTCAGATCAACAAGGAGCAACGAGCCGTTGTGGTTCAGATTGTTTGGCTCTTGATTCTACCTTCCATTATACAAACCGACTTCCTACCATCAATTGGTAGGCATAGATTCTATGCCTCACTCCAAGTTATTGATGGAAGATAAACTGGACTGACCAGGGGCAAATACAAGGACTTTGGTTCTCGATAGAACTAGTAACATCTCTGCAAGTTAACACTGAAGAGCAGTCTTTGAGCACAGTTTTGAAATCATCTGTAAATCGGTCCAGATGCAAGTTACTTCAGACTGTGTCCGGCGAGTGGGGACAGTTTTCTAGTGATGAGATTCTCTTAAAAAACAACAACAGTTCTTAGAGCCTTTATTATCATACCCAGGGAATTGTTAAGAAGGTGTAATACTCCATGCATGAGTGTCTGTGTAAGGCGACCGTTTTGTGGGGTCCTGAAGACCCTTGGGAATTGCTGATCTGAAGCTCTTGGCAGGCCACATGGAGTTTCCAGCCTGATCCAGTGGGATTTAGACAAGAGGCTTGAGCAAGCATTCTGCTGTGATCAAGATCAAGGATCCCTGCATCTCCAGCAGGCCTGTCTTCCAGCCTGTTAGCTCCACTGAGGCAGGAAAGGAGGGTTCGGGTCAAGAACTGAGCCGGGGGTTGAAGACTAAAGAAGGTGCCTGCCGCCTCAGAGATTCCAGAGTCAGGCGAGCCCAGGTACTCAGGTATTGAAGAGGCCAGAGCATTAAGTTGAAAAATGAAGGACAAAGGTCGGAGCTTATGGAATGATGGGTGGAGCCAATGTACCGGCCAAGACCTGGAAAGAAAACCCAAGCACAGAGGTGGGGCCCGTTGGCTGGCATGGTCACCAGCAGTGGCAGTGGCTCGGCCTTCCGTGAGGAGGTCATGTCTGGTGGGGCTGGCCCTGTTCCCCACAGGTGGTGAGCTGAGAGGCCTCTTTCTCTCCACTGCTGCTAACATTGTGCTTCACCCCAGAGGTGTCTGCCCTTTCTTTGTCTTCCTAAGTTAGAGATGGAAACCACAAACTCTTTTTATGGTCCTTAGGATATCCCATGTGCCATGATGACTTTGAGCTTCCTGACTTTTTCTTGCTTTTCTTTCCTGTTCAATTGTCTTTCTCTGTCCCATCTTTTTCTGTGCATTTCTCTGTTTTTAGTCTTTTGCATATTCTATGTGCCCATTATTAGCATTTGTTCTTAGACTTAAAGCAATGCTATAGCTTGATTTATTTGTAAAATAAGTGTATTCCTGAAACAATGCATTTTAGTACATTGAAGGATATTTTAACACCCACAGGGAGCTTGGAACTTGTGGATACTTCCATTGGCTCCTTTTCTGTACAGGCAAAGAACACCTTGGTGAGTCAAATAACCTTTAATTGTCCAGTTTTGTAAGTCTGTAGATTTCTTAAATCATGTTCAAGTCAAATTAGTCAACACTGTGTTATAAAGTTTATCAAGTAGCAGAGGATCTGACCAGTTGACCAGAATTAATCAATGTGATTTCAGAACTGCGTTCAGCTTTACAGTATGATTTAAGCTCGGCACTTAGTCAATTAAATGAGATCATTTTGTAACTACTCATCTTGGGAGGTGAGGCGGACTGAGTGTATGATGTGCAGGATACAATAATGCAACTTTGGGAACCAGGTGCCCTCGGTGCCACTCACTCATCCTCCAAACACTGAGTGCTTGGAATATGCTAGAAACAGCTACAAATGCCCGTGGCTTAATTCATTCCATACCACTACTTAGAGTAACTCACTGCCAAACCCCCAATTTTAAACCCCTGCAAATACGTTAATTACAAGTTAGATGGGGACCGACACCATCCAAGGCCTTCTGAAATCAAGTTGGAAAGGAGTAAAAATGGGAACTTCTAAAGGTCAGAACACAATGAAGGCTCTTTCCTTGGAATGGAAGGGCCAGCATCATTGGTAAATAAATGGGAAAGTGACAAATTTCAGTTCAATTCTGACCATGTCTTGATAGCCAGAGGGATGACAAAAATAGATAACACTGATGATATTGATTCACTTAGTCATCTTAACAGCCCTGTTATGTAGAGACTGTTACAATTCCTAACTTACAAATGAAGCCACTGAGGCACAGAGACGATCAGTACCTTATCCTGGGTTGCACGACATGTAAATGGCAGGGCTGGGGTCTGACCCTGGCAGGCTGTCCCTGGAAACTGTGTCCTGATGGTTGCAGGGATCTTGGCTCTGGGAGGCTGCACAAGTGGAGATGTTAGTAAGCACCACTGCACGTCGCCCACGTTGGGCTCTCAGACGCTCACCCACACAGATGCTCTTGATTCCCCGCAGTAACTTAATCGAGTGATTTATGTCCATCATCTCCTGTGGGAACAGATTCACAGTAGCCTACATCTGGTGGGTTATGAAACAGAGGTTCAAAAACTTCAAATGACTTGTGGAGAAAATGGATTTGAACCTGGGAATCTGGGGAAGGACCTCACAGGCTCCCTGTTCAGGGCTCTCCTCCCCTCCCATTGTACAATGGGTGATCTCCTCAAACCCTATAAATCTGAGTGCCCTGGGAGTCTGGAGACCAATTAGAGGTGGGTATTGATGGATGAATGCATACGAGACAGGACCTGTAAAAAGTGACTCATGAACCCAGGCAGCCCTTCCAGAGCTAAAAATATCAGAGATGGGGTTGTCTTTCCAAAACACAAATCTAGCCATGTGTCTCCTCTGCTTGAAACTCATTAATGCCTGTGCTCTGCTCCTGGGCTAGGTTCTCAGCGCTATGCCCGGCTCAGAGGCCTCCGGGGCTTGACCCATTCCCAGCCTCCTCCCAGCCCGAGGCCCTGCAGGACGCACATCCCCCTCCCTCCTTCCTGTCCCCATTTCCCTTTGCCTCCCCCTCTGTTCAAGCCCTCCCTAACTCCCTGGGCTTCTGCCGGCCCAGGCCAGGCCAGAGCCAGGCCATCCCTGTGATCCAGAAGATTGGGGGCACTGTCAAGGTCGGAACCTGGAGCAGGCAGGCCCTCCTCAGCTCTCCCGGTGGGCACCCAAGGACAAGGGGAGGCATCGCGAGACCTCCACCTGGGGCGGAGCCAGGAGCCAGCCCTGTGCTGCCCGATGGACTTGGCGGGGCTCCATTCAGGCCGAGGTGGTGCCACACAGGCTGAGGAGGACAAAAGCCCACAGGTTCAGGAGCTGAGTCTTTAGAGACAACTCAGAGGGGGCTGCCGGAGATAAGGCTCTGCAAACCAATAGGGCAGAGACTGTCAAGCACCACTGAGGGACAGGGCCACACCTTTGACTCCTTCAGTGCGTTTCCACCTACACCGAGAGCCCGTCAGGTATGATGGTGACTTAAAAGACACAAAGGGGGTCCTCCCAGGAGCCCACTCTTCTTGCTATTCTTGGTCACATGCCTTCATACAATTCACGTCTGCAGCCTGTGTCCCAGGCACTGTGCTCTGGGCTAGATGTGCAAAGGGGGAAAGACCCCTGCCCTCCAGAAACACAGGGACTCCTGAGGGACACTGGACTCATCACTGGAGAACCAGCCGCAGGGAGCCCCGTGGGACTTGTGGCTCAACCAGGCATTGTCCAGAAAGGCCGAGTGCACACCAGGGAAGCTTGGCACAAGGGAGGTCGGGCCTCACTGTCTCACTCCTCCTAACCAGCTCTCCCTGCTCCCCGGGCCGTTCGTGCATCTCCCTCTCCTGCAGGAAGCATTTCCTCCTCCACCTCTCTCCTGTCTCCCTCCTCCCTGAATTTCTACAGCAATAAGTTACCTGTGACATAGAATTAAGAGCGTGAATAAGTTGCAGTTTGGTTTTTGCTTTTTCTGACTGGATGGGAAACAACTGAGCATAAAGGTCCCCTCTTCTATTTTGTCTTATCTGCAGAGCTCAGCACATGGTGACTGAGAAATACTCTGGGTTGATACAATGATGCAGAAGAACTTCTCTTTCTCCTTCATTTCCTCCCTCCCTCCATCTTCCCTCCCTCTTCCAAACTCTCTGCCTTCTCCCCTCTCTTTCCCTTTCTCTTTCTTCCTCCCTCCTTTCTCTTTTATTCTCCCTCCTTTCTCTAGGATTTTGGCAAGAAGGGTACACTCCCGAGGTGACCCCGTGTGTCCCCTTTCTGGCTGTGCAGAAAGCCTCGCTGGGGAAGTGCTTGGAGAGTGCAGGGATGCACTTTGCAGATGGAGAGCAAAACCAGGCTGTGGGCTTTTGGAAGAGGCAAAATTGTAATTTGCATTTCTCTGTGGGGTGAAAACTCTGTAATTTAGGATTTTGCCTAATTGCTATTTAGAGTTCCCAGGGCCTGCGTCTCTCTTGGCAGTTCTGTGCTTTGGAGACATGCGGTATTAATGGTTCAAAGCTCCTTCCAACCTTGGCTTAAAGGTGAGATGACTCAGCCAGGGGGAGGTCAGTCCTGCATTTTGCTTTTTTCCCAGAGTGCAGGGTTGTTCAGTACCAAAGAGAGGGAGCAGCCTGGGCTGGCGAGGCCCTGCAAGCACATGTTTGCAGGCAACCCCTTCACTCTCTTGTCTGCTCCAAGTCAAGCTTTGAGCGCTGGTAGCCAGAAACTGGGCCTCACCCAGTATGGACACATCCCTGTCCCCTTGCAGCCGCGGGCTCTGCATGCACGTGTGAGAGTCTCAAGACCTTCTGTTTCTCAATGCACCCTTAAACATTTTGGAAAGGTATCTGCTTCCTTCGAAAATTCTTTTCAAGTGTTCCTAAGTGGTAGTAAGAACAATGGACGGGCTGCCCAGACTAGAGGGGTAGAGCTTGGGTTGTGGCTAACAGTCTTCTCTCTCTCTCCTCTCTCTCTCTCTCTCTCATTCTCTCTCTCTTTAAGAAGGACTCAGAAGCTAGGTGTGGTGGTGCATGCCTGTAATTCCAGTGACTCGGGAGAGTGAGGCAGGAGGATTGCAAGTTCAAAGCCATCCTGCACAATTTAGCAAGGTCCTGTCTCAAAATAAAAATAAAAATGGCTGGGGATGTGGCTCAGTGCTAAAACACCCCTGAGTTCCATCCCCAGTATTAAAAAAAAATAAATTAAAAAATAAAGTCTCAGAAGAGGTCCAGAAGTTATAGCCATTTTTTCCTACCACAGGCGTATAACTTATGAGTGTAAAACAGGCTCTACAGCTCTTCTGCCTTCCGTGGGCAAATGCTCTGCACAGTTACTTGAATGCTCAAGTCTCTATAAAATGTTACAATTCCACTTTTACAAATGAAGAAACTGAGCCCCAGAAATGTCTTAGTTTGCCAGGGTTAATGCAGTTAGGTGCCCCAAGCTGATGGCCTACGCAACAGAAGTGCCTTCTCTCACAGTCGGGGGCCAGAGGTCAGGAGTCAAGGCATCAGCAGCCTTGGTCTCTCTGACATGCTGCAGAGAACCCTCCCTTGCCTGACCTGGTTTCTGGTGGAGGCTGCCGATCCCTGACATTCTCTGGTTTGCAGCTGCGTTGCTTCAGGATCTGTTCTTTGCGTAATCTGGAGTTTGTGCCTCTTCTTATAAGAACACTGATCATGTTGGATCGAGCAGCCAGCCTATTCCAGTGGGACCTTTTCTACTTAACTAATTATATCTCAATGACTCTTTCCAAATAAGGTCACATTCTGAGGTAGTCAGCGTATCTTTTGGTGGCCACAATGCAGCCTATTCAACACGAGCAGAGTATCTAGTTCAAGGCACCATTGCTTGCCAGGGGCAGAAAAATACCAGCCCACATGGATGCTGAAGCTCCCCTTTCCTGAGCACTAACTTATGCTATGAATTAACTGATGTGTGTGATTTACTCAGGCCTATTTTAGTTCTGATTTTTTTTACCCACAATTCCCTTGGCAGCTCCAGAGACTCGTGCCCACAGTGAGGAAGAGGAGTAGGAAGATGGACTTCCAGGGCTGGGGAGCTTAGTCTAACTCAGGGACTGGGCGTGTATCAGGTGACCAGTCGGGAAAACAGAAATCTTACCAAATATTTCAAACAAAGGGGATTTAATATGTAAGACAAGAATGGGTCACAGAGCATCAGAAAGACTAAAGGGGCTGTATTAGGTTCCCTGTGTGAGTGACAGGGCAGTGGAGAAACCTCTGAATATCTGAAGAAGTCTCCTTAAATAACCTGTGTGGCTAAGGCGAAGTGAGGAGGGGAGACCTTTATAACCTTGCAGGACACCAGAGAGGACCAAAGCTGCTGTTTGTCGCACAGGCATTTGTCATTCATGGTGGCCTTGATCCTGGACTTAGGGTAAAACCCGGGACCACACCAGGTAGAACATCAGAGCAGAGATACCTACCCAAAGCCAGGACCCTTGAAGAATGCTATTTTTGAGCTGGGAAAGAAAAAAAAAAAAAAATCAGTCAATCAATCAATCAATCACCAGATGGAGGAACAGTAAGAGTAATTGCTTTCTAGATCTTAGTTCTGGGTAAAGAACAAATCCAGAAGTGTCCCATGAAAGATTCTCCAAAAGTCTCTCATGAAACAGGTTGTAGCTGCTTCTTTTGGTTCTTACTCTTTCTAGTAGAGAGAGCACTTTATTTATACTTGGTGAGAGGAAACTTCCTACCCAGAAGAAAATAAAGTTACTTGCTTGGGAAAAGAAAGTTCTAGAAAATAAAAACATCGGAGTGTTTTGCTTGCTTGCTTTTTGTAGTTTTGTTTTCTTTTAGCACTTTTTAGTCAGATTTTCATACTTCTTTTATATACTTGTTTTTCCTAATGGAAAGAATACCAAGAATTAAAGAGCTAGGGGTGGGGAGCATGTGGATTTAAAAGGAAGTGTGTTGTCCACATGCCTCTGCCTCTCATAGTTGAAGGGTGGAAAGGTTCGTAAATAAGCCCCAAGCTTCAAGCAGCTTCTTCAACCAGTTTCCCTCTTTGAATAGACAGCTGAGCCCTTGTTTTGACGTCCTGGCTTATCCTTAATGCCAGTGACTTATACTGAGACTTTACTTCGGGCATTTCCGTGATGTTTTGTGGAGCCTGAGCTGGACCATCAAAGAATAAATGTATAACAGCTCCTTCCAGCAAGGGGCACCCATGCACTAAAAACGAGGCATCCTCTGAAGCCAGCAGAGCTCCTGCCTCCAGCTTAACGGTCCAATTAATAAACCTCCAAGTAGCGTCACGGCCACAACCTTGGTGATTTCCATCTCCCACCTAGGCTAATAAATTGGTCTCTTGGAAACCGGCCGTGAGCACAATTTAAAATTTACATATTGTGTCACCCAGATTGAATGTGCTTTCAGTCACGATATTAGCTCAAATGAAGGACATACTGAACTGAAGGTCTGGATACGTTGGCAGAGGCCTTTCACCTAATCAGGAAATTTATGGGCAGACAAATTTGCTAGGGAGCAGACGTCTTCTCTAAATCTAGACACACAAGTCATTTCACAGCTGATCTGCGCGACCCTGAAATTCCTCGAGGTCAATTAGAGGACTTTATCCATTAAGTCCAGCTTCATGACTTTAACGAATTACTTGCTGGTTTTGTTTTTTGATTTTATCTTTCTTTCTCTCTTGGTGACCAGAAGCAAATAAAAACTTCATGGAGATTTAGAGACAACAGATGAAGTTTGTCGCCTACCTGTTCTGGTTTTGTTTGGAAGTTCCATATGCCAGCTTTGAAAAACATAATAGAAATCAAAGAAGAAATTGGGCCTATTGTTATCCAGGCCACATGGAGGATACGAAGAATGACATTCCAACACAGTTAGCCCTTTGGGGAACATGGGGCCAGCCACTTGTGGATGCAGTGACTCTGGCTCTGCTTCTGAATGTTCAGCAAAAGTCGGTGACTTGGTTGGTATTTTGGACAAAGAAATGAGGGACTAGGTTAAGACCTGATGGGGTTTTAAGAGTGGCAGCTTTCTGTCTGAATTCCAACAAAAATAGTTACCAGCTCTTTTTTTTCTACTTCTTCTTTTTCTTCTTTTTAAGGCAGTGGGAAAACATAGATCCCAAACTCTGTGTAATCCCACTCAACTAAGACTCTAACAATAACAAACAGTTCTACAGTGTAGTTTATGTTATTCTTGGCAAGGCTCAGATCTCAGGTGACATCAGAGGTGACTGTATAGATATATATACAATGAAGTCAGCTTATAATTAATTTCAGTTTGATTTGCAAATTTAACTGCAAAGGGCCTACGAGCTCCTGTAAGACAGAATAGCACAAACAAATAGAATTTTGGCATATGAAACATGTCAGACCCAAAGTGCTCATTTCCTTAATATACAAAGAGCTCTTAAAAGTGAATAAAATGATAAATAACCCAGTGGAAGAATGAACTTTTACATAGGTTAAAATGTAACATATGATATGACATTTCCTCTTTTATTATATCACTTTTGTGGTTTTCATGGGCTTTTATTTGGTGGCCAAATCTCTATGTCTTTGTCACTTTTGTGTTTAGAAAGGCATTCCTCATTATGAGATACATAATTTGATTTTGGATTGGGAGGGCATAATTTCTGATTCTTCTGTAAATTTTTGAAGTGCTTAAAGATGAAAATCGGCTCACATTTTCCTACATAATTAGCCAGTCATCCCAGCCAGTTTCTGGAGAGGTCTTTCCTTCCCTCGCTGACGTGTGGAGTAACCTTTATCATATATTAAATGCTCATGTGTGCTAAAAATAAAACGTCATTTCAGATGAGTGCTGTGCATTAACTTGAGGAGTCTGCAGAGGTGGTATTTGGAACTTGTGGATGTCCTTCCTTTTCTGTCCTCCCCAGGGACTGAAAAGAGAGGGAAGAAAGTTAAGGAAACATGAAACAAGGTCTGTGGCTCTGGATAATGTCTGCAAAGAAAAAAACACAACAGGCTGAGATCTTAGGATTTAAAGACTATTATGCTGCATGAGGAACTTAGCAACAGTAGCTGCCTTTAGCGGTGCTCGCTCGGGCCCCGCACTCTTCTGGACATCTGTGGATGGTGTCACTCCATCCTTATGATCACCCTGACGTGGGTACTCGTATCGTCACTTTGATTTTAGACATGAGGAGACTGAGACCTGGATATATGGCATCCCTTCCCCCAAAGTCATTTGGAAGGACAGTCACCTAAAATGTGGCTAGAGCAGCAGATCAGCAAGGGCCCTGGGATTGTCCCCTTCTTCAGAACAGTTCCTCTCAGCAGAGATGTCGGAGGCCCACCGTCACACCAGGATGGTCCCAGCAGCTGGAATGCGGGAAGCAGTGTCTTCTCACCAGCCTGCCGTTGGGGTGTGAAGGATGAAGTCCAGCGAGTTCTGTGCTTCTGAGAAAGGTGGTTCAGGTGGTTTCCAGAAACTCACTTACGTCCTTTCTTTTCACATCCCCGTTTTGCTTTCCAGAAAAGTCATACAAAAGGTTTTCATCCAACCGGCTCAGGAGGACAGAGCAGAAACCATTTTTTTCCACAAGATCTGTGGTAGCTCGGAAGATTCTGCACCCAAAATGGCTAGTGCCTTCTGGGTGTTTCCATTATTTGTGATGAATGCTGAGTGTCTCCATGGACCAGCAAGGTGTCAGCTGGTGGTGGCAGGGGGACGTGGTGAGGTAGGCGAGATCTTTACCTTCCTGCAGCACGCAGTCCCAGGGACTTGGCCCCAGCCAGGGTCATGGTGTTTGCCATGATGCCAAGGGCTGCCTCTTTCTCAGCTGGTGCCCTGTTCACAGGTTGGGAACAGGCGTTGGGGGTCCTGGACTCATGGCCTGCTTTACTGCTTCCTACCTTCACATAGTCCTATCTCAACGCTCTTATCAGGAAACTGGGATAGCAACACAGCCCTGCAGACCTCAGGGGCTACTGTGACCACTGAGTGTAGGCACAGGATTCTTGAGGACAGTGGCTGCCATTCGGATGCAGAGCTTTGCTACTAAAGGAGAGCGCTGTCGCGCATTTGCTTTTGTGTTTTGCCGGTTGTGTGTGGTGGTGTTGGTGGTGGCCATTCTGTTACCATCTTGGTTAAGCAACAGCTCCAGCGGCCCCCGGCTTTGTGGCCAGTGGGCTCCAGGTGGGAAGCACAGCCTCTCCCACCCCCTCGCCGTCCTGCAAACCCCCAGTGAGGAATGGGCTCCCTCGGCGTTTGTCAGTTCAAACCACATCCTGCCTGTTTCCACTTTCCATGTGCTCGTGACACCGGTTCTAGGTTGTGGCAGGCTTCTCGAAAAGCCATGCGGAGGTCTTTTTCACAGAAGTGAAAACAATCCATCCAGTGGTTAGACAGCAGGTGTAGGCAGGAGCTCCCTCCACCACCCGCCCGCCTGAGCCAGCTCGCTGGTGAGGGGACTGAGCTGTTCCTCAAGCTGCTATCCTGTCACTACCCAGACCACAGCCTTCTCCCCTCTGGAAACCAAGCCTGAGGTGGGAAGGTGTGGGCTGCCGTTAGGGAAAGGGCTGCTCTTGTCCAGTCTGGGGCCTGGGTCCCACTGACACCAATGGTGTTGCCTGCCATAGTTAGAAAGGACAGTGAGAACTTGTGGTCACTTTGCAGATGAGAAAACTGAGTCTGGGGAGGGCCAGGCTGACCCTGGGCTCCTGGTTCAAGTTCATTCTAAGACTGGTTGTACCCACAGCTGTAACTTAAGGACTTATTGGTATCACTGGAACCAGGGAGTCAGTCTTGGGGACTGCATTTGACCCAGTGACCAAGGGACACATCTCTTAGCAGGAAGCTCTTTGCTAGAAACAAGGATGGAGCCAGACTGGGGTGCCCAACACCTCAGGGAGCCCATGGTTAGGGTACGAGGTGAGTAGGGACACCAAATAAAATACATGTTTTAAAAGAATTTAACACCCCAAGGGGAAGAGAAGGAGGAGGAAGAGGAATGGGGAAGGACAAGGAGGAGAGAAGGGACAGAGCAGCAGCAGTGCTAATGGAGTCCTGAGAAATGGGACCTTTCGGGCCCTGTTCAACGGTGGCGTGGAATCCTCATGGTTATTTAGATGCAGGCAGACACGACGATCGTCTGCATGTTCATGGGAAGCCAAGGAAAGAGAAGGGAGAACCAGGGCCTACGTCAGGCCTGGGTTTCTGGTGTCCTTGAGAAGGACCAGGACCTGCCTGAGTGGCCGAGCATCCCAGGTGTGCAACCGGTGGCCACACTATGTCCAGTGGGCAGCCCAAGTCAGAGGGTCCTCAGACCTCTGTCTCTGCACTTCCTTCTTGGAGGGCCTGGGAGGCAAAGGTAGCCCTGACCTCAGGAAGTATCGATTTTCAGACCTCTCCCCCCACCCGCTCGCTCCCCAGACTTCTGACCTGGGACGATGTTTACCACCAGGTCGAGGGCTTTCCTTATCTTTCAAGGGTACGCGATGGCCAGTCAACGCTTAACTTATTAACTTGGCTTTTGGTTCTCACTGGGAAGCCAAGGGCTGGAGGAAGCCCTCCGCTCCCCACTGCGGGCTCTGTCCCGGGGCCCCTCGGGGCAGTGTGAGCCCTACCAGGGGTAGGGGATGTGTCCCAGCCCCAAGCTGGGCTAGCTACAGCTCCATTTTGGGGAGAGCTACCCTTTTGTCAGTTTAACCGACAGCCCAGATAAGAGGTCCCAGGCTGAGTCTCTCAGGTTGCACAACCAACCACTCTGCCAGCCGAGGGAAGAGACAAGCCTTTTCCAACCTCTATGGTCAGAAACGAATTTCCTTTCTGGCTGTCTTCTTCACTGTCAACTCCCTGTCTCCTATTTTTAGTTTTCAGGTTGGTTTTAAGTAGGTTTTGGTCTGTGTGTGTGTTGAGGGAGGGTGTGGGGAATATTCCTTTAACTTGTTCAAGCCTCAGCCTGACATCTGGTATCTGGCCCATGGCTTCCTTGTGCAGTTGACAATGTGCCCAGGCTGTAGTACACACTGTCCAGGGTTGGATGCCCTGGCCACAGGCCCATCTGGGATGAGCACATGAACTCACCATGGGGCTGCAAACTCAGTGCCGGGCATGTTCAGGGCTTCATAAAGCCTCTGCTCATTCAAGAAGTCCTCTCTGGCAACCACGTCTCCAAACTCACACCCAGCAACTTGCCAGTTGGGTCCCCACCCTATAGTGAAGCTCTGTCCATAGAAGAGGGACCTCAGCTGGAGTTCACCTGCACCTGTGCTGTGACACTGGCACTCCAGCCTGGGAAATGGCGGTGTATTTTATTTCGTCTCCATTGCAGCCACTTGTCTGGATAGTAAACAAGAGACTTCACAGAAGCTCTGAAGATGCAAAAGTGCTTTTTTGTGGATGCACTGGGGATTGAACCCAGGGGCATTCGACCCCTGAGCCACATTCCCAGCCCTATTTTGATTTTATTTAGAGACAGGGTCTCACTGAGTTGCTCAGCACCTTGCTTTTGCGAGGCTGGCTTTGAACCCATGATCCTCCTGCTTCAGCCTCCCAAGTCACTGGGATTACAGGTGTGCACCACTGTGCCCAGCTGCAAAAGTGTTTTTAAGTGACCAAGCTAATTCAAGCATGCAATCTTGTGTGACCAGAATCATGTGGCTTCAGTCCTACTGTGGAGGTGCTGTCAATCCCGAGGCAAAGTGGAAGCAACCAGCACAGCAGGCAACAATCTTCTCTTTAAAGCCCCAGGTAGGTAAGTCAGAGCTATGAAGGGATTGACTGAGAAAAAACAAGTAGGTGAAGCAGTCAACCCCATGGATGGCCAAGAAGGGGAGAGGAAACTGGAGGAGAGAAGAGGCGGCCAGGATAGGGTAGCAGTGCTACACTCCTTTTGGGGGTGCCACCTTCCCCAGCACCACAGGTTCCTGGACCTGATGTGACACAGCAGCCCCAGCCCCCTGAGACCAGGAGAGCCAACAGATGACCAATCAGCCCGTGGCACCCAGACTCCTGCAGCTCTGGGCTTGAGGGAACTGAGAGGGAGGGAGCGGCCAGCTCAGGAGACCTGGGGCTCCCTGCCCTGTGCTCCTCTGGGCTCAGCCTAGGGGGCAGATACGGCATCTAGGAGGCCAATGGCCCTTGGCTGGGGGCTCCCAGTAGGGTAAGAGGGACCCTGGGATCTGGGTCATGGTGATCTTGCCTCTCTCTCAAACATCAGGGGGAGGCTCGTGAAGCACCAAGTCCCCAACCAAAAGGGACTTAACAGATTATGTGGCCCACTCAAGGATTTTAAAGCTCAGACTCAGATAAAGGCTTGAGGACCAGGTGATGCTTTAAAACACACTGGTGACATGCTCACACATGGGATCGGAAATTGAGCTCCGACTTCTCCTGAGTCTGGATTCATCCCGCAGCCCACCTGGGGCCCAGGTGAGCTAACCCGTGTCCCTGGCTGCCTGGCTTTGGGTTTCCCACCTTGGCTACAGCCTCTCTCCATGGATCTCCTGCTTCCTGTTTTGTGCTGAGCATGGAGTCCCAGGGTTGGAGCGAGGGCCAGCTCACCCTCTTCCCTGTCACAGTGGGGAAGCCTTCCTTCCTGTGTGCTCATGTGTTACCATTGCTGAATTTAAACAGCTGTGGTCAAGGACACAGACCCCCAGGTTGACCTCCCTGGCTCTACTCTGCATGTCTGATCCCCAGTGCCCCCAGTCCATCATTCCCTTGTCTCTCCACCTCTGCCCTCTCCCTGCTGCCACCAGTTGCTCACCAATAATTTGAAACTGACTTTTGTGAGAGACAAGTGTCTGCAGTCTATCTGCTGTGCCAGATTATGAGAAGTTCAACATTTTTTTTTTTTTTTTTTAAGTGTCAAGGGAGTGAGCTGTTGGCCGCAGAGTTTGCTGGCAACCTATACCTGGATTCCTGGACAGCTTTTCCCCACCCTGAAGCATTAGGATCGTGAACACTTCTCCATTGTCCCAGCTCCCCCTTGCCCCATGTGTCTTTGTTTTGTGTTCCCAGCTCCTCTGGGGGCACTGGCCTGGTCTGCTTCTCCATTCTCCACCAGGGCTCTTGATGCCGCCAACAGGAGCTTCCCCAACTGGGCTCACCTGGGAAGTCTCAGTCCCTCATCGCCATGCTGTGAGCAAGTGCTGAACATCTGCTGAGTAAGAAGATCCTCTGCAGGCCTGGAGGAGCGAGGCCAGGACTCTCCTCATTTCCAATTAGCTCAGCCAGAATGAAGAGGCGCTGACAGACAGATGGGGAGGTCGCACCTTTCCCCTGGCATTCCAACACGCCGCCTGGGGTCGTCCACACCCAGGGAAGGGTTCCAAGCAGGATGGGCTCACAGAACTGGGGACCTGCTCTTGTTTTGATTGAACCCAGGGCCTTGTGCATGTGAGATGAAATGGGGATCTGGTGGGGACAGAGGCAGACAGACAGATATTTGGGGAAAGGGTGCAGTGGAATATTATTGGAAAGGGCCAGAGGAAAGTACTGGATCTTGGTCAGTGACTAGGAGACCCTTGAGAAGGGAGAGGGACCTGGTGAGCAGGGGTGGAGGACTGAGAACCAGAGAGAGGATAGGAACCCTCTTTGCTTCACTCGTTTGGATTCTGTGGCACCCCAGCTGGGTTGGGAAAGACCTGATTTTAAAAGGTGGCAGTTAGAAAGAAGATCCTCTTCTTAGTCTGTGCTACTGTAACAGAATACCATGAAACAACAGGGATTGGTTTCTCACGGTCCTGGAGACTATGAGGTCAAGGTGATGGTGCTGGCAGCTTCGGTGTCTGGTGAGGGCCACTTCCTGGTTTGGGGAAGGAACCTTCTCAGTGGGCCCTCACGTGGTGGAAGGGCCAGGCAGCTCTCCGGGGTCTCTTTTACAGCAAGAGAGTTCCCCCCACCTCCTGATACCCTGATCTCAAGTTTTCAACATATAAACTTGGGTGGGGGGCACAAACATTCAGAACCACAGGGACTTCCCTGAGTGGAGTAAGCCCGGGCCCATCCACAGAAACAGTGCAGCAGTTTCCGCCGGGCTCTGGCCAGGGAAGGAGTGAGAGTCTCTATACTTGCCCAGGGCAGGGACAGTGGCTGAGAAGTCCCAGGAGAACATCTGTGTTTTAGTCAACTTTTTCACTGCTGTGACTAAATGAACAATTATAGAGGAGGAAAGGTTCATTTGAGGGCTCACGGTTTCAGAGGTCTTAGTCCATAGGAGGCCAGCTCCACTCCTCAGGGCTCCAGGCGAGGCTGAACGTCATGGTGGAAGAGTGTGGCAGAGGGAAGCAGCTTGTGTCATCAGGAAGCAGAGGAAGAGAGTGACTCCGCTCTCCAGATACAAAATATATACCCCAAAGCCACGCCCCAATTCCCACCTCCTCCAGCCACACCCTACCACTTCAATTAGTCCCATCAGGGATTAATTCACCGATTGGGTAAGACTCTAACAACCCAATCATTTCTCCTCTGAACCGCTCTGCATTGTCTCACACGTGAGCTTTTGGGGGATGCCTCACATCCAAACCATAACACCCTAGTAGTATGTGAATCTTCTATTGGGTTGTCACCCTTACTGTCACCACCTGGGAAGCGCATGTCAAAGTGGAACATCTCAGTGAAAAGCAGATACGGAGGCTATTGTCCTGTGTGGAAAGAAGAATCACCCAGGAGTTGAGGTCCTGTTGGCGGGGAGGCAGGTGACCACGCGCACACACACTAGAGGAGGACGAGGACACGAGGACTATGGGGGATTGTGGGAGAGAAGAGCTGCACGGATATCGAGGAAGGATCCACAGGGCAGGTGGCAAAGCCCTGGACCCAGGGCAAAGAGGTCTAGGTGATGGGGAAGGAGGGAAGGAATTCTAGAAGGTGTGTGGTATGTGAATAAACAGTCTGGACCTGGGCTTAGCAGGAGATATTTGGCTGAAAAGAAGACTGAGGAACACTGAGGAAGTGTTCCCTGTTGGGCCACATGTGTGATCCCGACCTACCCCTAGGGCATCCCCGAGGTCAGGTATTATGTTCATTTTGCAGATGAGAAAACCAAGGTTCAGAGAGGCTTGAACCATGCTGTCAATAGGAAATCAGATTAAAATTCACATCTGTTTCCAGAGCCCTTGCTCTTAATCCCAGCCTCCCGAGGAACCGCCGGGCTGCCACGGACTGTGGAGCTGAGGGAGGTCACCAGGCTGGGAAGAGGGGCCGGGTCCATGGCAGAGGCTGGAGAGGAGGCAGGAGACTCCAGCCTGACTGCAGCAGGCTGATGGGGGTCATGGTAGGCCTTTGACTTCAGGCAGGAAGTGCAGAAAGGGGTGTTCAGGACAAATGAGCTGATGGGGTTCCCCAGAAGAGGCCAGAGAGCAGGATGCTGGAGTGGAGTGGGCAGTGTGACCCAGGACACCGGCAGAGGGGCAGCAGGAGAGAGAACGGACCTGCAGAGGGCGTCCTGGATGGGGGTTGGACTCTGCCACAGAAGCAGCCTGAGATAGAGGAGAACAGGGTGTTGGGGAGGCACCAGGCGCAGAAAGGACGGGGGCTGAGAGGGGCTCCCGTCTGGATCCTGGCTACACCTCCCCAGGTGCCTTCTGCGGCATGGCAGCCAGTGTTCCACGAGAGGAGGATCCATACCCGACTGAATTTGGAAAGTGCGGACTTGAATAAAGCAAGCGTCCTTTACTGCGGAGCTTCCTGTGGCCTGCCACGTGCCCGCGTGACTCCATAGCAGGCAACACTACCTTCTCACACGTACTCGGTAGTGACACCCCGCTTCTGCCCAGTGCCTCTAGGAGCTGGTGCTGCACAGGACGCTCTGTGAAGCACAGAGATGCCCGGTCCCTTCTGTGTCAAGGTTGATGGAGGTAACCCGCCAACTTGGAAACTTGGGCGCAGAGCCCACCCTCTTGTTTCTGACCTCTCGAATTTTCTAGCTGGTTTTGTTTCCTTAACCTTAATCTTGCTTTGTGCCCCCAGAGTCTCGGCTTAGAGATGCCCTTGGACAATGTGTCTGCTCTCAATGTGACTGGCCTGAGGCGGGAGGGCCTGGCCTTGGCAGTGACCCTCTAGCCTTCCTGAGGGCGGTGAGGAGCTGTCCTGAGCTGCAGGCTTCAGAGCACTCTGTCCACCTCTCCACCACATGAGTCCCAGTAGACACAGGAGAACCATCCTGTCTGAAGAATGTTCTGCCCTGGGAAAGACCCAGAGAGACTTCAAAACAGCTCAGTCACGACGGCCCCTCCAGGAGTGCAGGAAAAATAATAATACGACTTATTCGCTTCAGAAGAAAATATAGAATCAGAAGGATCTTGGCCTCTATCCAGAGGATATTAGTTACAGAGGAACCAAAAGAACTGCCGTCCTTGGTCTCGGGGCAAGGCAGTCTGAGCCTCAGGGACTGCTGTGTGGTGGGCCAGGAGTATTTAGGAAGAAAGTCTGTCTGCCGACATAGTTACTAGCTTGGAGGTGCCTCTTGGCATGTCTCCACGGAGGACCCAAGGACAGGCTCCAGGGACAGGTCGGAAGTCTAGAGACCAGAGCTTCTAACCCCAGCCCAGCCACCGATGGGCTGATGACCCTGGGCAAATCACTCTGTGTGGTTTCTTCCTTTGGAAAAGGAGAGAGAGAGAGAGAGAGAGAGAGAGAGAGAGAGAGAGAGAGAGAGAGAGAGAGAGAGAAAGTGAGAGATAAAATCTGATCTACCTCTTAGAGGTTCAGGTGGTTTCTGTTTTGCTTTTTGTGAAGAGCAATAACAAAAATGATACCAAACCCTTCTGAAAATAAATACAGGCTCTATGCGTTTCTAGCAATAATAGCGAGTATTCTCATTGGGATTGTGGCTCACTTTACCATGATAAAATCACTGCTAAATTTCTAGAAAGTTACTCCTTTGTGCAAATACCTTCTCTGTAGAAAAGGGTTTTCTGTTGGGGAAAGGTAAGGGACACTCACTCCCAAGTTGTCCACTTGGGCTTGATATATTTCTTTTCTCCAGTTGAATAGTGTTTTCTCCAGGTTTCCATTTTGGTCATATTTCAGAAGCAACTGAACATCAGATTCTGTACTCTCACTGAGAACAAATTTAAAAAAAATAATGAGATTAGCAGATAAGTAAACAAACATTTTAATTGAAGCTTA
Source organism: Sciurus carolinensis (assembly GCF_902686445.1). NCBI lineage: Eukaryota > Metazoa > Chordata > Mammalia > Rodentia > Sciuridae > Sciurus > Sciurus carolinensis. Next base: position 68,654,737 of record NC_062227.1, read on the forward strand.
AACTGCAGAAGTACTTTGGGCAGTATGGAATTACAGTTTCCATATTCTTTGTTGGTCTGCATGAAACCAAAACCCAGAAGGTTATATTAAACATAATCACCCAACTCCACAGGGCCTCGGAAAGAGTTTTTAATGTGGCAATTTAAAGGCGAGTGATTGTGCAAAACACAACGGCACAAATGAGTGTTTCTGCCGCTTTTGTTTCCTACAGAAAGGAAATTCGCTCTGGGGGAGTGCAGATGAAGACCAAATTTCAGATCTTCTTCCTGCCCCTAAAGGGAGACATAACCTAACGGGCCTCCCTGACCCTCCCGCCAGGTGGGTCTGAGTCTGGTGGAGAGTGAGGTCTTGTAGCAGGTGTATGTTGGGAGGAGCTGGCCCCTGGTTCCCTGGAGTGATTCTAAGTTGAACACTTCATTGCATTCATTTTTTTGTATTTAATACATATTTCATAAACTCCCATGTTAAAAGCTTTCTGATTGATTGGCGGCTGGGAGCCAGCGCTCTCATCCAACTGGACTAAGTTCCCGCTTCTCTGCAGTGCTGCATCCCGTCCTTGGTGTCTGTAGCCATCTGGAGTGAGACCAAGAACAAAGAGGGAGGCCAGCGACACCAAGAAGTGCTGCTCTCTTCCTCCCCTGAGGTGCAGCCGCTAGTGGGTTGTACCCAGATGTGCGCTCCGGGTTCCTCACTGCGTCCTCGGGGTGCTAAGGCGGCTGCTGATCCTAAAGTGGTGCAGGGTTTACTGCGCCTGCAGCCTTCCCTTCTTTGCCCTGCTGGAGGTGTCTGTGGACACCTACCTCCCCTCTCTTTGTTGTCCTTACATCTAGAAGGGACTGCTGTTCAATTCATAACCACTAGCCACATATGGGTATATAAATGTAAATAAAATTAAGTAAAATTTAAAATTTTATTCTTCAGTCCCACAACCCATATTCAAATACTCAATAGCCCCACGTGGCAGGTGGTCGCCATACCAGACAATGCAGATTCAGGACATTTCTATCAATGCAGAAAGTTTTATTGACTGTGCTGCCTTGGGGGTTACCTAGCAATACCTGGATTTCAACGACATTTTAAGAAACAATACCCATAGGAATTAAACAACTTTTCCAAGGATATCCAGGGACTTAGTGGGATATGTTACATGGTCATTTGGGAATGCTTGTGGTCCTTTATTTCAATCTTGATTTTTGAAACAAATTTTTCATATCAAATATATACTTGATTTTACAGCTAAAACAATACACAATAGCAATGGTCTTAGAAACTAGGAACACAGGTTTCTTTTTGGAGAGGCTGACCAGGGTATATTCAGCTCTGTTTAAATTTTTTTCCCTGTTTTTAGTGTCCTGTGAAAACCGAAAAGAAAGAAGTCTGGATTTGTTTTTGGAGACCAAGAATCATCACTCTATTTATTCCCTCTCTGGGAGCATGTGAGGAGTGTAAGGGATCCCACGGAACCACGTTGGACACGGGAAATCACATAAGGGAATTTATTAAGCAAACAGAGTGTCTCCCTGCAGGGTAAGAGAGGAAATGAGAGGGAAAAGAGAAAGGGGCCACTAGAGAGAGTGGAAAGCGAGGAGGAGAAAGAAAGTCAGGCGGAGAGAAAAGATGGCGGTTGAATTCCCCGGGCTAACAGGGACCAATAACGGAGAAGGATACTTGCAAGCTGACTGATGAACCAATAGCTAGCCAGGATGTTCACAGACTGACAAGTGGTTGGGAGGCGGGGAAAATGGCTGCAACGGAAAGGGCGGGGAGCAATTTTATACATTACAAGGAGTACCATTGTGCTTCCCCTCAAAGTCACTTGAGAAACTGGATCAGTTATATGAGGAGGACAACAGGCCAGCCATGCCCTGGAGTCAGAGGACCCACTGCAATAATATCCACGCCAGCGGGCATCTCTGGCCAGATGCGCGTGGGAAGACAGGATGACCAGGATGTGTGTGTCTTGAACACCCTCCATAAACACAGAGACTGATGTCCCCCTCGCCCAAATCTATCCAGGATATCTGCAGAGCGTCATGCACAGTCTCAGGGAGCAGGATTTAGGTGGTTGGGAGTCCGACGCCTTGCTCACTGCAGAAGAGAAGCACGAAGAGCCTGGGAGAGTTAAAGATGGCGAAGTCAGGACTTGGGACTCTTTAAGAAAGGGCCTCCTATAGGAGGAGCTCAGGAACTGCCTCCGAAAGCCACCTTTCTTGCCAGGCTTCCTTTAAGAGATGAAAGTGAGTGCTGGAATTCAGTTATTCACTAACTGAAATTGATCTGCAATTACCATAACAGGTAACTGAACCACGGTAGAGCCAGAAGATAAAAGGGAGTCTGGGCTCACCGTGGTATTTATTAATTTCTCCTTTATGAAGCATCCCGCTCCCCTGCTCTCCCAGGCCCTTACGGCCCACACGCAATCAGGAAACCCAATGCCTAGCAGTACGTCTCCTCTTGTCATAAAGGGTTGTTTCTCTAAATTGGGGCTTTGTTAGAGAAGACACCATGGGAAGCTCAGGTCTCCCCTGCATGTGACTATATTGAGCAGAGACTGCTAACTGAGGGTCTGGCCAGTCTTTTGACCAAATTACCTGGCAGAAGGTTGCTCTCCAGAATCACAAACCAATTTTAGAGGAGACAAGAGACCAGGTCTAGGAAGGTCAGATGAGGCAATGGAGCATCCAAATGATACAGATCTGGGAAAGGAAGGTCAGAGCCCAGCAGGTCAGAGAGTCAGCACACCTCAACAGGTAGCCCACTGTGTGTAATCCTGCCCTGTGTGATGAAGCAGGGCTCCTCAGTTGTCCTATAGTCCAGAGGGAGAGTTAAGGGGGCAGAGGAGGGGCCTCCACGGTGGTACCAACGTCTCTTCCTCCTGTTGTGGTGGGTCTTTATCCCTCTTGGGACTCAGCCCGGGATGTGCTGTGTAGGTCCTGCCCCCACCCTTCCTTGATGGGTCCTCAGTGCACAGCAGTCACATTCAGGGACTGGTATTGTCATGATCATGGAAAAAATACTGGTCAGACCCGGTATTTTTCTAATTCTTGGCCTATTATGAGGGGGACATAGGGACAGGAACAGCAGCAGGAAAGACATCACCCCATGTGCTTTGTGGGTGGAGCTAAGTAAGGATTTTAGGGGTCCAGAGTGGAAGCAGGACATGCATGGGAAAGGCTCCGGAGGCAAGCAGACCGGAAACCCCGGGGAAACTGGTGGTCTGGGCTGTGGGACTGGAGGCTGAGCTTTGAAGAGAGGCATCTCTGGCTATCGGACATTCTCCCCTGTAAGTTGATGGTCTTCTTAAAGGCTGGAGCGTCTGGATCCAGGTAGTGTGGATGACCGGAAGCTGCCGGTGTTGGCTGGCAGCGGTGGGACCAGCCTTTGTGGGGAAGGGTGGGGGCAGGATTATACTTTACCTACATGACACCATGCTGAGTTTGGCCTCAAGGGCCAATTGGTGAACTCAGAAAGGGAAGCTTCCTGTAGTTGGAAAATTGAATCTTCATTTTCTTTACTCCTAGCTGTGAGACTTTGTGAAAATGAATTAACCTCTCTGAACCTCAATCTCTTCATCTGTTGTGGTCGGCCAAATTAAAATGTCCACATCCTAATCTCCAGAACTTGTGAATATCTCCTTACACAATAAAATAGACTTGGCAGACATGATTAAATTAAGGACATTGAGATTGAGAGATTATTCTAGATTGTTTGGGTGGGCTCCTTAAGAGAGGGAGGGGGAGCATCAGGTGAGAGTGAGGGAGAAGATGTGAGGAGGAAGCAGAGGCTGGAGTGACGTGGGGAAGGGACCAAGAACCCAGGAACGTGGGGATGCCTAGAAGCTGGAAAAGGCAAATGAATAATCCTCCCCTAGATTCTGCAGAAGGGACACAGCTCTGCTGGCAGTGTGGTCTGAGACCAGTGTGATCTATGAAATTCAGCAATAACTGTGCTCACTGCATAGGGCTGTCATGACAGATTACATGAGACAATGATCTACAGCACTCAGCACCATGTGGTTTTATTCTGTTTTTAGAAATTATACTATTAGCTGGACATGGTGGCGCATGCCTGTAATCCCAGCGGCTTGGGAGACTAAGGCAGAAGGATTATAAATTCGAAGCCAGCTTTAGTCACTTAGTGAGATCCTAAGCAACTTAGTGAGACCCTTTCTCAAAATTAAAAAAATAAAATAAAATAAGGATTGGGGATGTAGCTCAGTGGTTCAGTGCCCCCGGGTTCGATCCCTGATGCAAAAAAAAAAAAAAAAAAAAAAAAAAAAAAAAAAAAAAAAGAAGAAGAAGAAGAAGAAGAAAGAAAGAAATTATATGATCAGAGCCAGGATCCAAGTCTGACTTGAAGCCCCACCACACTACATAAAGGGCACCCAGGATGGTGGTGGGAAGTGCATTCAGCATTGCCGGAAAATCTACGGTCGTGCATTTTAGGATGGCTGGAACCCAAGGAGAAGCTTCCCAGTCCCCTCTCTCAGGGAGCTTTTCAAACACTGGGGTCCCCCTGAGTAATCCCATCAGCTACATCAGTCCACCGACATGTGCCTGGTTCTCGCATTTGAGTTCCACATCTGTCTCCCTGGTGCCTTTTGCAGGGTTCCTTGTGCACTAGAGGCACTGTCTCAGCTGAGGTGGCGGGGAAGGTGAAAAGCATCCCCAGCTGTGTGGCTGTGAAGGGGTGAGGACTCAGAGGATGTCATTAACAAATCGCTGGGTGGCTGCCAGGTATTGCCTAGTCTGGGGACTGGGTATGATAATTCCTAAGCATTCCTGTTTATCCCTGTCTGAGTTCCTGCCATCCTTACTGGCTCCTTTTTGTTCCTGGGAGACTGGATCTACAAATGAACAATGGCCAGACTGTGTGTAAAAATAGAACTCTGACCTGTAATTGGTAGCAACCAGTCTAGGAAACCAGCCCATTGTCTGTAGTAAACAGCCCAGGAAGCCAACGTGCCTTAAGACGGACTTATCGGAAGTCAGAGCACTATCCTAGCAACAATCCAGGAAGCCATCCAATGACGCCTCTAACAATCAGCCCCAAATGGCCAGGATTTGAACACACACTGAGGGCTTTCTGAATTTCCCCTTTGCTTCCAGTTTAAGACTAATCGGAGTAAGACATATAAGTACCTCTAACCAACCACGTGGGGTGTCCAACGTCTAGCGCACCTCCAGCTTCCCCATGCCAACCACCTCTGACCAGGTGAGCCCCAAGCCTGGCCGTGTTTTCTTGCTGCTCTGACTGACCCCCTTGCCCTGCAGCTAGCTCTGAATTAACAGCCCTCGAGCACTCTCATTTGGTTGACCTCCTTAATTCCTACACACCACCCAAATAGGGGGTGTGGATTTGGAGGTGAGAATATGTTCTCTACTTTGGGCCTGGACACGCTTGATCTCACATGATTAGATTGGCGTGATGATCTGGCCTCATCAAGTTCAAGACCCCTCTTGGTTCCTCTTAGTTCCTGTCTTTGTGTTTTTGCGCATGGCTTCTCTAGAAACAAGAGATGAGTGTGATGAAATAATGACTGAGTTCTATTTGAACTTGAATTAGTTGCTGCACAACTGGGTGAACATAAAGGAAGTAATTAGTGAAGGCAAATGGGAAAAGCCCCAAATTGGAATTTTGTTTTTAAGAAACACTTGGGAGAGAACAATTTAGGAATGAAGACAACATATGCCTCTGTTCCCCTGGACACAGACCTCATTTTAAAGAAAACAATGAGAAGGTAAGTTTTAAGTGGTGTCTTAGGGAATGTTAGAAGCTAATGTCACTAATCTAAAGGTTCCCAGTGCAAGGAAATATCCAGGTGGTTACCAAGCAGAGATATTACAGCAACTCTCTGTGGACGTCTCAAACTGTTCATATTTGAACATCAGGTCCATGCGCAACGCTCTCTGAAGATCCATTGTCAAGATTGCAACTACGTTTATTGCTAGGTAATATCGAGATGCATCCTCATGATGTGTACCTGGCTCCAAGGACCACAGTTGATTATTATCTGGGGTTGGGGGTGTCATTCATCATTCTCTCCCTCGATCCACCCCTCTCTCTGTAAATAAAAATGACAAGTCAAGGTTTGGTTGTAGTTAAGAAAATTGTTGACATTGTGGGTAATTGCAGGAATTTGCTTCTTTGGTTCAGTTTCTTAATTTGAATCCTTATACCATCTTTGTAGACATTTTGGGTTCATTGTTTTCTGTAGTTGTACAGCTGTTAGTGATTAAGAATACTAAGCACTGTTCTTTTCCATTTTGGTGGCACCACAATGCCTTGACATTACCCGTTTGGATCTCCCTTTACCCTGTTATCCCATGAGGCTGGCAGAAGATCACGTCCCATTGAATTGGTGAGAGTAGAGATTAAAGAAGCCAAAGGCTTTGCCCAAGGTCATACTTTTAGCAGGTGCAGATTAGGACTCTGATCTGCTGCAAGAGTTCACTGCCTTCCAATAGGACTAGCAATACTCTAATCGGACATAATTCAGACCTGGTTTCCCCTTTGAATGGCCAGAAAATGTTTCAAAAGAAAGAACTCTTGGGGCAGACTTGGAAAAGAGGAGTTGAGGGAGTTGAGAGAAAGATGTTTTCCTGCCTTAGCAACTAACTAGCTGGTATGGGTGGGGCCGGGGGTCACGCAGGGAAGGCATTTGATGGACGTGTTTCTCAGCTTGCGCCGAAGCACAACTACACCCAGAGTCAGAGCATGCTCGGGACATGGTTGCCACCAGCCACATCTGGTGGTTGAGCACCTGAAACTGGCTCCTTTGAACTGAGATGTGTAACCACTATCAATTCCACATCTGTTTCAAAGCGCACACACAAAAAGTAAACCCTTTGGGTAAATGTTGCATTTATTATATGTTACAATAGATTAGATAAAATATGTCATTAAACTCTATTGTATGGGATTAGGTAAAGATTTTGTTGTGGCTGCTAGAAAATGAAAAATGTGCCTCACATTTGTAGCTTACGTTTTATTTCTGTTGGGCAATGCTGTCCCAGAAGTGTCCCCTCAGGCTACCAGTCAGTGGGCAGGCAAGGGGGAGTGTGACCAGGAGCCACTTGTGGCTCAGATAGCACAGAGACTCGCAGTAAAGAGCAGAGGAGAGAAGCTGGCCCGGGAATGGGACCCTTATTATGCAAGAACTTTAAAGAAGCCCCAAGAGTTGCATGTGGCAATTTCAATGGAAACATTTTCACTTCGGAAACCTAGTTTCTTTCCGAAACTCCACCCAGGGCAAAATGGATTATTGCTTCCTGGAAATCAAACCAGAGGACTTGAAAGTGTTTCATATTAAAAACAGAAAAACCAAGAAGAAGAAAAATAATTATATTTCTAAAAGCTTTTAGAAGAAATGCTTGCTTGTGAGAAATAGTTTTCCTATAAATATTTTATTCCTCCTTTTCCCCCTTTTGTTCTCTGAGAGGTTCCACATGGATGTAAGAGATGATGTTCCCCTGGGGAGAGAGGATAAGGGCCACCCTGGGTCTGCTCGCTGCTAAACTTCGCTCAGTCTTTGCAGCTTCTCCCCAACTGCCTGCAGGGCTCCGAGAGGGAGAGCGTGCAGAACTGGACAATAGACAAGGGGTGAGGAAGATCCATAAATCCATGACATCCAGGCGATGGTTTCAAGCAGAAAAGTTCAAGACTCAGCTAAAGAGAGAAAGGTGCAGGGTTTATCTGTGGGCACAAGCAGCCCGTTTTGAAAGACAACAGTTAGTAATGTCAATGACAAGGTACTCCAGAACACAATGAGACCATTAAGTGGTTCAAGATAAATATTAAAAACTAACACAAACATGTAAGACAGAAGAACGGGAGTCCTTAGGTTAAGGACTGGTCAGTAATTCCTGAGGCCTGGAGCCCAGCCCTCACTTGCCTTTAGAGCAGGACAACATTGAACAAATGCTTTTTGAGTGGCTGAATCTGTTAATCAACCCACAAAATAAACATTGAGTGCCAACCGATGTGCCTGAGGTGTTTAATCTAGAAAACTGGTAAATGATAGAAAAGGGAAGCTAAGAAAGGACCTGTGTTGGGGGTAGATTATAAATTTGATTTTACCTATAATTGGCTCCAGTTGAGATGACAGAAAACATCCAGGTGTCCATGGGCAGCAGGTGGCTGAAAGAGAAGAGCTAAGCTTACCTTCGATAATCAAGTCAGGCCTTCACTAGGGAGCCAGGCTCATATTTGGTACAATCCTTTTAAAGTGATGTTGATACTAGGAACGTGTGCAAATGGAGGGACTTCGATGGTGTAGGGCTGAGCTTATGTCTAAAACACAGTTCTGGAGAGCAGGGATACAGTTTGCTGTCTTAGCATTTGGTGGTATGACATGCCGCAGGCATAGGCTTGTTCTGCGGCACTGCAGGGAGACAAATTCTCTGTGGGTCCCTTGTATTTCTGTTTACCCTGCAAGCAAGGCGTGGACTGCTCTTTGTTCCAGATCATCTTTTCAAGAATGTTTCTGTAGAGGACACCCTCGGCAGACAGAGGTAATACGTCACTCCAGAACAGAGGGCAAACAGGCTTACCACCCGTTGTAAGAAATTCAAGTTCCGTAAACTCAGTCTCTGTCCTGTATTACAACCTGTCTCATGCACAGGTGTCATCTAGCACTCTTCATATTTTTCTGTGGGAATTGAGGCTTCAGAACCCCACTTGAAAAGGCTGATCACTCTGGCAACTGCAATTACTGTGAGTAACAAACTGTCCTTTGTCTCTGACCGGGAGTCTCCTGTGTTCAACTACCATCCATAAAATTGTGGCACTTGGACTTGTTCCCTTACAAGTTTGCAAATAGGGAAAAACAACAGGCCTTCAGAGTTTTTCACAGTCAGCCTTAGAAATTCTTATGCTGGAGTCCATGAAGGAGTGTAGGAGACCCTACAAGGAATCTGTAATTAAAGTCAAGTCAGAGAATGTTCTCTTCTAGGGCATGAGAGAAGAGAGAAGAAACAGAGACCCGATCACTCTAGGAATATGACTTTCTTTAAGGATGAGGCTAAGATACTTAAGCAGCATGTTTCATGAATGGCATAGGAGTATGTGAGCAAGGACATGGGAAGACAGACCATGACAAGGCGGATCAGAGGGAAATGAGCTGCAGTTTTTAAAAAAATGCAAAATAGCAAAAAGGGATTTTAGAAATTTTGTTTTATTGGTTCTTCTTAGTTATACATGACAGTAAATATATTTTGATAAAATTATACAAGCATAGGACATATTTTATTCTAATTAGGACCCCATATTTGTGGATGGGCACAATGGTGGGATTCACTTAGGTATTTCCATAGGTGTACACAGGAAAATTGTTAGATTTATTCTATTGTCTTTCCTATTCCTATCCCCCTCCCTTCCTTTTGTTCCCCTTTGTCTAATCTACTAAACTTCTCTCCTCCTTCCTTATTGTGTGTTAGCATCTGCATATCAGAGAGAACATTTGACCTTTGGGTTTTTGGAATTGGCTTATTTCACTTAGCAAGATAGTCTCCAGATCCATCCATTTACTGGCAAATGTCATAAAGTCATTCTTCTTTATGGTTGAGTAATATTTCATTGTGTATGTATATCACAATATCTTTATTCATTCATCTGTTGATGGGCATCTAGGTTGGTTCCATAGCTTAAGTATTGTGAATTGTACTGCTATAAACATGGATGTGACTGCATCACTGTAGAATGCTAATTTTAAATCGTGGATATATGCCAATGGGGTTAACTGGGTCAAATGGTGGTTCCATTCCTAGTTTTCTGAGGAATCTCCATTCTGCTTTCCAGAGTGGTTGTACCAATTTGCACTCCCACCAGCAATGTATAAGCATTTCCTTTCCCCACATCCTCACCAATATTTATTGTGACTTGTATTCTTTTTTTTTTTTTCCTTTTTTTGGTACCAGGTATTGAACCCAGATGCACTTTACCACTGAGCCACATATCCCTAGCTTTTTAAAAATATTTTATTTAGAGACAGGGTCTCACTGAGTTGCTTAGCACCTCACTGTTGCTGAGGCTGACTTTGAACTCCCAATCCTCCTGCCTCAGCCTCCCTAACCATTGGTATTACAGGCATGGGCCTCAGTGTAGTTTTAATTTACATTTTTTTAATTGCTAGAGATGTTGAACATTTGCAAAAATGGATTTAAACATACTTGCAACAAAAAGAATACAACTAGGCACAGAGAGAGTAATATTTACAGAAGATATAAAAAAAAAGCCTCCAACCTTTTTTTACCTTTGCTTTGCAAATTAAGGAGCTATATATATTAAAAAAAAAAAAAAAGGACAACAAGAAATTGTAGTCTAGTTTAGATGGAGAGATGTTAAGAGAGCAGCACAGGGCTGTGTGTTTACATTTGACCTGTTTTGTAATTTTATCAGACTTTGGGGTATAGGAGGCTTTCTTACCAAATCTGTGGATGAAACAAATTTAGAGGGCTAGATTATAAAACAGAAGAAAGAAATAAGCCTCAAATGTTCACAGGAATGGAATCCAAGTTGGGGGGATTGGAAAGAAAATGAAATTTTTCAGAAATGCCAAGATTTGCGTTTGTGTCAAAAGAAATTAGTAATATCAGTTTCCACGGGCTTCCTAGTGGCTCATGGAAAAACAGTGCCAAGGGTACTGCCATAGCAACGGGACAGCCAGCAGCACCGGATCCAGGCGAAAGCACAGATGTGCTTCTGACCTGGTACTGGAGGCGTGGCCTTCAGGCCAGGAAGCGGTAGCCTCAAAGCACTTGGGCCAGGACAGTTGCTGGCCAGGGACTGGAACTGCACTCTGGTGTGATCTTCCAAAGGGATGTTGAGAAGCCAAGTGCGTGCACCTAGGATGGCGAAGGCTTGAAGGAGCCAAACCCCAGGAGCTGATTTATTGCTTTCAGACTTGAAGATCTGACATCCAGAGGGAAGACTGTCCCCTTGCTTTCCGAAGTCTTGAAGGGCTCCAGCTGCTTGTGTGTCTCTCCTGTTGAAGATGATGCATCACAAGAGGAGGGGGCTGGGTTCCCACATCACTGCTTAGGGGAGAGGTGCTCAGCAGGGTTGCACGCACCTGCATCCCTCTTTTTGTTAAGGTACCTTTATATTGGTTATTGCAGCCTAATCTAGCCTACCTTAACTAACAGACCACCTTTAACCTCATTTTCCCCTATATTTTTTTTAATAGGTACGTAACAGTGGGATTTGTTGTTACATATTCAGACATGCACAAGATATAACAATATGATTTGGTTAATATTATTCCCCACAATCTCCCCTTTCCCTCCCCACCTCCCTCCCCTTGTATTTTCATGAAATCCCACCCCACCTTTTCTTTCCTTTTTTCTCTCTTCTATGTATGTGAAAAAATATATGGCCCTTGACTTTCTGAGTTTGGTTTATTTCACTTAACATGATGTTCTCAAGTTCCATTCGTTTTCCTGCAAATGACAATTTCATTCTTCTTTATGGTTGAATAAAACTCCGTTGTGTGTATGTGCAACATTTTCTTTATCCATTCATCCATGGGTGGACACCTAGGCTGGTTCCATCCTTTGGCTCTTGTGAATTGTGCTGCTATAAACATGGGTACGCATGTATCACTGTACTATGAAGATTTTAATTATTTAGGATAAATTCAGAAGACTGGTGCTCCCATCCACTCCGAAGAGACAAGCTGGGTCACATGGTGGTTCTGTTTCTAGTCTTCTGAGGAACCTCCATACTGATTTTCATAGTGATTAAAGTAACTTACAATTGCACCAACAGTGTAAGAGTGTTCATTTCCGCCCCCATCCTCTCTAGCATTTATTATTGTTTGTGTTCTTCATCAGCCTCATTTCTGAAATCAGTAAAGTGGGGGATATTAATACCTATTTCCTGAGATTTTTTGTGAGATCTCAGTGAGAGTTGATTTCATAATCATTCTACAATGTTTGTCTCCTACCTTTCTGGCCTTGGTTATTCTTTCTTGCTTGCTGCTCCTGTTTGAAAGAGGAGTTCCTGTTCTCCAGGTCCCAAGACTCCAGGTCCCCTAAGGCTGGTGGTAGGGCCAACCCTGCCCTGGAATGGGCCTGTCTGGCAAGTCCTCTGTTCTTGGCACCAGACTGTCAGAGAACCAAGGCGCAGTCCTCTCCTTGGTGGCAGTGTGTAGTGGGACAACACAATATAGGCACTCTAAATCCGTCTCCTTCTCTCCTCTTCCCATTAACATGGGGCAGGAATACCAACCAAATGTGCCTTTTTGCTTTTAAAATGTGTATAATGGAATTGATGTACCATAATGAGTTTCAAATCACTGATCTGAAACTGAAATCATGATTTGAAACTCAACACAGTCTACATGAGAAATACAGAAACAGGTTTTGTTTAACACCTACGAACTTCACATTGTCCCTTTTACTCCTCAAACTCATATTTTCACCTCCCATTTATCCTACATGATATTTTAAAAGTTAACCTTTAAAATGGATTAGCCTCTCCTTTTTTTTCTATAAAAGAAGATTCCTCTACTCATTGAAATGAATTTCATTGACCCTAAGTCTATGCAATTTTTGTTCCTAGATTGAGTAAGTATTATAATTATTATTATCATCCAATCACCAGGCTTTTTGGTGCTGGCAGATTCATTTGAACACAAAAGCTCTGTCGATCAAGTGTCTACTGCCTCCCCTGCATGTCTGCCCTGAGCTTCCTTTCAGTCCCGAGGGGTCTGAGCAGGGCAGAGGGCTCACAGGGAGGGATCTTCCATCAGGTTGCCTGGTACGCCTCCTAAGGGAAGTTGGACAGGCAGGTAACACCTGTGCACATGTTGAAGTTGACGTTTAATTTGAAAAGTTTTTATTATAGATAGTTACTAAAGATATAATTTTCAGTGCATTGCTAATAGTCTGAGAAAGAAAATGATTCTCAGAGTGACTTTTCTGAACTTTGTGCTGTGTGCTGTGATTCATAGCCCCCGCCATGATGCAATGGTGATTCCCGATGGAATGATTCGGTAAGTTCCGCACAGGCTGCAAAGGAATTAAGAACAGTTGAGAAGTTTGGGTTCTCCTACCGGCCGCCTTCAGCACACCTCCCAGGCTCCAGCCACGCCTCTGTTGTGCAACCGTTTCTTTCTGTACCTGTCTCTTCCAAACGTGAATGGCGGGATGGGCTGGCTTTCTGGGAGCCTCTTTCCTTGAGGCTGCTTTGAAATTAAACTTGACACATGGTAACAAGAAGCTAGTTTGAGAAGTTGACAGTTGACATTTTAAAATGTATGTGTTGTATTCCTTTTTAATTGTATTAGAATCTAAATACCATAGTGAAGTGATACTCACATTATCATCATGAAAAATACAGAAATGAGCTGTGGTTTTTTTTTTTTTTTTTTTTTCCTTCTGTAGGACCTAGGATTGGACCCAGGGCAGTTCTGCATCCCGAGACCTTTTTCTTTTTTATTTTGAGACAGGGTCTTGCTTAGTTGCCCAGGCTGACCTCAAACTTGGGATTTTCCTGCCTCAAGCCTCCTGAGTTGCCAGGATGACAGGTGTGCGCTGACATTTCATGCTGAAATGAGGGATTTTTGACCTCTAGAAATTTTACGTTTTTCCTTTTTTCTCTTCAAATTCATGATTTTACCCCCCTCCATTTAATCCTAATAGGGTAGTTTTTTTTTTTTTTGGTACAACTGAAAGTTTAAAATTATTTAGCTTCTCATGATTTTCTACAAATCTGAATTTTTGTGACTATAAGGTTTGACTTTTTAAAAAATTTCTGGATTGAGCAACAATTACAATTATTTTTACCCAATTGATGCAATGTACAAATATAATTATGATAAATAATTATTAAATATAAGTTTAACATATTATTGGCAATATACCTCGTAGTGAGATGAATGGGGCTGGTTTATCTCTTCACCACACAGGACACATCTCCATAAATAGAAATTACTTATAGAAAGAACTGGGGTTCACCATCAAGTCTATTCTTGCTTTTCACTGTTATGGGTATTAGCTCTGAGGAGCATTGTTCATATCATCAGTAAATGGAACTGGAAAGAGTTCTGCTATAGTGACCGAACTCGACTCTTTGAACGTCTGAGTTATATTATAAAATCACAGTTTTAAGATATCTATAAGTAGACTTGGTTTAGTACCCTTGCAACTCTGTCGAAGACAGAAACACAGTTGACTTGAGGATCTGTGCCCCTGTCATCAGAGCCCCAGGATTTCAGACCATGCCTTTTGTCAACCCAAGGGTTTTAACACTCTAGGACCATAGTGTGCAGGTAAGTTGAGTCTCTGGGTAAAAAAGAAAGAAAAAGTGCTCTGCCTTGTCTCTTTTGCTCATTTCCATGGTGTAACTACTTGCTAGATACCAGGCTAATTTCAAGCCATGTGGTTTCCTCTCGGGTCCGAGTGAGGCTTGGCTGAGCACTGCTGCGGGGCTGTCCAGCAAGGCTTGGGGCAGTGACAGATGACTGATGGGGTGGGGGTAGGGACTGGTCTGATCGGAGGTGCACTGTGAAGGAGGCCAGTTTAGGAGGATTACCCATGGGTGTCGAGAACATCGATTCCTTGACACATCCCATGTCTGGGTACCTCTGGAAAGGTCATACCCCTTGGCTCAGCGCTGTGGAGAACACTGACTGAAAGAAGGGATGGGGCACAGGCCCTGGGATCAGCCAGACCAGGGCTCCAGTCCTTCCTCTCTAAAGTTAGGATGACTGGGAACTTGGGCATACTGTTTAACTTCTGAGTCTGTTTTCTCTTACAAAACAGAAGCTGATGCCTACCTTCCAAGGTGGGAGAACAGGTGGTGGTCAGTACCTGGTGTTCTATCCAGCAGATGCTGGACAGGTGGGTACTACTGGGTAGAGGCTCAGGAGAGCAGGACCCAAACATAAGCAGGACACATCAGATCCCTTGCAACTTAAGGTTTACATGGGCCAAAGCAAGTGCCTGCTTTGGTTGTCTTAGAACATTAGCTTCAGTATGGAATGGGCAGCTAATTTCCCTACTTTTCATACACCCCTGTATCTTATGGAATGCAAAGGTTGGGATCTCTAGTTCATATGGAAAAATGCACCCAACAGTGACAGGAGCTCTCTTGGGGAGTACAACTCAAGTTTGGTCCATCCTGGACCTAGGCAGGATGATCAGTGACCAAGAAAAAAAAGTGGGGGGACTCCTTCTCAGGCGGTTTCACTGGTTGGCTGGTCCCTGAGGGCTTCATTAGAGTGGGGTTCATGATCCTTCTATTGGCTTGTTAAGAAGGCTTTCCAAAGTTTTGTTTAATGAGGATGAATGGCAAGGAAAAAATCATGTTCGCACTTTATAAACAATCTCGGGCACCACCAATATCTCACACTGTACTTTATTTTTCTTCACAACATTAACTGGACAGACAAGGAAAGTTGAATAGCAATGTGACATTTTCCAACAACACAAAGTGCCATTATAGTTAAAGTAAGCCAACCGGAGACTTACTTTACCTTAACTATGTAAAGTATGCTTATCATATTTTTTGTATATACAGTGTTGCAGATATCAGCTACCCCTAAAAAATTTCCATCTTAAAAGCAGCCCACGGAAGGTAACAGTATGAAAATCTTGATAACAAAAGCTTTCAATACAAAAAACTTAACTGCATACTTATATTACTTAAAACAAAAATAACCCCAGTAATTCCAAACAAAAGTAAAACTTGGTTGAAAACAAAGATATAATAAACACAACCACCAAAAAAAAAAAACAACAAAAAAAAACCAACAAAAAAAAACAAGCTTCCCCCAAAGAAATTTAATCAGCCCTCAATTCTTCAAATGCTACCTTAGAGGGGAAATATTTAATGAAAAGAGCTAGCTGGAGGGTCCCCTGCAGATTTCCCAAATGGCAAGGTGCATGGCCTCACAGAGTATCTACAATACAGTCATATTGGTTAACAGGCCCGTGGTTTCCGATGAACTAGCCCTTCATCTTCTATGAGTGTTTTCATCTTCCATGCTGAGTTTGGTACTCAGAACAACCTTGGCATCCATAGAACATTGGCTTTAAGTTATTTTCTTGAACAGTCCTGGTGAACTTGTATGGTACCATCCTGATGAACTATATGGTCCCATTTGTACTTCATCTGGTTTTCCTGGGGTCCAGTAGGATGCATACTTCATAGTTGTTCAAAGACATAGAATAGAACCATACCTTGGATGAGGCTAAGGGACTTGGATGATCTTTTACCCAATTCAGTTACACATTGTTTTATTTAATTTTATTAATTTTTTTCTGCATTGTGCATAACAAACACTTAGAAACAGATGTCCCTACCAACCAGAGGTTGTCATTAAATATCTTGTTGGTAAAAACCATAAGTTTATTGCTTAAATACCCATTGGACAAATCCAGCTTGACATGTATTCCCCTGCATTGCTGAACTGAGCTGGACGTTGAATCATGCCAGTCTCCCTGGGATCTAAACACCACAGAACTGCAAAAACTGCTGCTCATTTGCCAGCATGAGGGCCTTTGTGGAGGTATCAATTGACCCCAATAAAAGTGCCTCATACCCCACAATTCTGGCTATTCTGAAAAACTCTACTCCCTGATCCAATCTTGGGAATGTTTTACACATTTAAATATTCTTCGTCCCTCCACCCTCACAACAAATGTCCTTTGTCTCATAATAATAATTATTTTTTTAAGAAAATCCCTGAAAGATCCAAACTGAATAACAATACAGATCTGATTGGAACCTTCAAAAGCCTGACAATGTAGAACTGTATTTCTTAAAAAGTGTGGAACCACATTCGTCTGGAAGGCAACTGACACCACAGAGTAAGATCAGATAGAATTTCAACTGACTCCCTAATTTCCTTAGACTGGCTTGTATTTCAAACCCTTCCTGTTTTTTCCTGATAGAGGAGGTGTACATTACTAACTGTAAGTGATAAGAAAGTATAAAAACAGCCACCACCTTCAAAGTACAACTGGAATCAGAGTTGAAGGTCACATTAATGAATGGTTTTAGTGGAAGTTGAATTCTGAGTGTAGACTCCTTGCACTTGTGTCTATCCACAGATCCCTGATGGGAGGATTCAACATGTGTTGGGATTGCCATGACTATTTACATTTAATCTCGACTTATAACTCCTCTTGATTTATAAGCACGTTCTGATTTTTCCCACTGGGCCAGAGCCAGGCCTTTAGATGGTAAGCAATCAGCATTTACATAAAAGTCCCGTATGAAGGAAGGCCACACCTGAAGGTGCAGAGACAGGTGACCTGGACAGAGGATCTTGGTGTTTTGCTTAAATTATAGAAAGGGGCTTCCTTATTTCTAAAATGTGACTCTGATCCAATTCTTAAGCATACAGAAGTTTCAACTCCTGCAAAATCTTCTGGGTGAACTGCTGGCTGCAGAAGCTGCCAGTGTCCTTGGGGTCTCTCTTGCAGAAGGAGTACCTGTGCAGGGAGGCTTGGGAGCCCTGGGAGGTTGCTGGACCTTCTTCTCGTGGGCTCTTTTTTAGAGCCCTGACCCCAATTTGGGAAGTGTGTGTGCTCTATTTTACTCTGACCCTGGTCAACTTAGAGCACATTCCTTCTTGTGCAGAAAGCAGGGGTAAGATTGAGGTGTGAATCCCTTCCCGAGATGAAGTGTCAGACTCAGTCTCTGTTGCCCATTTGCAAAATAATGGAGCCCCCTCCCCCACAAAAAAAAGAAAAAATGACTAAATGAGGCTTTCATATACATTCATTGCTTTCTAGCATGTTTTTAACAACAAGAAAAATGCAAAATGAACTACTCTTAGAGCGAGTTTAGCGGCAATAATGTACAGTTCTGGGGTCAGGTGGCTGGGTATGTTTACCTTTCAAACCAGATGACAAAGCCCCAGAGCCAAAGGAAACCAACCAAAGTTAGGCCCCATGACCTTTTTTAATATATATACATTTTTTCAAATACTCTGCAAATCCCAGTTTGAACAATAACAACAATAACAAAAGACAAACAGGTTTTATATTAAAAATGTCCATGTTCTTCATTGTTACTTCTAAAGCAGCTCGGAGGGTGTCACCACTTGGAGTAAGCTGGAAACAGACTCCATCACAACGCTCTTGGCAGGATAGCAGCACAGGGTCTGATTTTCCATATTCATCACCTTGAGAATGTAAACCTTTCATAAAATAATATTTTGCTTAGAAATTAGGATCATTCAAAGGTCTGATCATCTTGTTCCCTGAGGCCCACCAGGGAGGTCTGGCTCCACACCACAGGTTTCCTGCTTTCTCGGTGAACTGTAAGCGCCACTGCGTTTCAGGAAGGGCCCGGAGGAGAGCCACAGGAGGGCCCTGTGGGAGGAGAGCAGGAGGGCTCTGGATGGGTCCATGTTGAAGCAGGCCACATAAAGCAATTCTCTAAAGGTCGAACTGTCACGGCCAGATTCGAATCCTTTGCTCATTTCCCATCTGGATTTTCAACTGAACGAACCTCTTGGGTTTAACCAAACATGCATGTGATCCTAGGTAACACACATCAAATGCCAAATTGCCCAGGAACAAGCCAACCTTTAAGAGACAAGGTCAAAGCAACAACAGACCTCTCCACCAGGATAAACCATCCTGTCAACAGAAATGCACATGACTTGGTGAACACCAAGCTCCTTGGTGCCAGTAAAATCCAGGGGTTCTCAGGTAGCTGAGACTCAGGCTTAGCCCACCTCTTCACAAATGCTTTTGAAGACTCAAAAGACAAAACTCTCAAATGGAAAATTATCATTTTTGCTAAAAGAGTGTAGAGGCAAAAACTAAATATGAGTTTAAAAAAATGCTGAGATGCATGTATGTTCTTAATAAGCAGCTTTCGAAATATCAACCACAGCATTAAACATTGAAGAGAGTACATTCCAAAGTTAATACAGATAAATGGTATATAAGTGATAATGCCACAAAGTTATTCCATCAATGCCTCCAGGCTGATTCTAAACTTGGAAAAAAATACTTTCTAGTTTATTAGCCAGAGATTTCACTTCTTTTACTACTTGTCTATAGTTTTCCACCTTTGCTTTTTTTTTTTTTGTTTTAATTTTTTTAATGCCCCAGGATGTACAGATAATTCCCACATTCTACACCTGGAACTGCCCCCCCCCCTTGCAACCCCATAAGGTTTTCAAATAAAACCAAACTACAATGACAAGATAATGTTCTACATGTAAATCCATAGACATAGGTCAGTTAATCCATGGCACCTCTTCTCAATGCTTCCTTTAGGATTTATGACCCTCCCCAAAATCATTTAAAGCCTTGCTTTAAACCACACAGACAAGCTGGGGCCACCAATGCCCACGTGCAGCAGCCTGAAGGGCCTTAGCCTTCTCCTTCCCTCGCACCTGGTTGGGCTGTGGCTTCCCAGCTCTCGCCACGTCCCTCTGCCAGGAAAGGCAAAGGGCCAGCCTCCCTCCTTCCACAGTGATCAATGTCCTACGAAGGGGCTTGGCTCCCAGGATCCCGTTCCACGCTCTGGGTGGAGATGGCCGACTGGGAGGGCAGGAGGGTACCAGGCCCAGCCGGTCCACTATTGCTCTTTCTTGACAGCTCCATCAGCTCCCAAACATTCGGAGGCCACGCTGCTCTGCTGGACCCCTCTGAGGAGGCCAGCGAGTGCCCGCGCTCGGGCCCAGGGCTCAGGCCTCCAGGCTGGGGCACACGGGAGGTTCTGCAGGAGTCAGACTCTTAAACGCAGGCACTTGTGGCCGCCTGATGCTCTGGGTGACTGCAGCCTTCCTGATGCCAAAGAAGTCACCAAAATGTCCACTTCCTTGAATGCAGAGGATTCTGGTTCTTACTCAGACAGAGCCAGTATTCAGTATCCAAAATATACGAATATACACAATCAGGGCTTAAGGTACTGGATGATATTGTATAAACTGCTAAAACGCTTCTCGGCACAATTGGTAGCTTAAAAAAATACTTTCCTATGGTTTAAGGGCATTTTTCTCCTCACTGTCCTTCAGCGGGAAGTCTCACTGTACCACATCCATCTGAAGTTCCTAGTTTCTGTCCTCTAACTGGCTATGTACCATGTGAGTCACATGCAAATGTCTTTCTTTAGGCCAGGGGCAAACAGACTTCCCTCTAAGCACCCTGCCTCTGTAACCTCGCTGCCCCCCAGGACCCATGAATGCAAGTCAGATGAACGCCTTCACCCAACCTCCAGCAGCCGGCACCCCAGCTTCCCCCGCGGGCAGTGCCTGGCCCATCTGTTTGCTCCTCAGAGGATGGCTAGTCCAGTCCACGTGGAGAGCCTGTCCGGTTCTTGGGCACACCAGCAGGTGGAATCTCAGGTAGTGGTCCTTGGCCATTAGTGGTAGGGTTTCCAGAGACGGGAGTTTCGATGGGACTGTCTTAAATAAATAAATCTTTTTTCTTAATAATGTAAAAAATAAATGATATTTCCCTTTGGCAGTAAATAGCTGATTCGACGCTTTGCCTGAAAGCCGTGTGTGTGTGTGTGTGTGTGTGTGTGTGTGTGTGTGTGTTGCTTTCCTTTAAAGATACCATAACTTTGTTTCCTGGTACATTGCTGATTATGCATATTACTTCTACTGCTTTAGTGAACCTTTTGCATATTTGTTTGGGGCCGGCATGCAGACTTCACTTGTGGCCCAGGTAGGCCCCCAGGGTGATGCAGGCTCCCACCAGGGCCAGGCTGAGCAGAGTCTTCAGAGACAGCCAGGAGAAGTCAAACAGGGGCCGCACGCTGGGGCCGTACAGTTCCACGAAGGCGTCCTGCAGGGGGGAGGAGGATGGAAAAGAAAGCATTAGAAGGAGAGAGAGTGCAGCCAACACCCCCCTGTCCCAGAAGGGCCTCTGGCCACAGCAGCCTGGGCATCCTGAGAAGGGCCAGAGGGGACAGGAAAAGCACTTTCGGAGACAGTGGTTCGAAAGCCACTTTTTCACTCATTCAGAAAGTATTTTACTGGGAACTGTTTACATGACAGGCGCCTTAGAGATACAGCAGTGCATACAGTAGGCTAAAAGTTCTACCTCCTGAAGCTTTTATTTACTGGAACCGACAGGGCAGACTCACACAAAATAAATACCATAGAGCATCCTGGGTGCTGGAGAGGACGTGATGAGGAGAAATGTAGAAACACCAGACGGCTGGAAAACACCGGAGGCTCTGCAACTTCAGCTAGCATGGTCATTCATAAAAATAATAAAATGCAGCAATAGCAACAACTACCACGTGCTTACCGAGCACTTGCTGTATGCCAGGCTCTGTACCAGAAGCCTACATTATTTTTTTTATTCTTCATACAGATCCTAATTTCACTTTTTCCTGTTCTGAAGATTAAAAAAAAAAAAAATGTGCCAGCTTTTTGTGAAAGGTGACATGAGTCACAGGGCACCCTTGAGGGACGGAATGGCCTAGGACAAGCCCTTCGTGACTGCAGGATGCAATTTTGATGGTCACTGAGTTCACATCTAGAAATGTATTAAGACAGTAACTGAACAAATAGATAAGAATTTATGTAGGAAGTTATATATCACAATATTTTTATCATGACAATATAAACATCTGCCACTCACAGAGTTAAGGGGCAGGTGTGATAAGTGGCAGGGCCAGGATCTGAACGTGGGTGCAAAGCAGCGTCCTCACTCCACTGACAGCAGCTCTGTGGCGGCACTTGCTCCAGCAGAGCGCGGAGTTTGGACACAGGGCGTTTGACCAGTGGGTGCTGAGCCTCAGGACGCAGCGGGGTTCTCCCTGGGAACGGAAGCTGTTGAAGGGTTTTTCTCATGGGTGGCCGGACGGAACAACCACAAGCCTGTCTTTAACTCAAGTCATGAGGTCCACAAAGTATGGGTCAGTGGCGTGTCACTGGACACACAGGTCCCGGGGGAAGACAGGGACTTGTCCTCCATTCCTGTGGCTGCATCTGGAGTCTGCAGAACGCTGTAGCAAGGCTCCCTCTCTGGACCGTCTCATAAGGAACAAATCGTTGGATGCTATTCGATGCTCATTTCCTGGATTGGGGGAGGATTCTGTTCCACATTTGGACCCCATGACAATTTGGGAAATTCCCTGAATGAACATTTGGATATGGAAATTAGTAAATATCTTCTTTTTGTTTGGCACGACTTAATCAGATCTGAAGACATGGAAATGAGATATGGTTCCACACTGCTCCCAGCAACCTTGAATCGAAGCCTACAATTTCATTACAGGAAATAGTAGCTGCCTTGACTTTGGGCATCACTGTGGAGAGGAGGTTGTAACAATGTTGAGAGAGTTTTTGTTTGTGGGGAACAGTACTCTGTTCAGTTGTGTTTTTGAAGTAAATTCCTAGTGGGGGAACCAGGGATCATCTTTGTCTCCTCCAAGACTCTGGATACAATGTAGAAGCTTTGAAAATATTTGTTTAATGCATGATTAATGCTTTCTGAATTCAGTCTTTGGTTTGAGTTTGGTCTAACACTTTACCCGGATGTATACCCAGATGTATGTTAATCTGTAATCATTCCTTCTATATGTAAGAACCTCTGGGAATCCAGGAGAGGTCTTGAAGTAAAGATTTAAGATATTATTACGGGGAACTTCTTGCATCCTTAAATATAGATTCATGGTTATTTTTCATGAGAGTATAATATTTTGCCATTTACTCATATATATATTTGCCATACTTTTTTGGGGGTGGGGAGGGTTATTGGGGATTGAACTCAGGGGCACTCGATCCCTAAGCCACATCCCCAGCTCTATTTTGTATTTTATTTAGAGACAGGGTCTCACTGAGTTGCTTATTAGTGCCTCACTTTTTGCTGTGACTGGTTTTGGACTCACGATCCTCCTGCCTCAGCCTCCTAAGCTGTTGGGATTACAGGCGTGCCCCACCACGCCCAGTTTATATGCCATACTTTTAACTTAGGTCATTTTTAACATTAGCTATTGTAAACAATATTTTGATATATCTTTGTACATAATTGTAATCTATCTGTTTAGTTGCGTTTTTGAAGTAAATTCCTAGAAGTGAACTCAGCTGATCATTCGTCCATTCTGCATCTGCCATCCTGAAAGGTTCGGGCTGAGCCCTCCTCCCTCTCTCATGGCTACTCTGTGACCCATGCAAGGGTCAGGATGGTGGGTCCACTGAGGGTGATACTGGTCCCCACAGAACGTTTGGCAATGCCTGGAATCGCTTTTGGTTTTCATGTGGGTGGGGGAAATACTTGCATTTGGTGGGTAGAGGCCAGGGATGCTGTTCGACCTCCACGATGCACAGGATAACCCACCACGAAGAATTATCCAGCCCCCAAAGCCATAATGTGCAGGCTGAGAAACTCCAGTTTCAAAGAAGCCCCGTGATGGTGGAGGGACAGTCCCCTGGTGTGTCCACAGAGCCGGTCCACTAGCAGGGAGCTGGGGTCGGTTCTCTCAGACAAGTACCTGCCCGGCCGCTGGCTGCTCCCGACCTCTGGAGGTCCCAGACTCTTACCAGGAGCGGGCACAAAGGATTTCTTCTTCTTTTATAAGTCAATTGTTAAAAAGGTCTAAATTTGAGTCCTAGAAAGCCAGGCCGTGAGCAGGAGTGAGACGCACGTTTGGTGCTCCTGGGGTGCAGCCTGGTGCCATTGCCACGGGCTGCAAGCTGCAGCCTTCTCAGGCAGAATCTGCCTCTCACAAGACGCCCAGGTTGGCAGGCACAGCTGCGAACACCTCCCCTCCCCTCCTTCTCCCGGAGGGAGGGATGGGCTCGAACCCCACAGCCCGGCCGAGTGTCACCTGATTTGCTCAGGGCAGCAGCGTGGCTGTCCGCAATCTGGCAGACACTGAGCACATCAAGGTTGGATCCTGAATTCTTTAGTCACCAACAGTTTTCTCTGACAAAACGAGACTCGATATGGAGCCATCATGGGAAAGCAGGCACAGACTCCAGGAGGCATCTCCCCCCAGCATGCCTGGTCCACAGTATGGGAGGCTGTCCCTCATGCCCGGGCTCCCGGAGCTGGGTAACTCCCGGGGGCCCCACACCCACCACGGCGCTTCTGATGGACGGTACAAGTTGCCTCTCACACACATTACAGAGAAATGTCACTCTGGGAGTGAGAAGAGTGAAATCGGTATCTCTTGACCCAAAGAATGGCACTTGGGTGTGTTCCAGCTCAGGGGTCTGCAAAGGGCACTGAACTTGGAGAAAAGTCCAGGCAAAAGGCAGGCTCTGTTTTTATAAATGTATGGCCTTGAGCAATATCACCCAACCCTGAGCCTTATTTACTTCCCCAGTGACCATAAAATCGGCGGTCGTGAGGGTTAACGTGGGTTGCTCCAAGCCACCTGTTGGCATGGTGGAGGACCAAGTTGCCCTCGGGAGACCAGCTCTGGCTGTTCTCCGCCAGCCCTTCCCCTCCCGGGGCCGGGGTTCTGATGAGGGATGGTGACTTCTAAAGAAATGACAAGTTAGAACACACACGCTCCGTGTTCTGGTTGAGGGTGAGGAGGGACAGCCAAGCCCCTCCCCACACCTTATGGATGGACAGGCTGCAGGGTGGGGGTGGGGGGGCAGTCAGCCCCTGGGGGTTGAGCCCGGCCCCTAACTTTGCTCTCAAGTGATTCTAAGGGCACCAAGGAGACCCTGCGGTTTCAGGACTGGACACCCCTGAGGCCACTCTCAGAGGGAATCTTCTTGCTTTTTCAAACACCCTGATTAAGGCGATTTCCGAAGTCTGTCTGAACAGCCTGTCATTATTTATTTAAGTTTGAAAGCTGTTTTAAATAAACACAAGCTCGTTTTATGTATTAAAAGCAACAATGAGGGAAAAAGAAAACCTGGGCCCTCCCCACGTGATTCTGACAAAATCCTTGCCCAGATATTGAGGGGGGGGGCATCCCTTGCTGGTTTCTGGGCTGGTGAGGGTCACACCTCCTCAGGGATGTGCAGGGCTCCCACTCGAGGGTTCCTCTGGCCCTTGGCTGGTCCCCCACCTCAGACAGGAGGCAGCCGGCTCCAGCTCTGGGTGCTTCTTGGACAACTGCTTCTTCACAAGCTTGAAATGCAGAGGCCACGGGTGGTCTCAGACTGAATTTCGCTCAAGGTGGCCAAAGCAGGGAAATTCCCAGCCTCAGATCCTTGCTGTGGGGTTGGAGGGAAGCCCAGGAGGTGTAGACGAGAACAGGTTGGTGCCAAGACTCCTCAGTTGGCCAGGGTCCTCCTCCCTCCTGCATCTGGGCAGTCACGGGCCTCGGTGGGTCTTTCGGTCTCCTTTCTCTGTCTCTCTCGTGCGCATGCTACACGCACACCCCAACTCCCTTGAGGAAGCCCCGATTTTCCTTTTCCACTCAGAACCCTTCAAAAAGTATCATCTAAACCTGATTGCAAGTGAAATGAAATAAAAATGATCCAGTCAGATGGGTGAAAATGGAATAGATGTGATTCCGAAGGCTGAGAAGGATGGGGCTGGGTCAGGGTGGGCAGCCAGGACGCCCCTGGTAGTCCATGGGTTCCTGTCAGGGCAAGTGGAGTGACCCTCTGAACTTGGTGATGTTTATCAGAAGGCTTAGGAATATTATCTTTTTATTAGTAATCCCACTTTTAGTTATTTACCTCAAAAAATAATGAAATACCCAGGTTGTGTATAATAGTAAAACCCTGGAAGCAACTTCAAACACCTGAAAATATGACAGACACATCCACTCTACCGAATGCTGTCCCTCTGAACGAAGTTGCCTTAACGCAGCCTAGATCCCAGCAATGGCGACGGATAACACTCTCCCAGGCTCGACCGTCCCAGGGTGCGCCTCGGCTGGGCTTCCTGGCATTGCTGAAGACCCCCTCCCACCACTGGTGCAGTTCTAAATGCTTGGCTCCCAAACCACTGAGCGACCCCTCGGCCTTGGCCAGGCCTCTTCTCTGTCCCTCTCTGTGACGGCTCCACAGGCCACCGCCTTTCTCACTCTGTCCCCACGCTCTCTGCGGCTAATGCCACCCCTGCTGCTCTGAGCAAACTGGAGCTCCTCTCCTGGCCCGCCCAGCGCCCTGCGTCCTTCGCCCTGATCCCACTGGCTTCCGATTTCAACTTCGTCCTTCCTCTGTCTCTTCTTCCATGGCACAGGCATGTTCAAATGTCCTAAAAACGTCCTTGCTGACCTGCAAATCACCCAACCACCATCTTGTCTCTTTCTCCTTCCGGGGGAGCTGCGACACCGCCCGTCAGTCACCCCTACCCTGAAGCCCACCCAGTCTGGCTTATTCCTCTCTGTGCCTCCGAGACTCCCATGGAGGTCACGGACGCCTTCCACGAGGCCAGTTCCATTGGGTGCGTTTCAGGTCCCTCGCGGGGCGCCTTCGTCACCGGCAGTCTCACAGGACTCTGCTCTCCTCAGCCTCCTCCAGCCTCCGGGAGGATTCCTTACGGTCTCCTTCGTGGGCATCTCCTCTGCCTGCCTTGATCTGATGCCCCTGGCTTCTGTCTGGACCCTCTTCTCTCTCTTTGCAATCTCCTCCCTTCTTCTCATTTTAAATGCTGTCCCTAGAACGAGATCCCTGAGACCTTTCTACCAGCCCTGCCCTCCACTCTAACCGCTGGACTCCCATTCCAGTTGCTGCCTAAGATGTCCCACAGGACGTCACACTGGCCAGCATGTTCCGGATGGTTCCCCTTCCTCACCCCCACTTCACTCATCACTAAATCCCAGTGTCGTAGGTCAGGACCCCAGACCCTAAAACAGAGACTGACTGTAAGCAGCCTATTTGGGAGACTTGCCAGGACAGCACAGCAGGGGAGGCAGAGGGGCGAGGAAGGGGAAGCACCGTGCAGGGCTCCTCACCCAGCATCCCTGCTGCTGGCGCTGCAGCGTGCTCCCCCGGGGAAGTCTGGCGGGTGGAGGACGTGCACCTGCCATCATCCCACAGAGGGCTGGACATCGGCACCTGGTGGCCTGCGGGCTGAGGGCTGCCCTGCCTTAGGCATCAGGGCCGCTCGCTTCCACCCATCCTGGGGGAGCAGGCTCCAGGGGTCAGAGGAAGCTGCAGGGGCAGGGCTGCAGACTGTCCCTAGCTGGAGGTGGAGTCGGGGAAGGCTGCAGGGTAAGGGAAGGGCGCAGGAGGGGGGCAGGGTGAGGGAGGGAGGCACACGCCCCACAGCGGAGGACAGCGGCCTCGTGGCCGCCGGGGAAGTGGCGATTCTCCTGACACCAGACTTGGCTCTGAGTAAAAGGGGAAGCGAGCACACGCGAGGAAGTGCGGGCTCTTTTCTACCTGAATAGAGCAGCTGGTGAGGAAGTGACTCCATTTCCCCCTTATCACTGGCTGGGCAGGATTTCCTCTGCCGCCACATTGTGCTGAATGAGCCTGGAGGGTTCCGTGGGCAGGACAGGGTGGCTCTGGCAGTTGCATGTTTGCTTCTGTCCCCTGGGACTCTTCCTCCCGCACTGCACCCTCCCTGTACTCCCAAAATATTGATTCCAGGTTTAAGGGAAAAGGAAAGGGAAAAAATAACCCTTGAGCATGTAACCGAAGGCCACACAGCTGTCTGGCCTGGAGGTCACCAAGAGACACTCCAGGCGTGAGAAGCACCTCTCTCCCGTCTCCAAGGCTTCCAAGCGTGGCTCCCCAAAGCCTTCTCCAGCGAAGGGGTTGATTAAGAGGAACTCTGAGCCCAAGGGAGGGGCCAGATGAATCACAGGCCAACATACAATGAAACCCAGCCTAAGCGTCAGTTGGATGTAGCTAGAAAGCTGCTGGACAAGAGGAGATGAAGAACCCCAACAAAACAAAACCAAAACTTGTCTGCCTACCACAGTCGGTTCAGTGATGTTTTGGTATGTTGTGTTATGCAAATTTAGTTGAGCATGCAAATAAGGCAGGGGACCTGGAGCCAGGGAGGTTGAGAAGTGAGAAGCCCCATGGCTGCTTCCTTTCCTGAGCAGGCCACAGTTGGAAAACCATTCGCAAAGCTATCTTCCATGCTCCAGAGACTCTGCAGCCATTGGGTCGCATCAAAGGATAACTGGCCATGTCCACCTGCTGGAGGAGACCAGAGTCCAGCGCTGGCCAATCCCCAGGGCAGTCCCAGAGGACCCCTTCCCTGGTGCTACCCAGGCAGGAGGCGCTACCCAGAGAGAAGCAAATCCCCTGAGCTGCCGGAGCTATGCAAATATCACAGGGAGGGTTACCCAGCCACCTGCAGACCCAGGTCCCTCCCACAAGGAGGTGGTCAGTCCAGGACTGCAAAAGACGCATATGGAAATGAGCAAAGAAGTGCACTCACAGCAGAGTGTGCTAAAATATGCTAACAAGTCTGCTGTTGACTCACCAGGTTCGAGTAACAAGCCTTGGCAAGAGTCAGAGGCCTGCCAAGACCAGACCCAAATCCCATTTTGACTTGCTTATTGAGGAAAGCTTTAATGGGAGTGAGTCCCCAGTTCGAGAAAGCACCGTGTGTGTAGGTGGGATGGTCCTGCAGGGCCCCGGCCGCAAGGACAGGGAGCTGGCTGTTTCTCAGAGGAGAGCAGGCTGTGGTGCCCGGGGAGGGCCCTGTCCCCGGCATCTCACGCCCACCAAGGTCCCAGGAACCTACCCTCCAGTGTTTTGGCTTCAGAACAAAGTTTCTTCCTTTTTCTTCCTTACCTTCCTCATTCCATGGTCTCCTTTTGGCTAGAGCTGCTGAGTGCCCTGCATTTTCAGGCACTCAGATCTTAGGACATTGTGTTGCGTATGGAACTATGTGAAGCAAAAAACTTAATTATTACAACTCAGTGATTAAAAAGATAACTAGCCCCAGTAAAAAATGGGCGAGGCACTTCAACAGACATTTCACCAGGAAAAGATGCTCAAGATATTTGTTATCAGGGAAGCAAAAATTGAAGCCACAATGAGATATCACTTCACACCTACTGATGTGACTGTATAAGTTTTTTTTTAAAAGGACAATAACCATGTTGGTAAGGATGTAGAGAAACTGGAATCCTCACATCGACAAAATGGTACAGTTACTATAAAAAACTGTTTGGTGGTTCCTCAAAAAGTTGAAAACAGAGCTACCACATGACCCAGAAATTCATTTCCTAGATATATGCCCAAAGTAATTGAAAACATATGTTCACACAAAAACTTGTGCATGGATATTCACATCAGTATTACAGTCCCAAAGTGGAAATGACCCAAATAGCCATTAACTGGATAAAAGGACTAACAAAAGGTGGTCTATCCATGTGATGGAATATTATTCAGCCATAAAAAGGGATGAAGCACTGATAGTCGCTAAAACAATCAGTGAACCTTGGAAACATTATACTAAATGAAAGACGCCCAGCTCAGAAGGTCAAAAACTGCATGTGCCACTTGCACAAAGCGTCTAGGTCAGACCATGGAGACAGAGCAGAGGAGTGGTTGCCAGGGCCTGGGGAAAGGGAGGATAAGGGAGCTACTACTAATGGATACAGAGTTTCTTTTGGGAGTGATGAAAAAAATTCTGGAGTTAGATAATAGCGATGGGTGGAAAGTCTTGCGAATATGCTCAAGACCAATGAACTAATCGCTTTAAATCTCCATTTATAAGCTTTAATTACATTTCTTGCCTTCATGATAGGGGATAGGCTGTTTTTACACCACGTGGATGTGGACAGTGTGCTAGCTTATTCTGTAAGCCCTGCTCCCAAGGACGTAGGGGCGGGGGAGTCCTTGGGTTGGAAACCCACTGTTATCCTCCAACAAAAAAACAAAAACCCAACAAAGAAAGCGTAGGTGGTGGCCTCATGGGTGAAGGTGATCTGGACAAGAAGTCGGGCCACTAGGTACCTGTCTGACCCTCCTCCTTGTGAGGTGAGCTGCCCCCTTTTCCTCCTGGCCATAGATACCCTTCGTCTGAAAACTGCTCCGCCGTCTGGGTGTAGGTGGTCGTCTGTGGATGTGATCTGGATGTGCTAATGCACATCAGGAACTGTGCTTCCATGATGCTGCAGACGGAGGAGCTCATCCTCTGGGAGTGGACCCTCTCCCTTCTCTGCTCTGTAGTTCTCCTTTCCCCCAAACCCACACCTGACCTCGAACTTCCTGTGCTTTGGCTCCTCTGCTGGGCCTTCTGGTTGGAGTGCCTCCTCTCTCCAGCAAGGTAACCAGGCTGCCGTGCCCCTGATGTGTGAGCGTCTGTGCTTACAGTCTCTCTTCTTGATGAACAAAGCTAGGTTTTTAGTCCCGCAGGCCCTTCCCTGGCCATGCCCACCCCATGTTTCTACAGAGGCTCTGGCTTCTCAGGCCAATTTTTGTTTTTAAGCAATAGGGTCTCATTATGTTGCCAGGCTGGTCTTGAATTCCTGGCCTCAAGCGATCCTCCTGCCTCAGCCTCCCAAGTAGCTGGGATTACAGGCATAAGCACCATCAGGCCTCGCTCTCAGGCCAATTTTAATTTGAACTAGAAAAGCCATTGTGACTCAGAGTGGAAAGTAGGTGGGAAGTTTTGCTTATCCTCAGAGTTGAACAGGACGGTCCACAGCCTGATGTGAGCTGGGGATTCCACTCACAGATCAGCATTTGGAACAGCCCCACCAGCCGTCCTTCTTGGGGTCTGGAGCTACAGGTGTGGTTATCCTCATTACCTGCTCCCTGGTGTCCATTCCTGTGTTAAGTAGGAATACGATCCCTGTGCACTCTGCATGACCAGAGTGTGGCTCAGGGCAGGCGAATGTGCTCTCCCTGTAGGTCTCTACTGGCCTGGCTCTTGGTGCCCCCCTGTGCCTGCTCGGTGGCCGGCTCTGTGTGGTGCGGCCAAGCCTGCCACTCCATGCCTGCCGCTGCAAGAGTTAATTCATGAACATATGCCAGAAATGGGAACTGAAAGCAGATGCTTGCTGAGTTCTGCAGCCTAGCCTAATCACTGTCATCGGAACTCGCTGCTGGGGGCGCACGGGAGGGGCCCTGCGATTCAACCTGGAGGGCCGGAGTCGGCGGGCCAGTGCCTGATCCTCACTTGTTGAAATCAGCAAGTGCTGACTGAGGCCGGGGGTGGCAGGCAGTACAGAGAAGCTGCATTTCCTAATGGGAACTTGCTGAAAGTGGCCTCCATCCTGGAGGCGCAGCAGTCAGAGTGAAAAGAGCAAAGCAGAAGCATTTGAGCAGGCGGCACCTGCAGAGCTGGGCACTGGCAGCTTCCGGCCAAGTCTTAGGGGACCTGCTCTACTGAAGGCTCCCAGCCTGCTCATGTCCCATGTCCCATCCACGCCCCCCGAGACATCGACCTCAACACACATCTCCAATTCTGCAGCCGAGTGAGCCATTCGTTCTGTGATGATCCAAATGACAGAGATGAGCCCCCAGCAGCTCAGGGGGCAAGCGCCTGGGAAGCTCAGGGGGATCCAGCCATCCACAAGAGGAGAGCAATGACATCCTCTGTGCTCCGGGGGAGGAGCCGACAGACGCCGTGAACTCTCAGTGTGCTCCGAGTGGGCGTGCTAAGGAAGAGCTGCTTTCATTTTGGAGTTGATGATTTAGTTCAGTTCACCTGGAAAGACTCAACATGAATAAAACCAGATGCATCTCAAGGCACACCGCCTGGCTCTTTGACAATCCTCTTCCTTCCTCAACAGACAGTCTTCCTGTGCCCAGAAAGGACAGCAGACCTCTCTATCACCAGGAAAAGGCAAAGTCTTTGTCAGTGGCCACAGCTGTTCGTCCTGGGACGAGCGAGCGCCCAGTGGGGTCGGGTGTAGCTCTGGACTTGGACTCATCACTCTGTGAACAGATGTGTCGGAGGGGCCTCTCTGCATAGACGCCTACGAGAAGGGCCTCCCACCATATGCTTCCTGCTGCCACAACTATATGGCCATATATACAGAGAGAGAGAAAGAGAAAGAGAGAGAGAGAGAGAGAGAGAGAGATCCTGAAAGCAATCATGGATGAGCTTTAAATGGGAGAAGGGACTGAAAAATCTTCCATCGGCAAAACCTCCATGGGGGCAGTTGACAGCTGGCTGACCTGACACAAGGACGCTCCCACAGTGAAGCGAGCCTGCTGTGGACATGAGCAAGGTCAGAAACCCACACATGCCCACCATGCAAGGCCTGCCAGTGTCATCAGCAATGGGCACTTAAAACGAGCGCAGCTGGACCCTGGGGGACCTTGACTTCCACAGCAACGTGGGCTCAGCACGGACCAGACACATTAGCAGCTCACAGGGGAGCCTGCAGGGTCTTGCCTGCAGAAGGTGCTCGTGTATTTGCTGGCTGGACTTGAAATGGGATTTAATCACGCCACTGGGCCTTTGTGCACTGACCACTCCTGAGGCAAAAGGCAGAGCTGGGACTTCAGGACTGGACTGGAAGGTCAGGGGTTGGTGCCTGTGTCTTTTTCTGCGTGGGATCCTGCAGCAGCTGCCACTGCTCAAACCCTTGAGTCAAGTTCAGTGATGCGAACGTTTACTGAATGTGAGCCTCGTGCACCGCATTGTGCTAGATGTCCAGGGGAACTCGAGAGTCCATGGCTCTGTATGACGAGCTCCTCAAGGCAGGGCTGAGATCCTACTCATCACCAAAGTCAAGTACTCGCTTGATGACGCTATTCCAGTGAGACGACCCAGCGACGTTCACCCCAAAGGTCTCAAGAAGAAGCTCAAGGGCTAGGGAGATAGCTCAGTCAGTAGAGTGCTTGCCTTGCAAGCACAAGGCCCTGGGTTCGATCCCCAGCACCACAAAAAAAAAAAAAAAAAAAAAAAAAAAAAAGAAGAAGCAGCTCAAGTTTGAGTGGGCAAAAGCTTCAGAAGGGACCTTAGGTATGGCAAATTGCTATTTCCATGGAGGAAACAGACCCCTTGACCAATCCTGCATCCATATGAAGGTGGTTTTCATAACAGAATCGGTGCAGGTTTTGGATAGACCTTCCTAGCCCAGCATGGCTCTTCTCTTATGAGTGTGACCCTGTTCCTCTGGCTCAGATCTGACCTCTGGACATATCTGAATCAAGCAAGCATGTGGCAGTCACACTATTCATCAAAGTATTTAGTCAGTGTCTACTTTTGGCCAGATGCTAAATCTGAGATGTGGAGAGAGAACTAACTGTCGTGCCAAGCCCTAGAGGTGATTTTTATAAACAACATGACAAAAAGGGGACTGCCATCAGAGAGTCCCAGGACCTGCCCAGAGCCACACGGTTCAGAGTAGCAGAGGTGAGATTTGAGTCTAAGGCTGTCTAGCTCCTCGCACGTGCTTTTTCAACCGATTACCTTCTGAGAAAGATGTACGAGACCCAGTCCTTAGAGAGACAAGCAATTAATGGGAGAAGTTAAACAGGAAGTCCCCAAGAGTAAAAGGGACGGCTGAATAAATGCATCAAGAGTTTTGAAGATGGGGTGGAGGGGACACAAGGTAAGACAGACTGAGCCTTGAGGACTTCAACCAGAGGAAGGAAAACTGGGGGTGGCACTTCGGAGCATGGGATTAGTGTGGGAGTCTGGGGCCACCTTGTGCGGGTGCCAAAGCCAGCTGGTATATGCAGGCAGGGGCAAGTCAGAGTGAACAGGGCTGTACTGTCAAAAAGAAGACCCTGTGATCATGAGGGCCCACGAGTCACAAGAACCTCCTCGCTACACCCGCCCCAGGCACTGTGTAGAACTCGATCCCACGGGAACGTGTGTGGCACGCTCTGGAATCCCCTCAGTCTGTGGTTTGGCATGTGCCATCTCAGGAGTATTGAAAATGCTGTAAGGTACAGACACAAATCCCAAAGGAGGAATTCTTTCCTTATAATTCAGGAAAAGCCCTCCTACTTACAGGATTGTTTCCCAAGGAATTCCTGAGTGTGAAGGAGAATAAAATCTCCCTAAGTCACAAGGTCAAACAAGTCCACTCTGTCGCCTGTGCAGGCGATTCAGATAGGTGGCCCAGAGCTTTCAAACTGGCAACCGGACTTTCATGCTCTCAGGAGAACAGCTCAGTTGTTTTCACTGAATTGTGTCCACAACGTGCAAGGACCAGGACAGTTGCCACCCTGTGGACACAGGGGCTGAGGGAGGCATCCCCAGTGCACCTGTCCTCCCACTCCTGCTCAGCCTGTAGCGCATGGTGTTTTCCTGCAGCTGGCTCTCCTGCTCCTGGCGACCAGTAACAGTGCTCTCTGCTGACCTTGAATGCAGCCTTTCTCACCATGTCACTACGGCAGAGACCTCGGAATTCCTGGGACCCCGACCGCAGAGCAAGTCACGAGAACCCATCTGTGCTCACTGAGCACTTAATCCTTTAATGTTAGGTTTGCTTCTGGAAGGCTGGAAGGTTGTGGGGCAAGTCGGAGGTTGTCGCAGACCCACCTAACAAGTCAGAGGTCCTTTCTCTGATCATCTCAGGAGTCATGTGCTGAGAAAGTTGACAGTGCAAATTCTCTAAAATGCCCAATTAAAGACTAACAAACGGAAGCAGAATCACAGAGTCCATCACAGCTGTCGGCCTGCGGCCGGGAACTCAGCTCCACCTCACATGGGAGGCCTTCACACTGGCTCCGCAGGGTGACCAAATAGCCAGGTGTAGGGGAGACAGAAGAGGCTGGACATGGCCAGGTCCTCTGAGACCTCTGGACCTGGTTCCCTGGCCCCCATGGTACCGGACTGGTCGCCTCTCCATGCCCCATCCCTTCCCCTGCTCCAGTTCCCTGTCTTGTTCTCCTTGTGTCTGTCTTGGTCTAGAACTGGCCTGCTCTGAGTTTTCTGGAAGACAGCAATTCTCTGCCCCCTCAGACACAGAAAGGGGAAAGTGCTAGCTAAGGGAACAAGCGCCATCTCTGCCTGTCTGGGGAAGGCCCACTGCCCGGGGCCTCCTGCCCTCCTCCTGGTACAAGGACTCTGGGCGTGGGCCTGATGGCCGGGCTGTACTTGGACCCCAGGAAGTGGCGTGACACAACACGAGGCATCCTCGTGCTATCCGAACCACTGACCTTGGAAGGCAGAGAGGACGCCAAGCCTGCGATCCAGGCTGCGTCAGCCTGAGGCTGGTCCTGCGGACCTCTGTTAACCCTCGCGGAGCTAAATGCTGGCGATGTAGCTTTGGGAGAGCTGGAGAGGGGTTTGTGTCAGGTACAGGAGGGGAGCAAAAATATCCAACTCTCATGTTTTCTTTGTGTGTTTTCACCTCTGCCAAATTCTTGAAATTCTTCAGTCTTACAATTTTATGTGCTTTTCATTTCCGTTTGAACCTGAAACATCATTTAAATGCCTTTGGAAGGAAACTTAACCTATTGAAATACTCTGGAAAACTGTGAAAAAATATTAGGGTTATTCCATATGCACCTGGAGGGTTTTAAGAGAATTTGACCCCTAGGTTCAAGTTCATGGTTGATGGATTACAGATTCAAACAGGCTTGTTTTACTAACTTGGTGTATCACTTGAAAATGGTGATTTTATTAAGGGTGATTTAAAATATTAAACAATTATAATTTCATTGCCCTTATGTCTATAAAAACTTCGGGAGGGAAAGCAAAAATGTCTGGCAATACACACAACTTTTCAAAGGCAGGAGCCTGAACTGGGCTGCACCGCTGGCTCAGCAGCTCCTCCGTTATCCCAGATGCATAACTGCAGCTAATCTGAGGTCTTCTGTTGCATCACAGTCCACAGAGGGGCAAGTTGCAGGGACTCAGTGTCAATCACTGCTCTCACAGGCCCTCTTTGCTATCCAGGGATTCACCTCTTTGGGTTTCAAAAACCCATTTGTAACAGGTAAGAACGACCCATATCCTTGTGAAGGCCATGTTGGTTCTAAGATGATAGAACTGTATTCCCAGACTCCATTTGATATTTTGTGCATCAAAAGCAGGGAGGAAGAAAGGGCTAAGCAATTGGGAGGATGGGGAACAGGATACTTTGTAGCCCTCTTGCTTCTCATTAAGCCACAGAGTAGCCATTGCATCCATTACTGCTACAAAGAGAGGCCTGGATCCTAGAGGTGGTTTTACTAGAGGAACCTGGACATGACCTACTGTAATGCAGAACCTAGGAATGTGCCTGACATTCCAGACATCAAAAGAGGCATTTGCCAAAACCTCTAAGGCACCAAAATTAGAATCCCAGGCAGGGTTTCTGAAGCCTAATGACTTCTGCTTAAGAATCTACGCAGTGGGGCTGGGTTGTGGCTCAGTGGTAGAGTGCTAGCCTATCACCCATGAGGCCCCAGGTTCGATCCTCAGCACCAAATAAAAATAACATAAAGGTATTGTGTTCACCCACAACTAAAAATAAATACATTTATTTAAAAAAAAATCCACACAATGGCTATTGAGGACATAATTCACGTGCAACCAAGATCATTAATGCTGAGATGTTTTCATGAAAAGTTAAAGGGTGCCTTGCTGAGATGTGTCCAACTTACCAGTCATAAATAATATTCACTGCTGGTGGTAACTCATGGTAAGTGAAGCCATCAGCCAGAGGTACTGTGCAAAGGTTTCCTTTCTAGTTTCTCAGTAGGTAGAGCGCCATATGCTCCTTGAGATTCCTTTTGACCCCTCAGGTGGTAGTTCTTATATTTCCTCCAATATCATATTGAACAGAAACTTCATTTCCCAAATCTTTTCTCAGAATGTTCCTTCTCATTCTGTACCACCCCACCTTGAGCATCAGGAAAAATCTGTCTGTCATTTGTGGATTATCAGACTGTGGGAAATTTGTTTTTTGAACTTCAGGAGATTGTTGAGCTCCTTTTCTTTTTTTCTATTTAACTTCAATAACTCAAAATTGGTTTAGATCCATTACATCAACTTTGGCATGTACAAAGAGTGAGAGAAAAGAAGGCTTTGAAACCAAAAGAGAAGAATATCTACTTTCCCTCTCTCTCTTTTTCCATTTTTATTAAGACAGTATTTTTTTCCTTTTAACTGGATGATGTATACTTATAACATTCCAGGAAAAAAGTGTCAGTGATATGCAAGTCATAATAAAATAAAAAAAAAAGAAATGCAATTACAAAGGACAGAGAACTACATCATTTTTAGTATGAACTGCCCAGAGGAAAATCTAATTTCAAAAATTACCAGCACCATATAAATGAGATGATAATATAACAAAGATTTGTTATTTTAAAATTAGCTGTATCCTTAATCTTTTTGGCTCTTAGACTTTTATCTTGTTTTTTAAAGGCCAAAATCTGGCCAGATAAGGAATAAATCTCAGAAACACACACTGCTACATCACAAAGTGGCAACAGAGTTTCCTGGCCTGTGGCCTGTTGCCTGGAACATAGTAGGACCAAAAACCTCATTGTTGAATAAAAAGAGTGAACATCCATTAAAGATGAAACAGTACCCACTCTGTCCCATAGATACAGCAGAGACAAATACCCATGGCACACTGCAGTTGATAAAGTGCTTCTGCACCTCTCACAACACAAAGGTAAGTTATTGTGGTCACCCCCATTTTACAGGTGACCCAGAACATACAAAACTTTTTCAAGGACACATTGTCAATCAATAGTGGAATCAAGACTCAAAACCAGCAATTCCAACATAAGATATTTTGCCTGTTCATTCTATCATAAGGTCTCCCCGGACAAAGTTGTGAGTCCCAGCTGACGGGTCCAGGGATGAGATGTCACAGGCTTGAATACAGCAGGGACTGGCTAATTTATAATATCTGTGTCTCTTCAATAATGTTTACATTATTAGAAAAAAAAAAAAAAAAAGCAAGCACATTTATATGATAAATGCCAGCTGCCGTAGGTGGTCTTTGTCATACTTCTGGCTCAACAAGATGTGATTCTACCACACTCAACCCATGTGAAAAGAAGTTGGAATCATTCATATATTTGTAGCAAAAACCCAAACAACAATGCAGTAACACAGACTTCATTTAAAAGCCTTTTCTTCTCAGGCATGAAAATAAATCACAGTTATGCTGGTGACCTGGCAGAGGGTGAGTGGCGAGGAGGAAGGAGATGTGACTAAAGATACCAACTTCTAGTCCTTCATCTAGTTTTTTTTTTTTTTGTTTGGAATCCAGCACAATGCTTAACCATATGGCTCTCTGAAGAAAGGGTTTCCTTGATATACATAAGGATTTTAGATTTAGGGAGAGAAGTTTGCTTTGTCCAGATCCTGTTGTCCGCCATTTTGCCTGGGTCAGTCAGACAATGAAAGAAGTGGGGATGTGGAGGAAAGATTGCTACATCTAGTTCTCCCATTCAGTAACACCTACCTCAAGAGCAGGGCTCGCCAAAAGCATTCTGCTCTCGCCTTCCAGAAATCAAAGTGTATAAGAAAAGAAAATTAAAAGAAAAAAAAAAAAGGGGGGAAATTGTTGTAGACCTGGTAGGGCCCAAAGAAAAACAGAAAAATCCCTTCTCAGTCCATCAGGCATTACAATTATTTACTCTTTTGCTGTGATGTACTGTAACTCTTAAAATTTCCCTATCTCTTTTAGTTCACCCCCACTTTCTCCCAGCAGTGTCTTTGTCCCATCAGTCTTCTCTCGAGTTATATTCCCCTGACCCCGTGAAACCGTCACCGCTAGCCTTCCCTGTGCCCCCCAGCCTGCCACAAGCTCTAGACCTGGACTCCTGCTCTACTTCCCAGTGAACTGTTTAGTCTGATACTCCAGCTGACTCCATGTACGGATGAAGAAGTAGATTTAAATATGAGTTCCTAAAAAAAGCTGGAGCTTAGTGAACACATTTTTGGAGAGCTTCTAGCAGTAACATTTCTAGGAATGTTGGACTGCCACTTAAAATATGATGCTTCGGAAGGAGCTTTCCAGGTTGGAGCTCCAACCCCCACCGGCAACTCCTGTCTACATTTTCAGTCTGACAGATGACTAAGATTACTAAACTGTGTCTCCACCGAAAAAGCAAATAAGCTATTTTCATTCTGACTACATGGAGCTCTTATTGTAGCTTCAACAAATGAGTTCTTAAGGCATCTTGGTTTCCTCTTCTGTATTGCAGTCGGGGTATTCCCTGCCTCTCTTTCATCTCTCTAGTTGCCAAGAGGGATTTCCCCCCTCCTTGTGCTTTTTCTACAAATTAGCCGTATAGATTAGTCAAATTAATCTATTCAGATTTCCCCCCAAAGCTCCCTTCCCGCCACTGACTGTGCAGCCCGACTCTGTTTTCCCCGAGGGCCCCTCTTCTTCCCAACACCATCCACCCCACTCTGACTGATGCCCATCCCAGCAGCACTTGAGGGGCATCTGTTAAACGACATGCGTGACCTAAACTCTGGGGTGGACTTGTCTCCTCTCTTGGGAGACAAACCTGTGGGAAGCTAGGTGGGATCAACACAAGAAGAAATGTCCTCGAGGCAGAAGGTGTGACCCAGACACAGGGCCATCAGGATCTAAAGAAGAGCTCCTTCATCCGAGTAAGGGGCACAGGCTGGAGGGGACAGTGGGAGATGTGTGCCCGGGGAATGCTCGTGACCTGGCCTGACTTTGTGAGTTTCAAAACAAAATCTCAAGGAAAAGATAATTGAAATGAAAGTTGGAGCTTATTAAATTTCTGTAGGCCCAACCCAGTTTCTCATAGATCCCAGTCATGTGGATACATGCTAATTTCCTTGGCAGCCTGAGATAAAGCTTTTAATGTGATTTGAGTCCCTTAGAGATTAGCACTATTATAAATATAAATGTTCAAACACAAGCGAGTTGAAACCCAATGCCCCCCAAACACTGGTTTTTCAGTGTGCACTGAGTCCTTGAAGGAAGGGCTAGAGAGCAGAGCTCAGGGGGCTACTGGCTGACTCTCAAGGCTGGGCTCCTCCACCAGAAGGAGCCAACTCAATTGTTGCTTATGTATGTAATCTACAGCGGTTGGCAGGACAGCTCTGGATGGCAATCAGAGAAATACTAATTTGGAACTTCAAGCAGGGGGCTGGGTAGGGGATCCTGGGACCCAGATCAAAACAGACAGGCTTTACTGAAGAGCCAACTGCAAAGCATCCCTCCACGTACTCAGGGCTTTGGGCCGCTTATAGGACACTCGCTAGCAAATGTTTATAAATAGACATCAAGGAGTTTGTTTCTCTAACTCAGAGAAAACAAGGTTCAAGTTCTTTAGAAAAGTGTATTTGCCACCAAACCAGTACGGGTGGTGTGAAAGTTGGATTGGAACGCGACTCCCCAGGGCCGAGGTTTGATGTGGTCATGGCTCCTGCAGCAGAGCCCGGCCTGGCAACACCTGTGTGGGCCCCGTTCTAGGTACTTGAAATTGTTTTTAATTTTTTTTTTTATTTTTACAGAGTGCATTTTGATTCATTGTACACAAATGGGGTACATCATTTTGTTTCTATGGTTGTGCACGATGTAGATTCACACCACTTGTATAATCATACATGTGCATAGATAGAGATCAGATAGAGCCCTTATCTCCAAAGTTTATAAAGAACTTACAAGACTTTACACCAAAAATACAAAGAACCCAATCAATAAATGGGCCAAGGAACTGGACAGTTTACAGAAGAAGACATAAAGGCGATTAATAAACATATGAAAAAGTGTTCAACATCTCTAGTAATTAGAGATGCAGATTAAAACAACTCTAAGATTTCACCTTAGTCCAATTAGAATGGCTATTATCAAGAACACAAACAACAAAAGATGTTGGCATGGATGTGGGAAAAAGACACATTTGTACATTGCTGGTGGAGTTGCAAATGGGTACAGCCACTCTGGAAAGCAGTGTGGTTCTTGAAATTTTAAAAACATATCTCTTGTAAGAAAATTCTAAAGTCAAAGATATTTCCCCCTTTATTCATAAAAACCTTTCCCAAAATTAGTCTAAAATGCCTGATCCAAAGTTACTGGATGATTCTTAAGTCAAATGATGATAAAAAGACATTGTAAGTGACCAGATCTATTCTATGATTTTTCTAACATTTGTGCACAAAACTAACCAACCAACATACCCCCAGAGTGCTACTCCTAAATGCACTACTACTAAAAAGGAACTCTCAAGTATTTGCAGGAGGCAAAAAATAAGAAATCATATGCATCTCCCAGAGGTTCCTTTCCTCCTACAAGATGTGCTGCTTGGGTTTGGTGAAATGGAGCAAAATCCACTCTAACAGGAGCAGTAGGCTGGTCAAGTGCTAATGCTTCACTCTTTCTTCAGTTTTCGCATTTCCTCCTATTTGATAATAGTGCTTTCAGCAGAAAATACAAGAGGCTAGTAAACTCACATAACGTGGGCTCAGATTTCAGGAGGCCTACAATTTGCTTGTGTGAATACTCCTGCCTGCCGGCTTTGTCTCATCCAAGAAACCATTTTACTCGACCTTTGGTTTGGCATCGCCACCTCACCCCCTCTCCAGAGGGCTAAGTTCACTGCCAGGAGGCAGTGGGAAGGTGAGGAGAGAGCACAGACACCAGGGCCACCAACCTCAGCTTGAGCCTGGCCTCTGCCAGTGACTGGCTGCGTCAACGATTCGCCTGAGCTTTCTGTTCTCCTGTCCTTCCCTGGAATGTTCCATCTAACTCCTGTGAGTTCTTTAACCTCTCTGAGCCTCAACTTCTTTGTTCATAAAACAAGGAAAATAAAGCGACTGTAGTTATAGAGTTGTCATGAGGATGCGCTGGCTTCTGAGAAGTGCCTGGCTCGGGGGCTGACATTTGGTGATGGTGATTCCCTTCCCCGCCTCTCATTTTTACCACTGAGTGACTGGAGACCCCCATTTCTCTTCCCTAAGAAGCTTCTTTTTTTAGTTTTGATTTTTTATTGGTGCATTACAGCTGTACGTACTGGTGGGGTTTGGTGTTACCTATCTGCACATGCACACAATACAACAACAGGGTTTGGCCAATATCACTCCCCAGTACTCCCCGCCTCCCTCCCAGTCTCCCATCCCCGGGTGCCTTTCCTTTACTGATCTCCCTCTGATTTTTAGGAGATCCACCCCCACCTTTGTTTTCCTTTTCCTTCTCTAGCTTCCACGTGTGAGAGGAAACACGTGGCCCCCTGAGGACCTTCCCTGAGGTGGTTGTAGAGAACGCATGTATGAAGAGAGCAGCACTGAGTTTGAAGCTGATGAAGGTCTTTAAGTTTAGGACCTTATTTCTTACCGTCATTAGTCAAGGTAAGTTCTTCAAGAAAACAATTCAAACTGAACTGGGTATCTGTGAGCCTGTGACCCTGGAAGAAGAGTTCTGGAGCCAGCGGAACCATTTCCGGAAGACGACACTGAAGAAGGCCAGCCAGACGCTGGGCCTCATCTGGAAAGGATTTCCAATTCATCAGAAAGAACACTGGACCTTGTACGAGGCCACCAGGCGCCCCTGGAATACTCTAGGCAGAGCTGCCCACTCCCAAAGGCCAGTGGCAGGTCCAGAGGCGGATAGGCAGCAGAAATGGCCACCAGAAAAGGAGCCTTCCCTCAGACAGGAGTATCTAAAAATCAGACATGGCCCGGGAAAGGGGATTCCTGGCTGTGGATGCTGGAGATATTCGTGAACTCTTACGGCAGAGAAAGGGTTAAAATCATCTCTGTTCATCACACTCATAAACCTCCCAACTCCAGCCACTTCTGTCAACCTGGAGAAGGTGGTTTAGGGACACAGATAAAGGCACACATTCCACACCATGGGATTGATTTGTGGACCCTCCCCTGACAGAGCAGAGACCTCAAGTCCTTCCTTAACTTCTGCCTATACCCTTGTTATGGAGCCTTTAGGCTGTTGGCTCACAAATTTCTTAAGAGTCTCAAGTCCCAGGCTGCAATCAGACATCTGTGCACATGCCTTGGGTACCTCAAAGCCAACACACCCCAAAGGGAACTCCTTAAGCTTTCCCAAAACCTGCCCCACACAGTCCAGTCGCCTCCGGCAGCCTACTGCATAGCTGGGAAGCTTGGAGTGATCCTCACTCCTCCCTCTTCTCTTCCCATCCTCACCCATGCCTGGCATCCCAATCTCTTAGGGACGTCACTTCTTTCAGTCCCACTAATGTCAGTTGCACTCACCCCACTTCATTGCCCACCTGGACAATGGCAAGAGGCTCCTCACCAATCTTCCCTCATCTTGCCCCATCTGGAAGCCTCCTCTGCTCCCAGGGCATCCCTTTATACCACAGAGTGATGTGTCCCTGTCTCCTATTCCGATGCCTAAGTGGCTCCCGTTATCCACGGGACAAGCTGATCCTGACCCTTGCCTCAGTCTCACTTCTTCCCACACCTACTGCATGCCTTCAACTTCTAATGACTACTGGCAGCATCAAAGGGAAGCCTTGTAGCCCAAGGCCCCCACCTACCTTTTGTAAGCCTCTCAAGACTCAGTTCAAATGCCACCTCCTCTGTGAAGCCCTTCTCTGCCACTTCCCTAATCCCACCATGCCTCTTCTGATTCTGTCCACCTGGATTCAGCTCTTAAGCTCTCTGCTACCTGTCTGTCTCTCTCCTCCTCCAGGGAACTTCCTGACTCTCATTAGTTTCTGTTTTTCCAGGTTCTAACAGTGCCTGGCACCTAGTCAAACTGTGTGCTTGCAGAATGAAAGAATCAACGAATCAAAGTTAAAACTATTTAAACAGGTCCACAAAGACTGAGTTATGATCAAGGAAGATAGACACATTTTGAAAGATTCCTGGAAATCTCTGGGACTGGGATGGTCATATAGATGGTGAAGAGTCTGGAAGGTCGAGTGGAATTTGCCACACCACCACTTCATAGCTTTACCTTGGCCAAGATACCTAACATCTCTGACCTGCAGTTTATTCTTCTATAAAAATAAGAGGATGGCACAGCATGGGCTGTAAAGGTTGGAGTGAGAAGTATTTGAGCTGGTGAATGCCAAGTGTCAGTGGAAGCTGGCACCATGTGCAGGAAGCAAGTGGCAGTGTCCTTCTTCAATCAACAATGAAACAGAGACTCTGGGAAAGGCTCTGGGCTGGGAAACAGTGGGCACCTGCCTCCAGGGATGGAGAGTCAGCCTGAAGAGGCAACTCTCCTCGTCTGGAGAGCTGAGAAGCCATGCAGTAGGTCCCAAGCATCAGCTGGATCCCGAGGAGGCAGCGCAGGATGGAAAGCCAGGTTGGCATAGCTGTGCTGCTTACTAGGTGGGGGCGAGCTTGGTGGAAAAAAAGGGTCTCGGAGGGTGAAGCTGCTGGGGTACAAGGGAGGCCATGGCTTGTGTGCGCCAGACTTGTCTGCTGCTCTCTGCTGCCCCCTCTTGGCAAGGAAGGGGAAGAGTGGGACGGAAGCAGGTGAGGAAGAGGCTGGCAAGGGAACCAGCAGGTGGTGAAGGGGGGAAGAGAGAGGGCTGCTTGACCAGAAACTGGGCACTCTGCTAACTGCAGGCCCATTGGGTCTCATCCTGAGCTCAGGGTCACCTGGCGCCCTCTTCCTTTCTTTTCCTAGAATGCTTGTCCCATCCTCTCCCTTCCTGGCTCCCTGCCCTTGTTCTCTTTGAAACTCAGAGATGCGGTCTCTGTCTTCCAGACCCCTGCCCAGCCCCTGCGGATCAAGGCTATGGCCGAAGTGAAGGGCCCTTGACTTTCCTGGGACTCCTGTTCTTTTCCTTGCCTGGGGCATTTCTCTAGTAGGGTCAGAAACCTCCACAGGACAGTCGTGAAGGCCTCAGATGAAGTCCTCGAGGTTGTGGAGACACAAGAGGAGGCTGCAGACTGGGAGGGGCGCGGGGGCGAAGAGAACCAGAGGCACGTCAA
Source organism: Sciurus carolinensis (assembly GCF_902686445.1). Classification (NCBI taxonomy): domain Eukaryota; kingdom Metazoa; phylum Chordata; class Mammalia; order Rodentia; family Sciuridae; genus Sciurus; species Sciurus carolinensis. The sequence goes on from NC_062227.1 coordinate 68,699,322, forward strand.
GTTCTATCCCGCCACGGAGTGGAGCCCAGTGGAACAGAGTGGCAGCAATGATCCCTTGGGGGAGACGCTGCACAGAACTCTTCCCGTTCATATCAGACCAGTAAAATATGACTATTTCAGAACTTAGGTCGATCGACCTTTGGATCATACAATTCTTTGCTAAGGGAGAGGAAAGGCTGTCCTGTGCGCTGCGGGATGTTTAGCAGCATCCTGGCTTCTACCCACTGAGGGTTAGTAGAATGCTTGTCTAATTGTGACACCAAGAATGTCCCCGGACTTTGCCAAATATCCCCTGGGAGGTGACTCACTCCCACTGAGAACCACAGCCTTTGACCACTGTTAGTCCCACCCAAACGCCCAAAGTGTAGCTCCCCCTCCAGTCTTGTCCTTACCTGGACGCTGCAAGAATGCCAAGTGCTGGCATTCACCCACCTCTCTGTTTGATGTTCACATAAAAAGAAACAGAAGCTTCTCTCCAAAGGCCAGGACTCTCTTTCCAAGTCCAGATTTGAGGGCTGCCTCTTGCTCTGCTGGGTAACTGCGTCCCAGTGGACTTCATCATTGCCAGGGGGACTCCACACCCAAACCCTGCCTCCCCAGTTTCCCAAACAACCAAGAGTCAGGAAAGTGCTTGCCAAGAAGGTGGCTTGCGGGGCACGTGAACCTTGCAGCCTCGCTCTCCGTTTCCCACCCCTAGCTCGCCTCCATTTCACGTCTACGGAGCTGAGGATCCGTGAATAAAAGCCACAGCAACCACGCGTGCAACCGTAAACCTGGGGTCATCCTCCTTCACATTTAGACAGCAAGTCCTGGAGCTAAACAAGAGAGGCTTTGCACAAATACACAAGTTAATTGTGGGCCTGACATACATTCACACACACACACACACACACACACACACACACACACATATATATTTATTTTTATTTTTTAAATTTTTTTTCCCTGGAGGAACTAAATCCCATTTGGGGTTAGGCTTCCAGGCTGTTTCCATTTAAAAACCAGAACCCAAGGAGCTGAAGGAGTAGGGTACAAGTCCCTCATTCTTAAACCAAGAACACTGGGACCACAGAAGTGAAGCCTGAGGCCAGGAGCCCTGAGGCCAGGAGCAGCACTTACCGAGCCCTGTTCGAAGCACAGTTACCCTGACACTCCCTCCAGCCCAGACAGGGACCAGGGACATGCCCCAAGAGGACCGTGAAAGGTGTCCTCTGAGTCCAGTTACTGTGTATTTCTGCACCTCAAGAGAGGGCTATTTCATGGAAACCCTTTGCCTGGGGCTAGTTCATAAAACCACAGTAGAGGCAACTGAAAACCTCCCCTGGAGGGGCACCTATGCCTCTCTCTGTGGCATTGTTTCCACTGAAAATTAGCATTAGCTGTTTTCATCTTCAACTCCAGCTGGCTTTTATCTCCTCTCACTTATTCTAATTGTAACGCAGTGCACCGTGGAAAGGTCACACCTGTGTTTATATCCCATATGCCATCAAAATACCATGAAGAGAACGCTATGTGGTCCCCAGAAGTTCAAAAAGGATGGGGTGAGAGGCAGGCCTTCCTCCTAACTTGGCCTTCCAGCCCCTCCCAAACACTGACGTGGGCCCAGGGACTCTGCTGCTCCTCAGGAGTTTACTTCTAGGCCAAGTACGTGCTGTTTATTGACAGAGAAACAAATACCGCCCAGCACCTGTCCGGTTTCAGGGTGACTAGGGAGTTTCCAGTCTGGATATGAGAAAACTTTTACACTGTACCCATTCTTCTTCTTTTTCTTTTTTTTCTTTTCTTAAGCCAAAATTAGAACAAAAACAAACATATACAAGGCTCAATGTAGCAGGAAAGAGAAGCTCAAAAGTCAAGACATTTCATAAGAAAAGTTCTGTCTAGGTCTAAACAACCCCCCTGGCTGGAAGCTTGGGATGTCTCTGATTGGGGAAGGGAACAGTCTGTCTCCCAGGGGCCTGTCCTCAGGGGACCCTCCAGGTAGGAGGCGTCCCAGGCTGGAGGGGTGGGCTGTGAGGATGCTGAAGGAATAAGAAAGGAATTGGGGGAATCAAGGAGGAAGGCGTTTTTCTTGTCTAACTTAGTGATGCCTTGAAAGCGATTAATGAGTAACCGCCAAGAGTAACTCCACAGTGAGGCCTTTAGGACCGTCTCCCGCTGCCAACGCAGAAAGAACCTGATACTGTTTACCTGGCCGCCAAGTGACCTAACCCAAGCAGAGACTTCGCTAATTAGCATGGGCCCTGGTAGCTGGGCTTAGAACTGGCTGTCACATGCTCTCTGGCATTCCAGCCGTCAGTCCTGGCTGAGTCCTCAGAGACCCCCAGGCGGCTGGCCAGCCTGTGAGCAGTCAGAGCGAAGGCTCTGCAGACCTGTTTACCTGTGTGCCTGGGGACCCAGCCCAGGACTGCACCCAAACCCCAGGCCCTCGTCCATCTTCAGCGAAGCAGCTCCTAATACTGTGGGATGCAGCTTTGCCCTTTAAACTTACCTCGCACTGCTCTGATCCGAAAACAGCTTCAGTTAGTCTGAGCTGTTACTGGAACTGATCATATATATTAACATATAAAACGTCAATAGAAATTTACAGAGCTGCCTGTCTGCCTACCCATTTAGGTAGCGTTGAGTCATTAATGCATGTGAGATTTATCAGTTTATAAATAAGTAAGTTAATTATTGAAAATCATGTGAGTGAAGATTTACACTCATGTTATCTACTTAAAAAATAAAAATGAAAAAGGTCTATATAGAGCTATCTTCTCCTAAGCAATGTGATTCACATTATTCTCCCTTCCAGTGTCTCAGCCCATTCCCTAAGGATAGCTGGGGTCCTGCTCAAGTAAGCTGGGCCCAGGCAGAGGTAGAGCTGGGGACTGTCATCCAAATCACAAAAACACAACTGAAAGAGAACTATTCTTAAAGACTCATGTACCATAAAAGGGGAATTTCCAGAAGCCTCTGAGATTAGCAATTCACCCTTCCATTCCCTTGCTTTCTAGTTTCAAGATGAGAGGATGACAAAAAGACTGACTTGTCAGAAAAAAACACGAAACTCCGTATACAAACATGCAAGCGTGCAAAGGGACACTGCATCTTGTGGGGATTTCCACGCCCACTTTTCTGATTTGCCTCTGAAAGGAGGAAAGAGAGGGAAAATGGGTACCTTTACCCCTTCTGCTGCTCCCATAGTCATTAGCTCTGTTTTCTTCCTTTAAAACACTCATCACTGCATATTGAATGTTTTATTTTTCCTGTTTGGCAAAAATGAGTTTCCAGAGTAAAAGTTCTGAAATGGATTTTCAGATAGCTGGGAATTTTCTCGAAACTAGAGCAAGTGTGGATTTTACCCTTTCACTTTTCATTTTTCCCTATGCATTAAGGCCAATATGTGCTGGCTAATTTCAACAGAATGTTCCAGAGAGAGGGGAAGCACTCCGTCTCAGTGGGGGAGTGAATATTTATTGGCTATTCACTTTTTACAGGCCTGGATATTAGGTACTGTGGGGAAGAGGTATGAGAAAATAGAAGTCAAAACCTAATTGAATGAGAAGATGAACCAAATGGAAATGGACATAAAGATACAAAAAACACCTACAAAACCAGATGAATGTACATAACCAGCTGTAGTTTCTCCGAGCTGGATTGAATCTGCTCATTTTGCAAAGATTTCCCATACTATTGGGACTGCCCACGCTTAGCTAAATTTCTGTTTCTGCTGGCCAACTCTTAATGTTTCCAAATTCCTTTAAATGAGGTTCATTTACATTGTGTGTACTTTTTGTATTTTCCAAACTTCCACTTTCCTATCTTAAAATTTTTCACTGAAGCATCTCGTACGTACAGCAAAATGAATGCAACCTAGGTGCAGAGGTTGATGGATATTGACAGATGTATCCACTCCCAGGATTCACTCCCCTATCAAGATAGGGAGCATTTCCATCCTCCCAGAAAAATCCTTCAAAGCCCCTTTGTTCTAAAATTATTTGCATCCAAATGTTTTTGAATGGAGATTATCAAAGCCAAACATGTGGGGAAAAGTCTAATCATTAATCATCTACTACAAACACAGGTAGTAACGGTGAGGATGGCCTGAGCCAGCACCGACATGCAGGGGCCTGTCCTTTCATGAACATTCCCGGGGTCTTTTCAGGACAGGCACCCAGGCCCCTCACAGCAGCCCTGCTGGTCCTTGACCACCTAACTGAGACGGAGCAGTTTTCTCTTCTGGTTTGTCCTTTAGGCATCAGAGTGTACATGTTTAGAAAGAGGGAAGTTGAGGCCAAATAGTCAAATCTGTCATTTTCTCCCAGGAGCCAATGCTCCCTTGACTAAAAGGTTCAACCACAGCTCCAAGACCTCTTCCAAAATTCTGTTGCGACACAGAAGGAGGGGTGCGCGTGACCAGGCAATTAGAAATTTTCTCAGCATTTCCTGTTTCCCGGATTTCAGAGGAGCCCTTCAGGGAATGTCTGACCAGGGCAACTCTTCAGGATGAGGGAAAATGGTTATTGCTGGGTCCTTCCTACCATGCCGCTGCTATGTTCCTCCATGTCTCCACTTGGGCACAACGTTGCCCTCCTGGCTTGTCAAGAGAAGTGGGAGGGCCTGGGAGGGAAACCATGGCCACATGTGCTACCCTGGGGGTGGGGGCAAGGGTGTCCCTGCTCCAGTGGGCCTAAACTCTCACTATCCCTCCCGCCAGAACCCAAATCCTGGCAGAGGGAACAGAAGTGGGTGCCTTGCTGCTGCAAGAGCCAGGTCCTGCTAGACTTCTGGGCATTAGTTTCTTGCAAAACATTGAGGTTATTCACAGACATCTGAATGGTACATCTTCAAAGTGAAAACAAAATGAAAAATGTCCCCAAATATTATGCAGGAAGTAGTTTTTTTTTTTTCTTTTTAAAAATCACTATTCCAAAATGGTACCCTGAAGTGATCCTCTCTTAAATCTCCCAGCAATCAAAACAATGTGGTTGAAAAGTTTACAACTTTCAACCCTTGAAAAGGTCACCTCTCTACCTCACACCCTCTTGAGTTAAGAGCATAACGGATATTTTGAGTCACATGTATTGTTCTTTGTTCATTTGCATTTGGTGAAATCCCTCCCTTGGACCAATTTAGAAAGAGTGCCTTGGGCTTCCTTGATGATTGTTCTCTCGAGATCATGTTCTATATTATTATTATTTTATATGCATGTATTTTTCCACTGCCAAAAACTTTGAACACCCAACAGATGCAGTGACACTGCAGCCTTTGTCATTTATGCTTTCTTTTTGTTCAGGTGACTTTTCCATTTATCTTGGGATGGACTTTTCTCCTTTGAAATGGACTTAAGACCTCTGGGGCTCAGTGAAATGCTTGTCCTCCAAGATGCTCTGAGAGCTCTCTCCCTGGGCTTCTCCCTACCTGACCTTTTGAGGAACTGATGTAGTTCTCCATATTTCAGCCTCAGAAGGCTTGGTCTCCACCACTAGACCATGTTATTGAAGATCTTCAACCAGAATTCTGTGCCCCTTACAAAGTGAGACTGAGGGAAAAATGACCAGATGGCAAATTTTTCTTAAAACACCCACTACCCCAGTGCAGGGGTTCCCACTGATGGTGATTCTCACCTCCACATATATCGCACAGCAAAGAGGGCTCAGGTCACCTCTCACATGCAGCACTGTGCCCCAGCCATCCGGGAGGCCGAGAGCTTCACAGGCTGCCTGCTCTCTCCCACCAGCTCCGTGTGTAAGAAAACGGCACTGGCTTTCGGAAACATATTTCTTTCTCTGTGAGTAATTTAAAAATGACTCATCCTCAGTTTCACCAGCCGGTACATGTGACCCGCGGTGCTGGTCGATGTATCTATAGATGTGTAAACCAAAGCAGTTCTTAGAACACAGATTCCCCCTCCCACGTGCTGTTTGTTTCCCTTCGCTTCACAGGGACCGAGCAGTGACAGAGATGAGCTGTTTGGGGCTGCCCGCTGTGCACTCAGACCTGGGAGGTGCCCCTTAAAGGAAACAAAGGTCATCAACCAGGGACAGAAAATAAGACAGGCAAAGGGTCTAATTTGCTTATTTTAAGTGTGTGTAGGCCATAGGATGCCCTGAAAAAACCCTTAAAACTCTAATAGATGAACAAAAAAACCATGCTAAGTTCTGCCTCTTTCTGACCCAGGAGAAATTTAGACCTAATGAGGTAGAGATGATATCCAAACCGACCCCCACCAACATTTCCTTGTTTTTGTTTTTTTTTTTGTTTTTCTCCCAAATCAGAAAGCATTTAGGGATCTGCTGTGGTTTGGGTAGGGGGCTCATTAAATTCAAATTTTTAATTTCTCCCTACTTGTCTTTATTCCTCCACCCCTGGAGAATGGTGTCGGGTCCGGTTTGAGGACATTGCTGTTGCAGGAAGGCACGCGGGAACACAGCTGCTGAGCACTCTGGAGAGTGTTTCCTACCTCTTTCTCACTTCCTATTTTCTATTAAACCAGATCTAACCTCATTTGCCTGCTCTCAGAAGTCCATCACAATCTGGCTTCTCTCACCTTATTTTCTAGCACTATATTAATTGTGCAATTTGTCATTGGCGGCCACCAGGGCAGGTCTCTGCTGCCTTTCTGGTGAAGACAGCAGGGCCTCCGCCCATTCCCTCCAAGCACCGCCCCTTCCGCCTCACTCTCCGCATCTTTGTCTTCCTGGGGTCCTCCCACTTTCACCACCCAAATCTCCACTCATTCCTCCAACTGGCTGGTCCCACCTGAGAAACCTCCCACGGGGCCTTCCCTGCCCCGTCATTTAGTCTACCTCTCCTAAACTTTCCCCAGACTTCATTGTATCAGGTCTCCAGTTAGCTTTGCTGCTGGACATCTGAGAGCTGTGTTGGATTCCAAGTTCTTTCAGGGTGGGCATCCCCCAATTTACTTCCGTGGGGATCCACAGCACCCAGCTCTACAGCAATGGGCACATTGAACCTCAGATTAAAATTAATAATATTTTATTTTTGCCAGAAAGCCCTACTATGCAAGGCCTTACCAAACTTTCAGCTATTTGTTCAATTTGATAGCCTGTTATCTGAAAGATAACTACTTGTTGTCCTATTAGGAGGCTAGGGGAGAGAAATAACATCACTGAATGTTCAACAAAATGACGAAAACAGGTAATAGTAATCATTTATTTAGCATTATGTAAGCACTGATCAAAGCATTGAACAACCACCAATTTATCTAAACTGCATCCCACCCTAAGAAAGTAGCTACCATTATTATTTCTACTTCAATCTTGATGAGACTGGAGTACAGAAGGTAACCTGAACAGAATCTGAGAAGGAGAAAGTGGCTGAACTGGGTTCAAACTCAGACGATTTGGGTCCAGAGTCCATGCTCTCATGTCCTACTCCTGCTAACAGGCATGCTTTTATAGGACCCCTTTCAATGCAGCAAAGAGGATCCTGTATTTTATACCCTGTCAAGGTTTCGTGTATCGAAACCTGACATCGCTCAAGTAGAGAGTAAAGAAAACTGACAGTGAGATATAATCTCCCAGGGAAGCTCCAGAAAGAAGTGTGGCTACGTGGGAGCTGAATAGAGAATTTTCTTTTGAAATGTATGGGGTAAAAGACTTGCCAGTCCACCCTGGGGACCCTGCAAAATGGCAGCGCCCATCCACGCTCTGCAGAAATCTCGGGGCCATCTTTAGGTAGGTTCGCTCCAGACAAATTTTACTACCACACAACCAACAGAATCTTCCCAAATTCTTAGTTTCTCAACATGAAGAAACTGAATACAACCTGAGCCAGAGCTGCAGCTAGATCCGTCCGCCGTATTTAAAACACGACCTTGCAGACCTACGTGTGGTGCACTTGAGAACTCCAGGTTATGTACAAGAAGAAAAACCTCATCCTGGTGGTCAAATCACGACAGGAAATGATGCCACCGACAATTACTCATGTATTAGCCGTTGCTTAAGCACCACAAGGCTTTTAGGGGAAAAGACTGGGAGGCAGTGGTTGGAAATGAAGCCCCATTATTAATGTAGTCAAGCTATTCAGCTGGATTCAATAAAATAAGAAGCCCCGCCCAGACCAGTGTCTGTAGTAGAAGACAGCTAAAAGTTGTTTTTTTCAAAATCTGGATTTATTGAATCCAGGCTTTATGCAGAACTCTCCTTCTTGAATGGCTGGCAAGTCAGCCGGTGCATCTGAGACCTTTCACGGAGAGGTGGACCTTAGCGTGTCCAGGGAGGGAACCAAGGTGATTGAGACCTCCGGGGCCCTCAGGATAACTGTCAAGAAAGGCTGTGAAATCCACGTCTACTAATTTGGCTAAGGTCAGAAGCCATCCTTGGTTCCCACTACATGCCAGCCTCCGTGTGGCACCCCATGGGGCCCTGAGGACACCGAGAGGAATAAAACGCAAGCCCTGCTATGGAGGAATTTCCAACCCAGGGGAGGAGACGGGCGCCCCAGGCTGACTACATTGGGAGAAATGTTTTTGCTGGGATGAGCATCATTTGGTGTAACTCTGCTGGCCTCTAAGTGTCTGTCCCTCTTCCTGGGCTTACAGCTGTCCCTTTTCATGTCTCTGGCTCTGTCTTTCATTGTTCTCAGACTGCTTTGTCCCCACAGGGGGACCCCTCGCCTGGGACCTCCCTGTCCTGCAGGCATCTTCTGTCCCTTCCTCTAACCACATCCTCCCCAGAGCCTGATCCTGCCCATCAGCTGCCACTCATGGCGGGGACGCCAGAGAGACTTCCCTCCCGTGTGCTGGCTGCAAACCTGAGAAAGAGCCAGGGAAGCAACGGACGAGGCTGGGTTAAGGCAAAGGGCCTGGGCGTTTTCTGTTCACCGGTGCAGCAACATTTGCACGACACCAGGGGCCCAGGTGCAAAGTGGGGATGGAGAAGGGTTAGGTGAGGCTCTGTTTCCAAGGGCCACAGGACCTCGAGGAGGGAGAGAAAAACCTAATCCTAAGGGAACATCCAAGTAACAACCAAGCTACAGGGACAACATTAAAGCAGAGGTGATTCCCATGGAGAGGCAACCAAGTCAGAAAGTAGTTGTCAAAAATCAAATGACCCAAGTGGGCAGAGATCTTGCTCCAGATCACCTTAAAGCTGTGCTATCTATACAGGTTAAGTCCACTGCCTCTCTGTTAGCAGGGCCTTTGTCCCAGGTCAGTGACGGTCAGGTTTGCAGGTCCACGGGACACCAAGCCTGGCCCTCAGCATGGGTAGCTGCTGCTGACCGTCTTCCCTGGAAAGGGACTGTGGGCATAGCAGTGCTCAGGGCTTTATACGCTGCCCAGGACAAGGCCCCAGAGAGAGACAGCCAACAGGGAAGACAGGGTCAGGAGGAAGTGCCAAGGGGAAAGACAAGACGGCAGTGAAGGGGGATGTGCTGAGGGAGAGGGGGGCAGTCTTCACAGGCAGGGGTTTGGATTTGGGGAGGCAGAAGCCAGTTGTTCCAGATGAGATAAGATGTCAGGAGTTTGGAGAGGCAGGGACGATAGCACTTGTCCCCGTAGGCAGTGAGGGTTTGCATAAGATTTACCGATGTCATTGGCTGAGTGAATACGCTACAGCTTACCACACAAAGTTGGGACCATACGATCACACCCAGTCGTGGAAAACGCACACATGTTAACAATGAACCCTAGTGAAATACATCTTTTGGAAATTATTTCATAGACTCATAGTACTGTAATGAACCGGTTTCCTTAGAATGCTGTTAAAGGTGGGTATCGACAAACTCCAACACTGGGACGATTAAGTAATCAGAGCGTGACAGCTTTCTAAGGTAACGGGACACGCCTAACCCGCAGGTTAGTTTGGGTAGGAAAGCATTCAGGATTCCAGCCTTAGGAAAGACGCCCTCCTGAAAAGGGACACTATCATCTTCTATGAGTTTCCTCATCATTATTGGTCGACATTATTCCCTCTGTCCTCCTTTCCTTCCATTCCTCCCTCCATGGAGCACTTACTAGGAGCCAGGCACTGGGCTAGGTGCTGCCACTCAGAAGAGACATAACTGCCTGGTGGCGCTCACATGCCAGCCTGGGAGGTGGAGAGCCAACAGATTCTAATGTCGCAGTAGGATTAGGTGCCGTGCTCGAGGTACGTGGAGAACAGGGCAGCATGGTGGAAGGCAGCGTCTGCTTCGAGAGGGTGCTGGGGCCTCCTCTGGCATGTACTTCATTCACACATGTGCCTCTGCGAGAGGTTTCGCTGTCTCTCACAGCCACCTGATCTCTCTCCTCCTCTCTCCCTCCCTCTCTTTACGATCTATTCTCTACCATCTCTCTCTCTCTCTCAGTCTGTTATCTATCCACCTATTTATCTAAAACACTGAGACACAGTTTTCCTTTCTAAGACAGGTTTCTCTTCTGGCTGCAGGGAAAGCCTAGCCACTGCAGAGCTGTTGCCAAGGTACCCGCTGACGACGGCGGGGTGGGGGTGGAGGGCCTTCTCCGGAGGTCTTTAAGAACAGGATTGTTCCCAGCTGGCTGAGGTGCTTGGGTGGTCCTGCTTAAAGATGGAGAAGGCTGCTGAAGACTTTTCAGGGGTTCCCATACATTCTCATTTCCTCCATTGGCAAGAACCCATGACCTCCACAGACCATGGCAGGTCCTGACTACCCAGGCCACAAGCCGAGGTGAGGGATGACAGCCCTGGAGGGCACATTTCCATGGTCCAGGGGTCACAGTTACCACTGGATGCAGTTCTGAGACTGCCCACCCTGCACTGAGAGTCACACCAAGTTCATCATCCCCCCCAGCTGACGTGAGAGCCGAAAGGCCACGGGATGCTTGATGCAGCATTCTGTGACGCAGCTTGCGTGCCCTGAGACCCTGCAGCTCTCGTCTGCTCCGACTGGATGAAAATGTAGACTGCTTTCTTGCTGGCAAAATTGGCCTCTGAGGATAAATTTCCAAAGGTTCCCTCATCTTCTGTCAAGTATCTAGTCTGCCTAGAATGCCAGGGCCTTCTAGGCAGTCTGTATGTTGTGGGAAGAGGAAAGGTAGCCCCAAGGTACGTGCAGAAATGCTAATGCCCGATGGATACTGCACTTTCTGGACCAGAATCCAAGGCAGAAGCAACAGCTGCACACTAACTACCCAGTGCTGAGCAGACTCAGCACATCAGTCTATCTCGGGGTCTTAACTGCCTTGGATAAAAGCTGCTTGTTGGCCTAACAGCATTGAACAAATAGGCCTCATTCTGAGCTCAGCTGTACTCTCCTGGTGAAGCTCCAGTCTCTGATTCTTGAAGTCTCATCAGGGCTTCCAAGTCCCACAGGTTGATGGTGTCATTCATCCCATGGAGGGCTTCTTCTGACCTGTCAGAAGCAACCAGGCCTTGTTTACTAAATTCAATGCAGAAAAGTTTTTTTTCCTTTTGCATTTTCCTTAAGGGGTAGATATTAATGACCCTCATCAAGGTAATGTTAGTGTTATTTAAAATTTTAATCTTTTGGGAGGAACAGAGATTATCTATTTATTTTTTTTTATAGTTTTCTTTGTACTTATAACAACCAAACTAATATAACCAACAGCCATATTGTGATTCTAAAATCAATAATTAGTAAATGAGCAGAAGCCTGACACCGTGGCCAAGAGCATAAACCTGGATTCAACTCTAACTCGGACACTTTATACTTGATACCTTGGGTAAGTTGCTCGACATTTCTGTGTCTCCACTTCTTCCTCAAAAAATGAGTTAATGAGATGACATACCTCACGAGTTCTTGTGAGGATGAAGTGAATTACTGTATGTAACATGCTTGAGACAGTGACTGGCTCTTAGTTATTTTAAGATGAATGAATAGTCATTGAACTAATCAACATCAGGCAGATGGGCAGCCTCTAGAACTTGGGTATTAAATGGGATAAAACAACAGGCGCTTGGAACAGGGTTTAGTGCACAGTAAGTATTCAATGTTAGTAATTAACAACTCTGGTACCTGGGCCCCGTTTTTACTTCGAACTGTTTTGCATGACCTTGATTTCATCCTTTCAAGAATCTCTGGTCACATTACATTTTGCTTTCTCTCCTCCCTGGTGTTCAGGGAGAAGATTCTAGATCAGAAGGTATCCTCCACTGATACTGTAGGGTGTAGATTCATATTCTGATATGTGACCAGTAAGTTGACTCCTGTTTTTGAGCTCTCCCATTTCATTATTCAAGCATCTCTCTCTTCATAAGTGAGGCTTCAAATCTTAGGGCCATCTGCAAACTTTAAAACCTTCATTCGCTAAAACAAGTTGACTATCCTTCATCTGAAAATCCCAAATCCACAATGCTCCCAAGTCCAGAACTTTCTGAGCACCAACCTGGCATCCCAGGTGGCAAATTCCATCCTAACCTTGTGAGTCGGGCCACAGTCAATGTAGGCACACATACCAAAAAGAGTGCAGAAATTAACTTCTGGCTGTGTATACAAGCTACGCGTGGAACATAAATAAATTTCATGTTTAGACTTGGGTCCTATCCCCAAGATACCTAATTATGTATATGCAAATATTCCAAAATCCCCAAAAATCTGAAATTCAAAACACTTCTGGTTCCACCCATTTCAGATAAGAGCTAGTCAACCTGTACTTTTATTTTGCATATGGATACACAGGTACAAAGATAACGTGAAAGGGGAGTATGAAACTCATCAGTCTAGTCATGTATGGATGCTGAGTTCACAAAGATACGTGTCTCACACATGTTGCAGTTGGCAGCTGGCTGTGCATTGGTACAAAGATAATTATAACAGTGGAGGTCTTCTTCCAAAGACTCAGAATCAGAGAGGAGACAATCATTTCACTAATTAAGGTATTCTTAATAAATAGATTTTTTAAAAAGACTGGAAAATAATTGATTTATTTAAAAATTATGTTAATAAAACATTCTAAGTTGAGTTTCTATGGGATTTTCTCACAGTTATAATTAATATTTTCTTTGATACTGAATTCTATGTGAACTTTTTCTATAAGGTTGAAACTCAGGCTTTTTAAAGTGTTCATAAGCTATATGTGATAGTCTGAAAAGAGTCAGAGTTTACTGTAGCCTTTTCAAGTTTCAGTCCCTGTGCCAGTTTGATGGATTAAAAGAAAATCCCAAAACCTTAAACTTCTAAGATCTGGCCTTTTAACCTTTTAGGAAATGAAAGGATTTAAATAGCCTGCTGATACATTTTATCATAGCATCTGCCCTACAATTCTACTAGCAAGATATGAATGGGTCTAATTCACTTCTAGAGGTAGGGATGTTGGGAGAGCCCGATACGTTTAGATAAAGTGTAATGAAAATGCTTAGCAACTGTGGCTCAGCCAGGTTCAGAGACTTGCGAGGGCAAAGCTCTTATAAGCATGAGACGAGAAGGATGTTACTGACAAGAACCAACTGATTGAAGACATTTGTTCTTATAAGAGCCTAGTTAAGTGCTCTCGAAAAAGATCTGTAAGACACAGGGATGGAATGATACTGGAAATGCTTTGGAAGAAAGCTAGTCACCTCTGTATGGTAAACATGCTTCAGTATCATAGGAGATGCAGAGATTTCCACTCTGATCTGTAGTAGGTTAATACAAACACAGCACCTGTTATTCTAAGGGATTCCCATAATGCAGGGCATGCTGGGCTTATCAAGGTCTTATGTAGTTAGAAACCCAAATCCAATTCTGAAAGAATTTCTAAAACTGGATGGAACACTGCACCAGGGAATGACTTCATGTATCCTTTGATTCACATACTCACTCAGTGGGTGAGGAGGTCCACTCACTCCTGTTTATTGAGCAAGGACAATGTAGACCCTAGAGAACCTGGGACCGCTTGGCCCGAAGACCTGCTGGGATAGATCTTGCTTTTTAATCAAAATATAATTATTTTCCCATCTTGGATCTTTGGGGCATTCAGGCTCATGCCCAAGTCTAGGGATCAAAGTAGAAAGCAATGAGTTTTAAACCACCAATTCTACCTGAAAATTTAGAAAGCATCCTGAGGTCATGAAGACAGAAAAGTCTTTGTTTGTGGTGTATTAACAGGGTTCAACTCAGCATCTGTTCCTTTTCCAGGTTGTCTTTTTCTTTCCTTGCACCATTATCTGTATTTTCATGGATTCTGCACAGATGTCTATAAATAGTGTTTAAAAACTGAAAAAAAGGACATTATTCTATCTAACTTGAAATAACCTTCCAAATCAACAAAAAGTTTAGTTTTACTTTTATATAAAGTTGTGATCAATTAACCTCTTTGTTTTATTCCAGAAAGGAACTGGCACATCTAAAATGAAGAAAAATTCCATTTTCAGTGCGTATTTTACTAAGTTCACTGTTCAAAAACACCAGCTCTACCTGAACATTTGGGATGTTATTCGTTTAAACATGTTTGTTTTCTTAGGTGAGCTAAAAATGTTTTCCCCTGGTGGTTCTACTAAGGGACATTTAAACTAAAATAAAAATAAATGACATGTTTAAAAAGTTCTAGTCATCAGAGCTGGAGCAAATAACAGAAAATGGATGGAGGAAGTGAATTTTAGGACACAAGTAGTAGATTTCCTATTTTAGTTGCTCTAAAAAGATGTGGGGGAAAAAATAGAAGGAAAGAAAAAAGTACATACCAACCCATGTAAGTGAAGGAAGAAAAACCATTCCTCAGATGGTGTGAAGCTTAGAGTAAGCTAATGTATGATTAGATAGCACATTTTCCTGTTATCATAAACCAAATTCTGTTACTATGACCTATAGTAATTGTGTAAGACCTCTTACTTGTACCAGACTTTTTATCACTGGTGAATTCTTGATATGACTGAATTTAGAAATATTAGGAGATAGTGATCATGCAGAAATATTTATTATAGAATACTGATGATAATCAAATTTGACTTGCAGTTTCCTTTTAAGTGAGAAAAGCATAATAAGAATTTTAGTATAAACAGTTTCCCCCTTTGCATTATAGACCCTTGTTATGGGAGGTCTCTGGCTTTGGGAGATCTGTAAATTCCCCAACATTATTAGGCAATGTTTCATGTGATTTTTCTGGGGAAATGTTACATAGCTCTAATTTAATTCTTAACATGCACACACCCTTATTAATATTATACATATATAAATATATATTCACACATAAATGTATGTATGTGTACACATATACACATATATTCATTTGACTTTTAAAAACTCCATGGAATATGTATTTTTTTTTTTTTTTTTTTGCGGTGCTGGGGATTGAACCCAGGGCCTTGTGCTTGCAAGGCAAGCACTCCACCAACTGAGCTATATCCCCAGAAATAAGTACTATTTTGATTCCCATTTTACAGGTAATAAGATAAATGAGTTATATGTCAGTCTGTAGCGGAGCCCAATATAGAACCCAGATTACATACGTCCCGGGTGGGCAGTTGTTTTATCAGTGCTGAGGGATCAGCCAGGAGTATAAACCCGAATCACTACTCCCACTGAGATAAAAATTGGGACTCCGAGTTTCTAGCAGGTACATCAGTATGCACAGATGGGTGTAGGCGTGGGTGTGGGGTTGCTTTTTCCTTTTATCTCCCTACTCTTCTTTTCCTGATGCATGTGGATGGGTTTCCTGGAATTCATAGCCTCACGTTAAGTTAAAGACCAAGTTATACTTTGTTTTTCTGAGACCCAACTGAAGAGTGGGGTTTTCATTTTCCATTATAAGTAGCATGAAGAAATTCTCTGAGTCCTCTTCTTTTTGTCATCTCCATCAAAATACTGAATTTCATGGAATTTCATTAAGAACCATAGAGCATGCCCATTTAAAGACATTGATTGCCATTTCCACCTAAAATGTCACCTGGTGCACAAATCAAAGTTGAGGGTTCTCTGTCTTGACACTCCACAGAAGTCTAACACACTTTGTCAAAAGTCACCTTCCTCAAATACCATCTTCCTTCCTTAAGACACCACAGGTGGCCCTTTAATCACTTTTGGAGGCCCAAATCGAGTTCATTCCCAGGAATCTCAGGAAGCCGAGTCATCAGCACTCATGAGACAACATTGGAAAAGAAAGTTTGAGCCTAAGCATTGCATTGTTCCTCCTTTGTCGAGCCTCAAATGATACAGGCAAATTGAAACACTGTTCATTTGTCAATTGATATAGAAAATGTCTGTAGGAAACACATTTAGGTTAGGTTTCTAAGTAGTGACTATCCAAATGCCATGGTCGAATGAACTCACCGTGTGTGGGACTGCCTGCAAAGTGCTTCACACATATTATTTCCAAAAGCTACATTCAAAATATTTAACAACCAGCATGGTGTGCACCCCGATCAATCAGATTAGCCTTCAGCTGCTGTAAACAACTGGCAGGGCTGTGCTGGGGCATCCCAGGTGAATGGCTTTAGTAAGGTCCTTATTGGTGCTAAATCTTCTACCAGTAGGTGTAAGAAGGGAACCAGGGCTCAGGAAAGTCAAGAGGTGGACTCTGCCAATCAGCTGGTAAGGGCAGAGGTGAAAGTCAAGTGTAAATTTTCTGACCCCTGCTCTCTCTTCCTCCCACGACTCCAGATGTCCAAAAATGTTCTCGGGAAGACTTGGAGCTCACACATCAGACAGCAAAGCTACGAGGACTGCTCAGGACATGATCTACTTAGGCACCTTTCTCAGAGTTCCAGGAGCCTGCGGGATGGGTGGATTCTGATCTTTAGCTTTCTGTGGCGCTCAGACCTCTGTCAGAATAACTTCACTGTGATGGTGGCTACAACATGAGGGGAGGGGACATGCACCCTAGGGAGTTGGCTTCAGATGATAAAATGAAATGAAATTTGACTTGGGATGATGGGAAGATGGGTGAAAATTATGGATGGCATTTTCAAGCAAAGGTAAGACTAAGAAATGGCCTCGGCTTCAGCTGGTGCGGTTACTGTTGGGCTGTGTGCCGTCCCAGACGCGGCCTTAGTGTGCCTGGTCAGTACTCTGCATGGTCCACCGTTAGGACTTTATGAGGACGGGGAGCAGCGGCGGATGGAAACAAGCATTTGAGAAGCCCTGAGATGAGATCATTTGCAGACTCGTCAGCATTATCTCAAACAGTGAGACCTGGCCTGAGAGGCTGGCGAGTCTCCTTTTCTCTCCACACCTTTCTGGCTCTGTAGAGACCTACTGGGCAGGAGTGTGGGAGGCCGGTGCAGGTGGTCAGGCACCTGAGACCAGGGTTCTAAACCCTCTGTGTGCTGGCTCAAGATGAGATGTTTGCACAGCAAAGTGTCCAATGCCTCGATAGTGCTGGTTCAGAAAATGGCTGTTGATTGATGAGTGAGTGGGTGACTGAGTAAATGAAATAGTGAGCAAAATCTGGTGAGGGAGTGAGTGGTGGGTACGTGGGTGACTGGATGAGGGCAATCATACTCCGTCTTTAATCAGTCACCGGGGCCACTGTGGCACACCCTACCAAACATGCCTCTCCTGAGAGCAGGGGAAGGGTTAAGTGCTCAGTCACACCTTTGCATGTGTACGTAATTCAACCACAGGCCTTCCTACAAAGTGAAGAATAGCACAAAGAACACTTAAGAAACAAAACCTCTGACTGAAGGGACTCGTCCCCTGCACGATAGGAGTCTGATTGCAGTTCTCTGAATACCCACTCTGAGTTTTCCAACTGTAGCCAAATCCACGCTGGCCTGGGAGGCCACCCTCCTGCATCCTCACCTCCCTCTGTGTTACTCTTTCTTTTCTTGCCATAATGAAATACCAAAGCAGGAAATCTTATAAAGAAAAGAGATTTATTTAGCTCATAGTTTGGGAGCTGTAAGTCCAAGACCAGGGGGTCCCTTCAGTTTGTCCTTTGGTAAGGGGCTTGTGGTTGATGGCCTCACAGTGGTGGAGAATACCCAAGAGGGAGAAATCACAAGGCAAGACTGGAAGCCAGAAACCAGGGAGAGGCCAGTCTTGCTCTTTCTCCAACAACACACTCTGGCGAGAAGGCACTCATTTCTCAAGACCAGCATTCATCCCTTCAGGAGCAGCGCCTCCCAGGTCCTAAACGCCTTTCACTCAGTTCCCACCTCTTCAATGCCCTGCCACCCACAATGCCATGCTGGGGACCGAGCTGCCAGCCCACGACCCCTGAGCACACAGTCAAGCTGTGTCTGGCCCGCAGTGCCCTCCCCTGGCATTGACTGAGGCTGCCTTGTACTGGAACCGGCTCAGCTTTTGAACTGATGACTCTTTCTGCAGGGTCCAGGGTCGGGGACCCAGCACAACACTTAACAGGTCCATAGCTGTTGGTGTATAACAAAGACACTTCAGCAACTTAAAGACTTTTCCCTTCAAATGTTTTGGCTTTCACATTTTTTGTTTGTTTTTCAGGAACTACAGAGCCTGAAAATCCAGGGGTAGGAAATAGTGATGGGGGACTTTCAGAGGCGCTGTTGGGTTAGGATAATGGGACCCTATAGGAAGCTTCCAAGTTGTTTGCAGATTCACCACATTACCTAGGGAAGGAGCAGGGTGTGTTCCCCCTGTAGAACAGAAAGAGATGGTGGGAGAGACCATCCTGCACGGGTGTATAACCATATACACCTCGAAAGAGCATTTGGTCATCAGCTGCTTCCCTAAGTAGAGTCCCCATGGGAGCCTAAGTAAGAGGCTCTGGGCCTGTGGTGCTCCCGTCTTAGGCAGAGTCCCCTGAGCAAGAGGCTGCGTGATCAGTCAGTTGAAGACCAGGGGCCACACAAGTGCTGGTCATGACAGAAACTACCAGCTAGTGACAGTTTATGCTACTTTGCTTGAAAATGACACGGAGTAAGGGATTTTGCCAATTCTCATCTTCAGAAGCTCACCCACCACCTGGACACGGCCAGTCGCCTAACAGGAAAGCACTCCAACATGCCAAGAAACTAAAAGGCTCATAACTGTTGTTTAGAAATGAAAATGGCCCTAAATCATTACCAGCAATGAAAATGTGTCTGGGGGGACGGTGGGAGGTTCTGCCGTGGAGCCTCCAGTACCCAAGGCGGATACGAATGGTTTATAGATGTGGGCGAAGGTTCTCAGAGCGAAGAATGTCCATTTCCATCAGATTAAAATACAGTTTGGGAAAACAATTACCTGCCTGAGATCCTGGGAAAGTAAAGCTTCCTGGTTTCTCTGCCAGGAAGAGTGACTGTAAAACAGGGCCGAGAATCTCCCAAACAAGATTTTAGAGTTTTATCCAAACAGCTGCAGTTCACCTTTGAGGGCCCCAGACTCACTGGGTCTGATGGATGTTGCAACACCAAGTTCGAGGTCTCCCCAGCCTGGTGCCAAGAGTTGGCCCCAGGGGACAAAGAGAGAACAGTTGCTCTCTTAATCAGAGCAGAAAACAAAACTCCCTCCTCCCCCCACCCCCAACCAACCTCCCTGCTTTGTTGTGAAATTGTCACTGTGCCTTTGAGGAGCGATTAAAATCCCAGCCATGTCAAATTTAAAGGGCAGGTTCCCAGGCAGGGAAGGGAAAGGGATTCAAGGGAGAAAGAGCCAGTTGCAAAGAATTTATGGAGGATTTGGGGATCACAAAAGTCATGGGACTTGACTCAATTAAAATTAATGGAAGGGCACCAACGCACAATTTTAAAATAATCATAAACTAATGCGGAAAGGACATTCTGGCTTGTTCTCTGCTTCCATTCTTGAGCCTGCTTGGGAACCTCAGAGCAGACTTCCTGAGGCTCAGCATGGGTGCCAGGGGCTGTTTTTGCCTACTTCCCTGCCCTTAATACACAAAGATTCTGAGTGGGAATGAATGGTTCTCCCGACATGCAGTGCTTCCTGAGGGTGGGTCAGTACCCAGCAAAGTTGCTGGAGTGCTAGGTAAAAGAAAAGGTACTGAGCTCTCAAGGCACGGGAGCAAAAGACAAGAGAATTTGCAATGGGCTTCAAGAAAGTCGCGGTGGCAACAGTAGGTTCTCAGACCCACAGGACACCCGAACTTTCAGTAAGGTGGCTCTGACCCTTCTAGACCTTTGGAAGAGACTGAGCCGGTCTAATAGGAGTCCCTTCACCTGTTTCCTCCTGTGCTGCGTGAAGGCCACCAAAGAGGGGACTCTGGGGGTCCTAACCCCATGGCTCCCAGAGAGCCTCATGACGGTGTGGGAGGGAGGCCAGGGGAAGGCCCCCATCTGTACCTTAGGGAGGGAGTGTCTCTCAGCAAGGGACAAATATTAACAGTGGCCTTTGGGTGCACACTGACGTGGGGACAAAAACATCTCAAGTGAAGAGACACTCATCAGGGAGGCCCTTCCTGGATTCTAAGGGCTAACGGCAGTGCCTAGCTCCTGGGCTGGGGCTCTCCTAAAGGTGGACCCAGCGCCCGTGGGGTTCTCAGAACAGAGCTTGGCACATAGGTGGTGCTCAGTAGATGCCAGGCCTCCTTACTGCTGCAAGGTCTTCATTCTCTGATCTTCCGTTTAGCTTTCTGTTTTCTCACTTGATGAGATTTCTGCATTTGACAGCTTCATAATGGTGTCGTGATGGATGTTTAATATGTATAGTTTCATTCATGAGATACCCAGGGTCCCCAGCTAAATAAACATATGGCAATCTGCACTATCAATTAAGCACAATGCTTGACATGATTTTTTTCAAAACACTCTTAGAGTTCTGCAACATTTCTTCTTTCTTTCCCCTTTTCTCCCTCCTAAATCCACTAAATATCCCCAGCAGATATTTAATGAACCTTAGACAGATTATGAAAAATGAGTAGTTGGATGAAGATAAATGTCATCTAGTATAGTTGCTCATCTGAATCAAATGCCAGCACCTTGGTCAAATAGAAAAGAGAGATTAAAACCCTGTGACCAAGCAGAAGCCCTTGGTGTTGCTAGGAATTCCTGTTCTTAAGCAAAAATTGCAGCAGGAATCCCCTGCCCGCTTTGTGAAATGGAAAATAAAGGGTTTCAGCTCCCTTGCTCTCAGGCCACATTTATCCCCCCTGGAGAGAGGAGGAGGAGGGGGCAGAGCTGTCCACCCCCCTGAGGCTTAGTCTCCATGGCGTTCCACTTTCCCAGGCCCACCACGGCGACGGAAGGATTCATTGCCAGCTTGCTAAGTGACTGCCCTTGGTGAGCGGTCTGCCTGGGAGCAGCAGAGGGAACTGGGGACCGAGGTCACATTGTGTGGAAGGTGAGTCTCTCATCAACACCGCTAGTCCCCCTCCTAGGGACAGGGTTCCTCGACTCGGCTTCCAGGCCTTCGGAGCTGGGCTGCAACAGTCGCTGCTCCTGCGGGCAGACACATCCTTTTTCCTATTATAGTTACAACAGAAACAATGAAGTAAATCCACCGAGGGGGCCTGTGGGCTCCTGTGGACCAGTGTTCTCACGATGCCCAGTGGAAACGTGTCAAGGCACAGACTCTTTGATTCATTGTGATCCACGCGACTTTTCATGCCTTTAAAATAAATAGGAACCCTGAGAAGGTGCTGTGTGTCACGACACAGAGCTGGTAATCAGGGCTCTAAATGAAACGCTTTCAGGGCGCTCAAGTACACAAACGGAGAGAGACAACTCATTTTTGCCCTGCAGTTTGAAATGCAAACGTTCTCGCCTTCTTTGGCGAGGTGCTAGGTTACTAATTTGGAGGATGCAAGTTTTAGAGTTGATCTCAGTTTGACTTGTAAATGAAAGGTGGAACCTCTCTAAAATTACCCCGCTGTGTGGCTGCTGGCCCCAGCCTGCCTCACAGAACCCCATTTACTCTATGAGTTCACTGAAGTCATTAGAAAGAGGAATCAGAGGTGCAGAGCCAGCCTTGGGAGGCGGTGAAGCCGTCAGTTAGGAAACCGCTCTCTCAGCTTCCCATCTCACCCCCATTTGGCCCCTGTGGGTCCTCACCATAGAAAGGGTCTCAAGTCCTGGGGGTCTCAGAATCACCTGAGGAGCTTGAGAAAGCCCAGATGCTGGGCCCTTCCGAGTGTCCAGGCCTCTGTTTTTTAACTCCCCTAAACCAACATTTCAGAACCACTGCCTTTCAGGACAGCGGAGAAAACACTGATGGAAAGAGTGGGTAAAATTTTTTTATAATCGAGATGTCGATTTCTTCTAACGCGTATTAAACTGCCATTTGTGGAACGCCTGGCATGTGCCCACCTTCACTGCCATTCTATCAAATTCACAGGACAATCCAAGAGGAGCCAGAAGCTCAGAGTTTGGCCAAGTGAATTGTAAGCTTAGTCACTCTGGCTGGGAAGGTGTGTGTGATGGGAAGGCAGATGCATGCAGCTGGACAGCAGGAATCCTGCCCTGCCCCCTGCTTCAGAGCCACCTGGGTTCCTCACAGGCGGGTCAACCGGGCAGGGGCTGGGCAAGCTGTGACCCTTTTCCTGGGGCGCACTGGGCACCAGCTGGTGAAACCAGGCCAGCGCACCACGCCTGGTGCCTTTGGTTTCTTCTCTTCGTCCCAGCTCCATTCTTTCCCTCTTATCTTGCTTTGCCTTCACCCTTTTTCTTTTCCCTTAGAGCAGTTACTCTGAATCTTGCCAACACCGTGAAGCCACCTGGGGAGTTCTGGGTCGCGTCTCCAGGGAGTGTGGCAAACCGGTTTGGGCTGTGCCCTGGATAGCAGGAGTTTTCAATACTCTGTGAAGATCTCAGGGCAGATTCCGCGGCCAGGAGCCACACCTGTCGGCCACAGCCTGCAGAAATAGGAGATCATCTGGACATATGCTGGGTTGAAGAGATGCTGACCACTAGCCCACCAGTGTAAACAGGGCACCACAATGGAGCCCCGGGTAATGCCAACATCAGCCCAGCACATCAGCTGCATGCTGAGAGAACACCTGGCTACCATCCTAAGGAATGGGGAATCCCAACATCCAATGGCGCGTCCATGGGTGGGCGACAGGAAGGAGAGCAGCTACCACAGCTGCCCTGTGCACAGAACAGCCTCATACAAGGAGTGGCTGTGCAAACACCATTCCCCCAGTGAGATCCATGCCATAAACTAGACTATAAAACTGGCTTCATTGGCTCATTCTGCAAACCAGCTCCCCAGGTTTATTACACATACAAAACACTCATACCCTGAAAAGGACAGAACATTTTGCATAGAGCTCTGCTCTGCACCCATCTTTTAAGGAAATATTGCAGACCATAACACAATCTCATGTCCCTACCTGGGGCATTTGCCTGAAGACAAGAACCACTCATCGCTAAAGGATTCCTTGTAAAATACAGACTGTAGCCATCAGGGGAAGGCAGGTTGGAAACAGGCTTCCTAAAGTATCTGAAGGCTTCTGCGAATGTTTGAAGTCATGGTATTGCCTGGAGCACTTAGCACAGCACCTGGCACCTGGTCACCAATGAATCTCTACTGACGTATAAACGAGCAAATGCCTGCTGCTGAGTGTGGGGCTTAGATCCACAG
The DNA here is from genome assembly GCF_902686445.1 of Sciurus carolinensis. Classification (NCBI taxonomy): domain Eukaryota; kingdom Metazoa; phylum Chordata; class Mammalia; order Rodentia; family Sciuridae; genus Sciurus; species Sciurus carolinensis. The sequence continues at coordinate 68,722,662 of NC_062227.1, forward strand.
GCAAGGAAATGCTAGGACAGTGTCGGGGCAAAGACACAGAGCTTTCCACAGGAGCAAGAGCAGCTGGCAAATCAGTTCAGAAGGGGTAAGTGTACCTCCGAGGGCAAGCCACCAGAGAGGGCAGGAATGACCCCTCTGGACAACCCAGGAGCAAGGAAGAGAAAGGGAAAAGGCAGTGTGTCCGCTCCTGATCATCCCAGGGGAGGAAATGGGTCTCCTGTAGGAGCTGGCATGGCGGGTGCGCCCAGATCACAGGACACTGCCCATTAGCTGTGCTGTTACAGCAGAAAGGGCCAGGGGGCTCAGAGCGGGTTAGGGACACAGGCCTCGCCTGCTCCCTGGGATCAGGACAGCTGTTCCCCATGAGAGACAGCTGCAGATGGGGCCCCATGCTGACCACCAGCTCTGCCGTGCCTGTGGGTACTTCTCGGGCTGAAGCGACTTCTAAGTGAGAGAAGTTTCAAAGACACCAAGAAGTAAACCAACCCTGAAAGAGGTGGTGAGGACAAGGGTGGCATTGGGATCACTTCGTGTGTGGCAGAAGTTCAGAGCAAAGGGAAACCACGACATCACTGCAGGCGGGGTTGGGGGGCGCGCGCAGGGGTTGAGTAAATGCACAGACAACGGCCCTCGGGCCTCCGCGGGCCTGCGGAGAAGCCTGTGCTCTCCTTTCCCGCCTCTGGGTGCCTTACACAGTGCAGTTTATTTTAGCAGGAATAACTGTGCTCCTCTCTTATTGCCCTCCTTTGGGCTTCTTTTGAAGGCAGCTCTCCATAGAACACCAACACTCCATTCTGCCATGACTGAAGCCTGCCCTGGGGCCTGAGTCCTCAAACATGCCCTCTCCAGGACCACGCAGGCATGCATATGTGACAGTCAGGGAAGAAAAGAAAAAGTACCTGGAAGAAACAGAGTGGATCCTCATCTTGCAATGTTTGATTGCAACCTGAATGAATGCCTTTAGGGGATGCTATGCCAATCAGGACAGACCCGCGCCAGTGGTTGGCCAGTGAGCTGGGCGGCCGGCATTGGCCTTGGCCACCTAACTGGGGCAGCCTTTAAGAGTACACACAGGGCATCATCTGGACATGTGGCATGTCACCATGTGGCGTGTGTCACCAACTGCTCTCCTAACTTCTTTTGTTCAGATTCTGTGCTCCCTGAGGTAGCTCGGAAGCACATCTGTATTCCCAGGACACTTCCTGCAGAAAGAACATGGCCTGGGCAGGTAAGTGCACATAGTCCCGTCTAAACTTTTGTCATTACAATAAGCACTGTGGCTTGACACCTGTGCAGTGGGTGTTTATTGGGAGTCAGCCCCTAAGAGATGAAGCTGTCCTTTGTGCAGTGGACAAATCAGGTCTTCCAACCTGCTGGGATGAAGTTCAGACCCCAGTCTGTGGTGAATTCAGCAAATAATGTCACCCTCTGTAGTCTCTTGGCCTTAGTCTTCCCCTGGTGACCCCCGGCAACCCCAAATCACTGGAAGTTTCCCATAGCTACTTCTTGAATTTCTACCCTTCTTGAATGAAGACTGCAGAATAAGACACAACTGGAGTTTCAGAGTCTGGATGCCTATGTGTGGCTGTCATGGCGTCAGGGAGTCCACTCCCTGGCTCCGTGGCCAACCTGGGAGTCTGTGTCACTTGTGACCAGTTCACTCCAGTGGTCATGCCCTATTCGGTATAAGCAGGAAGTAACCAGTCAGGAAGATAAACCAGAAAGAGCTTTAGGAGAGGCTTGCTCTCCAGAACACAGGCTTGGGTTGGGGGGACAACATCTACCTGACATGGTCAAACATATTCAATGTCACCAATGAAAACAGAGTCCAAACAGATAAAGGGATGAGCCAGGAGAGGGGAGAGTTAATCTTGAAGTCTTTCTAGAAGAGGTGTTGCTAAGGAAAAGTAGCTTAGCGACAGGATAGAAAGGACAGGTCTTAAAGTCACATAGATTGGGTTCAAGTTTCTGATAGTGTGTGATGTCATCCGGGACTGGCAAAGCTAAGCAGGGTGGGAGCAGAGTGCCTGACACCTCAGACACTCAAGAAGTGGTCTTTAAAACATCCAGGGCAAAGGGGAAAGGTTGAGGGAAGATGCACAGGAGAAAGCCTTCTCCAACGCCCGCTTGGGGCAAACTGCTTTCCGCAAGCTGTCTCCTCTGATGGTGTTTATTATCCTTGGCATTTTACAAAGAAGAAACCAAGACCAAGAAGGTTAAGTAGCTTGCCTGCTGGGCGCGTTGGGTGCACGCCTGTAATACCAACAACTTGGGAGGCTGAGGCAGGAGGATTGCAAGTTCAAAGCCAACCTCAGCAACTTAGTGAGACCTTGTCTCAAAATAAAAAATAAAAAGGGCTAGGGATGTCGCTCAGTGGTGAAGCACCCCTGGGTTAAATCCCTGATACCAGGAAAAAAAAATGTTAAATAACCTATCTAAAGTCACTTCCCTGGTTGGAGACCAAGTCTAGGCAGTTAACACTCATTCTGCATCAGGTAGTATTCTAAATGCTTTATTCTATTAACTCATTTCAGTTTCTCATCAACTCTACTAGGCAGGTGCCATCATTAGCCTCATTCACTGATGAGGAAAACAAGGTTCAGTAACTTTTCCAAGGACAAGCTGGCTACTAAGAAGAGCTGGAATTTGAACCCAAGAAATCTGGGCCTTGAATTCGGAATGTAAACCACTGCCCTTTTTCCATTACATATGCCACACCTCCTCTCTTTGAATCATATTGATTAAGAGACAAAATTGTCAAAACAGCTTGGATTTTTAGGATGAATATTTAAAATATTATAAATCCCGTACTCATAAGGGAGTGGTTGTTTAATGCAGTTTCTGCTGATTGCTCAGTAATCTATCCAAGGCTGTGATGTGCACAGACTATTTTTGTCTCAGTTAATCTACAGCACCATATAAACACTGACTCAACTGGAGAGACTGGACAATAAATTATCACTAGCCCAAGTGCTAAAATAGCACTTGATTTTCTCTGTGCCTGAGCATGCTATCTATTTATACTTTGCTTACTTGTGTGGAGTTCAAAGTGCTTTATACACATTTCATCACAGCTATACTTATGTAGATTTATTGTCTTTATTATACACATGTGACTAATGTACCCTCCACTGCTTCATATTTACTACAGGATTCTCGGTTTTCAACTAGCTGTTGAATCTATGGGTACTACTGGTTGCCTTTAATTTATAACTACATGGAAGTGTGCTGACAATTAAAAGTGTAGGTTTTTTTTTTTTATTTGAGCTAAAGTTGTTTTATATATGGTATGATCATTCTTCTTGAATATTAACTACATTCGAATTTTTCCTCCTTTCATTACAATTCCATTGGCAGCTGACTTTGAACAGAACAGAAATGTTATTTTACTTTCCAAAGTCCAGTGCGCTATTGTTCTTTTTCAGACTGGTATGTGCTTTGGCACACATGGATCACCTTTTCAAGTTTTCATAAGCATGAAACAGCAAGGGAAAGAACTCCAAGAAAGGTTCTCTTGAGCAGAAGCAGAACACATAGGATACCCAAACTATGGTACACACAAAACTGGAAAGCCAGGATTATGCCTGTCAGCAGTTAAAAGAACCTTAGATTCAGTAGGACGATGTAGGATGTACGAAGAGAAGGAAGAGCTGCCATTTGCGGTTTCTGTCAGTGACAAATAAAAATAGCCAACTGCTTAGCCCGTCTGTCTTTTGTTCTCTCATGTGAATACCCCTCTTCATTATTGAAAACAGAAATGTCAGCCTTAAGCATCTCCCTGTTTTTGCAGAAAGGATATTATGCCAACTGTCCTTCTAAAAAAAATTAGGCAGCTACCACTTCCCTGTACATGAGTGTCTAAGTTTTCATCTTGCCCAAGTGTGTCATTTGCCAGTGTGAATTTAGGAAGATGGGGCAGGTATGACCAGACGTGCCGCATAAAAAAGAAGTCATTGATCCCCACAGTGTCGTCAATGGTGTTGGGGGAGTGTGCAGAAGCAAAGCCATTTATTCTAGGAATGTTTTGGTTCCCTAGTGCTATTGATATGATGAGCCACTAACAAGGACAAGGACCTCAGCTGCAGTCTGCATCCTCATGCAGAAGGTCAGCGAGCTGGAGCCTCACAGCTCTCCTGAGGCACTGGGCTCTTCTTTCCTTCTGGCCTCTGTGCATGCTGCCCTCTCTTCCTCGATACCAGAGCACCTCTATCATTTCTCTTTCAGGACTCCGTTATTACTCCCTTGAAAAAGCCTTTCCTAAAACTGGGTTGGATACCAGGCTCCCTGTGCCCACCCTGTTTATCCGACTGGGTTGAAAACACCAGAAGCAACTTCAGATAGAGACAGTGTCTCAGCAAGCAGCTGAATGACAGGTGGATGAGGGACGCTGGCACAGCAGAAGGAGGTGGGAGCATGGGGTGGGGGGGCTTCCTGTTATTGGTACCAAACTGTTGCATGGCCATCCTGGGAAAATGCACCCAATGGGCACATGGGAGTCTCTCAGATCAAAACCAAACCAAGGCTAGGACGAGTTCACCTAATGAAACTTCCATTACTTGAATGTTTTCAAAAGCAGATTTTGCTTTCTTATTTTTCTTTCTTCTTTATCTCATGTAAACAAACTATGGGATGGCATTCTCATCTGAATCAGGCCCAACCCGGAAAGTGGGGGCAGTTTTCAGAGGGCGTGCTCCACTTGGCCTCTGCAAATAGAGCTGGCGTTCACACTGGAAATGTCAGCAGAATCCAGCGGGCTCGGGAAGGTTCCGTAAAGCTTCGTGAGGATATGATCAAAGTCCAGAGAAATGTGAAGCATGGAATAATTAAGAACGATGATGGGTGGAAAATGCTAGAAAGCAGTAATAATAGAAAACAACCCAAAGTATGTTTCCTGTTATATCTTCTTTTTGAAATTATCTGTTTTAACTTCACAGCAACCTCAGGCTTGCCAGCGCCACATCTCAGACAGAATGACATGGAAATGGTCTGTCTCTGGAGTTAGACCCCAGGTTATGTCCCAGCTCCAAAACTTCCTGGCTGCATGACTCTGGCCAAGTTCCTGAAAATGGTGGAAGCCCCTGTTTCCTCAGCCTCTTTCAGAATTTGGTGAGGTTTAGAGAAAGTTTAAGTGTTTAGCACATCATGGGGGTTTGGTAAGTACTGATTGGTGTGATTGCTACTGTCTCCGACAGTATTGGAGAAACAGTGCAGCGTCATTTTGGGAATTATGAGCAGTCCTGAGCTGGACCCAAGTTTAGTTGTGAAGTTGAAAAAGCAAATAGAATGTAACCTAGAAAACACTTCACAAACAGGAGAGTGCACACGTGAAGAATGTAATCATGCACATTCTATAAACAATGTTTACATAGCCTTATTAATTTGTAATAATTATTAGTTTTAATTTAAAAGACTCATAATTAAATTATATTAACTAAACTGTATACTATATAGCCTTCCAGAAAATGTTACATATATATGTATGTATATATATATATGTGAATAATTCTTTTCTTCCCATTGAGATCATATAATCCATATAGTCTTCAATTTTGTCACTCTAAAACAGGGCTGGTCACCTTCTATGTGAATTCACAAATAGATATATATATATTATGTGTGTGCATATATGTGTGTATGTACCTATGTGTGCCACATTTTTCAATAACTGAATTTTATTTCATAATATTAGTTTATCAATTTAGCTAATCTCCCACATAGATATTTCTTTCCTTTTTTTTTTTTTTTTTTTTGTACTAGGGATTGAACCCAGAGGTACTTAACCACTGAGCCACATCCCCAGCCCTTTTATATTTTATTTTGAGCCCGGGTTCTTGCTAAGTTGCTGAGGCTGCCTTTGAACTCGTGATCCTCCTGCCTCAGCCTCCTGAGCTGCTGGGAGTATGGGTCTGCACCTGGTTTGTTTTGTTTTTGCTGCAAAAAAGACAAATGAATAATGCTGGAATGGATGTGAAATTACTGAGTCTAAGATATGTGGACTTATCATTTTCAAAATTAAGGTCAAACTGTCCTCCAAAATATTTACAGGAATTTACCCTCTCATTAACAGTGTATGGAAAAACATGAAAAAAAAATCAAGACTTTAATACTTGCTTCTCCTCTCTCCTTCCAGATTTGTTCTAAAGAAGAAGGTCTCATCTGAAGTCATGATAACCAATTTACATTTTCACCCTTTGGCATCTACCCTTAATTAATAGTAGTTCCTTGCAGTTGCCCTCTGTAGATGTTCAATTTAAAAACATACACAATACTGAAGGTCAAAAAGTTTCTGCTTGTCCTAGGTGAGGGATATCTGGTTCCTCCAGAGGAGCCCAGGGTGGTGTGGGAAGCCCCCACTCCAACAAGCGAAAAGCAACCGAATAGATCACAGACAAACAGAGAAAGTAAAGTTACTCATATTTACTGAACACCTCTCCATGTGTCCGGCTCAGCCCTACATGCTTGACACATCACCTCCTGTTAGTTAGTCTGTGTTTGTGCAGTCTCTCAAATTGCCTGGTGATTCCTGGGAAGGAACACCTGGTACCCACCCCACCTGCACCCCCCCAGAGAGCAGCTTTCCATCAGCAGTACCCGGAGGGCAGGCTGGTGGCCTGTTATCAGCCCCAATCCCTACCAACTGTCATTTCCGAGAAAACTGATGTTCTCCCTGATGCCCTTGAACTTGGTGAGATCGTCAAAGATCTTCTGGATCAGTGAAAAGATAAACATGTGTTCAGTGTAGTTTTGGTGTCAAGTCATTGGTTTCTATGAAAATTGTCATAGAGAAGGGGCCTACTGAATATTTCTAGATTAAACAGAATGCTGAATTAACCAGAATACCTCACCCTTCTAGTTAACTGAAGATTTACTGTACATAAGATAAACTGGGATTTATCATATTACTCAGCCCTGACCTCACTACCAAAAAGTTCTTATGCTTCACTTCATTCTTACTATCAAACTGAGCAAAGGAACAGATGCCCCCTCTCAGGATAAAGAACATGAAAAAGAGCTATTTCCCATCATTTCCCCTAAAAAGAATCCAATATGAGACTGCTAAATCTACCCATAGTAATAATTTCAAATTAGCAGTTACTTCATTGCGTTAGAGTTAACAATTGGTTTAGGATGTAAACGTGTATTTTTTTATGATTTGATAAGCAACCTCTTGCTTATTTTTTAACAACATCTTTCCTAAAGGTTTTTGAAACTCAATCTACATCTTGGCCCCAAATTAATTAGGTCACATCCCCAAGTAGAGGTTCATCCCATAAAGTATCAAAACTCGGGTACTAACAGAGCTGTGAGATTCAAGTCAGCACTAAACAGAGTCCACACCTCACCTCCAGAGAGCAACAACACCATTGCCATTGCCCCCTGGCCCTGTGAGGGAGAAGGGACTCTCCCCTTTCCTGTCTGAAGGCCAAGTCCCAGAAGATGGTTCCCAGGCCTCAGACACCATGGGGCTGCTCGAGCAAGTGAAACCACTCTGGGGAGTCTTTATTTTAGTAACTGTAAATTCCTTTCATCTGTCTATGATAAATCTTTGACTGAATTCCATTTTCTAGTCAGAAAACTTTTTTGTGATTTTTCAGCGTAATCCAGCACAGGTCATCTGCATTCAATGATGTCACTAACCTACGCTCTTGTGTGTGTGACATACATCCAACTCTCCTTAAGTATCTGAGGTGGGTTTCTGGTGAAATCCTTCACCGTACATGTTGTGCATGACCAGCTGCTTACCAAAGAAGCAAAGCCAACCCTGGAGTTGAGGATAAGCCCTAAAAGTTTCTGATGCATTAAATGGAGACTGTGAACTCGGAGCAGGTAAGATCATAGGTGGATGCATCGGCAAAGCACTAAGAGCAGTGCATTGGATCTCCTTAGGACAGATTGTTGTACGTGATTAATTAACTGCTGACCTATCAGAAGTAGTTAAATATGGAGGTGAATGTGAAGTTAAAAAAAAAAAAACAACAAAAAACTGGCCTGGCCTTCGTTTCTTTAGCATTATTAAAAAATAGCCTATAAATACATTTGTTGCAGTTACATCACTTGCAGTGCCTGCTCCCCTCACTGAGTTGAAGCTGTTCCGTCAATATTACCCTGTGCCCAGTGCTTGCCCAGGTGCTGGCGCAGTGCGGAAACCATGCCTGGCAAGGTCCCTGAGTTCTTGGAGCTGAAAGAATAAGGAAGCCAGCAGTGACTGTATGACAGGAAAATGCCCTGAGCATTAAAGGAGGGTGACAGGAGAGGGGATGCCGGTTAGTCAGAGGAGCCTCGCTGAGGAAGTGACGTCCAAGCTGAGTTGAAAGGCAAGAGGAGCCAGCCCTGGGGCCTGGGGGGGAATGCAATGCAGGCAGAGGTCACTGTCTCAAAAGGCCCCAAGGAGGGAGCAAGCTGGTGTGTCTCCTGGGAATCAGCCCCCGTGGTCCATGAGCAGAGGGCAAATGGCCCAGAGGAGAGACATGAGAAGTGTGGCGGATCAGGCCTGTGAGACCCTGGCAGTCAGACCAGGGAGCCTGTTTTTTTTTTTTTTTTTTGTGGTGCTGGGGATTGAACCCAGGGTCCTGTGTTTGTGAGGCAAGCACTCTGCCAACTGAGCTATCTCCCCAGCCTGAGCCTGGGTTTTATTCTAAGGGCAACAGGGAGTATTGGGGGAAAGAAGGTGAACTGCAAAGCATGATTCACATAACTTTCCACAAAGAACTCAAGAGATGACCAAAGAGAGGGAGTGGGAGGGTTGACTGAAGTGCACACGCCTCTCCTGGTACCCCTCACCCAGCGAGCGAGGCTCTGGGATGTTGCGATGGTTACTGTGCTCTTGAAATGACATCACCATGTGATGTCACAGCTGTAGCACACACCATTACATCAGCCCTAACGTGGTGGGGGCCTAAGTCAGCAAGGCCTTCTCCCTCCAGCTGCCCTGTCGTCCAGATTCAATGCAGCCTCTCACTCTTGCCAGAAAGACTGCCTGGCCTACTGTTTGTGTTCTAGACACACACAAGGGCTTGAGTCCCCAAGCATTGGCAGATTCCATACATCTCCTGGGTAACTAATTTTGGAGACAAAACACAGGGAATTATCTCTGACATGCTTAATGCATTTTGAAAAAACAAGGGTGATGGATTCTGCAGCCATATTTTCATGATGTGAAGAGAAAAACTCCCAAATACCCAAGTGCCCTGTAATGAAGGTCATACTCAACCATTAACCACCTATTTTTAGCAACGTCAACCACTAAGTTCTGAGCCAAACAAAAGGTCATATGTTATCTGAGAAGTACATGCTATTGTGGTCATCAAATCGCTGAGCTGGGGTGAGGTATTCTATGGGAGATGCCTGTTACAAAACTTGAGTGCTCTATAGTGGTTACTGCTATTCATAACTTAGATAAATCTACATCGATGGTAAGGAGAACCTGGGCTAGATTACACTTCAAATGATGTTTCAAACATGTCCAATGAAATGTCACTTTTGGGTGTGTGACAAGAACAATTAACATGAGCTCTACTCACTTAAACTTCGAAGTGCACAACACAGTACTCTTCATTGTAGGCACAATGTGGTTCTACAGATCTCTTGAACTTATTCATCCTGGAACCAATGAACAGTAAGTTCCCATTTCCTTCTCTCCCCATGAATCATCATTCTATTTATACTTTTAAGAGTATTACTATTAGAGACAACTCACATAGGTGGAATCATGCAGTGTCTGTCCAAGGACTGGCTTATTTCATTCAGCATAACGTCCTCAAGTTTCATTCATGTTGTTTCATATGGCAGATTTTCTTCTTTTTTTTTTAAGGTTGAATACTCTGTTGTATATATATGTCATATTTTCCTCATCCATTCATTCATGAAATGACTATGAAATTTCTTGAGATATATTATTAAGTTTGGCAAAAAAAAAAATTGTGCCTTAAGTTTCTTCCACTAAATCTTCTTGATCATATGGTGGTCCATACAGCAAATATATGATTCTAAAATGATAGTCACATCTAACATGATATTAAAAAGATCACTATAGACTGATTTCCTTACTGGTACAAACATGAGCAAGATATACATTCTTAAACTTGGTTTCTTCATGGTTAGAAAAAAAAGAGAGAGATAACCATATTCATCGTTCAAAGTGTTGTTGAGATGATTCAATGAGATAAATCCAACACAGCATATGTCAGAGTCACAGACATTCAATAAATTTGAGTTCCTTTTCCTTTAGCCTTCTGCTTCATGGTGGTCCACCTTTTTGGCAAGCTAAGAATTTTACCTTTTTATTTTTTGGTACATTTATCAATACTATCCAATAGCATGTAAGCCACAAAAGGGTGGGGAACTTTTTCTCTGTGCTCATTTTGGTATCTTCAGCACTCAGATAAGTGCCTGCCACATAGGAGCTTCTAAATAATAGTCATTAAATGAATGAACAAGTGAATGGAAAGTTACAGTGAAATGTTTCTGAATTTGCAAGCCACTTAGGTGAAACATCTGGTATGTCTTCAATGGAAGAGAGACATTTTGAAAGTGCATTCAGATAAGCCACCTACAAATGCAGCCATCTTACAAAATAAATTATCGAAGTCACCTATTAAAAAGAGCCACAGTTCAACAATGTACTTCAAGCTCAGATGAAGCAATGAATGGGAAAAGTCTGGTCCCTCGGCTGCTGGATTGGCAAGGAGGTCAGTGATCTCCAGGAGAGTAGGAAGCACAGTACATAAGACTTTCCTTGTACTCATCTTTAGGCCAGCTGAGTCATCCTGGGGAAGTCCTGGTGCCTTCAAAGTCCCCTGGACCAAGCAAGTGCCAGGCTTTTCGATTTATTTTCCATGGTAGCCCAGTGGTCCAGACATGGACTCTATGGTTCTAGAATAATACAATCATATGGAGGAGCTACCCCAAACATCAGAGTGGTTGGGAACAGACCAGAGTGCGTCCGAGTGACTCTGGCTTGGGAACAGAAAGCCACGCCAGTCGGAAAGTGGGGGATCTGGAGCCGGCTGTTCCATGGGCAGGCCGGGTGGCCCTGGGGAAGCCGGTCAGTCTTCAGTCAAGCAGACCCAGGTTTCATCATCTGTGAATCACCAACACCGGCTGTTTTATCGCAAAGGTCCCCTTAGTTCAAAAGCCCCTGCCTGGACTGCAGCAGCCCTGGCCAGTCTCCATCCCTGCGGCCTTGATGGCCTGAACAATTACATGTGTAGAAACCACAGATGATAGGAGGGGGAGAAAATAAGGAAGAAAAAGCCGCCCGTCCCCCCTCTTTTCAAGAACAACTGCTCGCAATTGCTCACATCTGGCACGCCTCAATGGCAACCATTTGCAAGGTTCAAAAACCTTGAACCTTGAAAGTGAAATAAGGAGCTTTATCTTCAAAAGGAAAATTAAAGACCTAGAGCAGACCACTTGGGACCTTTTCATTCCACCTGGATAATGGTGGGTATTATGACTCCACGCAGCAGTGTGTTTTTATGAATAGGCTAACACATACCTTTAGGCTGTAAAATGGTGCTTTAGGATATAACATGTTGATTCAGATACAAAATAAAATACTGTTTGCATTATAGACTTTTAATGAAAAGTCTCAAAACATGCCCATTTAATGAATCTCTATTTTTTATAGGGCCTGTTGAAAAACGCCTGCTTTAAAAAAAAATGTAACTATGGGTGGTCTCACACCTAGAAGTGGTACAAGAATCCTTTGTCAGCCCATGTGTCTTAATTTTTGGTATGGAAAATGTGGTCCCCATAATTATAACCCAGAGAAAGCAAAGGGTTTTTAAAATTCTGTGCAGGAGGGGAGTAAGAGTTCATTAACGTTCAATAAAACTATAATTTATCCAGCTTTGAGGTATGTAGTAATCTGCATTAAAATGACAGCACTGGACAATTTTCTATTTTACCCTGTGGTACTAGTTAAAGTGCTTTATTTCCTATAGTAGATCTGAGCTCCTTAGAACAAATGCCATGCTACCTAGTCCCCGAAACCTCTATCGAATCTGGTACGTGGCTTGTTTTTTGTGTTCAGCGAACCAAAGAATCTTTCAGGAAAATCACTCAAGAAATATGTCAGAGTCAGAGGAGGTCAATGTATAACTTGTTTTAAAATGATTCTCTTAGGCTTAAGGATATTTCAAATATCTATTTTAAAAGGTTCACTTACAGAAAAAGTTCATTTGTGCAGGTTTGGAAATGAGATTTAGCCAAGCAGAGAGTCAATACTAATTAAATATTGATAGAAGAGGAGGGGAAAGTTTGGTTGTGTTATTTAATTGCTTGCTTACTCAAACCTGCTTCCTGATTGACAGGCATCTTTCGGGCTGCACCACCCGCACTGGAGGAGGGCACTCAACCTGGTGGCTTCTCCCTCTCTATGGTCTTTTTGGCTTTGAAATGAAAAGATCAAAGCCAAGTGAGTCTATGGAAAATTAATGAGAGCTGAACACTGCATGCAGTTAATGTGCTTAGTTAACTCAGGCAGCAAGAAAGGACAACACAGCCCTAATCACACAGGACAAAACACAAAAGCTGTTACATACAATTTTTGTTTGTTAATTAAAAAGAAATAACAAAGGGGGAAGCAGAGAGTTGGAGTTTCCCGCACCTGGAAGCAGCACAGCTCTGGACTCTCTGCTTGGATTTCCCAAGTGTCTTGAATTTCTTAATTCCATACTGCAACTTCTTCCCCCCTAATCATGAATACATTTCAGAAATGCCAACATTTTAGCATCGAGCCTCTCTCTCCCCAACTGCATCTCACCACCAGAAGTGGTTAAAAAAATTCTTACATCTATCTTCACAGGTTTTGACTTCTTGGAAGAGAAAATAGGATGATTTATGCGCAGGTGAGAAAAAAACGATGTTTTCCTGAAATAGATTAAGTTGTGGCTTGGTGACGTGTGGCCACCAAATATATATGTGGGTTGAAAGATTTCAGTGTGCACCCATGGGCTTGGGTTCTTGCGAGGATGCTTAAATGACAGAGCCTGGCCTTCAGAGCCCAGCCTGACTCAAGCCACCCCAGCACATCCCAGTGGGGCCTCCTTGGTGGAGGGTGTCCTTTATCTGAGCCTCGCCGCTTGGTCTGAAGATGGGGAAACGCTCCTACCTGCTCGAGGCTCTCAGGGCTCAACAGAGCAAGGCAAGAGCTCAGCACTGTGCCTTTCATCTCAAGGACTCTGCCTCCTGGCTATTGCTCTCCCATCTTCTGCTGCAGTTTGTCCTGCTTGGAGCCTGCAGGATGCAGCTGAAGCCAAACTCTCCCTGAGTTCTCAGTGAAGTTCCTGTGGTGTGGCCACCTGAGAGGAACCCTGTGTGGGAGGTGTCCGTCACCACTACAGCTGGCTTTTTGTATGTTCACAGCTAGTAAATCAGGGGCACTATCACAAACAGGCAGGAAGGAGGACGAAGGAAGGAAAGGAGAAAGAAGGAAGGAAGAAGAGAGGGAGGGAGGGTGGAGGGGAGGTACCCAGCTTTTGTAAGTTAAGGTAATATTCAGTCTTCCAGCTTCATCCCACCACATATTTTAAATGCAAAAGAAAACTGCTATCAGTCAGCTGTGGAGAGGTGAAGCGCACAGCCCGAGGAATCGTTCATTGGTTGGCACATGGGGGTGGAGGGTAGAACGGAAAACCAAACCAGCAAAAAACTCAGGTTCAGTTGGTCTGTCTAGCTCAGTCTGCTGTGGAATTTTCTCTGTGGAAAATTTCTGTGTTTTTTAAAATTGAATCATAAGGTGGGTTTCATTTGAGTTCACAGGTTGTTTGGACTTTATTTTGTAAGAAAATAGTTATGTTTGCTTTCCTAACAGCAAAGGAGCTGCAGGTTGAGGAAGGAGAATGGTTAGTATGGCTGGCGCTCACACAAAGGCGCTGACAGAGACACACAACACACACAGGTACACACACACACACAAAGACATGCACACACAGACACATGCACAGAGCAAGCACAGACACGGAGCACAGACATGCAGACATGCACAGAGCATATACACACAGCACTTGCACACACACGGACACTGACACAACACAGTGCACAAACATATGCATACACAGAGCACCTGCACAGACACACGTGTACTAACACACAGACACAGACGCAAGCACACACAGACACACACGCAGGTACTCATGCATGTCATAACTGGACTCGCCCACTTCTGTGTTACGGGGAGCAGAATCACTTATCTCCTCTCCCCTTTTCTTCAAGAAAGCTTTACTGTGTCCCACCATGCCTGGGGTGAATAGTGCAGTAAGAACCCAAGTTCAAACAACACACAAACAAAACTATCGCACACACCCCCACACGGTTCTTCGGGCGGGTCAGGCTCCAGTGAACTCTGCAAGCAGGGTTCCCGCAGTCCTGGCTGTTCCAGAAGCACACGCCTCGCTGTTTTCAGACATGCTCCTGTTTTGTTTGTTTGGGTTTATTTTTGCCTTTGCTCTGCAGAAAGCCTCACAGATATGATGGGGTGATTTCATGTGTATAAACCTCACCTCCCTCAATTCTTAGAATGTAGATAGATACCACTACCGGTATTCTTAGAGTCAGCGGCACACGCTTCCCACGCCACGCAGGCTGCAGCAGAACCCCCATTTCATCAGAATCCTCACTCTGAGTTATTTGCAGGTTTTTCTTTATGACCCAGGAAACCAAATGTGAGGTTCTGTTTTAGATGATGATAAATGGGCTTCTAAGAATGTTCTCAGGGGCTGGCAGGACAGTAGCTGACTTCCCAGAAGGGGCAATGATATCTGACCCTGACACCCTGTGGAGGAAAGCTTCTAGACATTTTGGTCCGGGGTCAATTCTGCTAGGACAACAGATTCCGTCAAATGCATCTCTGAAGGGACTCACAGAAGTTTCCTTTACCCTCCCAGGTAGCAGGACACTCGGGGCCGACGATGACAGAACTCATGGTGGCCCACGTGACAGCGTTTGCAGGAGGCTGGGCCTGCCGCTCTCAAAGCTCCCTCAAGCAGGCTGTGCTTGAACAAGCTGGCACCTTCTGCGTCAGTGGGCAGCAAGCAGAGAAGCCAAGTGAGCGGTGGGGAGGCCCCGCCCGGTGACTTCCGAGGCGCTGCTGATCTCCAGTTTACTAAAGTGTACTTAAAGACCACGCTCAGCCTCAGGCAGAATTTTCCTCCCAGGCTTCCCACACCTTGAGCACACAACAAATCACTGTAGGAAAAGTCCAATGCTTTCATCTCCCTCTGATGTTTGAGCATTTCTGTAAGAGGGCCAAAACATCTTGAAACTCGGATTCCTGAAAGTTTGTCAAAAGACACTTGTCAAGTCAGCCTTAAAACCTCCCTTTGCCACTCCCAACAGATATGCAGGGGCTGACTGCCCACGGTGACTATGTAGGTGAAGTCAATTGATGCTTGAATGTGATTTTACTGAATGAGTGGGGAGGAAATTCATCTCTTCACTCTGTGTTGGCTTTCTATTGCTGTGACAAACACCTGAGCATTGTGGCTTATAGTTTCCGAGGTGTCTGTGTATGGCTGATTGGCCCTGCTGCTCTGGGCCTGGGGAGGCAGAGCATCATGGTAGGAGCACATGGAGGAGGAGGCCTCTTCATCTCATGGTGGCCAGGAAACCTGGAGAAGGGGGCCAGGGTCCCAAAATCTCCTTCAAGGTCACACAGCTGGTGGCCTAACTTCCTTCCACGAGGCCCTATCTCCCGAAGGCTCCACCCTCTCCCAACAGCACCCAGGCTGGTAACTGAGCCTATAGCACATGGGTGTTCCGAACACTCGTTCACTTCTGACCATGCAGTTTTATGACAACTAACTTCACTGAGACTAAGTGGACCTCGTTCTGCCTCCGGAAAACTGGCAGAGGCTGTGCCTCAGTTTACTTATCTCCAAAATGGTGAGTGAGGCCTGGACAAGATGGTTTCTAAGGTTACTTTCAGCCCTAACATTTTGCGACTAAATATTTACGCAGACTCTGTTCTGTAAGATACTCCGCCAGATGCCACGAAGCAGACAGACGTGCAAAGACACGATCCGCACCTCATCCTGTTTACGATGTCATTGCTTGGCTGTATTTCCAAACTCCTGTCATAGGCTACTTTGATTAGGTATCACATTTCTGTCTTTAAATGTATGCCTCTCTTCAATGGTTAGAGATCCAAGGAGGGCTCACCCATATGTGCACAGGCCCTGCCTGCACGTCCCCAAACCCGCCTCCCCTTGGTGACACTCCCACAGTGTTTTCTCAGCAGCCAACACCAGCAGGACCTTGCTCGACAGGGTCGGTCTTGGGCCAGGCTTCCATGTTTCAGGAGTTCCAGAATGTGGGGCCATCCCTGTAGCTTGCCCTTAAGTCGATCCTTTCTCCCCTCTTCTCCCTCAAGAATGAGCCTCTTGGCCTGCAGCCTGCAGCCAGCCTAGCGACCTGTTTTAAAATCTGTGCATGTCGGACCTGTCAACATCCAGGCACAGGAAAACAGGCTGCCCTTGAGCAGAGCAGCTTTGCCCATCAATCATGCTTCAGGGAAGTGGGTGGTTTGTACGCGGGGCCACTCTGCCGTGACCAAGCCCCTATGAAAACGTCTGAGTGTGAATCCAAAAAAAGCAACAGTCTACTTTCCACATCCACTGCAGGAGGGCTAAGACAGGTTTCATTTAAAAATCACTCCTCCTTCCTGAGGGCTGAAAGCAAGCACGTGGGCTTAGAGAGAATGACTCTGTCCAGACTGACTGCTGACCAAGTTCAGGGGACAGAGGTCTCAACTCGGACCACGAGGTCACGTGCAAAACAAGAGAAAACTTCAGGGATACTCACCAGTATTCAGAAATTAGGAATCACTACTTATAACTTTTTAGAAAGGGCCTCCTTGGAAGATATCATATGTAATTCTGATGATCAGTGTGGCAAATAACGAGTTGAATAAACTTATGTGATTTGAAGCTAAGCCAGAGACAAGATGCAAGTACCTAATAATGAGATGTGGTTATTGGGAAGATGTGGTTATCGAGTTTGTCGTTACAGGTGTATGTCCTAGCTATAACCTACTAGCTGGGGCAAGTCATGTAATTCCTCTAAGCCTCTGAATACACATGCATGCGCACACACGCTGGCACCAATTATACCTTCAACTCATTGAACTGGTCAGAAAAATAAGTGAAATACTGTGAGCAAATGAAGTGTTTCCATGCTGCGAAGAAATAAAAAGCATTGTTATAATGCACACATATTTATCCAAATAATATGTTACTTCTTTCAAAATTATTGACTTTCTCTTCTAGCTTTCCATCTTTTTTATTTTAGAAACGAATTTCTAGCCAATTCAGTTTGTATGCATTTCTTGTCCAAACTCTTCATTTTTGAAATTCCTGAACAAATGACAGAAAAACACAAGCCCAAAATAACCAGAGAAATGGCGCCACAGAAGTAGAAGAGAGAATTGAGAAAGCATTAGCCCTTTGGTCCCGCATCTTCTAGTCATTTTATCCTGCTCACATCTGAACTGAGTTATGGATAAGCTCTTATACCGGAGACTTGTCTGCAATACCAGATTGGAAACAACCAACTTTCCGTCAGTAAGGGCTGGTTGTTTACACCACGTGCAGTGAACACATGGTATTCCTCCAATGAACACCTCCACCTGATGTTCCTTCCCACATTGACTCTGGGGTTGGCCCTGTGACCTGTTTTTATCAATGGGACATCGGCAAAATGCTGCAGTGAAGTACCATGAAGATGATATACACTGCTCAGGAAGAAAGGGGAGGGTGCTTGCTGGGCACCGACATGGTGATCTCAGGTGCTCGAGGTGCAGGGTCGAATTAGCAAGCGAGTGATGAACCATGAACTCATGAACTGGACGAGCACTCTGCTGCTTTTTGTGCAAGGAAGAGACATATATATACACATATTGCATGAAGAGATATTGGCCAAGTCCTCAAGGAATTGAGAAACATGGTTACCTGTTCCAGTGGAGGAAGGAGGTAGTGAGTCAGGTAGAATCAGAAGAACGTGGTAGTGAATTAAGTAAACAGGGATGGGGATGAGGGGGAGACCCACCTTTCTAAATTGCTTCCATGTATGAACCATGAGAATACTTCACCAACTCAGAAATGATTTTGAAAAAGTGAAAAACAAGATCAACAAAAGGGAGAAATGCCAAAGCTTGAAAGAGCTGAATTTCAAGCTGATGATTATGATCCCACTGAGGCTGTCATTCCTAACAAGCAGCCTTCCTTCACACAGAACAACCCTTTCTGTAATGCACATGGTTAACTGGACACACATTTATCTACTCTCCTAGATTGTACGTGCCTTCAAAGCAGGGACCGTAACTTGTGCATCTTTGAATCTCAGCAATGCAAGCACAGTGTAGAGCAAGTGCCCAAAGTGTGTTTGCTAAAAGAAAGAAAGAAAAACATTCTGACATCACCAGTCTTCAGCAGCCGAGCCTGTTCCGTGCACACGCACTGCACACCCCTCGTTCAGGGAAAGACTAGCGCTCGCTGTGATCGGGGCTCGATTCTCTCATAAATGCACTCTGAACTATGGGGAGGGCTAAATTTGTGAAAGCTGCACTTGAATGCTATGGAAGGAGACATGCAAACCAAGCTCCTCTACTAAAAAACATTTGACAAGAGGGAGTCTCGAAAAAGAAGATATCCTATTATTTCTCATAAGTAACAAATTTAACTTCCATGCTTTGGAAGAAGCAGACCCTCCCGTCCCCACCCCCAAGCAATCCAGATAAGTGGACCGTGGGGAAGTGGAATCAGAAGGCTCCCAAATGCATCCTCTGGCCTCTGCAGAAATCAACGCTCGGCCGCCGCAAGGAGTCTGTTGTGACTTTAGCATTTCTAGGAAAAGGGAGATCACAAGCTTTCTCCATAACTCATCTCAAAGGTCTGACAACTCCAACTGGAAACCTTTACTTGCTTTGAAGCTGCACCTTTCCTACTGGGCTTTACGGTCTCTTCCTCTTCTGTTAGAGTTCACTGTCTCCATGTCTGATTCCACAAAAAGGGGAGACTGCTGGGCCGTGGGCATGGCTGTGTCCACATCTACCTCACAGAGCTCAGGAGGCATGCAGAGCTGTATCCACCCTGACGTCCTCCACAGCGCCATCCAATGGCGACCCTGGCACCCTGGCTGGATTAGCAACACGAGCAACAGCCCCGGGAGACAACCAGGGAGACAGCCTAGTAGAAAGGATCAGCAGACATGCCACATACGTGGGCAAGTGTGGAAACTGAGGATGTGTCGTCTGAAGAGAGAAAGGGCCCTTAGTCTTCCGCCAACAAGCTTCATAAAACTGCTGAAAGAAATGGAAATTGAGTAGTCAGAGCCATGGGAAGAAGCAGCAACCGTCATGAAGCAGAAGGAGAAGAATTCAAAGACAAGCCAGGGCTGACAGAACTGCACTGCTTCCTGAAGCTCACTGGTACTGCCAAACCCTCCAGCTTGCCTGGGCTGGGCAGGTGTGAGCCGGGTCACCTGGAAGTTCCACTTCAACTGTACTGAATCCTCACCAACCACCATGGCTGATACTGCCTTGTTTGATATGGAAAAAAAAAAAAAAAATCCCTTGGGATATATAATACTTTCATTTTCATTTCTATGCTATTTTATTTTGACTGAAATTCAGAGACTTCAAATAAATGGAAACCTGGAATACTGAAGGCAGCACAGGTGTCCCTGAACACAGTATGGGTGTTCTACCCTTGACTTTGGAAAAAGGAAAAACTGTCATGGGAATATACCTCTTTAAAAAAAAAAAAAAAAAACCTCTATTCATAGACTCTGGAAGTTTGCTTAAGTCTGAGGGAAGGTATTTGATTAAAGGGACACTTAACAAGAAGGAACGAAGTTCTGAGTAAACATTCCCCATCTGCTCCTGGTCCTACCACCTGGCCTTATTCCTCCCTCTTCTCCAATAGGTTTGAGTCAACCGATTTTGTTTTATTTGTGGGAGTTGGGAGGCCACCTGTTGTGGAACATACTTACATGTTAAGCAAAGTGAACATTTCGTATTTCTGTGCCTCCCATATGATTTTCTCAAACACAAAGCACTCATTTCACCTTAAGCAGATTTAAGCAATGCTGACTCTGAGAAGCAGGTATAAACAAGGCAATCTTTTGTTTATGAAGACTGTTAACGACCCATCCATACAAAGAGCCCCTGCCTCCCAACACTGGTGAAGTAATCCATCTCCATTTTTTTTTCCCTCATTTTCTGGGCTGTTCCAGGCCACGGAACAGTGGAGGTGAAAGAGAAAACGTGAAGAGCGAAAGTGCCTTAGCTGGTGGGATGGTGTGTCTGGGGGGAGGAGAGTGGATGGGGTATTGGGTTAAGGCTCTGTAGACAAGAGGCTGGAAAGAGGGGAAGCGTGCTTTGAAGAGGGCCTTACAACCAGGCTAAGGGAGGCTAGCCTTTGCCAAGTAACTGGGCATCAGTGGAGGTTTGAAGCCAGGAAACGTAAATGTTGTAGAGGTGCTTTCAACAGAATAATGTGCAGGAAGCCACTGCAGTCATGTTGGCCCACACAGAATCCATGGAAATGTACGCAAAAATGGAATTAAAGTTCTGGTGACCACTGACTCCCATAAGCCCCTGCTCTGACTGAGGGTCACAGTGATGAATTGTGTCTCCTGGATTATTCAGTTCAGGGTCAGAGTCCAGAAATGGCCTGAGTATTTCCTTTTTCCCAGCACACAGTCACCCTGGTAAAAAGCCATAGGTCCCTTTGGCAAAGGCTGGGAGAGAGATGAACAGCATACATTTCTGGCAGTGTAGTGAGGTCCCTCCTCAAAAAGACCTGGTCTCCTTTCCATGCAGAGGGATTCTGGTTCTGTAACTGGCTTGCTTGGGAAGCGACGGAGGTGCTGTGAGCTGACTATGTTCAAGTCAGATTTCGGTTCTCCTGACGGAAATGTTTTCTGTTTATATAGATTGAGTGAGAATTTAGCAGCCTGCTCATCTATTTCACTCCTAGAAATTCCATCAGACAGAGTTTGAAATGGAGGAAACAGAACTTGAGTGAGAGTTTGGAGATAGAAGAAAACACGAAGATGGAACCAAAGATGATTGAAATGAGGGGGAACCATTACCAGGTGGTTCCCCCATCTGGCAACATAAGGGGAAGGGCTAGCTAGTTTGGAGGAGGAAGAGGCAGAGCTTGGTTGAAATGGTGCTGTGTTGTTCATGTTGGTGTGACCAGCAGAGTCAGGCCCATGGGAGAAATGTCTGGCCTGGAGAGAGAGGTTTTGGAACAACCTGCATCGAAGTTGAAAGGACTAGAGAGAGTGGAAGACAGGTCCCAGACAGAGATGCATGGACTGAGCCTAGGCAAATGTTTGAACTTCCCTGAGCAGGAGAAGAAAGAAGAGTCAGTGTATTGGACAGGGTGAGGCTGGTCAGCAAGATTGCAGGAAGAACTGGGCTTGCAAGATGGAAGCCAGAGGTTTTGGAGAGAGGCATTTCCCCTGATTCCAACTGCTGCTGCTGCAAAAAAAGTCAAACACATGCCTTGGATGTCCTCTGCAATTGGCACCTGATTCCTGTCCAGGACACTGGATATATGTAGAAGACCTCTAGAGTGGTGGAATGTGGCGAGAAGGGAACCAGGAAGTCAAGACATGGACTCAGAAGACTCAATCCAGCTTGAAGAAGTTTAAAAACTGGGGAGGGAAGAGAACACTGACCAAAGGAGCAGCAGAGGTAATGGCCACTTTTTCCTAAGTAAGTTCACCTGTGGGCAGTGAAGTGGAGACAGTGAAGGTGCTGGAAGGATCTGGATCGATCAGAAGGAGGACAAGAGGTACGGGGACAGAAAACAAATGTAATAAGGCCCTAGCAGCTCACCCTGTGGTTGCAGTCTGGGGGAAGGGCGTGGGGTGGCCTACAGGTCCAAGGAAGAATAATCTTTTATTCTTTGCAAAATAGTGAAAGTAAGGTTAACACCGAGTCCTTATTATCTTATCATTAGCTTAAAATTTCATTCCCACTTTATACTTTCCAAGCATGCTTTGTTGAAACTTCTTTAATTTGCAGGATTGTAACCAGCAATGAGTGTCATATCCGCAACTCCAAGAGCAGAGCAGATATATTCATTTAAATCTGTATTACTTTTATGAATGGAATTCAAAGAAACTGAACTTCTGGCTAATGAAAGACACTGGATTAAAAGATAATGTTTTATCTGAGCTTGGTTCAGTCATATGTCTAAGAATGAGCTTATCTTGCCCATAAGCCTTCTGCTTTCCTTCCAGTTTTTTTTGTTTTTTTTTTCCTCCCTGCCACTCACACTGTGATCTGGGCTTTCAACTTTGTCTCCATCCTGTGCCTCAGGTCTCGGCTCAGTAACCCCAGCGGCTTCGTTCTTGGCCTGCCGGAGCGCAGCCCCTCCTGCGGTCCTGTAACCCACACTTCCAGCCTCACTGTGATCTGATTGTTCTCAGACCCACTTCCAACTTCTCCAGCCCTTCTCCCTACTGCATTTCACCCGCCAAATACCACATCTTACACCCAAATGCCACTCTGTTCTCACTTTCTGCCCTCAATCTGTCCATTTGTCATTTCTTCACATTTTTCCAAAACCCACAGAAAACTGCCACTCGAGACAGGCTGGTCTTGTTCTCTCTTGACTCAAGTCTTCTCCTGTGTTCTGAGCCCACAAAGTCTGTGTGGCATTGTTCATGACCAGTTTTCAGCCATCTGCTCTTTTAAAGTTGACCTTTCTACGTGGATTCCTCTGCGGGAGCAGTGCAGTTTGGGTAGTAATCCCTTACTTTGTACATTTTATTTTGATAGGGGAGGCGGCCTGGCTCAACTTAGTCCTTCTGATATGTGCAGTGGCCTGGGCACTGACAACAATGTATGTAGTTCTTTTTCTCCTGAAAGTCAAATAGCATGGCCTTTGGTCCTGCGCTAACCGGGGTGCAAACTGGGTCTCCACACAGCTTGTGATGCACTTGCCAGCACCTCTGAGTGGCACCATGAAAGATGCCTTCCCAGTGGCCCCAGTGTGACGCTGTCAGTCATGAAAGTCAGAGCCCACCTCACCTATGATTTTCCTGATCTTTGACAGGTTTTATCAGACCATAGTGGCGTTTTATCAGAGATGTCATCAGATGACTTCTTTTTTGCTCTGTGGGGGGTGGTGGTAATGAATACAGTAGTAATATGTGATATTTCTAGTTATCACCTATCATTAGGGGCAACTTCCAAGAGGCCCTAAAGATACTGTGTTTAATAGTTTTGAATTCCAAGTGTGTCCTAAAGAAAGGGAGAAAGGAAGTAGGTTATGACGTTTCCAACAGTCCCAGGACACCCCATTCGAGATCAGAAAAGCAAAGATAGAGAACCACTATCCAGGTAATAAGTGGCCACAGTCCCCAGTTGGAACCTGGATACCTTAGGTCAGAATTACAAGATCCCTCAAATAAAGGTTGTGACCTTGACATGAGGGTGAAAATGTAGGGAAAGGATTTCAAGAAGAGCCCACGAGAGAGAGAGAGAGAGAGAGAGAGAGAGAGAGAGAGAGAACACATGGAAGTTTGTTAATATACCTGTCCCCAAAGGCATGCCTTGCTCCTGGTGAGGACCAGGTGCTGGAACCAGAGTGGCCTGCATGCTAACAGGAGGGGAAATGAAAGCAAGGAGGCAGACCCAGGCCGGTTGCCGAGGCTGCGCTCCCTCCCCACGCTGTAAAAGTTGGTTTCAGCTTCTCAAATAACAGTGTTCGTAAAAACTGCGAAAACAGCAGAACAGGCAAATCTCTTCCATTTGCAGCCGGTTGCAGCCACTCAGGTGCTTTCCTTGGCAAAATTCACAGGTCACACACCAGCATCACGTGCTCAATACTATTTTAGTCCATATGACCTGCGTTCGCATCACCTGAACTGGGGGATGGTTGGATCGTGTTATCACCAGTGGGTCCTCCCACGACACCCCTCCCCGTTACACGGCGCACGAGAACGAGTTTAGTTTAGGAAACTAGCATTTTCTTAGAAAAGGAAGGAAAAAAAAGCAGTTCTCAGTAAAACACAAACCACAGAGCTACTGTGTTCAGACGGGTTGTACACACGAAACCACACGCACTCCACCAAAATGATGTCGGGCTTCGTCTGATCCACCGAGGTGAGTGAATTCGGAATTAGGGAGTGAAGACCGGCATCCTGCGCAGGACTTTTCCCTGACACTGAGAATACAAGAGTGGTGAAGTGGCATGCTGGGTTTCCCGTGAGCTCCCTCACACCTCGACGGCCCCACTGTGATCCACAGGTTGTTACTGGCGGGGATGCTGACGACCACATCCTTTTGCAGAACAGGCTGATTCTGTCCTCTCACTGGGAGAATCTGTATGGCCTCCCTCAAAGCACAAAGGAGCTTCAGACCCTTGGGGACCTTCAGGTCCCCAAACAATGTCACATTTAAAAGAAACAAAAAACTAAAAGGGGGCGGGGAGAAGCATTTCTGAAGGGTGAAAAGCCCATCAATAGGAAAAGTAGGGATGAAAATATCCAGGACAGTCAGTGACTTCGAGGTCACAGCCAAAATGATCTGGGGAGGGGGGCTCACTGGCCAAAAAAATGTCGTCTCTATGGCTGCAAAGGCCTCTGTGGAAAAGCTGAGAATTATGGGCAAAGAGGAGAGGGGGGACAGAGGGACAAGGAAGGAGGAAAGTGAGAAGGACAAAAGACCTGGGGGCAGGTGGGGCTGTAAGGTGAGTACAGAAGGCATCAGACCGTCTGTGACTTGCAGGAAGACACCCAGAGAGGAGGCAAAGAGGGGAGGAGTGGAGACAAACATCCCCTTGAGACCAGGAGACGCCCGGGAGACCAGCCCTTCTGCCTGATTGGGACTTCTGACACCACACACGCAGCCATTTCAAAGCTGTAAAACCATGAACCGTGTCATGGGAACCTTCGGTTGCTCCCACCTTGACAGCACCCACCCTTCTGGGTGATTCAAGGTAGACTCAAATGTTCAAAAGTCCTGTGTGATGTGTTTTCCCTTTTGAACTTTTGACAAAAACTGTAAAGAAGCAAATTAAAGCCAAAAGGGAAGTTTCTAGCTGCCACACTAACCAAATAACGTCAGGTTATAAAAAAAATCACCCTAAAAATAAAATCACCCTTCAGGCCATAAGGTGTGTTTCTATAAATAACACTTCCCCAGAACCCAACTCTAGTAAAGGCGACCATCTCTCCGTGAGTCTCTTATCTGCACAATGGGAAGGGTCTTACTGTGACCAGCCCCAACCGTGTTTGTCTTGATGTTTTGATTTCAGAGGACAAGAGATCCTGTTCTTGCCTGAAATTTTAAGGTCCTGCTTCTTGGCAGGATACAAAAAGAGGTACTTTTGTAAACTGTTGGGGGAGATAGAAATTGCTGTAGCAATGTAGTCTAGAAATATCTATCCCAATTTAAAAATATATACTGTCCTTGATCAAGTCATCTCAGGCCCATAAGAGATCAGGGATGTCTACCACAGAACAGTTTGTAGACTCATTCAATAAGTCATGCTAGTTTGGTATTAGTTTAAAAATATTTTCTAATAGAGAAAACTCTATCTTGTTTAATCTGCATTCCTTTGATTATTAGTGAGTTGAAGCAGTTTTCCCAGTTTATTAATCACATCTATGTTCACATTTGTGGACTCTTTCTCAGGTAATTTGACCAAGTGTCTACTCAGAATCCCAGTGTTTCTCTTATTGCTTTTTTGGGCTTATTTACATCAAACTTTCTGTCCAGTTTATTTTTTTCCAGTTGCTCTGCTTTTGCTATTATGATTCACTGTTATTTTAAATTTTAAAGTACTCCCAAGTTATGGGATTCTTTGATTTTCCTCCAATGTGTTTTAATCTTAGAAATTATTGGCAACTCACAGGGCAAACAAAAATAATGCACACTGGCATTTGTAAAAGCTGCTATAGTCCATCAAGGAATAGTACATAGTCCTGAAAGATAAGGACTAGAAGGATTTCAACAATGTACATTGTTCAGTGAGAAAAGAGATGCAGAAAGGGGCATCTGATGCAATCTGACTTTTCATAAAATGTGACACAAATCATCTGCAAACTTTTGAATGTCTCTATATATTTCTAGCTACCAAACTATGTCTAAAAAATGTGTGTTCTGTGTGAACAGAGTACAGCATGATAGGACAAATATAAGGTTGCTAAACACTTAAATCTGGGATTAGGTTAGACAGGGAGGAAGTGGGAAGAAAGAAAGAGAGAGAGAGAGAGAGAGAGAGGGAGGGAAAGGTGGAAAAAGAAAGAAGGTGCTGACCACAGAAACCACTGGGTCTGTGATCTCACTCATGGAACATCACACGTGTGTGGATTTATGTACATGCATGCGAACAGATGCTGACAGGATGTCCCCAAATGTCCCTTCTCAGGGTGGTGAGATGTTTCTAAAGAGAATTTTTACCTTATTCCTTTATCCTTATATGTACTTTCATGAAATGTTTACAACCACAAGCATTATTTATATAATCAAAAAAACTGCAGGGGGCAAGTGAAGATGCTGTGCAGGGCAATGTGGGTGCCCAGGGCAGGCACAGGCAGCGGGAGACTGAAAGCCAGGTTAGGGCCAGGCCACCAGAAGGTTCTAAGTGCTGGGCAGATAGGAGGGAACGGGGCATGGAGCACATGGTCACGGAACAGTGGGACTGTGTTTGGTAATGGACTGTGAGTGATGTTTTCTCTTCTTTTTGCTTTTCTCCTATTTTCCAGATTTTTCCAAAAAAAAAAAAAAAAAAAAAAAAGAAATCAAGCTTATCTTGCTTTTGTCACCAGAACAAAAGCATTATGTAAATAATAATGCAGTGAGTGGTTTTAAGTGGGAACAGGTGATCATCAAAGAGATGCTTTAGCTACTAATCTACGGAGGCCCTCGGAAAAAGAGAGTAAAACCCACATATGAAGCAGCGGTGTCAGTGTAAGTTGATAAGGGCCACAAGTAAAGGAGAAACAGAGGGCATGGAACAGGATCTAGTTGGTGTTAAAAGGTTTCTAAATAAAAGAATGAATGAGTGACACACTGATAAAGAAGAACAGTCAAGTCCCAGACCCTTTGTTGATATGGATGCCTGCAAAAACGACCAGTGTCGACATCAGTCAACTGCATCTGAAAATTACAGAGAATTGTAATCGCTTAAGAGACTGGCTCATTTTAAACATCAAGTCTCTAAATATAGCTGCATCTTGGAACCCACGTGGAGTAAAGGTGGAACACCCAAGGGAAATACAAGCTAAGTGGTGGAAGCCACCAAAACTGGAGAAAAATTACACACTTCATGAAGCTTTGGTCCACACTAAACGTGTATCCTTGAAAAGCATCGTCTCCAAGGCACATTGGGATTTGTAGATCAAATAAAAATATCGCCAGGTAATTTCTGGCTTGATTCATTTTATATGGTAGTCAACCCAAAAGGTGGATCCATGTTAGGAGAAATTAATATAAATGTTTCCCTTCGGTTGTGGTTTGCTTTTGTCTAACTGTTTGCACATTCTGGGAACCCGCCTTCCTTAGAAGAGTTCAGAGAGGATGGTGGCATCCTGCTGAGGAGGGCCGCAGGAGGTGGCTTCCAAGAACCTCCAGCTTCAGGATTCTGACTCAAGATGAGACACCACGCCAACCACCACATCTTACGCCTTCCCTCTCTCAGATGCTCTAACCAAGGTAGGTCACCGAATAAACTGTTTATGCCTCTGGCATTCCTGAGGCTGATGTCATGTTACTGAAGGCAAACAATTTTAGTAATGCAACTCATGCATTCATCTAAATACCATGTAATCACGAAACTCAAATGTTTACCAAATAATCAAAGACGGAGACAAAGAAACCATCAGGCATTTTGTGAGACAAAATACTGGACGGTACTTCCAATACAAGAGCCAGTTGAGAATCATCCCAAAGTGGCCCCTGGCTTCCAAACACAGGAAGGACTGTTGCGCTGTTACTTCCAATGGTTAGAAAAGCATTAGAAGTTGGGCTCATTTTCGTAGAGAAGCATGAGTCTCCTGATTGCTCCAGGGTAGGTGGTCAGAGGGCGAGCACCGTCCTTCAGATGAGCTCCAGAGTCCACACAGGACTTTTCTCCACGTGCGGAAACCACCTCCAGTGCCCCGTGGCACCTCCTCTTCCTTCTCTGGGTGGTGCCTTCAGTCCTGTCTTTGCCACTGCTCTTCCCACTGTCCCCACATGGCCTGGTCAACAACCCAGTTCTCCCTCTTCCTACCAGTTTGGCTCAAAGCTCATCTCTTCTCAGCCTGACATCAGCCAACTTCCGACCTTTCCTTCTCCCTGGGTCTCCTTCTGTTGGTACACTCAAGTAACATGAAATTAACAGGACCTCATAAGACCTGCAGGTCTCCCCTGGCTGTGGCGAGTGAGCAGAGGGGAGAGCTCCTTCCCCGCTTCCTTTCTTTCCTTTCCTTTCTTTCAACTTGCCGTTTGTTGAACACCTACTTGATGCAAAGCGCTGCTCAGGATTCTCCCATATTCCCCTTCACTTTGTCTTTCCACAAGCCTCCCCAGAAATCAGTGTCTGGGCTGATGTCATTCTGCTCCTCAACAAGCCACTCAGAGCTCCAGCACCCCACCCCTGCACTCCATCTCAGGGTCACCACATCTCTCCACCACAGCCCTCCATCCAATCCGCTGCAGCTCTGATCTCATGTCTCGCTCCTCCTTTGAGGTCC
This sequence comes from Sciurus carolinensis, assembly GCF_902686445.1. NCBI lineage: Eukaryota > Metazoa > Chordata > Mammalia > Rodentia > Sciuridae > Sciurus > Sciurus carolinensis. The sequence goes on from NC_062227.1 coordinate 68,751,363, forward strand.
CCTGCTTTGCATCTCTCCAGAACACCAAAGCCTCTTCAGACCTGGGCGCCCTGCTCTGCTCTCATCTCAGCCAAGTTATCATTCTAAGGCATGAGCTGGTGGATAGCACAGCACTCATCTCGACTTTTATGTGATTCCATGCCTATGCACGATAACCAGGCTTCTCCCTTCCTCGTCCCGCCACCGCTGCAGTCTTATCCTCCAAACACACGGAACTCCTAATTGCACACATGCCACACAGCTCCACCCTGGTGGGTTTCTGTTCATGCCACTGCGTGCAATGGCTTCTTGCTCTTCTGTCCTAGAGAAAAACCCAACTCTTCAAACCTAGCTCAACCGCCACCTAAGGCCCCCAAGTCAAAAGTAATGGTTCTTTCTCCAAGTTGTCTAAGCTTCTGCTGCTGACAGCTTGAAGCTGCCAATGGCCATCCACTCCTACTTTCCTTCACATCCAGCACAGGTTCCAGCCACGGCAGTACTCCATGAGCAAAGGCAGGATGGCAGTCAGCACTGACCATGAACTGACTAGCCACCACCATCTTCCAAGCGTACCTTGGAATGAAAAGGTATCCAGTATTCATGGACAAAGTCCTCCAGCAGGTGCTGCAGAGGTGAAGGAGCGGGAAGCAATAGGGTTTACGATGCATCTTATTAAAGACCTACATCCCTTACCCTTCTGAGCCACCAAATACACCCTTATCATAAGAACATACCCAGTCTGTGGATCATCAATCATTCACAGGCCTTCTCACCTTACAGGATACACTAGGGTGAGGGCTCCTGTTCAAAACACTCAATAAAAAAAATGGCTCGGAACTCTGGAAATTGAGGCTCCTTTTTCCCTCTGGGACAGAGAGTGAGTTGATACTGACAATGAAGGCATTTGTCACTCAACAGTTCTAACCCTTGATTCTATAATCTTTACTTTTGCTTCAGTTACAAATATTTCAAGCCTTAAAAGTAGCTGAGAAAACAGAAATTATCTGGAAAATGCTAAAAATTTATTACCTGTGAAGTTCGGCTGGTAGATGAAAACTTTTGCAAGGGATGATAATTTTTTTTGTTTGGAAGATTAGTATCTTGAGAGCAGCTGTGCAATATTTTTTCTGAGGAGTTCAAGGTGATCTAAAACATAAGGTGACCATATGTCCCAGCTTGTCAGGGAAAGTCCCCATTGACACCTGTTGTCCCTGAAAAATTATTAATAGTGTTCCCCGTTTGCTCTCAAAACTGTCCCAGTTTGAGTGGTGAATTATATGACCACTCGGTCAGACATCGATAACTTCTCAGGAAGGAATGATGCTTTGCCCAGTTCAGCTCGGAGCAGAAGAAAGGGCCGGAATACGGGCTTCCTGACACCCAGCCCAGGCTCTATCTAAAAGAACATATTTCCTCTAGGTTGTTTCTTCATCAACTAATCAGCAGAAAAACACTGTGGGAAAGGGAACAGATGCATAAACCATGGTGCCTGCAAAGTAGCACTTGGTCTTGTTGGGGAGACAGAGCATATGTGCACTCGACAGTTAGAGAGGCTCATGAGTTCACGATGTGGAGGGGATCACGTGGCTCAAGTGATCATTTCAAAGTGAGCTGGCAGGGGACTCCACAGGCTTCCGTGTTCAGAAGCTTTCTAAAAGGTCATGGAGCCTAACCTGGGTCTTAGAGGAGAAAAAAGGCAGAAAGGAGAGGAAAAGATATTTTTCTTGAAAACCAAATAAATAAAAGTAGAAAACAAACAAAATTGGGACAGAAATATACCACTTACATGATGTATTATTCCCTTATACTGCAGAACAGAAAAACAAAACACGACAAACGCAAAGTCTTTGTGGCTTTCCCAAAATGTCGCAGTGATTTCAGGATCAACAATCATCAAATCAGTGTCCTGATGACCAGACAAGAACTAGCTGCCCTTCTTGTGAGGTGGTGAGAGAGAGAGAGACCACCTTTGAGTTGTCCCCGCCTTTCTACTCGTGGGCCATGTATCTGTGGGCAAGTGGCTTCAACAGCTTTTGGCCTCAAGCTTCTTTAGCTGGGACTAGACTAAGTAATCCCTAGGAATCTTTTGATCACAACAACCTATGGGCCTTCAAAGTCAATTCCAGGTTTAGTTTAATATGTTGTGGGTTTAGCTCAGAAGTAGACCTGACTGTTCATTTCAAACACAATGGCAAACACTGATCTGTGGGTCCCATCCCACGATGAAATAGTGAAATTTCAAGAAATATCATAGACATTAACTTGGAGGAAAGGGACAAAGGAAAAAAAGAAGGGAGGGTGGGAAGGAAGGAGGCAGAGGGAAGGGAAAGAGAAAAGCATAGGTCCCAGAAGGAAGATAAAAACTGAAGCCAGAGCTTTAGCAGAAAGTTGACTCTGTGGTGTCCAAGGGAGTTTCAGACCCACACAACCCCTGGGGATCTGGGGAGAGTGGGTAGATTCTAATGCCCATGCAGGGACGTGAACTTGGCCCTGCAGGAGAAAAGGGGACCAGAATTGAGTCCCCTCCATAAATCTCAAAGTCTCAAAAAGGCTCCATGAAAGAAGGACTAAAACATTACCTACTGGTCCACAGACAATGAACAGGTTTGGGATACCCAAGCCCTGAGAGCATGGGCCACATTCAGTTTGGGTAAGATCACAGTTCATTCTGCCTGGGTATCAGGACATGAGGATCCCATTACAAGAAGTTAGCATAAGCACAATCCCAGCATCTTTAGACCTCCAGAAAAAAATGAATATGTGGCCACTATGTAGAGACAATTTCACCACTCGGGACTCACAAGTTTCCCATAGAAATTAATCTCTGTGAAGATGAACTTACCAACACACACACACACACACACACACACACACACACACTCACACACACACTACCATGAGAGACAATCACGGAGGGAAAAACTTAACAATTAAATCCTAAGAACTGGAACTACAGCAATTTGAGGTGGACTACAAAATAAGGTTGCTTACCAGTATTGCAACGATCGAAGAAAAGCTAAAATCCATGATGGAAAAATAGGATTAAATGAGAAAGAAAAAGCAAAGAGTAAGCAGATTAGGAAAAACACAGGACAGAATTCCTAGAAATAACTCAGTTATTTCAGACTGCAGAGCAACACAACACAGACTAGCAAGGGACTAGAACACAGATTTGAGGAAATCAAGCCAAAATTGTAACCTAGGGCATGCAAGTTAAAATGGAGAACTGAACACACCATGTCTAATATTCAGGTTTCACCTGAAACTTCACCCAAGCTAAGGAAGGTGACCTTTTGAAAGGTACAGACCCACAAGGACAAGGAGCAATGGTTGAGGGGACATCAGTAACAAGGATGTAGAAGATGGACAAGTGTTAATAGAACTAGCGGACCACAGGAAGCTGAGTCCTACTGTGGGAGCAGGGGAGGTAAGTCAACCAGCAGGTGCTCAAGACAGCAGCTGTCACCTCAGGTGGGAGAGGAAGAAGGAGTCACGGAAACAAGAATGGACTGAAGTTGTTTAGGAACCACGGAGGCGCCTGGAGCCACCGATCCTGACTTCAGCTCCACCCTGCTGGGCAGCAGCCTCCACTCACGGGGTCATTCCTGGAGTTCGGTCTCTGGAGAGAGGGTTCCTAGACTGGGAGATGCCATGTGTCAACACAAATAAAAAAATATGAGCGCTGAAGGCTGAACCCTCCCGTCCCCTCAGCAAACAGCACTGGGACGGGCAGGTCTCCGTCCTATAGGTGGGAGTTGGGGAGAACATTCTCTGGAGAATTTGACCACACCCTGAATTTCCCACTGGGAGGCTCTGGAGTTGTAGTGAGAGTTCCCCCAACAAATGGCGTGAACACATCATTCTACAGAGTTGCTCAAAGTGAAGAAGCCCTTGCACATCCTTGGAGCTTCCCATCAGTTATTAGTTCTTCATTCTGGAATATAACCAGTAGCCAAGGAGAGTCAATGAAGGAAGGACAGAGTTCAAGACAGACAGAAGGAAGGCAGCATGGAGGGCAAAGACTCTCAAGGAGAAAAAATTACAAAAAAACTAACATTCTGAAAACAGAAAAGGATGCTTAAAAAAATCTACAGAGGAAAAGAGGAAATTTAAAACAATAACAGAAATGAAAACTTAATAGATGAATTGAAAATTTTTAAAGAAGTTGTGCAAAAAGATACAGAGATGGAAGACTGGAGAGAAAATGTGGGAAAATGAGACAACTGGGTCCAGGAAGTGGACCTAAATCATAGTGTTCTGGAAAGACAGATTGGGGTTTACAGAGAGAAACGGATAGTTGACACTTTAAACGAATATGACGATTGCTCAGTGCAGTAGATGAAAACAGACTTTTTGCAAAAGTCTTTGCAATATTTAGAATACGAGGGAAATGGAAAGACTCTACAAGTTTTAGGCAGAAAGGGGAACAAAAGGAGGTCAAATGTAAAAGCATCGAGAATCAGAATGGGGCAAGCCTTCTAAGGGCGACACAGAGCAGTGCCTTCAAACTTCCGAAGAAAACAGAGCTTTGACCTACATTTTCTTGTCCAAGACAGACAGGCCATCAGTAAAGACGAGAGAATAAAGATGTTTTCAGATACTCCCAGTGTGAATGTGTCTCTCGTGGATCCATTTCTGATAGCTACTGCCACAAAAATAAGAGTAAAAAGGGGGATTTTATGCGATCCCACCCCACACAGGACTGAAGCAGAGAAATGGTGGTCGAAAAGCAGATCCCCAGGAAACAACTGGGCCAGGGCACAGGGCTCAGGCATTCAGATGGGACAGGGGCCCAGGAGGACCAAGGTGGTCACCACTACCCAGGTGTTACCTGAGATGCCGGAGTTGCATGGAGCCATGGAGCAAATCAAGAAAAGATATCCAACCAGAAGAAAGGCAAAGGAAACTTCTAGAAGAGCCAGGAAGGGAAATCTCAGGATGAGAGCTGTGCAGCAGGCCTAGAGAAAAGTCCAGATAGGAGGAAAGGGGGCCTCCAGAAGGGAGGGATGGCAACAAGCAGAGGCAGAACTGACAGATGCTGATGTGACTGATATGTGGGAACGCCTACCCAGAGACTTTGGAGGCTAGAAGGAACCCCACAAGCTCAGAGCACACCAAGGAAACGCAAGAGCAAGACAGATGCTAACTTACCTTTCAACAAAGGGCTCAGGCATAAATGCTATTTACATTAGCAAAATAATGAAAACACCGATGACTGATTTACCCTAAAATTGTAATATAACTGTCCTGGGAGAAAGGAGGAGGCAAAGCAGTGGACATGGCCATGCAGGAGAGCTCAGCCTGGATTGACTAGAATAGGAGGTTAAGACGAAAATGAAATCGAGGACCGAATTGTGGCTCAGTGGTAGAGCACTTGCCTAGCATGTGCAAAGCACAGGGTTCGATTCTCAGCACCACATATAAAAAGTAAAATAAAGGTCCATCAACAACTAAAAAAAATATTTAAAAAAAAAATAAAATAAAATTGACAAAACAAAACATACCAATATGCACATTCTCCAGAAATGCGGACATGTATCTATGCCAGAAGAAAGAGCTAAAATGGAGAGCAATGTTCTTTGAGTAGAGGGCCTGAGGAAAGTAGGAAAGATAGCTTGGCTTTCACAGAAATTCTGGAACCAGCACGTAAGTAAATATGCACAAAGATGTTCTTGGCCCCAGTGTTGGTGCACAGAACTGAAAACAGCCTGAGTGCTCACCAGCAGTGGGTGGTTGAATACACCACAGCACAGCCACAACATGGATTTACTTAGCTATTTCTTAAAGTGAATTTGTATACATTCATCTGGAAGGGTATTCTTAATGTATTGTCAAGAAAGAAAAACAAGATGTAAAGAAATGCATATTGTATAATCAGATTTTTTTGTGTGTGCACAAACTACGAATAACAATAAATCACTTGCATCTAATTTATATGAATATATGTGTTTGTGTTTAGATGAGCTTAGGAGAAATCTGGAAGGATGTAGAGCAAATGTGAACACTGTTCACCTCGGAGGCAAAGGAATGGGAAAGGCCGAAAGAGATCAAGGGGGGAAAACCCACAGAAAATAGAGACTTGGAAAATCTTAAAGACAAGGTAAAAGACAAAGGAGAGAACAACAAAGTCATAACATATATACATAACATATACAGGACTCAAAAAGATACAATAAGGAGAACTGGGGAGACAGAACATTCAGAGACTAGGACGGAATGTTTCTGAATTGCTGAAATGTTAGGAATCCTTTGTCAAGAGGTATAGTGAATCCCAAGCCAAACTGCGAAGAAACTGCAGATCATCAAACACAAAGACAAAAGAACTTAAGAGCAATTCGAGAGATTAAAAAATACCTCTAAATAAATGACAGACTGAAGCAGATGACACCTTGTCAATTATAGATATCAAAAGGTAATAAAATACTTCCAATGCTGAGGAAAACCATGTATATGTAGAATTATACCCCTATAAAATTTTTTATTCAAGACTAAGAGTGAATTTAAAGGTGACTTTGATCAGATACTGAGTTAGTATGCATTTTCAAATTCTTGATGAAATAGTTACTCAAGGATGTACTTCAGAAAGAATGAATCTGAATTGAGAAAAGAAGAATGGAATCCAAGAAGCAATGTCTGTAAGACTTTTTTGAGGGTTTACTTTGTTTTACTGCATAGTGATTTACAATTTTTACCTGATATAATTTTCATGGCTGCCCTATGAGGTGAGTACTACTATTATTACTACTATTATTTTACAGATGAGAATACTGTGGCATAAATAATTTTTCTAATCTTCTTAGTAGCCTCAAAATCATTCAGCTAGTAAGTGGTAAAGTTGGAACTCAAATCAAGGAATTCTGGTTCTGGATTCCATACCCTTAACCACAATACAAAGAAAATGAACATGGACAAAAGTACATAGAAATAAATAATAGATGATAAAATATTCAATGATGTCAGATCATGGAATAAGAGAAAGAGAAAGTCTGGGTTTAAGTGTTCCAAGGAGTCTATTGTATTGTTTGAGAAGTGAATGAAGATACAGATAAAATTTAATTTTAGACTGTGTCACTTTAAATATAATTTTTCAGGTTTAAGGGTAGCAACCCAAATAACTGAACAAAACAGATTAAAAATCAGTAGGGCTGCCTGTAATGTCAGCAGCTCAGGAGGCTGAAGTAGGAGGACTGCAAGTTTAAAACCAGTCTCAGCAACAGCTAGGTGCTAAGCAACTCAGACCCTGTCTCTAAATAAAATACAAAATAGGGCTGGGGATGTGATTCAGTGATTGAGAGACCCTGAGTTTAATCCCTGATACTGCTCCACCAAAAAAATCAATAGGGCTGAGCATGGTGGCACACTTCTGTAATCCCAGCTACTCTGGAGGCTGGGGAAGAAGGATCCTGAGTTCAAGGCCAGCCTCAGCAACTAAGTGAGGAATGCAGCTTATAGGAGTATCTTCCTGGCTTCAATCCCTAGTACTGCAAGAAAACAAAATCAATAGGAAAAGAGTATTAAATAATTTAAGTAACTTAATAGAAGACAGAGAAGAAAGAAAAAGAAGTAAAAAGCATGGTGCATAGAAAGCATTTGGGCTTCTAGTCATTTCCAAATATAAGTTATTGAAATAAATGTAAATGGCTTAACTGAACGTGTTAAAAGACAGAAATGCTTAGATTGGCTTTAAAAAACAAAACAAAACAAAACCTCTGGTTATTTACAAGATTCATAAAACACAGTGCCATGAAAAGGACTAGGTAAAGGGAGAGAAAGCAGCACCCTGGGAAAGCACCAAGGATCTGGTGCAACGTGCGCTGTCAGCTCAAGCGGATGCCACAGCTCCACACCTGGGTGGCTCCAACAATAGAGGTTTATTCCCGAAATCCTGGAGCCGGGGAAATCCAACATGGAGGTGCTGTCTGATTTGATTTCTGATAGGCGCTCTCTTCTTGTCTTGCAGACGGCTGCCTTTGTCCTGTGTCCTACGTGGTCTTTCCTCAGGCACACAGGTCTCTTCTTAGGAAGCCACTGATCCCCTCGTGGGAGCCCCATCCTCATGACCTTGGCTAGGCTCAACTAGCTCCCAAAGACCCCATCTCGAAAACCAGCACCCTGGGAGTTGGAGATTCTACATAGGAAGCTGGCCGGGGTTGAGGGTGGGAAGGGCCAATGCTATGCTCAGTCCCTAACAGCAGTGTTGACATCAGGTGGGTCACTTCTTTCCGGCTTCTGCTCAAGGGTCATCAAATCCAAGAGCTGCCCTACGACCACACTACATAGGAGAGCAACACCTCCCGAGGGACTCTGACCACCTCACCTGGCCCTGCATTTTTTTTCAGTGCTGGGGATGGAACGCAGGGCCTTGCGTGGGCCAGTGCCTACCACAGGCACCTCCAGCTCCGTTTACCCTGCAGCCCTGTCACTCCTGAAACATTTCTTATTTGTTTCCTATTATCTGTGATCTCCAAGTAGAATATGATCCTTGTAAGAGCTTTCTCATTCTGCTCACTACTGTATGTCCAGTGTTTAGAATGCTCCCTGCAAATAATAAGGATATAACAAATATTTGTTTTGATCAACTCAGTAAATGAATAAATTAATGAACTGGATAAAATATACTTTATAACTGAGAGCATCTTTAGGGTAAAGAGAATAATTGCCTACTGGCAAAAAGATGCCCTCACCAGCATCCTTTGTAGATCCCACTGTACAGTGTCCACTTGATTTAACTCTAAGAAGGTAAAAATTTCAAAATTATAATGGGCGATCTTAGCATGCATCTCTATGAAATCAATAGACAAAGCTAAAAATAGAAAAGAATTGAAGATTTAAATAATGCATATTAAAAGCTTCACTAATGGCCATGGAAAGAGAACTCTCTACTCAACCGAGAGTGTACATGACTTGTTTATGAAAACCAACCAGGTTCTAGGTCACAGAACAAGTCTCAATAAATTTCAAAGAACCCTATTATACCAACCATAGTCTTCTGACCAAAATACAATAAAAATTGAAATCAATAACAAAACTACATCCCTCAAACTCAAGCACATTTTAAAATTTCAAAGACACAGTGCTAGATTATTAATATAAAGTCAAAATGAAAGTAAAAAACATTTAGAACTGAATAGCAAATGAAGCCCTAGGTTTCAGTACAAGAAAACGTTTAGCATTAAATGATTAAATGTTATACCCAAAAGACAAGAAAAGAACATTTTTAAATAAAGAGGTCAGACATATAGCAACAAAGTAAACACAAAAACAATAGAAAAAAAATTCTTTTTCCACCCATGGATAGAGATCAAGTGGGAGGAAAGCAATAATAAAGACAAATCAACAAAACTACAGAGTAGGAAAAAAACAGATGGTGAGTCTTTGAAAAGACTAAAAAATAGGTAAATGTTTGACAAGATTGAGCAAAAACAAGAAGTCACAAATAAACACTACTAGGCATGAAAGGAGGACAAAACTAAATATAGTAAAGATTTTCTTAAAGTAGAATTCTACTCTGTTTTAAATACAGGCAAAATGGAAAACTCTTAAAAGAATATATTACTAGAAAGGACATAACAAAGATAGAAAAAGGACGAATGTTCCTGAATGTATTATTAGGAGTTCAGACTAAACCCAGATTTTAGAATTAGAGTATGAAAAGACATAAAAGGGAAACTAATAGGTCCATTTCAGCTAAAAATTATCAATGCAAAAGTTCTAAATAAGTTATTTGTAAACATTCCAGCAGTGAGGGGTATGCATTAAAATAACACTCTTTAATAAATATTTGGTATATATGTACAATATACCATCTATATTTATCACATAATAAATATATGAAGGTAAAGTAATGACCCAATAGGGTTTCTTCTAGAAGTTAAAGAATATTTAACTTTAGAAAGCCTTCATGTGATTCACCACACTGACAGATTAAAAAGAAAAAAAAACATAATTACTTCAATTTACAGAAAAAGCATTTAATAAAAATCAACTGTGATTCACAACTTAAATGTACAGTAAAATGCCTAGCCAACTGGGAAAGAAGGATGGGAAAGAAGTAGTTTCTACTAAGAATCTACAATAAACTTTAGGAGCATTTCCTTTAAATTCAGGAACTGAACAAATATGGCTTTTCTTTCACCACTCCATTCATCATTGTGTGAGATATCTAGCTGATGCAACAGAACAAGAAAAAGGAGAAAAAAAATCAGGGTTAGAAATGAAGAGTGGAGGTGATATTATTTGCAGATGATAAAACTGTCTACATAAAAGAATTCATGAGAAACTAATCACAACAGAGTTTGGCAAGGATGCTGGAGACAAGATCAATATACAAACATCCATGGCATCCTAGCATATCAGTAGCCACCCATTCAAAAATGTAATTATTCAATTCAGTTAGCAATAGCAATAAACTATGAGGTGCATAGGAATAAATCTATAGAAAGAGGTACAAGACATATGAAAATAAATACACACACGCACCCAAACACACACACACACGAATAGCTTCATTGGAAGTCTTAGGACCCAAATAAATGGAGATTCAACAACATCAACATCAATTCCTCCAGGTTGATATTTATAAATTAATTTCAATTTATAATAAAATTCTTTTGAAGATCCCAGGTTTTTTAAATTGACTTGCCCCACCAGATATCAAAACATTTATATCTCTCTCTATATATATGCTACATAATTAAGATACTATTGGTGCAGATGTACATTACTAGACCAGTGCTATAGAGAAAACTCCAGGATATGTGTGAACTCAGTGTGTAGGGCAAGACTGAACTACGTAACAGTGGTTCTGGGGCTATTACTGTCCATATGGGAAAAGAATAGGTTTCTAATTCACAATATATTCAAAAATGAATTCCAACAGAATTAGAATGAACTTTACCACTCTTAGGAAAAAAATGTGTTAGACACTATTGTTATGATCACAGGTTGAGGAATGACACAAACATATAATCCTTAAAGCAAAAAGGAAAACCTGTGATATGTTTGATTTTAAATTATTTTCATGATGATGCCAAGAAAAAGCAATGTTTAAAGACAAAAAATAGCAGATTTTTAAAAAGTATCTATTGTTCACAAAGTATCTATCTTACAAATCTATAAGGAGAAAAAAAAACCACTATAAAAAAGTGAGCAAAGTCTACAAACAGGTAATACAAAGAGAAAAATAAATTCAAACAAAAAAAAGTTTAAAAAACAAACAAAAATAACCTAAAGGTTTATCACCAAGAGTAATTAGAAAAATATATATCAATACTACGATGAGATACCTTTAAATGCATCAGATGAGCAAAACTTAAAAAGCCTGGAGAAGATGCAGGAGAAGCAAACCCCTCTCATGTTGTTGCTGGAGTTAACTGAGAACAATTTGTAATATTCACCAAAGTTCACTCTAAGACCCAGAAATCCCACTTCCTTCTGTATCTTGAGAAGTTCAGTGAGTCCACATGGAAACACATCCAAAGAAGTTCACAAGAGTTCTGTTTATCAAGTAAAAAACTGGAAATACTCTAAACTTCCCCCATCAATTAGGGAGTGATGTATTATAATATATTCATAGAAAAGAACTGACATATGTCTTAGTTAGTTTGTACTGTGGTAACAAAAACACCATGGGCTGGGGAACTACAGCAACATTTATTCCTCAGTTCTGCAGGCTGGGAATCCAAGAGCAAGGCACTTGGGTTTAGTGGAGCCCTACTTCCTGGCTCATAGATGGCCTCTTTGACAAAAGGAGTAAAATGTGGGTCTCTGGGTCACTTTTCTAAAATCACTAATCCCATTAATGAAAGCTTCACTCACATGAAGCAATTATCGCCCAGAGTCCCTTCCAATAGCACCCATCACATTGAGAGTTAGGGTTTCAACATAGGAATTTTGGAGGTATGCAAACATTCAGTCCACACTAATATAGCAGTTAAAGGAGCCAGATCTACATAAATGAGTTAGGATAAATCTCAAAGACATCATTTCAAGGGATAAAGCAAGCAGAAGAAAGATTATTCAGAGATAACATTGCTATTAATGTTTTAAGCTTAGGATATAATGTTGGGTCTTGTTCATGACACATAACTACACAGCAAATGCAGCAACAGATACATCACCACACACCATGGGCAGGGCGGTTACTTCTGGGAGAACTGGGGTATGCGGCAACCAGAGTGGGGTACAAAAGAAGGTTTAACTAACATTTGCAGTTAAAAAAAAATTTTTTTTTTAAATGTGGAGATTGATTCCTACTTGCCACATGAGAACTTATTTCATTTACTTAAACCTCCTAAAGATGCACCATCCTGTCTCTACAATGGGAAGAGAGAGTATCTAGCTCAGAATTGTTATGAGAATAAAACAAAATAAATAAAGGAAAACTTTAAGCACACCACCATTAACAAAATGACAAAACCCAGAGAAGATATTTGTCAGGCATATGGCGGATGAGAGTTTGGTACCAAGCACACATTACACACTCCAATAAATCAAGAAGGAAACAGATGAGCCTAAAGAATAAAAGAGAGCATAGGCAGAAGGGATCCTGAGTGTTGAGTAATCAAATGGAAAGATGCTCCATCTTTGCAAAAGACGCTCAATCTTGCTACTTCCTGTAGTTAATATTGGTGAGAATACGCAGCAAGAGGAATTCTCAAACCTGCTAATGGGCAAGTGAATTGGTACTTTAACTCTGGAGAGCAATGTGGCATCATCCAGGGGACCTGAAGATGTGTGAGCTGTGTCACTCTGATACTAACCATGCACCAGAGAGAAGTGACCACGGTGTGCACAGAACAGGTGTGGTAGCATCCCACTGTTCTGATATCAAAAAGCCCCAAACAACTATAATGTCCTGCAAAAGGCACTTTACAGGTTAGAAACAACTTTAATGTCCTTCATGGAATAGACTATGACACAGAACAGAAAAGCAATACAGGACAGGAAGGTGCTTCACAAGGGACAAATCCTACAAACAGAACTTAGAACACTGACCCTGTTATGTCATTTAGATAAAGCTTCGAGATATTTTAAATATTTGTACTGTTTATGGATATACACATGTAGAAGAAAAAAATCATGCCTGATGATAATACGTATCCTGTTTTAAATCGATGCTCTGATGCTCCAGAAGGGGAGGAGGGAGTTACTTATCTCTCTCTTTTTTTCTTTTTAGCAAGCAAGGTTAAGTGGGAAGATCGGAAGCAAACATGGACAAGGACATGACAAAACATGGAGGGTGCACACATGTTCACGATGCTGTTCTAATTCCTGTTTGCTTGACATGTTTCATCGTGAAAAACACGGCTTTGTACATTTTCAAGGTGTCAGTCAATACACCACATGATGACATTCAGATCAACGCTGGACTACGTATATGCCAGTGGTCCCACAAGAGCACATGGCCTGGTGACGTCGGAGTTGTCTGAGTTTGTGTGAATCCCTCAACCATGTCGGTGCCATGATGAAGTCACCTCACAGGCACACCTCGCAGAGCGTACCCCCCTGTTGTATCATTGTTCTCCAGGAGCCCCAGAAACAGTCAGGACAAGTGTTTCATCAACCGACTGGCAGATGATGAAGCTGAAGGACTCAGAGCTGGCACAGGGGCCCCGGCTCAGGGTTCCAGGGCCTGAAGCCCCACTCTTCACAGCACGTTCACTCCACGGAGTCAGCAGCTCGTCTCACACGGGGAACTGGAACCTGACACAGTTTAGGGAGGGCAGACAGAGCAGAAGATGACTTCTTCCTTTCTGGAACAAACCGCAGCCTAAGGAAGGGCAATGACATAATTCAATAAAAAAAGGAAGACACCAGGCTGCTCGGGTCATCTGACGGTTTTTCAAGGAACCCGTCACTCACTCTTGGAGGAGCCGAGCGCTCACTGTGCAACTGCTGAGGAGGAGGAAGAGACTGGGGAAGTGAGAAAAGTGGCCGTGGTGCCAGCATCCTTCAGTTTCAGAGTTAAGGACGGGGTGCTGCGTTTGGGGACACTTGACCCAAGATCTCTTCTGGCACCTGTCCTTTACTCTCTCTGCCTTTTAGCTTTTATTTAAAACTAAGGAGGGAGATGTCCACCTCGAGACCACTGAAATTCTAGATTCTCCAGTTCTGTCTTTCAGGATTTCAGCAGCTTCCTCGTCGAATCTGTGTACGTGGTTTGAGGCTCACTCCTGGACCCGTCCCAGCTATGTGCTTTGGTCCTGAAATACGTAAGATGCCCAGCCGGAGTGCCCGATACCTGTTTAATCTCCATCAATGCTATTCCTCAGGTCCCCTGGCCTGTCCCTGCTCACCCAGCCAACAGACTCTTCTGGAAGGAGGCTGCAGCGACTGCCCACGGAGAAGCAAGTAATACGCTCCATCCCGAGCAGGAGTAAACACGCTGTGGGAGGTGGGAGTGTCTCCACCAGCCACTGTCCCCTGAAGCCCACCACATGCACATTTCAGGCTGGAAAAAGAATTTCCTGGCTGGAGGAACTGCTAAATAGCAGGGTGGGTAACAGAGGGAGGTTCCGGAATCTCCTCTAGAGATCTTTAAAACTGCGATACCGTCTCCTGTGTCTGAGCTGGTTTTCTGCAGCCCAGACTGGAGACAGATGGACGGGTGGCCTGCGCCACTCTCCCAAGGCCCGTGATCCTGCCTCTTGTTTTCTCTTCCTCCCACCCGCTTCCTTACGGCAGGCAGTCCAGGCGTGCTTTCACTCTGTCCCTCTCCTCACACCTCGCCTTGCTCTTTTATGGAAAGCTGGGCAAAGGTCAGGGTTGCCCAATTGCCCACACATAGTTTGCTGGTAGCATCAGACACTCAGGCAAAACAGAGGGAAGATTCCAGTGCTGGCATATCCATCCTAAACTCCAAATCTGGGTGAAAACAGAGAAAATTAGCTGTTGCTAACAATCCATCGTAAATGAAAATATGATCCCAGTAATTGATTTTAAATAGATTTTTAAAAGAATCCTTGGCCGCGTTTCACGAGAATACAGAGTTTCCAAAGCGTTCATTCCAGGGTTGGTTTTTTCCCCCCTTTCTTCTGGCTTAAACCCCAAATGGCCAAGATCCCAGTCTGAATAAACAGTGTGGGTGGTGACTGTTCTGTGGGGCCCAGCAGAGGATGCAATCACTTTCAGACTCGGTTCAGCATTAAATCATGTGAAACTAGCCCGATGACTCCACATAACTTTTACCCAGGCATGGAGGGCAGTTTAACATGTATTCTTCCCCCACTTCTCAGGGAGGAAGAAAAAAAAAATGAATTCTCCTAACTGTGAGCGTTTAATTATGTATGAAGTTCGTTGACCTCACAGGCGGCTGTCAGATGATCCTGCTAAGGCCTGTGAACGGCATCCCAGGAATGCAGTGATGTGGGCAGAACCCGAGTGAGTTCATGCCACCGAGAGCTTGAAACGGGGCGGAATCGGCGGCCCTCCAGAAAGACTCCAGTGGAAACACAACAGGAGACACTCGGTAATTCAATCACACCTAAGCGTTGCTAGGTCTTCAAAAGTGATCTTTATAAATCAGAAACTCAGGAAAGAGCCCATAGCGATGGGGCCTGGGAGGATAGGGAGTCAGTTTGCTGGTTACTGCTGCAGCTGGCTGGAAACGTATGTATCTGCAGTGCTCCTTCCCCATTTTAGAGGTAATGCCTTCTGGCTTCCCTGCTACTGACATGAAAGGAAAACGATGAAGCGATTCCATTCATAAATACACAGCCCGGCAGGAGGAGACGGCAGAGTCGGTGTTTATTTAGACAGTGTTGATACAATACAGCTCTCCCATGGGTACTCAGTAACTCTACCTGCTTGTCAGTGGGTGCCCTGAAGTGTGTTCTGCACACACAGAGGGCTGGATCCCCCTCTTCTGGCTCAGGGAGGAAGAGGGGACCACAAGATGAACTTCTGGACCGTTTCCCTCTCAGGCTCTATCGGGGCAACCTCTGGTCTACTAAGTGCCAAAGAGCACTGGAGCCAAGCTGGTATGTTCTTCTTGGTAAGGGGAGACCGGGGCCCCTGTGGACATGGCCAGATGGCTCACTCTAGGGGCTCTTCGAGTCAGAGGGAGGAAACGTGAAATATTTGGGCTCGGCGCTTTCTAAAATATTTAAATTACCCAAGTGAAGTCCTGATATTTTCTTTCAGTAGTTTTTTCACCAAACAGGCTCACTTTATCAGTCAAAATATTATGCTTCTGTGGGCAAAACCTCATAGGGTCACACTCTAAGACCCAACTATACTTTTGTACTTTTATTGTAATAAATGTAAAAGAGTAAGTGGTTGACATTTGGCCAACAATTTTGATACCCTGCTGGAAGCAGAATGCAATGAATCTCACTCGTCTCACTCTTAAATTAACCTGAAATTCTAGAATCCTTGACCACATCAGCCACCTAGGTTTTTGAAGGCATGGCATCTCTGTATCCAATTCAAGGTAATTCGATAGATACTTGAAAAACACAAAATGCATCACTACTGGTGATACAAAAATCAAAAAGTCAAGAACCCTGAGGCAGGTCACAAATGAAGAGGCAGCCATTCATTCCAACAGGAAGCACTGAGCAGGCTTCCTGCATGGAATCTCCCCAGGGTAAGGACTGCACTCTTCAAGGGTTTCAATAGGCCAATGGAATTTGCCAAAAGCTCAGGTCACACTTAGACACATGGCATTCTGGAGAAGAAGGAGACATAACTGTCACTGAGTCATGCTGTTTCACAGTGGGGGTTCTATAATTTTATCTTGTTTTTTAACCCCTTTGATATTTGAGGACTTATCCCTCAAGATCCTCCTTTTGGGGGCCATAGCATTTATTATTTGTTGTATGAACAGTCAGTAAAAAAGAAAAGGAATTCCCTCTATTTTCCCACCCTGAAGAAGGAAGCTTCCTTCAACTCTTCGAACATTTTCTATAAATATGATTATCCCCATAGTTACAGAGGAAACACCCATCCAGATAAAGACATTAGGACACACAGTAATATCCTAAATCATTTCCACCCTTTGGGTCCTACAATTTATAAAATTCCATGGAGGAAGTGACTCTTATTCCTCATGAAGTTCCTGTGAGCTGCAGTTATAGAAACAGCATCCTTGGGCATACTCTAATTCCTTCCCTTGCCAGGGGCCCTCGCAGCCTTTCCGTTATTTCCTGTTGGTCGTGTGTGCTGCACTCTGCTGGACACAGGACTGCTGACCTGGGTTTGCTGGGTCGTACACCCATGTGCATGAGAGACTGCCTGATTCGTCTTCATGTTCTCCAGCGTCATTAACAGAGCTGGTGCTACTAAAGTAATGAACAGATGAATGAAGGATTATCATGAAACTATCTACATCAGGGGTTGGAGGTTTTTTTCCCAGTAAAGGACCAGACAGGAAATGTTTTAAGCAACATCATCTCTATCATAATTACTCAAATCTGCTTTGTAGTGAGAAAGCAGACATAAATAGTACATAAACAAATGAGCATGGCTATGTTCCAATAAAACTTTATTTACAAAAACAAGGGGTGAGCAAGACTAGATCTATGGACCATTGTTTTCTTTTTAAATTAAATCAAATTGATTAATTAATTTCTGCGGTATTAGGGAATGAACCCAGGGACACTCTACCACAGAGCTACATCCCCAAGTCCTTAAAATGTTTTGTTTTGAGAAAGGATCTCACTAAGTTGCTGAGGCTGGCCTCAAACTTCCAATCTTCCTTCCACCATCGTTTTCTGATCCCCTGGTCCATAATGTTTATCTTGCTATAATCTCAGCATATTAATTTTCACATGGCATCTATGTTTTTCAATAATTCGGTAAAGTGCAAAAACTACATATTGTAAAGTGTTATCTTGAAACTCTGTAGTAATGAGGCTACTAAAAATCAAAGAACATGAAAAATAGGAAAATAGCTGTTATACTAAGGATATTTCATGGCCCCTTAATTTGTATATTGTATGCCAAAGGAACAATCCTTACCCCAAGAAATAAGGATGGTAGTTTTACCATTTGCATCATCACCACCATAGAGATAATCAAGTCTGATGAGACCTCAATGTGACCACATCTGTGGCAGCGTCACCCTGAATTTGACACTCCCTTGGAAAGAAGGAAGGAAAGGTCCCACTCTCTACCAGACCATCTGCTCTCATTTTCCTGTGAAAATCCTCCCCAAGGTTACTAATGCAGAAGATGCTCCTTTGCTGGATAATTTCTGGAAAACACCAGCCACAAAGCACACAACAGGATCTCAACAGCTGGGCAAACAGAGCAGTAAAGAGCAGCAACTGGAATCTGACGAAACCGGACATCACCGCCGGCCACCCTGGCCCGACTAGACAGCACCCGCCCTCCTTCCTTTGCCCCAGCACTGCAGCCCCAGGGGGTCTTTGCTGCCTCTCTGCTGGTCATTGCACTTCCTATCCCCTGGCCTTGCCACAATTCCTATGACCAGTGAGCCCTCATTAGGGCATCTACCCAGCTCGCTCAAAACCAACCACTCTGCCCCCGAGTCAGCCACAGCATCGGGGACCTTGGTGCCATCATTTATACAATATCAGGTAGATTTCAAATGGCCTCAAACATATATGACAATGGCACATGGGAATCTTTTGTTTGGCATAAGATTCTATATAAAAGATTTAAAAGAGGACCCTATGGAGAGAAGACAGTGAAGGGAGCTATAGGAATACGGAATATTGTGAAATTCCCCAAAAGGTTGCTTACGGTGATCTAGGACAAGCCCGCACATTTCAGTTACGGTAATCCTCAGGTAACATGGGTTGGGTCACTTAAGTTCTTCAAGGGAAAAGTCCCCAAGAATGAATTATAAATTTATTGTCATCCTGGAGGAGGTCGGAAGGTATCCCAGGGGAGGGGAGACCATCCATCACCCTCTTTTTGCTTCCCTCAGAGAAACTCAGGACCGACATGGCCATGCAGAACAATTGATCTCTATTTCCTTTAAATTTAGCCTCGTAGGCTGTGTCTACAGGATACAGGCAAATGGTACAAAGAGAAAAGATAATGAGTAAGTCTAGGGATAACTGTGACGAACTCATCCAGCGCTGAGAGGTGCACTTCATCTTGTCTGAGCCTTCAGGAGAACATCAGAGACTCCTTTTTTCTTTCTTCCAACTTCATTACTACTGAAAACTTCTATTTGAAATGCAAAATATTTAAAGAGTCTAACTCAAGATTTCCAGTGCTTTCATTTGGCAAAATAAATGGGCCCTTCAGATGGGTGTGCTTAGGACAAGGACGGGTAAAATGTCTTTTCGATCCATCATTCTAAAGGTAAGGTCTAAGGATGCTGCTCCAGCATTGAGGAAGGGGACCATATACCTTCATTTCATCAGTCCCTGGCAGCATTCTGGGCAGAGCAAACAGAAAAATCTCGAGGAAAGAAAGAACTTCCAGAGCCTGCTTTGGGCCCCTTTGCATTCCTTTTTTAAGCATTACAAGATTGATCCTAGGCCACAGATGCAACTTTTGGATGTCAGATCCAGCAGACAGATGTTTTCCCTTAAATCTGTTGTCTCTCCCTCCATCTGTTTATAGCGTGTTTCCATTTCAGCCTGCACCTAAAGTTCTCGCAGCAAACTGCACGTGCAAAAGTTCTCTTGCCTCCACACACAAAGGAGTATTTTTCTACCATTTGTTGTTTTCTACAAGGAATGTACCCACTCTTCAGGTGACCTCTTAAACCCTTACTCAGCCATCTTCTAGAAACGCCATAGAAAATGCCCTCAAGTTCTGTGGCACCAGAAAGGACTCTGTTCTTAGAGGTAGACTGCTGAGGCTACATGGCTGGTATCAACGGGTAGGGGCTCCCAGGATGGGGTCAGGGTCACTAATTTGATCCTTTGTTCTTTTCTTTCTGGGTTGGCATAAGGTCTTCTTGTAAGTCAGACCAAGGAATTCCTTTTGCATGTCAGTTGAGTGAATTCTATGGCAGTCAAACCAAGCAGCAGAATGCAGAGACTTGTCCAGCCTCTCTCACTACAGATCCATCCAGAATATGATCCAGATTAAAAGCTGGATAGCATCTGCTGCTGTCTATCAGGCACAAAAGTTCCATGAGACAAGAGGGTTTCTTGGTAGTGATAGATACTCCACTCAATGGCAGAGGAACCACAGGAACCTAGATGGGGAGGGAAGCAACACACACACACACACACACACACACACACACACACACACACACAATCGAGTACAGTGTCAAAACCGGTGAAGTGTGAATTAGGTCTGGAGATGATACTAAGGTCAGTTTCCTGGTGCGGGTGATGCATGCATTACGTCCATGACCCTGTGCACTCGAGTTACGCAAGGTGTGACAACTGGGGGAACCCGGGGAAGATCACTGTGGGGCCTCCCTGAACTCTTTTTGCAGCTTCCCATGAGTCCATAATTATTTTAAAATAAAAGTTTAGAAAGTCGTTTGAAAAGCTCCATGAGAATGTGACCATCTGATGCAGCTTGTCATCAGACAGTCTGATAGTTTCTGAAGTCCGTGGGGCCTCTCTTCTCTAGCCATGGCATTTTTAAGTGTTTCCTTTTGCCTTTCTCTAAGAAATGAAGTCAGCGTACCTTCTGATCTATAAAATGTAGGCCTCTGAACAGGACAGCCTGGAGCTGGGATGGGGAGGGATAACCAGGTTTCTGAAAGGTTCATCCTGGGCTCACCAGGCCTGCCTTCCAATCAGCATTCCAACAAGATGGTACCTTTCTGCTGCCTCATGGGCGTTGACAATGACCTCAAGGTTCGAGGAGTGATCCTTAAGTGGCAAACATACATGAGGTCATTTGATAAGAAAGAGGGAGGAAAGAGGAATCCAACTTCGTCCAGGACTTTGCTCTTCCTTCTATCTCCAGAAATTTTCCACCAGGATCTCTCATGGCCAAAGGAACTCCTCAGTTTAGACTCTAATCTAAACGAGTCTTTGCCCTCCCCCATCAGTCTCCACGCCGTCCTTTCTGGCATCTACCACGACCTTATTTTGGGGTTTACTACTTATTGTTTGCATCTCTGCATTCCCATATGAACACCATGAGAAGTTCATCTTTTGGCTCATGACTGTGTTCCCAGAGCTGAGGACAGTTAAGTGTTTGTTGACTGATTGAAGAGATGAATGAAACATCTCCAAAGTCATGGCCCATTATGAGAATATGGTAATTCTTAAACACAGAGCTCTTTATTAAACCACACAAAGCCTTGATTAATCATCATCCACACTAGTGTGTATATGTGATGACCATTTTATGTCTAACTAAGAGCATGAACATGACCACTTCAAGTAGTATCTTCAACACAATCCACTGAGTTCAAGTCCTATATGATCTCAACAAAAAGATCTGATTCCTGATGAAAGTTTCTGTCCAAGATAGAAAGATATATGTAGGTAAGGAGATCAATGGGGAGAGAGGAACATACTAAACACATAAATAGGCATGTTTCCTCATCTTTAAGATCTAATCCTGATGCTTCTTTTGCTCTTCTAAGCCTGTACTGAGGGAAATCCTCGAGCAAGAAAAGCATTGGGGAAATGGGTTCTCTGAACACAGGAAGGCAGAGAACAAGGGAGAAGGAGCCTCCCAAGATGCTGCATGGCCTCAGGAGGCCATCTTGGATGGTGTCCCCGTCTCCGTTGTCTGGGCTCACAGGGTTTTAAAGAGGTCAGGTGTGAGGACTGCCCTGTCACCTTGTCTAGTGTTGAGCTGTCTAGTGTCAAGCTGTCCTCCTCTGGAACATGTCACGTCACTGCTCAAAAAGGAGAGACTTGGGAGAACCCAGGACATCAAGAAACAACTCATAGTGGGTTGTGTTTTCAGATGTGGTAAAGTACTTTAAACAAATCACTAACCTTACATGCATCAGCTTTAGCAAGGAAAGAAAAAAATCCCCCAAAGACTCCTTTAAAAGTCACAAGAATAAGAAACAAGGAGGCCAATGACCCCTCAGCTTTAAAAGAATACATGGAGCCAAACCGCCCAAAAGTTAGTCTTCTGATACCAAAGTCAGCATGTGCTGAGTGACCCCCCTTCATTTCACGCTTCTCTTAAAAGAAAACAGGCTGGACTGTTTCAGTAAATAACAAAAGGTCAGAGAAATGCTACTCACAACATGAGCAAAATAACTGCTCAACCTGCCAAAACGTTTCCAAAGGCCCCACAGGCAGAAAAATCCAGTGGTGAAATAGTCCACAGAGCAAAGTAGCAAGAGAAAGGACATCAGGCCTCCTGCTTGTATTTCATCAATAAGAAATAAAAATACAAATTATGCCATCAGTTTCAGTTTCAACCAACACTGAGATACCCCTTCCCTCATAAAAAAGGAGGTTGCCTGTGTGCATTGTTCAGTTTTTTAGACTTCTCTCCTCAGGCTCTATTCTGATTTTAAATCTGAGTATAAATGTGGAGGTCAGAAGGCTACGTACTCCAGAGAAACTTCCAACTAGTTTAACTCCAGCCACCTGAGGTCGGGCACTGCACATTTGTTTTATCTACAGAAGTTCTCTGAGGTGAACGGGATGCTAATTGTAGGAGCTTTATAGAGAGACAGAAAATAAACACATCCAAGGTAGACAATATCCCTTGCAGGATATTGTCTCATCTGATTCTGAATCAACGATATGGTAGGCTACTGTTGCCCCCAAAGCATGCTAGCTCTTAGCCATAAGACAATGCCACACGGGGGTCTGTTGCAAGACTCGCTGCGAAGGTGAGATCTTATCCACCTCTGGCCTCCCTGGGACACTGCCCATGGCTGAGGCTCAGCATATTCAGTAGTGGACTCAATGACACCCTGTGACTCAATGACACCCTAACATACTGTGCCACACTCCTGGCTTAAAACAGCAGGGCAGCAATTTTACAAAATCTTCCCTGTGAAACACTGGACCTGCGAGATGCTGCCTGGGTGCCAAATAACTCTGATTCCAAGATGGAATTGATTTTGGAAATACTTCATACAGTACAACATCCCTCCGTTTGGGAATCACGATGCACAGGGGCATAGTAAAGATTCTGCCACGTCCTGCAAGAAAGAAGCCACTTCCCAAGTGGTCTTCAGAGATGTCTGTCAACGAACACATACTACCATTCCCAGAAACTAGTGCTTTATAGAGGGCATCCTGGGGAATGCTGCCTTAGAATTGTTTCTGATTTGTGTCTAATCACATCTAACCTTATCCAATGTGTCACTAAGTCCAGCAGATTCTTCCTTCATGAAGAATATATATGTCTACATATATGTATATATGCTGTGAATATATATAAGACTATATATGTAAGAATATTATTATGTATATTATGTTAGATTATATTACATACATGTACACACACACTGTGGTCAGTACTACCCACCTAACACTATTGTTCATCTCCTGTTCTTCAACACTTGGCTACACAGTATCATAGATTCACAGAAGGTCAGGGCTCAAGTGATCTTTTGTGACTGTTTAGTCATATACTAAAGGTCAACCCCAAATTTAACACAGGAGTTCACAGAGGCCCCCATGGTGAAGGGACTGGCCTATGATATCACAATGGGATGTGTCTGACTCATTAAGGATGAGAGTGGTTTTGAGTGACCCCTCCCTGCCTCCTGTCCACTCTGCAGACAGGGGTTACAGCAGTGGCCCCCAGAGGAGAAGGAAGGGAAGCCGATGCTAACGAAGCACCGACCAAACACCCAACATAGTGTGTACACATCTCCCACTCAGTTCTTCAACAACCCTGCAAGGGAGGTATTTTACAGACCAGTAAATTCAAAACCACCCAGTAAACAAGTAGACTCACCAGGATTTGAACCAAGAGCAGCTTGACTCCAAAACTGATACTCCTGCTAGCCTATCATACTCCTGTTCAACAAAGACACTGTCAATCAAATCATGCCGAACTAAATATTAAATCAGAAATTTTGCAAACCTGAACTTGGTGGCACTTTGCTATCACTACCACAAGGAAGATCAAAATACTCTCTCATCTGAGAATGTGGGGAGATAATAAGTTTTCACTAGTAATGAAAAAGGTATCATGTTAACAAAGCAATAAGAACTAAATTACGGTATGGCTGAACATCATGAATCATATATATGGAAAGTTTTGCATGACAAGTTAACAACTGGGCAAATGTTCACTTTGGCTGTTTTTCATAAAATCATGATGGGCATTACCCAGTGAACAGGGTGCTCTTGGTAGAAGTGGTTGTGGCGACAGGACATTTACATTTCATCCACAAAAAATACTATTCCAAAGGGCTATGGTCCTAATGGGGAATAGGAACTTTCTGCAGGGATAATTGGTAAACTCTATGGTTACTCATTTTCTTCTCCATCCTTCCATAATCCAAACTCAAAAAACCAAACCTCTTTACTTTTTAGGTACTTTGAACACTTATTTATGAAATTATAGTCTTTTGGAGAATTTCTAAAGCAAACATGTGGTCCATAAGTCCAAGCAAAGTATTTAAAACAACAACAACAAAAATGAACAAATAATAATAGTAACAAAAAAAATCTACAAATAATCAAATTAAGTAGAATACTGGCAAGGAAGGATTCATGTTTCTCATAGCAGTAATTAACATGGAACCAGGCTTATGGATATACCATGAAGTTTCAATATTAGTGGAGAGGAAAATTTTTAACTTTAATATTTAAAAGACAACTATAACTGTATAAGCTTATGGGAGGAAAAAGTGGCTCATACTAGAAAAGATATTTTATATTTGATTGTCAAGGCACAATTTTCAGTCAGTCCTAAGTAGTGAACTTTAGCATTAGACTAGAAAATAAAACCAAATAAAACCAAAGCAAGTTATAAGACTTCGTGTCTCTACTGATCCTCAAATATAAAATGCTAATCTTCTTGGTATCTTTTAAAAAAAGACATCAACGAGATTTTTACTCATTAAGAGTATTAGAAACGATGCAGGAGTGAATATTTACAAAGAAACAGAACTTGTTGAATCTTGCATATTTATGTCATGGCTTATCAGGAAAAAGATTTGCTTTAAGTTAATTGAAAGCAAATTGAAAGTCAGCACTTTCACTTGTCACTTTCTTATTAACATTCCAGACTCCATTTACTCACTTTCTGCACATGCCCTCATGTCTTAGGGCCCTCTTATTAAAAAATAGCATTTTACTTGTGTTCAAGCCAGTGTGTTAGGGTCTGTCCAGCACCGGTTCTGCCCAGGAGAAATGGTGCACAAATTAACGCATCAGATCTGGATCAGGGATACCAGGGGCATCAGGCAGGAAGGCAGGTGGAAGAACAGGCAAAATGAATAGCTGCCGAGCATCTGCTGTTTCAGACCTGATTTAAGTGAACACACAGACAACAGACACCAGCTCTAGAAACAAAAACATATTTTAATGGTAACTAAAATTATCCCGAGGATGCACACAGTGTGGGTTTATTTCCTCATTATGCAGCTCCCACGTATACAGCATTGATTATGCACCAGGCGCCGTTCTAAGCATTTGGCTCACATTAATTCCCTCAAAACTCACAAGGACCCTAAGAGGAAGATGCTATTTACTTGACACTTTGCAAATGAGGAAAAGGAGCCTCGAAGAAGACCTCGGGTAGGAAAAGGCAGAGCAGGGGTTTTGAATCCAGGAAGGTGGCTCAAGTTCATACAGACAGCCGACACGTCCCTGACCAACTGTGAAGCCGGCTGATAAGAAACACATTCATTCAGAGCAATCAGAAGTCATTTCTGATATAAGACTATAGTGCAACATTCAGAGAAGGGTTAAAATATTCTGTGATCCCACCACTGCCTACATGGCACAACCCAATGACTGAAGAGACCTCAGAAGTTTCTGAATCCTATTTCCAAACACCAGTGATCAGTGCAAAGCTCCCGCCCTAACACCCTAAGCCATTTATAGTACACACGGGGCGGGGGGAGGGCTGCTCCTTAAGATGGACATGAGAGACTGTTATTCCAGGAATTTGCTTATTTCTGTTACGATCTAGATATGAATAATTTAATTGCTACAGTTAAAAGACTTGTCTGTTTTTAGAAAAACGAGATTTTTATTTGGGATTCCCCAGTATATTAGAAAGACAATTCTCAGTAAATTGTGGGCAAGAAGGAAATAATATACATACTTGTGGCTATGAGCAGCTAACCAGAAAAAAAAAAAAAAGGAAAGAAATTCTGGACTTGCACAGTTCCAATTCCAAAAAACTGCTCTGTGTTTTCTCTCTTTCTGTCTACTAAGCAGTCCTCTCTTATCGAGGAGGATCACTTCCCACCTGTGTCTTTTACGTTCTTGACATGCACATAAAGTTAGTGTTTATTTTCCACCCACTGAAAGCTTGCTCGAATTATTCTTCGGTCTTGACTTTCAGGAGTCGCAATTTGTTTGGAAAGCTTCTGCGCCAGAGAAAGCTTCCTTTTATGTACAACAAATTCCCCACTATGGAGAATGTTTGCTTGGGAGATAAAGGGATGTCTGTCTGGTGGCTTTTCTGCTTTGTAACAATGGCCATGCGTAACGTGACTGAACCAAAGCGAGAGCGTGCTTAGAGGGCACCCATATTCCTTTGAAGAGTGCGCCTCTTAATTGGGGTCATGATTATCAAGGCCAGTTTTTAATAGTCCAGTGTTATTTGAAACTACCACATGTTTGTATTATAAATTAATACATGTATTCAAAATATGGGTTATGAAAAAGACACCAGATGTAGCAGCCCGGCCCTCGCCCTTCACTCTGAGGATTAGATTTCAACTGAAATGAGGATCAGATCTTCAAGTGGGTGGTCAAAGGCACCCTCCTGCCTGCACGCGGGGAGTGCGCTCGCTGGATCTTCACAAAACCATCTGAGGAGAACATAAAGCCAGAGCCATGAGGTCTTCTAAAGGTCACATGGACTGTGGGCACAGATGAAACAGAAAAGCATGAATGCAAAGCTGCAAAGCATGGGCCTGTACCTGGATCCGGCCCGTGGATTGTACAGCCCCGCCTCTGTACCTAACAAAGAGCACCTGATTGCAAGCTCAGTTCCTATTAAGGGCATTTGGAAGACAAAGCACACGCAAAGGGAAGGGCCTGGCAGTTAGCATCATTATCTTCCTTTACTGAAGGCACAGCTGAAGCCCAAGAAAGTTAAGTGAGCCACAGCTGGACGGGTCTAGGGAGGGACTTGCTACCCCCTCTAGTTCCATGAATTCTTAACCAGATGTTCTCGGGAGCCTGAGTTACTGGTCACCAATAAAATAGGGTGACAGTGTGGACAGTTCAATACAAGCATTACCTGATAAAAAGACCAGCCTGGTGATACTTCAAAGTCCTCTCTCTCCCCTAGGGGCTCAGCCTGTGTCCCAGGGTTTAACCGTTATCTTGATTCACTTCTCTTGCAGGACACACTGTCCATACTTCTGAGTGAAAAACCACATCTGATTTATTTGAACATTCAGGTCTTCAAATACCAAAATGGCCTAGTGTGAAATCCTAAAGTTGAGAATTTGGCTTGGAGAGATGCCATTTACCAGCCAGGATAGGTGATGTGGTTTAAAGGGTCCAAACTTGTTTTCTTTCTTTGCAACTGAGTTAGTTGCTTGGTGTACTTGGGCTACTTACTTCTTAACTCTCACTAGGCAAAAACTTTTTACCTGGGTTTCCCCTGTGCAAAAACCATGGGAAGACAACATCTACCCATCTCTCAGAGGTGTTGTGACAATCACCTAATGAATGTTTCACAGCACACTAGGAAAGCGCAGGGCTATATACTGCCACCACGATGTCATCTGTGGTTGGCTACTCACACACACTCCAACATTTTGACACCACCCCAAAAAAGTAAGAAGTTAGTTTTGATCTTATTTGGGGGTTTTCACAAAATGTCAATTAAAAACATTAACGTTCTAAAAACTAAATTAACTGAATGTGGCAAAGGAACATACTAACACTTACTAATGGTGCTATTTCAATCTATGAGTTCTTTAAGGAGAGAAAGAACTTGACAGGATGGTTCATTAATCAAATATATTTGATGGGACAAATACAGTCAGTAGTCTAATTCTGTTTCAGTTTAGGGAAGACTAAACACGTAGTCATCATGCATTCATCGAATGCTTGCTTTTTACCAATTATATTAACTCAAACTACAAAATGACTTCGGTAAAATATGCAGACAGGTGATCACTTTATGGAAAAAAGAAATTAACAGAGTTAACATATGACTCACTGAAGGGTTCTGCTATAAAGGTGACAGATCATGTCCAACACCACACATTTATGAGATGGCTCAGCTGGCCAGCACTAGGGGTGTATAGTTAAGGCTATACAGGTCTACTTAAGAGTTTGGGGCCCCAAAATAGGGTGAATCAACCCATACAAGCCTACCCTTGTCCCCATCTTCCAAACTAGATCCTAAGGAATCAACTTAACTGTGCACAGAATAGGTGAGGTAATTAACAGTCATGTTCTCCGCCTATTAAAACCAAATACATATCCACTAACTGAGGTTGACCCAGGACAACCTCTTTCTTGACTGTTTTCCATCAGTTTACACCAAATTGGAAAAAATAAGGAAGGCAGTGTTTTCAAAGTTTAATTCATCCTATTTTACAATCGTATAGTTTATTCCAATATTTTGTCATTACCATTATTTTGTGTTAAATAATATTTTACCAGTAAGAGTAAAAAGTAGCTGATTTATTAACACCCCAATTTGCCAAAATAAGAAGTTAGCCTGTCTGTTTTGGTCTTTAAAGTGGGAAAATGGAGGGGGGAAGAAGCATAATTTGGTCAGTTTTATTCTCCAGTATTTCCCCATGCCCTTCCTTTCCCTCCCCTCTCCCTCAAGATCCCCTTTCTCTGCTTTATCCATCTCCTTTCTAGTTTCTTAAGATTCCTTTTTTATATCTCTGGCTTCTATATATGAATCCTACTTTTTTTTATTGTTGTTCTACTTTTTTTGTTGTTGTTCTAATACATGATAGTAGAATGCATTTTGATACATCATACATAAATGGAGTATAACTTCTCATTGTTCTGGTTGTCCATGATATAGAGTTACACCGGCCATGTAATCAAATATGCACATGGGGTAATAATGTCCTATTCAGTCCACTATCTTTCCTACCCCCAAAGCCCCTCCCCTCCATTCACTCCCTTATGTTTAATCCAAAGTAACCGCTTTTCTTCCCACCATCTCCCCTTAGCATTCACATATCAGAGAAAACATTTGGCCTTTCGTTCTTTGGGATTGACTTATTTCGCTTAATGTAATATTCTCTAGCTCCATCCATTTACCTGCAAATACCATAATTTCATTCTTCTTTGTGTATATATACTACAGTTTCTTGGTATATATCTGTTGAAATGCACCTAGGTTGGTTCCATAATTTAGCTATTGTGAATTGGGCTGCTATAAATATTGATATAGCTGCATCACTATAGTATGCTAATTTTAAGTCCTTTGAGTATAAACCAAGGAGTGGGATAATTGGGTCAAATTGTTCCATTACAAGTTTTCTGAGGAATCTCCATACTGCTTTCCAGAGTGGTTGCACCAATCTGACAGCCCCACCAACAATGTATGAGTGAACCTTTTTCCCCATATCCTTGCCAACATTTATTGTTCCTTATATTCTTGATAATTGCCATTCTACCTGGAGTGAGATAAAATCTTAGAGTAGTTTTGATTTGCATTTCTCTAATTGATAGAGATGTTGAACATTTTTTCATATATTTGTTGATCAATTGTTATCTCTTCTGTGAAGTGTCTGTTCAGTTCCTTAGCCCACTTATTGATTGGGTTATTTGGTTTTTTAGTGTTAAGTTTTTTAAGTTCTTTATATATTCTGGAGATTAATGCTGTCTCTGAGGTGCATGTGGTAAAGATTTTCTCCCATTCTGTAGGCTCTCTCTTCACATTATTGTTAGTTTCCTTTGCTATAAAGAAGCTTTTTAGTTTGGTTCCATCCCATTTATTGTGAATTCCACTTTTATATATAATTATAACACTAAAAAAAAATAGAAAGGAGACTAGTAAAGTAAATAGATCAGGGGAAGGAGGAGGCAAGGGAAAGGGGAGGTACTAAGGAATTATACTGATCAAATTACACTATATGCATGCGTGAATATTTCACAAAGAAATATGAATATGTATAATCATAATGCACCAATAAAAACCATAAAAAATGAAGTATTTCTATATAGAAAAAGGAAATAAAATGTTTTAAAACCCAAAAGTTTGGTCCGCACGACCTCAGTTACCTTATGCTAAAAACTCATAAAGATCAGAGATTCATATGATCAAATGTTTCCAAGGACACAATGCATCATTCCAATATGTAATGCAAGAGGATTTTGAGATGTACTAATAAATGGAATTGCTAGAAAAGTAGGCTTCCATCTAAAATCAAAGGAAATGGAGATTCTATGGTACTATACAAATGGAAATTGTATTGTCGTTCTGCAAGCAGAATTAATAATTTTAATTAAAACTCAAAGAGCATGCAAAGGCAAGATAATCCAATACATTTGAATCATAATTATAAGGAATGAAAATACTATTGGTTTTTCCACTTTTAGAGCCTTTCTGTGGAAACTATAGTCAAGTATTGACTGTGTCTGAGGTTAAAGAACAGAGGATTAACCATTCAGGTAAGAAAAAAAAGAACGCCCGTGTTACCCACCTTGGCACTGTGACAGAGGCTGGGAGCAGACAGGCAGGAAGGGTGGAAGAGCTAATGTTCTCATGTTTTTAACGGGTCATTCAGTGATGATCTCTATGGTCAGTAGAATATGAAATGAGGGTTCGAGGATTTTGTATGAGTGTAAGCAATGTCCTTGAGTGTAGGGACACACTATGGAGGGAAGAGTCTTAGGGAAGAGGTGGCCGAATAGGGAAGAGAACCCTCATTACCTTAAAAGGAAGACAACAGAGTCACATGTTTATAAACTGAGAAATGCTGATGCTATGGGTTTATTGTGTCCCCTCAAAAGATATGATCCAGTCCCTGGTACCTGGGAACGTGACTTTATTTGGAAATGGGGTCTTTGCTGATGAAATTACAATGAGGTCACAGGTGGGCTCTAGGCCAGTATGACTACGTCCTCCTAAGAAGTAGGAAACAACTTGTGAAGACAGAGACACACGGCGAGCCAAGGAAAACCAAGGATTGATGGCCACCCCCAGAAACTGGAGAGGCAAGGGAGGACTCTTCCTGGGGCCTTCTGAGGGAGCCTGACCCTGCTGACACCCGATCCTGGACTCCCAGCCTCCAGAAGGGCAGACAGAACATTCCTGCTGTTTTATGCCACCCCGTTTACTGTACTTAGTTACAGCAGTCCTGGACTGGCACCAATGGTATACACATATTATTTAGAGATGCGAAGGTAATCACCCAAAGGACTGTCCACAAGCCAGGCGGGGTCAAAGGTGCTGTCTCAGGGAAGTGGGCCTAAGTGAGGAGCTGAGCAAAGCAGGTACAGAATCGTTCATTATCAGCCTTCCTTGCTCTTTGGTTTTTTAACCACTTGTATGTTGTTTTTTCTTTAAAAGAGTGTAAATAAAATACCCGTGTGATATTATCAAAACACAGCTCTCTCCATGACTGTCAACATACTCCAATGACAGACAGCCGTCTCCTCCACTTCTCCCCCGCCTCCTAGTTCCCCAGACACTGTCCCAGCCTTCAGGGAGAGCAGAGCTGGGCTGGGGGGCGGCCATCGGCCTGAACTTTGAAGGAGGCTGACGTCTGATCAGATGTGTGCTCACACTCTGGTCTCCACCTCAACCCCAAACACAAATTATTTCTGGACTTTTTGTGGGTTTGCATCAGGGATGAGGGTGATTTTCCCTACTGACTTGGCTGATTAAGCATGGACTACAATGAACACTGAGAAAGCTCATCACTGGCTTCCTTTGTAGATTAAAAATGCAAACAGTGCCTGGCAAAGATTGCAGCAATTCGGTTAGCCTTTATCAGAAAACCCCACAACAGCACTTCATCACCAACGTTTGCTCATCGTGTTTACTGAACCCACAAGAAGAAATTCTGAGCGTTCCCCCCCCACCCCATGGCCTGGGTCCAGGGCTTTTGCTTGGTACAGGCTGGGACTCTCCTGGCTGTGAGAAGCCTCATGCCCTCTGCTCACATTGAACCCAGCAGCTTGTAATGTTGTGGCAAAATGCTGCTGTCACCGCCCACATGAACAGGCCTATTGATGACTGTGGGGACCTAGTGCAAGGGCCCCAGCCGCCATCACAGAGCACAGGGAGGCACGTTAGTGTCCCTGGCAGGACCCAGAGACAGAAACAGCATGCAAAAGACAAACACAGGCGTGGGAAGGCTTTGCTGAGGTCTGTTTGCACACAGCTCCGCGTGGCAGCTGGGGAGCACCTTGCCATTTGTTGGCACTGAGGAAGGGCCAGGTGAGTGGAATCTGAATGAAATGCCTAGGGGCTATCGTATGGAGGAACACGCAGGGAGCAGAACAAAGGGGTGGCATTTTATCAGCAGCAGAATCCTGATTGCAGTCACGGCCCAAGGGGAAACCATTTGCTTTTATTTTCTTTCTAGCCTTGGTCTCCCTGGGTGACACCTTCCAGCCATCCAGGTGATTACCTTACCTGCCCACGTGGTTATTAGGTGTCTAGACCAAGTGTTTTCCCTGGCTTCTATGTTGCAGGGGCAAGGTCACCTCAGAATGGACTTCCAAGACAGGTGAGAGACATGCCAACGAGAAAGCCAGTCACAGTTCAAAACCCGAGAGCATGAATGTATCACTACTGCACAGAGAACAAGGTGGCTCCGTTTTGACTCTATGATCTTGAACAGACTCCCCCCTCCAGACCCGCATGCAGAAGAGATCGTGGTCCTGGGTAAAGCTGGCTACGTTCAGTTACACACATCTGCTTTCTAATTGTCTCCCTTTCTGTCCCCTGCAGCTGGCCTCCTCCCCTTTCTCGCTTTTAAAACATCACCTCTCAACATATCATGAGGAAGACCAAACCCTTAGACTCAGATGTTCCAGAAACCTGATATATTAGTTGTGCTTTGAATATGCCTGGCTACTTCTCATCTGCTTTTTTTCTTGGTCGCATGAAAACTGCTGTAAACAAAGTCTGTATTTTTGGTTAAGGTCACCATCGAATAAGATTAGCAAGTCTTTCACTATAATACAGCAACATGAAAGATGTAATTTTGCTCATTCCATACATACACACATGCACAAACATGCACACACACACACACACACACACACACACACACACATGCACACACACAAAGAGCAATGGATCATTTGAACTTTCCTAGAACTACTAGAGTTCCTTAGCAACATAACCAAAAACATGGCAATATGCTTTGGATCTCCAAGTTTTAGACTTACTATGTGAATTGCTTAAGAGGTACATAATTTAAGGCTTCAAGACCTAGTTTTACCAAAAGGTATTTTAGTAGGTATTGGCCTACAGAACCTTCTTACAGAGCAGGGCACCTGTATCAGCTGTCCCATTCAGGAGCCAGGCTCACCTTAGCCAGAAGGGCTGGGTAGGTCACAGACAAGCAGGGCGGACAGTTTCTCAATCCCGAGGAATAAGCACAACCCAGTTCCAAAAGGGCAGCGTCATAACTCATCAGGATCCTCATTACCTGATGAACTTGTTCAGAAAAAGGTGGCGGGAGACATCCAGTCAATTAATCTTAAAAATGAAAAAAAAAAAAAATGAGCAAAGTGCCCACACCTCTTCCCATGTTCCTGGCAGAGGCTGGGAGTTGACGAAGTGGGAGAAATAAGAGGAACAATAACTGCCCAAACAAGAAGAAAGGAAAAAGCAAAACAAAGCTGAGCTGAGTCAGAAAAAAAGGGCAACACGAAGCGGAATGATCTTTGGATAAGAACGGTATTACATAAAGCACTCTGCACGACAAATCACTTTTCTACAAAGAATTAGAAGAGGCACAACAAACACAAAAATCAGTTCAGGTCTGGAGAAGGGCTCCATTCCCCTTCGAGGGGCTTCGTCTTATCCAACTTCCACAGGTGCTGTCAGGCTGCCTCGGAGAGGGTATTTTTTATTATCATTTGAGTTTATCTGTTCATAGAGTGAGTGATTTTCCAATTTTAGTTTGCAAAGAAAGGTTAGACAGGAAGAGTACAATGTTCTTTCACTTAGAAAATAATCCAATCCATCCCAGTGCCTAAGGCTCCCCGGGCCTCTGCTGCTGTTCCTGCTTGGAAGAGCCAAGGACTAGCCACACCACTGACCAGCTGCTGGTGGCCATGAGACCAATTTTACCTCATCTTCCCAAGACAACAGCACCCCTATCCCAAGCATCCCCACCCAGATAAGGCAGAGAACACCAGCACAATGCTTGGCCCACAGGAAGCACAAAATAAATATTCACAGAGGGAACAGGAAGCAAGAAACACTTCTCCAACCCAAAGAGATGAAACACCAGAGCCAGGGTGCTCTTGTCACTAGCCACAAGAGAGCCAAGCAGGGCAGCTCCTCTTATAGGACAACTCAACCTATGTTTGTTGAATGAATAAGAAAAAGAGAAAAAGAGAATAGCTTTGAAACTTAAAAATAAAAAAATTTCAGGAGAATAAATCCCATTTTAATTATACTAACTATGCCATCTAAGGAATGTGGTGATAAAGTTTTCAAAAAATAAAAGTCTTATTTTTCATACAAAACTGGAATTTTGTAAGATGGGGTTTTGCCTAAAGACGAGAACACACCCATGTATTTTCTTTGGACTAAAAGTACAAGAACTTTGTACAAGTACAAAATAAAGAAAAATAATCAGAACTGCTTTCACAGTAAGGCTATTTGCTATCAAATTAGTTGGCACTGGTGTGGCGGATCACCTCCCAAGGTGTGCAAAAGTGGTTGGTGAAAATCCAGAACTGGAGGTAAGGAATTAGGACCCAGGTCACAGCTCAACCTCCTGTTCAGAGTAAGCACAGGGTTTCTGACCAAATTAGGTCTTGTTGGACCTCGGAGCAGCCCTTCTGCCTTCCAGAAAGGAGGTGGACAGTGGCTATTTTGGTCTGTCTGCCCATCTTGTCTGCCTGTGGCTGGCAAGGTCAGCCACTTAGCTCGCCACCAGCCAGTGACGAGGTGCCTCCTCTCTTAGCCGGCCAGCCCACTCTGACATGAGCCACTCACAGGATCCTGGAGGGACCCAGGAAGAAAGTTCCAGAAGGCAGACAAACACTCACCACCACCATGGCATAAGTACTGTTCCAAGCTACGGACAGTGGCATTCTGTCATTGAAGAAGGGGACAGTACATCAGAACTTGACAGAGGAACAGGCCCCAAACTGTTGTCCCCAAATAAAAAACTCACATCAACAGGAATATAAAAATGTTATTTAGAACTTCTGTTCTCAGATGTTTAATACAAAGGAGAGATTGTTGTACCGGGGAACAACGTGGTCCAACGTTCACAAAGCCAGAATTCTCTCACTGAACATTTTGTTTCCAAAACACTAAGGAATACAGCAAGATTTCAAGACGGGGTAAAGAAGCTTCTTCTGGAAACAAGAAGAAAGCTGAAATCCTTCACAGAGGGGCTGAAATCCTTCCAAGAAAACACGATGCTCTGAGTGACCGTAGGCGTCTGTGGGCAGGGTAGCCAGTGCGTACGGTGAGCCCACCCGTCCCCAGATCTGTGGAGGAGGTATGGAGTGGGAGGAAGCAGCCTGGGAGTTTTTAAAGCAACAGAACATTCTAGTAACAGAGCATGGGAATGGAGAACCTCAAGCACTTTTCAAAAATAAATTAAAAAAAAAAAATCCCTTGGAGGCCTGGGAGTGTAGCTTGGTGGTAGAGCACCCGCCTAGCACGCACAAGGCCCTGAGTTCCAGCCCCAGCACAGCCAGAAAAAAAAAAAAAAAAAACAGGAAAGAAGTTAAATTAACCCCCTTTGGGTCCAGGGTTCCAGGCAGTTTGGCACAGTTTTACCTCCACTGGGATTGGTGGCTGGAAAGGAATGTGCACCACCCTTTACTACCGGTCCTGAGGAGACCTCCTTTATGATGGTGGCGCACGGAAGGAGCAGGATGGCTGACGAGTGACCTCTCTTGACTGTCCACCATATCCAAACGCGTTACAAAAGGAAGAACCAAAAGCCCCAACCGGAAAGAAAACTCAAGAGTGTCAATTCGTTTCTCTTATTTTTATTTCCTTACTTTTTAACTTTTCCACTGAAAACACTTTCATTAGTGTCCCTTATCCTCTCCCCTTTATGGAACAGGAAGGTTCTGGAAGGCAGTGCAACATGGGTGGAGATGGCAGGCTTTGAATCCAGGTCCACCCACCCTGTCCTGGCCCCACTGCCCTGTGGGATCCATGTCCAGATACTCCCCTTTTCTCCTACTCAATTTCCTCATCCATAAAATTGGAGTCAAGATGCCCTCCTTCGATCCTTTGCCAATCAAAGTGCAATAAATAATGCAGTGAAGTGTTCAGCATGCAGCGGTGCCTGCTTCCCCATCCTCGCACCTTCCACTGAATTTGCCCATAGCAGAGGCTTACGTTAGATTTAATAAGACAGTAAAATACTTTATTCCTCTAGCTTTTCCTGATAACAGTCCTCGGCCTTTTCTCCTCACTTCTCTCCCTGTCTCTGAACTACACACTTTAGATGAAGTGCGTGCACCATTTTATATATATATATACCTCCCTATAAAGCTTGACACTGTGCACTAAGCGTTGTTTTAATTAATGGTCAGGATGGTAGTAAAACCGTCCTGGCTGCATGTCCTACCCCTGAAATTTCAAGGAACCTTTTTAAAAATATACAAAGGAAATACTTAAAGAGGCAAAGGAGAATAGAAGGGAACAACAGAGATAAGTCAGGAAGGTCAAATTCTCAGCTTTGTCTCCAAATTACTGGTGTTTTTGAAGAGCATGCATACTATTAAACACATTTAAGGAGTCAAAAATCATTGTGACTAAAACTTTCAGGAAGAATTAACAGAAGCTGACATGGAAATTTTTAGGGTGATCATCCACTTGAAAAAAGACATTACTTTAAGTAATTCCTTTCGACAGGTGGCTGAGGATGAGGAGGAGCGGAGTGATGCCTGGCTCTTGCAGTCAGCACCGCGCCCAAACCTCTTGCTTCTCTCAACGCACTTGGACAAAAATACTTAACGGGGCACCTGCATGTGGCAAATGTGGCTTCAGGACAGAATGAGCAAGGGATCCAGGCGACGAGGTCCCCCTCTGAGGCCCTCTGAGGCACCACAGGGCAGCAACGTCCACCGAGCAGAGCTGGGGCCACAGGGGACTCAAAGGGAAAACCAGGGACTCTCACTAGTGACCCGTGGAGAGGATGAGATCCTGAGGCGCCAGGGCCCTGGAGGGGTGGAGCGCAGCTGCAGGGCACGTGGAGAAGCACCTGCAGCACTCCAGGTGGCCTCGCCAGGGCTCCAGGTCTTTCCCTCGGGAATCAAAACAAACAGTCAAGCAATCAAAGCCAGCACTCAGCACTGCCAGAGGGGTGGGTGCAGGTCCGCTGGGGAGTGAGGTCTGGAGGAAGGGCCGGTGGTAACGCATTGAAGGAGTCAAAAATCATGGCAACTAAAACTTTCAGTAAGTAGTAACAGAAGGTGACACATAGAAACTTGTAGGGTGATCTCCACTTGAAAAAGGATAGTACTTTAAGTAATTCCTTTGGACAGGAGGCTGAGAATGATGCATCCTCAAAGGAGGTAGAAGCAAGGGCTCCGTTCTCACGGAGCTATTAATGAGTTGGAAGAGAGAGAACCATTTCTCACAACTGCACAGACTACTTCTCCGTTGCCGTATTCCATCTTCGCAGTAACCCTCAACCCTAGACGCAGCTCTTACTAACCCATTTTAAAATTTCATCCAAGTTTACAGAACTAGGTGGAGAGGGAGCCAGGGCAGCTGGGTCAGTCTGACTTCAGGATCTGTTTTCTAGACCACGATACTGATTCTCTATTTGCAACAACTCCACAGAGACACAGGCATGCACTTGGAGGAGAATTTTATAGTTTAGGCGAGGGGAAGGTCAGTCTAACCATGACTCAAACCCTAGAGGCTGTAAAAGAAAAACCTGATGAATCTGATTACATGAAAATAAAAATTTCCTGAATCGGGGAAAAAAACACCATAAACAAAGACAAAACACAATGGCAAACCAGAGGAACTATCTAGACAATGAATCACAGGTAAAAGGCCAATTTCCTTAAAATATAAGGAATGCCTATAAATCAATTTTTTTAAAAAAAAATCCAACCAAGCCCAATGGAGAGTCAGCTAATAGAAAATCAAAACAGTTAATAAACCCATCAAAAGATACTTATAATAATCAGAGAAATGCAGGTTAAACATCTTAGAATGGCAAACATCAAATATTTGATAGATACACAACAGCAGGGCTATGCAGAAAGAAACATTCTCATAAATTACTCATGAGAGAAGAATCAACACATCCACCAGGAAGATGGTCTGGCACTGTCTATCAAAACCACTAACAGACTTACTTTTGGACTCGAAATTCCAATTCCAGGATTCTATCCTGCAGGTGAACCCAGAAGTGTGCAAAACGATGTTGGCAGGAAGCCCATTTTTTCAGCACTGTTTGTACGAGCAAGACCTTGAGAAGAAACTAAACGCTCAACAAAAGGACACTGATAAATAAATGATGGTATATCCCTGTGATGGCCTATTATTTAGACATAAAAGAGAAGAGGAAGCTCTTAATATATTGATATGGAACAAGCCGCAAGGCACACTGTTAACCAAACAAAGCAAATTAAAAATGGCAAGCCGAGTGTGTCATCACGAATGGAAAACAACACCAAACGCAGACACAGGGTACACAAGGGACTGGCAGCAGCAGGCACTTCAAGGGAGGGGTGGGTGGCTGGGAAGCAAGGTCAGGAAGGAGATGTGCCAGTGCCGTAGCACGCACTCTTTCAATCTCTTGCATTTATCATATGTGCTTCAACTACCTAGTGAAAAATAAATCAATACACACACACGCACATACACGCACACACACATACACACACACAACACCTACCACTTATAAATCAAAATCAAGAGCCAAACAGTGACCAAAGAGACTTCTGGCCCTCAAGGCTATGTGACCTTAGTCAAGTTGTTGCTTCTCTATTTAAAAACGGTCTGTTTACTCTTTCATAAAATTGAGATGACCGTCCTTCCTTCCTCCCAAGGCTAAGAGGAGCAAATGGATGGATCTATGCAGAGTCTGTAGATGAGTGTCTGGTACACAGGGAATGAGTGCAAGCGAAGCGCTTTTTAAGTTAAGAGTTTGTCAAGGGAGATGTCTCTGAAAAGTGTCATCTAAGGTCACCTCAGAAAGAAGCAGGAATGAGACACAAGAAGGGGGAGCAGGTGAGGCAGGATGCACGGCTCGGCAGGGCTAGCATGTGCAAAGGTCAGGGGGTAGGAAGTGTTCTGGTGTGCCCCATGGCAGCCTGTCAGTGGGGAAGCAGGAGGGCAGGGGACAGCCAGAGTCATGGATACTGAACTGCAGGGACCTGTCACAACAATTTCCCTGAGGTGGGTGGGTGGCCTTTTAGGCAGGGAAATTCCACCACTGGACAGACTTTTCTAGAAAGATTTTTCTAGCCAGGATGACAGAGGGCACCTGGAGATGGTTGCAGCGACTCAGGGAAGCGATGCAGTTATGAAGGAAGACAGTGGCAGTGAGCCAGGACTAGGGAAGGATTCGAGAGACATGAAGTTGGTGGAGGGACCAGGCCGGTGACCTGGATGGAAGCTGGAGGAGGGACAGAAGATGAATCAAGGATGATTCTCAGACGAGGGACAGAAGATGAATCAAGGATGATTCTCAGACAAGGAGTGCAGAAAAAGGACATGGCAGGAAGAGGGGTGAGACGGTGGCATTAGTCCCAGATGAGCTGAGGTTCCAGTGTCTCACGGGTGATCGTTAGCCAC
The DNA here is from genome assembly GCF_902686445.1 of Sciurus carolinensis. Taxonomy (NCBI): domain Eukaryota; kingdom Metazoa; phylum Chordata; class Mammalia; order Rodentia; family Sciuridae; genus Sciurus; species Sciurus carolinensis. The sequence continues at coordinate 68,791,269 of NC_062227.1, forward strand.
AGGGGTCTAAATTTCAGAGGGAGGACCAGGCCTGGCAACGCAGCTTTGGGAGGTATCAGGCACGTCTTTAGTACTTTGCAGAAGAGTTACCTGTGAAGCAGGTAGCTCCCCGCCCCTTCCTTCTCCCCTCCTCTGCCCCCCTCTGTCCTGTCTCCACCCCCACAACTTCCTTCCTTTCTAAAAAGATGCCAGTCCTCCCGTGAGGGTTCCTGATATGCTGATGTGAAGTGGCTGCCAATCAGCTCCATTGCCTTTATTTTTTCCTGTTTGTGCCTCTGTTCACACACAGCAGAAGCCACCAGGAAGTGGTCACAGTTGTGTATGTGTGTCTCCACACCAACCTGAATGTCCTGAAGATCTTATTTTTCAGACAGGGGGTGGTTTCCAACCAGTTGCCACGGGAGCAGGGCTCCAGGCTTGCCCCAGGGGTGCTGCCCAGCTGCTTCTCAGAAAGAGCAACTCCTGTTTTTTTCATCAGCAAAACCAACCCCCACTTAAGGCTGAACTACCAGCGAGTTTTACTAAGAGAGCTGAGGATTGATACATTTTTCTTCCAGGAAAAAACAAATCATGTTTAAGCAAGAATCTGGAACAATTTAGCCAAGAAAGGTTTGGAGGTGGAACTGAAGAAGGCCAGCTTCTCCTTACTCACCGCAGTGACCCTAACCTCTCAGCTTCAGCTCTGTCACCTAGAAAACCGGGATTAACTTTTGGGCCATCTGCAAATCTCCTTCTGGCTCTAAAATTTTGTGAGTTCAGCTTTGGGAAGGGATGTTAATTGGTTTTGTGGCAGTGTGGAAGGTGGCTACAATTCAAAACTATCCACAGACATTAAGGCAACTTCATTTTGGAAATTGGATGATTTCTCAACTGGGTGATAGAAATGGTATCATTGCATTAGTTACAAAAGTGTTGAAACGGCAAGTATGTACATCCCAAAGGGAAATCCCTACCATGATACTGTAGCGTAGGCTCAGTTTTCAAGTTCCATTTTTGCCAAAGAAGCCACATCTCTTCACAGCCTGAAGAAAGCACACGTGGACTCACCAGGGAGGGAAAATAGCAGCGCGCCAACGGAGCTGTCACTCAATCTTCAGCTGCCGAAGAGATAGGCTTATATATGAAGACACAAGAAAGGACATTCACTCTATCAAGAAATCAACAGTGTAGTTTCCCACTTATAAAGGTCTGTGTGACTTGTGCACGCAAGCAAGGAGACAGACACCGTCAACAGACCCTCAGACTTCTCTTTCTGGTAGGCACCATGGGATCACCCAGATGATTTCAGTTATTATGACAAAGCTACAGTCGCTAAAAATAGCCACAAAGGCTCGGGCACAATGGCCCACACCTGTAATCCCATGCACTTAGAAGGCTGAGGCAGGAGGGAGGCTGAAAGCAGGGAGACCATAGGTTCCAGGACAGCCTGGGCCACTGAGTGAGACCCTGTCTCAAAATTTAAAAAATGAAACAAACAACAGCAACAAAAAAAGGGTGGGGGTTGTAGCTCAGTAGTACACTTGGGTTCAATCCTCAATACTGGAAAAATTTAAAAGTTACAAGGAAAAGACAGGCGCGCGCGCGCACACACACACACACATCCCAGCAACTCTGGAGGTCGAGGCAAGAGGATGGTAAATTGGAGGCCAGCCCCAACAACTTACTAAGACCTCATCTTATTAAAATAAATTATTAAATAAAAAGGGCTGGGGTGCAGCTCAGTGGTAAAACGTCTCTAGGTTCCAAGCCTAGTACCGCTATAACCACGAGGATTGTCACCTAAAAGTTCAACCCAAAGAAAAAACATCAAGAAGAAGGTGGTCATTTCCCCCATCATGTTAGTCAAACTGTGATTTCTCTAGAATCTGTATACTTTTAGTAAACGGTAACATATGTCAGGGTCTCATGGACTTGTAATACTGTATCTCAGAAGATACCACGTAATGTACCCTTACAAATCAAAACCTGATTTGATTAATTTTAAATGCATTATTTTGAAAAATAATTTCAGTCGAAACTTGATTTCAGCAATGTTTTTGGTAATCATATAAAGAATATTAGGTATCTCCCAGCATTTGTAGCATATCTACTGTTAATACACAGCAATATAGAAATCAGTTATCCAATTTACTAGAAACCAGATATAATTTCCTAGTGCTCTGAAGGATTAGAGGGGAAAATGCACAAATGGGCTTCTATCTTTGAAATACACACACATACACACACACACATACAATTGTAAGAATTCATCTTTCTACTTTCGAGTGCTCATTACATTCAACTCACTCAAAATAAGAGAGAGGAAAAATTAAACTATAAGCTGGGATAGCTATTTCATCTATCATTTTCACTAATATAAAAAGGGAGGATCACTATTCATACTGCTGGCAGAACTATAAAATGTTAACCTCTATTGAGGGCAATTTGACAGAATCAATCAAAGTGACAAATGTACTCACTTTTAGCTGCAACATTCCATTCCTAGAATCTTTTTCCTAGATATATACAAAATAGTGTAATACAAAGCTATTCACCACACCACTGTTTGTCCTGGTAAAAACTGAGAACAGCTAACTGTCTATCAGTGAGGAACTAGTTACAAGTCACTGGGTAGTAATCAGAGTGGCCTTGCCAAAAAAAGAGGGCGTCCTTAATCTATTGATGTGCACTGAATTCCGAGATGTATTTAAATAACATATGCAAAACCACATGTATGTTTAGTCACACTGCATTTTAAAAAGGGGGAAAGTAAATAAGCATCCATACATGTATGTGTAGATACACCCATGCATGTACATACGTGTATACCTAAGTACAATTATATGCACACACAATACCCTAACAATACAGATTCTGGGAAAGGAAACCAGATGTCTGAGGATAATAGGTAAAAGACTCTGCTACATACCTTTTAGGACTTTTTGAATTTCAAACCCTGCAAATGTGTTATTTATTTAATAGATGAATGGATCAAAAAACTGTGGTATATATACACAATGGAATATTATTCATCCATAAAGAATAATAATATTATGGCATTTGCAAATAAATGAATGGAAGTGGAGAATATCATGCTAAGTGAAACAAGCCAATCCCAAAAAACCAAAGGCCAAATTTTCCCCTGATAAGTGGATGATGATATATAATGGGGGTGCTGGGGGGGTGGGGAGTGAGAGAAGAATGGAGGGACTTTAGATTATGTAGAAGGAAATGAGAGGGAGGGGGTATGAAAAATCGTGGAATGAGACAGACATCATTACCCTATGTACATGTATGATTACAAGAATGGTGTGAATCTACATCATGTACAACCATAGAAACAAAATGATGTACCCCATTTGTGTACAATGAATCAAAATGCAGTCTGTAAAAATAAAAAATAAATGAATAATTTTTAAAAATAATAAAATAAATTAACATAAATTGACAAATGTGTCTTATAAATTGCGCATTGGTAAGCAGTAAATTTTCATACTCGTATGTATCACCTTTTAACAAGAACTTGAAGGACCATATTTTTTAAAATCTCAAAACATAGCCCAAGATTTTTTTAAGTCACATGATTTGGGCTAAGAAGAATAAAAGTGAGCCACGCTCCCTCTTTCCCAGTCTCTTGGAGTTCTTATAAAATAATAAATTAAATATAACAGTTTGGAGGAAAACCAATTAAAGAAACATAAATTATCATTAACCCCTTCCCCAGATGAATGACAAAGAGACACATGTCTAATTAACACAGAGTCACATTGTGTAAAGAGCAGTTAGCAACGGAAACGAACAGATGGCAAACCAGAAAACTTGATCCGACTCTGAAAACTTCAGGCAGCTGAAGGAAATTGTACCTGAATAGAAATGGCTCTAGGAGTGAGGACAAACTCCCGAAGGCAACTCCCTCTAACTTTTAGGTGCATCGGGTCTTGCAGTTTCCGTGTTCAGTCCCCACAAGGCAAAGCCATCCCAAAACCATCCTGCTTTCTACAGGTGCAAACATGCTCACACCAAGCAACCAACCTCCTTTGGACAACAGAAAGATTTCCTATGCTCAGGCAACGAATGGCTCAGTTTTTTCAAATCAATCTAGCATTTCAGTTCAACAAAAGGTTTTGGACATCATCTTGGAGTCTGATGTAAGAAAAGCTGACTTGCAACATGATTTAACAACCGTGTCTTTTTCTTCCTCTGAAAGAGATTTGTAACAGGAGTCAGAGAAAGGGATAAAGATCTGGGAGAGGCTGAAACCTTCCTATGATCCACAGAGCAGGTACTGAGAGGGTCCTGCTTCGGGTCCTCCGTGCTCAAAATCAAACTAGAGAAAGCAGTGGCAGGCTCGGCGCCTCTCCCTCTATCTTCAAGTTCATCCCACTCTCAGGCTGTGGAAACAAGGAAGCCACAAGCAGCTGCAGTTCCACTCCCCAGACCCTCAGCAAGGAACCAATGACTGACTCCACATGTTGGCGACCTCAGCATAGCTGCTCGATGCTCCTTCTCCCTGTCCCCGCTGACCCAGGCTGGGCAGGCAGCACATTGCAGACAGGACGCCCTCCCAAGAGTCATGATGCAACCCTGGAAAAAAGTCTCTTCAAGATCCAAAACCAGGTCTGGTTTCTGCCAATTCAGACCAGGGGCGAAGGCACCTGCCATTAGAGAGGCATGCTGAACTTACACATATTTAACGTCAGCAGATACTTCATACTCTCCTGTTTTTGTTTGACATACACAAAGCATGTTAAAGGTACATTCTGTGGTGAATAACAGTCGAATCAAAAATAAAAACTTAGGGTAAACATCAGATACAGTTTTTGCTTTCCATGAAAAAGCAGCAAAGAGCAGGTTTTGTTTGATTTTTGGACTCAGAATAACTACTCACAGACAAAAAAATAAAATAAAATAAAAGGCAGAAAAGGGCCAATCAGATTATCTTTAGCTTTTTAGATTTTTTTAGATTTTATAAGTACAAAGGATTAGTGCAATCTTAATTATTGAACTTGAATGCACACTTTAATTCATAATACTGTGTGTTTGTGTGTTTTATGTATGTTCACACACACGGCAGATTTATGTATATATTTTATACAAAGCTGACAGTTTCCACTAAATTATTCGAGGTATTGGGATTCAAACTTAATTCCATTCTCTATCCGAGACAGCAGACTCCTCTGGATGGAGAATAGTTTTAAATATAAAAACTAATTATCCTATCTCGCTGCCTATAAATTCAATTTCTATTTCAGAGGCTGCTTCTGTTGTACATCTCTTGGTAGTCTCTTTGCATCATGGCTTGTTTATAACCTCATCTAAAAGCACAAGAAAAGCTGGAATCAAATAAGAATAAGCTTGCTAACCTTTTAGGAGGTTTCGGTAGCACAGCAACATTTCCATAATGATATATGCTACATATAAAAATTAAGTCTATTTGTTTTAAAAGATAGTTCTTAGTTGCAAATTTTATAGAAAAAAATGTAGGAAGCATAAGGTGAACAGGTGAAGAGTGAGCTAATGCCAGAGTCAGAATGCTTTCTCTCGGTTAGATTTTCCTGCAAAACCAATCACACAATGCACGTGAAATTGCATCATGAAAACATTTTCAGATTGAAGTCTAGTCCCTGCCTTGTGTCAACTTCCAAGGCTATTCTGGATGGAGTCTGAGGGTAGATATATGAAATGCACAACAACTGTTAGTTCCTCCCTTCTAAACTCTGCTGACTCCTTTCAAAGAGAGTCCTTCACAAATGTTTCAAGGAAAACCAATTAGCAACTACAATTTATGCTTACCAGATGGGGTGGTGAAGGTCAAAGGCAAACTGAAGTAAACTGACCACGATAAATACTTGCAAACCATACATCAGAGAAGGGGCTAATATCCAAAATATATAAGAAGTTCCAACAACTCAACAGCAAGACAACAAACACCACAATTAAAAATTAGACTATGGATCTGAACAGATATTTCTTAATATGAATGGCCAACAGACGTGAAAAAAAATGTTCGACATCTGTGGTCATCAGGGAAATGAAAATTAAAACCATAATGAGATATTGCTTTGCACATTAGGATGGCTATTATAAAAGAGAACAATGATAACAAGTACTGGCAAGGATACAGTGAAAATGAAACTTTTGTACACTGTTGGTATAAATATAAACTAGTACAGTCATTCTGAAAGATTACATGGAGGTTCCTCAAAAACGTAAAATAGGACTAGCATACAATCCATTAATCCCACTTTGGGCATTTATTCCAAGAAATTGAAATTTATATATTGAAGAGATACCCGTGCTCCCATGTTCAATTCAATCTTATTCCCAATGGCTGAGATATGGAAGCAACCTAAGTGTACAGAGGCAAATGGATATAGAAAATATGATGTATATTGTGACATATACATACAATGGAATACTTACTACACAACTTTGGAAAATAGGGAAATTTTGTCATTCTTTGTCATTTGTCAACATGGATGGAACTAAGGACATTATGGCAAGTGAAATAAGCCAGACACAGAAAGACAAATATTACATAATTTCACATGTATGTAGAATCTAAAAGAGCTGACCTCATAGAAACAGAGACTAAAAGGTGGTTACCAGAGGCATTGGGGGCTGGGGATGAACAGGCAACAGGAAGATTTGATCAAAGGGTACTAAATCTCAGGCTAGAGGAGTAAGTTTAGTGACCTATTATACTGAATAGTGACCACAGTTATAATAATGCATATTTCAAAATTACAGAAAGGATAGATTTTTAGCATTCTCATTACAAAAAGAAAAGTTGGCAAAGTGATGCATATTTTAATTAGCTTGCTCCAATTTTCTATAATGTATAGACTGATCAAAACATCACATCACATCCTATGCCATAAATATGCACAATTATTATCTGTCAATAAAAAATAAGTTAAAATATAAATAAATAAAAATTAAAATAGTGGGCTGGGGTATAGCTCAGTTGGTAGAGTGCTTGCCTTGCAAGCACAAAGCCCTGGGTTCCATCCCCAGCACTGCAAAAAAATAAATTAATTAATTAATTAAAATAGCCTAAGAAACCCTCAGTGCCTTTTCACTCTTTCAGTATCAGTTATATGAACCTTTCTGAAGAGAGTCCCTCATCCAAGATTTATTCTTGGGCTGCTAGTTCAGCCGCCAATTGGCTGTGCAACTGTGGCAGTCTCTTTTTAACGCTTTAGACCTTATTTTACTTATGATATGAGGTATCACTGAACAAGGTAACTCTAGGGTTCCTTCCGACTGCAACTGTCAGGATTGTGGTCAAAGACTGGAGCTAAGCCCCGCCCCTGCCGGATCCCGCCCCCGAGTCTGGCCCCGCCCTGAGCCTGGCCCCGCCCCAAGCCTTGCCCCTAGCTCATCTCTCCTAAGACTGTCTACACTGTGTTCTGCACATGGCATGACGACATGAGAACTTTTCATCAAGATGCTTCCTGTTTCTTTGTTTTGTAAGCATCTCAGGGCACGTGAACAGTAAAGACATGAATAAAAAGCTAACCTAACACTACCGAGTTTGGATTCCTCAAAAAGGAAGAGTTTCCTGCTTTAGGAAACTCGGGCTTCCTTTTCAAACAAGGAATCTAGGAAGCCATTTTTACATCCTACTTCCTCAGTCCTCATTCTTGAGGGTTTGATTCTTATTTCTCAATTCCCTGGAGATTAAGAAGGAGGGAAAGATATTTTCCCTTCTACCCTCTGATTTGGATCTCTCCAACAACACAGTTTCAGAAGCTGATTTCTGAGACTTTCTGGTAAACAGTTAGTTTTTAGGCCCATCTACCATGGGAGTTGGCCTTTAAATGACATTTTTCCCACACTGGACATGCACAAAGGTCCATGTTCGAACTTGTCTCACCCTTATTTCTGAAACCAATAAAACCGCAGGGCAACAAAGCTTTCTTCTAGTCATTTTTTTTCTTTGTGGGTACTTGGTTGCACCCAAGGGTGCTCTACCACTCATCTACATCCCCAGCCCTTTTTTATTTTTTTTACTTTGAAACAGGGTCTCACTAGTAGCCCAGTCTGGCCTGGAACTTGCGATCCTTTTGCCTTGGCCTCCCCAGTAGATGGGATTACAGGCATACCCATAGGGCCTGTCTCCAGCTGTCACTTATGAGTCAAAGACACTGAAGCTGGAGGCTACAGTTTTTTTCTGCCTCCAACCTCACCTTCCCCCAGAGGAAGAAAATTTCAGGTCCTTGACTGAATCTAGGTATTTGTAATACAAAAATGAAATTTTTTAAATAGAAGAATCTTAAGTCTAACTATACCCATGCTAAACAAAACAACACTGCTATTATTATATTCAACACACCAAAGGACAGAATTAGATTCCACCTTCATAATTTTGGATGTGGCCCCTGAGGAAGTACTTATTAGATACTTATTGCTTTGATATCCTTTTATATAGAGAAACTGGAAAATAATCTTTGATTACCAAGATTTGTGTGACCTGAAGACCATTGAGTTACTGAGGCCATGTTAAATTAGCTTAGATTACATTCAAACACACACATGCAGCAATAATATTGCACCCAGCAGTGGTGAATTACAGTGGCCCTACCCTGTCTGTCCTCCTCCACACCCCTAAACCTGTCAGGGACCACAGGGTAGAGAACTTGGAATATGCGCTTCCATTCTGGTGCCAGGCACTATGTACCCATGGTCCTTTTCTTATGCACATTATTTAAAGGTGGCCCTGAGTTTCACAACTCAGTGAGCTTCACTGTCAAAAAATGCACAACTTGTGTAAGTATTTTCATATGGAAACTGCCTAGTTTCAGAGTGATGCACATACTACATTATGTGTAGTTTTCTTTTTTATTGTCTGCAGTTTCCAGTTTATAATTTATCCAGCTATCTATCAATTGTCTGGAAGGCCAGGCACGGGGATTCCAGTTACAGGAAATGCTTCTGCCATCTCAGGACCTGCAAGCACAAAGCAAAGCCTGGGGCGATGGTAACAGACCCAGGCCCTTGGAAGGGTAACCTGCTTTCCAAGGGGGGCTGCCGGGCAGAATAACCTGAGTGTGAAGTTTAACTACAGAACTGGTTCTAACCACTTTGCATGAATCTGTTATTTATTACAGGAAGGGGAGTAAAACCGGGGGGTGTGAAGCGGGGGACTGAGGCCTGCTTGCGGTGCCAGTCAATATAGGCTCTGGTCAAGGGTGTGGGGCATAGTCAAAGGATACCACAGGGATGCCCCACCATCAGGACACCCATTTATGAGTGATTTAGTTAGTTCTGGGGCACGCAACAGACTTCTGAGTGAGCCTGCTTGAGAGAGAGAAGTCTGAGGCCAGCCTGGCACCTCTACTGCTCATGCTAGGGGCGCCTTGTCGTCATTGAGGAACCCAGAGACCTCAGTTTCCACTTGGTTCCAGTTATGGACAGCAATCTCTTTAAAACCCAAGTCTGGTCATGCCCCTTTCCTGCTGCAAACTTTCCCCTGGATCCCATCACATGCAAAACAAGATCCTGAATTCTTGCAAGAGTCCTCAGCCCTTGCAGTGGTTCTCTGGGGGGACAGAACAACCCCAAGGACATTGTAGACATCCATACTGCTACTTTGGTAGTCACATGATAATTGGGGGTATCAGTGGCATTTAGAGGGTGGAGGGCCATGCAGGTTGGACAACCTGAAATGCACGACATGGTCCAGCACAATCCAGAAATGACCTATGTCCTGTGACTTTCCAGCCTCCACTGGATATGGCTCTAACACCAATGTACGTGTCAACACGAGGGTTTTTCTCCTCGATTTCCATAAACACTGCATTTCTGGGAATACAATACAGAATGATATACTTTGTTTTGTTTAGAACTTTACTAAGTAGTCACCATTTCAGAAATATCACATCACTAGAAGGAATAGCGATTATGTCATCTGAGTTGCCAAGGTAACACATCTGCAGCCCTCTATATTTATAGCTGCCATATTTACAGGGATCCTCCATTCGGGTACAAGACATGACCACACTGCTGTGTTCTCCAGTGCAGGCACGCTGACACTGATGTGTCGAAATGCTCATTATTTTATTACAAATTTCTTCTCTTTGGTACTTCCTTTTATATTACAGTTAAGAAATTACATTGACGGTATGTAATTATGTGAGCAGGAAGTTATAGTTTCTAAAATTTCACTGCAGAAGAATAAAAGGAGTGTTACTAAACAGCTACTATAAAAGTAAGGTTTGGGTCTGGTCAGGGCTCCCTCCTCCATTTTCCACCACTTTCCCTCACTATGCGACACCTCTTGGCCTCTGTTCTCATGCCCAGCTCCTGCTCCAGGGCCCTCTACTTGCCATCTATTTGGAAAGTGCATCTTTCAGAGACCCTCAAGGCTCCTTCCTATTTTCCCTTCCACACTCCTGGTCCTCCTTTTTCTTTCTATAGAATGTATATTAAAATTTATATTTATGGACTTTCTCTACTACTGGAATTAGGTTCCATGAGACCAAAAATTTGGTCCTTTTTCCCCAGTGCCAGGGATAAGTTCTGGCACAGAAAAGGCACTTAACATGTGGCAAATAGAGGTGGAAACAAACAAACGAACTGGGTTGGCCCTACCCCAGGGCCCAGCTTCCCTGGGAACGGGCACCTTCCATTGCCACCCTGTAAGCACTGAAACAAAATAGGCTCTTCCCTCCTCTGCCCATGTTCCCGTGCCCCACCCTCTGCCAGGTGACAGTACAGTGTGAGTGAGAGTCCAGGGAAGAGCAGGGGGTGAATTTTTTTAGATACCTATGTTGTGAGGACCAGCTCTGGGTGTGACATGCTCTGACAGAGGTACTGCCTCTAGACCCGGGGACGCCCTGCTCATCCTCTCTGCTCACCGTTCAGAGCTACACTGGAGAAGCCAAGGTTGGATTCTGAAAGGCAAAGATTCCTCCCCAAGTAACCAAATTCTGTAATCCCACACCTAATCAATACCACTCAAAATCAGATAATTTTGAGATCACTAAATAGTAGCTGCTGATAGCAAAAGTATCAGCAGCTTTCCTTATTGTTTTCTTGGTTTTGTTTCTTGTCATGCCATTGCTTCCAACTGCTACCTTGAAATGAATTCTGTTTAGAAATCATCAGGAAGAAATGCTATTCAAATGGAAATTCTGATAGGTATGTTTGATCTTGATAAATTGACTCTGAAAGGTCACCTACAGCCAAGACACACTACACTGGAGGAAAGGAAAATGAGGTGAAGAACTTTCTCTACTGGACATAGGCAGAGATACCCTCTTTGGTCAAACTGGATTCAGTCTCTGAAACCTCTGACTAGTCCCTGACCTTTGGCTTCCTTTGCTCTCCTTGTGGAATCCAATTAGAGTAAGAATTCTACTAAGTCAATTTAGTAACATCCCCACCCTTCGTATCTGTCCTCGTGCCTCCAGCAAAAATTCTGGCTAGTCAGTCTAACAAGAACCCTGATGCTCCTCTTAGTGATTTTCCCACCCTGATCCCACCCGTTCCTTGTCCTTACTGGAGCCTGGATGGAGCCCAATCCCTCTCCCACTCCAAGATTCCATTGCAGCTGTCCTCATACCCATTGCAGTCAGTGGTCCCCTTGATTAAAATCTTCCTCACCATCTTTAACCAGTGTCATGAATAATTATTTCTTTAACAATATCAAAACTTATTATAAAACTATAAGACAGAGTGGCAAATTTCCAAATGGAATAGAATGGAGAGCCCAAACAGACTCACACGCACACAGACACTTAATTTTTGAAAAACATTACAGAGCATGACCAAAAAAAGATATTCCACTCCCCCCACAAATGTGGCTGAGTTGACTGGAGATCCATGTGCAAGAAAGGAACGCTTGGTCCTCCCCCAGCTGGAAGCATTCACGTAACTCAACTCCAGATGCTTATAGAGATATAAACATGAAAGGCAAATGATACAACTTTTAGAAGTTAACATAAGAGAAAATCTTCATGACCTTGGGGTAGGCAACATTTCCAAACAAGACGCAACAAGCACTAACCAAAAGAGTGATAAATCAGACTACATTAAAATGAGGAAATCTTTTTCATCATGAGATTCTCTTAAGAGAGAAAAAGGCAAGTCACAGAGGGAGAGAAGATATTTGCAGCACATATAACCAATGCACAGTTCACAGCCAGAAGCTGTAAAGAACTCCCAGACATCTATAAAGAAAAGACAGCACCATTCAAAAACAGGCAAGGGCATGTCATAAAAGAAATAACCAATAAACATAGGAAAAGATTATTAGTATCAGTAATCAGTAATCAGGGAAATGCAAATTAAACCCACATGTGATACTACTAAGAAAACACCAGAATGGCTAAAATTAAAGGGACTAGCAATTCTATATCTGGAGAATATGCAAAACAACAGGAACTCTCAAATGCTGCGGTGAGAGTATAAATTTACACAATACAAACGATTTGGCATAAGATCTACAACAATTTCACTACTTTTTCTGTACCCAATAGAAATGTGTGCCTTAGACACCCAAGGATGGGTACAGTAATGTTCCCACCAGCATTACATATGATAGCTAAAACAGGAGGATGGACTAACACAGTGGATAAAGTTTTACAACAGAATTCAGCAAGGAAAATGAAAAACATTTGACTTCACTAATCTCAGAAGCTTAACTGTGAATAAAAGAAATCAACCAAACAAAACATACATAACCTCATGTATATAAAGTTAAATCATAGAAACAACTAGGGATACATGCTTAGGGAGCAATAGGGTAAAGAAAAACAAAGAACCAACTACCATAAAATTTTTCCCTTTGGCAAGAGGCAAGGGACTGATCGTCAAGGGACCTGTGGATGGTTTCTGGGGAGCAGGCAATGCTGTTACTTTTACCTAGGTGATGGTTACAGGGTGTTTAATCTGGAGGGCTGATTACTTATTATTTAAAATTTTATGATGTATTTATTATACTTCAAAATTTTTAAAAATTTTAGTGACAGAAAATATAAATCTAAAGGGCAGATTATACACACTGAACTACATGAGATCACAGGCTTTGGAGTAAGATATACCTGGGTAACAATTCTGGCTCTGACACTTACAGACTGTGTGATCACAAATAAATTATTTAAACTCTCAAAGCCTTGGTTTTCATATCATTAATTGAGGTGATAATAACTACCATCAGGATTGTGGAATGGATTAAGGTTCTGTATGTAAAGCACTTAGCAGAGCATTCTGAAATTCACTGCAAGGCTCAAGAAATGGTAGCATTTGTAAAATATTTTTCTAATAGGGGCTTAATATCCTAAGTATGTAAATAACACCTACACTCAACAACAACAAAACAAACACCATGACTGTAAATTAAAAACTTGAATAAGTATTTCTCTAAAAAAGATTTACTAGCCAATAAGCACAGCAAAAGATGCTCAACCTCACTAATCACTAGGGAAACGCAAATCAAAACCAAAATCAGGTACCTCTTCTTACTCATGAGAATGACTATTACCAAAAAAACAGAAAATAACAAAGATTGGTAAGGAAGTAGAGAAACAACCCCTGTTCACTGCTAGTGGTAATATAAAATGGTGCAGCAGATGTGGAAAACAGTATAGAAGTTCCTCAAAATGTTAAAAATAGCATTGCCAGAGGATCCAGAACTTCCACTGCTGGGCATATAACCAAACGATCAAAAGCAGGAACTCCAGCAGATTTTGTACACCACTCACAGCAACATGATCCATGAGAACCAACAAGTGGAAGCAACTCACCTCTCCCTGGACAAATGAATGGACAAACAACGTGTGGTATGTAGTACAAGGGAATATCATTAACCTAAAAAGGAAGGGAGTTCTGGCACGGGTTACGTGACATGGATGAACCCTGAAGTTGAGCTAAGTGAAGCAGGCCCGTCACAAGTGTGACCCACTTATAAGAGGTAGCTAGAGTAGTCAAGTTCACGTAGACAGAAAACAATGGTAGTTGCCAGAAGCTAGAGGCACAGGGAATGGGGAGTTGGTGTAGAATTGTTTAATGGGCACTGAGTTTCTGTTTGGGAATATGAAAAAAATCTTCAGATGGGTGGTGGTGATGGTTGTAGAACACTGTCAATGTCCTGAAGGCCACTAAACTATACACGTAAATGTGATTAAAATGGTAAATTTTATGATACATATTTTACCACAATTTAAAACATTATTTCTAAAAAGGGTAGCAATTATTATTGTAAGGCACTTCCACAAACCAGAGAAGTGCATTATACCATGTTCAGAATAGAGCAAGAACAACGGGTCTACTGTTGGCTGAGAAGTTTGGCCACTAGCAGTTATCACTGCACTATCCTTATTACACTATCCAATACCTCATTACCAACTTCCCTACGTTATTTCATCTTTCAAGCTAAATATCGACAGGAACTTCTTATGGTAAAGACCAGGCAAAAATTAGTCCAGAGCAGTAACTATTATCAGCAAACTAATATCATCATACTAAGTGTCCTGTAAGTACTTTGACTATAGCCCATAGCCCTTGTTAGCGCAGGTGAGCTTATTGTTGATTGGGTAAATTAAAGATTATAGTTGGTTAAAAGGACATTAATATTACCTGACTCAATAACTCACTTCAATCAGGGCTGTTATCTCAAGTTCTTGATATATGTAATTAAGAAAGTTAAGCTGCAGGTCACCCTTTGATGATGCTTAAGTTGCAATGTTGATTATCTTCCCAAACTGCAATTCCAACTCATGAGTCACAACTAATGTTTATTGCTCTCATTTGCCAAAGGATCAGAATTTACCCTGAAAGTTTATCAAAAATGATTCCCAGTTTCAAAAACCCATATTCCTCCGTAATAAATACAGTGGCCTTGAATATGGTCTGTCTAACACCCATGTTAGCCCATGGCTTAAGCAATAAAGAAAGCTGACTACATTAATTTTTCTTTCTTCCCTCCTGGATGGAGATTTGTTAAGTCTGACAATGGAATAGAAATCTCGTTTGGAAGGTTAGTTTTAACAAATATACATCAAAGCCACAAATGTCATTAAAGACTTTATTTGCTTGAAATACAAGCATCAGCATTATGACCCTTCTATAATCTACCAGTACTTCTGTGAAAAGGACTGAATCCTTGTAATCATCTAAAGTGAGATCATGAGTGGCAAAACATAGGCCCCCCCAGCTCATGGAAAATGCCGAATAAATGATATAAAAACATATAATAATAGCATGAGTTAAATGTGCATGGTCTGCACGAGCTGAATTTAGTATCCCATTTTAACTGAACAGATTTTAGAACATTCAGTGATTCCATTCCATTTTGTAAATTACTGAGCAGCACCAATTCAAAAATTCTTCTGAAACTCAATTCCCAAGCATTTGGCTTTTGTTCCTGGGATTTCCACTACTTTAGAGAATCCAGCTTTAAAGGCTCCTTTCTGAGAAATCCTGTCGCTTCTGAGAAGTACTTTTATTGAAAGCTCCATTTAACTTCATTTTGCAATTAATGAAACTTTCAAGACATATTTCCCCTCTCCTTTTTCTTCTTTAAAAAAAAAATCTAGTTATTTTTTCTTGCCTTTTGGGTAATTAGGAGCAGAAAACTAATCCCACTAGGAACTAAAGGTAATAAATATGGCAACAAAAGTACCAAATGCCAAAACAAATGTCATTTGCAGAGTCCTGAAAAGCCCATTTTTCAGAATTAAAGGCATTTCAGGTCACCTCTAAGGGTCTTTGGTCACTTGCTATAAAATGATCATTTTTTGATTTCAGTAAAATTCAACAAATAATAAAGTTTTTAGAGTTTTCAATCTTCCTTGACAAAGTCATTTAACCTTTTCTCCAGTCTGGGAGATAGACTCATTCATGCCCGTGAAACTCTTATCAGTTCGGTAATAAAACAAATCGCCACTTTAGTTGCTTATTTTCTTAAGCTAAAAATGTTGCATGGTTAGCTGAGTACAAACGTACTGTATCTGTTCTTCTTTTTTTAAGTTTTAAACAAATAACCACTTAACATAATCAGTCAGGAACAATCCTCTGCCCATGAGACATGAATCCCAGCCCAGAATCACTAAGAAGAGATTGGTCTGAACTCCAAATCACTTTCTGCTCTGTAGTGAAAAACTGGTTAAATAACTTTCCCAGTCCCATGCACAACTCTAGAATTTTTAGTTCAACTATATTCCTTATAAGTCACAGGGCACCTTTGGTCATGGAAAAAACCATAAGGTTTAGTTTGGAGGAAGCAAAAACCCATTCAAATGTGAGAATAAACTATTCCCAGCGGATTCTTTACACTTCCTAGTTTTCGGTGGATCAAGAGCACTTTTAAATAAACTTGGCATGTGCTTTCTATTCCAATGGAAAGTCTGACCTCAGGCTCCACAGTGACAGCACAGAAGCCGCTGGGCAATCAGGACCCAGCTTTTGTCACCCTAAAGTGCACATCAACCCAAGGGACACCAACGTCCCACCGAGTGCTCTTATGAATGCACTCATGACAGCCTTGGCCTGGGAACTTTATAAGCATCAATTCCTGTGTGTCCCCTGTCTCCCAGACATTCTGATTAAACTGATCTGAGATGTGGCTGGGCATTGGAATTTGTAGCCATTGCCTGGTTGGGTCTAATGGAGACCCTCTGAGGCTGAACAATGAAGACAGACACAATCAGCCACCCTTTCCTGGGGCTCCTGGGGTTTCAAGGGCAGGTTTCACACCTTGACACTTCCAGGATCTGAGCTGCACCAAATGTGGATAGACTCTTCCTGTGGATCATGATAAGGTGGGCTTTGGCTAGGCATGCCCTGGACTCGTCTGCTTCCATGTGAGGGAGGGCCCATAATGCAGGCTGCCCATTCGCCTCTGTAGCGTGTACACAGCAATACTTAAGTGTCCCCAAGACTCAACAGGGAACTTAAAACAAATTCATAATTTTGAAATTTTCAATACAAATAAATTAATAAATAAATGGTGCCTTGGAATCCATAGCTCAAGCACATAACATTTCAGAGAAGAGAGTTCTAGAAATGGGAACATTACTATTGGAATGGGAATGCTCTAGTTTCAAATGACATGAGGATTTCTTGAGTACATTTTTGGTTGCAGTGAACTGGTGGGAGCTGTTGATTTTTACTCAAAACCACTCTCCCCCTAGGCCCAGGTCAGGCTCATATGGCTCTGGCTCTAGATGATGGGAATCCTGGAAGGCCACAGGGCCTGGCTCCCAACAGTCTGCCCTCCAGCTAGTATAGATGCCAAGAAAAAAGGGAAAGGGGGAGTTGGGCATGGAAGGCTTGTTGCTGGCAGTAGAAGCAGAGCCCAGGAGCAGAGGTCTCCCAATCCAGACGGCCACCCATGGCTGCTCACCTGCTGTTGCGTGAGACAGAGAGAGGCTTACATGAAGCAGTGGAAGGGCAGGGAACTGGAACAAGGACTCTGTTTAAGTGGAAAACTAAAGATCACTGGGGGAATTTTTCACTCATGCAACAATCCATGTGTACTCAGCTCCCCAGCAGGTAATGGGGGGCGGTCCTTGCTTCCTTCTGGAGACCATCACCCTGGAGATGGATGGGTGGGATGAGGAATGGAAGGGGGCTCCTCTCTCTGCTGACCTCTGGCACTGCTCTGCGGGGGATGGAAGCAGCCCTCAGCATTCTCCTCCTGTCTCCCCAAGGGTGCGCAGCCTTCACTGAGCTGTGTCTGGGGAAGGGGGCAGCTGCAGATTGCAACCTCCCCAGATTCTCAAGAAAGGGGAACAGATGCAAATACAAGAAGGGTGATTGCTGGTAAGGTACTGGATGGGAGATGTGTTCTAGAGGCCGTGTGGGCCACAGACTGGACATATGTCAGCCACTAGCAAGGTTCTTACACAAGAACGGGAATCCTGAGTTTGGGTTTCACAACAGGTCCATCTGCTCTCATCTCGGAGCATGCACAGGGGGAGATGGTTGTGAAGGTGGAGCAAGCTTCCAGGTGGGGCCTAAGTGTTTGGAGGGGGCATGCTCTGTACCTGGGAGTGCAAGGGACTAGAAATGCACCTCCCTCAACTTGACTTAGCAAACACGTCTTGGTGTTCCAGACTTCTGTTGGCAACTCTAGTTTGATAGCACACCAATTATTTGACGGTGACAAAGGAGCAGGGTGCAGCAGTGCCCAGCTCCCTGCCTTCAAGCAAGGCATGCTTCCCCTGCTTTTGGCATCAGCAGCCTGCCAGGTTTCAACGGCCTGGCTTCTCCTGGACCTATCTGGACCTGTCC
Organism: Sciurus carolinensis; assembly: GCF_902686445.1. NCBI lineage: Eukaryota > Metazoa > Chordata > Mammalia > Rodentia > Sciuridae > Sciurus > Sciurus carolinensis. The sequence continues at coordinate 68,809,488 of NC_062227.1, forward strand.
TACTCTTGTGTGTATGAAAGATCACCCGAGGAACACTGACCATGTGACAGCTGTTTGGAAACAGACTGCCTGACACATTCCCAAGTGCAGGAAACCTGTAAGAATAAAACTTGCCCTGCAGCCCATTGCCTGCTGCTGTATATAAAAATGCAAGTACAACAGAATGTCTTAATGCTCCCTTTACTAGAGTTGGGATTTGGAGTAGTTACAGGAGAGGGACAGAATTGCAGAAGAGAGGATGAAGGAGCTGGACGGTGAGAAGAGAGTAAACATTTCCACAGTTCCCAAATTGTCAGGCATGGTGCCGGTTTGCCACCTCATTATATCCTCATGACACCCTACCATAGGTCTGGGCTTCCTGATTGCCCTCTCAATATGAAGACCCATTCCAAAGACACCACACAACTCGGTCTCTACTGCAGGTTCCTGGGGCCACTGGGCAAGGATGACGGTAGAGTCTACATCACCCCCTGTAATACATTCTATAGATATCTCTCCCTCTCTTTCTTCCTTTTCTCTCATTAGCTTCAGGACACCATTTCTTACTCAGAATGACTACTGCTTTTCTGGTCTCCCAATCAGTCACCTCAATTAACAAGACAAAGGATCTTTGTCAGGAGCCAACCTCCTTAGAAAGTACTAGAATTCTTCATGCTCATAATTTTATACTCTTGCTGGGTCATACACTAACAAGGAAAGTCAAGCTAAGAGCACTTACATATTTCCCACAGTCTCCAACAGAGATGCTTTAAGACACTTTGGCATTGATGAAGAGGATAGATGGCCTAGGAACAGGTGCTCCAAGAAAGGAGACCAATTTATGACATATTGGAAAATGGAAAACTCCACAGATGGAGAAGAGATCAGCAGCTGCCTGGCGCTAAATGTGGGCCAGCGTCTACATAGGAAGGGGCAGTAGGAGGGAATGTTTTAGGGGTGAAGGATCTGTCCTAACTATGGTGGTGGTGATTTATCTAACTTCTATTAAAACTCACAAAACTGTACCCCAAAATGGAAGATTTACTGCACATAAATTTAAGAATACATTTATAAAAAGGATGAGGAGGCCAGCTAGGAGGTTATAGAATAGTTAAGAAGTCATGAGAGGCTCAGAGCAGTAGCAGAATAAACTGTTGTAAGAATAATCAGAGATCTAGTGAGAGAGATTTCAGAAGTGGGATTCAAGTAGATGGGGAAGACCAATCTTCACAGATTCTCTGGTCAGAGAGGACCTTACAAACCATGCAGAAAGCTCTGTCTCACAGTGAGAAAACAGAGTTGGAACTGTTCTCAGTGTTTCGAACTTTGGGTGGACGGTGATATCATTAGCCAGACAGAACAGACGCAGAAGAGTAGGCCCAAGAAGGAAGTCGATGAGTTCACTTTTGGATATTTTGAATTTGGAACATTTATGTCACAAAGATTTCTTTTTTTAGTTTTCAGGAATTTGAAAACAAAATTGTTGGGTTTTGGCACTGAACGCAGTTATCTTTCCACAAATATGGTTTCTCTGCAGCTAAAATACAAAAGAACTTGTGACTATGGATTCCTACGTGAAGATGGCTCATTAGATTACTCAGTTGTTTTTGTTTCGTGGCCAATAGTCATTCAAAATCACAAAGAGGGAATGATACTTATCCAATTAAGATTTTAGGCACATTCTCCATTAATGCTCTCGACATTCCTTCTACCTTATTTTCACATACATATACAAAAAAGCTTTTTAGTCCTTGTCAATAATAATGCAAACCAAACTGAAAAGCAGTTTTTGTTTTCATTCTTATTGATGCCAGATTATAATTCACAGCTATTTTGTTTTTTGTTTTTGTTTTATACTATGTGGTTAAGTAAGTAAACATGGGAAGATGGGCATTGCTGTTAGCAAAAGTTTCCATTTTGCCTAGAGGATTGAAATTTAGGAGACTTTGTCAATATTTCAGAGCAATTTGGAAAATGACTTGATTTAGTAGTTGGGGAAGGAAAAGGAGTAGCGTTTTCAACACCCTCGGGGCCACTGGGATATGTAACCAATTTTATGAACCAGAACTTCAGAGTTGCAAACTACCAAGAAGGCATCATGTTCTTGGCAGTAAAGTTTAATCCCAGAATAACAAAGTTTAAAGCTAATAGCATTTAAAAGAAGTGCCTATTGTTTCTTCAGGAACCATGGAAAAACAGTGGGTCTTAGGAAGACACAAGCCTGTGTAGACCTTTAGCTGGGGGTCCTGTGTGGGGCACTGATGGCGTCACATGCCCAGCCTGGTGCTTGGCACACGTAGGCTCTCAGTACATGCTGTTGAATGAATGAATGAATGAATGAATGAAGCTAGGAGAGAAGTGAACAAACATCCTGCAAGTAAAAGACACAAAGCAAAACTGATCCAGCAAAACTGGGGCAGGTTAATGAAGTCACAGATGTAAGCATAAAGGACGGTGACAGTCCTCCATTATTTCAGCAAATGTTGACCAGCACCTAGTTTGGGATTGCGTTCTAGACCTGGTGGTGGATGCACACACAGGGAAGACTCGGCCCTGGGCCTGAACACTTTCATACCTAAGAGAAGAAGAAAGAAAAACATGGTAAGCATTCATGTATCCAAGCAATAGCAGCGTGTGACCCGGCCTAGCAGGGTGACGTAAAAAAGTTGGAAAGGAGGTAAAGATTTAAGGTCAGTGGGTTCATTCCCATGCTATTCATCCAGGGGCGAGATCAGATCTGAGACTTGAGGGAAGGAGAATTTTGGAAAATTCAGCTGGAAGCCAACCATATTGGGATGTAAAAAAATGCAGGAAAAGGATCTTCAAGGGAACAGGAGGGATTCAAGCAACAGCCATCACACTGATGAGGAGCAGGGAACCATGCCGGCCCCAACTCACCTGGGGAGCTGGCAAAGGAGGCTGAAGGAAATGAAGGCTGCCTTGCAGGAGAGGAGGGCCATTGTTTTAAAAACCAGGGAAGAATTTTACATCTGTTAAAAGCACAAGATAAACTGGAGTAAGGAGAAACTGGGGCAGGTTAATGAAGTCACAGATGCAAGCGTAAAGGACGGTGACAGTGAGGCAGTGAGGGAGAAGTGTGCACAGAGACGCACCAAGGGCCACCCAGGGTCACGTGACTCCCAGCACAGGGAGCCCGGCAGGGGCTGAAACAAAGCGTCCTAGGCGCTGAGACTGAGTGGTCAGGGTAATGACAGTAACTCGAAGAGAAAGTGCTGAGTCCAAGGAAGGTTTTGGAGAGAGGATGACACGCTTAGTCCTGAACTCAAGATTTTGATTACATGTTTAACTTGAGTAGCCAATAAGAAATCCAGACAGACAGGCTCTTCAGGAAAGAGTACATAAGCAGAGCTGGGACTCGTGGAAATACCCACTTAAGAATCAGCTGGCGATAGGGGATACTGAAGTGAGGGCAATGGAGCAGGTAACCTGCAAGACAGTCAGAAGAAAAGAAGGAAAGGAGTCCAGACAAACGCTGGTGCTGGTCCTAACCTCCTCAACACAAACATGGAAATGAAGACCAGGGCGGTGTCCACCTTTCTCATAACAAAAGAAAGTTCCTGAAGCTGGCTTTTAACTAGAGATAAAGAAAATACCTCAACACCTCATTCCTAATAAGGGCAATAGCTGTAATCCAGTATGACAAAGTGAAGGGTAAACTCCAGTGCAGGGATTTCACTTGAAAGAGATGGCAGGGCAGAGCTGCACAGACCTCCTTTCCTAAACCGAATTCATGCTTCACTTGGCAGGAAAGAGTAACCATGGGTTGCAATGCGTACTTCCATTTGGTAGAAGGCAATGGAAAGGAGAAACCTGTTCATTCGATCTGCAGTCGCCGTTGACACAAAAACAAGAGGAGATGCCAGCACCCTGTAGCACCACTCCCACCCTCGTCCCACCAGGCTTTTTCCCAGGTCGCTATCAACACACTTCAAAAGCCTCTAAGATGCAGATAAAGCCCTTCAACACGTGCAGACTCCTCCACAGCAGAGCGATCATCTCAGCACCAAACCTTCCCACCTTTGCATGGAACAAAAGCTCAACCTCTGCACTGGCGCCCACAGCTGTTTTCCACGAATAGACAGAGCACAGCCCAGCCCCCGTTGGCTCTTTGAAGGTACACCATCCTTTTCCTGTGGCCTAATTTAGCTGCAGATTGAGACGAGCAAAAGAGCAAAAATGGATAAGGTTTTCACAAGAGATACTTAGCAAGAGGAAGCTGAATTTCTTCCAACGTCAAATTCTTGAGACACTCATTCTTGATCTTCAGTCTTCTATTATTTGTCAAAAGAATCTAAATTGTTCCCCAAATGGACTATTCTTTTGACTGGGGAAACTGAAGTTTGTGGTTATAAATCAATAAAACACTACATTTTTCAATAGGTTGTCACTCTTACCAAGGATTCATTATACAGTACATACGGGAACATGCCCAGTTGGATATAGACTCTCACCGATGGCCTTTTGCTCTTCAAAAGACTATCATGAGCACCAGTCCTCATCAAGGATGAACTGGTCCACAGCCCTGCTCTCAATCATCAAGAGAAAGTTAAACAGAGCTCCCATTCCCTGGGACTTTGCAATTTAAACAAAGAAGCAATAATCCAATCTGTAGAAGCACAGGTAAGAGCACATTAAAGGGTACAGAGGTGAAGTGAATTACCTTAAATAACTTGGCTCGGTTGAAACTATTCTTGTCACACTATCAAGTACTCGTAAGTCCCTGAAGTACTCATAAGCATTCTTTTTTTCTCAATAAAATGGAAATTTTTGCTGAAACAATGTTTTAAATGCATTCATTTCTTTCTCGTGAAAGAAAGATGGTAGACGACTTTATTGACGTGGGCATGACATCGCGCTGTCTCTTCTTCCTGTTCTTAGAATCCTAATCATGGAAATGAACACCTAGAAGATGGTTTAGGGAAATGACGAAATCCAAGGGAAAGAAGTTCTACGGTCTGAGTAGGCTGGAAACCACCTTGGAGCAGTGCTGAGCTCACAGGAGGACTGCAGAACAGGAAAGGGACCTGAGGACTGACCACAGGGCGGCAAAGAAGCAGAAGCAGATGCAACGAGTGAACCCTCAGTAGATGATCCAGGTGCTTCTGGTGGATGTGTCCACAGAGACAAAGAAACCTATAAAATAGTTCACTGGCTTTCAGAAAAATACTGGAAGGACTCATCTCAATCCCCCACCACCAATCATGTCCCATCCTTAAAGAAACTGATAAATTCAAGGTTATTACTTTAGGCACCAATGTGCCTGGGACCATCCAGTTTCACTCTGATATCCCAGTATAATGTCAAAGAACACCCTTTTTCACTCCCACGCATATCCCAACTTGAATGATAAATTTTATGGTTGTCCTAGATATGAAAGAATAGATGAAGGTGAATATGAAAACACAATACTTCTAGAAAAGCTTTCCTTCTGCATTGTGCCATGTGTTCACATATTCCAGACTTTGTATACTGCACTAACACACACAGTTCTAGGTTGGGAGTTGCATTCTGATAATACAGCACATTGAAGGAAAAGGGTCAGAGTGCAACACCAAACAGGTGCTCAGTAAATGGAGAGCAGATGAAACGGTCTTTGAAAGACAGTAATGAAGGAACCATTTTCACCAGTGTCTTGAAGGAATGGTTCTTCAGCCATGAGAGTCAACACTAAGAAATGGCTGAGCAGTTCTCTTTGATTCTGTGGGGGAACGAGTAAGAGGGTAGGGGCAGGAACAGTTAGGAAAGGTTTCTGCTGCAGAAAATTCCCTGAAGAAACCATCTTACTACACCCAAGATTAAGAAAGGGCTGATTCAGAAGAATCCATTGGACTCAAAGCCGCCTGCATCTGCAAGCTGTGCCCTGAGTTGATCCCCCCCGCCCGGACCTCATGCAGGACTCCTGCCTGGAGGGCCAGCCAGGGTCTCATGCCACACCCCGCTCCCAGGATAGCAGGGATGGAGAAATGAGGTGGAATAATAGGAAAGCTAACACTCCTGCTGCCGACTGCACGGCCCAGAGTGAAATGCTGTCATCCACTGAACATTTTAAAACAAAACATACTCAAACCTGAGCATCAGCAGCACCCGTACTTCTCTTTTTTGGGGTTGTGAAGAAAGGGTGGGGTGCTGCACAGAATAACAATGTTCAGCATAGGAAAATCCCCCAAACACAGCATGACACCTGCTTTGTCTTCTCTCCCAACCAAGTGAAGTGATCACAAACAGTTCTTCAGGAAATGTCCTCCACAGGTGCAGAGGTTGAAGGAGTCACAGCAAGAAAATGTGCGTGGGACCGTGTGCCTGTGAGTGCGGGTGTGGTGGGGCTGTGGCCCTGGGAGGAGGAACAGCAGGTTCCAAGGAAAGGCAGCGGGGCGTCTGGAGGGCCTGGACATTGAGATATTCACGAGCGCGTCTCTGTTCAGGTGCTGAGGAAGGAAAGTGCATATAGATTCTGCAGCCAGAGTCCTCCAGCCCACACCAACAAAGGGAACTGGAAACAGGAGGGAAAAGAAGTAGGCAACTTGAAAAGTCCCATTTCAAAATGTGAAGTAAGATTTCAAAATGGAAAATGCTTAATTAAATTATGTAAATGTATGGAAACACAACCTCGCCCTACTTCTGATCTTCTACAGGTACGGATCACAAAACAGTTCACCTTTAGACCTTGTTTGAAGAACTAGCCGGCTACCTTCACTTTGGAGCTTTTTTTCCCCCCTCTCGAATCTAGCTCCTCCTCTCCCTGTGGTGCAGAGCTTAGAGCTGGCAGAGCAGAAGCCTGTCATTCTTAAAACATGAAGAGAATAATTCAGCACCTTTTTTTGTGATCACAGAGAATGCAATTAATAGTTTGGCTGCCTTGGTATGTAGACCAAACCTTCTGCCACAGCGTTCTGTGGTGCTGTTGTCTGGGGCGGCTCTGCCAATCTTTTCATTCCAACAGAAACCATGCCAGGCTTCCCAGTGCTAAGCAAAGTATAATGAGGCGGAAGAGGCGGTTGGAGCCCTCAGTGAGGGAATGTGCTGTAGGATGGTTCTCTACCAAATACAAAGCCAGCCCAAGACCCAGCGGCCTTTGTCTCCCCGCACTTAGGAAAAGCAATTAAAGTATAGGCTTAAAAAGAAAAAGTATTTAAATTCTTATGTCGTTCCTCTCTGGCCCTGAAGCTTTTTAATTCATAAGAAGAGTAAAGCAGAGGAAACAGTTTTAGACAAAGGACAGGCTGTGATTTACCAAAGCACGTGGTCAATGGGGGTGAATTCTTACCTGAGGAACACCAGTGTCTGAGGATACGTGATACAGAGCTAGAACTCACAGAAGGTATGGCGATGAGAACAGAGCCCAGAAAGGCGAGGAGGGGTAAACGCTTTTGTCTTATGCTACAGTAGTTATGATTTGGTGACCACTGTAAAGTAATCCTACACACAACCTGTGTTCAGTCAGGGCCAGGTGAATGGCCCTGGCTGGTGATCACATAGACCATGGATCTCAGTGCCCCCAAGTACATCAGGCAGCAGAGAGACTGTCGAGAAGAACCCAAAATCTATGCCATAACTGATAGTTTATTAATGCTGTTCTTGCTGGTTCCTGGGCCTTCAAAGCTCAAAAGAATCACAAAATGATCGTGAGAGACTATATCGACTCCCTTGTTTACAGATGAAGAAACAGAAGCTGAGGAAAGTATGTGACATGCCCTGACAGCAGTTCCTGGCAGGGCCAAGAGGACACACCCAGGGCTCTGGCCTGATTGCCCTCAACCACGGCTCAGACCTCACCTGCCATATCTGCCTCTTATTCTTGGCCTTGAGAACACCTCTGCTCTTCCCTTGAACCTCAGCTCCCCATCCTTAGTCCTATGCCATCTCCCATAATATCAGGTGACTTTCTGGATCTGATCCTCTGCCCCTTTAATCCAAGGACTCTGCCTTGTCCTTCCATCCCATCAATGACTGAAACTCGGTCTCAGGACTCTCCCATCTTGCTTCACACTGCCAGGAATTCATCATGACAATCACTGACTTCCAACAGAAGAAAATGTCCCCTGGTCATGACAACATGTCTGACACCCTGATCCTGCCCTTTCCTGAAGGGTCTAAAGGCCCAACAGGAGTTGCACCTTGATGGTGGATACCCACTACAACCTTGGATCAATGTGTCGCATCAGCCAGCTGCTGCAATGTCAGCCACAGCAGGCACACAAATACTTCTAAACAGGCTGTGCTCTATTATCTTTGGTACAGAAATAAAAGTTAACATTGTCATGGGTGGGCTGGGGCTACAGTTCAGTGGCAGAACACCTGCCTAGTGTGTGTGAGGCACTGGGTTCAATCTTTAGTACCACATAATAAGAAGTAAACAAGAAAAATAAGTTTTAAAAAATTTCCAAGGACAAGTTTTAATATATTTCCAATAGGCACTGGGGTAGAAGTCCACGGCTAAAGTTGTAATTCCTAACCCAGCTCTAACTGTAGGCTGGCAAGTCCCTCCCTCATTCACCCCTGCCTATGGATAGACAACAGGATCAGCAAGAACACAGGCATGAATACACTTTCGAATGGGTCAAAGTGCCACAAAATAATCTAAACTGTACTCCATCTATGGAAAAAGAGAAAGTTGTTCTATCCTCCCTGCATAATAATATCCAAATATGGGAATAAAAAGGTGACCACATGGTGCAATAAATGGTTAGCCGTCTAGATCAGTGCATCCAATAGAAACATCATCGGAGCCACATATGTAATTTAAAATTTTCTAGTGGCCACATTTAATACAGTTTGTTTAAACCAACATATCCAATATATTGTTTTAACATTTAATTAATATAAAGTTAATGATGAAACATGTATGTGTTTATTTTTTCATATGAAGTCTTTGAAATCTGATATATATTTGACACTCCAATCACATCTCGATTGGCACTAACCACATTCGCATGCCCAATAGCCTCAGGTAGTGAGTGACTCTCACGTTGGACAGTGCAGGAATAGCTTTAGGCACAGTGTCATGGTTGTACCCTTTGGTGCACACGCTAACATTTTTTCAGTGCCTAGTAGTGAATAAATACTCAATCAGGATGTGTGGGATGAATAAATATTTGGATATTTGGATATATTCAATGATCACAGAAACTCCTCAGGATAAGAGGGGAATAAAAGACTTTGATGGTGCATTAGTCTGTATTGACCTATTCCCAAAACACCCTAAGTCCCGGCCTGTGGACTGCCAAAGGGAAGCTGCTGCTCCTGACGACATTCCAGGCAGCTTCTGTGGATGGGGTGAGCCACTCCTTCCCAAGGCGTCTTTAACCTGCCTCATGACACTCACCCTGCCTCCAAAGTGACTGCATCTAAAAGCCCAGGGCTGCTGAAAACAGATGAGCATGTGTCTCTGCACCCTGTATTACTGAGAAATCATTTGCATTCTGTTAATCAAATTTGCATAAAATTGGAGCCAAGAGAGCTTGGCTGGGTTTCCACACCTCCCTCTCCCCGTGCCGCCATGACCACCACGACTTATCACCACAGATGAGGTGGTGCAGGAAGACACAGCTCCAGAGAAGACACAGAATCAACCTTGTGATGGAATCTCTCCACCACACTGACTTGGGGGCCATGTCCTCATAATGGGAGCCCCATATGTAATGTGGTAAGCAGAGGAGGTATGCTGAGATGCAATCTGGCTGCCGCATCCTTTGTTATGACAAGAGTTTATTTTACAAGGCTGACCCATAGCATGAAAACACAGCTTCCGACGAGGCTGTAATGATCCATGACCGCACACACACCTGAAGGCAGGGAGCTCGGATTCCCGCCCCTGGGCCACATGGGCAGCCAAACTCACCCCTCTCATTCCAGAAAGCCAGGGGCTTCCACCCCCAGAGGACAGTTGACCCCAAAGGATCCCTCCTCCTCTCAGCCAGGTGTGTTGAGGGCACGCTCCAGGTGAGGTGCTACCAAGGTACCACCTCCTCCATATGCACGCACCTGTCTCTCTTGCTTTGGAAGGACCAAGTGAGTCAAATTGCAGTGACACCCCACCTACAGGTGGCAGAACAAGGTGACGCATGCAGACCGAGTGTGGCAGGGACAACACAGAAAACCATCAGATGCTACTTAATATTTGGTTATTTTTATCTCAACCACCTATTTCTTTCTAGGACTATTCCCCAGAGAAATTCCACTTTCATAACCATACTGGTTATTTTATGTCAGGGGAAAGGCTGTGGGGTCGTTATCAAGCCAGGGTTACTTCTGCTAAGGTCATCTTAGATGCTGTGTCTATGTGAGATAAATGGTTTCCTAAACAGGCTACTCTGCATCCTGCCTCTCGTATGTTGACCCGAGTCATCACTTCTGGGACCTTGATAGAAGCAGCTTCCTGGAAACTCCAAAAGCAGAGAGGCAGCAGAGCGTCATCATTAACAGCACCAGGCGCTCCAAGACAACCTGGGTTCAAGCTCCAGCTTAACCTTCCAACCAGCTAGAGTCACCCCTCCAAGCCTCAGGGTCTTCATGTGCAAGACAAGAATAAAAACTGTACCAGTCTTCCCGGACCACTGGACACAAAAAATATGCTGACAGAGATTGAACATGGAGCACTCACCACGGGAACATCTGCCTTACCCTCGCCAGAAGAATAGTGAGGGTGTTCCTTCAACATTCGCTTGCACTGCCAGGAACATACACACAGCCAGTTGTCCACTCAGTCTGTTGTTGTTCGTTGAGTATCTGCTGCATGCTTGCCTGTGCTAAGCACTGAGTATTCAGTGATGATCAATCACACGCACATTCCTCAACTCCTGTGCACAGCCTTGCTGAGTGTGCCTTCGGCCTGTCCTGTCCTGGCTGCTCCTACTCCCCACACTGGATGCAGATGCTCAGCACCTTACTTGGACACTTGCCCCATCTGCCCAGCTGGTCTCCCTGATGCCCTCTCTACCCACCAACCTGCCACAGGCAGCAGAGTTTCCCTCTACCAAGAGCCTGGTCCTGCCACTCACCATCCTGCTAGAAATCCTGACCGGCTTTCCCAGGCAGCAGCACTCAAGTCTACACTCCTCAGGGTGGCACACGGGAGTCACCCTCACCCCCAGCTCTGCCTCCTTCCAATCTTTGGGTCACTCAGACCTTTTTGCCATACCTAAGCCTACCAAGCCCTTCGAGCGCTCTATTTCTATATGGTAACCTTTCCCATTCTCCAAAGCGCAAGTTCTCTTTCATTTTTATTTTTTTAAACAAGCTCTTACTTATTCTTTAAGACCCAGGTCAAGGGTACACACCATCTGTGTCACCCACCAACTTTGCCAGGAAAAAGTTCACTGTGCTGTAATGTATCTGCTTGGGTGTCTACCCTAGGAGACTTTCCTCCACATGGCTGGGAATCGTGATCAGACACCTAGTAGGCACAGAGAGTGTTGAATGAACAAATGACCACACTTGATCGCACAGAGGTTTCAAAATAAAATCACAAGGCAGATGCTCAGGCTCAGACACTGCCAAGTGGCTGCACAGGAGTTTCTGCAGCATCATGGAGCAGGGCAGGCCAGCTATTCTAATTATGTGCACATTTAATTTATGCATAGAGTAATTTAGATACAGCAAAAGAGCAAACACTCCCCTGGAAACAACATCCACAGAGACTCCAGTCAAGTTCCTACCAATCCTCTACTCAGAAAAGTGAGGCAGGAAAAGAAAAGGAACACAGCAGGTAAGCAAATGCCATTTGAGGTCTCAGCCTCTTTATTTATTTTTAAATTGCTATTGCTTTGCTTCTTACTACAGTGTGGAATGAATCCTTTCACATAAGTGAATTTTTCAGATGACTGAAGCCTAAACTTTTGAAAAATTTTAACCATTTGGGATGGAGCTATTTCTGCAACTGATTGCCCACTCTTCTGAACTCTCCAACTGTTTCTGCAGAAAATAGGCCTGTCCTGGTGGCTCAGCAGCATCCTGGGTGGTGAACTTCTGAGCCTGCCCTGTGCCACTGTGCAGCGGTCACCTGGAGGGCTGTTGAGACCGTCACTGCCGTCCACTCCACACACAGCAGCCACACATGGCTGTGGAGTTTAGCTCCTGGACTGCTGTGAATAGCACTTTTGTCTTCTTCCTTGCTGTCAGACTCTAAAATAATTTTTCTGGTAATTTTCAGGTCTCCATTACCTCCCCTGCCAACTCAGTTCTAATTTAATGTATTTGCTGTTTCTACCAGTGCAGGATAAAAATGATAATCTTGTGGAAAGATTATTTTAAATGCAAATTGAAGAGAATATTATTCATCCTTAAAAAGGGATGTGATCCTGACTCATGCTACAACATGGGCTGATTTTGTTCAAGAAAATAAGTGAGACCCAAAAGGAAGATCCCGTGTGCTTCTACCTATATGAGGTAGCCAGATGAGCCAAGTTCATACAGACAAGAAGTAGAATAGTTGTTACCCAGAGGTGCCAGGAGAAATGGGCAGCTGTTATTTAAAGGTACAGAGTTTCAGTTTGGGATGATGAAATTTTCTAGAGAAGGATGGTGGTGGTGATTGCATGACATTATGAATCTGCTAAATGTCACCAACCTGTACATTTAAAAATGGTTTAAATGGGGCTGTGGATGTAGTTCAATGATAGAGCATCAGCCTAGCATGCATAAGACCCTGGGCTCCATCCCAGCATTGCAAAAACAAATTTTTAAAGGTTGAAATGGTGTGTGTTATTTATATTTTAACACACACACACAAGCCCCATATTATATCTTTTTATTTATTTATTTATTTCAAGCAACGATAGCCAAGCTCTTTTGAACTGTGGGTATGAACTTCAGCATGTGAACTTTATAACATCCTTTGCTGAAATTACTTCCTAGTTCCTAGCTGTGTTTTGAATCATCACCCTTAAACAGAGATATCTGAGGGTGTTGATAAGTTTTGTTAATATGAAAGGTCTTTTACTTGCAATTACAGATAGGCACGCCAGACTTCTGGGTGGACATTAGGAATAATCCCAAAGAGAACCCAGGCATCAAAGGGTGGGCTTTCTTCTTTTCATACTGGAAGTCAGGGAGCAGGGCACAGAATCCAACCTACTCTTCCCTTGTCCCGAGAGCAATCTGTAACTAAGAGGCCACATAAAAGCTGCTAAAAGAATCAAGATGCTGATTTTCTGAATTCACTGAAATTTTAAGGATTTACAAAATTACATAAGGCAGGTTTTCCAGCATCACACCATTGGGTTATAGCTTATAAATTAAATATCCTAGGTTATATTGGAGCAACATTTTTAAAGCAGTCTGGTCATAAAAGAGAGAGGAAATAGTTGGTGGCTTGTTCAGTTCAACTAACAGAGAGCCCATGGAGCTTGGCGAGTCTTAAGTAGAACTGTCTCACTCAATGAAAGCTTACTATTGTCCCTCTGTCTGAACAATAATTTCCCTTCTTTTCTGCTTTCTTATGAAATACCACACAGTTCTACTCTCAAAATTCATAACGTGTGCCTGGGGAGAAGGTATAATTTTCCAAATCTATCTATGCTTTATTAAACAAACCTCTTAAAACATCATTTTTTTCCTTCTGACTTGGAATTTTGCATTCTGCACGTGAACCTCAAGTTAGTTAAATATTCAATCTATATGCATGTAATAACAAAAGGTACATTAGAGAATGAAAAAGCAGAGAAAAAAAGTTTAGTAAGAAAGCAGGAAGAGTTTCCTATCTTGTCAGAATGTAGTGTTTAAGTTTCATTCAAGGAGTTTCCTGGCTCCTGCTAGAACCCCCTTCGCCCTCCCAGTCAACACAACTGCATCCTGTTCAAATGTTATGATGGAAACGCTGTGTCTTTTTTAGGCCAAAATATCCAAATTAAAACACAGGGGATGGAAATAACCCTCCCTTGATACACCGCAGTGACTGAAGGTGGGTTTGTTTATGAGTAGAATAAAATTTTCAGCTCACTCTAAAAACAGATACATCATCATCTTGTAAACTTGAGTAACATGTCATTCCACCTCTGGACTCTGGAAAAAAACACTAAGGTCATGCCTAAAATAAGAACAGAGAGGGATGAGGATCACACCGGAGGTAAAACCACAGTCTTTTCCCACCTTTTTATTAAAGGCGTGAGGCAGGTCTCAATTTGACAGTGAGCTCATCGCTCTGGATCCTGGAGGCACTGTGGATTTGTTATTCCAACAGCTCAGACCCCTGGAAGAGCTTGGAAGCAGGTGTCTGGTCTGTATGAAGCAGTGATTACTACTTATTTTTCAAAGGCTATTTATACAGACTGTTGGAGTCAAAGCGGAGAGACTGAAGTTTCATTTGAAAGTTTCATTTTCCTTAACTATGAGAGAACTTTAAAAAGTCCATGCTGTGAGAAAGATTTCAACTCCAAGTTACCAAAATAAAGATGAATAATTAGCTTCCTAAAGAAACCAAAAAGTCACATGTACCAATATGTTATTTTTAATAGGATTCTGTTCTAAATGTTTAAAAATTTCTTTAAGTTCCAGAGGAACTTAATTACCACTTGGATGCCTAAGTAAAGGATCCTGATTTTGCCTCTTACTGGGAGAAGTCACTAGAGTTTACAGAACCTGGTTCCTCATCTGTAACTCCACTTCCTACCCTCAGGGGAGGTTACTGAGGTTAAATAATCTTCTATCCATAAGTGTTAAATCTGGGGTCTGGCACTTACGGGGTTCAATAAATGCTCATTTCCTTCCTGCCTTTCAGTGGCAGAGGCCAATGACCAATGCCGTGATAAATGGAATCGGGAAAGATGAGAAGGAGTTGCAAAGGAAAAAGTGCTTCAAACATTTTGCCGAAAATAGTAGCTGTCTCTTGATTCTGTATCTGCACAGTAACTCACAGCTGATGTAAGGGCAGTGTTCTACCAACATGTTAATTATAAAGTAGAACACTGTTTCCTGCTGTTAAAGAAGAAAAGCCATTAGCCCTATCCATGTACCTTGCCATACTGCTCCAAGACCAACAAAGAAGTTAACATGGCCCTGCCCCAGCACCCTTGTTAGGTTTATTTTGTAGCCCTTCTGTTATTTTGATAATTATTTACCTGTGTACTGCTTTGACTTCCCCACAACACTGGATTCAAGACAGGAGAGACAATTCTTGACCGTCACATTTTCTGATATATCTTCAAGCCCCTAGAACAATAGTGTCTGGCACATAGTAAGCTCTTTACCAATCCTGGTTGAATGAGTGATGGACTAATATCCCCCTTAACACCATGGAAACCCTGCTAATGGGAGCGCCTCCATTTTTAAAAATTCAATAAAAATCAAATTTTTACTGGTCACCTAAGGAAAGGAGCCCAATTTTAGAAGTAAATAAAGACACCACTGCTGGTTAGTGACAATCAAAAACAATCGTGCGTCCATGTAGTTCCACTTTCTCCCTATTGAAAGGGGCTGGTTTGTGGAACCATCTCTTGGAGTGTGCAGAACTCCCCCATCAAGCACATAGCTGTCTCTCTGGTAGGAGAAACACGTCCAAGGCCACTTTGCTTCAAAAGTTCCCACAGGGTCCTGAGCTAATGCATGGGCATCTACTAGCAAGCAGTTAAGATGTCCCTCTGCACCAAGCTCAGAAGCACTTTAAAAGCAGAATCAAAGGAGGGAAAACAACCAGAAACAAAAGACCATTTTAATTTTCCATAAAATTTTTGAGATGGAATGCAGTAAAGGATACTGTTTTTCAAAATTAAATATATTTGCTTAAGCTTTGATGGAATAATCCTGTGCACACCCTGACTAGCCTGTCAAAGTACTCACTAGACGCCCAAGGAAGGCCTTCTCCTCCTCTGCTTCCTGGCTCACATGGCTTTGCTACAAAGTTTCCTCTTCCCATGGGAATAAACAACTATAATGTGCCCGCAGAAGTTGAAGGCCTGCCTTACTTAGGGGGTGTTGTGAATCTCAAACCAGCCAACAGATATGGAATTCCTCTGGAAACCTTTAAAATTCTACATACCATTATTGTCATTTTTCTCACCTGGAGAAAAATTATACAAAAATGTCTTGTCCTAATTAAATTATTTCTTTAAATACACTTTTATCAACCAATTGTTAATAAACATTTATTACAATGTGAATTCTAACAATGTTTCCAACAGGTCATGTTAATTATAGAAAATATAAAACGAAGAAGGAAAAAAAAATACATAACCAGAACAACGACCACACTGTTTTCAAAATGGTCATAAAAAATATCACAGCTAGAAAAGAGAACGCACAGTGTTTGGGAGCCTTTGGCCAATCACGACCTCGCCTAAGAGCCTCTGCATCCCAGCCCTGCTCGCTGCGCAAAGCCGTCCCTTTCTGGCATTCCTACCGCCATCCTTCCAGGTGCGCGGTCTCCCGGCTGTACTCGAAGACACTCCTATCCGGTCACTAATTTCTTTCTTCCCATTCTCACTTGACTGTCTGAGTGGCGTCACAGGGACCTGTCTGGCGTAAACCCGTCGGGTGGCCTGTCACAAGCACCCTCTGACCGGTCACTCCCCACTCCAGTCAGGCTGCACCTTTCATTCCTGCAGCCCTCCAGGGGCCGAGGCCTCTGGGCAAGGTCTGTCTGCTCCGCCTGCCACTTCATTAGGTTAACTTCTGCCCTTCCTCGGGCTTCAGCCTCTTCCTGGGAATCCCTCCTTGGCTCTAACAAATGGCCCCACTGTTGTTGCCCTTCTCCGCTCAGCCCCACGCATGCGCGGCTGTACTTGCAGATTTAGGATCCCCACTCTCCTGGTCTGTCAGCCAGGCCTATCGGCTCCCACTTCCCACTTCTCCAGTCCCTGGCCTACATCACGGTGCATACAAAAGACTAACCGAGCTCTTGTTCTATATGCTTAAATCATATGGATGAGAACAAAATTATTATTGACTCAAAAATGCAGAGATACAAGTGAGTCCTTCACAACAACCTGGATGCTCCTTTGCAATATCCTGCCCCGCCAAACAGGTAGAGGTTTCAAGGACGAGGTCATGTCCACACTCATTATATTTCTCCCAAAGTCTCTGTATTATAAAACCACTAATTTACTCATTGGTCATGCCCTTGAAATTTTCCTTACAAGAGGTATTTTCAAATTCCAATGACATGTACTTTCATCAGTTAATTTTTAATTAAGCCAAATATTAAATATATTAACCAGACAAAGTGTATTTAGCTACTGATTTGCAGTGACAGCTTGTGTTATTCTCACACACAGGCCAAGCATGAAATAGAAAACTAATAACCCCTTAACTGTATTCTCAAAGTATCATTTATGGGAAAGAAAACTACATGCAAAGAAAACTTGTGCAATGGCTGTATTTTTTCCCCCTGCGCCGCAAGCTGTTACAAAGCAGGGGAGCTCATTTTCTCACGGATATGGACAAGCTCAAGAATCCCACTGTCACTGGATGTATTCATTAAGAAGGAATCTGGCAGCAGCACAGGGGACAGATAGTTTGGAGACCAGGCCAATTATCTGGGTGTCCTTTATAATTTGAAGTTTCTGAATTCACTCAAAGATAAGCCACTTGAAGAGGGGCTGGCAATGGGAACCTAAGGCGCAGATGGCCAAAGAAGAGAGGGAGGAAGGGGGGATGGGAGAGAGAAGAGAATTTGCTTGTGGTTTCATTCATGGGGACAAATCTGCAAGCTGACACATCCGTCTCTTTTAAAAGCCCCTGGAGAAGTATGGTCAGGCTTCATTACAAGTAAACAAATCATACGATCTTGCTCAAACAGATGACAAATGATGAACAACAATGCCTTGAGTTCGCCTCATGCCAAGGGATGAGGAGTCTCAAAATTCCACCAGTTCTTAAAACCACAGATAAGCTGCAAGACTTGCTTGAACCAGAACAGAGAACTTAGCCCAAGGCAGCCAGGCCAATATCTGTGACAGCCCTGGTGGTCTTCTTATTGATCAGGGTCTTTAGAAATAAAAGCTTGGGTTTTCTCACCTCTGGGAATGCTGAGCTATACTAACTTCGGCTTCAACTCGCTGCTTATTTTTATGGAAGAACTAGGGGATCATTTATCTTTGTGACTTCTATGCTGTTCTTTTTATATTGGAGCTACAACGCTGATCAGAGTTAAAATCCACCTTGCTCCCGCTGTGAGAACCCTGCACAAGCCTTGCTCTCTTTAATGACAAGGTGATGAATAATCTTGGACTTGAAGACCTTCACAGTCTGGGTTAGATATGAAACACAAGGAATGAGAACAAGTAGGCACATCTGTGCACACTGTGTGTATGCAGCCTTTGTATCAACAGAATGTGACACGCAGCAGGCTGGTGTCTAATGTTAGCACTAAGGACTGTTGAGTGTTTAATATGAAACAAAATCCAAAATATTTCTCTATATCTACGAATGATACGTTTTTTTCAACTCAATGAAAAAGAAGAAAAAAATTAATATTTTTCTTTTTTTTCTTTCTTTTTAGTCTCTATTGGATATTAACCAACCAGTAGGATGGGACATTTGGGACACACATACAATAACAACCACAACAAAAATGTAAGAATGTTACTGATTAGGATGAGTTAGATACCCAAAGTTTGTCTAACCTAGTCATTTTATTAATTAATTCCTTCAATAAATGGTCACTGTGTGCCCACTACCTACTATACTAGTTGCCATCTTGAATTTTGTAGAAGAAATATTTCATGAGTAAGTCCCAGCAAAGGAGTGTGCCTCGGTTTTCTAGGGCTTAGAGCCACAAATGGAGAGTAGCAACAGGATATCAGAACAACACTAATTTGAGTCAAGTTGAATTACTGTTTAGGTTGACAAACTGGTAGTGCAAAGCTGTTATGGTTTAGATGTGGTGTCCCCCAAAAGCTCACATGCGAGATAATGGTTCGAGAGCCTTAACCCAATCAGTGAATTAATCCTCTGACAGGGATTAACTGAATGGTAACTGAAGTGGTAGGGTGTGGCTGGAGGAGGTGGGAATTGGAGCGTGGCTTTGGGTTATGTATTTTTATCTGGCAAGTTGGAGACCTCTCTCTCTGATTCCTAATCACCATGATGTGAGCTGCTTCCCTCCTCCACACTCTGCCACCATGATGCTCATTCTCACCTCCAGCTCAGAGAAATGGAGCCGGCCTTCTATGGACTAGGACCTCTGAAACTGTGAGCCCTAAAATAAACTTTTCGTCCTGTACAATTGTTCTGCTTGGGTTCTTTAGTCACAGCAGTGAAAAAGCTGACTAAAACAGAAGCCACACTCTGGACAGCAAGGCTTCAGGTTAATCATCTTAACCCAATTTAAGGAGGGCTACAGAGGACTTGCGAGCAAAGGTGGTGTGTGAACAGCAGGAAGAAAAGGTGGTAAAATCAGCAGTACAGCAGGACCACTTTGGGAAATGAAAAGGTAAAAGGGAAAGCCATATGGTTTGTGGGGGAAGGCATATTATATTCCAGCCTCGATTTCCCTCCTGAGCTTAACTGCTCACTGAGCATTCCACTTGGATATCCTAATGAATGCTCAAGTTGGAAAAGTCCAAAATTAAATTCATCACCTTTACTCCATCAAGCTGTTCACTGTTTTCCTCTTTCTTTCTGCAAGATGGTGCCATTTTTTTGAACCAGCTGGTAGATACCTTGAGCCCTGATTCTTCCCTCCCTCATTCCTTCTAGAGGAATGCACCTTTCCCCACATCCACCTGTCTTTTCTATCCCCACCTGCAAATGTGGGCCAGACTCCTGCCTGGTCTTCCCCATCTGCCTCCATTATCATTGATCTTCAAACCCACACATCCTGCCTTGTCTCATAGCCCTCTGATCATCTGCTAAGTTCAATACAGATCTTTCAATTTAGGACCAAATGATAAATTCTCAAATTCAGGTTGTTCCTGATGCCCCGGTCAAGGCAGACTCCATAGTTCTCCAAACAGGTCTCACACATCCCTCCTTGCTTTGATCCCTCCGGTTCCCACTAACTGAAATGTCCTCTCCCTACATCTCCTACTTGTTCTCCAAAGTTTGCCTCAAAATTATCTCCTACTGGAACTCTAATGGGTTGCTGTATGGGATCTCTCTGGATACTTAAGATTATCAAAGACTCCAGCAATTTACATACCTGTCGTAGTCCCCTACTGGTTGGCCACCTCCTCAAAGGTTATCTCACACATTTTGCATTCAACTAAATCGCCTACCATAGAGCTTTGCACATAGTAGGCCCCCAATGAATGCTTTTCCCCCAGTTAAAAAAATTAGTGTGCATACTCCCCTAAATTACCAAGTCCTTCTAACCCTTACCCTGTCCATATCTGCTCTGGTTTTTGGGAACCCAGCGTAAGTTTCGTGACAATTCCTCGAATAAGACTTTCACAGGTCATTTCCTTATACCATCACTTTAGTAAGTGGCTCTGCCTCACTGTACTGGTAATTTTGTTATAAAATATTTTAAAACCTCTTCTCTGTGTGTCCAGCATTTAAAAAAAGAAAGAAAAAAGAAAGATACTGGCAGGAATCCATGGAGGAAATGGCTAGGAGATAGCCTGAAATTTAAAACTCAGAGGTGCCAAAGCTGCGGTCCTTCATGGACTTGCTTTCCCCATCCCACCCACAAAGAGATCAATCAGTATCCAAAGCTGATGATGTAGTTTTTAATTAATTTTACTCCTATACTAATTGTAATAAGGATATATTTCATATATTAGATAAGCATTGAATGAAGAGGGCTAAGTATTTTGTCTATATTCTCTTAGAAAATTCTAATGCAGCTGAGAGCAATAGTTGGCTGCAATTCAATTGCAGGGTTACTACCCAGATATAACATTCATCATGTTATAAAGCAGAAGAAATCTCAATTATCTGCTAAGAAGGTCTGCAAAAAGTGAGGAAAAGACCACCAGTAATGCTGATTTCTTGTTTGGGGCTCCAAGCATTAAAATTCGTAAACTCTCCATTAGTCTTTTGCAGTTTAAACTGTCTTTTCGACAGTTAAAAATAGAGAAATACAGTAATTGGAACTGTCACAAACAAAAATGTATTGGTCTCTATGGAAAAAATCTCCCTTGAAAAACTGAAGCTTTGCTTGACACAGTGGGTTCTTGGGCTGTTTTTGGGAGACATAATAAAGAGCAGAGTGGAGTCAGTCATAAGCTTCTGACTCATTACAATGAAGCCCCAGAGAGCTGATTATTAACCAAAAGGAGAATATGGTTCTATCCTTGAAATTCTGAAGGCAAAACAAGCAGCAGAATGGAAATGCAAATTTTCCCAATAGCTCCCCATGGAAACTCTGTGCTCCTAAGAGAAGGTGGCTTACCCAGTTAACCTCTTCAAGGGATCTGTTTCATCGCTCAAGAGAACCACTCACAGAGCCAAACCAAGCAGTCACACCAGCATGTTAGGGAGATTCCCTTTTTACCATTTTTTAGAGGGTGTCTGAGGAAGTAGTCCTTACTATAAGTTATTTTAATTTGGTCAAAATGTATCTACAACTCAAGTTATACCCCACAATAACCTTGCACTACAGGGACCAGAGCAAGTAAAACTTTTGCCAATAGATACTGTATTTTCTTTGCTTGAAGTTGAAATTTATGATCTCTGGAGGAAAAGGACAGTATCTGGAGATAGACTCTCCTTGCCCAGCTGCCTGTGGCCAGATCAGAGTGGAGCACACTGCAGCTTTGGTTAAATCCCCATTTCTGCTCCCTGCTGCTGGAATCTAGACCTATTGCTGTTCCCTCCAGGTGAGTCCTACTCTTCACAGGTGGGATGGTAACCAGCAGCTAAATCTGAGAGGTGGGCCTTCCACAGGCATGACCTGGCAGGAGGGGATGGCGCTCTGGGCGGGTACCTATAACAAAACCTGAATGACTCTGGAGAAATAGAAATGATGGTAGGTCCTCATTCTCACTGAAGGACAGGTAGGTTAACAGCAGAAATCCAGTGTTGGCACTACACTACAGAACTAGGCACAGATTAGAACAACCAACCACAGAAATACTTGTAATCAGGAAAATAGCTTGGCTGCAATTAAAAATTTTTACCATCTCCATTTAAAGAAAGAGGTCCTTACGTGCCCTAAAAGTCCAGTTCCCACTTCTTAGGAACATGGTGTTCCAGTGCATTATGATTTTCTGTAAATTTTAAGTAGTATATTAGAAGAGAAGCACATGATAACAGAAGAGTACTAGTACCTAAACCAAAACAAAACAGAAGTTTTTTCTTCTGTTCCAAAGGAAGAGGCTCTGTTCTGGTTCAAAGCCTACTTATATTTTTCTGCATATAAGTTATCTAAGAGTTCTTCAAATTACCCTGTTCTAATCATTCTAATCAGAACTTTGATTGTCTTTTACTTAAAAAGCACTAATGAAATTCTTGACAAACTGTAGACTGATGTTTATTGTCTTCTTAATATGCACAAAGAGTGCTTAGTGGGTTACTATTTTTAAAGGGAACTCCCCACCCCCAACCCCTGCCTTTCAGTTCTGTTAAGCTAATGTCTATGGTATACAGTATTTTTAAATTTATCTGCATTTTACCCTTTATTTAAATCAGGTCTAATGCACACATGAACAGTCATATGGTTAAAATAACTTTTTCAGACAATTATTGAAGTACATGCAAATAACATTAGTTATTTTCTTTTTCCCCTCTGTATGTTAGAGTCCAGGATCATGCTTGTGAGCTGCCTGGGAATTATGCATTTATCAAGACACCTACCATCCCAACCTATGAGTTCATCAGGGGAAGGGAAAGTTCTCCCTTCTGGTGCCACAATCAACCCAAGATCTAAGACTTGCCATCTTGTCTGTCCGATAACTGTCTCAATCCTTGAAGAATTCTCATCATCAATCCTGTTTATACATCAGATGCTCATGTTGCTTGAATCAAACCAAGAGTAACAAAAGAGAAAAATCATAAGAAAATGAACTCATTCTGTGGTCTGTAGTTGGGGGACAAGGTGACTAGATCGAGGGGTAATTGCCATATCTGAATAAGGCAATATTAGATTACTTTAAAAAGGTTCAACAAAACCTTTGAGCTTCAAATATGATATATCTCTGGAGGAAAAGAAAACTTTGTACTCATCTACTACAAAGATAGTTCTGTTTTCTAGCACAAATGCTCTCTGCTAGAATTGCTTTACTGCACTTCTGCTAGAAAATGACAGGTAAGGGGCTGGGGAGATAGCTCAGTCGGTAGAGTGCTTGCCTTGCAAGCACAAGTCCCCGGGTTCAATCCCCAGCACCAAAAAAAAAAAAAAAAAAAAAAAAAGAAAAATGACAGGCGACCTCACAAACAGGCAGGTTTGTTTCACAGGTAGGTTTATTATCCCTGCAAAAAATGGAACAGAAAGGAACAGAGAGAAGAAAAAAATGGTAAGAATCTAGCTTGCTGGTTTACTATTATTATTTTTTAATTTGTGACCATTACCTGGTATATGTACTGTACTAGTTCCATCAAGGATTGCTAAAACGACCAATCTGTCCTTACTAGAAAGTATTACCAAAAGTAGCAGGATACACCAAAGAATGTTTTCAATGGACATTAAATAGTAACAAGAGTCCAAAAACAGAAAACCAAACTGAGTGAACTAAAAAAATTTATGAAGGTCCAGAAATATAATCACTCAACAGCACATGACTGAATACTCTAGGAGCAATCATGTATTTTTTTTTCTACAAGATAAATTATTGAACAGGGTCATGTGATTCTTAGCAGGCAGAAAGATGCACTTTCCCAAGGAAAGTTCATCATTAAATGTATTATTTAAGACTGGATCATCGTAATGCTATTTTTAATCCTATCATCTTGCTGCCAAAATTGGCCATAAGCAGCTGATGCTCAGCCACTAGAAAAATGATGCTCTTAAACGTAATTTGTACACTGGCATGGAATGGCACTGCTTTCTAGTTAATCAAATGTTTTGCTGGATGTGGGCTGCATTCAGAAAAGAGAAAACTGCTTGCTGACTTAACTAATAAAAAGGAAGTTGACCTCCACTGGGTGTAGAGAAGCTCCTAGCTTCCAAAAACCATCAATACCGAAAGACCGCCCCCCACCAAAAAGTTAAACCACCATTTCATCAACAGAATGAAGCCGAGCTCCTACAGTTTGAAGCGCCTTGTTTGAAGCAACGCATCCTTCTCATCACGTTCATCTCACTCCCTCCTAACACATGAGGCTGAATGTCATCAGACTTCACAGTTTGGAGGGTGCTAACGATCGTTGGCCACCATGTTGCCCATATCTCAGCCCTTTGTTTACAAGAGGCCCTTTGTTCTCAAAGCAATCACAGGGTCACTAAACCCATTTACAGAATTCACACACTGTTATGAGGGAATAAAATAATAACTAACAGAGCCACTAAAAGAGCTAATTTCTTGCCTTTAATTGAAATAGGAAAGCTATGTCACTTTAATGGGACCAGTGATGCCAGTACCAATTGTATAACTACCCTTAAAAACAATCTTGAGAAGACAGGGCTTCTGGCAATGGACCTCCTGTTACTCCCTCACTTCAATCTATTTCTTCCTTAGGATGAGATCACTCTAGTGGGAAACTGAGACATACTGAGTATGCCAGGTAATACTCTAGACCTGGGAGACCACTGGACGGGGGCATTGCAGAATCCCTTCCAGGAGTGTTTCTTCTCAAAAGATGCCCCCAGGAACTCTTGTGCACACACACCACAAAGTCTGACTGACTCGATAGCACTGGGGTGAGACCTGAGATTCTGCATCCCTAAAAAGCTCCGGTAATGCCATGCTCTGGTCTGCGAGCCATTCTTTAGCAACACGATCTTGGACATTTTTTAGAACTATTGTTGTCTCACTGTTCCCTTTCCTGTCTTTCTCTGGATGCCACACAATGCCTTATTTAAACTTAGGAACATCATATCCCACTCTATCACCAACTACTTCTTCAGTCTTCACTTAATTTGTAGGCTTCTGGGATCTATCAGAGGCAAATCATTCCAAGGACTACTTCCTCCATGTTACGAAACATGGATTGCAAACACTTTTCCTCAACCTTAAAAAGTTCTGACTTTGCAGGAGAAAAGAAAAAGTGACTTCAAATCTAAAACCTCAAGTGTTCAGTAAAGTGTTCTGTAAATGAATTGAGCCCTGGAAATTGTGCAGATCATTGACGCATGTGATGAAAATATGTCAGCTCTCTTCTGAAACTTTTCCATTGTTATTAAAACTACATTGCACTATGCAAGGTATCATTAAAGATGCGACCCTAACAGTTGCAAATTTTAAGGAAAACCTATATATCAAATGCTTAATATAAATAAAAAATTAAATTAATACTGCACACTTGAAATAAGTAAATCATCTATAAGTTGAAATACTACCAGTTTTATACAAAAGTGTTCACAATTGCATTTTCTGATACTTTTCTTTTCACCAAATTCCTTTTTCCCCTATACAGTCAACCAACCATGTGTTGTCCTGAAAACTATTATGCATTTTACCGTCAGCCATTTGTGGTTCTATGTGATTTATTTTTACTATAAGAAGTTTTGTCAAAAAAAAAGTTTTATCATGTTCTACAGTATGTCATTGTGGTTTGGCATCATAAAATGTAGCCTGTACATTTATCAACCTCAGATACCTGTTGACCACAGAGATAGGCTCTCCAATGAAAACCTGATTGTAAAAGGAGAAAAAAGTAATCCTTCATTTAAAAACAAACTTTAGTTGCATGAGAGGTTAACATAGTAGAACTCAAGAACAAAGGTCAAGGTTATATCTATATTTCTATCATAAAGGTGGCCCTATTTCCCACCTTTATATTAATTTACTTGATCAATGACAGTTACTGCCTCGGATTTCTTTCAACTAGAAAGAAAATTTTCAAATATAACTTTTTCATAATATAAAATAGTAAAAACCATTAAACCAGTTTTTCTTTGGCTTTAAAATGATCCATCTGGAGTCTGTAGGTCCCTACCTATTTGGATACAGAGGTTAAATCACCTACTTTTAACTTAACACTTAACAAAAATGTTTTCATCCTATAGCAAATTCTGTAAGAATGTGGGATCTCAACACACAAAGGAGTCACAAAGAGCATTTAGATTTTAGAGATTTTAAGTTAGGATATTCTGGTTAAGTTTACTTTTAAACATTGAAGGGTGGCATCAATGTTTTGTCAACTTTGGTCAAATAAGATCAGATGTTCCCATCAATCATCTACTATTGTTGGCCTTTTCTCTTTTGGGCCCCTGAATATTAGTACATTTTGTAAGTTGTAGTAAAAACATGTAATGTGCTTCTTGACATTGAAGCCACTTACAGTCAATTCTAGACACTTTGCTCCTGTTAGGGCCTATAAAATAATATTAGTCATTCTCCCCAGAGAATATAAAAGGAAGCACTGAATTGCACCCTTTTTCAAAGATAACTCCTCAAATTAAAACAAAAAGTCTAAAAAGAACCCTTCAGACAAGAATTATTACTTTTTCATAAATCTTTTTAAATACAAGGTGAAGATCTTAATTACAAACCTCAAGTCTTAGGATCCTGGAATAGAACTGTATGGTAAAATGATGGAAGCTCTATCTACCAGAAAAAAAAAAAAATTGCCTCACAGACGTTCTTCAGAGCTACACATATTAAGAATGTCATTTCAACTGAAGTCAGGGCCTGAGAGAATCCACTGCTAAGAATTTCTTCTTACATAGATACCTAGATGCAAGTTTTTGGCTCCCCCCTCACCAGCAGAATGGACCAACCACAGAATTATGTGGATTCTAGGTGGTGAAAAGTGAGATGCTAAAATGCCAATAAATTTTTAAATCATACACGAGCTACAGAACAAAAAGGGTAGGGCTGATGCTAACTCCGTCACTGATGAGATGTCAAGCAGCCATAGCCTAGTGATCTTCAGAGCACAGGCACCATCCTGCCCACCGGGGATATGGTACTGCAGATTGAGGTCCACTAATTTCATCCAATGCCTACTTCCGTACAAACACTGCTAAGTTTTCCAGGAAAAGGAGTTACAGTGGTTTTCTCCTCTGGGAGAATTTTACCAAGTGAGTTGGAAAAGACATACCCTTGATCCTCTGGTGGAGTCTGTACCTCTAACTGGATGGTACTCAGTTTTTAGTAGGAAGAAATATCCACCAGGGGAGCTTGTTTAAGATGCATACTGTGGAGACCCAACCCTTGGGGTCTGGTATTATAAGCAGTTCCTGAAATCTCCGATCTCAACAAGCTACTGTGATGCTGGGAACCCCTGAGCCCCCAGTTTGAGAAACACAGAAGGGATACCATTTATCACAAAATATCACTGGATCGGAAATGCAGGATCTGTGCGCCTCAATGGCTGGCAAGCAAGTCAAGCACTTTCGGCAGAAAGGAGTTATCACGGTCTGGTTGGCAAGGCGCACTTTCTCCAGAGGAAGAGGGAAGGGAACAGGAGAGCTATAAGCCCGATTTTATTCCACTGGTTCAACAGCCTCCCCCTGACGCAGGTATCCACCCACACTTCAACCAAGGCATCTCAGACCTGAGACCTCCAGCCCAGACTCATTCAACCCGACGACGTGCACCTACCCAGCCTCCGTTATCCTGGATCCAGGTGTGCAGGTGCCGGTTCAGGTACTCAGTCATCCACAGGGCGATGTTGTCCACCAGGGGCGACATCTCCCGGTTGACGCTCTCCACACACATGACCCCACCGAACTCAAAGAAGGCCACAATCCTCCCCCAGTTCACCCCGTCCCTGAAGAGCTCCTCCACCACCGTGGCAAAGCGTCCCCTCGCGGTGAAGGGCGTCAGGTGCAGCTGACTGGACATCTCGGCGAAGTCGCGGCGATAGCGACGAGAGAAGTCATCGCCGGCCTGGCGGAGGGTCAGGTGGACCACAGGTGGCACCGGGCTGAGCACAGGCCCCGCGGCGGCAGCGGGGGCAGCCGGGGGTGGCGGTGGTGAGGTCCTGGCTGCTGGGTCCTGGGGCGCAGCGGGCGGGGGGTTGCGCCCGGGCTGGGAAGAGAAGATGCCCGGCACGGGGGTGGCCCCTGGGGGCGCAGCGCCCGCGTCTCCAGCATCCCACTCGTAGCCCCTCTGTGACAGCTTATAGTGGATGTACTTCATCACTATCTCCCGGTTATCATACCCTGTTCTCCCAGCGTGAGCCATCCTTTCCCCGAGGAAAAGCAGCCGGGGACCAACAGCACCTTTCGCCCCCGCTCCCACCCCACGGCCCCGAAAGAAAAAAGAATAGTTATAATCCAGCTATTTTATTGGATGTGCTTTGCATTCTTGGATGAGGGGGTGTCTTCAGTCACGCGGAACACTTGATTCTGGTGTTTCCCCCTTGGCATGAGATGCAGGAAATTTTTATTCAAATTCCTTTCGGATCTTTATTTCATGAGGCACATTATTATTAAGTATTGTTAATATCAGTCTACTTCCTCCGTGATGCTGAAAGGTTAGAAGGAAGAGAAAAAACTAGTTAAGTCAAAATCAGGTGCATTTTCCCTAACACACTGGGTGAAAGCAGGGCACACAGACTACAAGTTACACGGCTAAAAAGAATGTATTAAACTGCCTGGAAATTAAATTTACTCGAATGCACTCAAAGTCGAAAACCTCAAATGTGTCCATTGAAAGTTACCATTAAACCAATATCCTGTGCAAAGAACTTACTTGTATTTTTAAAGGACAGCATGATCCTCTGTCAAGTTTCCTTTTTTGTAAAACCAAAACAAATGCATAAGGCAACGATCCCATCAATCTTCAGAACTCTCCGTTTATAGCTGCTTTAAAACTTCCAAATGAACCAGGAGTTGGGGGAGGGGGTGTAAAAATTGGGAGGATTTCCAGATTGATTCCCAGACTTCGGCTTCACAGAAATGTCAATCCGTAGGAATCCCGACCGGAGATCTCAAGAGCACAAGAAAAAAAGGCAGCGGTGGCGGCAGATGAATTACAATTTTCAGTCCTGCAGTTGCAGAAGTCCTGTGATTTTCTCCCTCTCCGCAATTTACACACGCACATTCACGCGCGGGCGCAGACATGGATCTCTATCCGCGGGACCGCTTCACGCCTCCACGGGAGAGACACGGGAGGGAGACGCTGGAAGAGCCGGGGACGGGGGCAGGAATCCTCTTCTGATCAAACTCGGTACAGCAAATGCATTTTCCGAAAAGCTGCTTGATAAATGAAGGCAGGACGCGCCCGGCCCGCCGGTGCCGAGCGCGAGAAGCCCGCGCGCTGTGTGTGGTGCGGTGGGGAGAAGGAGGTGGTGGGGGAGGGTTTTATTTTTTCCCTCTTTTCCTAAAAAGGATGACTGCTACGAAGTTCTCCCCCCTGGACCCCCTCTTCCGCTGCACCCCACCAGCGCACCCCGCCTCCGGGCTGCGCACCCTTTCTCCTCCTCCTGCTCCTGCGCGGCGGCGCAGGCGGCGGCCGCCTCCTCGAGCTCCCGCCGCGCAGCCCGCTCCGAGCGGTGACGGCTGCCGGCGGGGAGGGCCCGGCTCCCCGGCACCTTCGCTGGCGGCGGCGGCGACGGCTCGGTGGGGACACCGGAGCGGCGGGCGGGCGCGCGGCGGGCGGGCGCGCGGGCGGGCGGGGAGGGGGCGGGGAGGAAGGGGGCGGGCGCGGGGCGGGGGGGTCTGGCCTCTTACTTCATTCTCCGCACAAACCGCCTGGTTTCCTGTAGTACGTCACTGTTCATTCAAAAAAAGAAGAAAGAAAGAGCCCTCCTCTGAGCCGCCCGACCGCCCCCTCCGCCCGGCTCCCTTCCCTGGTTAAAGGCGCCGCGGCCGGCCCGGAGGCGGCGCGCCCGGCCGGGGACACATGGCGCGCGGGGCCACGGCTGGGGAGGGCGCGCTCGGCCGGCCGCCCGCCGGGGCCGCTCCGCCCGCAGGGCCCGGCCGGTGGGTGGCGCGGGCGGCGCAGGCCTCCCGCGCGGCCGCGGCGCGGTGGGTGTGCGACCGGCCTCCTCGGGCCTGCGGCGGGCCTGGCGCGCGCTCGGGGGTCGGGGGCGCTGGGCCGCGGCGCAGCGCAGAGCAGCGGCTGCCGGGCGGGTGCACCCCGAAAACAAGGGCCGGGCAGCACCGGGAATGGCTTGGTGGCTTTCCAACCGTGTGTGTGCGTGCATGTGGATGTACACGTGTGTGTGCTCTCACATTGCGTGTGGCACCAGAGCTCGGTCGCCTGGGAGAGCATCGAGGCCGGTGCTGACCCCCGAGCAGCGGGACCTCGGCGCTGCCCCGCGGTGCAGGGAGACGACTGTGCGCGCTGGTTAAGGAATGCCGGGGAAGCCCCCGGCGTCGTGTTTACTTTCGAGCCGCGTACTCGGTGTCCACGCGGAACACGCGCGCGGTCCCTGGCGCCTTTCCACCTGAGCAGACCTGAGCGACCCGGGCCAGACCAAACTCTCCAGCGGAGAGGATGGGAGAGGCTGTTTCAGGGGCTCTAAAATAGTTAAGTGAATGTTTTTCCTCTGCCCCTAACACTTGGGACACTGGGTCAGGGCTGGCGACTTTAAAGCCCACTATTTTAACTGGGGCGGTGGGGTTTTAACTGTCTCCACCTTGCCTAGCGGCCAATCCCAGATGGCCTCACCTTCTCAAGTGATAAACGTGTACACCTCCACAAGCAAATCCTTGTGCCACAAGCAGACATATTTTAAATTCACCAGCCTGAATAGCCCCTAAGAAGAAAGAAAAAGAGGACAAACAAGTTGCATGTGTGTAACTATTTTTATCTTTAAGAGTCTTTGGCAAATAAAGCACCAAGGGGGGGGGGCTATTTAGTAAAAGCATAGCAGCTTGCTTAATAGGACTCAAATACAAATACATATGAACACTGGATTGTTGTGGTCTGGAAACATGACCAATGAGCACTACGATTTGTATGTTCTGACACCATCTTTATTTTTTTCTTATTACTAGTCTAAAATCAAGGCATTTATTCTGAAGAAGAAGAAATAGCACAGCACATTATTGTTATTTCTTCATCTATCATATCCCTTCAGCTATCATGTCAACTTGTCCCATGTAGGAACCCCGTGCCTTGCTGCAATTCTATTACTCAGGCAAGAGGGAATGAAGGGGTAGGTACTCCTTCCTGCCCTTCTGAGGGTTGTGAGTCCCCTTTTCCCATGGGCAGTGGTGGGGAGGAGGTCTTGCCTGGAGGCAGACACTGGAAATCGGTTGGTCTGGGATGTATGTGCTCATAGAAATAGAAGAAAAATGTATTAATTCCATAATATTATGGTTTAGTAATCTCTCAACCTTGTCTTAAGCCCCCCAAATTGCTTAAGAAGAATTCAGTATTTGTACTTCTAATACCCAGCATGTGGGTGAGGAAACCAGAGGACAGAGCTGGAAAAGAAATTGCACTTCCGCAAGGAAGGCAACTAGAAGAAAATGGATCCCCTATTCCCAAAGAAAGGAGAACTTCCTGACCTTTCTCTTTCTTTGCTCCAATAGTCTTGCTTTATGGGACCAGTTCCTTCTGTGGTATCTTGGCTATAACCAGCAGCTCAGGACAGGTCTGGATCAGTCCTGGACTGCATCTGTGCCTGAGACCCTCCACATACATGCACCAGGAACTTTTCACTTTCCAAGATGGCTTCTATTTCTCAGGACCAGGGGACCACCCTTTGCCAGCTCTGCCTGATTGGACTCTACCAGTAAGGTGGCACCAGGGAGAAAATAGCAAGATGCAGGGAATGGAGATTGTATCAAGAGTCTGAAAGGCCTGTTTTCCTTCTTCGTTCTCCAGTCTGCCAAACAAAAAGCTTTTTTTTTTTTTTTTTTTTGCCAGTTTTCGCCACCTGCTGGTTGATATTTATCAGCTTTATTCAAAAGTTCTCTTCTTCCATCATCAATGTGATGTGCCCTAAGTTTATGAAATTTTAAAAGAACATTCTAATCTGAACAGATTGTTTAATATAAGTATGTATCAGATCTTCCCAATTAGTACATTTTTACTTAAAATGAGAGAAGAGACTCTCAAAGGAAATTGATTACTAATCCAAAGATGAGTTCAAAATATAACCATTTTTAGGTTACTTTAGGTTAAAAGTCATGACCCTCAATTAAGTGGAAATAAATCCATAAACCAAATGAACTAACTAGAGAAAGCAAAAACTAGTAGTCCACATAACCTACATGAAAGCAAAGTGAACTGCTTAGATAATAGCATCTCACAGGCCTGATAAGCAATTTAAAAATGCTAGCTTCTAATTTCAAGTACCTTCTGCATTACGGACTCTTTTGCTGAATAGTGCCTGCTCTTTCTTGAATCCTTGGTAGGCAAGCACTGCATAAGCCCTGGTAATACTGTTCCCATTCTGTTTGTGCTTAGAATCTTCTGCTGTAAATGATCACATCCCAGTCGTCCGTTTTGTACTCTCAGACCCTTCTTGTAATCAGGAAACATTTTTGTCAAATCTAAACCAACAAGCCTCAGTTTAACTTAGAAACCCAAACCTCAAAAAAATGTTAGAATAATTAAACAACAACCTTTAAAACTAGGCAACGAACTACAAATAAATCATGCTGTTGTGCAAGTTTAACAATGGACGAATAATGTTTATTTTTGGTTTGTAAAAGAAAGCATAGGAAATTTACTTGTGATTTTTTTTCCCTTTCCAAATTAATGACTTGGCATTTAAAAAGTGAAATAAACCAAGGGCAGGAAATTGTCTTACATTTTTCAAATGCCTACTTCTCTCCTTGGATTGGAACTGCAGTCATAGGACCAATGTATAACACCATCATATTCAAGGGTAGTAGGTGAAGAATTTACACTTGCGTGTGTGTATATATATATATGAGTGTGTGTGTGTGTGTATATATATGTGTGTGTGTAACAACCCAGGAGCATGCTGTTACATCCTCAGCCCTTTTTTGTTTCTTTCAGGCAGGGTCCTCCTAAGTTGCCCAGGCTGGTTAGAATGTGAGATCCTCCTACCTCAGCCTCCTGAGTTGCTGGCATTAGAGGTATGTGCCACCATGCCTAGCAAAGAATTTGCATTCTAATATGCACTAACTTTTATTCTCTTATGCTGTGTATATTTAGCACAGAGCACAATTATCTGCCAGATAATGCTACTGAACTCAATTAGAAGAAAAAGAAAAAAAAAAAAAATCAAGGTCTTTGTTTCCTAAGACTGCCTTGAGAAAGTCTAACAAACTGGGAGGCTTAGAACAGAAATATATATTCTTTCACAGTTCTGGAGGCTGTAAGTCCAAAATTAAGGTGTTAGCAAGGGCATGCTCCCTCTGAGACTCTAGGTAGGATCTTCCCATTTCTCTTCCTGACTTCTGGTGGTGGCTGGCAGTTCTTGATGTCACTTGGCTTGCAGCTGCACCCCTCTAGTTTCTGCCCACTGTGAGATGGCATTCTTCCAGCGTGTCTTTGTATTCTTACGAGGCCATCCGTCATATTGGAGGAGGACCCATCCATCCCCATAACCTCATCTTGACTTGATTGTATCTTTACAGACACTATTTCTGAATAAGGTGAAGGACTTCAACATCTTTTGTGGTGACCATTCAACTCGTATATCTAATGGGGTTTCTTTCAAACTCATGAAGATTGTTTACTTGAAGGCCTAAGGACTGAGCAATATCAAAACAGAATTTCAAGGGTTACCATGACCTTTCTAAAAAATCATGATTTTTAAATTTCTGCTCAGAGTTCTTCCTCTCCTCTACATGGCATGATCTGGCCAAGCCTGCCCACCTTCCCTGCTACTTTCCCATCTTGCAGCTAGGCTAACTTGTGGTGTTTCTGGAACATGCCAAGATCTCTAACATCTGTTGACTTTGCACACCGGCTGGTCTTCCTGAAATGCACCCAACCTTTTCACCTGGTAAATTAACACTCGTTCCTCAGGTTCCAGCTCAAGAACATCTCTGAGAAACCATCTTTGACTTTTCTGGGCAGCCTTTGGAGTCCACCTGCTGCTTGATGTGACTTAGAGGCTGAGAGCTTAAACACTAGTAACCTGGGTTTGAATCTTGGCTCCACTGCCTGGCAGCTGACTTGGGGCATCTGTTCCCTCATTCATAACACAGGGAGATGAAATTATTACTCATAGAGTTAATGTATAATTTCAATGATTTAAAACATGTCCTGCACTCAACAGGGATAGGCATCTGCTTTCCATCAATTGTCCATCGAGTGCAATTTCTGGCATGTTTTCTGCACTAGATTTTAAGTAATTTGAGGGCAGGGACCACACTTTTCCTTGGTGAAGTCCCAGCCTAGAACAGTGTGCTTGGCATTCAGACAGTTGTGGCATAAAATTCAGAGGCCTCAAGCCAACGAAGGAGTCAGGAGCTGGTTCCCCTTTCGCCAGCAAAACTTGTAAGCATATAGTGGGATCATTAGAGGGATTAAGGAAAGGAGGTGATAAAGAAACAAGAAATACAATCACCAGGACAAATAACAAATTGATTATGCAAAATTGTATCCACAGCATCTGATCTGGACATCCAGCTCACCGCTGGTTTTTTGTTTTTTTTTTTTTGGTACTAGGGATTGAACCCAGGGTTGCTTAACCACTGAGCCACATTCCAGCCCTTTTTATTTTTTATTTTGAAACAGGTGCTTAGGGCCTCACTAAGTTGCTGAGGCTGGCTTTGAACTTGCCATCCTCCTGCCTCAGGCTCCCAAGCCACTGGGATTATAGTTGTGCGCCACGGTACCTGACTCACCATTGGGATTCAACAAATATGATGAATGAGGAGAAACAGGTTATAAAATCAGGAGTGAAATAGAAATCAAGAAAGATCTAAAAATAAAAGTTAAAGAAGTGATATCACATGCCGTTTATGAATAAAAATTACTCAAATTTAAAGGTTAAGCTTGCCAACCCAGGGGTCCAAAAAAGTCTTTTCTCCATGTGACCAAAATTTCTGTGTTTAAGAGAATATCAAGACTATCAAGGTGTGTTCTTCTTCATATCAATCTTGTATCGTCTGCTGCCCTTTAGAGCTAGGAGACAATTTACCGATGGAATATGCAGATATAATGCAAAGTACAGAATATCTATTTTTTGTATCTGAAATAGTTCCTCAGATTTTACCAAATTTCACGTTTGTTGAACTTTTACTCATATACCCTGTATCAGAGTCCTACAAACAGAACATATTTGAAATAACTTAGAATACCAAGCATTTACTTACTGAAAATATTCTTTCTAAAAAAATGATAAAAATCAGGCCTTGTGATAGCTTAGGATGCAAAGTCAACATAGCATCATAGAAGACGTTTGTATTTTAAGTGGCCTCTTAAAAAACAGATGTCTAGGAAAATAAGTTCTCAGATTTGTAAAGCTTGTTCCTCATTTATTTTTTGTTGTGATTCAGAAATACAAGATATGAAAATTAGGTTACAATTTTGCCACAAAAGCTTCTAAAGTAGCCAACACAAGTTCTAAAATGTATCAAAATAGCCATGTGCTCTTTTTTCAATTTAAAAATGACATTAGAGTTGTCACATCAAGCAAGTGTAAAATATAAAAGCAACTATTCTCCTCTTTAAAATATCAAATCCACAGCTACCCCAAACTGTAATGTGAACAGTGATTCAGTCCATGACTGGAAGGTTACGGTCAGCAGGTAATTTTTAAAGTTGAGTTACTAATAACTAAAGGAAATGAGAAAGATACAAAGCATTTACATCAAAAGTATGAATATTTAAAAGCGTCCTCAAGTGAGTAATACGTTTAAATTAGAACATGATGTAATAAAATTAAATCTGATGACATAATTCAGAAAAAATTATGTACTGACCTCTTCTAGAAAGACAAAAAATATAATTCTTTGAATTGAAGCAACTATTACCAAAATGCTTTCATCATCTAAGTATTAGAAAGAGTCAAAGTTTCACTTGCAAGAATCAGTAACATATGGCTTGAAAGATCAGATAAATAAAACTAAATATATATATATATGTATTAAAGAGACATCATAACAGAATTTTAAATTTTATTCTTTTCACTGTGCAAATTATTAAATTTTTTAAAAACATAAAAAAGAACGTTTTTGTGTGTGGGGTGGGGATCAAACCCAGGGCCCCAGGCATGCTCGGTTCTACCACTGAGTCACATCCCCGGTCCATGATTTTTGTTTTTGTAAAAAGAAATGAGAATTGTTTACTAGACATTTTTCACTTATGGAGGGTCCTTGAATGAATTATTTTGGAATTTGTATGCTGCATGTTCATTCTTAATAAATACACTCACAAGTACACTAAAATAAAATAGAACAACCAAATCTAGCAGAGCAGGCACTTCAGACCTGAAATTCACAGAAGCTGTTGATGGTCACATGGAGTCAACAGTTCAAGAGAATCATTGTTGAACTCCCAGGCCTGGGGGTGAGCTCAGTGGTACAACCCACAGCTTCATCTGCCAGCACCAAAGGGAAAAAAAATTAAAACCTCTGCTGCCTAAGGAAAATCCACCCTTTCTGGCTGTAGCAGATGTTGAATCAAAGGGAGTTTTTTTTTTTGGTTGCTGGAGCTGGAACCCAGGGTCTCGCACATGCTAGGCAAACACTGTACCACTGAGTTACATCCACAGCCCCTGAATCAATATGATCTTAAAAAAGAAAAAAAAAAAATTCATAGTTTCCCTAATAATTAGACTGAGGTGGTTTTTTCCCCTCCTTTTTCCCCTGAGCAGAAAAGTTGTACAAGAATCAAGCCAAAAGAGATAAAAAGTAGAATTTCATGTTTGGGATGGAGTTGGAGCACTGTGGGATGTTGCTTAAATGTTTATAATCCCTTATCTAAAACCTTTTGGGCCAGGTGTGTTTTATTTATTTTTTAAATTTATTTTTATTGTAAACAAATGGGATAAATCTTGTTTCTCTGTTTGTACATCAAGTAGAGGCATACTATTTGTGTAATCATACATTTACGTAGGGCAATGGTGTTTGATTCAGGGCCAGGTGTGTTTTAGAATTTGTATTTGTGGGATCTTTGAAAGGTACTCTGGGCATGCCCTGGATATCACAGAACACCTTCAAAGTCTTGGCAATACCTGGAATCGTACCCATTGCTATTTCTTCTGGCAAAATTAACGAACAGGCACACAAGGTGACATAAACTACAATAATCTCACATTAGTTCAAGTCAAGTTTTGCTAACAAATAAACTGTGGCATCAAATTTAGAAAAAAAAAAAAAACTTGGTTTAAAAGATTTTGGGATAAGGGAGTGTGGGCCTTTAAACGTCTCTGACAAAGGTTCATTCTCTGGCATTACCGTTTCTGCAAATCTGCTCTTGTGCCTGGGTTTAAACTGGGTTAGAGACAATATCTCCCATCACAGAATGTGGGCTTTTAAATGTGCTAAGGCAGTAGACTCCCTGCAGTAACAGTATTCTCTTTGAGGATAATTTGAAAAAAAAAAAAAAAAAAAGATGTATGCTAAAATAATTATTGTTAAGTAGTTAATTATATTTAATCAGACACCATCTTGGACTAGATTTAATACAGACCAGCAACAGAAGGTGCCATCATTCAAGGAAAATTTATAAGAAAAGAATAAATTTAAGGAACATCCAGACATTAACTCTTTTCTGTGAATTAGAAAAATACAGCTACTATTCCATTTTTGCAGCTGTACAATATGAGTCAACATCGTCTACAAACTTTGGCTATATGAGACTAAAATATCTGTGGGACCATTTTGGCATCAACCCATTCCTGTAAACTGTAATGAAGTTATTCCCAGTAACTTATATAGTAAATAATAATTTCTTCTGTAGTTATCAGTGTTTAAAATATGCCATACACAGATCTTGATTAAAAAGACATCATGGAGCCATTAAACATCTTACTGTTTACAACTTAAGTCACTTTAAAGTCAAGAGCTTCAAAAAATCAAAAGAAGAAGAAAAAAAAAAAAGCCTAGCTGTGTTTCTAGGGCTTTGATCATTTTTGTTTCGTTTTAACAATGAAGAAGTTGTAATCCCAGCAACTGGGGAGGATGAGGCAGGAGGATTGCAAGTTCAAGGCCAGCCTCGGCAATTTAGCGAGATCCTGTCTCAAAAAATTTAAAAAAAGGGGTGGAGATGTAGCTCAGTGGTACAGTGCCCCTGGGTTCAATTCCCAGTATCTCTCTCTCTCTCTCACACACACACACACACACACACACACACACACGCACACACACACACCCAAAAAAAGGAACGGTAAAAAAGTTTCTTCTTCAAAAGTAGAGGTCTTTTCCCAGCGAGGTGAACTGGAATGTGCTACTATATTTGCAGGGGGTAAAGGGATGGCTATAGCATTAAGATGAAGGACACTGTCCTGAAGTCGGAGGAGCACGTACAACCAACAGGAGGCAAGGGGGAACAGAGGCTGAGACTCCTCAGAGGCACTTGCTGTGGGAACCCACTCCATGGACGACAGATCCCATGACCCAGACACCTCCTGCTCGGGAGGGGAGGACTTCCAGGGCGTGGTGGCTAGAGGTCTGAGTGGGCTTCCTGACCTGAAGGTGGCGTGAAGATCCTGTTCTCAGGGTCGGTGTTGGAGTCAGAGAGAACGGGTGATCGTTTTATTTCAAAAATGAGTATCTTCAAAATTAGCCATCTTTTTTCTTAATGAGTATAATTGAAATCAACAACCACCAGCCTTTCCTGAAAGCTACATCTAAGCTACAAGGATAAGAATGTCACACTTTTTAGTTCTTTGTTTGTTTTAATGAATTCATGAATTAATTTGAAAAGTCAAAAAATCTTAGCTGTTTTTTTTTTTTTTTTCTTTCCCCCAAAAATATTACAGGAGTATAAGCAAAGCTTGAAAGGGAGAGATGGAAGAGCAGACACTAAAATAGAATGGACGAGGGGAACTCAGGTCACCATGGCTACTGAAGAAACTGTAAACTTTTAAGCTTCTAAGGTTTTGTTTATCTTCAGAAAACATTTAAGGAAGCTGCCTTACCCCATGAATAAAATACGAAAAGTTCCTAAGCATTAGGGTCTAAAGAAGCCTGGAAAAGACCGATACCCTTACCTCTGGCTGTATTGCCCTCTCCCATCCCCCATAGCTCCATGGGATCAGAGGGAGAGAGCACCCACCAGCAGCAGCCCCCGGCCCAGCACAGAGGTGTCTGCGACACTCACACCCAATGCACTCAGACTCACTGGCAATGCGTACAACTCATCTCGAGTAAGATACACCAACTTAG
Organism: Sciurus carolinensis; assembly: GCF_902686445.1. NCBI lineage: Eukaryota > Metazoa > Chordata > Mammalia > Rodentia > Sciuridae > Sciurus > Sciurus carolinensis. The sequence continues at coordinate 68,848,621 of NC_062227.1, forward strand.
CAAGAAAGTGGGAAAAAAAAAAAGCCCCAGAAATCCATAAACTGCCTTTCACGGAAAGTTTTAAAAAGCCCTCAAGACATACTCTTATGTGCCATAAAGTACATTTCTAGACTTGATCTCCATGGGGGGGGGAGAATAAATAGAAACAATTTAAATTATCATCCACATCCGTTCTTTACCCTGCTACGTGTTGCTCGTTCTCACACTACCACCACTCCACCTCTGAGGCTAGAAGCCACGCTCCTGGTTCGTGTTTGCATAGTGTGCCGATGTTGGAAAGGCACTTCTTTCCTCTTGCTTCTGAAGAGCACTGGTCCAACCGCATATTCGAAGACGAGGCATAGTGTCTGCAGGCCAAAAGGTGGGTCCCATGTAGCAGCAAGCTGTCCAAATCATTTGGAAACAGTCTTTTCCCAAGAATCAGGCAGTTTTGTCTGCGATTTCAGATTTTGCTCTTTGCATCATGCAGCGGCGAACTATGCTATCGAAACTTCCCAGGTAAAACAGAGCGATTGTGCGGAAGAGGCCCATGGTGACCACCTGCAGGGTAGAAAGACCTTTCAGCTCATCCAACAGTACAACACAGGTGTGTAGGTATTCAGGGCTCCTGTAAGTAGTTTCTAGGACACATTTGCTAATCTGCTCCAAGCATAAGCAGAATGGAAATAGATAAATGTCAGTCAATCCTGGGGAGCAGAATATGCTGGCTCAGTACCACTGTTCAGCACTGAGCTAACCAGAGATGACACGGTTTGATCAATTAAACAATTCCAACCATAAAAGGAACAAAAATAGGTACTCTTAGTAGAATAGAGCTAAAATAGCTAGGGCAATTCCACTCGGCATCCCACATAGGGATATGTAATTAAGATTTCTGTGGTTTAAGATCCATCTTCTGAGCACAAGGATAAGACCCTGTGCCAGGTGCTGAGAAGACTGTGATGAGCAAGATACATCCCCACCCTCTCTGAGCTTTCCTTTTTGAGGTGGGGCCTCACTATGTCTCCCAGACTGGTCTCCTGGGCTCAGGTGATTCTCCTGCCCTGGCCTCCTGATGCATACTCTGCTGGAGCCTATATGTTAACCAGAAAGATGATCAAGCAAAAAGGCAATTTCTGTTTCAGGGCTGAGGCAGCAATTGGCCATATCTTTTACCCTCACTCTCTCCACTAGCAGATTCTCACTAAAGATCTTGAAAAGACATTAAACTGCAAAGAGAAAGAGAAGCTTTCACATGTGCAAGGATTCAACAAATGTGCCTTCCAGGTACCCCCTTCTTTTCTCAGAAAGTTATGACCAGAGGCAAGTGAAGTGAAGGGTCAACAAAGAAAGACACTGTCATATGATACAGGAAAAAGGGACCCCACACAAGAGGTGGAGGGATTGCCCCATGACCACCAAGAATTGGGACAGCCAGGCATCAGCTCTGCACAGGCCCAGGGGCAGCTGGTCTGGCCTGGGAGGTCCCGGGCTTCGGGAAGAATTCCTTCCTGATTCAATATCTGGTATTGCTAAATATGTCAAGAGGAGACGAAGATGATCAGAGGAGGATTGAATAGGGAATTGACAGTGCCCAGATGTACATTTAAAAAAAGCAAAAAATAATTTTAGAAAAAATAAGAAGTTGTGTGTGTGTGTGTGTGTGTGTGTTTAAAAAGTAATCATTGTACATGACATTCAGCTGTAAAGAGCATCCAAACAGTCACCAAAGTGATCTTCCCTAATACGGATCTAACCAAGATGACAATAAAACAAAGGGACAGAATAACTGATATCACAAAATGAGGGTGGGGAGAGGAGGGTGGGGGGAGAGCTAAGTGAGTGTCGTTCATCCTGGGAGGCAATAACATGACACACCAACCCAGAAAGAGTGGCAATGTAGGGCTCCCATCTCCAGGGGGAACAGGGTAGCTTCTGCTGAAATAACGGGGCAAGTGGGGTTGGGGTGGGCTGCGGAGGGGTAGGGCGCGAGTGCCAGGGAGGGTCTCCAATCTCCTTAGCAACCCTTGGAAATCTCTTGACTCTCTGAATGTATGCAAGGATAACCTGCAAAAACCACAGGAAAGGTGGCAAAAGCCAAACCAGGAAGATAGTGAAATGATCACTGGTAGACAGGGGTTTCTGGGGATGGGGGATGGAAAGGTGCCACCCAGGGTGATTTTAGGGCAGTGCAATTACTCTGCATGACCCTGTGATGGTAGATAGACGACATTATGCATTTGTCAAAACCCACAGATGTGCACATCACCAGAAATAAACTCTACCCTAAACTGCAGACTTGAGGTTAGAATGATATGTCAATACTGGTTCACGGCACCACACTAATGCAAGATGTTAGTAGGGAGGCGAGGTGGGGTGGGTCGGGGTATACAGGAACTCTATTTTTGCTCAAGTTTTCTATAAACCTAAAGCTGTTCTAAAAAATAATTACATATATATTACACACACATAAACACAGTAGTCCATTATATACATGCAAATATACATATTTACACATATATGAACCTCAAGAAAAAGCAATTATGAGACAGTCTAACAGAGAGTTGAAGATATGACCTGAAGGAAGATTAAAAGTTGGCTAGACAAAGGAAAGCTGGGGATGAGAGACATAAAGAAAGTTCCAGAAAGAGAAAGAAGGGTAGGGAAAGGAAGAGAAAGAGCTAGAAGGATTAGCAGGCCAGCAGGTCAGAGGACTTGTTACATGCGCTAGAATTTAAGCTTAATCTGGGTGGTACTGGGGAGCCACTGAAGGTTTACACAAGGAGTATCTGTGGCTTGGAAAAGCAGTCTGCTGGGAACAGTGGTGCACACCTATAATCCCAGCAGCTTGGGAGGCTAAAGCAGAGGATCATGAGTTCAAGGTCAGGCTCAGCAACTCAGTGAGACTCTTGTCTCACAATAAAAAATCTTAAAAGGGCTGTGGATGTGGCACAGTGGTACAGTACCCCTGGGTTCAATCTCCAGTACTACAAGAGAAGAGAAAGGAAAAGAAGACTGGACTGCAGGCAGCCTGAGGTTGGAAAGGTTGCCTTACATCTGATTCTCCAAAGCAAACAGCACCCAGCATGCACATCAATAGGTAACTTCTGAGTGTTGGACAAAACTATAAATGCCACAATGGTAGGGAATGAATGCTTTTAACCCTCCACTCACATCTCTTTCAAAAGTTTAGATACTGGTGGCCTAACTCAGCTGGAAAAGGTTTTCTCATCTAATGTTTCATTATGTTGTAGGCAAGGTCACTCGTAAACTAGATGGAGAATTCCATTTTTTCAGACTCTTTGAAGCAAGGCGTTTCTCAGGTGAAAACCCAGATTAACAGCTCAATAGCAGAGACAGTACTTCATCTGTTTGCAGGGCTCAATACCAAAAACTTCTTCCTAGTCTACATTCCTTAGGTTACATCCTTAACCGACTTCCTATTTACTTATTGTGAGTAGAGGAAGAGAGAAAATTGATAGCTCAATAAAAATTCTTCAAATTCCCAAATACAGTTACTCTTAGCCTTTTCCCATGGAGGTTTGAAGGGGCAGTTTCTGCCTTGTCCATATGTCTGTCTGTCTGTCTGATTGCTGGCTGAGGCAGAGCTCACCTGTTGGAGTCCTTCAGTGATCGAAGTTACTGGAGCCATTCCACAGGTCAGGGCTGAGAGCATGTACCCGTCTGAGCCAATGGAACTATTAAAATTTCCTTGCTAAAAAAAAAGAAGAGGAAAGAGAGAGGGACCCATTGTCAGTAGAAAGGAATCAATTCAACCTATCAGCAGCAATGAGGTGTGCCTTTCACTGTAGGTGGGCTAGGATGGTAACGAGGCAAACATCAGAACTCGGACACTTGTCCTTGGGCGATGGGCAGCTCTTGAGATATGAGTCCACAGACCCTGGGGGGCCCTGACCCCAAGGACAAAATGACTGTCATAATACTAAGACACTCGCTGCCCTTTTTTTTTCTACCACAGTGACATGTGCACTAATGGGCAAGACTTCTCGAGCATTAACTCCATCAGTGTTCTCACCAAACTACACTAAAAGTCACCGTCACCACCTCTGCCATATGCACATGCAGTAATAAATACACAAAGAAAACACAACTTTTAAAAATCTTTAAAAATTTTTTCAATGTCCATTTTCCTTAAAAATGCCCTTGATAAAGAAGAGAAGTTAATCATTTTATAAAATCACAACCCTTGAAGACATGTCTCCTCAATACAGTAGCCCCTTTTATCCCCAGCTTCTGTTACCCACAGTCAACCAAGGCCTGAAAAGATTAAATGGAAAATTCCAGAAATAAACAATTCATGAGTTTCAAGTTGCACATGGCTCTGAGTAGCACAATGGAATCTCATGCCACCCAGCTCTGTCCCACCCTGGCCATGAATTATCTCTTTATCCAGCATATCTGAAACCAAATTCAAAAATTACCCTATTTTATAGTTTAATTGTATAGTTGACTGATGCAGTTTTCAATTTCACATTGTAGATAACCTTTAAGAAAACCATTTATTGAGTTTGGGTTTAATATCAAAAGAAGAAAAATGCATCCATAATGATACACACAAACACAACCTATATAAGTTTTCCTACATACATGTGGCGGGGCGGGAAACAGTACGTAGAGGGTTTGCAGATTCAGGCATCCGTGGGATTCCTCAAGAATGAGGTGGGGTTACAGTACTCCAGTTGACAAGGGAGGAACTGGCACCGGGTGCCTCTGCAGCACTTGAAGGCAAAGCCCGTGCAACTCCTCGGAGTTGAACTTGCTGTCCTCCCAGGAACCCTGTTTTCATACAAAAGCACCAAGCACTGTGACAGGCAGTGCGGGTGATTCTGCTTGGCTGCAGAAGACTTGCAGAGTGGACCAAATGAACCTGTCACTTGGAGGAAAACAACTTGGTGCATTTGGGGGTAATGTTAAAATCTGAGTTTTCAAGGAAAAGTTCAGATATGCAAAAAACTTACATCTGCCATCTTGAGACTGCTGGCTTCTCAACACATACTTTTATGGTAAGATCAGCAGTGATACTGATGATGTGATTTTTTTTGATAACTCATATTTTTGAACCCATATTTTCCAAATGACTAATGCCTGATACAAAATCATGAATGGGTAAAAGATCTATTCAAAGTGCAAGAAAAACCAACGGATTTTAATGTCATGGAGAACAAAAAGTTCATTGATGTGGTTTCCAATTTCACATTGTAGTTAACCTTTAAGAAATGACCATTTATCCAGTTTGGATTTTAATATCAAAAGAAGAAAATGATATCCAAAATTGTCTGAAAAGCCTTAAAAGGTATTTCTTCCTCTTCTAACTACATGGTCATATTTTCTTCATTTGTTTCAACCAAAACAAAATATTATAATAGACTGACCACAGAAACAGACAAGAGAATCAGGCTGGCCTCTATTATGCAGACCTTAAAGTAATTGGTGATAATATAAAACAATGCCACTCTTTTTGCTGAATGTCTATCTTTCTTTCTTTTTTTAAGTTTTAGATGGACAGAAAACCTTTATTTTATTTACTTTCACGTGATGCTGAGGATTGAACCCAGTGCCTCACATGTGCTAGATAAGTACTCTACCACTGAGCCACAACCCCAGCCCCTCTTGCTGAATTTTTGTTTTGAAAATAATTATATTTGTGAAATATGTCATATTGAAATACAATGAATTTATTATTACTTTTAATGAATTCATAACTAAGTTTTTAAAACTATGGCTTCAATTTCTAACATGACAACTACAGATAAATATGACCCAGTTAAATAAATGTTCTTAAGGACTGTCGATAATTAAAAAGAGTGTAAGGTGGTCAAGAGAAGGAAAAATTTGAAAAACCACCTTATGAAAGGAATCCTGTCAAAATAGGAAGAGTGCTTCAGGATTATTAAGAACTTAGGGTCTATTTGCTTTGACTTGAAATGAACTGGAAAAAAAAATCCCATCTAAGCCACTCGTGCCATCGCCTGTGCTTTCTAAGGTGCCTGGGCAAAGCTGCTCACCAGTGTGTATATTTTAAGAGAGGCTGGTACTTCTTTCACTTTACTCAGCTCAGCCTCACACAGCCGCACTGGGCTATTCTCAGGCTGCACTACACCATGCTGACACCTTCACTCCAATGGTCCTAAAGATGTTCCAATGCCACCGTGGGCCTGCTGATCACAGAGATGGGCCTGCTGATCACAGACAGCCCTCATTCTGGTCCATTTTTCTGCATGAGGTTCAACAGGAATGTTGCTAAAAGGCACGCGGCACATTGGCTGTTGCTCTACAAAACAGCACATGATCTCTAAAGATACCATTTTTGGTTCCCAGAAAACTCAGTAGCTGAGAAAATGCAAGGGCTGGGATACCAGGATGAGGGGCCCAGCAGGCTGGCTGCACTTTCTTATTAGTTATTCTTTGGGAAAATGATATGAGGAAGCAGCAAGGGAAAAGAATCAATGAGCCTGGCAATAAAGTCCCTAAAACAATCTAAAACTGAAAACGCTGTGGGAAAGAACAGAGGGAGCAGCCTGCATACTGTGTTTAAATCTTATGGATGAGTCTCATCTAAAGAACGAGAGTTCCAGATACCCTCACTGTTCCTAAGGTTAAGGCACATAACATATAATAAAGTGTCTAGGGAAGAAAAGTAGAGTCTGACATTAGACAGGATGAATCTGACCAAAAAATTAAAATAATTTTTCTTTTGAAATAAGTCCTTGAGTAAATATCTCAAGAAATATAGTGTAACTACAAACAGTATGGAAATATAGTGTAACTACAAACAGTATGGAAAACAAAACAAGGATTTTACTTACTATGGCATCTTTAACAATTTGTTTGGCCACCTGTTCTGGCTTGCAAACAGATGTGGTCTCTGAAATGAGTCGAGTCTCCAAAGGCTAAAAGTGAAAAATAATGTTTGTATCAATGCCACTATTGACCATTACATTAAAAATAAATCAGTCTTACAGCACCCTAATTTTTAAGTAATTGTGATTATGTACCTTCAAACAGATTCCTAATTTTAGAATAAGGTCCATCTGGATTCTAAAGCGGTTTCTACTTGGTCACTGTGGAACATTCAGCCCAGCTGCTAAGCAAGACAGAAGGCCTCACGCTGTCTGTAGGATGTGTGTGGTCTTGGCTTCAATGAGGACTGTCAAAGCTAAAGAGAGAACACATCCCTGGGTACCAATTCAGGAACCCTCTGATTCCTCATTGCTGGCCAAATATCTGACTTTGTCCTGGGAAAATCTGCACCCATTTCTAACCATACTCCCAGGCCAGCAGATGACTGACACCTGGGGACAGAACTGAGGCCCTGAACAGGGACAGTTCCAACCCAGTCCCTGGTCAAGAACTGCAGCTCTTTTTGAAAGAACCTGCAGAGGCAGCAAAGAGACAGGATGCGGACAGAGGAGCCACTCACAAGACAACACGAGTGGCCCGAGTTTGGGTGAGTGCTACTCCAAGGCTAGGGCTTCAGTCCCAAATCCTGGCCTCTTGTTCTTCAAAGGGTGGCTCAGGGCCCTCTTAACTCTTATTTCAAAATGCCTTTTCTGAATCCTCAACTGGCAGTAATCTCTTCTTTGAACATTTCTGTCTTAACATATATTATAGCCACTTCTGCATTTACATTTGATCTCCTAAGCTGCTTATGGGAAGAATCCCCTCCCCCATTTATCTCTGGTTCTTCTTTGTGACACTTCACATACGTGTGTAAAAAAAAATTCTTTAGAAGGGCATTTCAAACTAAAGCCTTAATCTATAGGAGAGTGCATATTTTATTTACCACGTAGGCTTAGGAAAATAAAATAAAAGCCAAAACATATTTTCTTAAAATAGAAAGCAAAGCACTTCCTAAAAGTCTGGATGAACCTGACAGGTTCCTGATGAATCTGAATGACGAGAAAGGCCCCTTTGAAGGGACCACCATTCCTTCTTCCAACCACCAGGTTGACAACCAAGTCAGATGCACACGAGAATTAAAAGTGCTATGTCGCCCCCTAAAGAGTCCACAGATCAATGCAGGATTGGATTTACCTGAAGTAGGCCCAGCATTTTACAGAAGAAAAAAACCTGACTTAGCACAAAATCAAATCACAGGGAAATACCACCCTTTGTCAGCTCTGACTTCAGACTGAGACTGCAAACCAAATGCTGCAGATCTGCTTAGCAGGCCTCTGTTTACTCCAAGGCAGGACATTTGGCTCAAATTTACTTCTCTGAGACAGTAGTAATTTTAAAAATTGCAGTGCCAAAGAGAAAAGAACAGAAAGAAAAGCTTATAAATCATAAACATCTTTTTTTGCAAATATACAGAATATGAAGTTAAGTGCCAATTTTTATGCTGCAGCAATTCTTATTTACTGAGAATTACAATAAAAAAGGAAAGCAAAAATCTAAAAAAATAAAATAAAAAAGTCTAAAGGTAAAATCACCCTCAGTTTGAGGTGGTTTAAGTCCTTTCCTACCACTTACTTAATTAATTAATTTGCATATTTGATTATTTATTTATGTATGTATTTTGGTACCTGGGATTGAACCCAGGGGTGCTTAACCCCTGAGCCACATCCCAAGGCCTTTTTATTTTTATTTTGAGGCAGGGTCTCACTAAGTTGTTTAGGGCCTCTGTAGGTTGCTGAGGTTGGCCTTGAACTTGTGATCTTCCTGCCTCAGCGCCTGGAGTCGCCAGGATTTTTGGCTCAGCGAAGGGCCATGGCAGCTATGAGGCACCTTGCTGGAGACAGAAAAATCAAGCCAAGGCTCCTGCCCTGTTTGGGTCTCACAATGCAGAGAGTTGGTTTCATGATGCTTCACTAGGGACACTGATCCAGCTATGAGAAAAGGACAGCAGAGGCGGACATGAGGGGATCCTCTAAACAGGCCAGTTCCCCCACGTGGCCCTGCAGTGAAGCAGGAAGAGGGCGGCTGGAGCCCTACAGCAGGTGCGGCAGCGCCCCACTCAAGCGTGGACATCCAAGGATCGCTAGACATCTATCTGGGGAATGCCCAAAACACCAACAGTAGGGACAATAACAGAGGAGAAGAAGCTAACACAGATACAGACAGTGATTTAAAAAAGACCCTCGGGTGCTGCTGGTTAATCACAGCCACCTGAGAGGCTGAGGCAGAGGAACTCAAGTCTGAGTGACTTAGCAAGATCCTGTCGCAAATAAACACAGAAAAAGGCTGGGGATGTAGCTTGGAGGTAGAGCACCCCAGGTTCAATCCCCACCCAGAACCACACACACATACACACATGAAAACAAACAAACCTCTAAACAGTGACAAAAATAAAACAAGACCAAAACCCCAGAATAAAGATCCTCGGAAATAAAACATGAAACCCAGGAAGGAAGGTAAGTTATAAATGTTTATGTTAGTGCATTACACATAAAAGTGGGTTCATTTTGACATGTAAAATATTCAAAGAGCTAAAAAGATTTTACATGTGACAGCAGAAATAAAAATTTCAACAGAAAAGTTAAAGAGAGAGAGAGAAAGAAAATTAGGGGGATATTCCATAAAGTTCAACATTTGAGTAACAGAAGCTCCAGAAAGAATACCTGAAATACTTTGGACGGAGAGAAATTATCAAAAAAGTAATGTTAAGAAAATGTTCCAGAACTGAAGTGCATGAGTTGTCAGAATAAAAGGGCTCATTTGAGTGTCTAGCACATAAAATGAGAACACTCTGCATCAAAATGCATTAAGGAAAGATAAAAATGGATAAAAAGTTTCCAAAAATAAACCAAAAAAACCCCAACAACAACAACAAAAAACCTCCAGATCCTATATAAAGGGTTGGACTATCAGGATGCCAGCTAGAAGACAGTGGAGAAATGCCCCCAAATCGGAGGGGGGGCATCATTTCCAACTTAGAATTCTGTGCCCCACAGAACAACCACGGAGCACACAGGGAAAAGAAAGCATTCTCAGACAAACAGGCTCTAAGCACAGGTGACAGCTGACATCTGATGTGCCCTTCCTCAGGAAATTACAGAAGCTCATTCCTGGGCCTCGACAAAGGAAGGGAAGGGCACCTGCAGGGAGAAGGTAAGCAGAGGAGTTGGGACCTGCAGGTCTGGATCAGGCCAGAGGTGGGGGCCCAGGAGAAATGTCTTTGAGGGAAACGGGATGAAAGTAATAGAAAACCCCGTTTGGGATCAAAAGGGGACTTTTAGTTCTAAGACTGAATAAGTTACAGACACAAAGTTAAGGAGATGAAAAGGCAAGAAATGAAACGTCATTATAGAAATGCGCAGGTGTGGAGAATATCTACACAGCCATGTTAATACAGAAGCTGGGTCGCATCTAAGGGAATTACACAGGAAGAACAGATCTGAGTTTTTTTTTTTTTTTTTTTTTTTTTTTTTTTTTTTGCGGTGCTGGGGATTGAACCCAGGGCCTTGTGCTCACAAGGCAAGCACTCTACCAACTGAGTTATATCCCCAGCCCAGATCTGAGTCTTAAGTTATACCTTCCACAGCAGAAAGTCGATATGTAATTTTGAAATCTTAAAAATAAATAAACCAATCGCAGTTTAGACATGCTGATTAAGAGGGGGAATTGGGAGTGGGAGAGAGAAGGCAAAGACTTGCCGAGCAACGGATGACATGTGACGGGTCACCCTGGTGCATGTGAAGGGACAAGGTGGGCGTGAGGGGCAGCAAAGAGGAGATTCCCCTGGAGAACCCAGGACCTCAGGCCCTGGCTCCACCCCCAGGACACCCCACAGACACTGGTGGCTGACAAACCACCGTGAAGTGGAGCAGAAGGATGCAAAATCAGAGAGAAGAGGCTCACAAGGCCGAAGACGCGGAATGCCCGGGCAGGAGCACTGACCTTCGTTTTGTTTTCCTCGGCAAAGCCAGGGGTGTCGGTGTCGGGTGGGTAGGCCACTGTGACGTACACGTTGTATGGCTTCACCTGCGGCGAGAAGCAAGGTTCACACCTCCAGTAAAGGGCTCGCGATCCTGCATCCCCGCCCCCACCTGCCTTGGCTGGGCCCATTCTCAGGAGGTGGTCAGAGCCACAGGGTGATTCTAATGGAAACCACTGGCCCTGGTAACTGGCCACCCTCAGGGCAAGGGTCTGTGCCATCCGGATCCCGTTGCTATGATCCTATTTGCTACTGGCTCACTTTTCTCAATGGCATGAAGACATCTGGGTTTGGGAAGCGGAGACAGCCTAGTAAGGTCAGGGACTGCAAACCCGAAGGGACTGCCCAGCAGAGAACCACAGTGCTGCTGCCACCTTACTGCAGAGCCCTCAGGAGCGTCCCAGGTCCCCTCTCATCACCCAGGTTCCCTCAGTGAAGCACAGCTCCAAAGTGGAACGTGGGGATCTGCAGGGGGTCAGGAGAAACTACTGGAAAGTGCCATAGGGAAAAGATGCCTCTGCTGGTTCCATTCCAGCGCCACCGCGAGGGGCAGAGAGAGCTCATCCTCCCGGCCCAGCCATGCTCAGAAATGGCTCTGGACGGGGGCCAGGCCACGAGGTTGATGAGCAAGCAATTTCTCTTCCACTTGTTTTTGAGACAGTGACTTAAAAAGGCTGTCTCCCACAGCCTTGCCCTCCTATGCATGGACCATGGAAAAACAGCACAAAAAAGCCAGTAAGAGGTAATTAGAGAGGCTTATAAAGACTGACCCTGGCCACTCAGGCTGGTCACTTCCAAGCAGGTCTCTGCCCCACCCCCACAGTAGATAAGGACCATAAACTAATGTAAGACAGTATTTCAAAGTACAGTTTCAGGCTCAAGGCTATGGCTGCCGTGGTGAAACAGAGCTTTACAGAACAGTTTTCTCATAGGGTGGGACCATAGATTGTTGGGGTTGAGAGAAACCGGGTCAATCCCCTTCTGGGTTGGTATCCTCCCTGTAATTATCAAGCCAAATGACTCTCCTGGTCAAAGGCTGGATACTGTCAATAGCTAGTGACTTGACCATCTATGCAGGCTTTCACTTACTTATCCAACAAGTACCTACTGGATTCCTACTGTGTGCCAATATTGTTCCTAGAATGCAGCACACAGGCATGGACAAAACTTACTATTCCCTCTCCTCGTGGAGCTTCTGGTCACTCTTGGTCACCTGATTTACTAAAAGCTGAATACACTGAACATCTCCACACGGTCCTTTAACTATGGACTTCATAGCAACCAGAAAAGGCATTGAGGGTGGTTTGGGTTCACTTGTTCTTGGTAAGACAAGTCTGACCCCTGAGGTCACCACTCTTTCTAAGAATGTATAAGCCACTCGCTGAGGCTCTGCTTGGCTAGCCCCTGCCTGCTTGCCCCCCTCCCTCTGTCCCCTGCTCTCCCCACTCCCTCTGTTCTTTCTGCTTCCTTCCACCTGGGATCAACCTCAAACAGGAAAGACCAACCACTCACTCAAGACCTGATTTACCATCAAAACGATCCCACCTAAGACCTGTGTTCCTCATTCCATTACAACAGAGACGCAGGGGCTAGAGCAAGACTATTTACATGAAACTTCAGAACTTAAGCTTCAGCTTATTTTCTAACCATGGTGGGCAGAGATGGAGGAAGGGGCAGGGCCTCATCAGGTTTGGCTCCTACCTCACCTCTGCTTTCCAAAAAGATTAAAATTTAAACTCTTTAAATGATATATTTGTACCTAACATATTAAGAAAAATCCTCCCCCACCCCCCCGAGAAAGGCCAACAAAGCATTCTTTCAAGATTACGCACTGTACCTACAGCATTTCCAAGTCCCTACCTTAATCTGGGGACAAAGCAAGGGGGAAGGAAGACTTGAAAGTTTATTAAACCAAAAGGATTACTGCAAGTATTTAGTTTGAGCAGTTATATTGGTTTCATTCATAGAAACGGACTGGATTATCCAGGTTTCAAAAACAGCTCTCAGTTTTTAGGGAAATAAATGGTTTAGTATAAGTTCTACTATGAACAAACTAGATTTTGAAGACAGGATTCATTTCCCCAAAATAAAATAGGCTATTTTTCAGGGTACATGGTTTTATTTTTTGTGTAAGCAAGGACATTTTCAATGGAGTCCAAATGTGGATGGAAGTTCAGCAGACCTGGGGTCCCAGGCCAGCAACCTGCAGTGTGCAGATCTCATCTGTCACCAAGGTTGAGGTAACTATGTACTGGCAACCAGTTTTCTTTTCCCTCTTCTGAATTAGCACCTCTGTTCTACCAGAAGTGAAATCAGGCCACCCAGATTATACACTTTGCCCTAAATTAGTGGACCTAGACTTGTCTCGGCAAGACAAGATTTAGAGGAAAAGGGCCAGTGAGCAACATTTTCATCTCCAAACACCCCCTTCACCCACATGGACTCTACGACCCAAGTGAAGGGCTGAGACCAGCAGCCAGAGGAATGAGACAACTTCTGACCTGAATTACAGACACATCCTCTACTGCAGAAGACCCAGAGACGGGGCTGGAGACTCGGGTCTTGTTATTATTTCTGTCACCAAGTAACTCGATGACTTTGAGAAACTCATTGAAATCACGGAAATTCGGTTTTCTTTCCATTAGGTGGCTTAACATCTGCCTCACATATTTCAAAAAATTATGACAAAAAAAAAATGGTTATTCATAAAGGGACTCTTCCAAGTAAAAACTGCAAAAGAAATAACCAGTGTTCTTGTCTGAAGTTTCACAGTCATGTGTGCCCTATTGGTTAAGTGTACTATGATGACCTATTTTGATTAAGAGTTTAATCTAGCTGGTAACAAGAAATCCGCGCCTCGATCCTTTGGTAGGAGAACACAGTCTGTCAATCTCTTCATGGCCCATCAGGGCTGTCACCGGTCCAATAACTTGTCCAATATTTAGGCCATGTGGGTCTCTGTCAGACACCATCAAGGTTTCTTCTGACATATTCTAAACATGGGTCAGCAAAATATAGCCTGTGCCTGGTTTTATAAAGTTTTACTGGGACACAGTCGCACCTTTTCATTTATGTAGTGTTGACTATAGCTGCTTCTCTGCTGCCAGAGCTGACTTCAGTAGGTGCGACAGGCACCATCCAGCCCTCAAAAGCCTACCATTTACTATCTGGTCCTTTACAGAAAAAAATTGCTCACCTCTGATCTAAACGATTAACCAGGACTTCCAAAAGCACACTTATTACAAGGGGGTTCATCTTGTGAATTCTCCTCTTCTGGGCTTTTAACATCATGAGGTGGTGTTACACTCCAGTGTATACTGTGGCAGGAGGAATTCTACCTTAGGTGGCCCTGGATAGACCCCTAGTGATGCTCCCTGAGCCTCCCTGTGTGATCGCGATGCATGAGTCCAGTGACACTTAATGTGAAGCTAACCCCAGCTACACCCTTCTTCTCCAAACTGTTCTATTAACTGTGAAAATAAAAAGCTCTCACTCTCTTCAACCTTTTTTTAAGACCTGAAAATGTATTAGGAGAGCCAAACTGATTTTTTTATTCTACCCCTCTCATTTTATAGATGAAGAAACTGACACCAACTTAAATGATCTGTCTAAAAGCCAAGGGTCAGTACCCAATTCAAGGGCTTCCCCTCAACGCTCACTAATTCTGGTCATCAGGACAGATCTATTTGTTACAGGAAGACCTCTATGGAATAAAATATCTTGTTAACCTTATATCTGCACAGTATTAGGCCAAAACACCATGACGATATTACTAGCATTTTGTGTATTCAGAACTCAGGGCTGAGTCAATTCTCTTTCACTAGTGTCAAATCTAGAAATCTCAAATGTAATGCACTCTCTATTAAATTTAATTTCGAACCTATGAATCTCTAATTTAATGCACTAAAGCAGCTAAGAAACCAAAAAGCTTGTATATTGCTGAACTGAGAGGAATAAATTCAGAATTGGACTTGTACCTCCATCTGCAGAGCTTCTGCCAATCCCCGGATGGCAAACTTGGATGAAGAGTAGGCCGTGAAACCAAACAACCCCAACTGTCCTGCCTGGGAAGACACAAACACGATCCTGCCCACGCGGCGCTCCTTCATGGTGGTGATTACTGCTCGGCTAGGGTACACGCTGCCCAGGTAATTGACGCTCATTAATCTCTGCAGGGAACAAGGGAGCCACATGAGGAGGGAACACGGTCAACAGCCTTCAGGACCCTCTCAAGGGGAATTATGTCTCTTTCCATATTTAAGTTCTCCAGTGGAATTCCAAGTGACTGGGGCGCTCGGCAGCCTTGTGGGATGAGTGAACGGACGACTGAAGGATGCTGTGCATGAGATGCGCTGTCCAGCACCTTCTGTCGCAGGCCAGCTCAATCCCATCTCGCCTTCTCACACTGACAGCAGTTATATCTTCCCTGAAAACTAGTCAAAATTAGTTTTCCTCCTATAAAGCACATGCATATTCCAGGCAATACTTTGGAAAGAGTTTTTGGAAAGAGCTTCTAGATATTTCTAGCCCCGCTGGGGTCCATGACACAGGAAGAGCATAAACAGAGCAGGACGGTGGTGACCTGTTCGGATTTGGAGGTTCAATCTTTGGCTCTACCATTTGCTACCTACTTAACCACGAATCAGAAAGTCAGATGCTCAGCTCATTTTCTCAGCTGAAACCAAGGTTAATCTTGGAATTACCACAGGGATTAAAAGAGGAAATAGAAGTTAAGGGCTAGCGCAGCTCCTGGCCCACAGCGAGCCAATACGCGTTGGTTCTTACCTGCCATGGGTAAGGGCTCACGTGGGCACTTGGTTTGTTTCCCTCATGCTAAAGCTCTTAAAACCTCAAACTTTTAACTTGAGAGTCTAAGACTGCTTGCATTTAAATGGATTTTTTTGTATTAAGTCTTACAAAAATATTAGCTCTACCATTATGTAAAACTAAATCAATCATAATATGTTCAAGATGACCCGAAACAGCAGGAGTGACATGGGGAATTACTTATGCTGTTAGTTTTTAAGAAATGGAGGTCAGGCGTATTTAGACCATGGCTATCACTATTTTAAATAATGAATAAAAGAACATGTATGTAAACACAGACTCAAGGAAATACATACAATTGTAAGAGATGGTGTCAGGATGCTGGTATTCCCATTTCCCCCACAAAAAGGGTTTTAGTATCATTGTATTGTTTTGATAATAAAAATGTCCTTAAAAAATATCTGAAAGGGACTGGGGTTGTGGCTCAGTGGTAGAGTGCTTGCCTAGCATGTGGGAGGCGCTGGGTTCAATTTTCAGCACCACATATAAATAAATGAATAAAAATGAAGGTCCATCAACATCTAAAAAAATATTTTCAAAAAATCTGAAAAAAGGCAGTCTTTTTGGCACTTTTAGAGATCCCACTTAATGGACAAACCTGTGAGAATAGAAAAAAAACAGAAATGAAAACAACAGTAATAGCATTTTGGAAACTGAAGAATAGAATGAACAGTGAGGACTAACTTAGCAGAAGATGGACAACTTGATTCTTAGAAGGAGTGGAGACACTAAAACCAGAACTGGACCACAGAAGCCCCAAAAGGCTCAAGCAGCACCCGGGCACCTGTGGGGTGGGGAGGCTGGGTGGACACAGGGCTGAAAGACAGGAGGTCGGCGTACAGGCAGTCGGGTAGAAACAGCCCAGACAACAGGTACCTCATTCTGTGGGGTGTTACCAGTCCACGCAAAGGAGGGGTAGCAACACATGCTACAATGCAGGGGACCCCAGAAACTATGCTGAGGGAGAGGAGCCAGACACGAGGGCACTGATCACAGGGTCCCACTTACAGGAAACATCCAGAGCGACAGGGCACACACTGGTGGTGGCCAGGCCCTAGGGTAGGAGCCCAGGAGAGAATGGGGAGCAGTGCTTCATAGATACAGGGTTCCCTTTTGGGTGACAGATGGAGGTGGCAGTTATACAACACTGTGAATGTGGGCAATGCTTCTCAACTGTCTACTCACTTCAAAGTGGTTTATTTTATGTGACCTTCACCTTACTTTAAAAAAAACGTAGGGACAATGAAAGGGGGTGGGGGGGGGCAAGGAGAGTCAGATCCCGGAGGTCTCCCCTCTCCACAGAGCAGATCTGCGCCCCTCTTCCAGCCTGGCGGGAGGCAGAGGTGTGGCTCCTAGAGAGGATCAGTCTAGATGACGTGAGGGGCTTAGAGAAAGTCTGCTGAACTTGGAGACCCCCACTCTCCACCACTGTCACCCTCAGGACACTGCAGACAGGATTCTTTGTAATGGCTTCTGTTCAGTCCAGTAAATAAGACCTATAGAACCAGGCCCCCGCCCAAGATCTGGCCCCGTCGCGGTACAGAGGGGCTCTCGTCAAACAGTCTCCCCACAGCACAGGATCCCCACCAGCCCTTTAGTGTCCTGATCTCACTGTGTAGACGTGGTCGAGGATCAGCAGCCACCCAAGCAAAGCCCCCAACACAAAACAGACACACTGGCTTCTTAGAAGAAAGAACACTCAATGAAGCAGACAGAACGAAAGGGCAAGAGAAAATTCAAAACTAATTCTCAGTATCAGGGACTCAGGATGAGAGAAGAAGCATGAAAACGGAAAACCAAGAGAAGCGTGTTAGCTGGGGCGCCCCAGGACCCCCGGGGAAGTCTCACGGTCCTCCGCTTAGTCATCGCCACAGCTCAGGTTTATCGCAGGGAAAAGACACAAACAAATCAGAGAGGAAAAGACGCCCATGAAGTCCAAGAGAAGCCAGGTGCAGGTTTCCAACTGCCCCCTCCCTCCCAGCGGGGTCACAAGGGACCTGCTCAATTCCTACAGTGAGTTGTGACAACCCGGGCTCCACACCTTCTGCTTGTCACTGACACCTGCACACTCGCCTGGCATAAGCGCTGAGCTTCCTCCACTCCTGCTCACAGCCTCGCCCTGACGCACCATCCATGCGAGTGCCCGGGTTCCACCACCAGACACACAGGTCAACGCCCACTCCCTCTGCCCGACACGCATGCCCCCTTCCCGGGTCCCAGCTGTGCGTTTCTCACAACCACGTAACTCCATGTGTCCCGACCCACTCCTTGCCCCCGTGATCAGTCCAGCTGAGTCTGTGGGTTCTCACTCCACATCCTCTTAAGCATGCGCATGTGCACACGCACACGCACACACACACACACACACACACACTCACACGCCTACTCCTTTTCTGGCTACCTCCTAAGTCCTTTGCTTCATCACTTCCTGCCAAGACTAAAAAACTGTTTTCCCAAACTGATTCTTTACACAGCTGCTGATATGATCTTCAAATCTCCCTTCCACTCCTTCCAGATGAAGGTGTACGAGTCTAGACAACACTTTTCCACGCCGAGCTGATAAAGGAGCCTAAAGACACATCCCACCACATGCCTCTATCTACACCGACTCTCCTGCTTGCCTCAAGCAAATCCAGAGCTGGTGGTGCTTTCCCATGGCCAGCCAGAAGCCAGACAGCGAGAAAACTGCTCCAGCAGTCTCCTTTTCTATTAAAGGGGAAGATAGGGTAACTTCAGAGTCAAGCATTCAAACCAGCACGACAAAGGGCGAGCAGAACTTGAAGAAAAACGTGGCAGATGTACCGCCAACTGCAAAATATTGTGCACTTAAAAAAGATTTCAAATCTAACGCCCATTTCTTTGATGCTGAAAGAAATTATTAAAAGAGGTTCCTTGGAAAACCTGCTTAATATAATATAAATAGGATGCATCAGCTTCTGATCTTGAGTTGAGAACACCAGAGAGGCTGTTCTTCGACTTCCCTGGTCTCTCATTGTTAATAATACTGGTACTTGATGTGAACACCCAACATCTGCTGGTTTTATAAAGTACTGTCTTGAAGATGTGATCTCAGCGAATCACCGCAGTAATCTGTCACAGCAGATGGTTCGTTTTCATTTTTGAGCTGAGAAAACTGAGGTTCAGAGACTAGTCCATGCTCTTAAGGTTCAGTGGTCACAGCCCTGGGACCACCTTGTCAGCCTTCCTCAGTCTTCTCAAGCATCTGTGAACGCTCGAATGCATTCGTCTACTTTATTCTTAAATCCTTTACCCACGCCTTCTTCTGCTTTTTGTAGCTGGGCCGCCCTAGGAAGCAAACATCTGCACTTACTTCAAAAGTACTAACTTCGAGATCTTCAAATTTCCCAGACAGTGACATTCCGGCGCAGTTTACAAGCATGTCCACTGGACCCAGTTTCTCCTGAGCCTACAAAAAATCAGCAAAGTGAAATTAAGAGACAGAAGAAAAGGGTCACTTAGCAGCCAATCAAGGCTAGTCAGTGAATTCTTTAAAACTGTTAAAAGATACGGGGAAGATTTACCAATTCCAAGCCACAGAACAAAATGCTAAGAACCAATCAAAAGTCAAGCACGTTGATTCCAATCAGCCCCACCTCTTACTTGTTTTATTACATTCTCTACTTGGTTGTAGTCTTGAGATACATCAACTGAGATACAAAGCACCACCTGTTACAGAAAAAAAAAAAAATGTCAGAGATATGCAAGTGCTAAAACTGATTTTTAAAGTTATTTTTAACTAAAAGCAATTATAAAAGTAGTCAATTTTGATAAAATTTCTGATAAAAGTAGTCAATTTTGAATGTACGGATCAGTAACTAAAACTGGTTAGAGATGCAGTTAATAGTTGTACCCAGGAATTATGGAATGGGGGCTGGAAGAGGCAGGCAGGCATCTAGAATGGCGGGTGCTTCACTCTGGATGAGTGTCCCCCAAAGGCTGATGTGTTGAAGGCTTGATTCCCAGCCTGTGGTGCTACTAGGAAGTAGGAAACCTTTTAGAAGAGGAGCCGGGTGGGAGGAAGAGAGGCCACTGGGAGCATATGACCTTGGAGAGGATACTGGGACCCCAGCCTCTGTCTTTGCTTCCGGCAGGAGCGCAGCTGTGTTGACCCTACAATCTCAGCTACTTGGGAGGTTAAGGCAGAGGGAATCTCTTGAGCCCAGAGTTTCAGGGCCAGCCTGGGCAATATAGCGAGACTCCATCTCAAAACAAACAAGAAGAGGAGCCCCATTTCTTTAGAATTTGACAGAGTAGGGCATAAAATTTCATGTAATGCGAGAGGGAACTCCAGCCAAAATATTTAAATTCCAAAGAAAAGGAAACAGCCCCCTTCACAAACACAACCTGGAACATTCCAGATTAGGGGACTTTGCCCTTCGTTGTAATACCCCCCCAAATGGATTTTATTTCCGAGTCATCACATAGAAAACATTTTTTTAAAAAGAGGGTAGGAATCATAGGATTAATTTTAAAATGTGTCTTTTAATACTTTTTACAAAGTATCAGACCAGCTACTAAATAAAATCTATACCAACAGACAAGAGAAATTTCAAAGAGAAAAATCCTCTGTGGGAAAAACAAGCCAGTGGTTCAAGCTCTCGTCTGCCCAGCCCTGATGACCGCCCCTCCGCACGGACGGAAGACAAGCGCTTCCACCTGACCCAAAGCCCAGAGCGCAGTCGGTGCTGGCCGCAGGCAGCACTGGCCTTCAGTCACCCACACCCGAGCTCCGGCTTACAACACACTCCCGTCTCCATCCCAAGTCCCGGAACACCAGGAAAATGGAGGGAGCCGCAGAGCTGGTGTCCTTCTGATGTTGGTGGCTTCAGAGAAGGGGGGACCGTCAGGGTCCAAGGTCCCAAAGAAAAACTGTGGACAAGGAATTTCACCTGCAGCATAGGCTGCACCGGTCAAAAATAAATATAAATAAATAAAGTGGACAGAGGTCAACACAAGAGAACTGATTATTTTTATTGACATGGAAAAATCTCTATTATATACTAGAATGGGAAAAAAGCAATTAAAACCACAGCAAAATGAGACTTAAAACCCGTCTGAAAGGCAAAACTTAAAAAAAGTCAGCTAATACTAAGTGTTGACAAGAATGAGGAGCAACCCAAACCACCAGTGACTTCCCGGGGAGTGACGGCCTTCTGTGAGGGTGCAGACACCTGGCCACGTGGACAGCAGCTCAACAAGTCCACTTCTAAGTGGGTCCGGCTCCACACACGTGTACAAACCCCACAGCAAACTACCCAAAAACCTGGAAACAACCAAAAATCCACCCAACAGTAGAACCGATGAACAAAGCGCAGTTTACCACTGAATACCATAAGGGGGTTGAAAAATTAAGTGAACTTCCACGTTACGCAACAACACAGAAGGCTTTTTAACAAATAATATTGAATGAAGAAAGAAGTTGTGCAAAAATGCATAAAGAATGATGTCACGTCAGTCTGTGGAGTGATTGCCCAGGACTGGTGCAGGCGGAGCAGGCGAGGCGAGGGATTGCCAGTGGATGTGGAGACTCTTGGTGGGGTAACGGGAATGTCTAGGATTGATCTTGGTGATGGTTGCGCAACTGTGACTTAGATTAAAAAGCAATGAATCGCACACTTCACAGGTGTGTGAACGTATCTCAATAAAGCGGTTAAAAAATAAAGATGTCATAAAGTTCAAAAAGAAACAGAACTTTAAAAAACAACTATTAAGCTATGCATATTTTACCATACATGGTAAAGGTTCTTAAAAGAGCAAAGAAGGATCAACAACACACCCAGGTTGGGGGTGGCCTCTTAGGAAAGAGAGGCTGGAATGGCGGATACTCTGTTAAACTCCATTTCTTTAACTCGAGTGATGGCTGTCTAGTCACTCATGCTTCATACTCAAATATACATCATGTGTCCCATTTTATTCACCAAAAACTTTCACAACCAAAAGTATTTTAAATACCCTATGCTTGTAAGCATTTGTATAAAGGTTATTTAAATAAACAACTGATTGGGCATGATGGCACAGGCCTGTAATTGCAGGGACTCTGGCTGAAGCAGGAGGATCACATGCTCAAGGCCAGCCTAGAAAACTTGGCCAGACCCTGTCTCAAAATTAAAAAAAAAACAAGAGGCCGGGGGTCAGTGCTACAGCAGCCATGGGTTCAATCTTCAGCACCACAAAAATAATTAGCTAATTAATTAATGATCTAAATGAAATAAACACCCTGTTATTTGACCATCTGTAGAGTGTGCAAGTGTCTACACTTTTTTTTTTTTTTTTGGTAATAACCTGAGTTCCTCGACAATTCAAACGATTTCACCTGTTCCAAAACAGTCTAATTTAATGCATTTTAATCAAGAAAACCATGTGTGCTTTCAGCGATCCGGTCACAGGTGAAGGAACCCTGACTTTCCTTTCTCTGCTGGGTTGACGCTATAGAAAATGCACGCTGAAAACCGTGCTTTACCTGTTTGTCATTGACAGAGTGCTTTTCAATTTCTTTCTTCGCCTGCAGCAGCCTGTCCTGAAAGCAACACAGAACGATTAATTAGAACTGTGATTATATGCCTGTCTGCTGTGTGCTGAAAGGAGAAAAAAGCAACTGTTTGTATAAATATTTCTTAAATTCTACCAACTACGCAAAGCAGCACCTTCACTGAGTAACTATGGGCCACAGTCCATGAAAGAAAGAATTAAAATATTTTAAGCTATGAATACATGATAGCACATTTTAAAATGTATTGCAGAGAAATAGAAAAATAAACTCAAATCGTGAATACATGGTATTGATTGCTGATGGTCATGTTATTAATTCTAACAAATGTTTTCACCCCATGTTATTTAGTGATGCTGTAAAACACCAGCGGCCACACCGCTGTGGATGCGTCGCAAAGCTGCAGGTGTGAGCTTCTGGATGCCAACATCCAACAGGGGGCGACCAGAGGAAAACTCACTCTGCAAATGGACGGGCAAAGCTATGACTCGCCAATTTCAAAACTACTCTTCGGCAAGCCAACATACCCAGGGGAGTGAATGATTCTTCCAAGGTTTTGATTTTGTTTGTTTTGCCTATTTTCGAGAAAAAAGATATAGTTTACAGAATCTTAATCTGTCACAGAAGTAACTTAAATACACCCTGAGAAACAGAAAAGAACAAAAAGGGAGAGAGAAACTTCCCAAGGACATGCAGGGTGTCCAAATGCGTGTGACTACGATAAAATGATATCGTTCTGTCCATAAAGATGCACACAGGACTGCCAAGACGGGTAGGAAACATCTCATTAGAAGATAAAGGATTTCTCGAGCCCAGAAGGCTCTTGGGTGCCTTCGGTTCTAGCAAATCGAGGACCCCTGACCCCTGCGGCAAGGACCTCCCACCTACTCTGTCATTCATCTTGCACTGAGTACCAGTCTTGTTAAAATACTCATGAAATGCATCTTTATGGTACCAGGGACTCAACCACTGAACCACATCCCGGCACTATTTTGTATTTTATTGAGAGACCGGGTCTCACTGTTGCTGAGGCTGGCTTTGAACTCACCATCCTCCTGCCTCAGCCTCCCGAGCCGCTGGGATTACAGGTGCAAGCCGCCACACCCGGCACACAAAGTGCATCTTATTGACTCTATGCTTCCATTCGTGTAAGGTGGCTTAAATGCCAAAGCAAATTAATGATTAGAGAAGTCAAAGTATAAAAAAAAAGGTAGCTGATTCTGCCTTTCCCAGCTTTTGAAACAATTATGGACGCGGAGAATGATTCTAGGTCATTATTTGTACGCTGTCTCCCGAGGTCCACCTTGGCCTCCCTTCCCAGGGGCCCTGTTCAGCCCACCACCCCCACTGAAGCAGTTCATCCCAAAGCCGCGAGGTTGTGTTGGCGCTGCCATGCTCTCTGCCCTTCTGCCATTTCTTCATTCAACAAATCTGTTTTGAGCGCCTGCTGCGTACCAAGCATTGCGCTCTGCACCCAAGAGCAGCAGACACAGTCACATTCGCTTCCTCGGCCCTGCGTGGGGGCACGAGGACTTCAGGACTGTTCCTGTGACACACAGGGTTACCGCTCTGCTCTCTAAAGAAACGCTGGCAAGAACAGCAGACCCTGAGGAAAAGAGAAAACAGACCCTGCATCAACTTGAAGTAGAAAATACGTCTTGCTAGACGTGTCGGGAGGGATGAGAGTCCCGTAGTCATAAGCAAATCATAGAGAAATGATAAACAGACACCTACGCCCTTGGGTTTCAGCTTCGGAATCACTGCTGCCAGCACATCTGGCCTCCCGTGGCCTTAGCCTCTCTATCTCGAGATCCGCGATGTCTGCAATGCGGTCTGATATGTGATTGCCACTAAATATATATTTGGTGAGCTGATCTCACGTCAACAGAGAAATCCTTGGCCTAAACACAAGAAAGAACCAGTAGTTCAGGAATCACAGCCCCTGAGGGAGGTGAGGACTTCCCAGCACAGCTGTGAGGACCAGGACACTTGGCACCAGCTCCCTGATTAAAGCTGAATACGTAAGTTAGCAACGATGAACCAAGAACACCTACCTCATTTCGTGCCACCAGCGTTATAAATGCTCCTTGTTTATAGCACTCAATAGCAATGCACTTCCCAATGCCACTGGAACCTCCTGTCACCTATGAACAAAAACAATGAGATCTCAGCACTTCCGATCTCTGCTCCAGGGGAAGATGTTCAGAGCATTATGATGGGATTGGGGGCGTAGCTCAGTGGTAGAACACCTGCTTGGCATGCAAGAAGCCAGAGGCTCTACCCCTGGCAGAACGGAATGGAATGGAATGGAACAGAACAGAGTAATTATTGGGGTTCTACAAGAATCGCCCAGCTCTTGTGGCTTCTTCCCACCGGGCTTAGTGTGGGGAGTTAGGCCAGCATGAAGAACTATACTGTCAGCAGACCCTACTGCTTTGTTTTCAGTACTGAACTAGAAAACACATGCCTATAATTTTCTGAGTTCACTAGAGGGAAAGAAAGTACTCTATAACAACAGTTAATACATAATACATTCATCTGCCTTTAATTCCAAATCTAAATGAATTTCTCGCCTTATGACACATCTATGTGATACTACAACTACAACAGATTAAAAGAGTGGTTACCCGTACATATCTTGTATTTTAAATGACTCATTATATATGATCAGAATATACTGAAATATCAAACTTTTCTCCCTGCAGCATTCTATTCCTCCTATCTATCACTCAACCGTACTGGCCATCTCTCAGTTCCATGCACCCTTTGACCACAGGACCTTTGCACATTCTCTTTTCCCCGCTACCAATGCTTTCCTCCTGCTCCTTTGATCTAGCTGGCACCTACTTACCCAGCAAATCTCCACTCAAACATCATTTCCTCAGGTAAGCATTCACTGTACACCCTGCCCCCCAGCCCAGCCCACTCCCAGCACTGCATTCTTTTTTCTTTACTTTATGGTTCTCACACAATCCAATAGTCACACATTTAAGTGACTGAATCAAACACAATCAACACGCCACAAGCTCCACAGAAATACCAATTCTATTTCCAATCTCCACTATATTCCTAGCACTTGGCACAGGGGGTAGTCAATACATGTTTCACTCAGTGAGACAAATGCAGTATTATTTTTCTAGTATTGTCCCTATGCAAATTATATATCTCAAGTTACTATATCCTGCTTTTTAAAAGACTGTTATAGGCTGGGTGTGTGGCTTAGTGGTACATGTGGGAGACTCTGGGTTCCATCCTTAGGTCTGCCAAAAAAAAAAAAAACAAAGTCATAAAGTCTATGACAAAAACCTAGAGACTTAATAATGTTACATTAAAGAGCAGTTTCGAAACAGCCATTTCCCTACAGTCAGTCTTTGGGCTACTTTGGCTATTTTACTGTGAGATAGAAATCATGCTTTAGGGAACGTCTCCCATCCCAGGACGTCGACATCATGAAACCCCTCCTGCACAGAGGCTTATCTCCTTGGGACCTGCAGGCACCCTTCGTTGCTCCTAACCTCGACTTGCCACTGAAGGAGAGATTTCTCTGGTGGATAATTAACCAATTATCTATAGAAGGTTATTATGAAAATAACCTGTGGCCCGGGCTAAAAGCAGTCTCTGAGGAAGTCTTTACTATCAGGATGTTTCATGAGTTGTTTTGGTTTATTAGATTTCACCAGAAAGCAACAAGAAGGGGTACTCAAAAGGTCCCCGTTCTATGATTCTGTCCCTGCTGCTTAACTGTCCCCCCATCCCACGTCACCCACACACCAATACTTCCGAACCCTTCTGACCCCACAGAGCTCAGTTCAAATGTCCCCTTCTCCATGAAGCTTCTCCTGACTCTGTCACAAGACCCTGTCCTTACCTGTCACGGTATGCCCTGTGAAGGGACTTTACTGACATCCCGGTTCCCTCCAGACCATCAGTTCCTTAAGGACAGATACCAAGTGCACTTGCTCTCTCTCATTTCCAGCACAGAACCTTGCAAGAAGCAGTCACTAAATAAACATTTGCCTACACTATTTTGCAAAACGGTGTATGATGCCAATTCCCTAGAGATCAGAATGCCGAAAGAACTTGTAAATAAATTATTATAAAATCAGTTAATGGAGGAGGAAGTTGTGGGTTATTGAGAAAATGTATAGGCAATGTTAGTTATAGTTATTGCTGTCCTTTTTTCTAGGCTGTATATAGGGAAGTTAGTTATGTAAATTTACTGCAAAGATTAAAAAAAGGCTTAAGCCCTTGTAATTTTTAAGATTTCTGTATAACATGAGTAGGACTTCAACTTCCAGGTCAGGGCTCATGGGAAACTGTCGTCTAGTCAAGCCAGCTAATTCTTAAAGGTCTGAAAAAACACACTAAGATCAATCTGGGCTGTGCTACTCTGAATGTGGTAACTACATATAAGGAACTTTCACAGTGGCTGAAAAAAATGGCAAGCATATATCATCTGACAAGTAGTGACCCAAGTGACTAAAGCGACCAGTTTAATTTCCTTTCTGTATCACTCGCTCTTACTGCCTGTTGCAAATACTGTTCCAGTGCTACTCTCTTTAATTACACCATACAGCTCTTATTGGGGACAACAGGGGCTGGCTCATTGCCAGCAGAACTGCTCCCCATCTTCCAAAAAAGGGAAGGACTGGAATAAGCACCAGCCTGTGGGACGTGCTGCGTGCCATCACTACTCACAGACAGTACCAGTGCAGAAGAACCGTCCTAGAAACGGTAAATAGCTCCAAATCCTTCACCGCCTGAAGATTAGCTCCTGCACCTGCTCTAACAAATCTCAAGTAAATTGCACTTTACTCTTCTTAGGACATTAAAAAAGACAGATGGTGAATTATTCATGTGTGTGTATGTTTTTTATAATATTAAAGTGAGACAAGAAATTCCATGTCTATCCCAACAGACAGGATATTTATTACCTTACCTGTGACCTGGAGCTTGTGGGAACTGAAGGAACTAAAACTTTCTTATAAACACTGAATTAAAAATTTCATTCAAATTTTGGTTTTGCATCCCCCCCCATTATTCTCTGCAAGCACAAGTGCTGAAAGAATTCAACTTTTAAAGCTGGCATCTGAGGCACAAGTTCTCTTGTGAATGTGAAATGCTCAGAACGTGGGGTGATCAACAAGTTTTCCTCCCCTCTCTCTAGTGAATCTACACCCAACTCCTCACCTTCCACATCAGCAACAGCAGGAACTGAAAACAATCTCACAGTTCACAGTTTACCAAGAAAAAATTAAGCACATTTTATCATTCACAAACCCCTGTTCAGATTTAAAGCGTACTAAAACAAATGACCATCCTATTCTGCAACAGTCCAGCAGACAGGTGAGATGGCAGCACAGGTATGTGCTCAGATAATATGTGCTCCAGCTTAGTAACTAGCTCTCCTTATTCAAAACTCCCTGCCTCAATGCGCCTCAGGTTGTGGGGTCCAAATAGAAAGTCACTGCTGGCAGCGAAGCGCTGGGCGCAGGGGGCAGGCATCTTCTGGGTTTGCAAAAGGTGCCACACCTTCAGAATAGGGACACGCGAGCTTCCGGTAAGAAACCAACCATTCACATCTCCTTCAGCCCTGTGGCCCTAGCCGCTTCGGTTTAGCTCATTCTTTCGACTATGAAATGATGGCAAAGAATGGCACTGAAACGTCAATCACAGACACTGGGCGAGCTCAGAGACAAGCTGTGCAGACGGGGCAGAAGCGTGCCCACGCCCTAGCCCAGACAGCCAGACCACTGGGTTCCCTGCAGTTCCCCCAGGTGAGTCACTTCCCGGACTCCTTTGGCAACTGCCCTTTCTGTCCCTCGCACGGGCCATCCTCCAGTCCCCAGTCGCCTCGGCGGGTGCGGGTGGCTTGTGACCCCTCTCCCCGCGTCCACCCTCACCACCCTGCAGGCAGCGGCTGGCCTCGCCGGGGTCCCCGCGGCACCTTGCGCACCGCCAACCGCTGTGTCCTTGGCAAAGTTTCTCAGCCTCTCTGTTGATTCATCGGGAAAGCCGAGGACCAAAACATTCACCTCCCAGGGATGCACTGGGCACCGGCGAGCAGCTACCGAGCTCCTGGAGCCCGACAACCCGGCTGGCTGGAACCGATCCCGTCCATCGCAGTCTGGCCCCGGGAAGAGCCAGATGCCACGGAGGGCGGGTCCTGCGGCCGGGCGCCCGGCCCGGAGGGACAGTGCCAGGGTGGACGGCGGCAGGTGACTCCCCGTTGGCCGTCCCTTCCTGGGGACCACGGCCTGGAGGAAGGCTCGTCGGCCTGGGTTGCCGGCTGGCCAAGCGGACCGGGAGGTGGGGGCGCAGCAACAGGAGGCCACTCACCACCACATGCGCCCCGGGCAGGGCGAGGGGCTTGGGGCTGATGAGCGGAGACACCATGTAGAGCAGCAGCACGAAGGCCACAAGGAAGGCGGCGGCCAGCAGCAGCATCGCTCGGCCGGGCCGCGGGCGGCGGCGGGCGGAGAGGAGAGGCGCAGGCTGGGGCGCCCGGGCGCGCGGCAGCGGCGGCGCCGGCGGCGGCGGCGGGACGATCACGCGCGGCCCGCGCTGCAGGAGCCGGAGTGTTTGGGTTTGCGGGCGAGGGCGGGACGCAGGCCGAGGGGAAGAGGAGGAGCCGGAGAGGGGCGCACCGGGGCGGGCGGCGCGGCGCGGCCGGGGGCGGGAGGCGGCCGCAGCCTGCACGCTCGCGGCAGGGCCCCCAGGGCTCCACGCCCTGCGACTTGGGGACCGCGCCCCCTCCCCTCGCAGTGGGGCCTCTCCTCGCGAGCGAGCGAGCCGCGGGCGGCGCCGCCCGGGAGCGCTGCTCGGAAGGGCCCGGGGACTTGCTCCGGCGTGCGCCGAGGTTGCGTCTTAGGACCCGGCAGAGCAGGCTTCCCGTCCTCCCTTCTCGGGGCGCGAGGCGGAGGCCACGGCCGCTCCGTCCTGGGAGTTCCGCCGCGGGTCCTGCGCGCCGGCCTGGGGGTGCCCGAGAGCCTGCCAAACAGTGGCTCCAGGATCCGGGATCGTGCTGTGCGCACGCCGCTGATGAAGCGCTGGCATCCCAGGCTCCAGTTCGTATTTTCCTGGCGTCCTTAGAAAATGGTCATAGCCCACTTTCGCTTTCTCAGAGGACCGGGAAAACCTTCGCTTGGAGTTTTGAAAAATCACTCCGATAATTCAGTTTCGTTGAGCTCAGAGTTCAACTTACCAAGGCTGGCTCAAAACTAAACAAGCCAGTTTTATGGAGATCTAATTCACGTACCATAAATATGCAATTCACCGATTTAATGTGCATGATAACTGGTTTTTAATAGAGTTGTGCAACGATCATCGCAGTTTCATACCATTTTGTCACACCCCCAAAGGAGTGCCATGATCATTAGCCCTCACTCCCCATTTTCTCCCAAACCCTGCCCATCCCTACGCAATCACGAATCTGTCTCTACAGATTTGTTTGTTCTGGATATTTCATATAAATGGAATCATTATAATGTGTATCTGTGTGTCTGGATTCTTTGACTTAGCATGTTTTCGAGGTTCATTCGTGGTAGACAACGTGTAATATTACTTTTTTTCTTGCCAAGTAACATTCCATTTTATGGCAATATTGTTTCATTTTTTCCATTCATCAATTGATGGGCATTAAGGCGTTTTCCACTTTTTGGATTTTACTATGTGCTACTATGGGGATGTAGCTCAGGGTTGGTTGAATCAGGGTCTTCTGCCCAGACCCTGATTCAATCTCCAGTACATCATGCCCTACCCCCACGGGGTACTGTGAACATTTATGTACAAGTTATTGTGTGGACATACATTAAATTCTCTTGGGTGTAGATCTAAGAGTAGAATTACCGCATCTCATGAGGACTCTGCTTAACCAACTGAGGGATTACCGACTTTTCAAACGTAGCTGTACCATTTTACACTCCAACCTACGCTTTGTCAGTTCCCTTTTCTCCACATCTCTCCCATGCTGGTTCTTTTAGCTTTTCTGCGGGTATGAAGTCACACTGTGGTTTTGATGTGTATAAGGTACATAATTTTGTTTGCTTACTTAAAAAAAAATGCTGTTATATTTACAAATACTAAGAAGCAACAGGAATTGAGTTTTTCTTCTTTCTTGACTTACTGTCCAGAGTTGGTTTAACTGTGAGATTGGAGGGCATTAGTCCTCAAGACTTCTAAACCTGTTGAAAGTTTGACGGGGTCTCCAAACCACCTTCAGGTTGATGGTTTGCTGGAGTTCATTAAATTCTCTGAAAGCTATTACACTCTTGATTATCCTTTACTACAAGGAAAAGGCACAGATCAAAATCAGTCAAGGAAAGAAGTCCATAGGACAAAGTCTAGAGGGTTCTAAACAGACCTTCTGTTGTCATCTCCCATAGAATCAGGATGTGTTACCCTCCCAGCATTTATGCTTGAAGTACTGCCAACCAGGGAAGCTCACCTGAACCTGTGTCAAGAGTTTTTACTGGGGCCTCCCAGAAGCCAAGGACAGAGACCAGACCTTCTCTCAGAACAATGCTGAATTCCACCCAAGCCTTTGGCCAAAGTTCTCTTACAGCAAAACAAACATGTGCTGAACACTTGGAAGAGCCAGTGGTACTGAGGTTTTTAACTCAGTTTCCCAATACATTTGACCATCAGTGTATCATAATCCCACCAACAATGCCAGTGTGACACTGTATTCCAGTATGGTAGTAAAGATAACCTCAAAAATAGGAGTCAAAAAGTAGTGCTCATTACTAGAGTTCTATGCAGCCAGCAACAATTGGTCCAGTTCAACATCGTCACATATAACGGGTGTCTCCCAGAACAATGCCTCTCAGGCTGGCAAGGTTCCATTTGACCTTGTTGGGGCTCAGAGAATTATACCTTTAAAAATGTGGCACTTTTGGGCACAGTAAGAATTTGACCAAAAGAAAAGCTTGTCTTGCTTCCTGCCCAAGTTGTAGGAAGGGCCTCTCTGGAACACCCTTACTGCATTCAGAGCACTGCAAAAGGAAACATGACTGCCTTCCACCCCCACCTCAAATCCCATCATCTACCTCAGGAAGACAGAAAGGTAACTTCACCTGGACGGACTTCCTTATGATGTGTCTCTCAGGCTCATCCAGATTCCAAAATATATTTTTACAAGTAATTTCTGCCTTATTCTTCCCTGGAACTCCTCAAACTTGTCTGTGTTCATTTCCCACAGAACAAGGGTGCTTAAGGTTCTGAACGATGCTGAGCTAGTGGGTAACCATCTCCTGTGATAAGCCTCAGGGCTGTTTTCCCCTTTTGCACGTGAATTTTTAAAAAATCTCTCTCCTGTTTAATCTTTGTTAAGTTTGTTCCAGTGAAACGTCAAGAGGAAAGAGAGGACATTTCCCTGGCCCCTGCAGTTTTTCCCAAACAGGTGTGTTCCTCAACTTTCAGGCATCTGGTGTAATTAAGCTAAGAAATAATATGATATTTGGTTCCTGAGTATGTTAAGGCACTGGATCTCACATCAGATTCTGGAACAGAAAAAGGACACAAGAGGGCAAATGGGTGAAACTACAAGTTGTGATTTGGCTACTGGTGGCGTACCAAGGATATAACTTGGTTTGGGTCACTGCACCAGCCTTATATGTTTGCTTTAGAGGATGCTCTTAGGGCTGCACAGAACTCAGTATCATCTTTGATTACTTCTGCCCAGCTCAGCCTCCTCCCCATTCAGGTACTGATCTGTAATATTAAACATCTTCCTCCCAGACTCCACCCCTAGCTGCTTCTGGGAAACCTACCTGTGGTAACATACACCATACAAACCTTACCGACAACTTCCCTTCTTGGGCATTATGAAATCCAGATGTGAATTGTGCTTTCTTCAAATTTTTACATTTGAATTATATGAAAATTAAAAGGAACCTTGTCAGATACTAAGATTCTAGATCCAACTAAGAGTACTTTTGGTATTGTTCTAGAATAATTTATGAAATCCCAAATGCTGGCCATTTGTTGTTTCATGGAGCATTAAATGGTCTTCTGTACACCAGCCAGGGGCTCTTCTGAACCACTGTAGTACAAAAATATATGTGACTACTAACTTGATAGGTTTAGCAAGGAAAAGCCTGAAGCTCAAGCCAACTAAATTTGATGTTACTCCAGGTCACCTAATTGTGCTTCCAGTTCATCAGCACCTATAGGACCAGGCCAGGGTGAGGTGAAGGAGGCACTCAGTCCACTCTGGCACAAAATCAAGGAGATGCAAACAAACATGTAGTAATCAAGATAAATAATATTTTAAGATAATAGTTTTAAAAACCAAAATGCAAAAAATTTATGATGAAGAATATCAAAATTGTTAATAAAAACATTTTAAATATGACTAAATGAATGAAAAACGGGAGTTTGTAATGGGTTTACATTTCCTACTGCCATCATCTCCTTCATGGTTCATATAAATTGAGTACATTTTTTCCTGATTTAAAAAATAACAGACTTCATACTCATTAGGATGACTACAAACTCAAGGGGACAATGATAAGTGTTGACAAGATGTAGCCAACTGCATTGCTAGTGAGAATACAGAATGGTGCAGCACTGTGGAAGTCTGATGGATCCTTGAGAATGACCATGTGACACAGCAGTTCCCCTGATAGATGTATACCTAAAAGAATATAAAAGCAGGGACAAACAGCAATAGCAATAGTACGCACAATAGCCAAAAGGTGGAAAAACCCAAATGTGCACCTACAGATGGATTCATAAACATAATATGATATATTCACACAATAGAGTAGAATTCAGTCTCAAAAGAAGGAATGAAATTCTGCCCCAAACTACAACATGGATGAAACATGAAGACATGATGTCAGTGAAATTAGCCAGGCCCCCAAGCCTGAATGTACAAGGGAAATCATGCAATATTCAGCCTTTGGTGTCTGACTTACTCATTTAGCACAATGTAGAAATAGCAAAATTCAGAGAGAAGGAAAGTAGAATAGAGATTACCAAGGGCTGGAGAGGAGGGAAAGGGGCAAGGGGATTATTGTTTAATGGGTACAGAGTTTCTGTTTGGGATGAGAAAGTTCTGGAAATGGTTGAACAATGTTGTGAATGTACTTAATACCACTGTACTATACACTTAAAAATTGTTACAATGTTAAATTTTGTTACATATATTCACTATAAAAAAAAACAAATGCTGACTTCATAAAATTTAGAAAACAAAAATTTTAAATCCCTCTTAATTCAATCCCAGAGAGACCATTTGCTTTTCGCTCCAGACGTACCTCACAACACTTCTCCAGGTGACCTCATAACACATGGAAGGGTTTATTTAGATAATCATTTTTCCTGTGTGTGTGAAGGTAGACAGGTCGTTTTTTAGTGCTCCCTTGTAGCAGAATTGCCTATAAAATACTTTTTTCATAGCTCTCCCTAACCAACAAATCCTTGTTCCAAGTCACTGATGGGATTAAGCTAAATGCCTTTGAGAGCAACAGGAGAGAAGGACCTTTGAATGGAGGGGGTCTAGTAAGAAGAGTGAAACAGGAGGCATCACAATACCAGACCTTAAATTATACCACTGAGCAACAGTAACAAAAGTAGCATGGTATCGGCACCTAGACACGTAGACCAATGGTACAAAATAGAAGACAGAGACAAACCCACATAAATATGGTTATCTCATACTAGACAAAGGTGCCAAAAATACACATTGGAGAAAAGACAGCTTGTTCAACAAATGGTGCTGGGAAAACTGGAAATCCCTATGTGACAAAATGAAATTAAATCCTATGTCTCACCCCACACAAAACTTAACTCAAAGTGCAACAAAGACTTAGACATGAAAACAGAGACACTGCGCCTAACAGAAGAAAAAGTAGGCCTAAATATTCATGTCCGCTTACGAACTGACGTCCTTAACAAAACTCCTAAAATGCAAGAAGTAAAATTAAGAATAAGTGGGATGGATTCAAACTAAAAAGTTTCTTCTCAGCAAAGGAAACAATAACGTGAAGAGAGAGCCTACAGAATAGGAGAAAATCTTTACCACACACACCTCAGAGCAGTAATCTCCAGGATATATAAAGAATTAAAAAAACTTAACATCAAAAAAACAAAGAACCCAATCAATGAATGGGCTAAGGAACTGAACAGACATTTCACAAGAAATATAATTCATCAACAAACATATGAAAAAATTTTCATCTCTTGCAATCAGAGAAATGCAAATCAAAACTGCTTAAGATTTCATCTAACTGCAGTCAGAATGGCAATTATCAAAAATACAAGCAATAAGTGTTAGTGAGGATGTGGAGAAAAATTCATACATTACTGGTGGGACTGCAGATGGTGCAACCACTCTGGAAAGCAGTAAGGAGATTCCTCAGAAAACGTGTAATGAAACCACCATTTGACCCAGTTATCCCACTCCTTGGCTTATACCCAAAGGACTTAAAACCAGCATACTACAGTGACACGGCCACATCAGTGTTTACAGCAGCTCAATTCACAATAGCAAAACTATGGAACCAACCTAGGTGCCCTTCAACAGATGAATGGATAAAGAAAGTGTGGTACATATACAAAATGGAGTATTACTCAGTCTTAAAGAATGAAATTATAGCATTTGCAGATAAATGGATGGAACTGGAGAATATCATGCTAAGTGAAATAAGTCAATCCCAAAAAACCAAAAAACCAAAGGCCAAATGTTTTCTCTGATAAGCAGATGCTGATCCATAGTGGGGGGTGGGTAGGGAAGAATGAAGGACCTTTGGATTGTACAGAGGGGACCAAGGGGAGGGGGGTGGGGCTGGTGAGGATGAGAAGGACAATGGATTTGAGACAGACATTAATCCATATACATGCATGAAAAAATCTTTTAAATACATCACTGTCGAAAAAAAAGTTAATGAAAAAATAAAAGTTATAAAAATAAAAAAATCTCACAAATACATATGGTCTTGCTCTTTTCATACTCATTTTTCCTGCTTTCACATAAAAACTTGGTAAATCTATGAATTCAAACTGATATGACTTGGCAACCCTCAGGATGAAATACTGTCTGGCTTTTGATGATTTTACCTAGGGTTCCATCCCTGCACCTTGATCCCAAATCAGC
Organism: Sciurus carolinensis; assembly: GCF_902686445.1. Classification (NCBI taxonomy): domain Eukaryota; kingdom Metazoa; phylum Chordata; class Mammalia; order Rodentia; family Sciuridae; genus Sciurus; species Sciurus carolinensis. The sequence continues at coordinate 68,883,931 of NC_062227.1, forward strand.
TATCCTTGAAGTCCTCATGCTTTTGCTTTGTCCTCACTGCACACTTGATTGCCCTGCACTAGTGCTATCAGCTGTGTTTTGCAATTTACAAGATTCCCACTAGCTGCTCCTGACGGCTACAATCCTAGTTTAAACAGTTGTCATTTTTGTGTTATGTGTGCAAGACTAAAGAACCTGCATGACAGCTCTGATATGCCAAGGCTAGGTCAAGCGCCTATGCTCGCTGTGATGAAACAGGATATCCCCACTTGGGTTCCTGTAGTGGGTGGGAGGCCAGTGCACCCCCGAACCAGGAAGGCAGTTCCAAAGCATATTCGTTTGAGAACTATCTTTGTGGTTCTGGTTTTCTCTGTCTTTTAAAAACATTTTGTCATTTACAGGGTTCCAAAGGAGATTAATTCCTATGATTAGCTGTCAACCTGTCCTTAAGTTTTTATCTTGAGAAACAAATAAGGTACATAATTACTTTATTCAAGAATAATTCAGTGATCTGCCACATTAACTTCCAAGCTTCACATTAAAAATTGAAAAACTGAACTTTGATATATATATATACATATATATATATATATACTCTCAATCAATAATTTACATTTTAATTTAATCAATTTATGTCATATTTTCTTCTATACAGAAGTTCCCCAAATAAAGAAGCATACACAGAATATAGTCAATAGTAGGTTACATCAATTTACTTCACATAAGAACAGCATATTTTGGGCCTATGATTTCCATTTAATATCAACAAAAACAATCTGTACAGAAAACCCGAAGGTATAATATGTAAAACCCACAGCATATGTAAAATGTGCAAATATACTTTAAATTGCAAGTTAATGTATAGCATTTGCAAGGTAGAATTTATAGTAATTAAGGAATCTACCTCATTCTAGCTAATTTAATAATCTTTTGCACGTATAACCAATGCAAATGTACAAGGCACAACTTAGTGTTGATGCTGAAGAGTGTACCATGTATCTTCGGAGTATTTTTGTTTTTAATATTTTGTTTTAGTTGTAAGTGTACATAATACCTTTATTTTATTTTTTTCATGTGGTGCTGAGGATCGAACCCAGGGCCTCACACATGCTAGATGAGTGCTCTACCACTGAGCCACAACCCCTCTTCGGATATTTATTTGAAGATGTTGGAAAAACAATAATATCATGTTTTTATTTTATAATTTAATGAGACATCAGTTCATTTCTAAAGGTTCATAAAGTGATAACATATATGTAGCCAGGAAAAACTGTTCCCTGAACTTAAAGGATGAAAGACAAGACCCCTGCTATCTTATATTTTTAAAAAATTATATATATATATATATGTACATACCCACATCACACATAGGAAACTTCCATCCAAAGGGAGGTCACTTCCTTATTGGTAAAGGTTCCCATTACAGTATTTCATGATAGTTATTTTAAAAATTCATACTTATTTACCACTTGTTTTGGTCAATCTTGCTATAAAAAGACAATGGAATAAACAATTTTCTTCTTCAAGGTAAAGACAATGCCTAATTTAGAAAGTCTTTCTCTTGAGATTGCACAGTGAAAGGTATCATTTAGTTAAATATAAAAGCTTGCTGCCTTTAAAGAAATTACTTTACACAGAAAGAAAAAAATCAACCTATTAAAAATCAGTGGGAGCACTGGTTATAACACAATTCAAAATCTTTCTAAACCAACTACTACTCTTTGTTGTTTTATTGCCCATCCCTGAGTAAAGATTCTGTTATTTAAATTTTTTTATGAAGTAAATTTTACATTGATAAGAATGTTTAACAATGGTTTTTTCAAAATATAAAGCCCTATTTCATTTTATTAAAAAAAAGTCAAATGCTCTTTGCTAAGTCCACCATTCATAAAAAACTCTAAATATGTGTGTCAATCAATGTTTACTATTCTTTTTACTGGGTAATTTCTACTTTTATGTCATTTACATATTACTCATTTCCTTATAAATGCATTATTTTACAATTTTTGTTAGTTGGAGCATTTAATAAGTAATGAAGGAAAGTACAATATAAATCTTAAAGGAATCTGAAGTGAGATGTGTATTTCCCTGTAGTACAAGAGCTTTACTGGAAATAATCTGATACTACCCAAGAAAGGCAAAAATATCTATGAAGGAAAGAATACGTATGGTAAACATCTTCCTTGTTGTCTTTGGTTTAGCCTTCTTGGCCAAAATCTTCTGTAAACTTCTTTAATTTCAGCAAGTCATGTTCATTGACAGTAGGTTTTGTACTCGATAGTGACCGCAACATATCCGACTGTCAGGGAGAGGAAAGTGGGTACGGTATTAATGACAAGTCTAAGAAACCAAACATCATCAAAACGTCATCATTATTGTTACCAACTTTAACCTAAGGTTAAATATGAATATGCAGTGTGCCATAAGCTACTGATGACAAACTCCCCTATTCTACCTAGACATCTACGATCATGTCATTCCTTGATACAGAAACTTTCAATTTCTTCCCCAGTCCTGATCTAAACCTTCCAACACTCCCAGTTACCCACAAGAAGCATGACCCTGTCAGTCAGCCTGAGACTCTCCACACATGGGTCAGGATCTAATTTCTGGCCTTAACTGTTTTCCTTAACAAGAGATCAGTTCCCTCAGTTAATACAAATTCAAAAGGAAGATAGTAATTTACTACAAAGTTCTCTGAAAATCTGAAAAAAAATTTGAAAACTGAGTGTTAAGAAAACATAAACATAATAAACATTAACTCTTCAATCACCTGAAGTTCTCTAAATATCCCTTACATAATCAAGTTATAAATTATTTTAAATCTTCCAATATAAATTATAGAAATGTTTTTGTAGTAAAATTAATACTTTTAAATTGTATTATTGAATTTACTTCAAGTTTACCACAAAAATACATTTCTGTAAGTCATTCATTTATATTTTAAGTGAGGAGACTAATATTTTTTCAAAATCAACTAACCAGAATTTTTTAAAAAATTACACTTAACATTGAAATATAAGAAAATATGCTAAAATCAAAGATTCATTTAAAATATGTATGTCTCCTGTAAAACTATGGAAAAATGATGAAAAGGACCATTGTTAAATTATTGTAAATTCTTCAAACCTGTTGGAAAGACTACAAAACTTTTAATAGTAATGCATCAAAGAGTGAAACAAAAAGGGATTTCTGAACAACTTTGCAGATAAGCATTATGATCAACACATATGTGTATGTATAAAAACATGTATGTCTACATTGTTTGTTATATCTGTCTATACATCATGAAAGTTTCTTCTAAGTTACTGTTAAACCTACCATAATGCTCTGCAGCTGAAGTAGAAAATTTTGAAAACTGAGTATTCATCAATAAGAAAACATAATATTAACTTTTCAATCACCCTAAGTTCTCAAAAATTATTTTAATTCCTTTAATGTAAACTAAAGAAATACACTTTTGTGATTAAAAACTGTTTAGTCAATTAAATTTAAGAAAAAAAGAAGTGTTCAGTTAAAATTTTAAAAATCTCTGTTATTTATACTTCCCATGGAGTCTTGAGAAGTAAACCACAAGATAATACTATATAATTAACATTTCTGGTTATTTTAATAAATGTAAGTCTTAAAAATAATTTATGCACTACATATGAGCTTTTTGGGGATGATTCAGCTATACGGCCGATAAAAGTCAGGAAACTGTAGTTAAAATAAGTAGCCTTTTTATCCACAGCATAACCCCAGTGACTCCCAGAGACTCAGAAGGCTGAGGCAGGAGGATCTCAAGTTAGAGAAATACATAGGCATCTTACTTAGCAAGACTCCCTTTCAAAACAGAAAATCAAAAGGGCTGGGCATTTACCTCAGTGGTAGAGCACCCCTGGGTTCAATCCTTACCAAAACAAAACAAGCAAAAAGTAGCTTTTTCACTTAAAAGTTTCATGTCCAAAGAAAATATTTTAGAGATAACCATTTTTATATTTTAAGTTTGATTAAGATCAATTATCACCAGGTGTGATGGCACACACCTGTAATGCCAGTGGCTCGAGACTGAGGCAGGAGGATCAAAACCACACTCAGCAACTTAGTGAGGTCCTAAGATTCTTGTCTCTAAATAAAGAATTTTTTTTTTTTAAAGGGCTGGGGGGAAAAAAAAACCAACCAACCAACCAACCCAGGGCTGGGGAGATAGCTCAGCTGGTAGAGTGCTTGCCTTCCAAGCACAGGACCCTGGCTTTAATCTCCAGCACCGCAAAAAAATAAATAAATAAATAAATAAATACAGGGCTAGGGATCTTCCCCAGTGTTAAGTGCCCCTGGTTTCAATCCCCGGTACTCAAAACACCCAAACCCAAACCAAACCAAAACAAAACACAAAACCCAAAAGGTCAATTACCTTTATAATTTTTAAAGTGAGTGCACAGTATTAAATAAACAAGCCTGAACATACTAACTTTTCTACCAAATCTCGTGTAACTAAAAAATTTTATCTTTGGCCCACAAATTACACAGTATGTTTTAAAATACTTCTTAAGAATGAACAAAATTTCAAACCATGGAAACAACTGGCTCCAGAAGTTTATCTCCAGGGACATCCATCCACGTCATCTCAATGGCACCAGGATCACCAGGAGAGCAGGGTGTCAGCAGGTCATCTACGATGCTGCTAGGGTCAGCTCGGGAAGGTCCACGAGCCTGCAAGAAACCAGCATCTGAGACATCTACTTGAACAAATTTAAATAAACATCATGATTTAGGTCACTATCAGGAAAGCTGAAAATATATTAACATTTTTTATGCTGTATTAAAATTTTTTAAAATTTAAAGTATATATATATTTTATTGTATTAAAATTTTTACTTTTTAAAAAAACAATGTTCAAAACCCAGTAGTCTGGGCGACAGGACAGATTTTGGTTGATTTAAATTTTTTTCTTGATGTTGTTCTACATTTTTATTGTTTTAATAATAAATTGTATTATGTGGGGGGGATGAGTATGCTTACTGTAGCTATACTTTCAACTGTGCTTCCTCTAATGCTTATTAATTAAGTGAAAGTAATCTTAGAGATCAAAAATATTTTTTTAAGGTACTCTATTTTCCATGGCTGAGAAATGTGTCGCCTGGCAACTTTGGTCTGAATTACTGAATATTTATGTCTCTTTTAACAAAACCTTTTACAAATGTAAGTACAAAATTAAATGCTAACAATTTCTGAACCGTTTTATGATACATAACATTAAAATAAAGTTTTAACAATATCCAGAAAAAGCAGCATTGTAACATATAAAGTCACATGACACTAGAGAGCAATAGATTTGTATCAAATTAGGGCTGCTTTCATGTATTTTTTATCATGATCAACTTCAAATATTATTTCAGGATTGGTACAGGTGTGGAGAAACACACATTCTCAGTTTACTTATGTGTATTTTATTGTCTAACTTTCCTCCTCTAAATTTCACATGCATGAAGTCAGGAATTTTTTTCCTTTTTTGGTTGCCATACCTTCTTCTAACTCTGAGCCCAGATTGATACTTTAGACAATTAATAAAATGGCAAACCAATTCTTGCTATCTCAAATAATTAGCCTTCAAAACAGAAAAGTATGGTCAACAAATATATTAAAAAAATCTTTAGCTTCATTGGCAATTAGGGAAATGCAAATTCAGGCTACAATGAGATTTCATCTCACCTCAGTCAGAGTGGCAATTATCAAGAAACAAATAATAAAGTGTTGGTGAGGATGTGGGGTTTTGAAAAGGTACACTCATACACCGTTGGTGGGATGGCAAATTGGTGCAACCAATCTGGAAAGCAGTATGTAAGATTCCTCAAAAAACTAGGATTGGAACAACCACATGACCCAGCTATCCCACTCCTCGGTATATATCCAAAAGATCTAAAATCAGCATCCTGTGGGGATACAGCCACATCAATGTTTACAGCAGCAAAATTCATAATCGCCAAGCTATGGAACCAACCTACATGCCCTTCAACAGATGAATGGATTAAAAAAATGTGGTACATATACACAATGGAGTATTACTCAGCTATAAAGAATAATGAAATTATGGAATCTGTTGGTAAACGGATGGAACTGGAGACTATAATGCTAAGTGAAATAAGTCAGACCCCCAAATCAAAGGTTGAATGTTTTCTTTGATATGCAGAAGCAAATCCAAAATAAGGCAGGGTGGGGGTGGGGAGAGAAGTGGGGAGGAGTTCCATTAAAAAAAAAAAAGAAAAAGATCAGTGGATTAGATGGGAGTTCAGAAGGAGGAGGAGGGACCAGATAAGTGGAATGAATCTGAACTAACTTTACCTATGTACATATATGAATATAGTGAATCTCACCATCATGTGTAAGTGTAAGACACTAACCAAAAATAACAAAAAACCTTTAAGTACACACAGCAGAAAGATAAGTGGAGTAGAGGAAAGAGAACAGGGCCCTGGGGGGCAGAGACGGCAAGGGAAAGGGGGAAGTATGATGTACTGAATTAGAGCAATTTATATTCCATCTTTTATAATAATGTCAAAATGAATCCTAATGTTATGTGTAACTAAAAAGAACCAAAGGGGGGAAACTCCAGTGAAAAGGATAATAGAGTCACAGAGATGTCTACTATAGTTGGGGATTCAAAGTCCCTGTGTTAAAACCAATTTGGGTGCTTCACCTTTATGCTATTAACAAGGACCTTGCTTCATGGTTGTATGTGCTGACCCTGGTAGTAAGATATAAAATGGAGTGATCAATTCTGGATAAAAATTTGTTGTTTCTAAATGTCAAAGAGAATTTAAGAGAAATATTATGACTGTGGCATCAACGTAAGCTTACTATGTTTCTTAGTAAAGAAATGGCTAAAGAAGGGTAGGTGAACAATAGGTATTACAACTAGTGTTTTATGAATATTATTTCATTTTACTCTCATAGTAGCACTTCAAAGTCATGTTATCTCCACTTTATGTGAGTCTTAAACAAGTAATTTAAATTGCTCAAGAAGACATAACTGGTAAATTATGGTTCCTGGCTTTAAGTTGCAATTTTAATTCAAACTCTAACTTTAGTACAACTAATTAGAACAAATAAAAAAAGAAAAAATGAAAAACTTTATTACAGTATATTGGTCTTATATACTGTGGGATTAATTTTATAATGGTTTTTAAGGACTGTCACATACATTATTTTGAGTAACTCTGGACACTACTGTCCTCAAGCCTCAAGATAGTTAGTAAGAGGTACCTAGTCCATTGCTACTTAGGTCAGGATCTCAAGACCAAGGTCTTTTTATAACACTGTTATCTCAGACATCTTTGTGCCACTCCCTCCGGCAGGCAGGTAAGTGTACAGCAGGATAGCAGAATGGTTGTGACTTTAGTACACTTTACTGAGGAACAGATCACACCTTTGCCCCATTCTAGTCGTGATGCATTAGGCAAACTGTGTTAGCATCCAAGTACCAGATGAATGGCTACATGCACCTCTTGTTTTTGTGAGGGCCAAGTGAAATAATAAGGAAAAGAAGAGAGTGCAGTGCCAGACAATGTAAATATATAAGAAATATTAGCTTGTATTATTTTTACTTTGTTCTTCAGGTATAAATATACCAGATTCTGCTCAACGTTTTTCTAGCTACATCAGAAGCAGCCTTACAACTATATATTTAATTTTCTATACTTAGTCTAAATTATACAGAGTCTAAATTATACTTAGTCTAAATTATACAGAGAAATATCAAAGTTATTACTTAGAAAATTCTAAGACACTTTAGGACTACCCATGGTTATTAATAAATAAACTTTATTGGAGAACTTATTTCCAACATAACAGAAAAACGTCTATTTGTTAAACCCAATTACCGTATTATTATACAACACTGAACTCTTTTCAACTCCTCTGAAGACAAACCAATGATGGTCTTGAAAATTCATTTCAAAAATATATGAAAGGGTCCATTGAAGTTACGTACCTTTTTGAAATGAGTAGCTGACTGCACTTTTCTAACAGGCTGCATAAGTGCATCCCGTACAATGATGCTTATATCTGCTCCTGAGTAGCCATCGGTTTTCTTCCCTAGTTCTCGGAAGTCAGCTTCTGTGAGGCTGTTCTGAGTGGCACCCAAGTGTAGTTTAAACATTGCTGCTCGGGCATGGGCTTCCGGCAAAGGAATATAAATTCGTTTCTCAAATCTTAAAAAGAAATTATATTAAGGGTATTAAAACATATACTTAATTTTAACTGAAAATTGGGATTATTTTCAAGAAGAAACAGATATTTAATATTTTCAGTTATACCAAAGGGAGAACATCCAGGACACATTAAAAACAAGAAAGTAAAAGCAAAATAGCTAGGAAACCAGTTTGGAATCTTTCTCATACAATTTTTGGGTAATTTTGGTCATAATGTTTACATTCCAATCATGGAATTCACTTATTTATTTTTGATACTGGGGATTGAACACAGGGGTTCTTTACTACTGAAGTACATCTCCAATCCTTTCTATTTTTGAGATGGGGTCTCGCTAAGTTTCTGAGGTGGACCTTGAACTTGCAATCCTCTTGCCTCAACCTCTAGAATTGCTGGAATTATAGGTGCGTGCCTCTGTGCCTTGCTTATTATATGCCTAGAATTCATGACATAAAAAGACAATATCTATAGAATGACAGTTCTAACAAATTTGTTCTATGACCTCCTGATTAAGGGATTAATGTACAATAATATAAAACAAAGATGTCAGTAATTTTCTAAATTTAAAATAGTGAAATTAGTCAAACTCTTACAGAATAAACATTTATTATACAACATGTCCTCTTTACTATAATTAGTATATTCAGAAAATCCTATACCATAATAAATGCTATGTTTTTATTAACAGTAATTTTGCTTACTTTCTTGGAATTTCAGTATTTGGAGATAGGGAGGAAGCAATGAAGGACAATTTTATTGGTCTTTGTAGACTTTTCTCCGCTAGGTAACTCTCTATGGTTATGAGATTTTAAAGGTTTCTATAACCTCTAGAGACAAGTTTGGAATCAGGCTATTTTTCCAAAGCACCTAACACATTTCCTTTTTTTGGTACTCACTGGTAGTCTAGCATATTGGCAAATCAACCCATGAATGGGATAAAAGTGGCAAGGACTGAAATGTTCTTTTTTTACCATGCAAAATTAAATGAATATATTAGGGAGTGGTGAAAAAGTGAAGAGTTTTCCTACTTTTCCTATAGCTGAAGTTTAATATTCAACTTAAAAATTATAGATATAATTTTTCTTTTACTAAACATCTACTTTCTTATGTTTTTACTTATGTAATAATACTCTCTATGTCAAGATTTTATATGAAGGGTTTTCACTGAATATCATACCTCCGTCTAATGGCAGAATCCAGAACCCAGGGTATATTTGTAGCTCCCAGAACCAAAATTCCATCATTGTCCACACCAACCCCTGTATTAAAATACGTAATATTTTTAAAAATTGGGTTATTATGGGGTTTTTTTTTTTTTTAACTTGTCTGTATGTTAAAAAATGGAGTGCTTTAGCATTAAAGTGCCTCATCTTTAATATCTCTGAAAAGGTATCAATGCTCAATCAAATGTCATAGTACTATAATATGATGAAAATATTCCTAAGAATCAAAACCTCCTAGATTATAGAAGAATACTATTAATATTGTTTCCAAAATATTTCCTTGACTGATATTGTCCTGGTACATTAAAAGTGGATATGTTACTATCTATGCTATTTAAATGAATTGGGTCCTATAAGATAATTACAACTAGATAAATATTATGTATAAATATGAAAACAGTCAGAATGAAACACGGCATAATAAAAATTTGTTAGCATGGATAAATTCTACTTAAATTTATTCCTCACTATTGTTCTAATATGGTTATAGAGCAGAGAGAAAACTATTGTGAAAATCAGCATTACTACCTTGCATTTGAACCAGGAACTCAGTCTTAATTCTGCGTGCAGCTTCACTTTCATTTTCACTTCTTGAACCACACAGAGAGTCAATTTCATCAATGAAGATAATGGAAGGCTTGTTCTCTCTGGCAAGCTGGAATAAGTTCTTAACTAGTCTAAAAACAAATAAAAACTTTCAGAATCTAAAAAAGTAGTATGAGACTAAAACAAAACAATATACCAATGTTACAAGAATGCGACAGCTAGATAATTCATTTTACAATTTACTAAGTTTTACTAATGTACTTTTTCCCATACAATAAATTCTGAATTATGTATTGATGCAACAGAGAAATGACCACCTATATTTCTTCTCTGACTCTACTAAATAAGGTAACTTTACAGACTGAAGAGTGACTACAAGGCAAAGAAGAAACTAGAAAAATCTGATTTATTACTTACTTTTCACTTTCACCTAGCCATTTAGAAACGAGGTCAGAGGAAGATATTGAAAAAAATGTTGAGTTGTTTGCTTCTGTCGCTACAGCTTTAGCTAAATAGGATTTTCCTGTTCCAGGTGGACCAAATAATAGGATTCCTCTCCAAGGTGTTCTTTTGCCTAAAATTTGATTAGAAAAATAATGTGAGAATTTCAAGACTATTACTCAGTTACTGTAGATATCACTCATACTGAAGAATGTTGTGAAAAGGTTTTCACTCTAAACTTATCAGTAAGAATAAAAAGATTTTAAAATAAATCAATCTCAGATAAGTATGTCTTAAATGCATTTTGCTTTTTCTAGAGACTACTTTGTCAAAAGTGTATTTACATTAATATAAACCTAGTAAGAAGATCATGTACTTGCTCATTCATTCGACCAATATGTTGAAACCACAATGTGCGGGACAGACAGGCAGCAGTATCTCTGCCCTCTGCAGGTTTCAAGTCTAGTGGGAAAAGAGTTCAGCTGAAGGGATTTCCTGACCATCTGCTGTGTGCACTGCTCAGCACCTGGATACTGAAGGAAACTGTATCCATAAAGGAAGGGCAGGTGGAAAAAAATTTTTAAAAAAATTATGACCTTTGGAGGAATGAACCTAATAGTTTAGAATGACTTCAAAGTTCTGCTGAATTTTTGAATCCACAGGGAAACTAAGTAAGTATTAAAATTGGCAATCTCAACAGAAGGAGAATGATATGTAGGAGCTCTATTTTAGAATCTAGTTTTGTTAAAATATAACAAGGGAACAAATCAAATCTTTGTGTCTCGATTTTACTAATAAGAAATTAAAATGCTGCCTAAAGTAAACCAGGCTGTTATAGCTGGCAATAAAATATCAAATACACATTAAAAAACTACTAGGTACAAACTGTGGGTGGACATACAGTGTCTAACAGAATGGTGTGTAGACAACTAACAAAATGTAAATATTATTGGGGAGGCTGAGGTAGAAGGATAGCAAGTTCAAGGCCAGACTCGGCAACTTAGTGACGCCCTGTTTCCAAATAAAAAGATCAACAGGACTGGGGATGTAGCTCATTGGTAAGGCCCCCTTGGAATCAATCCCAGCATTAAAAAAAAAAAAAAAAAAAAAAGAAAAGAAAAAAATACCCTAAGTATCATTGATTATCTTTTTTTTTTTCATTTACATGTTTGTTCATTTGATAGTACTTATGGAAAACCCCTGCTATGTATTAGGCCCTGCTCAAAACCTTGAGAACATATACCAGTGAACAAAAATCTATGCTGCCGAGGTGGTGGCACATGCCTGTAGTCTCAGCAGCTCAGGAGGCTGACGCAGGAGGATTGCAAAATTGAAGTCAGCCTCAGCAATTTAGCAAAACCCTGTCTCAAAACAAAAAATAAAAAGGGTTGGGGATGTAGCTCAGTTCAATAGCCAATACAAAAAAACAAAACCAAAAACTAATTTGCTATCCTAATGTGTACTAGTGGAAGAAACAGATAATCAAGGAATAAATAACTACTTTTATGCCAGCATAAAAGAATAGAAACATACTATTTTGGATAGGATAGTCAGGAATGCCTTTCAAGGGTGGTGACAATTAATACCATTATCTTAACTGTTATAAAAACCTTAGCTTTTACTTGAATTCTATTTTTTTCCTCTTTTTTTTTTTTGGTGGTTCTGAGGATTAAACCCAGGGGTGCTTTACCACTGAGCTACATCCTCAGCCCTTTTTATTTATTTTATTTTGAGACAGGGTCTCGCTAAGTTGTGGAGGCTTATCTCAAAGTTGTGATCCTCCTGCCCTCAGACTCCTGAGTTGCTGGAGTTACAGACATGTGCTACCATGCCAGGTTTCCTCCTTTTTATTTATTGATTAGCGGGGGGGTTTCCTCTTTTAAATATAAGAAATTAGTGTTCCCTGAGCAGAGCACATATACCATTGATATCAGATGAATATTTCTAAAGTGGTATACAAATACTTTTTAAATATAATTATTTTTTAATGTGTTAGAAAAATACTTTTTTTTTCATTTATAATAGAACAGTCTTTAATGTTACTAAGTAAGTCAGGTGATTTAAAGTTCATAGACAAAGTAATCTATGCTACTAGAAGTAAAGGGAGCACTGACCTCTGGAGAGGACAGAAGCAGAATGTGACCAGTAAGATACAGGAAATACAACATTTCTCAAGCTGGGATGAGTACACAGGCATACTAACTTTGTGATAATTATTTTTTTATTTTATTTTATTTTTTACAGCATGCCTTTATTTTATGTTTATTTTTATGTGGTGCTAAGGATAGAACCCAATGTCTCACACGTTAGGCAAGCACTTTGCCACTGAGCTACAGCCCCAATCCTAACTTTGTGATAACTAAAGAAGCTGAACACTTGCAGCTTCCTGTATGTTTCTCTGTATTTATGTTATACTTGTATTTCAAAAAATAATAATGGCAAACACATACATGGAAAAATTCATGAAGACGACACAAAAATGACTCACATTTGGGAAACACTGGCAAAGTAACATAACAGAAAATGACTTCAACCACATTTTTGTACCTTTATAGCACTATGTTGTCAACTTTTATACTGTGTGTCTCGTGTTCCTGAAGTGAGGCTGTAAGGCGCACCCCGAGGCTAGGTGGACAACGCGTGGCCCACAGGTGCTTTGCTCTCTTCATCACTGCTCTATGCGACTTCACTGTCTGGACCTGTTCAGTTTGAGGCCAACATCACAGATTTGCTTTCTATATAAACCACCTTGTTTTCAAAAGGAAAAACCTCTGCTTGACTGTTAGACTGTGGGTGTAGCCATATCACAGACACAGGTCATCAGTCACAGAAGGGATAATGTGAAGGCAACGTTAGCACAGACAGGGCTGACTGCTGGAGCCAGAGCGTGAGCTCTCTTTATGGTGATAACGAACTGTCCTTTTGTTCCTGCAGGATATGTACTTCATCTGAAACCATTAATTCTTATTTTTCTTTATAAGAAATGGAAATACTCTTAAAAAACCAGCACATTACTATTGCAAAAAATTCAGATGAAAGTCAAAACAAAAAGTAAAAATCACCTATGATTTTATTCCATTGGTAGACATTAAGTCATCCACTTCTCAATGTACCCATTTATTTAATAAACATGGAACCATACTATATGCATCTTATAACTTCCTTTTTGATCTTTATCATAGATGTGGACATCCTTCAATTAATTACAGTACAGACGTAAATTTATTAATGTAGATACACACTATATTTTAGTGAACTGTACTCCACTGCGTATTAGTAATTTGCCTTATGCCCTATTGGTTGATATTTATTTAGGTCATTTTGCTTAAACAGTTATGTATAAGAAATAAAACATCTTTGTGTATAGATATAACATTGCCTTATAACTGTCAGAATGGAAGATAAAATTCATGATATGGTGACCAGAATTCACAATGTTTTACCTTAGTCACTAATGCCTAAAAAAAAAAAAAAAAAAAAAAAAAAAAAAAAAAAAAAAAAATCACTAAATTTAATCAAATCATCTGATCACCAAATAAAATTCAATGAAAAGTCATCTCACCCGTAAAAAGATGAGGAAATTTAATCGGCAATATCACAGCCTCTTTAAGTGCTTCTTTTGCCCCTTCAAGACCAGCAACATCACTCCATTTCACATTTGGTCGCTCTATAACAATGGCACCTACAAAATTATGTCATCTTTAAATTAAAGAAGTTTCATCAAAGTTGGACAATAACATGAAATAATGATGTTAAAAGAAATGCATTATAAATCTGGAAAAGTTTTATGTACTAAAAAACTATAAAGTCATATACTTAATGTCATAAATTAAAACAAAAGAAAAAGATTTAAAATATTATTTCAGGAAAAAAAGAAGAAAGATTCAAAGAGGTATGATACTATGAAATTCATCAGTAAATCATTAAATTAAAAGATGGGAAAAAACATCTGTGAAAGAGTGCTATGACTTTTATGAAATAGTATGAAGAAGTAGTAATTGCTGGGAGTAGTCAGTAGGAATCAGAAACCTCAGTGAGTGGCTACATAACCTAGGGTAGGACATTTAACTTATCTATTTCTGTTTCCTCATTTGTTAAAATAACCCTACCTGCCTAACTTAGGTTAGTGTAAGAATCAAGTGACAATGAATATTAAGAGCGTTTGGGAAAGCACCAAACACTACATAAAGTGGTTACAATATTTGACTACACTGATTCTAGAGCAAAGTATACTTGGTTCAATGGGAGTTGATTTACTATTTCTCCCGTGAACCAAAAGAGAAGGAGCTCTAATGTTCTCTTCAACCACAGAGAGAAAATACACCTAAAAACTTTAACTGAAGACAAATAGAAGGGAAAAGGAGAAGAGAGAAAGGGATGGAATGGAAGCAGTAGATGAAGTAAAAAAGAATGTGCCTCCTTACTGAGTCACAGCAATTTCCTGAGATTTCATGTGGCTTCTAAATAGACCTAGTTATAATTTTTGTAAATTAACAAGTTACTTGAATGATTTTAGTTGCTAAATGCAATATATTCAAAAGCCATAGAAACTGTTGTAGGAAGACTTCAAGAGGAATACCTTTTAATACAGTTTACTGAAAAATTTTTCTAGTTATCATTCATCAAAAGCTTTTCCAATTTTCTAGTTTATAGAAATTACTCAATTATAAATTTTTTACTAAGCAGTCTGTTCTAAGATGACATATAGTTGTTTTGAGTATAAGAAAACACCATTGCTTACACAATTTACTGGTTATGGAATTAGTTCTATAAATCGTTTCTGCTTGTTAGGAAATGTTACCTACTTATTATTCTAAGACTAGTTATATTTGGCAATTTACTTTTCTAAATTATGAAAACATTGTTATCAGACTAAAATTAAATAAAATCATAAACACTTCTGCATATAAAGCTTCACTTTTCCTTTCATATTCCACTAAGATTAGTAATTCCCCAGAACAAAATATCAACATTATACTGTAAGAAGATTTTATGTCAGTTAAACAAAAACAAATTTACTTTATTACATGAATCATCTGGCTAACTCAAGATTTTTATGCAATTTTAAAAATATGAAAAGCTTACTTTTACATTAATACCTTTCTCCTTAAACCTGAAGGTGACTTTAGAATGTTTACTGATGAAAATTAAATAGTGGGAGTTAGTGGTCCTTGAAACCACTGAGTTGGGATTACTAAAAAATACAAATAACTGAATGTATCTCTTATTACATAAATTTATCCAGTCTGATTATATTATGAATGCAAGAAAACATTATTCAACCTCAAAAGTCACTGAATATCTACATTAGCTAACAGAAAAATCATAAGCCTGTTTTTAATTATAACAGTCATACATTATACTTAAATGTCATAATCTAAAGCAGAAATAAAAGACTCAAAACAGCACTTCAGGAAAAAGATGATTCAGAAAAAAGTTGTTATACTACAAAATCCCTTAGCAAATCATTAAATTAAAATATGGGGGGAAAAAACTGGGATTCTGGTTTTATTTCATCCTGAAATCCCATATAAATGTCCTCATTTACATTTTAAACATTTGTATTTTTTTTCACATCTTTCCTGCTTATAACTGACATGGAATTTTCAGAAATATCTATTAAAAAGTGGTTAAAAAGAAACAATTACATTTCCCTTGTGAGGAGCGGGAAGCCGGGGGTAGAAAGGAAACTGAACCAAAACCAATAAGGCAGACAGAAAAAAACTGTCTTGCTCTACAACTGGAATAATGCCACGAGAGAGAGTGGCTTCTCTCTCCATAAAGCTGCCTCTTTGTCCTCATGAACTGTTCTGCTTTCAAGGCACTATCCTAAGTGTTTCCCATATCTTGAATGGAATGGTGTAAGACAGATATATGGGCAAAATGGAGATTAGTATAGCAAAGTTAAAAGTCTGGTTAAGTTAGGTAAATTGACTATTCAATAACCAAAGCTGAGCCTACATCATGGAAATCATTCTGTCATGTGTTCTATTTGGTAATATTCAAACGAATACATACATACTACCAACAGTTGAGCATAAAATTCAATTTGAAAAACATTAACTAACATATCAAAGAATAATCACATTTCAGTAGTTTAGGAGGCCAACAATTAAACAGATGCCTTCTTAGATACACAGTACTACCATTTATTAAATCCCTAAATTTTGTCAGATAAAATATCATGAAGTATTTACACTGTCATTAATTTTCCTTCCTTGAAAGGAAGTTATCATAAATTTCCATTTTAGAGATGGGGACCCCAATTCAGAGATTAGGGAACTTGCCCACAAACAAAAAGCTTTTAAGTGGCCAACCTTGAGGTGGAATCCAGATCTGAATCCACACTCCCCATGAGGCCACTGTATTACAGAAAAGAACAAAAGGGCTTATATAGGTGTGGTGAGTGAAAACACTTAAAGGGAGAGAGAAATGTAAAGAGATACATATAAACAGGATTAATGAGAAGCAGATGAGAAAGAGCAGGTAGGAAACATGAAGCCATCTTCAAATCAGTCACAGAAATGGCAATAAAAGTCAAGTAATTCCTAATTCATTCTTTTTCTCTGCAAAAGCAAATTTTAATGTCTTCAAATTTGTATAAATGCTATCTCCTCTACAAGGGGGCAAATAAGAGAGAATAAGTTGACTGACAGCCTTTTAAAGGCAGATATAAAAACAAGCAATATTTTTACTCCATGAAAAAAAAACATATCAAAACCATGGATGGCAAACCCTACAAAAAACACCTTAAACAAAGCCAATATGATAACTGTGAACCAAAGACAGTTTTTTTAACCTCATTTAAATATAGAGGGAAAAAAATAACCAATTTAAGTAGACAATTGACTATGAGTCTTTTCCATAAAGATAGTAAGTTTAATAATAAAATCTAAAGCAACCTTGAAGTTGATTCTGTAGTTTCTTTTTTTCAGGATCATCAGATTCTCCTTCCCCATCACTGTCATTCCTAATAAAAAGAATTTAATATATTCAAATGACCACTCATTGCTATTAAATAATGCAGAAATGAAGGATAACCTGAAATATTTGCAATTTTAATGGCAAAATAAGACATTCACATTATGTTTACTTTATTACTCTAAATAGGATATTAAATAAGAAGTGTATTATCAATTAATAGGGAGCCATGAACAGCAAAGGAACAAAAAGACCAGGATGAAGTTAAGAACTAGCTCCAAATGTCCATGATACATGTATGTATGTTTGAATTCATAAATGCATGCCCCACACATTATTCCACAAAGAATTTAAGATGTATTATAAAAGACCTGCAAACAACAAACAAAAACACCAGGACCAGGCAAAATATGACTTCCAACAAAAATTTGTACTACGTAGAAAAAAGACCAGAATACTAATTATGTAAGGTACAAATATCTATATAGCTTAGTCTAAGAATTCCAAAGTACGAGTGAAGTTTCTTGATGAAAATGAACTGAACCCAAAGGTCAATGGGCAACTCAGCATTTCAACTTAAAATGAGTTTTCTTTTGTACTTGGGATTGAACCCAGCGGTATTTAACCACCACTGAACCACATCCCCAGTCCTTTTTATTTTTTATTTTGAGACAGGGCCTTACTGATTGGCTAAGGCTGGTTCTGAACCTGTGATTTTATGTTGAGCATAAAATTCAATTTGAATTTTATGGAGGCCTCTGTCTTGGCCTCCAGAGCTGCTGGGATTACAGGTGTGCACCACCAGGTTCAGCAACGTTAATTATAGCAATTAGTTATATAATAGAACACATTTGCTATTACTATAGAACACACTACAACCTTTAAAAATGATGTTGAAGAAATAGTTTGTTAGAAAGATATTCCTGCTACAATGTTGAGTGAAAAAGTGACACAAAACAAAAAACAGGATATTATACATACTATACGCATTTTTTTTTCAATGCTGGGGATTGAACTGAGGGGTGATCTATCACTGAGCTACATCCCCAGTTTTTTTTATTATTTTATTTTAAGACAGGGTCTTGCTCTGTTTCCCAGGTTGGTCTCAAACTTGTAATCCTCCTGTCTCAGCCTCCCAAGAAGCTGGTATTATAGACATGTGCTACCGCACTCATTTGACATTACAGCATTTAAAAAAATATAAAATATAAAGGAAATGAAAAGTCTGACAGGTTTTATGCCAAAATGGGATTGCCTTGGTTACCACAGGACGGTAGGGTCATGGATAAGGTAGGAACTGTGAAAATGATCACAGAAGTCTCCCTTCAACCTCCCTCATCATGCTTTCTTGTACTGTAACAGTTGTACTTATTGTAAAAACTGCCCTTTGGAGGTTCCCTTGCAGGTAGGGTTCCCTCTGAGGGGCGGGGTGCTTACTTGGAGATCCAATCTTCAGACAGGAGAGGAGCACTGGTTTTGCTGAGGGAGCTGTGGCAGAGGTCTTAATGGGTGCTCCCAAGCCTCGGCAGCACTTGGCAGGGAACTGGCAGCAGCCAGATCCCTATCTGAACTTGACCTGCCTACATACACAGGAATTCACAACTGCATGTCTCCTCATGAATAGTAGGCACCTCTCCTAGTGATACAGCATCTCTGTTTGATTCTCAGACTCTCAGATTTCTATAAGGTAATAGCTGGTAATAAATCCCTTTTTGTTTAAATTAGCCAAAGTGAGTCCTGTTGTTCAGTACAGGATAAAAACTGGCATCCCTCAATAACCAATGCAGGAGAAATGATTACAAGGTCTTCAGACTGGAAGGGCCTCAACAGACAGAGGAAGACAGATTATTTCTGTAGGGAAGAGTGTCTCAATGAGAGTTGGAGACCATGGGCACTGAATTTTCCCCAGTATTTCCATTTCATTGGAGTTCCTGCTTTAGATTAATGTTCTTTTATGTAAGAAACATCAAGTAAAAATTCAATAATTTCCAAAATGAAACTGTGAACTGAGTTTTGTTATGTCAATACTGTGGATGCAGAAGATAAAATATTCTTCTTCAGTGTCACACAAAGTCCCTACCCTGGTTCCCTGACCATGTCTTGAATGGAGAAGATAAAACTTTAAACCTATAATTTTCTGCTATGGAGTCTGAAACAGCCAGTCAATTTTAGTTCTTATATCCTCATGTCTTCAAAATGGTCTATATTAGCAGCCACAAAGTTTCCAAAGCACTGTTATTTTCATTCCTTCAACTGTAGGGATCATCTAGGGATCTGTGCTACTATAAGCATCAACTGTATCACATCCTCTAAAGCTCACCAGAATCTCTCTGCTTTCACCCCAACCAGTCCCAATCACTCCAACTCAGAGTGTCCTTTTGGTTCCTAAGAGTGTGTCACCTAGAACCACTTCTGGCAACAATCAGCAAACTGGTCAGAGAGGATCTGGTTAGAATGTGTTCTGTCTGCTTAGTACCAAGTTGGGCAATCATAAATTACATGTCAAATAAATGAATTTTGCCTCTACAGTGATGTATTTCCTACCTAGGAAGACATTCCAAAAATGGGTTTCAATGTTTATAAATTATATAATTTAATTATTTAACTTATTAGTGATAATTTATAAAATGGGTTAAAATGTATAATGGGTTTCAATTTTTATGAATTACGCAGTTGTTTTCACAATGACAAATCTAACAGAAATTTAAGCACATCTAATTCAAATTCACAGAAAAAAAACTTTACCTAAGATATTCAAACAATTATATTACTGAAGTTATCTTTCTTTTTGTCCACATGGCCAAAGATTTAACTCACAGGTCACTCCTATAACTTTAACCCTCAATATTACATGATGGTCAGAGGGTATTACATGCCATTCCTACAAATGTAGGAATGACCTACTGCTAGGCAAGTGGTCATGGAGGGTCACCTGAGACGTATCATCCCTTAGGCTTGGTAAACTTAGGGGTCGGCAAACATTTGTCTCTGAAGAACCAGACAGTAAATATTTCAGGTTTTGCAGCCATGTTGATCTCTACTGCAACCGCTCTATTCTGTTGTTAGAGCAGCAGAGCAGCCTTGGAGGACAACATGTAAATGAATGGGTGAGGCTGTGTCCCAACAAAACTTTTACTAGCAAGAACAGGCAACAAAAGAAATGAATTTCATATATGTAAAGTTAAAAGATACAGTAGAATCCAACACTCTGAAATACATACCCCTTCTCATCAGCTGGACTTGGCTGTCCCTCTTTTACTGGTTTCTGTGGTTTTTTCTCCTTTTGCTTCAGATACTCCTTCAGTTTTTCTGCTCTGTCAAGATATTCTGTACACTTTGCCCTAATACTCTGCTTGGCTTTATCACCCTGTGCTTCATCTGTGAAGGGAATGAGAATTTTCCATTACTGTTCTGTACAGAAAGATTTAAAAACTCTTAGACATATACCTATAAATAACGGAATTCTAAGTTTGGGGAGAGGGAAAA
The DNA here is from genome assembly GCF_902686445.1 of Sciurus carolinensis. Classification (NCBI taxonomy): domain Eukaryota; kingdom Metazoa; phylum Chordata; class Mammalia; order Rodentia; family Sciuridae; genus Sciurus; species Sciurus carolinensis. The sequence continues at coordinate 68,904,717 of NC_062227.1, forward strand.
GATCATCTCTAACTCATTGTTAACCAATGATGATCAATTCTTTTCTATTTCTTTTCCCAAAGGGTTGGAGACAAACAGTGGATCTGAGACAAAAAAAGACCTGAGCAAGATGGCAGGTATTTTAAGTTATGTTAAGTAATAAGAAATTATTTGATATTCTGTAGTTTACATTTTGCAAATAGTTAAAAGCTGCTTGTCTCACATAAAACCAATTATAGTGTCTCACAAAAAACCAATGTGAGTATAGAACAGTGATTAGAGGTTGGAGGTATGTGGATAGCGGGGAGGTTGAATTTAATCAGTGCTTACTGTTATGAATGTATTGATATATCACAATGAACCCCATTAGAGGTATAAGTAATACATGTTAATCAAAGTAAAAGAAGTCATATTAGCCATTTCCATTAATGTCTACATAAGTTTTATTTCAAAGAATATACAAAGTGATAAAAATTTCACATATATGTACCAACACCATAGTGATATTACTACATAACAGACTACGTCAGGGTTATTCCAGAAGTATGCTTCCACAGCATATGTATTGAATGGCATTCCCCCACATACCTTGTGTGCTATGATTCATTCTTTTTTTTTTTTTTTGCGGTACTGGGGATTGAACTCAGGGCCTTGTGCTTGCAAGGCAAGCACTCTATCAGCTGAGCTAATCTCCCCAGTCCCTATGTTTCATTCTTAATTTCACTTTAATTGGGCATAAACCCTCAAGATTAAATGGGGAAGCTCAAAAGAAAACCTCGACCTATACAACTGCATTAAATATAAGTAAGATCCCTAGAGCAGGGGTTTTTATTCATTTTCTGTGTCTCCTGTGCCCAGAAAAATGCCTGGCACATGGTCAACATGCAATACATAGTAGTAAAATAAACAAATAAAATGTCTCCCAATCTATTTTTAAAACAATTATTTCCAAATATATGCTTTGACAGTAAGTTCAGATTATATGCTTTGGACATATTATCATTAAAATAAAAAGCTGTTTCCATTGAATGTGGATATTTTAGGATATCTGGGTAAACAAAGTTGGGTAAACAAAGTAATAACTATGACAGCTGTCACATTAGTTAAGTCTGAGTGTTTAATAGTGGATTTTTTTTTTTTTTTTTGGGCAAATGCATGGTTCAAAATTTTCTGGTTCGTATTTCGATTTTTATAGTGAAATAGAATAACTTTTTCTTTGAATGTTTTTAAGTAAAAACTACATTTAACTTACATTTAACTACATGGAGAAAATACTGTACAGCATGCTGATAGAGTTGAAGGGCTTCCTCATAATTCCCAGCTTTGTCTTCTTGTGCTGCTTTGCTAGCAAGATCTATTGCTTTCTGTTTGAGAGATAAAAAATAATAACATCAAAATAAAAGCATAAATGTAAATGTGAAGAAAATAATCATTTTGAAATTTTTTTTTGGTGGTGCCAGGATCCAACCCAAGGCCTTTCATAAGCACTCTACTAATGAGTTACACCTCTGCCTAACTGATCCCATTCTTGTGGTTGAACATGATGTGGAGTTATACTGGATGTATATTCATATATAAGTATAGAAAAGTTATGTCTGATTCATTCTACTGTCTTTCCTATTATCCCACCTCCTTCCCCTTCATTTTTAATCCAATGAACTTCTATACTTCCCCTCCCTATCCTCCCTTCTTATGGGTTAACATCCACATATCAGAGAGAACATTCAACCTGTGTTTTTTTTTGAGACTGGCTTATTTCACTTAGCATGACATTCTCTAGTTCCATCTATTTACCAACAAATGCCATAATTTCATTCTTCTTTATGGCTGAATAATATTCCTTTATGTACATGTACCATATTTTCTTTATCCATTCATCTGCTGAAGGCCACGTAGGTTGGTTCCATAGCTTGGATATTGTGAATTAAGCTGCTATACACACTGATGTGGCTGTGTCACTGTAGTATGTTGATTTAAAGTCCTTTGGGTATAAGCCAAGGAGTGGGATAACTGGATCAAAAGGTGGTTCCATTCCAAGTTTTCTAAGGCATCTCCATATCGCTTTCCAGAGTGGTTGCATTCATTTGCAGTCCCACCAGCAATGTATAAGCAAACCTTTTTCCCCATATTCTCACCAACATTTATTGTTTCTTGTAGTCTTGATAAATGCCATTCTGACTGGAGTGAAATGGAATCTCAGTGTAGTTTTGATTTGCATTTCTCTAATTGCTAGTGATGTTGAACATTTTTTCACATATTTTTTGACCATTCATATTTCTTCTTCAGTGAAGTGTCTGTTCAGTTCCTTTGCCTATTTATTGATTGGGTTATTTGTTTTTGGGGGAGGTTAAGTTTTTTGAGTCCTTTGTATATCCTGGAGATTAATGCTCTATCTGAAGTGTAGATGGTTAAGATTTTCTTCAATTCTGTAGGCTCTCTCTTCACATTCTTGTTTCCTTTGCTGTGAAGCAGCTTTTTAGTTTGATACTATCCCATTTAATGATTCTTGATTTCACTTCTTGTGCTTTAGGAATCTTATTGAGGAAGTCTGTTCCTGAGCAGACTTAATGGAGAGTTGGGCTTACTTTTTCTTCTAGTACGCACAGGGTCTCTGGTCTAATGCCAAGGTCTGTGATCTACTCTCAGTTGGGTTTTGTGCAGGGTGAAAGATAGGGTTCAATCTCAATCTACTACATAGGGATTTCTAATTTTCCAGCACCATTTGTTGAAGAGGCAAACCAAGGTATGTTTATGGCACCAATGTATGTTTATGGTATCTTTGTCTAGTATGAAATATCTGTATTTATGTGGGTATGTCTCTGTGTCATCTATTCGTTTCCACTGTTCTTCAATTCTATTTTTTTTGCCAATATCATGCTGTTTTTGTTACTATAGTTCTATAGAATAATTTAAGGTCTGGTATCATGATGGCTCCTGCATTACTTTTCTTTTCTAAGGATTGCTTTGGCAATTCTGGGCCTCTTATTTTTCCAGATGAAATTTCGTGACTGTTTTTTCTATATCTAAAGAACATCATTGGAATTTTAATGGGAATTCATTAAATTTGTACAGCACTTTTGGTAGTATGGCCATTTGGAAAATATTAATTCTGCTACCCAAGAATATGTGAGGTCTTCCCATTTCCTAAGGTCTTCAGTTTCTTTCTTTAGTGTTCTGTAGTTTGCATTGTAGAGATCTTTCACCTCTTCTATTAGATTGATTCCCAAGCATTTTTTTTTTGAGGTTATTATGAATGGAATAGTTTTTCTGATTTCTCTTTCAATCAATTTGTCGTTGATGTTTAGGGAAACAATTGATTTATGGGTGTTAATTTTATATTCTGCTACTTTACTGAATTCGTTTATGAGTTCAAGAAGCTTTTTGGTTGAGTTTTTTGGGTCTTCTAAATATAGAATCATGTCTTTGGCAAATAGGGATAGTTTGAGCTCTTCTTTTCCTATTCGTATCCCTTTAATTTCTTTCTTTTGCCTAATTGCTCTGGCTAGGATTTCAAGGTCTATGTTGAATAGAAGTAGTGAAAGAGGGCTAATTTTTTTTTAAGTAAAAGCAATCTTAAACTTAAAAAAAAACACAACATGCATTTGATTATAAATTACAACCTTATAAAATGCAAATTTGATTTGTTAAATGGATAAATGTTATCTGAATATTACTTTAGTACCAATCACTAAAATTCTCACATATTCACTCAGAAAATCAAACTTAGGGTCAGTAAGGAATAAATGAATAATCTGAAAACTCAAATTAAAAAAGCTCTTAGGGAAATTCTTAAAAATTAAGTGCCACCATTCAGAGTATATAGAAACAGTAGAAATTTAATTGGCTAAAACCCCTTCAAAAGGAACTGTGCAATGCAATGAAATATCAAGAATCTGAAAAATACCCAAAGCTTTTAACCCAGTAGTGAACCTACAGGTTTACTGAGCAAAGACATTAAACTTAAGAGTTCTTTAAACCTAAATTTTTAACAGCAAAAGGATACCATGCCATACATAGAACACTAAAGGATTATTAAAGAGCATTAAATGAAGAAACATCTGTAGTATCATGGCAAGTATTTCTATGGGTGTTTTTAAAAGCAGGACACAAACCTCTTATATGCAGCACAAGTTCAACTATGTGGAGTAACACCAAAAAATAAAATGACAAAGGAAAAAGATGGGAAAACATTTAACAGAGCTTATCTCTGATAAGTAATACTTTATGGGCTTTTCATTTTCTACTTTTCCACATCTAAAATATCCATAATGAACATGAATTACCTTTATAATTTTCAACTTTTAAAAAATGCTCTGAGGAATAGATCTGTACAAATATATCCAAGTGATACTTGAAAATGATGCAAAAGTCAATGGTAGAATAATAGGCTTTTAGCTTCTTTTTAGGCTGCCACCACTAGGCAGGTGCTCTACCATCAGCACAGGCTTTCAAAGAAATGGTGCTGGAGCAAATGAATACCCATAAGGGGTAGGGGGAGCTTTGACTTAAACCTATCACTTTCTGCAAAAATTAACTCGAAATAGATCATAGACTTCAATATAAAACATGAAGTTATAAAACCTTCAGGAAAAAACATGGAGAGCCTTCAGGATCTAGGGTTAGGCAAATGGTTCTTAGACTGGGTATCAGGAGTACAATATATAGAAGGAAAAATGATAAACTGGACCTTGTCAAACATAAATACTTTTGTTTTCTAATAGATACTGCTAAAAGGATGAAAAGATAAGCTACATACTGGGAGAAATATTTGCAAGACAGCTGACAAAGGACTAGTATCTAGAATAACTAAAGGACTGAAATGCAATAGTTAAAAAATAATCCAATCAGAAAACAGACAAAAGACTTGAACAGATATTTCACCAAAGAGGATATTATGGAAAATAACTATATGAAAATATGCTTAACATTAACAAGTAGAGAAATGCAAAGTAAAGTCATGATGAAATAAAACATAACTACGCATGTCAGAATAGCTACAATAAATCTGGAGGAGGTGACACACGTCTATAATCCCAGTAGCTTGGAAGGCTGAGGCAGGAGGATTGTGAGTTCAAAGTAAGCCTCAGCACCTTAGCAAGGCCCTAAGCAACTCAGTGAAACCCTGTCTCTAAATAAATACAAAAGAGAGCTGTTAAGTGCCCGAGTCCTGAGTTCAATTCCCAGTACCAAAAACAAAACAAAACAGAGAATAGCTAAAAATAAAATGGTGACAACCTCAAACACTGGGTGACGCTGCACACAACTGGATCACTCGTACTTTGCTGGGGAATATAAAATGGTACAGCCATTCTGGGAAACTGGTTGTTTCTATTCTGTTTACAAAACTAAACATGCAACTACCAAAAATGAAAAAGGGCTCTTGGACATTTATCCCAGAGAAACTGAGATTAATGTCAACAACAACAACAACAACAACAACAACAAAAAAACCTGTACATGAACATTCCAGATGTTCTTCAATGTTTGTATTCATGGTTAAACAAACCATGGCAGATCAGTATCACAGAGTACTATTAGGACTACTGTTACACACAGCTTGATGAATCTTGAGAGTATCATACTGACTAAATCCCAAAAGGTTGCATGCTACAATTCCACTTATAGAAATCTCTCAAAAATCACAAAATTAGAGATTGGGAACAGGTTAATTTGGTAAGGTGTTATGGTTTAGATATGTGGTGTCCCTCTAAGTTCCTGTGCTAATGCAGGAATGTTTAGAGGGGAGATGATTACATTATGAGAACTGCAACCTCACTGGACCATCCTAGTCTGAATGGGGGCATAGCCAGAGCAGCGGCTGGGTCACTGGGGGCATGCCCTGCTCCCCGTCCGCCTCCCTCTGCTTCCTGGCTGTCATGAATGAAGCAGTGCTCCTTCACCACACCCTTCCTCCATGATCTGCCTCAACTTGGGCCCAGACCAATGGACTAGATTGACCATGGCCAAACCTCTGGAACCATGAGCCAAAATAAACTTTTCCTTCTCTAAGTTGCTCTTGTTGGCTATTCTGATCACAGAAAAAGCTGACTAACATCAGAGAACAGATGGTGGGTGGCAGAGAGACAGAGATGATTGTGGTCATAGAAGGGCAACATGATGGATCCTTACAGATGGAACTTTTCTCTATCTCAACTGTGGTGGATACATAAACCTACCCTGTAACAAAAGTACACACAAATACTTACAGGTACTAGTCCAAGTGAGAAAATATGAGTAAGAATTATAGAATGTCTCAATGTCAATACCCTGGTAGCTTATATACTGTACTAGTTTGACAAGATGTAATAGGGTAAAAGGTACGCTGGATCTCTGTATTGCATGTGAATCTACAATTATCTCAAACTTTTTCATTAAAAATTATCTTTAACTTTAAAAAATATGCACAAACATGAATAACAATGATTTATTAAAATGTTACAATTAGGTTAATTTTGGTAGTGAAACTGTATGCAACAGAAATGAGCCAACAAAAAAGAAAATGACCATCCAAACAATTCCCAAAGCAATCATGCGTAAAGAATAATATTACATTTTGAGCTTGCCATGCAAGCACAAGGCCCTGGGTTCAATCCCCAGCACTGAAAAAAAAAAAAAAAAATTACATTTTCAAGCAGCTGCTCATGGATGGGATATAGAGGAGATTAAGTGTCAACGGGAGAACAGGCCTCCTAATGGAAGAGCACACTCCTTTTGTCCAGAAGAGAGGGAAGAAAAATGATGTTGTTTTAGAATTGACAAAATGCAGTAGCTGAATGTTTCACAGACCAAACAGCTTAATTGCAAAGGTAAATTTTCAAGTTTTGTAAGCTAGATAGGATGTAAGAAGTGAAGCTTGGCATGGGGTCAAGTGGTGCTTTGGAGAGACTGGTCATGTAAAACTGCATCCCAAAGGCTCTGTGGTAAAGCCACAGCGCAGAAATAATTCTTTCTTATTCTGACTATAATTTTCTTATTTTGAAATGCCACACCACTCAATTCCTCAGTCAGCCCTTACTGTGGTGCCACAGTCAGGTACCACACTGATAGCTGTTAAAGCAAAACTCTCTTTCCTTCTTCCTTTTCTTTCTTCTTCTTATTTTTATTTTTATTTATTTTATTTTATTATTTTTTTTGAGACAGTCTTCTTGTGTTGCCCAGGCTGGTCTTGGGCTTGTGCACCCACATGATCCTCCAGTCTCGGCCTCCTGAGAAACTGTGATCACAGGAATCAGTCACCACAACCAGCTTAAAGTGAAACCCATGTGGCTGGTATTTAAGTATCTGGTTTCAAACACTGTACAATTACTTAGTTTAAGCTATCCTTTCTCCAATGATGAAAATGGTTGTTATCTGTCTGATATGGAAGCCACCAGCCACATATGGCTGAGCCCTTGAAATGTGGCTAGTGTGACTGAAGAATGAATTTTTATTTAAATAGCCACACATTGCTATGGTACTGGACAGCATATGCTAAAACTTTAAGAATCTTTCCCCTGATAAATGCCACATTTTACTCTCGGTTTTGTAGGCATTCTGTATTTAAAATGAAATTCACCATGTCATCGGTATGATTATGGAGAGCTAACTATTCTTTCAGAGTATAATCCTTACCATTGCTGTTGCTATAACCCTAGTTCAATTCACAATCACATCCGTCAAAACGACCACCTAGCCCAGAAGGTAGGCAGCCTGCTCTCACCCTTGTCATCCCAAAGTACACGCCACAACTTCTGATGACTTCCTACCATAAACAATAAAATCCAAATGGGCTAGGGCATCAACTGCAGGCCTCACAGGACTGTGGCCCAGCTATGTTTGAATCTTACCTGAAACCCTCTAGCACTCCCCTTTACTCAGGCAGTTTGAGCTCTGTAGACCTCTCCTAGAACACTCCAGTCCTAGTGCAGCCAGCAAATTCTGAGGGCCCTCCCTAATCTGTGTGTCAGAGGCTGTACTCCACCCCTGCACTCTCTTATCCCACCATCATTGTATTTACCTATGTATTCCTTCCCGGCCATCTCCTCTACTAATTAAGCTCTGTGAAGACGGGGCTTCACTTGGAGCTTCTGAGCCTCAGAACAGTGCTGGCAGAAGGTAGGTACTCAAATTGCTGAATGAGTGAAAAAAATCTCCCACTGCTCTCTCAAAAATTTTCTTCCCTTTGGTTATTCCATCTTTGTCATCTCTAATAATTTCTCTACACTGGATATTTCTGTAAGCACATAAATAGTCCTCCTACAAAAAGCCTCCATCGAAACATACCCTTCAGCTTAGTTCTCTCTCTCTACTACCTTTTAGAGCCCAAACCACATGGGGTTAGCCTCTAGTCTCTTCCCCTCATCACATCAAAAAAACTGCTCATATCAAGGCTACCATGTCAGACCCAAAGACCAGCTCTGCCTTCATCCTGATCTGACTATACTTTACGAAGTCCTTCATTTCCTTCTTGATTGTCCTGTGACCCCAGCCCAATTTTCCTGATTTTCTCCTACTTCTCCAGTAGCTTCTGTCTGTTGATCCTCCTTCTTGCATGTGATGAAATATGTCTTAGTGTTTGGGATGGGACTCGCCTCTCTGTTTACTCCCTCTCTATGTAATATGTTTCAATGATTTAACACTGATAATCTTTAGGCTGCTGACTCCAAAATTTATTCCATCCTTGTAAAACAGAGTTTTTCGCATTGCTCCTATGTTTAAAATTCATCCAGATGTTTACCTGTAAGCATATGTGGGTTTTGCTTCTGTGATTTTTTTTTTTTTTTTTTTTTTGGCTTGGCTCTCCCCCTGGAATGTAAGCTCCATAAGGGTAGGAGTTATTTATGCCTGTTGTCTTTGCTTTTGAATGAATCTGGCACAGAGGAATGGCAAAAAACAGTGACTTCATTACCCCATAGTCAGTCAGGGTCCAGTGAATCAATCGGGAGGATCAAGAATGGGAACATCTGGGACTGACCTTTTCAGATTAGGAGACCATGGTGTGTCCACCCTAGAAAACCCTGGGAAATGGTAAATTCTACGATTACATGTCTCAGGAGAAAAAATGTCCCATTCCTTATCTGCCAATACTAATGCTTTCTCTGTGCTCTGGAACCCATCCCCCCCCTCGACATTTACTCCATCAGTGATAAGCCATTCTACTATTCTCCCCAACCTTTTATTGTTAGGTCCCTCCTCTGCAGAAAAATGTTTAAATCTTATCTCAGACTAATATCTACAGAATTCAAATACAACAACTCTCTCCAGTTCCTAAGTTTTCCTCACTGACCCTCTCAGCATCTCTTCACCTCTACAGCAAAATTCCAAATACTCAAGGTTCACCTGGGTTTCTTGGTCTCCTGTTCCTTCCATAGCAATGCTTTCTGCCTGCTGATTCCCAAGGCTCATGTTTATCTAAGTTCTCTGCAGCACTGAACACCAGAACAAACATCTGATGGTGTCTCCTGACTGACCATCACACCCCTCTCCCCTGTCTGGAGTCTTCCAGGCTCCCTTTGCTCTCTCCTTAAACCTCAACAACCCAGAGTTTCTGCCTTGGTCCTTGTTTTCTTCTGATTCTGTAAGCTTTCTAAGATGGGATTCCCTATGTCCACAACCTCTGCTACCATCTTTATGCTAATAACTCCCAGATCCTTATTTCCAGGCCAGACCACTCGTCCCAGTGCTACTCGTGTGTATCCAAACACTCACTGGGCATTTTTCTTGGATAGTCCCCAAAAGCACTTCAAATTCTACAAGTTCAGAACTAAATTTACTTTGCATTTCCCCAAATGCCTCTTTTTGTATTCCCAGAACCAACTCCTACCCTTTCAAGATATCTAATCCAGAAATCTGGGAGAAATCCCATACTCCTCCTCCTTCCTCACTTTTTCTATAGATTTAAGACTATTCTCCTCCTTCAATTTTCTCTAATCAAGTCTTTCTTCTTTATTCTAATAGGTACAACAATAATCTGGTCATTTAGTATCTCCCATCACACAGAACTCTGCCCTCTAATTGATCTCCTTGTACCAGGTTTGCTACCAGTCAAGTTTCCCCCACCCCCATATACACATAATAATTTGATTGTAAATGAAAAGTATGAGCACGCCACTCCATGGTTTGAACCGTTCTGTGACTCCCCATTATAGCAGAATGAGGACCAACCATTTTGTGTGTGGCACACAAGGCTCCTCATGACATGGCCTAACTCAGGTTTGTGCTCCTACCTTGTACACCAAATTCCCACCATACCTAACTACTGGCACAACCTGGATGGACTCTGATGGCACGCCTCTGTATGCAGCGTGTACTCACCCATCTCTCATGATACTTCAGCCTGAGAACTTCTCCTCCTGTTGAAAAGCCTTTCCAACAGCCCTGAGATGGTTCAGCCTACATTTCTTATAGATTTCCACCGCCTCCTGCACATTTTCCCAAAGATCACACTATATCCTAAGTCAATTGATAGGTGTTTTCTCACAAAACATGTGAGGTCACCAATGATAAATAAATATTTTATAATTTCCAGGACTTAGCAAAAAGCATGGCAGAGTAGACACAATAAATATTTAGGAACTTTATCAATTTTGAGTTTTATTTCATATTATATTACTTGCAGTTTCCTCTAACCTCTGCAAATTTTATTACATTACTGGACTGAAACAAAGTTGATTTTATCTGCTTGGGAAAGCATTCAAGAAGGCAGAATTTTGTAGTTAAAAAAACCAGACTTTTAAGTAGACAAATCTGGATTCAAAAAGAACCTTAATACAAATTAACCAATTACTTAACCAACACTAGATAATTAATTAACCATCAATAAGCTTAGGTTTCCAATACTGTGAAACGAATAAAGTCACTTGGAAAAGATGTTTTGAGGATTATATGAGATCACGTCAAACACACAGGAGACAATTATAGTCGGAGCTTTCTGTGATCACACTGCCTCTCTGTGAAGCATTTCTCATTTGTCCTCAGAACAATAAGATACCTCCTTGCTACCCACCTATATTAACCCATAATTCTATTATATTTCATAATTTTGATTGTTAGTTGCCTACATTTCCTGTAGTATCTGGCTACAGAGATTTTTGTCTTGTTCAGTAGGAAAGTTCTTCATTATATGACTATTCTGCATCCAAATTTCCTAGGTTAGAAGGTTGAAAAGGCTAAATGAGAAAACACACCTGAACCAACACCTAATAAAACTATAACTCGACATACTTCCTGTTTATCATTAGTCACGATATCTTCAGTAAATGTCAATCTCGAACTGATTTTCTCAATGGAGAAAATCCAACAACCAACTCAAATATGATATATTCTGGGTATAAAACAAAACTACTTCTTGTAGAAAAAAGATATCATCAGTAAATGGTGAATATTACGTTGCAGAATACCCAAATCCCACACAAAATCTCTTCAAGAATGAAAAGCTGATGGAACCAAACTACTTAACTGATGAACTAACAAGGATAATGACAAGATGGGTAATTAAAAAGAAAACATCTTTAATACTCAAAGAAACATACCTTTAGCAACTGACAAATGTTTATTCAAAATGCATTTACCAAAGCTCCTCTCCAAATGGAGCTTAAGAAAAATCTTAAGATTAAACGAAGATAGTTGTATCTCAGTTTAATACAATCTTGGTGGAAAACATTCACATGCAATTTTTCTTTATTCCAAGAAATAAGTTATCATTCCAATTACAACATTTTGTGAAAAATATAAAATAATTTTTAAGGCAGATTTTCAAGAAAAAAGCTGTAGACCAGTCTTTCCCCGCATTTTTAAAAAAATGAGTCTACTTTGAGGGATCTTTGCTCAGGACCAATAATTCTGGGTTAAGGAGTCTTTTCCGTTATCCTTGGTATCTGTACCGGGCACTCAATATTGATAACCTGCTCGACAAACTACTAAGCACAAGACAGGTATTCAATATAGCTATTTCATGCTACTCTTTTGTCCCAAACTGACCTTCTAGGCTGGGAATCCAGGAGGCTAAGCCACATTCCAAACCCCAGTGAAAGAACAGATCCACTGAAGATGAGAGTCACTGTTACAGAAAATTTTTTCTCAGTTAATTCTATTTTGCAAAGCACTAAAGACTGAATCTACAATCTTGGGAGTCCATCATTTATGTACAAAACACTGTGCTCATTACCTTGGGTGTGGGGAAGTGGAGCCACAAAAGTTTAAAAATACTTCCTGATCTTATATACTGCCATTTGGGAGCGTGCACATAAAAACATATATTCAATGAATTCACAAAGACTGTATGCAAGCAGGCTCTAACCTCAGATTCCAGGGCTGTTCTCATTTTTCTATTCACCAAAAACAAACTCAAAAGGAAGGGCTTTGCTTTATCAGCTTGAGAAAGTAAAAGAAAACCATAACTACGCTATTTTGAAGAGGTCCAAGTAGTGCTTTGCAGAAATTACGCTTTTCCTTTCTTCCTGGCAGTGACTGGAGAGACCTGTCCAGCTTGGTTCGAGGCTGTTTTGTCTCGTCTTTTTAACCTCCAACCAAGTCACCAGTCTCCCAAAGCCCCAGGCCCGAGACCCCAGCATAGCAGAGCGCACACCGTCCCACCTGCGGCTCCCTGGCGCTCCGCTCCGCCCCGCCCGCCAGGGGCGCGGCCGCTTCCTCCCTCCTCCCCGCCCCCACCCCACCGCTCGCGCCGCCCCTCTGCTCTGGCTCCGGGGAAGTCGGGGGGACAGGAGAAGCAATACCTGCAAGTTCGACCCAGTAGATGCCATGGCGGAAATCCAAGGCGGTTCTCTGAGGAGGAATGAGGGGCGAGGAGCGCCAAGAGCGGCGATGTTGGATCGCGTCCCGTTTTACAGCCGCAAACCTCGGAAGACTGGAGGCCCTTGGACCCCGAACAGCTGCCTTCGTTCCGAAACAAGCAAAACAACACCGCACTCAGCCAGCCGCCGGATCCTCCTCACGCTACTTCCTCAATCCTGAGCCCCTCCGGGCTCTGGGGCTGCCTCCGACCGGAGCACATCCGCTTTCGTCATCAGCACGCGCTCCCTCTAGTCTTACACAGTGTGCGCCTCACTGCAGCCCCGGCTCTCGCGAGATGCGGAGAGAGCCTTGAAGCCCGGCCGGGTCTGGCGGAAGTCAGGCGCGGCGCAGGCGCACCGCGACTCAAGCCTGCGGGCTGGGAGGCGTCCGCGAGAGCCGAAGGAGCGCAGGCGCGGGATACGACTTAATTTTGTTTACTCATCTTCTTAAACTTTGCAATGAGCTTTTGACTCTGGCTCCTTGTCTGTGTACCTTCTCGGTGACTTCTGTGCGAAAAAAGGCATCTCCTCTCCAAGACCTCCGGGGAATTTGTCCGGAGTGTGTTCCTCATTCCCTCCGTTTCCTGGTCTGTGAAATGGGGCTCGCTTGGTCCCCTTCTCCGGGCGGTGAGGGATGCCGAGGTGTTGGGCAGCGGAGAGCGCAGTCCCCTTGACACGGTTCAGCAGTGTCGCTGGAGGAGGCCGTGGGGTAATTAGTATAAATGCGGTATTTTGGCCGCTGCCCTCAGGCTCCAGAACCTGACCTGCAGAATGAGTAGATCAACGAACCAGTTGTATTTACGAGGAAAGTAATGGCGTGAGAGGTTCAGACCGTGTGTGAGCTCACCTTAATCAGAGATTAATGGCCGAACCGCAATAAAACAGTTTCTCAGCCTTTGCATTACACACATCCCGCTTTTCTGTTTATGGTTAGGTTTCTCAAAGGAAAGCAAAACAGTTGTGAATCACTCCGTCATTTTATTTCCCACTCATTCCTTAATTTTTTGGTAATCATCTGGCGTCTCCTAATAAATCCTCGCCTCCCTTTCTTAATTGGTGTGGTCACCAATTCTTGAAGTCTCCCTTTTATAGCTTCTTTATATTCCTTCTCTATGTTGTCCCTCTGTTTCCCTGCGTTACTACCAAGTACAGAATTTCCCCACATCTCATAGCTTACCTCAATTCAGTCTGCTCTTATCCTCTTCCTGTGCTGCATCTGGCAATAGACTAGAAATGGCTTCAAATCTAGTTTTCTAGGCCTTCCATATGGTCTACCCAGCATTTAATACTGCCTTCCAGAGATCTGGGGGTTGTTGTGTGTGTTTTGTGGAACTGGAGATTTAACCCAGGGACCTTCTACCTCTGAGCCACACCTTCAGTCCTCTTAATTTCCATTTTGAGATGGTCTCACTAAGTTGCCCAGGCTGGCATTGAATTTAAGGACTCTTTCCTCAGCCTCTAGAGTCACTGGGATTACAGATGTGGGCCATTGCACCTGCCTCCTGAGATCTGTTTCACATGGTTTACCTGGGAGACAAATTCAACACATTCAAAGCCAAATGAATTTTCTTACAGCCCAAACTTCCTTCTCTGGTTTCTCATTCTTTTTAATGCTTTCATCTAGTCTGCATCATGCAGACTCAGAGCTCAAAGCTTCCTCTCTACCCTACATCTCAGTCCTTCCTTCTTATCTCTTCCCCACCATAGGAACTTCAGCCATTAATGCATGCTGCATAGTAAATGTTTAATACTTATTAAGGTGCTTAACTGAAGTGCTTAAAATCAGATACTGGTGAGGTCTGGGGACAAAAGGACAGTCAGTGTAGGTAATAAATGATTGGGTCAGAAAGATGGGGCTGATGCAGGAGGAAATAAAATGTCAATACCTTCAGGATGCTTCCCCATCCTCCTCCTGTTGGCAAGATGATGTGCCTCCAGGGAATTGTTCCTTCCTACAACCAGTTGTTAATGAATGAAAGCCCCCTGGGTCACTCCCTTTCCCAGGATCACTCCACCTTTTGGCCCACCTTTGGCAGGATGATGGGAAGAGAACATGAGAACAAAGAAAATCTAAAATGTATAGAAGGGGCAGGACACCCCCACTTACTTGAACACCCAGCTCTGGGGTCCCTTTTCTGCAAAATCTTTCTCTGTTCTATCCTTTAAATGAAACTCGCTTTCTGTGCTTGTCTCAGCGTATCTCAGGAGTTCAATCTTCAACATCTAGGGAAACAGGATTTGGCCCTGATTCAGTCTCATCATCATTATCACTGAATCCATAATGACTATCAAATAAACCTGATTTTGCTGGAAAATACAACCAGACTCTGACTTATCTTTCAATTCAACACTCCCTGCCCCCAGCTTTTGTGTGTATTGGGGATTGAACCCAGGGTCTCTTGCATGCTAAGCATGCCTCCAGCACTGAGCTGTAGGCTCAGGCCCTCAATCCCTAAATCTTTACTAGAACTAAACACAAGTGCCAGGCATCAGGAAATAAGAAGATGTATGCATTATGGTTTTGCCAATTAGGAGTTTAAAATTCAGTGGAAGAGACAATAGTTTAAAAAGGAAGAATTCATTGAGATTTAGTGAGTACTACCATAAACCAATCTATTTCAGATATTGAATAGGAATCAGTCAAAAGTTCCTTCCCTATCACCATAATAGGTCATGTTGATATGACATACCCCAACCCCATGTGTAGTGAAGAGGACAGACCAGTTCTGTGTTGTTCTCCCAAATCTAATCATGGGCTGGGGGGTGAGGAATCTGCATTGAGGGGTTTTTCTACTTCTACAAGTTATCTGAACTGTTCTTTTAAAAAATTTCAAGTTCATGATTGAAGGAGCATTTGAACTGTCACAGACTGAAAGACAAGAAGACATGACAATTGAATGCTGCGTGGGATTCTGCTTTAGACCCTGGAGAAGAAAGAGGACATCAGTTGGAATACTGATAAACATGAGAATAAGGTCTGTAGTTTAGCTAATGTGTTATACCAATGTTCATTTTTTAGTTTTAATAAATGTACTGAGGCTGTTTAAGATGTTAGTGGTAGGGGAAGTTATGAGAAGAGTATATGGGGATTCTTATATACCTTTGCAACTCTTCTGTAAATATCGTGTTAAAATAAAAGTTTTTTCTTTTTTAAATTCCTGTTTTGTCAGGCCTTATATTCTAGTGGAATAGAAACTTTACCTTTTACATGTTTAAAATGTAAAAATGTAGGTTTAAGTCCTTTCACATATGTTACTGAATTCTGTGAGGTAGTGGTGAGCATCCCATTTTTACAAATGAGGAAGTGGAGCCTCAGAGATCAGGAGTTCCTCCCAGGTAGTACGGCTCTTGCATGACAGAGCTGGGTTCAGATACAAGGCATCTGAGTTACTTCCTTCGGAAACTCTGAACTCATCACACTTTGGACCTCACATTGCATTTAGATAATGTGTGCTGAGCGCCTAACACAGTGCCTGGCATGCAGCAGATATTTAAGAAATTGTTAGCCTCACAACAATGTTCTACCTTTCTAAATGGTAAAATCCCCAAGGTCTAAGACTTCACCTTGTTTACTTTTGTCACTACCTCTGCCCCCACCCACCACATATACCCACAGAATGTATGCTTAAGGTTTCTTGAACAAAATGAAACCTTCCTGCTTATGATCAAGGACTTGGGAAATGAGGGAGGTCAGAAGGGATTACAGGTGACATGTGGATTCAGCCTTCAAAAGGGTCTTACATGCTGGTTTTGGTGGCACAAGGTCATAATCTCGGCAACTCGGGAGGCTGAGGTAGGATTAAAAGAGGTCAGCCTCAGCAACTTAGTGAGAACCTGTCTCAAAATAAAAAATAAATAAAATAAACTACAGGGTTTCACATGCAGACCATCCAAGACTGACTCCATCTCAATCTTCTGGACCATTTGATAAGAAATGTATATTGTAAGACCCTTACCATGCCCCGCACAGCTACCCATGTGCTCCCAGAAGTCAGGTCTCTGCCTGTTGTGTTGCCAGCTCCTTCATGACCTGGAGTATGACTATCAGGAAGGCACAGTGTGACAGAACTGGTCCTGTGAAAGAGGTGACTCACAGGCAGTTATCAGGCGGGAACCCGCTGGGCCACCTCAGGTAGCACACCTTTCTGAGGGAGCTCTGCTGCCCAAGGCCCCGCCCTTTCTGCCTTAGTGCTGTCCAACATTTTATTCACATGAAGCCACAGCAAGCTTGAGAACTGAGCAGTAGACTCGGGAATCAGCCCATCAACGTCACCCAGTCACGGGACGGAGGGTGTGGGGATCAGGCAGCCATTCGTCATTGTTGATTCTACAGGGGCAGCACCGCGCAAGCCGGCAGCAGAGAACAAGACAGGAGAGGCCTGCCCTGGGAGATTCGCAGGGTGGCACCATCACCCCCCGACTACAGCACCCAACTAGCATGTCTGCCTGTCTCTCTCTGCTGCTTCAAGTCTCTATCACCAGGGAAGGCTCCGACCTTCTTTTAAAACGTTCTCCTTTTTGATGGACTCGAAGTCACCTGATTACATCTGCAAAATCCCTTCACTGTCAGTATATTCTGTTAGTTTGAAGGAAGTCACAGGTCCTGCCTGCACTCAAGGGGAAGGGGATTGGATACGGACATGACTCATTGGAGTCACCTTAGTGTGTGCTCACCACAGTCATATTTAAGAACACCTCTTTATATAGGAGAAATTAATACTCTTCTTTTAATGTAAGAGAAAAGTGTGAGATTTTGTATCCTGAATTCAGTACTCACAGGCAACTATAGCATCTCTCGATATGCAGTTTATGTTTTATGGAACTAAGACACCAATTGCATTCATTAAGATTTCAAAAATAGATTTAAAAAGGGAGTGACTAATGACAGGTGCTCATCAGAAAGGCATCATGATAAAGTGCTACCTTAGTACGTCTTACGGAAGAGAAGCATTCAGTTTAGAAAGAGGAATTAGTTCACTGCACTGATATGGTTTGGATAAGCATTCTTCGGAGGCCCACGTGTTGAAGTTTTGGTCCTCCGTGTGACCCTGTTGGGAGGTGGTGGACTTCAAGAGGTGGGGCCCAGTGGGAAGTTTTCAAGTCATTGGGGAGCAGCACCCTTGAAGGGGATAGCGGGAGGGAGCCCATTCCTTCCTCTTCCTCTCTATGAGCAGCTTGGCTCCATCATATGCTCCCCACCATGATGTACTTCCTTGCCACAAGCCCAAAAGCTATAGGACCAACTGACCGTGGACTGAAACTCCAAATCCCGGAAGCAAAAGAAACCTTTTCTTCTTATGAGCTGATTATCAGGTAGTTGTTATAGTCACAGAAATTGAACTAGCACACTTAACTTCAGACTGCATTCACTAACATGGATCCCACTGGCAAAGCTCACCCGGACACAGGAACTCTTATCGCCCACCAAGCACTCCTCCAGAGTGACTCATTCCAGTTGTCTTTGGAACAAGCAAAACCCTCCATGATCTCCACCACTAAATCAACACAGAGATCCGGTGTGTGGGATTAGGGTGGAATCATTTTTTAGTTCAAAAAGTAACCCCTCCATCTCAGGGACTAGTTTCTGGAGAAGGACCCAGGAGAAGTTCTTGGATGTCTCCCAGCACAATCTCATAAATAACAATAATATCATCATCAAGTGAATGGCTAGCCTGATGAGCTAAGGAATTTTGCACATTGTTATCTGAGTGAATATTTTCCCAGGAATTATAGTGTGCAGTAGAGTTGTTCACCATCCTGTTTGATTGCTAAATCATGTCAATGTGACTACAAGATTCAGCAGAAATAAAATGAATACTTCATAAGAGTAGCAATTCTACACTGTCCCAGAGAGGACTCAAATCCGGTATCTGCTGAAGAGTGTTTTTCCCTTCTGAAAGCAGTTCATGCTCACTCACCTTTTTAGAAGCTCATTTCTAGCTACATCAAGCAAATCTTTGTCAAGACCCTGAGTTTCGCCTCCATCTTTCTTTTCGAGGTACATCAATGTGTGTCACTTGATACTGAAAATATTTTTAAACAACATATAACTGTGCCAGGAAAATAAACTAAGTTAACTGTAATTTTGAACACGACACTTAGAGAAGCCTTGTGTTTTAATGTGTTAAACACTTAGTAGATGGTCCTTTGGTAAATTTCTGAGTGAGGGTAGTACTCCAGGTAGAGGGAGGTGTGGGGACAGAGCTGGGCATTCCTGAAGAAAAGATCAACTTGAATGGAACTTAAGATCCAAGGTCAGCCACTAACTTTCTTCTTCGTGATTTATTCATTTCTTTATTTAGTTGTTCAAGACAGGTTTGAAAATGATCTATTTCCATGTTCTAACCAGGTATGAAATTCAGTACTACTATTCCTACCGTAGCTGTGATTGTTTGGGGTTTTGGAATCAAAATATTTGGAAGGGAATTCTTATTTATAATGTGTCAATAAATGTAAACCCTGGGAATCTAAGAAAAGATGGTAGGATTGATGACACAACTGTGCCTGAACCAATAATACTTTTCAATCACTTAAGTGGTGCTGACGGAGATTTGATCAGGTATGCTGCACTGAATTTAACCTTTAAAAAATTCCAAAGAGAAATCACCTATGGTCCCTTCTTTCAGAAAATCTCTATTACAGTTGAAAAATAAAGTTGATACAAACAGAAATGAATGATAAAGACAAAGTACATCTGAGGAGTTAAATACAAGTGGCTGCAGTGATTCTAGAAAAGGCAGGGCCTGAACTGCGCCTAGCGGGGAAACCAGAGACAACAAAGGAATTCACTCCTCGGTATAAAGAGAGTCAAGTGCTACTGGGGAGAGTTGTCTTTTCATATTATTCAAATTGTAATTACAAAATGGAAGTCTTGAAAGGCTAAATGTTTATTCATAATCTTGGCCAAAGTCCACCTTGGAAAACTAAGGGTAAGTTAAAAACCGCAGCCAATTCAATTATTTAATTTCACTGTATTAAAGTTCCAGGTTGCCAAATGATCTCATTACCAAATTATATCCTAAGGTCATCCTGGGAAAATAAGCTAGTCTATGCCAGATGAACTATTCCCAAGGGCAATTCCTGGCCAATGATATTTCTGAAGTTGCAAAATGGCTGTTTTTCATTGGAAAATTCCATCCTCCGCCCTTGGTCCTCCTGGAGAATTCTATAGCTAACCAAATCCAGCATCATAAAGCACTGGGTCAAACAGCATCACACAATGCTCAGTAACATAAGTAACAAGTAGTAGCCATCCAAAAGGTAATTTTGTAATAGGTTTTGTAAAGAGGCGACTTGGGTCTGTAAGGATCACGGGGGAAGTGGCGGATATTTGCACAAGTGATCAAGTGCTTCTCAAAACTATAGTAACAAGAAGTCATGCTTGGGAGCGTCGCGGATAAAGACCTGGGAAGACAGAAGGGTCTCACTTTCACTCTCCATGTTCTAGGGCCTATTTTTCAATGGTGGGACTTTGTAGAAGCAAAAGGTTCAAATTCCCTCTGAAAAGTGAAAATGTATTACCACTATCAGGGCAAGAAATACCCCCAAACAATGTCATTTTTATTGTCCCAGGGACAAGTGAGAAACTGCAGAAAGAGAATACTATAAGAACCCCTAAGGGGTAGATTTAGGTCAGGGGAAATCTACACCTTGGATGGAGATGGAGACATTAGCTGATTTAGAAGTTGGATCTCTCCAAAGACCCTGGAGTGTAAAAATATCATGTAATTGATCCGAGTGGCCAATATGTCAATCAACAAATCTAAATTGAGGTGACTATTGTGTGAAAGGCACCTAACCCTCCACGGCCCTTCTAAATTTCCCAAATGAAAAAGAACAGCAATTGTGCATTGATTGTCTAACTCAAGCGTATTACAACACAAATATATTTTACAAGAGCCAACAGTGATGTTGAGATTTTATTGTGCTGCTTGCTCGTGTTGGGGTCTGGTGGAAAGAGTTCTCTCTGGGCTTGGAGTCCTGACATCCTGGGTCATAATCCTGACTTCCACTCAACAACTTGGGTGACTTTCTTAGAGAGTTAGGGGTTTGGATGAAAAGCAGTGTGGATCAATCAGAAGACCCCGGCTCTGTGCTCAACTGGAACACTGTCTTGATTTTTGATTTTGGGAAGCTGACTCAGCTTCTTTTGTCTGAGTTTGCTTGTCAGTGAAGAGGTTGAGTTACATTTCTATCAAACTTCTTGCTGCGTTAAGCCAGTCACTTGAAGCACAGCATAATTATACTAATTGACATTCCTGTGATGCTCAGAGGTACGCCTATGCTTCTGAGCCTGACTCTTGAGGCACCAATATAAAAGAGATTTTGAGGCAAGGACAGACACTTAACTATTCTGAAACTTAGTTTTCTTATCTTTGAAACTGGACTAATAATTCCTCCTTTACATGGTTGTTGCAAAGATGAGAGCTAATGAACCCTGGTGCCTGGCCCACAGTGGAAGCTCAGTAAAAGTGGTGCCTTTTATTTTTACTCTATGAACTGCTTGATGTCAGGATGTAGCATTATTCCTAAGGGAAAAGGAAATAGCCACCATAGCAATCTATCCCTTCTAGGGCGTTGCTATGGCAGGCCAGCAGAAAGCTACCTTTGTAATGCAGACTGTCAGGTATGAAATTCTAGGAAAATTTACTAATGGACTCTGGTTGGAGTCCATTACTTTGCCAAGGTGTTGGATGATATCTTTGTAACATCTCTCACTCAGATCTTACAGTTAATTCCAACACATAACGTCTAAGTTTCTGCAGGTGGCCAGGTTGGCCCCCGACTGGCTCCAAGTCGGGACCACGATACTGATTGAATGAAGCTTCTTTTCCGCTGGGCATTGTCCTCCACCATTCTTTCAGGCTGCTCCTCGTCACCGTCCCTGGCACATTATGTCCCCATTGCTCCATGTATCTGCAGTTTTATCACATCATGAATGCTGTTGGATGCTCCCTCTTGCAGGAAAACAGAACAGAGCGCAGGTTTCTGCCACCCTTGGCCTCTTTCCTTCATCTCACGTGTGCCCCCAACGATCCCTGAAAGAAGCAAAGTTGTAAACCTTTTACGTTTTACACAATAATGCCTTCCTCGGAAATCAACTTCAAATTAATTGATTTATCCTTTTTGAGCACCTGTCATTTGCTATCCTCAGACCTGGGACTTGTGATTGGCTCTTTGCAGTATTTCCAGCCTTTTCTCTGTGTAGCCATGACCCCTGTTTTTAAGTTTCCGAAGGGTTCACATCCATGATGTGCACGGTCTGACGAGGGTGAGCAGAGTGTGACAGCAGCAGGTGCTTTGGAAGGAGGAGAGGCTGCTCTGGGCTGGACTGGCTGAACTGACTACAAGCTGTCTTGGAGAGGAGTCAGTCTCCAAGCTGACTACCACAGCTTGGAGAGGAGAGGCTGCGCTCTGCAGGGGAAAGGCAGGGCCAAGGTCTGAGAGCAGGACCATGCCAACGGCAGGGTTCGAGCAGATTCTTCTCCGGAGAAGAATGGTTTCCCAGTCAGTTTATAAGTTAATCTCTGCTGGGGACATTCTTCATCAGTCTAACCCAGAAACAAAAAGTGGGTATCAGATCCTGGATGTGTTTGGCTAGGTCATTTGTCCATGATTGCTCCGATTTGGTCCACAATTAGGATCAGAACCCTGGGTTATTTTGAGGTGGAGCACATGCAGTGACCGGGAGGGAGGAGCTTGGTGACAAATGTGGGATGCCATCTCTGCCTCTGCTTCGCGTAGATGCATACAGCAGGTGGGCTGGGTCATATTTATGTCTGCAGTTTCAGGATTCGTTCACAAATTAGTTCACATTTATGAGAATAAATCTAAGCATAGTAGATTGGTAGCTTCCCTAATTCTTGGTGCCTTGAAATATTTCTGTGATAGATTGAAAAAACTAAAAAATAATTTTAAAGATACCTTGTTCAATGAATTGGCACGTAAAGAGAAGGTTGTGGCTGGGGTTTTGGTTGGTCAGCTTCAAACCTCCTCTCCCTGTTAAAGGGACCCCAGTCTTTTACTGTCCTCGGGCTGCTATGACCACGTAATGTAAACTGGGTGGCTTCAGACAAAAGAAATAGGTAGATTCCCTTGCAGTTCTGGAGCCTGTCCTCTGGGCAGGGCAACCTCTGCAGGCTCTAGAGAAGGGTCTGTCCTTGTCTCTTCTGTTTTCTGGTGGTTGCCTGCAATCCTTTGTAGCCAACTCATTCTAGTCTCTGCCTCTGTCATCTATGTGTCCTGTTCTTCTGCATCTGAGTCTCTGCCCAAATTTCCCTAATATAAGGGCACCAGTCAGCAAGCAAGACCTGAGTAACAGCAATGTCAACTTAAACGAATTCATTATCCAAATATTTCCAGAAGAGTCCAAGGAGAAGCAGAACCTGGGGACAATTAGCTTTAAAAAGAGCAACTGCCATTAAGAACATTAATTATGACAGGACATTAAATATTGACTACCAAGTCAACCTTTGGTTGTAAATATTTTATACAAACAACAGAACAAAGCTTCTTTATAAATACAGCAACTACAACAGGAAATTTTGGAATTTTATTCATCAGTGTTTAGAAATATGAAAGGAGAATTCAAATTGTTTTTAAAAATTGTGATTCAAAGGTTTTAAGAAAAAAAATTTAAAAGAGGAGTTCAAATACTGTCATTCCTTTAAATGATTTTTTGGCTGTGGGAACAGTTCCCCAATATTTGGTCCATCTGTGAATTTTGGAGAATTTCTCTCACTTAATACTAATTAATTTCTTAGTTCAATCAATTTATCTGTTAATTAACAATCAAGAGTTGATTTAAAAAAAATCTAAATTCCACACGAGGGTAGGAACAGTTAGTGCCCTAGTTTTCAGTCTTAGGTGTAGTAAGAGGTCCCCCTAGTGGTCATTCTCAGAAACTACGATTCTCTATCCGGCCTCTGCCTTTTCATAGGGATTCAAAAGCAAAGTTAGTTGCAGCCCCTTGAAAACGGTGAGAGGCGGTGACCTCAGAGCAGGTACAGGTTAGGGAGCCACTGTGAAGTAAGCCATGGCTTTCTGCTCTGGGTGGAAGTGAAGAATGCTTCTTGATAGAACAGTGCTCTTCAACAGAAAAGGTGTGAGCACATATGTGATTAAAAATTTTCTAGTGACCACATTAAAAAAAAAAAGGAAAAGTGAACCAAGTGAGGGGGATGAAGGTGTCGTGCAGTGACAGAGCGCTTGCCTAGCACCACAGAAAGGAGAGAGACAAGTGAAATTAATTTCAACAGTGTATTTTTTCCAAATATATCTGAATATTTAGATTTATTTCCAATATATCTAGAATATTATCATTTTAGCATATAACCCATATAAAAAATGAATGAGATGATTTACCTTCTTTGGTTCCACACTGTGTACTTCCCTGTGTAGCACATCTCAGTGGGGACCAGCCACATTTCAGATGCTCAGTAGCCCATGGAGCTAAGCTAAGTGGACAGTACAGGACCAGCCAGATGCGAAGAAGGGACGTGAGGCTGTTTCAGGGTTTGCCATCCATATCTCAGGGTAACATCACACCATTTGTCCAAAATGCACCAAGAAAGAGACCATCCAACATCAATAAATTGACTTGTAAGGACCTAGAGGTCAATGTGTCTTTGTATCATTGCTGTGGAGCACAGAGTGGGACCAGGGTTCTGGAAGGTGGTTTGACACTACATACAGAGGTTCAAACCGCAAGTCAGGCTTCCAACCACAATTAGGAATAGAATAGGAGGGAATTAAGAATGGGGAATAGGAGCCGTGGAAAATGAGCATGACCCTGGCTTTGGATGCTGAGCACCCATTTACTGGGTAGGACTGTGTCTCTCCTCCTGCAGGTCTCGGTGGCTGTTGGGGTGGTCGTCACTGGGAGCTGGGGATCTCTACTTAACCCCACAGGCTGCTTCATTCAGAGCCTGCACAGCTGGCACACCCTGAAAATGCAGCACACACCCCTGGCTTCCCTGTCTTGCTGCTTCCCTTGGGGTCTGAGGTGGGCTAGTTAGAATGTAGATGGATTCATGAAGTTAAACTAAGAATTAACATATGACTTAACTATGAAATAAGGATATAAACTAATTAGTAATTAAATTTCTTTCACTGGGTCTCACCAGAAGGAGCCCTGGGATATGGGAGAGGGTGCAATTTTTCTAGGCCTTCTGCCTAGAAAATCTACCCTAAGGAAGCAAAAAGAGATGCAGACCGAGGTCCTTGGATGGAGCTGTTCGTCATAGCCTTACCTATGTTAGGCAAAAATAGTAACTTAAATATTCAACTCTGAAAAATTGCTTAAAAATAAGGCACTCCAAATGATTGATGGTTTGCAGCTTTCAAAATAAGATTTCAATAAATTGTTTTCCTCTTTATTTTTTAGTTTTCGGTTTGTCAGGGATACCCAAGAGTTTTGCACAGCTTTTTATTGAAAGTATCAGCTTCCTTCTGTCCACTTCTCCCCTGCCCAGACTCCACTCCTTCCCAAAGTTGCTCATTTTAGAATTTACTTCCAATTCTCCAAGAAACCTACACATCCTTCTACCTGTGGACTTTCCGGCTGCGGTCATTATCTGTTGGCTCTTGCCTGTGGAAGGGAGGGCTGAGCTCCTTCTCCTCTGCTCCCCACCAGGAATGCGCTCCCCCTCCACCTCCTCTCCTCCCCTCCCTGCAGTTCTGGCTTCCCTCAGGCCCTGCTGCTCTCATTCTGGCCCACCCATTGAACTGTCCTACCATCTTTCCCACATCAGACTGTGGTCACACACATTCTTGATTCAGTGATGGACTGTGGGTTTGAGGACAAGGATTCATGCCTTTCCACTCTGTGCCCTAGGTGTTTGACACGTCCCAGGTGCTCAGCACTTGAGGAACACATAAAAAGGTACGCAGGTTCTACGGCTGCTGTTCACAGCAGGGCTTAGATGCCAGCAGCAATGAAAGCCACCCCACCAGGAATGCATTAGGCTAGGGACTCTCACGTCAGTCTCCACCGTTTCTCCATACTTGTTAGGAGGTCTTAGCCAGCGTTCCCCCATCTGCCTAAGACTCAGCTTCTATGTTGAGGTTCTTCTCGTTTACCTGCTCTCTATACTGAGCGACTTTGTCTCCAAGTCTGCCTATAACTGGGAAAGCAAAAGTAAATCAAGGTCAAGGTCATTTAAAATAAATATTCTCATTGAACTATTCCCAGTAGAACTGAATTTTCTCCTGAAATAAGATATAGAATGTGGACCCTTTTAGATGGGCTTTAAAGATCAAGAAAGATGCTAAGAGATGGAGATGGTCCTTCTGGGAAGAAAGGTGTTTCAAGAGTTATCCTTTGAGTCAGAGAGAAGAGGACCGTATGTGAAAAAAAGCCACCTGTTTGCCTCAGCTATGAGTTAACTATAGTTAAATTAACCACGGTGAAGATCAGACTGTAACCTTATTGGTGATTATATGTGACATACTCCTGCCTTCCAGACATGCTTGTATGTATCAGTGGAAAGTTTGTGAGCTGAAAGTTTCTGAGTAGAGAATCTTCTAGATTCCACTGCATACCTGTTGCAGGACAGGCACCAGGTTTGATCCTGGGGATGGAAGCAGTCAGAAAGACATGGGCCTGTAGTCCAGCAGCTGAGAGAACCACAAACTACTCTAAGCAAAATAAATGCCATGATGAGAAAGTTCTGTTGATGTGTTTAGACTAGGAGGGGAGCGGGGGTTAAGAAATGCTTCCCCTGAGGGACGACTGGATCTAACTCACCTTTCATCAGAGGATCCTCAAAGGGATGGTGCAAGCTGGCAAAAAGTCGCTTACACCATATTCCCTGCTGGGGCCTGGCTGTGACTCCTCAGATGCCTTCCCATGCCTAGGCACACTCTGTGTTACCCTTTCCCCTAGGATTGCCACATGCCATAACTCCAGGGAGAACTTCTCTGAAGAGCTTGCTGGGTCCCAGTGTCTCCTCTGCATTTGAGCCGCAGGCCCTGCCTGTTCTTGGGTTCTGAAACTTAAAAGGGGCTTTTCTTTTCACCCCCACTTGACCAGCCCCGAGATAGGCAGACTGTGAGGGTCTCACACTGAATCTCATCTCTAATCTCTCGTCTCTAACCTTCTTTCCAAACCTTTGTTTTCTTTCATTCCCAAATCAGAGGGTATTTTATTTTATTGGAGTAGGGGTGGGGCCTAGGAGACCTGGGTCTTCTCTGTCACTCTCCTTTCAAATATTTCCTGTCTTAACATCTGTGTTGATAATTCTGGCCAAGCTTGGGTTAGTGAGAGAGACCTGAGAGCAGAAGTTAAAAATGCCCAGGGAGGCTGGAAGCCACGTCCAGTAACACACACACCAACACAAACACCTCCCTCTGTTCGTGAGAGGACAGGATTCTAAAGTGGTTCAGAGTGGTGAAGGAGACCTGGACCATGTGGCCAGGGGAGAACTAGCACTAATCAGGGCAGAGACGGGAGCCCAGGAAGAAAGTCAGGGTCAGAGTTTGCTCTGAGAGTGCCAGGGTGGCAGGTACCTGAACCGCAGGAGGTGTCAAGGCGAGGGCCCTGGGAATTCAGAGTACACAGGTCTAACCTTGTGTTCTATGAACCATTTGTATCATGACTCTAAAAAATTCACTTTTCATTCATTTAAAAATTTTATTCAATTAAGAGTCTTGTGGTTGGAAACAGATTACCTACTTTATTTCTCAGGTAGTAAAACTTTCTTTTAACTTTGAGTAAATGCCAACATTTGACAATGCAATAAATTAAAAGCATGTGGTAGCTTATGGAAATACTACACCACACACACACACACACACACACACACACACACACACACACACAGAGCATATCTGACGGGTCAAGTTGAGTGCCTCTTCCAAACGTGCTGTCAGAATGGGAAAATGATTATGTCAGTTATTGGCAAGAAGCACCCTGGGAGCCATCACTGACAGGAAGTTCAAAAGAGTCCCCAGGGAAGCCCATCATTCTGCTTCCACTTCTGTGACACGTACATACGTCTCTGGAAATGCATGTATACGTACTTTATAACTTACTACCACATAAAAATGCTTCCCCGAGGTGGGGTGCACGTCACGCTGATGGATGTGAACACTCAGCACTCGTTCCTCAAGGGTACAGTTCAGTAACCCCGTTCCTGGGGTGACCAAGGACCTGAAATGTGAGCCTTTTGTTAACTGCCAAAAAGAATTCCTTCCCCACCCTTTCTCTAAGCCTGAGCTCATCCTTTTGAGGCAAGACTCAGTGAAGACAGGGTGTGGGGCACCGTGTAACAGAGATGCATTCATTCCTAGAAACTGGAATCTGGAGAGCCTCTTGTAGGGGCCTGTTGGGGTGATTCTCTACTGGAACAAAGCCTTCTTGGAACTGTGCCTGGTCCCTGGGTAGAGAACCTGCCCAATCACATTTGTATCCTAGAGCCAAATATCTTGTCTTGTGAGGAAATGAATGAGCTCTTTAGACATTTTATGGGAGCAGCAGAGGGGGCAGGTTTGACTGAGTAAGAGAGAGGAAAGAAGGCCTGGAGAAAGAGAGAGAGAAACCCTCGTTGGCTTAGAATTATTGGGAAAAAATTGAATTTAGGTAAAGGAAAATTATGAGTCATGGATTATTTCAAAATAAATATAATCTAATTAAAAATATATCATAAGCTGAGATACCTAAGATTATCGACTACATGGAAACGCATTTTTATATGTGTTTGTAAAATTTATGTATATTGATATATCATAAGTATAAAAAACATTATTTTGTACTTTAAAGCAAATATAAACCAGCACTGTGTGTTTGAGGATACATTTCAAATTAGTGAAGTCAAAATAAATAAAGATCTTTGGCTTATTAATATTAAAGTGATCATTGCTTGATCTTTACAATGATAGCTAGCCTCAGGTCTCTGCAAAGGTTTCTAGGAATCTTCCCCTCAGCAATATGGAACAGTGTGACTTCGAGGAGCTGCAGGGTACACTGATGACAGACTCTGACAGTGGTAGCTGGTCTGCAGAAGGCATGTGACCAGAGCCAGGCCTTTCAGGATGCTGACGAGGTGAGGTCTTTCTGCCTGGGGCTGGCGGGTAGCGCTCTGTGCTGTCTGAGATGTCGCCCCATGTGTAGCTGATGGATGCGAACACTCAGCATTCATTCCCCAAGCGTTCAGTTCAGTCACCCCATTGCAGGGGTGACCAAGGACCTGAAATGTGAGCCTTTCTTTTTTAACTGCTAAAAACATTTTTCCTCTGTTGCCTGGGAAAGCCCACCTGCAGCAGCAGACTGAAGCCAAGGAGTCTACTTGAGGAGAAAGGCAGAGCTGAATGAGATAAAGTCCTGGCTGGGAGGATTTCCTGGCCTCGCCCTTGGTTAAATGAACGTATACAGCTCCCTTTTCAGTTTAAATAAGCTTGTGTTTCTGTAACTTGCAAGCAAAGGATCTGCTTGACCCGTTGCTCTTCAGTTATCGTTCCTTGAGTTTGCAAACGGGAAACTAAGGCACCCCGTGCTAAGTTTGTGGTCCCGCCTGGCATCGCCCTGTAGCTTTGTGGCTTGTCCTTCTCTCTCCTTGCTTATTACCAGGGCCCTGCTGTTGGCAACTGAGCTTGTCAGGCAGAGCTGCACCAATGGAAGCCTTACTTCACCTAGCCCCAGGGTTCTCACAGTTATTTGCTGAGTGCCCAGTTCTTTTTTTAGCTGGGAGCTCCCTAACAGAAGGGATCTGGGACTTCTTTCATATGCAACTCCAGTGCCCAGCAGAATCCTGCGGGGTCACAGGTGTGCAGGGAGGTCAGATGCCCCTTTTCTCACACTCCTGGTGCGTCTCCCCTTGTACTTTATACTGGAGGTATTTGGTTCATGCCTCAGTCCTCTGTCCGTTGCTTTAGCTTCTGCTGTAGAGTTCAGGCTCAATGATCTTTGCACCTGCCTTCGTGCATGCTGCAATAGGAAGTGCTCAATGAACTAGCTGGTCAATTTGCTCTCAGAAACTTGTATTTGGTCCTCTTAACACCAAAAGTTCTGGCGTTAAGATTATGAACCTTTAGCTTCATGATCTGGAGTAAGGAGGAATCTCCTCATCTCTACCTTCAAATATATTCTAGAGTGGGCACAGCTTGTACGTCCTGGGCACACTCAAGCAAACTGGACTTGCCACTTCTCAGAGGTGCTCCACAGTGCTTCCTTTAAATTACTAAATTTTGAAATAATTATTGATTCACAGGAAGCTGCAAAAATAGTACAGAGAGGTACCACTCACTCGGTTTCCCCCATTGATTATATCTTAGCAAACTACACAACTGCATCAAAACCAGGAAACTTACACTGGTACAATGCATATATTGTGTAGTTCTAAGTCATTTATCACCTGAACAGGTGCAGGTAACTGACATCGCAGTCAAGATACAGGACTGTTTCATCCCCATAAAGATCTTCCCCGTGCAACCCCCGACAGTCACGTTACCCCACCCCCACCCCCACCATCCCTAGCCCTGACACCTACTATGTTCATTCACTTCTATAATTGTTTCATTTTGAAAATATCATCTAAATGAAATCACACATCTTGTGACATTTCAAGATCTTTTTTTTTTTTTTTTTTTTTTCCCATTCAGCATAATTCCCTGGAGAGTCATCCAGGTTTTTGGATGTTACCAATAGTTGGTTTTTTATTGCTGAGTCATATCCCAAATTGGCAAATCATTTCCTTTTTTAAAAATTTTTTGTTCTATTTAGTTATATATGACAGCAGAATGCATTTTGATTCACTGTACACAAATGGAGTACAACTTTTCATTTCTCTGGTTGTACACAATGTAGAGTCACACCATTTGTATAATCACGCATGTACATAGGGTAACAATGTCTGTCTCAGTCCACCGTCTTTCCTTCCCCCTGCCTCCTGCGCTCTGCTCACTTCCCTTTACACAATCCAAAGTTCCTCCATTCTTCCCTTACCACCCACCCCGCCTCCCCATTATGTATCAGCATCCACTTATCAGAGAGGCAAACCATTTTCCAGAGAGGTTGTACCATTAACAATGTATGAGGAGCTGCTTTTGCTGTATCCTTACCAGCCTTTGGTGTACAAAACAAAATGTTATACTATCCTATGGGAAAAAAGTCAGGTTATCTTGAAGTTCTGTGGTAGGGAGAGGGGAAACCTGAGGAAACCTGACCAGTCAGGAAAACACCCACGATGTAAATGTGCAACGTGGACCTCTGGGAAATGTGACATGCCATCATTTCAACAGGGTGGCTCTTCCCTGAGATTTTTTTCCTTTCCTCACATTATATGGATTCATAACTATAATATTTGTTGTTCTTTTCTATTTATTACCTTGTTCTTGCTCCTATTTTAGTCTTCCACCCTTTTTCTGCCTTTTGGGATTTTAGCTGAGCATTTTGCTTTCTGCTTTAAGGAAAAATTGTCCTCTTCATTTATCGATTTATTTATTTTTTAATTTAATTTAATTTTTTTTACTATGCTGGAGAGTAATATGTTTAATGTGTGTTTTTTTATTTTAATTTATTTTTATTGTAAACAAATGGGATCCATGCTGTTTCTATTTGTACATGGAGTAACAGCACACCATTTGCGTAATCATACATTTACATAGGGTAATGATATTTGAATCATTCTGTTATTTTTTCCTCCCCCCCACCCCTCCCACCCCTCTTTTCCCTCTATACAGTCCCTTCTTCCTCCATTCTTGCCCCCCTCCAACCCCCCATTATGTGTCATCATCCGCTTAGCAGCGAGATCATTCTTCCTTTGGTTTTTTGAGATTGGCTTATCTCACTTAGCATGATATTCTCCAATTTCATCCATTTGCCTGCAAATGCCATAATTTTACTATTCTTTATAACTGAGTAATATTCCATTGTATATATGTACCACAGTTTCTTTATCCATTCATCAATTGAAGGACATCTAGGTTGGTTCCACAGTCTGGCTATTGTGAATTGAGCAGCTATGAACACTGATGTGGCTGTATCTCTGTAGTATGCTGATTTTAAGTCCTTTGGGTATAGGCCAAGGAGTGGGATAGCTGGGTCAAATGGTGGGTCCATTCCAAGTTTTCTAAGGAATCTCCACACTGCTTTCCAGAGTGGCTGCACTAATTTGCAGCCCCACCAGCAATGTATGAGTGTACCTTTTTCCCCACATCCTCGCCAACACCTATTGTTGCTTGTGTTCTTGATAATCACCATACTAATTGGGGTGAGATTGAATCTTAGGGTAGTTTTGATTTGCATTTCTCTTATTACTAAATATGGTGAACATTTTTCCATATGTTTGTTGATTGCTTGTAGATCTTCTTCTGTGAAGTGTCTGTTCATTTCCTTAGCCCATTTGTTGATTGGGTTATTTGTATTGTTGGTGTAGAGTTTTTTGAGTTCTCTATATATTCTGGAAATTAGTGCTCTATCTGAAGTATGAGTGGCAAAGATATTCTCCCACTCTGTAGGGTCTCTCTTTGCATTGCTGATAGTTTCTTTTGCTGAGAGAAAGCTATTTAGTTTGAATCTATCCCAGTTGTTGATTCTTCCTTTTATTTCTTGTGCTATGGGAGTCCTGTTAAGGAAGTCTGATCCTAAGCCAACAAGGTGAAGATTTGGACCTACTTTTTCTTCTATAAGATGCAGGGTCTCTGGTCTAATTTCAAGGTCCTTGATCTATTGTAAGTTGACTTTTGTGCAGGGTGAGAGATAGGGATTTAGTTTCATTCTGTTGCATATGAATTTCCAGTTTTCCCAGCATCATTTGTTGAAGAGGCTATCTTTTCTCCATTGCATATTTTGGCACCTTTGTCTAGAATGAGAAAATTGTATTTATTTGGGTTTGTGTCCGTGTCCTCTGTTCTGTACCATTGATCTACCTGTCTATTTTGGTGCCAATACCATGCCGTTTTTGTTACTATTGTTTTGTAATATAGTTGAAGTTCTGGTATTGCAATACCCCCTGTTTCTTTCTTCCTGCTAAGGATTGCTTTAGCTATTCTGGGTTTCTTATTCTTCCAGATGAATTTCATGATTGCTTGTAAGGTACCTCTTTGGGATTTTAATTGGAATTGCATTGAATCTGTATAGCACTTTTGGTAGTATGGCCATTTTAACAATATTAATTCTGCCTATCCAAGAGCATGGGAGATCTTTCCATCTTCTAAAGTCTTCCTCAATTTCTTTCTTCAATGTTTTGTAGTTTTCATTGTAGAGATCTTTTACCTCTTTGGTGAGATTGATTCCCAAGTATTTTATTTTTTTTGAGGCTATTGCAAATGGAGTTGTTTTCCTCATTTCCCTTTCAGCTGTTTTGTCACTTGCGTATAAAAATGCTTTAGATTTATGCATGTTGATTTTATAGCCTGCTATTTTGCTGAATTCATTGATGAGGTCTAGAAGTTTTCTGAAGGAGTTTTTTGGATCCTCTAAATACAGAATCATGTCATCAGCAAATAGTGACAGCTTAAGTTCCTCTTTTCCTATTCATATTCCTTTAATTTCTTTAGTCTGCCTAATTGCTCTGGCTAGAGTTTTGAGGACAATGTTGAATAGAAGTGTTGAAAGAGGACATCCCTGTCTTGTTCCCATTTTTAAAGGGAATGGTTTTAGTTTTTCTCCATTAAGAATGATGTTGACCATGGGCTTAGCATAAATAGCCTTTACAATGTTCAGATATGTTCCTACTATCCCTATTTTTTCTAGTGATTTGAGCATGAAGGGGTGTTGTTTTTTGGTGAACGCTTTTTCTGCATCAATTGAAATAACCATATGATTCTCATCCTTAAGTCTATTGACATGATGGATTATGTTTATTGATTTACGGATGTTAAACCATCCTTGCATTCCAGGGATGAACTCCACTTGATCGTGGTGCACAATTTTCTTTTTTTTTTTCTTTTTTTTTTTTTTTTTTGTGGTACTGGGGATCGAACTCAGGACCTTGTGCTTGCAAGGCAAGCACTCTACCAGCTGAGCTATCTCCCCAGCCCCACAATTTTCTTAATATGTTTTTGGATATGGTTTGCCAATATTTTGTTAAGGATCTTTGCATCTATATTCATCAAGAATATTGGTCTGAAATTGTCTTTCCTTGATGTGTCTTTTCCTGGTTTGGGTATGAGGGTGATATTAGCTTCATAGAATGAGTTTGGTAGGGTACCCTCCTTTTCTATTTCCTGGAATACTTTGAGAAGTATTGGAATGAGATCTTCTTTGAAGGTCTTGTAGAACTCAGCTGAGAATCCGTCTGGTCCTGGGATTTTCTTGGATGGTAGGTTTTTAATGGCTTCTTCTATTTCATTGCTTGATATTGATCCGTTTAAATCATGTATATCCTCCTGGTTCAGTTTGGGAGGAGCATATGTCTTTAGAAATTTGTCAAGGTCTTCGGTAGTTTCTATTTTGTTGGAATACAGATTTTCAAAGTAGCTTCTCATTATGTTCTGTATCTCGGTGGTGTCTGTCATGATATTTCCTTTTTCATCACGAATTTTAGTAATTTGAGTCTTCTCTCTCCTTCTCTTTGTTAGTGTGGCTAAGGGTTTGTCAATTTTGTTTACTTTCTCAAAGAAGCAACTTTTTGTTTTGTCAATTTTTTGAATTGTTTCTTTTGTTTCAATTTCATTGATTTCAGCTCTGATTTTAATTATTTCCTGTCTTCTACTACTTTTGCTGTTATTCTATTCTTCTTTTTCTAGGGCTTTGAGCTGTAATGTTAGGTCATTTAGTTGTTGACTTTTCATTCTTTTCTGGAATGAGCTCCATGCAATGAATTTTCCTCTTAGTACCGCTTTCATTAGTGTCCCAGAGATTTTGATATGTTGTATCATCTTTCTCATTGACCTCTAAGAATTTTTTTGTCTCCTTCCTGATGTTTTCTTTTATCCATGTTTCATTCAATAGCATATTTAGTCTCCAGGTGTTGGAGTAATTTCTGTTTTTTATTTTGTCATTGATTTCTACTCTCAGTCCATTATGATCTGATACAACACAAGGCAGTATCTCTATTTTTTTTGCATTTTCTAAGGGCTGCTTTGTGGCATAACATATGGTCTATTTTCGAGAAGGTTCCATGTGCTGCTGAGAAGAAAGTGAATCCGCTCATTGATGGATGGAATATTCTATATATGTCTATTAAGTCTAGGTTATTGATTGTGTTATTGAGTTCTATGGTTTCTTTGGTTGGTTTTTGTTTGGAAGATCTATCTAGTGGTTACAGCGGTGCATTAAAGTCACCCAGAATTATTGTGTTGTGGTCTATGTGATTCCTGAAATTGAGAAGGATTTGTTTGATGTACAGGGATGCACCATTGTTTGGGGCATAAATATTTACTATCATTATGTCTTCCTGATTTATGGTTCCCTTAAGCAGTATGAAATGTCCTTCTTTATCCCTTCTGACTAACTTTGGCTTGAAGTCCACTTTATCTGATATAAGGATGGAAACCCCCACTTTTTTACTGAGTCCATGTGCATGGTAGGTTTTTTCCCATCCTTTCACCTTTAGTCTGTGGATGTCTTTTCCTATGAGATGAGTCTCTTACAGGCAGCATATTGTTGGGTCTTTCTTTTTAATCCATTCTGCCAGTCTATGTCTTTTGATTGATGAGTTTTGGTCATTAACGTTCAGGGTTATTATTGAGATATGATTTGTATTCCCAGTCATTTGGCTTATTTTTGGTTTTTAAGTTGGCTTGGTTTCTCCTTTGAGTGGTTTTTCTCTAAGGTAGTTCCTCCCTTTGCTGACCTACATTGTTGTTTTTCATTTCCTCCTCATGGAATATTTTGCTGAGAACATTCTGTAGTGCAAGTTTTCTATTTGTAAATTCTTTTAACTTTTGTTTATCATGGAAGGATTTTATTTCATCTTCAAATCTGAAGGTTAGTTTTGCTGGGTATAGGATTCTTGGTTGGCAACCAAGTTCTTTCAGAGCTTGAAATATGTTGGTCCAGGCCCTTCTAGCTTTTAGAGTCTGGGTTGAGAGGTCAGTTGCTATCTGTATTGGTCTCCCCCTATATGTAATCCGATGCTTTTCTCTCGTGGCCTTCAAAATCCTATCTTTATTTTGAATGTTAGGCATTTTCATTATAATATGCCTTGGTGTGGATCTGTTGTGATTTTTTGCATTTGGTGTTCTGAAAGCCTCTTGTATTTGATTTTCCATTTCATTCTTCAGGTTTGGGAAATTTTCTGATATTATTTCATTGAATAGGTTGTTCATTCCTTTGGTTTGTATCTCCGTGCCTTCCTCAATCCCAATAATTCTTAAATTTGGTCTTTTCATGATGCCCCATAGTTTTTGGAGATTCCGTTCATGATTTCTTACCATCTTCTCTGTTTCGGCAACTTTATTTTCAAGATTAAATATTTTGTCTTCATTGTCTGAGGTTCTGTCTTCCAAGTGGTCTAGTCTTTTGGTGATGCTTTCCATTGAGTTTTTTATTTGGTTTATTGTTTCCTTCATTTCAAGGATTTCTGTTTGTTTGTTTGTTTGTTTGTTTTTTTTTTTTGAGAATCTCTATCTCTTTGTTGAAATGATCTTTTGCTTCCTGCAGGTGCTCTTTCAGCTTATTGTTATTATAATTCATTGCCTGCATCTCTTATCTCATCCTTTGCTTCGCGAATCATCTTAATCATGTATAATCTGAAGTCCTTTTCTGACATTTTTTTCTAACATACTGTCATTGGATTCTATTAATATAGAATCTAGATTTGTTTGGATCATTTTCTTTCCTTGTATTTTCATGTTGTTTATGTATCTTCCCCTCTAGCAGTGCAGATCTGGGGTATTGCAGATTTCCCCCTATAGGCTTATAGTGGCCCTATAGGTTTCCAAAACCCTGTCTTTAAGGGGAGATCAATATTAGCAGTGCCCAATTCAGACACTATGCAATCCTAGACCAAATAACTCCTATGAGGACAATAACAAAATTGTCATAATAAACAGAATGAGTTCAAATATTATCTTCAGTAAAACAAACAGATTTGCAATAAGATCTGCAGTTTCTAATGGAGGACAAAGAGGATCCAGAGGGATGTAGAATGTGGCTGTTAATGGGATAAGAAAAGAATATACAGAAGTTCTAGATAATAGAAAGGGTGAGAGTGTAATCAAAAGAAATTGGATGTTAGCATGCAAAAAAGGGAGAAAGAGACTCTGAGGGAACAGGTAAACAAAAGGAAAAGAGAGCAAGAAAAGTAAAGAAATAAAAACTTAAAATTTTTCAATAAGGAGAAAAAAGAAAATCTACAGTATAACAGTCATATAGTAATGAAACCTCCCAGTCTTCAGTAGCCTGATGCTTGAGAGGTACCTGACAATGAGCTTCAAGCCTCCAGCAGGCGTCTCAGGATGGGTTTTGCCCCATCCTGAGATGGGAGCTATGGCTTCCAGGATTATCCAAAATGGTCGCTCTGGCTTCGAAATGTGTTGGCAAATGGAGAGCTGCAGCTCAGGGTGTGGCCGTGGTCAGCAGGAGGTCCTGGAGGCAGGATGCGGTTGGTCAGGCAGGGCTCCTGGAGGTCGGGTGTGTTTGGTTTGATTGTGGGATCCTGGAGGCCGGGTGTAATCAGTCGATCTGGGGCCCCGGTGATAGAGTGCAATCAGTTGGTCTGAGGGTCCTGGCTGCAGGGAGCAGTCAGTTGATGTGAGGGTCCCAGAGGCAGGGAGTGATCGGTCAGGCTGAGGGATCCTGGAGACGGGGCTCAGTCAGTCCTGCCAGGGGTCCTATGGAGCCTGGGGTCTCAAAATGGTGGCAGCCACGTGTAATCAGACCTGCAGGTACTGTCACAGTGAACTTCCAGGCAACAGCAGGCAGCTGGTGCTCCACTGGCAGTTGACGATCAGTTTGCTGACTGTTGTGGGATGATCGGGAGGTGAACCTTGTGTGTTGGGTGATGGATAGGTGAAAGGCAGGCGATGGACAGGCGAGATGCAGGCAAATGGCGGATGATAGGCGCCTGACAGTGAGCAATCTGCACTCAAAAAAGGCGTCAATATGCTGGCAGACTGCAGGTGATCATAGCAGACAAATGGGGTAAACAGCAGGGGATCGATAAGCAGCAAAAACTGCCTCACCAAGAAACAGAAATCCTCTGCTTGAAACTGGAGTTACAGAGTGACACGAATGCAACCTCCCTCTAGTCTGCCATCTTGGATCCCCTCTCATCGATTTATTTCTATTTATGAAGACTCATGGATTCCTGTTTATAAAAATGGTTTATAATCTGTTGCAATGCTTATTTATTTTTATAATCAATTTGTCCCCAGTTTGGCCAATGAGAGCCCCTTTGGGTTGACTCCCGTGTCCTTTTGACATGTCCCATCCCTCTCTGGACACTTTTTTACTTTCTGGCTCATTTTTGTGTCCTCCTTGCACGTCACCCCAGCTATTTCTCCTCCCACCATTTCTTCAAGAGCTTCTAGTGAAGGTGGTACACTGACTGCTCATTGATGTTGGAGTTTCAGCTGCCACGGCCCTCTGGGTGGACAGAACGAGGAAGCATCGACACAGACACATGTATATCTGTACACACCTAGCTTCTTATGAAAATCTTGAACTCAGTGGCTCTTGTCAAGTCCAGTGCCACACCGCAGGGCTCCTTCTACTGCTGTTACAAAGACCACCCCGAGCTCCTCACTTTCCAGGCTGCAGAGCTTATCCTATAGGGACACACTCCCTGGTTGGCAAAAATTCTTAATGACTTTACACCAACCTGGTAGACATGGGGGCAGAACTGCTCTGCATGTACCTGTGGCATGGGGCCCTCCTCCTGGTCAGCCATCTGTCCTCTCTTCCTTCACCCCTTCCTCCTTCTCTCCTTTCATTCCTACCTTCATGTTAAGAGTTTTCATTTCCTCTGGAAGTTTTTAAAATAGGTGTCATGGAGATGGGAAGTGGGGGGCAGAAGTCCCTGTGCTGAGTGCAGGGGAGGGGGACTGGAGAGGCCAACCAGATGTCCCCTGTGATGGTGAACTTCCGTATCAAAGCTGCTTCCAGTACCAAGTTCCTCTGTGGCCCACAGGTCTTCAGGACGTCTGTGGCTTTAGCCCTCCATTTGTGGTTGGTGGTGGTAGGTTCTTAAGGGAAGTGGAGTCCATGTTCCTGTTTGAACACAGGGTCTGGAGAGAACTGAAGCTGCTTGGTGATGAGGCAGCAGGGGATAATAAGAAGTGGGAAAAGCAGAGGTGAGGGTCTGAGCCAAGGCTTTGGGGTTATCTCTCCCCTTCACCCTCATAGCTATGCTGGACGCAGCCCTCTCCAATGGGGGAGCCCTCTCTCCCTCTCCCCTCCT
Organism: Sciurus carolinensis; assembly: GCF_902686445.1. Taxonomy (NCBI): domain Eukaryota; kingdom Metazoa; phylum Chordata; class Mammalia; order Rodentia; family Sciuridae; genus Sciurus; species Sciurus carolinensis. Next base: position 68,943,751 of record NC_062227.1, read on the forward strand.
CCTTCTCTCTTTTTTTGAATCCTCCCAACTTTAGGAGAGTGAGGGGACAGTTTTTAAAGAAGACCATGAGCAACTTCTGCTGAGAAGGTACCAGGAGCTATGAAAACCCAGAGGGAGATAGGCTTTCCTTGGTGTGGCTCTAGGGGAGAGATGGGAGTGGGTGATGTAGTTTTGATGACTAGTAAAGAGTGTCTTGAGAGGACAGCAAGAGTACAAGCAGGGGGCAGAGGAGCACAGATTACTGATGGGGACCAGCTCACTGGGAATCACTGAACTCCCCCGAGGTCCAGTCTGTTCATCTGCATAAATGTCATGATAATATTTAACTCTGTGGTGTCTCAAATCCTCAATACATATAGCCAGAAAAAACCCTCATGCTAGTGGGAGTGAAAAGACCAGGTGGAAAGTAAAAAGAATGGAAGAGATTTGATAAGATGAGAGAGGGCTTGTAAGGGTGGGAGCAGTCAAGTCGAGCCTCGGCTGGCCCTGGGTGAAGGATAATGGTCCTGTCCTTGACACACACTGGGTTTTCAGAGACTCGACCTGGTGAGTTGGTTTGGAGATCTGACGGTGATCTTGCCCAGTGGCTGTCACTCTTGTGAAGTCGTTCAAGCATTTGTGGTGTCTTATTTGAAGAAGCGTTATTTGTATCTCCCTACGAATCCAAAAGGACTTGCTGGTTTCTCTCCCTGTTAGGACCCTCCTTCTTCCACACCGTCCTTTCCCACCTCCCCTCCAGGGCCTGCCCACCTCAGTTTGAGAGGGATGCCCCTCCCGTGGCAGCACCCTGGGGAGTCAACTTTGTGCATTCTGACTTTTTTCCATGAGAATCTTTATGTCAAAATTTGTCCTCTTGCTCCTCAAAGTCGGGGGAGAAGTTCAAAAGAGGGAAGGGAGGTGAGGAACCTCAAATATGAACTTAACATTCCTTCCTTCCCGATGGAATAGGCTGCTGGGCCTCCTTTATAGTCTTCCTTGTTAAAATGTGAGAAGTAACTTGGTTTAGGAGCATCTTCATCCTGGTTCTGGATCCTGCAATCATATAGTTAGTCTTGTATCTTTGAAAGATGGAAATGGTAGAAGTCTAGATAATTGGTCCCCAAATCTCAGGACGTGTGAAAGGGATGTTAAGAAAGAGAGTCCTGGGGCTGGGGCTGTAGCTCAGTGGCAGAGCACGTACTTAGTACGTGTGAGGCACTGGGTTCGATTCTCAGCACCACATAAAAATAAATAAAATAAAGATCCATCAACAACTAAAAAAATATTAAGAAAGAGGGTCCTTTCTGGGGTTCAGAGAATTGTCTTTTTACCACACTTGTGAAGTTTTGGTTTACCTGGGTCTTTCTCTTCCTTCCTTCCTGGTCTTGAAATTTAGTAAAATCCTAATTACTTGAGGAATCTGTTAAAAATGGAGATTTTTGGGTTCCTACCAGAAATTATGAATCATTAGGCGAAAGGTGGGGCCCTTACCTGAAATCCTCATTTTATCCTCAATCAGGTGATTCTGTTGAAACGGATTCTCAGATCTTAATGTGAGAACACTTCAATCCAGTTGTTCTTGACCCTGGCTGCTATTTAGAATTGCCTAGAAGCTCTTTAAAAATACCGACACTTGGGCTCCACCCTGGATCAATGACACCTGAATTTCTCTCAGTGGAGCTTGGGAACTGTATCTGTTTAATGCTCCCAGGTGATCCCAACATGCAGCAAGGGCAGGGAGGATCCCCCTGGGCAACTGAGTGTCCAGATGATGTTGACATTCACTTGTGTGCACAGAGAGGATGGTGTTCACTTGCAATTTAAGATGTTTATTTGATCCTGATAACAATTCTGTGAGTTTGGAACGATCATCCCCATTTTATAGACAAGAGAACTGAGAACATGTATGTGTTGGAGTTGGCTTTGGGTTCTGGTGCCAAATGCCTTTTTTGTATTTCTTTCTCTCCCCTTCCACTGAGAGATGCTCTAGAAACACAAAATTGTTCCCTTCCATTTTAGAATTCCATTTTAGAATTCAAATGAACTGGTCATCAAAATGCTTTGCTAGGAAGTTGCCCTGATGAAATCTGTTTTTAAATGTGATTTAACAGTAAACTTAGGTGTTGATGATGATCAGTGATGAAGAGTGGACAGAACCTTGTGTTACGGACTGTGTGAGAATTACACACCACCACACATATTGAGCCAAACTGAAAGGGCAAGGGTTCTTTAATGAGCACGCGAGGCAAGTGGTGGCTGGGAGCAGGCTAACGCCTCAACGAACTCCCAGCCCCTGAAATTTGGAAGCACAGCATTTATAAAGGCAAAACGCACAAATACCACGAAATCAATTGAGGCACATGGAGGTCAGAAAGACCCTGTAGAGACAGTTATTTTGATTACATGAGAGAATTGTTTTGATTGTACATCTTAGAGTCATTTTGTTATACGTCGAGGCCCTAGTCAGGGACATGGGAAGGTCCTACTGTACTGTCAACATAGATACAGCTTCAGGAGGCTGAAAAGAAAACATTATACGCAAGCAAACAGTGGAGTCAGGTCAGAACAAAATGGTGTTACTTTGGTTCTTTTCCATTTCACTTGTCAATGAGTAAGAACGGTATTGTTGACTCAGGAGGAATCTTGTCCATGAGGAAAGACAGGGAGATCTAGTCTCCCTGCACCTGCCCGCAACATCCCCTTGCTGTGGCTGGGATTCCTTGCAGGGAAGCCATCTTTTCCTCCCAGGCAGGACCCCTAGAAAATTGCCCTTCTTTCTCCAAGGTCAATCATTGTTTTGCATCTCAGTGAACATTAATTCATAAAAAAAAAAATTGGAAGGGGGTATTCGGTCCCAAGTCCTGCCCTAGACCCCTGCTTTGCAGTGTTTCACAACTGACAGAACCTCCCTGGGAGGGCACAGAAATGGTCCAGTCATCTTTCCTTTACCTTGCCTGTGACTTTGCTGGCTGCCAGACGGCTTGGGTGAGGCTGTGGCTTTGGCTGATTCAGACTTGCTCACCAAGAGCACCCGATCGCTCAGGGCTGACTGGACTCTGTCATTAGCTGCCCCACCCACTGCTCCATTAACCCATCATTTCTTATTTTCTCTCCAGAAGCTCTGCATCTGCCCATGAGATTCGGTTAATGAGTGTTCTTCACAGCGTGGTGTTCCTCCAACCTGCAGCTGGCTCGCTGCTATTATTTATGTGACTTTTCTATAGTTTCAAAAAAATAATAACCAGATTGAGATCTAATTCATATACCATAAAATCTACCACCCTTTTAAAGTGTAAAATAATGTTTTCTTAAAAAGTATATTCACAGAATGTGCAACTATCACCATACTCACATGACCCCAAGGAAACCCCTATCTGTTCATAACGGTCCACTCCCCATTTCACTACACCTACATGCCCCACCCCCACCCAGTCCAGAGAACCACTATCTACTTTCAATTCCTATAGATTTGCTTTTCCTGGCATCTCACCTAAAAGGAATCATATACTGTGTGATCTTATGTGTCTATCTCCTTTCACTTATCATGATGCTTTGAAGGGTCATCCATGTTGTGGCATGTATCAAACTTTGTTTTTATGACTGGAAAATAGTCTATTGTATGAATATACCACATTTTCTTCATCCATGCATCAGTTCATATACATTTGAGTTATTTTTACTTTTAGCCATTAATACTAATGCTATGGACACTCATGTATGAGTGTTTGTGGGTGCAAGTTTTCATTTCAGGGGGTATATGCTGAGGGGTATAATTGCTGGGTCATGTGGTAATTATGTTTAGCATTTTAAGAAACTATCGGACTGTTTTTCCAAGCAACTTTGCCATTTTATGTTTTAATCAGAAATGTATAAGGGTTCTAATTTCTTTACATATTCACCAACACTCATTATTTTTTCCACTTGACTATATCCATCTTAGTGGATATGAAGTTATATTTTCATGATTTTTATTTGCATTTCTCTAATGACTAGTAATGTTGAACATCTTTTTATGTGCTTATTGTCCATTAGTATATCTCCTTTGGAGAAGTATCTATTCAGATCCTTAATCCACTTTAAAAAAATTGGATTGTCTTTTTATTGTCAAGACATAAGAATTCTTTACACATTTGGGATATAAGTCCCTTATCTGGTTTTCATATATTTACCACCCCTCCATTTTATGGCTGTCTTTTTAATTTCTTGATGTTATTCTTTGCAGTACAAAAATTTTAATTGTGAGGAAGTCCAATTTATATAACCTTTTGTTGCTTGAGCTTTTGATGCCATATTTAAGAAACCATTTTCTAATCCAAAATCACAAAGATTTACTCCTATGTTTTTTTCTAAGAGTTGTATAGCAACTATTCTAATATTTAGGTTGATGGTTCACCTAGAGTTAAATTTTGTAAATGGTGTGAGGTAGGGGCAAGCAGTCTTAATCCCACGGCTTCAGGTAATCTGTTGAAACTGGGGAAGTGCCCTGATAATCTCTGAATTGCCTTTGGGCTCATTTCCCATTCTTCTTCAAGAATGGTGCACACTCAAAACTGAATATCTCCATTTTCCTGTCCAATCAAATTCAAGGAGTCCCGTGGTCTTCCTTCATTTCATCTCAACTCCATCCCCTTCAGTTCAAACTGGTCCATTCTTCCTCATAAAACATCATGGATTTTCATTGAGTGATTGTCCACCTAGACCTAAAACATGTTTTCTTATTTATTTATTTTGCATTATGACTAGGATGAGAATTTTCCAAATCTTCAAGTTCTGGTTCTCTTTTGGTTAACAAGTCTATCTTCAGTTCAGTCTATCTTCAGTTCAGTCTCTTTTCTAGTATTTGACTATGAGTAGTCAAGAGAAACCAAGATGCTTAGCTTTAGAAATCTTCTCAGTTAGAACCCGGCATGGTGGCACATGCCTGTAATCCCAGTGGCTTGTAATTACAGGATTACATGCCTGTAATCCCAGTGGCTTGGGAAGCTGAGGCAGGAGGATCCCAAGTTCAAAGCCAGTCTCAGTAAAAATGAGGTGCTAAGCAACGCAGTGAGACCCTTATTCTAAATAAAATACAAAATAGGGCTGGGGATGTTACTCAGTGGTCAAGTGCTCCTGAGTTCAATCCCCAGTACACCCCCCCAAAAAATAAAGTTTCTTAGCTTAATATCCAGTTTTTTTGCTCATAAATTATACTTTCCACAAAACACCAAAACACAAACCTGGTTCAGTCAAGAAAGTTGGCATTTTATGAAGAAAATCACTTCTTCTCTAGTTTCTAATAACATACTCTTCATTTTCATCCAAGACCTCGTTGTAATTGTTCTTTCTGTATTTCTAACATGTACCTCAAACTCATCCAGCTTCTAACCATAACCAGCACCCAGTTCCAAAGCTGCTTGTTCATGTGTAGGTATTTATTACAGCAGCACCCCACTCTTGGTACCAAAATCTGTATTTGATTGAGTTCTTCAGAGAAACAGAAAACCAATAGGAAGCGTACATGTATATATGTATATTTATTTGTTTGTTATAAGAAATGGGATTATACAATAATTATGAAGGCTGAAGAGTCCCTAGATCTACAGCAGGCAATCTAGAGACACTAGAGAACTGACAGTATAACTCCAGTTCAAGTTCCATGCCTGGGAACCTGGAAATCCAGTGGTGTAATGTCCACTCTGAGTTTGAGTCTGGAGGAAGAGGAAGACTGATGTCCTAATTCAAAGACAGGCTGGCAGGGAGTAAGAGAGAATCCTCTCTCACGTGTTGTTTCCTTCAGCCCTTCAGCCGGTTGGATGAGGTCTACTCGCAGTGCTAAGGGCAATCTGCTCTTCTCATTCTACCAACTCTTGTCAATCTCATGAGCAGGCCCAGAATAACGTTCCTCCAAATATGCAGTATCTGGAGCCCCTTTGGGTCTATTTCTACTGTCATTTCCTTTTCATCTTGTTCTTCATTCATGCAGTCTTGCTTCCTAGTATACCAGAGTCTTGCTTTTTCTTCTTACTTTTACTGCATGCCTGTTTACAGGTTCAGAATTGTTAGGAGATTTCAGGTGAAGGCCAGAGGGATGTTTTCTTTCCAAGGGGATTTACGTTTGCTTCTCCTAAGCATCTGGGACCACTGCACTCCAGTGTCACAGACCAGGATCATTCAAAGTCCATCTGTACTTCCCGTAAAGGACAGTCGCACCAATTCATGCTCACCAGAGTGCGGCCCTAAATAAACAAATAATTTGCAATAATAACACAAGGAATTCCCATGTGCCTTCATCGAGATTCTCCAAATGTTATTATTTTACCACGATTGCTTTATTATTTTGTCTATCACTCTCCCTGAATCACTTGAGAATGATTGCAGACATGTTGCCCTATGACTGCTAGATATTTCCTCAAAACAAGAAAATTTTTGCACACGTCCATACTGAAAGCACCAAAGTCAGGGAGTTACTATTACCATTAATATAGTACTATTATCTAATCTGCAGGCATCACTCAGATTTCTCTAATTTCCCCCTAGAATAATGTCCTAGGTAACGAAAGAAAAAATTTCCTTCCTTTATTCTTTTTCTTCCCTTCCCTTCCCTCCCCTCCTTTCCCCTTCCCTCTCCTTCTTCTCTCCCTCCCTCAAACCCTCCCTTCCTCCCTCTGGTTCAGAATCCAATACAGGATTACACATTCAGTTAATTTCCTGATTGGAGTTTTAAAATCAACCTTATTGAGGTATAATGTACCTGTAAACAAAAATAACCAAAAAGGTTTTGGCATCATAAAGAAAGCACGAATAACCGGGACGGGAGCAGACTTTATGGATCAGCTGTGTCTTCTATTCAGCAGCGGAGTCAGGCATTGGAGGGGCTCACTTTTTGGGTAGAAAATGGCTCCTGGTTACAGAAGGGGACTGGGATTTATAGGTTACCCCAAGAGGTGACTTAATCACTTCAAGAGAATGTGTCAGTTTGGGCATTCAGGAGAAAGCTCGTAAAAATTGGAAACTTATTTTTCTTGGGCAAGGATGGAGGGTCCAGAATTCAGGCCCAGTGCTCATCTTGTCCTCTGGGGGTCCTTGTATTGTCACTGGGACAGGATTAATGTGTGACTTCATTGTCACTGGGAAAGAATTTACTGGGAAAGGATCAATATTTGTCCTCTTCCCCGGGGCTGCCGTTTTAGGGTTGAGGTCGCCTCCTTCCCAGGGATGGTCAATGTTTTGCCTTCTTCCTCCCTCCCCCCAAGTCACACTGTCTTGGTGGGGGGTTGTCATTTTCCATGTCCTTCAGTACCTAACCACACTGTGCCCACTCAGGTGCACCTTTCAAAGAGTTTTGACAAATACACGTTTCCCACATTCCCATGTCCCCAAGAGATTCTCTTCACCCCTTGCCACTTCTGTCTCAGGCAACCACTGACCTTTTCCGGTCGTTACAGATGAAGCTGAAGCTGATCTTTTCTACAGTTTTGTGCAAATGCAACCGCACAACTTGTACCCTCGCGTGTCCAGCTCCTTTAGTTTAGCATGATGTTTTGAGACGTGTCCATGTTTCTGTTGCGCATTTTTTAAACTACAGAACAGCGTTCTATTATGTGAACATATTGAACTTTGTCTACTGAGAGACGTTTGTTCTCTTTTCCTTTTTTTTTTTTTTTTTTTTTTTTTTTGCCATTATACATAAGGCTGCTATGAATATTTTCTGCAAGTCTTTCTGTGGACATATGTTTTCATTCCTCTTGGACAGAGTTGTTGGACCATACGCTAAGTGTGTGTTTTTCTTTATAAGAAACTGCCAAATTGCTTTCCAAAGCAGTGTGGCATTTTGCACTCCCACCAGCAACGAAAGATAGTTGGCTCCCCTGCATTCTTCCAGTGGCTTTCAGTTTTAGCAATTCTGAGTATATAGTGATACCTCACTGTGGTTTTGATTTAGATTTCTCTGATAATCAGTAATGTTGAGCATCAATGGATGAGATTTTAAAGACATACAACGATTTTTACACATATCTATCTATGTTACGTGAGGTTACACTTGAGCACCTGACTTGTATTCACTCATTCCACCCTCATAACAGCCCATTAGGTAGGAACTGCCTCCATTCCTAAGTCAGGAGAGGAAATGGAAGCAGAGTGGTAAGCAGCTGGTTCAAGGTCACACAGCTAGGAAGTGAGAAGCCAGTAGTTAAACTTGTGTCGAGAGCCTGGGCTGTCATTTGTCCAATACCTGAGCTGTGAGACCAGTCTACGCAGAATCTGACACTTGTCTTCCCCTGCTTCAAACCCTTTCCCTTGAAGACTGGTTTTCTTCTTCTCCATCCTTCTCTGGTTCCTTTTCATCCCCCTGAGGTCACAGCTTCCTGAAGTCCTTGCTTAATTGAATAAAATGATCTGTTTTCATGCCTTTAATCCCAGCAACTTGGGAAACTGGCAGGAAGGTTGCAAGTTCAAGGCCAGACTCCGCAATTTAGTGAGACACGCAGTAATGTAGCAAGACTCTATCTCAAAATAAAAATTTAAGAGGCCTGGGGATGAGACTCAGTGGTAGAGCGTGCCTGGGTTCAATTGCTAGGGCTAAAAAAAAAAAAAATCTTTCTTAAAAATAACCACTTTTGCCTAGCAGTCTGCCTCACTTCAGAGACGTAGCCATTTGTTAATTTTTTTTTTTTTTACATTTTTCTTTCTTTAAAAAAAATCATTATGGAATATTTCAAAATTATTGAAAAGTAGAGAATATACTATAATGTAAAGAACCCTCATCTTAACTGTAAAATCACTGGTGCCTATCTCCACTTGAATTGGGACACTGATGTCTTCATTACACCAGTTTCTTAATAATATCAATATCCAATTAGTGTTCAAACCTCCTGGGCTTTCTTTTAAAATTTTTTTATTAAAAATAGTTTATGTGAAGCAAGATGAGAATAATGGTGATTATTTGAAGTGTTTACCAGAATGGATAGGTTTCCCCTTGTATCTGTTTCATTTTAAAGAAAACAGGTTGTATGAGTTTCCTATGGTCCGGATTTTGTTGGTTGAATCTCAGTGATGTAATTAAACTTCTCCTTTGTTATCCATATTTTCTGAAATTTGTAGCAAGATCTAGAGGCCGGATTATATTCAGGTTCGTTTTGTTTTGTTTTGGTAAGACAGCTTCAAAGGTGACGTGGTGGACTTGGGTGAAGAAGCACACAATGTCTTGGTCTCTTTCTGTGGTGGTATCAGCCCTTGATAATCACAGCCTTGGATGTATTATTAACTCATTCAGGTTTCTGTTCCTATCACTTCTCCCTTGTTTATTAGGCAGAATGTAGCTGTAAGAGAAAATGTCTTATTAATTTCTCACTTATGTAAGATTTGCACAGGAAAACCAAAATGTTGCATTCTTTCTCTTTGTGTTAGTTTTCAAAACAAGAAACTGGTAGGAGAGTCTATTTTTTAAGACAGATGGAAGAAGGCAGATGTAAACGAGCCTTGCCCGTGCCAAGAGTTAGCACACGCACTTTCACAATGTCTCACCTTTGGTTTTCCTGAGGGACATGCCAATGCAAATGGAAACTTCAGCATTTTGCCAGAAAAATGAACACAAAAGTCATGTGGCCCTTTTCATCTTCAAAGCATTTCAGATCTAATCATTTCTGCTCTCTCCTCAAGAAATAGGTGTTATTAACTTCATTTTAAAGATAAGAAAATGGAGACTTGAAGAAGATATGGGAACAACCTGCCCCAAGCTCCTAGGGTGTCACCATAGGAGATTAGATTAAAATTTATGTATGGCTCAATTTTAATTTCATCCCCTGGAAGGGTGGTGCAGGGAGGGTCCGAGAAAGAGGGAGCTAGAGTCCTCTGACTCAATTCCAATACCGCAAATGGTGCTGTGTCAGAAACTGGAGGAGACGCTGTGGTGTGGCCATTGTCAATGAAGTATTTGATATCATACTGCTTGACACAGGTAGGGGACTTTGAGAGATGACCATCAATGAATAACATGCCACATTTTGCCACTATGGTTCTCTCTGTGGTGTGACAAGAATAGAAAACTGTACTTAGATTCCCCAATTATTGTACACTAGGCAGTTGGGAGCCCATTGTCATTATTCCCCCTCTTTGCTACAACTATTTAGTGGATGCTGTTTAGGATTCTGTTTAGGTCTCCTGTGAAGTCAGGATAATATTTACACTACATGTCGAACCCATTCAGTTCTTGTTGAAAGATCACATGTGATTATGAGCCTGAAGAAAATAAGAGATGATAAAATTCTTGGGAGTCAACCTTTTCCCCATCTGGGTTGGTGCTGGGATTTTTTTAACGTGGGGATGTTCAAGTTACAGAACTTCCAGCCTCTTGGAGCTGAATACCTGAGATCTGTGCTCTCCACCCACATTAATTGCCCCAGCAGCCTGTAATTGCTTGGACCTCGATGAGCTTGACTCATCGGCACAACCAGCTGTCAGTGGTAGCAGAGGGAAAGCAAGTCCACTTAGGTGTTTCAAAGGAAAGAAACCCAGAAAACTCCTTCTAACACTGGATTTATGTTAGTGATCTGACAATACTCCCAACCCTCAATCCCATTTGGAGAGCTTTATGATGGCACATCAATTCATCTTCTCTTCGAATAGAGCTGCTAATGCCTTCCACCTACTGTAGGTGTTTAGTTCCTGACTCTGATGCTGCCTGTTTGACTTCCTGGATGAGAAAGTTGTTTAGTTTGCACCTCGTGTTTCTTCTGTTTAATTCATGGTTATTGCCTCTTTTTTGTAGTTGTTTAAGGAACTGCATTTCCTTTTTGTTTTTTTTCCTCCTTCTCTAACTTAAAGCCAGCTTTGCTGTCATGGCTGCTCAGCCACTTGGAGCTGCCCTGTTGTCTGCACAGGTGAAGGGGAAGGGGGAGGGATGCTGCCCTTCTCAAACAGCCTCCTACTCCGAATCCACTTTCCTACGGTTCCTCCTTCTCTGGCTAAGGATGCCTTCCTGTGCAGTTGTGGGTGATAGAAAGAGGAACACTGGAATGCCACGAGCTCCATGAACGTCGATTGAAGACTAGTCTCAGGGACACGTACTTTTACACTAGGACAGAAAATGCACCATCTTTGTTACACCAACAACTGGTGTAGTTAACAATGTAATTGAGTGAGGAGTGGGATCAGTTTTCAAACTCCTGAGATTATGAACTTATAAAGATAACAGGGTTGTTCTGGCTCACATTTTGGAGGTTCCCGTCCATGATGGCTTGGCCCTGCTGCTTTCAGATAGTACATCATGGCAAGAGCACAGGGTGGATGAAACTGCTCACCTCATGGTGGGAAAGAGAAAGAGGGAGAGGAGAAGAGGCCAGGGTCCCCTGAACCCTTTGAGGGTATGTCCTCAACAATTAAGGACCTCCAACTAGGTTCTACTACTTCCCAATAACACCCCTCTAGGAACCAAGCCTCCATTCAGCTCTTGGGTCTTTGGGGGACACTTGAGATCCAAACCATAGCAAGAGTGTGTCACAGTCACAGCTCCATAAGGAGGGACCCTGGAGAGTTCACTGGGGAGGGCAGCCACAACTTCCCCAGGGATGAAGGACACCAAGTTCCTGGGGTGGATGGAGCATGGTGCTGAGCGAGGGAGTCTGCATGGTGCTGTGGCCTCCTGGTGAGCCTTTGGGTTTACCTCCCTTGAAAGGGAAACTGAGAACAGATGGCAAGGGAATTGTTTTTGGTTCATTCATTTTCTCTTATTCCTGAGCTATATTTAGATTTAATTTTTACCACACCCCCTTTTTATTATTATTATTATTATTATTTTTTGTGGTTCTGGGGATTGAACCCAGGACTTCATACTTGCAAGGCAAGCACTCTACCAACTGAACTATATTCCCAGCCCTCACACCCCCTTTTTAAAATAGTGGCAGGTGGTGTGGTATTTGCATAGTCTCATTGAGTCCTGAGTGTGAGCTTGACTCTTCCTGCCAGTAATTACTCACATTCCTAATAACACTTTTCTCATTTGTAAAATGGGAATCATAATACATATCAGGTTACTGTGAGCATTGAAGGGAAAAAACTATATTCTACAGAATGGCTTTGGGGGAGAAGGGTGGATATACAATAACAACTTTACAAATGGCAAGCACCATAATTATGATAGTGTAAATTGTTGTAGTGATAGTAATGATAAACATTCATTACTTAATAAAACTTAATATGAAATATTAAGCATAGGCCCCTCTCTTTGGAAATCTTAATCCTCCTGTTTTTTAACGCTGAGTAAATTTCACTTTTATTCTCCATTTTTCTTGTTCATAAGATACCATGATCCAAAGGCAGAAATTGAAAACTTCATATAAATGGCATATGTATATGAGCATTTGGTCAAATATTCTCAATGCCTTTCAAGCTTTAAAGACTATCGATTTTTCTCCTAATTAAAAACCAATCTGCTATTTTTCCCCATACACCTACCATAGATGTAAAACTACTCTCTCAGAGACTTATAACTTCACTAAGGCTTTAGAGAGTAAAAGACAGAATAATGTTTATTGAACAGGTACTGGCAGCGGATGACATTCTAAGCAGGTACAATATCATATTTATTCCTCATTATAACCCCGTGGGGGGTTCTGCTGTCACCCGCATTCTACAGATGTGGGGACTGAAGCAAAGTGAGACTTAGTGATTTGCTCAAGGGTGTAGAGTAAATGGCAGAGCTGGAAACAGTCAGTCTCATTGCCAGAATCAACCCTAACCACCCACAGCCCAAGTCAATGCAGAACCTGGTAGAAGCCTGCAAATCCGATAGTGTGGTGTTTGAACACCCAATCAGATTCCTGGGCCTCACCGGAGACCTATGGAATCAAATCCTCTCCTACCTGCCACCCCTCTGTGCTACTGACATACAGTGATATTAAATACCCAGTAGTAGCAGTATTTTGATCTAAGGAGATTTAAAAATCCTTTCATTTATTTATTATAATTTTGAATTCTTTATTTCAAAATATTAAAATAGCAACCCTGTCTTTCTTGAATACCTCTTCCTTTCATAATAACCACCCCCTGGATTATACTGTTGTCACAGATGATTTACTGGTTTCTGCTAGATATTTGCTCTTGGGTTCTTTAAAAATCTAAGACATATTTACTTAATGTTTAGTGAGCAAGACACTGTATGAGTTCAAGTAGAGGGAGTGAGGATGCATACAGGAGCCAGAGACCCTGCCCTCCATGAGCCTCAGGGTGGAGGCAGGGACCCAGCTCAAACACAGCTAATATGGGTCTGAGCGCAGGGGTAGACCTGCATGGTACCACTCAGAGAAGAAACTTCTGGTCTCAAGTTTGTATACTGAAAGTGCTCAGAGCTACAAGTGAATCCCAGGGTCCTCCAGGTCTGGGGGAAGTTGAGGGTGATGAATAGAAGAAATCACTCTTAAGTTTCTTTTTAGGAGAGAGAGAGAGAGAGAGAGAGAGAGAGAGAGAGAGAGAGAGAGAGAGAGCGCGCGCAAGACTTCATTTCTTATCCTAAAGTTCCACAGCATGGTGCCACGTGTACATAACATGTTGATTCTCTCATCATCTCCCAAAACTCATGAAACCTTCATGAAAACTTCCTTCCTTTCCAAGTGAAGCCAGTTGACTTCACAGCTCTGAGACCTACACTTCTTTCTCTGTTTGAATGGTCCTGTCATCATGTAGAACTGAGTGCTTACTTAGAGGACGGATCAATCCTTAGAGCCTACATGGGGATGGGGACATTAAATCTCAGGTTGAACATGAGTCTGGTGTTTAGCACAGTGTAGAGAGTATTTGCTCAGAGCACAGCCTGGATTGAAATCTGATTTCTGCCACTCACTAATGTGTGGGCTGGGGGAATTACTCAGGAGCCCTGGACATAGGTATTTTTTCCTCCTCATTTATAAAATGCTATAAAAATAGGCCTTATGTAAGATGTTCTCGCAGGGCATGTGTAAAAGGTCTTACTAATATGGCTTTGAAGTGGGCACACAGGGTGCTGTGGTGGACTCCTCACCACTTGGGAACCAGGGATGTGGACTTGGTAATCTCCGAGCTTCCTTCAGGCTCCTCCTTGGCAGGGTTGGTTGCATCACGGAACAATGCAGGGATCACCGCCCCGCTGAGTCAGCACATTGGTAGGTGATGCTGAGGAAGAAGGAGGAAGGCAGAGGGGCAGGCCTGTCCCCCTGGCACTGGGCTTGGCCCTCTCCGCCTGAGGCAGGTGGAGCCTCAGGTGTGACACAGCTTCTGCTGGGCAGCTGAGAGGTCCTCTCCACCTCACCAAAGGAAGCTCTGGAATTTCTGCTTCTTAAGAAACCTAACATTTTAATCATAAGAAATGATAGACAGTGACTGGAAATTCTGGGTCGTCCCACAAACTATACAAAGAATGAAAATCGTCCTTAGTCTCATCAGCCAGAAATAACCATTGCTGAAATTGTTTTATTTATTTTCTTCAAGTTGGTTTCCTAATATGGAATTAAGCAACTTTTAAGTGCATCATAGCAAGAAGCCAACACTCCTAAATCCTACTTCACAGGTTACTATGTTTTTTATTAAAATTGGGGTTGCAATTTATGTGTGCCTTGTCATCTATTCTTACACAAATGAGTCTTGTGAACGTTACTCTGAAAACATTTTTAGCTACTTCCCTGTTGATGGATATTCAACTGGTTTCTGGTTCTTCTGTTATAAATATTTTCACGGATATTTCTATACTTTTACCTGATCAGTAATTATTTCCTTAAGAATGATTTCTAAAAGCTGTATTATTGGGTCAAGGGAGGTAAATATTAAAATATACAGCCAACTATTATAAATAAATAATTACTAATATACAGTCAAATATTTTCCCAGAAGAGTTGATCAATTTACATTCTTAGATGGTGTATTGAAATTCTTATTTCTACTGAATATTTTGCAAAGGTTATTATTTTCATTCTTATACTTATTCCTTTTGTCTCCTGAGAATTACATATGAAAAAAAAATTATAAAATCCTTTAGATATACAAATATCAGGGCAACTGAATGTGAAGAAACCAGATCATATAGCTCTATTACTAAAAAATTAAAATTCAATCATTAATGAACCGATTAACAAGTTTAATTTTTATTTCATTTTTATGTCACATCCAAATACATCCCACACCACTCATTTTAGAGAGAAATCAAGCTCTTTTGGGAAGGAAAAAACAGGATTTCACTGGTCAAAAAACTGCCTCTGAAAGTTGTGGAAGGAAAACCTGTCCACATCCCTATGCTGAGGCCCACGGAAGCTGCCTGTTACTGCTGGCTAGTCCCCGCTGAGTGGCAGAGTAAGGCTCAGGATCAGCTCCAAGACAAATTCCCTTTCTCACTCTGTCACCTCAATCTTCTCTATATCCATAATGAAACCTAAGTGATTGAGTATTCAATTTCCTGCTTGGATATGCCTTTCATACGGTATTAAGCATTTTAAAAACAAACTGTGCCACTTTTTAAAAAATCTGGTTTCTACTGCTTAACTCTGGGGTCCTGCTTTAACTCTATTTTTCATGGTTGTCTGCTTTTTGTTCACAAGTATGGGTCTTGGTAGAAAATTTTAATAAGTTATTTTCCATAACAGGTTATCATTTGACATATAGTCTCTTCTAGACATTGATAAGGAAAAAAAACCTGTCTTATCTAACTGTTGGAGTCTCAAAATGGAGTAGTTAGGGTAAAGGCTAATAAATCTGGGCTTTTGTAAACATTTTTTTCTGTCTCAGAAACCTCAAGATAAAGTTGGTTTATCTTTTTATTTTGCAGTGCTGGGGGTTGACCAGGGCCTCATGGGAGCTAAGCAAGCACTCCACCACAGAGCCACATCCCCAGAACCACTTTATCTTTCTCCACTGTTTTTCTTCATTCCAAACAGAGATAATGGCTCTCTGTGACTAGGAGGGAGCCTTCATTGTGAACTCTGAATTGCAAGGCTAACATTATTTCTCTACTGAATGGGAGAGGCTTCACATGAATCAGTGGGAATCATATTTAACTGTGTTTGGGGGGGGTGCATAAAACACTTGATGGTTTGTAGGTATTTGAGGAGAATGCTCATAAATTTGTTCCAGAAACTTCTCCTGGAAAAGGGGAGAGAGGGAAGGCTCTGTGTGTGTGTGTGTGTGTGTGTGTGTGTGTGTAGAGGGAGAGAGGAGAGACGGTAGCATGCTATAACAAAGCTCCTTTGGTTGCTCCTGGGAGTGGCTGGGTGTGTCATGTCCTCCCTCAGCCAGAATGCTGACTAATCCACTTATAATGTTTGCAATATTTCAACCTATAGGCAAGAAAAAGCACTAATAAAACAGTCTCCTAGGTTATTAAATATTTGGGCCAATGATTGCTTTTGTTGATTGCTTTTGTTGAAGAAATCATTGTTTGATAAAATTATATAATGAATGAATGAAGGGATAACTCATTATTTAACTGTATTTCTTATCTCCAAAAACAATAACAAAAATCTACTCTTTTTAATACCTGGTCAAAAATGGTCTTTTTTCGGCAATTAAAAGGGAGTGTTATGAATTATTTTTGGAATTATAGAGCAAATGCACTTTCCTATGAACCAGCATATCGTTGCCCACTAAATGTTTTTGTAGAGATATATTTATTTTTATAAATGTAAGTTGTTTGGGATGAATCAGATGTAGTGGCCTTGAGTGTCTATAAAGAGAACTGGAAAGATAGTTGGTATTTGAGGAAACGTCAACCTGATTTCAAATTTGTGGGTTGAATTCATTATTATTTGAATCAGCCATGTTCTACACAGTGTACCACCTCCTCAGGAGGCTGTCTTCCTATTTATTCCACTGTGTTCTGGGTACCCAACTATGTGTCAGATGCTGTTTGGTCCTTGGAATAGTGAATAAAACAGAAAAAAAAAAAATCCTGCTTAGATTTTAGCTGGAGGAGGCCATCAACAGTAGGCATACTAAGGAAATTGTATTGTTATAGAGGATGCTGTAAAATCTGATTTTGTATCTGCTTTCTATAGGTTTGAATTTTACCCAGAGGAAGGAAGATCAAAAGTGCTCTGGATTTGGATTTTCAAGATTCCACATGAGAAGAGACTGATAACTGCACAAAGCAATAACATAATAAATAGTTGTTTCGAAACTGCTGCTTTCTGACTATGAGTAGAACCTTTTTCTTCTATGCTCCTGCCTGCAAACTCCTCCTGCAACTTAAGTGACAACATTGTTCTTTCCAGGCCTTTCCTTCAAGCTGTATATATTTTACAGTATAACAGTCATCCTAGATTTCAGATTCATAGAAATTTGCTGCTAACCTGTGGACTTGTTGAGAGCCATACTCTTGCTGTTGGTTCCAGAGTGTTGCCCAGGGTCTGACATCATCGACAGATACTTAATCAATCAATCACAGACTCCAGTCAGAGCGTCCAATAGGAACTGGTAGGCAGAGTCAGAATTCCCACGTTGAAAGCAGGAGAAACTCTTGAGATCATTTCCCTGGAATTTCTCAGCTGTCATGTTCTAGAAACTAGTTTGAAAAAGTGGTTTTAGAAATGTGAACTACTAGTATAACTCCATTCTCTCCTACTCTTCTGTTTTGGGGTGTCTTTTTTGGTGGAATTAAAAGGACTTAAGTTGATGGCCACTATGTAGAAAAAGTTATGTGGAAAATGTTCTTCTCAAATAGAATCGCGAGTTTAGGGCTGTCGACGGAATGGTAAGCAGTGTTCTGCCTCAGTCACTGTCGCCGTGTCAGTGATACTACACTGAGACTCCAGAGTTCTTGCCTTACTTGGGTTCAAGTAGGAGAGAAACTGGGGTATGCAGTCTAACCTCCAGAGACACTGCCACACATGAATGCTTTTGGCAGGAACCTTTTGGTAACATCCCTGTCCAGTATACCTGGTGTCTTTCCAGCTGTACCCCTTTGCTCATGCTTTGCTCCTGGCCTGAGTGATCTTCTGATGTCCAACGACCCGGCCTCCAAGGATGAAAGGGTCATAAGTGTCTCTGAACTCCTTTTGTGCCCTGCACCAGTCTTACATCCTTTATTATATGCTACAAGGCACTTTTCTGCTTTCATTTCTGATGTTCTGACTGAACTATTAGATCTCTGTGGAGAAGGAGTGTGTCTTATATCCCTAATTGAATGGTGCCTCCAACTTTCAAACAGTCAGAATCACCCAAAGGTATTATGTTTGAACTTCCTTGGGTGTTGCTGAACTTCTGTCCCTGAAAATGTTTCTGCCCAGAGTGGGCAAGCACTGAATAAGTGTTGCCCAGGGAATTACAACATCAAAGGGAGGATAGACAAAGCTCTATGATTTAAGTGCAAATTGATGGAGCATAGTAGCAGGTATTCAGTAGGTGTTTAATAAATAATGGTGGTGAATGAGATTTCAATATCATGCTCCCGTATTTTAGTCACTGTGGTTATTTCCAGGTCCATTTGAGAAACAGGCAAAGTGGTAATAACTGCCGTCATTAGGGAGATATAACATGAGCCAGGCACTTCATAAGTGTGGTCTCCTCATATATATGCATGCCTCACTTTACAGATAAAGAATCGTGGCTAGAGTGTAGGTACTCTATTTAGGATTTCTGTAGCAATGAGTTGTAGAGTCACTGCAAATTTATGACTCTGCCCTCAAACCCACATTTTCTCCACTACAGCTGGATAATGAAATTTTAAGAGGCCTTCTGCCCACACCCCCTCCTATGACCTTGCCTCTACTTGCCCCACTAATGCCTGAAATACTACTTTCAGAGTTCAACTCATTTAGTTTATGACTTTGTTCCTGGTTAATAATAAAATGGGGGTGGGGGTGGGGGTGGGCAGCAGAGGCAGGTAGGGAAACTATCAATCAACTTTAGTTTAGCTAATGAGTTGCTCTCATTCATTTAGTCAACAAGCATTTACTGACTGCCTACTGTATGTCAAGTCCTGACTGTGTGCATGTGTTTCAAAAATGAATGAGGAGGAGACTGTACGATAAATAGGTTATGATGAAACAATTTAGTAAATGAACAATAGGACCAGCACAGCAGAGTAGCAACTGGCTGGGTTTCAGGTACTTTCCTGATTACAGATTCCACAGGAGGGGAGGAGGGCCCATGGATTGAAGGTGCTGCAGGAAGGTGGGAAACCTGGACCATGTCAAGAGCAGGCTCCACAGAGATTTTGGAGCAACACTGTGTAATCTATTGGAAACTCCCTCTGCCACTCATCATGATTTCTCCTATCAATTTGGTATTAAGTATTTTGCTAATAATGTTTTATATCTATCTATCTATCTATCTATCTATCTATCTATCTATCTATCTATCTATCTATCATCTATCACATCTAGCAGAACGAGCTGCTGTAATTTATGCAATTTACACAGACCGGGTGGAAATTAGAGTACTTTTTGTGCCACTAACTAGTTTGAGAAGCTTGTAGTATTCCTACCACCACAGATTCCTTTTATTTCAAGCTTCACTTTCCAGTCCTGTGTTGTCTAGAAGGGTTGGCTTTATTTACTGATGCATGCATGAATTTAGCCCAAGGCAGGACCCACCGACGGCCTCTTCTTGCCTGAGCTTGTCCGAGGCCTTCGAAGCTGTGCAGACAACAGCAACTTCAGCCTGAATCATCTGTTTCAATCGCCGACCAGCTGCCAAGAGGCGTGAGTAAGAGCGGAGAGCGCCGGGTGGGCGGGCCCAGGGCGCGGGCTGGGCGTGGTCGCGGTGGGAGAGGCGGGCGCGGCTCAGGTGAGCCGGGTCCTCCCGCCCGGCACAGCGCAGCTTGCACTTCCAGGCCTCCGAGCTCCGCGCTTGCCTTTTCCCTTGCCACTCATTTTCCAGCATAACTGTAACTCCAGGTAAGCAAAGTGGGGACGCAGGGCTGTGATTTCCTCTTCTAGGACAGTTCGTTGAGTGGTATTGGAGCTAACTCCAGTCGGAGAACCACGTGGACCGGACGGGTTTCTTTCGCGGGTGGTCAGCTACCTTCATCCCCCATATCCGCGGCGGTTCCAGCTTCCAGCCCTTTGGGCGCCAGAAATGCCATGTAGGGTTTTAAATCGCCCGACACACGGTAAGGACGTGAAGAAATAACCTACCTGGAAGGCTTTGGTGGTGGTGGAGCGCAGCCGTGATTCACCAGGACATTCTCAGCCCTGCTTTGGAACTCCGGGTGAATTTTGCAATGCTCTTCTCAGAAAGGGCGTGGTTCTTAAAAGCCGGAGAAAGTTCAGAAGGTGTGTGTCCGGTTCCCCTTCTGGTTGGCACTGTGGGGTCGAAATTCAGACTTTACTGATTGTTCTTCCTAATGACATTTTAAGCATGATGTTGACGTTTATCTACTGGCAAATGCGTTGTTCTAGGCAGAAGGTGTTCTCCTTCTCTATTTCTGGGGTTTGGACTACTTTAAACAAAGCTGCACATTTCCAAAGTGGATTCGTGGACTTTTAAATTGTTTTAAGTTGGACTGGCTTGTAGGGGTTTTTTTTTTTTTTTTTTTTTTTTTTTTTTTTCCTTCTTTTCCTCACGGGCTCTGTTTTATTTTATTTTTTATGGCTCAATGTAAGCTAATCACACTTAAAACCCATTTAAGATGTCAAGTTGTTGCATAGACATGTAACTGAATCCTCAGCACTAGAGGACTTGACATGTTTGTTGAGCCCTCTTGTTTCATAGATGAGGCTCACAGGGTAGAAGTTCCGAAGTCACACAGCTTGTAGGTGGAATGGCTGAAAGATCTTAGATCCGGCCTTCCAACTTGCAGCTCAGGGATGTTCTGGATGCCCCACGCTGCTCTTAACATCTTTTGACTCCCTCTGTCTCCCAAGAGGTTTTCAATAAAAGTAGGTGGGTTCTGCACATCAGGCACCATCAATCAGTGCAAGCGTTTCATGGGTTCTTTGGTGGGTGGAGAGATGGGAGTCTGCCTGAGGAAAGGACTCTCCAGAGAAAATGAGTCAGCAGCTTTATCTTTGCTTCCTAACGCCTTGAATTGGGCCACTTGAGTCCCTCTGGGTTGCAAATTGACTTTGGTGCTTGCAGTCTCAGCAGTTTGGGCCATTCTGGTGTGGCCCAGTTTGGCACTCATTTGTTGTTAGGTGGCATTGGGATGGTCTGTGGTCAAGGTCAGGCTTTTAAAGAAACGAGCAGATATGATGTTTCAGAATATCTAAGTTAAGTGGAGGCTTCTCTGCCATTGGAAAGCAAAGCAGTGAACTGTATTACTCATGACTGCCGCGAACTTTTCTCCTACCATGGCACTTTCATATTCATTTACTCACTGAGTCACTTCATTTAATCCTCATAATATTCTTCCACCCTGAATAAGCTAAAAAGAATCTCATTTTCTTAACCTGGTACTGACTTTACTCCTAGAGTTGGAGTATTTAGAGAGGTTGTGTATTTAGTCATCCCATTGTATATAATAGCAAGATTTCTCAAGGATTGGCTACACTCAAGATCTAAGAAAGATTTTTCAACATATGGCTCCTTCTGTAAAATGAGGCAGGCAAGGTTAAAAGATATCACAGTATCTGGACAGAGTCAATGTTCAGTTTTTATAGAATGAAAAAACTATGCACATAGCTCTGTGTGTGTGTGTTTGTGTACCTGAGTGCAGAACAGTGAGGTAGATGGTCTGTGAGTAGGATGAACCGTAGTGTTCAAATAGGAGCGTGCTGGACAGTGAAGGGGCACTCTTCCTAATGCCAGCACAGCAGATGTGAACCAGATTGCCCCAGGCAAAGTGGGGTATAGAGTCACCCTAGCCATAGGCTCTTTGTCTCACTCAAATGGCCTATAGACAAAAAGTTTAGGGCCCATTGACTTGATGTCTTACAAACTTTATACCTGGATCAATGACAAGCTAGAGGTCCAGAGAAGTGAGCACCCTCCCCATCTTCCTGCATGGGTTTCAATTCATTTGGGGCCCCTGACAGTCTCTGAATTGCACCAGTTCTTTCTGTCCCATATCTTTGCATGGCTAAGTTCTAATTTACCTTTAGGACTGACTTTGAGTGTGACTCATGTAGATGTCACTGTCTCTGAGGAGGTGACACTGAGATTTCCAGTATGGGTTTGTTGTTGCCGAGTGCTTCCATGGTAACTTGTGCTCCCTAGCGAAACACTTAGCTTGCCCTAACCCGTAGCCTGATGGAGGCAGGAGCCATGCTGTGCTCACCCCACCTCAGTGCTTGACCTGCCTATGAAATGACAGCATTATAATAGTAGGAGTCTGCAGTGTAAACGGCAGAAAGAACCAGAGCTCCTTCAAGTAAGAAAATCACTAGAGAAAAGCTTTATGTTGGTTTAAAAAAATACACGAGATATCTTAGGGGTCATTCAGGACACATGGGATTTTGGAACGTGAGAAACTTCTGAGAGAACAAATGTCAGCAAAGCCAGAATTACCAAGAAAGAAGGTGGTAAGGTGTGGTGGGAAGTACGAGGCTGGGAGGTAGAAGAAAAGTGTTCCAGGTCTGGTTTTGCCACTGGCTCCTGCGTGGGTGGCCTGGGAGAATCACTTCATCTTCATCCTGCTTCACTTTCCTCATTTGCAAAATGAAGAGGCGGGGCCAGACTAGATCCCACTCCAAGATTTTGTTCCACTTTAAAGGTTTATGATTTTAGAACTCCTCTGCAAAAAAATTGTAAAAATAAGTTGCTTTAATATACATTCTTAAAACAACATTTGTTTTACTAATTAAATTAGTAAAACAATTTTACTAATTAAATTTCCATCCCACTAGTCTCTGGTTAACATAAAAGTGCCTCTCTGGGGATGTGGCTCAGTGGTGGAGTGCTTGCCTGGTATGCATGAGGTCCTAGGTTTGATCCCCAGCATGGCAAAAATAAAACAAAAAAGAAACAAACCAAAAAACCTTTGAAACTTTGAAGTGGCTGAAAGGTGTAGTGTTTTCTACATTGGAGTTATGAACATGTTTATCATTATTAATATCATTACAAGATTTTCATGAAAATAAATAAATCTATCTCTGTAACAAGGTGATGATAATAAAATGGAAAAATATTGCAACGATTTTAATACTTTGAACACAAGCCCATTCAATGTGTAAATTCACTGGGTTGGAATTGCTAATCTCTATTTTTGTACCTATGATATTTTATAACATTTATCCAATGCAAAATGGTCTATGTAGGAGCTTGGCACTATCCCGGAAGAACATTGCTAACACTGCTGAGGATTTGTGCTTTAATTGTCTTGCAACACAGTAGGGGCAGTTGGTCGTAGCCAAGTCATCTCTTGAGCTACCTCAGGTCAGCTTTATAGTATTTTAGGTTATTTGGGATTAAACACTGAACAACTGCTCAGGTTTATCATGCAGTGTTTGATTGATTTCTTAATCGGTGGTTGTTTGCCACTATGGCCCTTTCCACATACATAACTTTTCTGATTCCATTGACCAGCATCAACAAATACTGCTGTACTGGGACCTTAACTAATAAGGGCTGTATGTTCTTACTGGCATAGAGAATTTTCTGAGAAGGGATGCAGAAGGCATCAGGACAGGAAGGTGAACAGGTCTGGACTCATGCACTGAGGACTACCATGCAAGGAAAGCAACTCACTGAGCTCCCTCAGCTGTCAGGGGTGCACCCACTTACATTCTCCAACAGGGACCTAGATCTAAGTCTCGCATTAAATACAGCATGTATTGTGTAATTAGTTGTAGTAAAAGCTGTATCATGGAGTCATTTAGGGTAAATGTATCTCAAAGTGTTACAATGAATGAATGATATTTTAGTTGAACAAAATGGTAAAATGGTTATTTCCTCACTTCTGGGCCACCTCCTGGATCCATTCCTAGTGTTTGCAGTCAAACTCCTTCAACAGATTAATGCAGGGTCTGCAGCACAGTTTTTGTGCCCAAAAGAAATCACTAAAATTCCAATTGATTTTACCGACTATGCAAAATTATTACAATTGGTCTTCTTGTTGCGGGGGGGTGGTTAGTACACCCTTGCTAGGGAAAACTACTTGTGTTTGTTAAAGCAGTTTGTATGTTTTCGTATTATTATCAGTGCGATTAGGCTTCAAGTTGTGGAAACATTGAAAAGTTTGCAGGATTCTAAATTTGGTGAAGAAATAACTCATCACTCCATGTACACAGTGAATTTTAGTTGTAGATCAACTGAACATTTTCAGTATTAAATTTGCTGCGAGAAGAAGCCAGACTTCCCATTCTGAAAGTCTCTTGTACACATTCCCCAAACCTTTTGTGAAGAGTTCCTTTTAATTTCCCCAGTGGTGGGTGTGCTGGTTGAAACACTCCACAGTCTTCCATTTTTGTCTCAGGACACACTGCTGGTCAGCTCCCACTGGGTTGCGATGTCATCCCTAGGTCTGCCTCTACTCCGAGAGGAGAAGGAATGTGGTTGTGGGCTTTAGAGAAAAGCATGACACCCACCATGACTTTAAATCACCTGTGGTAGGTTTGCAGGGGGTGCGCTGGCCTGAGTGCACTGGCTGTACTTACCAGGGATGTAGGAGAAGGAGGAGGTCAGTGGTCAGGGGAAATGACCAATGAGCGTGAGCATGAACGGGGTCAACAAGGCTGTATTTTTACCAATGAAATTGCTTCTCCCAGACTCTGAGATGTAGACGTATTATATTTTTGAGTTCATTCTATGCAGGCAATATGTCCCATCAAAGAATTCTGCAGAAATATTGGAAGATCAGGGGACCACTGCTTGATCTTATTCTCATGTCTTTGCGTTGTGAATTTCTGTTCAGGTATAAGTGTGCATTGCCATCCTGTGCATTTGACTAGCGTGTCCAGCAGCCCTGGCCACAGAAAACCCTCTATTGAGTAGTGGAGATTTCTCCCGACTTCAGGACTCATGTACTGCCTGAAGATGTTCAGTGCCATGTTTGCTCCCTGTGTCTGGGTGCACGTATGCCATCTTCCCTCTGCGTGTCTGTTTGTGTTTTTTTCTCCTGTTCTTTAAGGACACTGGTAATTGGGTCAGGGCTCACCTAATTCTAGTATGACCTCATCTTAACTAATTAAATCTGCAGAGACCCCATTTCCAAATAGGGTCA
Organism: Sciurus carolinensis; assembly: GCF_902686445.1. Classification (NCBI taxonomy): domain Eukaryota; kingdom Metazoa; phylum Chordata; class Mammalia; order Rodentia; family Sciuridae; genus Sciurus; species Sciurus carolinensis. The sequence continues at coordinate 68,968,769 of NC_062227.1, forward strand.
CATTCACAGGCTAGGACTTAGGAGTTCCACATGTCTTTTTGGAGGAAACACTTATATTACTTAATAAAGATCAACTGAACCATGGCCAAACTGCTGCAATTTGTTTGTAATCTACAAAAAAGTCAATTTTGTATGACCTAACCAAAATCCTAATTGAAATCATGTGTGATAAATAAAACCAAGTGATTTTGATTGGTGCTGTCAACTGCTTTGACCACTAATGTAAGGAAACAGTGACTTATAGATTCCTGACCATGGTTGTGTGACTGACCAGGCCCGAATTTGGAGATTCTGGGCAGCGTGGCACACAATGAAGAACTCCTCATGCCTTTGGACTCTTCCCCACAGTTTTCTTTCTGAATTTACTGAACTTTCCTTCTTCCTACCTAAAACCATTCTTTTTTGAAAAATAATTCTTACTGTGTTGGCAGAATGCAGTTGAGAACACTTTAAAAAAGCGTTGAAAATTCACCTTTCCTTTGTCTTTGATTCCAGGCCCAGGATGGATGCTTTGCGACTGGCAAATTCAGCGTTTGCTGTTGACCTGTTCAAACAACTGTGTGAAAAGGAGTCAGTGGGCAATGTGCTTTTCTCCCCAATCTGTCTCTCCACCTCTCTGTCACTTGCTCAAGTAGGCGCCAAAGGTGACACAGCAAATGAAATTGGGCAGGTAACCATCACCCCCAAACCCCGCCTTGTTTTGACTTTAAGAGGGGATACAGTTATCAGAACCCATAGGCAGGAACTAGAGAAAGAAACAGACTTGTTTCTGAGTTGGTCAGGGTGGAGTCCAACTGTCATTTCCAGATTCACTTAATCTATTTTTAAATGTGAAAGCTCATTTATGTATCCTGCAGCCTGTGCTAGAACAGGCCCCTGGTTGCAATGGAGAAACTGGGGATCTGCTAGGCAATCACAGGTTGCCATTTGCCGATGGCCTTCAGCAAGTCACATTGTAAATTGTATGTTAAATGTTCCACTGGAAATACCCGGAGCTTAAAGAGTGTAAATTTACCCTCCATCCCTATCCTATGCTTAGACAGAACAAAGCATTTTACCTTGGTGCAAAATTTATTTACAGCTTCTTGCTTTAGGATGCAAGTTCAGTTGCAGTCTGCACTAAAATATATCCACACTTATTTTAATAGAGAAATGACATTTTAAATTTTCTGCCTTCAAGTAGCATGGACAAATACAATGAATTGTGTTTATGTTTTGGAGTACTCCCTGGGGGCTTCCCATCCCATTTGAGAAGCATGAGATGTGTTTTACACACACACACACACACACACACACACACACACAGGCATAGATGTTTTAATTTCTTTTTGACTGTGATGGACTATCTAGCTTTGTAAGGTTCTTAGACCTTCAGATGAGATGATTTTCCCAATGGTTACATTTTTATGTCCTCATGTGCTTGTGGACAGTAGGTGAATGTCCTCCCAATTTCATTCCTTTAATATTGCTAATGTTGACTGCTCTTGGATTAGTGGTTTTTCTTTCCAGGAATTTGTAAGCATTTAAAAAGGGAATACCTTCTTGTATTCATAAATACCTTGGAATTATGACCCACAAGTATTATTTAGGTCAGGATGAAGAGTTTAGGCTTGAAACTGAGTGGGGCTTGGAGAAGAGACTTCGGTCCTGGGAAGAGGAGCGGCACCTTCTCATCTGAACTGCTCCTCCTATGTTTTCTACCCCAAGTCCTCGTCCTCATTTCCTTTCTCCCAATTGAGAAGGGCTGAAAAGACCACTTCCTGGTGGCAGGTTCGCTCCTCAACACCAATAAAGGAAGGCCTCAGTACAGGCAGCTGGTCCCCAGGAGTAGTCACTGGAGCCCTGTCATCTTCTGGCTTGTTCTCTTATTGTTAGGCATGAGAGCTTGCAGTGCCTTGGACCAGCCAGTTTGGCCCTGCAGCACTGAGACTGTGTGACTCACTGGTGCCACTTGCCCCATTTGGTGGTGTGACCTGAGGTACGGCGTCAGAGCTGTGGAGGGAGGAGAGACTTGTCCTAGCCAAAGTCACATTTTGCAGTGCCACAAAGCAGAAGAGATGCTCGGTGGTTGGTTGGAACAAAATATAAGTTAGGAAGAAAATAAAAGGATTTAAGCCCTTCAGATGACAGCATCTGAATTTTAAATGGCTTAGAATACCACTGTAAGGATAACAGACAGTTTATATCCGTATGTTTTAGGTGTTTTAAATATAATACCTGTAGATCCTCAGAACTCAGAAAAATAGGCATTCTCAGTTGATTTTACAGAGGGGCCGGTGAGGATCTGAAGGCCTGGAGAAGATTGCCTTTCCAATAGGTGAAGGCTGGAATTCAAGGCAAGGCTATTGGGCTCTCGCTCTCCCAGGCCGCTAGAGTCCCAGGCCGCCCCCGGGGTTGTCAGGCTGTGGGTCAGAAATCATGCAGCAGCCCATTCGGCACTTGCTAAGGCATCTAAGGGAGATGGACTGTGTCTCCTGGCACCTCTGTCCTGGACTCTTACACCTGCCTGGTGTTTGTCTCTCATGGTGTGAATCCCTGTTTTGGTCTCTAAATTGGATAGAAATTATAACCCAGCTTCATTTTCCCCAGGGGGGAAATCCTTTTGTGTGAGCATTAAGTGGTATCATTTTGAAGAAATGCCCACCTTTCCCCTGGCTTATTATGAAGAGTATCTTTCTGGTAGTGTTTCTCAAACAGGGACAATTTTGCCCTCTCCTGCCTACCCTGGGGACATCTGACACTGGATGTTTCGGCTGTCAAGAATAGGAGGAGGAGTGCTCCTGGCATCTACTTGGTCAGGGATGCTGCTAAGAATTCTGCCACACCCAGAACAGGCCCTCCCAGCAAAGAAGTGCCCAGCCCCAAAGGTCCCCAGTGCTGAGGCCAAGGCTTTGCTTTATGGGAGCACTGAAGCAGAGGTGCTCTGTGTGCTGCGGTGGCTGTCATCCTCTGCTGTCCACTTCAGCAGGAAGAGGAAATGCTTTTTGCTAATGGGCTTCTTCTCTTAACAGGTCCTTCATCTTGAAAATGTCAAAGATGTGCCCTTTGGATTTCAAACAGTCACCTCGGATGTCAATAAACTTAGTTCCTTTTACTCTTTGAAACTAATCAAGAGGCTCTACGTAGACAAATCACTGAACCCTTCTACAGTAAGTCATTTAAAGCAATTAGCAAAGTGTAACTCCCCCCCCCCCCCATAGCGTTTGACCTTGCAACATTCATTTCCAGGATGTTCATCTTTGATCTAAGCCTTCTTAAGATTAATCAGTCCCCCTGGAGAGGTTGAATGTCGTGGGATTCAACAGCAGTCACACCTTCTAGCTCCAAGTGGAGAGAGCTTGTGGGCTTCCCTTTTCCCTCTCAAACACTCATACCTCCTATGCTTCCTCCCAGCTTCCTTTCTGAGAGAGTGGGGTATCCAGCCACCTAAAAAATGTATCCCTGGAGACAAGGAGGGAAAAAACTCACGAGTTAATCTTTTTCCTTTTTAAACAGCAGAGTATATGGCCGGACAGTGTTTTAAGCTCCCCATCTCATTTGTGCACAGAATGTTCTCTTGATGTTCCTCAAAATCAATACAAAGAATAAACTGGAAACTAGCCCTTTTCCTCAGTCACAAATTGGTTTTATTTACTAAGCTGGTCAGGTGCATGTCTAAACAAGGCAGCTCTGGTTATTTAAGTTCAGCCATTTCTTGAAGCAATCCTGTAAGAACATTTTGATTCTTAATCCCAGGGTGTATCCTAATGTTTTCAAGTCTATTTGAAACACATAGCCAACAGTCTAGACTACAGGGAGATTCCCCCTCTACTTTAGTAAGAATGAGTTGATTCAGTTTTTGTTTGGATGGTCAGAATTTCAAACTTTCTAAATCTAAAAGCTAGACCTCCAGCAAAGCATTTTGTCATTATATTACACCTTTCTGTATTAAGTATTTGTTTTGTTGAGACCCTTTGAGGACACATAAGTGGCTAGTTATTGTTGTGAGTTTATTCTTGGTCCTCGAAGACACAGACATGCAACCATTTTTGTTCTAAAAATCATCTGGGAAATTAAACAAAATTGAGATGTGAGTTGGAGCTGGGTATGGAAAAACTTTCAAAGCCCCCAGGTAGTCCTTAAGGAGATTCTCAATACATCTTTGTTGCAGAGAGGATAATGGAAGGCCTTCATCTTGCTGAGGCTCTCTGATGCTCTTAGTTGGCGCCCGCTGACTCAGACAAGGCTGAGTTGCAGTTATCTGAAGCTGAGTCGATTGGCTAAGGTCTTAGCTGCTCTGAAGAAGTGCAAGGAGCCCAGTGCTTAGAAGTGAAGGGATGTGACATTCAAGTTATTTTTAGTTTGGTTTAACTTTCATTCAACATTTGGAATTTTAACCGAACTAGGAGTTGCAAGGTCTTTTTTTTTTAATTTAATTTTTATATATTTTTAGGTTTTCTGTTGCTTTTCTAGGCTCAGAGCACCTGCAGATTTCTAGTTAAATAGTACAAATAGGTGTGATCTGAGGAGGGCTATTCTGCATCAGAACTACCTGGGTGTTTGTCAGAAGGGCATATTCTTGTCCTCCATGTCTTAAACCAAGATCAATGGTGATGGGATTTAGGGTTTTGCATTTTAAACAAGCATTAAATTTAGAGCTAATGCTGTGCTCTCTATAGCATTATGTTTCAAATTTTAACATGCAGATGAAATGCCTGGGAGTCTTGTTAAAATGCACCCTGTGAGTCAGTAGGCCTAAGGTTGGGCCCAAGATCCTCGATTCCTAACAAGGTGCCACTTGATGCCTTGATGCTGTGGCTCCTGATCCTTGAACCATGTTCTGAGAGTCAAAGGTCTTTAGCATATCTATTTCAGGGAAGATAAGGATTTTCTGCTCATAGTTCTCTTTTCTGTATTTTCTCTATGATATAATACATACTTTTAATGTTTCTGAAATTGGAACTTATTTTGTAATTGTGTATATTTAAAATAGTGTTTCTTTTGGTTTCTTGGAAGCAGATACTAAATTGATGGATGCATTTAATAATTGATATTGTCTTATAATTCAATGAATGAAAGTTAATGCAAAGAAAATGCACTGACTTCTATATGAGGTTTTAATTCATTTAGTGTTACCAAATTTGAAAGTGTACCCACGGTAACGTATTTAAGAATCCTTTTGTTAGAACTGTGTAACAACGTAATAGCTTGATTACAGATTTTAGTACTTTGTGAATCTACAAATTGGATGTTTTTCAGGAGTTCATCAGCTCTACAAAGAGACCGTATGCAAAAGAATTGGAAACCGTGGACTTCAAGGATAAACTGGAAGAAACGAAAGGTCAGATCAACAGCTCCATTAAGGATCTCACAGACGGCAAGTACCCTCTACTTGTTCTGCTCTAAGTGGCTGAATAAACAGAACTTCCCTTCTCACAAATCCTTGTGCCAAGCATAAAAATCGAGCATCTGGAGGATTCCTTGGATGTTTTTATCCAGGTTGGATTTTGCCCATCGAGCCATGTCAACAAGTTGCCTTTCTAGGAATTTCTTGTATCTCATCGTCTGGCAGAAATCAGTGGTGTTTGTGTGCTGGTCCACTTTGCCTTGCCCTCTGTCAAGTGCCACACACCGGGTGGAGCCACAGTGTGCCTCTAACAGAGTGGGGCTTTGGGTCCAGTTTTAAAGTCTGGAAATGGAAGGATTGGTATAATTTGATGATCCTTGATATCACTTCTGGCTCAAAAATTCTACACATGTATTAAGGAGGACAAAAGGTCTCATTACGTATAAACACAGGAAGACAAAATGAGAAAACAAATGCAGTGGAAGCTCGTCCTGAGTCTCATAATCCTTATGCTGCTCTCTGACAGTCCTGTGTCACTTGGTAGCACCTGCCCTGCTGCCTCTGCCCAGTGCTTTCCAGGCTTCTCTCTGCCTCAACCCCACTGCCCTCCATTAAAGCTCCCTTAGAGTTGCCTCCCTTGATGGAAGAAGTTGGAACTGAGGTGACTTGAATTGCAAGCCAATGGCTGTCTCCTTTTCCAGAGGCTTTATTTATAGCATGAGTATACAGAGGGAAGCCCAAGGCAGCTCCGACTGGTATGGAAGGATACACTTCCCAGGGAGGGAGACACACTTCCTGTGAGAATGAGCAGAGCCCAGAGCACTCTGGCCTCTGTGCTAACCTCATTAATCATGAGGTCCACCTGGAAGGACACAAAATCCACAGGAACTCTGAAGTCATTTAGGACCTAGGTTCAAATCCAGCCACTGCTGCTTATCAACCATGGTATCTGGACAAGGAAACTCAATTTTTGGAACTGTAAAATGGGGGCATGTGCTATTTAAGTTTTATGTGGTTGTTGTGAGAATCAAGTTAGATAATATCTGCCAACAAATGGTAGACTTAGATATATACACGTGTGCACACGTGCAAACCTACGTACTTACCTGTCTACCTATATTTACATTATTGAAATACAATTTCTTGGGTTCTTCTGTAGAGAGAAACTTTGGTGTACATAATGCTAGGTTAAGCTTATCTTTAAAAATTATAAACAAAAGCCAGCTCCTGCTTAAATTGCTGTGTTAAAACTTTGTTTTTAGAATTCCTAAGCAATTGTATTTTCTCTTAGACTTTTTTTTTAGTTGTAGGTGGGCACAGTACCTTTATTTCATTTTCATGTGGTGCTGAGAATAGAACCCAGGGCCTCATGCATGCTAGGCAAGCGCTCTACCACTGAGCCACAACCCCAGCCCCTCTCTCAGACTTTTAAAAAAAATTTTTTTTAGTTGTCATGGACCTTTATTTTACTTAATTATATGTGGTACTGAGAATCAAACCCAGTATGTCACACATGCTAGGCAAGTGCTCCACCACTGAGCTACAACCCCAGCCCCAGACTTTTGTTTTAAAATCTCAGTGCATTTAGGGTTTTTGACTGGAGAAGGTAGTTGCATGAAAAGACTTCTGAATTTGGAAATGGAGGCTCAGGAATTAAATTGAAGTTTTGCCACTTACTGGATTAAAAACTTCTTCATTCTTCATTTCTTCAATAAAACTATTACATATTCAACACACATATCTGGCAGGAACAGATACATAATTCACAGAGTCAGTGAGAAAATGAAAATGCAGGATTTCAATAAAACTCTTTACTGAAAATTTTATTAAAAATTTTAAGAATGCGACAGCAGAACGTTAAACCAAAGTCCTGTGCACATGGTCCAAACCCAGGAAGTGGGAGCCAAGAATTGGTGTGAAAACCAGAGATTAGGTAAATGAAAACTCGTAGTAAAAATGTCAAGTGCTATTCAAACATAAGGATTTCTTTGTATAAAGCGATTATCACTGTTGAATTGTTTGTCTGTTGAGAATTTAAGGGCCATATAATTGCAGTTGTGTTTGAGGTTCTGGTGATCATAGCTGACCCTGGGACAGATAACCTGCCTGCAAGGAGTAAAAGGAGTGGAGAGGCATAGGGTGAAGGGAAGTGCCTGTCTTGGCATCAAGCTTTTCAGCTGAGTGAACTAGGACAGCCCCTTGGCCTCTCTGTGCCTAATTTCCTCAATTTTAAAATGAAGATGATCTTTGTCTTCTAGGGGCATTGTGAAAAAAGTAAGATAATGTATGTGAAAATGCTGGGCACAGGACCAGGCATAAAGCAAGGGACATTTTGCCCAGGAGCACAAGCTTCGAGTCAGGAAATTTGACTTCCAATCCTAGGTTTATTCAGTAAATCTAGTGGCAAGATGGAAGGTGAGAAAAGATTTCTGAAATGAGATGACTGGACTACCAGGCCTTACCTGGTGCCTGTCCAGCAAGCGGTAAATCCCCAGCGAATGAGTGTGCTTGTGTGTAGCAGATGTGGTTGAAGGATAACTGCTGTTTGTGGTTTTCTAAAATTGTTTGCAGGTCACTTTGAGAATATTTTGTCTGACAACAGTGTAAATGACCAGACCAAAATCCTTGTGGTCAATGCTGCCTACTTCGTTGGAAAATGGATGAAGAAATTCCCTGAATCAGAAACAAAAGAATGCCCTTTCAGAGTCAGCAAGGTATGTGGCCACATGTAATGGTCGAGGGATCCTACTACAGGTCCTACCCATTATGGCAATGCAGGTGTGTGTGTGTGCAGGGAGGGTACCGAATTCATTCCACCGAGGAAAATGAGGGCACAGGGACCTTCAGCAAGAGAGGAAAAGGAATGAGACGAAAACAGACACCCTAAACCCTTCTATCAGAAGCCTTTGGATTATTGTGAGGCCCAGATCACTTAGGAATCATTTTCCTGATTCACTAACTTCTCTAAGATTTCAACTTATTATTACTGATTGATAGTGAAGTCCATAGTATGAGTATTAATTAATTAATTAATTTCAGTGCTGGGGGTGGAACCCAGGGCCTCACAAATGCTAGGCAAGCTATCACTGAGCCCCAGCCCCAGCCCAATTTTGTATTTTATTTAGAGACAAGGTGTCACTGAGTTGCTTAGCACCTCACTTTTGCTGAGGCTGACTTTGAACTTGCGATCCTTTTGCCTTAGCCTCCTGAACTGCTGAGATTACAGGTATGTGCTACTGTGCCCGGCCATTTTGGATATTTTAATGTGTAACTTAAAAGATGCTTTGAAACACTTCTTGGCTCTCAAGAAAAAAGAACAGCTTACCCATCTGCACCCCTAGGTATTGTTATAGGGAAGGGTTAGAGGCCTGTTTTGCAGGGTGGTCTCATTAGTCCTGGTGGTGACTCTGTCAAAGATAACTCATAGACGTAGGTGAAGTGCCTCTTTTGTAAAAGAAACCAAACAACTGAGACAGGAAAATTGACCTGTTTCGTGGGAGAGCCGAGGGCAACACAGGGATCCATATGAAGATGTGGTTTGGTCTCCTTTGGTGGGAGGCGAGTAGCATGAAGAACTCAGACCCACAGCAATGTTTGAGTTGCCACTACTTGAAGGGTGCTTACTCACCTGACGCACCTACGCATCAATTCTAACCTCTCCCTGAGCCGCGACTGCCTGGCACCAGTCACTTGCTTTTGCCTAATAAGCAGCCCCTTAATGCTGGAACTTGAGAGGGAAGCCTAGGATACAAGCTAGTGGGCCTGTCTTCCGTGGCTCTTGCTTTTTTCTGTGGGTTTTAGTCACACATTGCGCACTCTCAAGGGTACTTTTCCAGTAAAATCCAAGTTTCCTTGCCTAGACCCTCCACTGGTGTGTGGGCTTTATCATGGCAGATGCCATGGCTTTTATGTCTCACTGTCTGTCGTTCCTGGCAGAGTCTAACATCCCATTAGGTTCTCTGCAAATTTGTTGAATGAATAATCAGTCAATTCCCCAAACTCAGTTTAAAGTGCCGGGAACTGGACCCAAGGCCTCCTGCACGGTAGACAAGAGCTCTACCACTGAGCTCCAGCTCCGGCCCCTCAGGTTAAACCGTCCATATCAGACAGAACCTCATTGGCTTTTTACCAGAAGAGGCCAGTCACCACTGTTTTTGCTCCTTACCTACTCAAAATATCAAGGGTGCGGAGGGGGCCAGGAGGTCCTCTTTCCACTTCTTCTTCTTGAGTTTAGCTTCCCAACTGCAGCGGTCTTCTTAAAGCTGGCTGCTAGGGACAGGACTGACTGCGCCAGATGACACATGGGACTCTTCAGATTCTGAATTTTTCACGTACATTTTCTTGAGTTTTAAGCATGTCTTTGCAGCTTCTTGGTGTTGTCTTTGCTTTGGAGCTGAAGTGCGATGTGACTTCACTGTCTGTACTGAGTCATGAGGAGTGTGGTCCATGCCACTTGTCCTATCCTGGAGCCAGCCTCCTCTGGCTCATTTGATTGGTGATTGGTTCTCCTTCATAGGAAGGGCCGGCAAGGGGTCCCTAGGCATGTCGAAGTGAAATCTAAAACATGTTTTAATGGCATTACTCATTAAGGTTCCAGGGGCACACACAAAATTCATATATGTTTCATATGCATCTCGTGCACACAGTATGAAGGTAATTTTAGCAGCTATTTTAGTGCCCTGTGGTTTTTTAAATTAATTTAAAAATTTTGTTCTGATTAGTTGTACATGACAGTAGAATGCATGTATACATTTTGATAAATTATACATAAATGAAGTGTAATCTCTCATTTTTCTGATTGTACATATTGTAGGATCACATTGGTCATACAATCATGCGTACATGAGGTAATAATGTCTGTTTCACTCCACTGTCCTTCCTACCCCCGTACCCCTTCTCCTCCCTTTACTCCCCTCTACCTAACGTAGTACCCTGTGTTTTGACTGCAACATGAGACCATGTGTGTAATTTTCGTGCTAGTATAGTTTTCATATAGGCATGATGTTGGTGCTCAAAAAATTTTGGAGTTGGAGCATTTTGGATTTTGGATTTTCAGCTTGGGATGCTTAATCTGTATTTATATTGTATTTTCTGGGCTAGTCTTTATTTAGTCCTGTTTTCAAAAATATGTCTCAATGTGTGTTTCAGAAAATGGGATTATTGTGCCAAAATTCAGTGCTGACAAGTGAAATTGATGACAGCTTTTGGAGAATACAACTCTGTGCACATTCAGTAACTGTTAGCAGTCTAGCCTGATGGAAATTTTTAGACAAATTTGTGTCTTCTTTAAAAAATAAATGGAAGAATTATCAGTTAATTTTTGAAGCAACTTGTTTTCCTATCATAATTCTCTTTCTGGTTATACTTAGCATTGAAGTCTTCGATCATCCATCAATCAAATACTTAGTAAACAGGGTACTATATGGTGGGATATCCCAGGACCAAGATGTGGTTTCTGCCGTGACTATATTCTAGTTGGGGTGGGAGGTGAAAAGATGGCCATCAAATATTCCTAGCACTGTGGCAAGTGCTTAGATAGAGGTCTGTACAAAAAGCAAAATAAGTAAGGCAGGGATGTGCTTGAGAGTGGTGTTGGGTAAGGTGCAGCTTACTGTTTGAAAAATCCCAGAGAGGTAAAGGATGGACATGAAGCTTGAAGTCTAGTCTTCCCCTAAAGAGATTCCGTTAACAGGAAAATATCCCATGGGAGGTACATATGAAGATGTTCAGTTACCCTAAATTACTATTAGTCTCTTGCTTCTTAGTGTGAATTAGTTTTTCTTCAGAAATCAGTTCCCTCCGTTGCAGAGGCAGGAGATCAGATGTTAAGGGAGCTGAGAGAGGGAAAGGCCTGGGTGGTCCCTGGAGAAAAGGCCTGAGTGATAAGGCCCTATCCTGTCCCTGTTGCAAGAGGAGGGTGGAGTGCGCAGAAGCTGGAGCAGACTTTCAGAAAAAAAAAAATTCTCATTTTTAAAATCATAAAATATTTCAAGCACGCAAAAATTATAGTGACTAATAAAAGAAAGGCCAATGAACTTACCAACCAACTTCATGAACTTAACATTTTGCCTTACTTTAGTAGTTTAACAAAAATAATGTCACAACAGCTGGGCTGCTGTGTGTGTCCCCTCACCTCCCACCCCATGGTTCTCTTCTCTTCCTCCCTCCCCAGCCATAACCACTATTCTGAATTCCCAATCTCCTCATTCCACTGACGAGGAAATTGAGGCTTAGGTTGAGAGACTTGCTCTAGGTTGTAGCATCTGCTTGTGTCACATTTGGGACCAAGACCTGGCCTTCACATCTCCAGTCCAGGCTTTCGGTCTGCTCAGATCTGAGTAGGTGCAGGACAGGGAGGAGGGGATCTCGAAGACGAACAGAGAGGGCAAATCCAATGCTATTTTGTCTTTCCATATGCTACATCTTTTTTAATTATGTATTTTTTTGGGGGGAGTACCAGGGATTGAACTCAGGGACACTCAACCACTGAGCCACATCCCCAGCCCTATTTTGTATTTTTATTGAGAGACAGGTTCTCACTAAGTTGTTTAGCGCCTCACTTTTGCTGAGGCTGACTTTGAACTCGTGATTCTCTTGCCTCAGCTTCCCAAGCTACCGGGAATCCAGGCGTGCGCCACCATGCCTGGTCTCGATTAGGCATTTTAAGGAAGCACTATGTAAGTGGATATGTGGCTTTGCAAGTAGAATTTACTTTCAATCAGCTACACCAAGACTTTGTTTAAAGATCTTAAAAATCATAGGTGTCTATAGAGACGAACTTAAACTTTTCATATATTTTCAGTCAAACTGTCTTACTGCTCATATTTTATATATGTGAATACAGTATTATATATTTATAGTTCATATAATGTGTAGTATGTGGAATTATAAAGGACATGAATAATTTTTGAAAGGAGTTTATAAACTCAACACAGATCAGTGCTTGATGGTTTCAGTGCAGAATGGATCAGATCCCAGTGGCTGAATCATGAGCCATATGATCTGAAACCATATGAACAAATTTGTGTATCTTCCTCTATATTTATGTATATATGTGTGTGTATGTGTAAGTGTGCATTTACGTTTTTGTGTATGTATGGCGTCTATATATTTGTTCTTGAAAGTAATTGAAAGTAATCTGTCCCAACTTGTCTCTTTCCACAGACAGACACCAAACCAGTGCAGATGATGAACATGGAGGCCACGTTCTGTATGGGCAACATCGATGACATCAACTGCAAGGTCATAGAGCTTCCTTTTCAAAATAAGCACCTCAGCATGCTCATCCTGCTACCCAAGGATGTGGAGGATGAGTCCACCGGCTTGGAGAAGGTGAGGAGGAGGCAGGGCTTAGTAGGAGGCAGGAGCCCCTGCCATGGCAAAGAGGCGCCCAGACCGTGCTGTGCAGGGCTGTGGAAGCCCACGGCAACCCTGCCTCATGTGCCACTGGCTCAGTCACCTCCAAGGGCTTCGGGCCCTTTCCTCTTTCATACGAAAAACAACCAACGTCTATTTGCCACTAATGATGTGCTGGGAATGGTGCTTCATTCCCCAAGTACATTATCTCATTTAATCCTTCCAGCAGTCCTGTGGTTAGAAACAATGGGGAAACTGAGGCACAGAGGGGTAGGTACCCAGCCCATGGTCACACAATAGTCAATGATATGTGGACCCAGGATCTGAGCCTGGGAGATTGGAGGTACGTTCTCCACCCTTATCTCAGCAGGAGTACCCCAAATTGCTATGGTCTGCACAGACCACTGTCCTGAGAACAAAATCTTCATTTGTTTATTTATTAGCACACTATTTTAGGTTTACAGAAAAGTGAGTGGAAAGTACCACGGCTTCCCATACACTCTTTATCTCTCTCCCAATCCTATAATTTCTCCAGTTACTAGCATCTTGCACTAGTGTGGTACTTATGTTACAGTTGATAAGGAGTACTGAAACTTATTTTTGAAATTTTATGTATTTTTTATTTTATTTCATTTTTTGGTGCATTATGATTATACATAACAGTGGGACTCTTTATGCGATATTCATACATGCACATAACGATTTGATCAAATCTCATTCCCTAGTACCTTCCCTTTGATACACTATTATTGTATTGATACATTGTTATTAGTTAAAGTTCACAGCTTACCTTAGAGTTCTCTCTGTGTAGTAAAATTGTTTGTTATATATATAATGCACATGAGATTTTATTATGCTTCAAATGTTTGTATTATGCAGGTTATTATATTCTTATGTTATTTTATAATATAAAAGGCATACTTACATATAGTATATATAAATGTATTTTTATATGATACCAATTATAGTATTATTACATTTATACAGATTGTTATAGTCACGAGGTTAAATGAAAGTGGTGGTTTTATCTGCTTGTGAATGAGTTTTAACTCCCCTGGGCTCGGCGCCTCTACCCAGCTGCGTTCCCTCCGGGACCTCCCCTCCCTGGCTTCCTTTCTAGCTTCTCCTCCACCTGGGTCTCAGCCCTTGGCTAGGAAGGAAGAGGGGGCTCAAGAGCAGAGATCGAGTATGTTCCCAGTTAGGCCTTGGGTACTCCCTGACTTGCAAGGGCAGTCAAACCCAGTCCCCCTCTTACCTGTCACTTCTGTCTCCATCCTTTTATAACTGGAATGAGTTCCTGTCCTTGTTCTTCTTTGATGTATTATTCTCCCTCTTTTTTATTCTATATTTCATGTCTTGATCTTTCAACTATGATTCAATTGTCTTGGATTTTACCTTACTTAAAATACTCTCATAAACGTGTCAATATATTTCTTCTTAAAGAAATAGAACACAAGAAAACGGTCTTTTGAGTCTCAGGAAGGAATAGTTGAGGATGTGTGCTGTGTAATTTGTAATGGCTCACACAGGGCCACACACTGGTGGCTTCAACAACAGACATTTATTTTCTCCCTGTTCCAGAGGCCACGGTCCTAGGATTGGGGTGTCAGCTGGTTGTTCCTTTTGAGGGCTGTTGGGAAGAGTGGGCTCGTCCTTCTCGCCTGGCTCTTGGTGGTTGCTGGCCACCTTTGCTGCCCCTTGGCTTGTGGACACTCCACCCTGATGTCTTCCTTCACCTTCACATAGCTTTCTCCCTGTGTGTGTCTGCCACTGTCCAATTTCTTACTTTTTATAAGGACCTCAGTCAGATTAGAGCACCTTAATGGCCTCATTTTAGCTAATTACATCTGCAGTTGACCTTATTTCCAAGTAATATCATATTTCTGAGGTACTTCCTTTAGGACTTCAGCATATGGACTGGGCGGCACGATTCAACCCTTAATGCATATACAGCGGAGGCAGGTTTTTTACTCCTCCAAAGTGGCCTTTTTGAGTGACGGATGGGTTTTCTCCTCTCACTTCAAAAACTCTACCTACTTCTGACAGTCTTTTGCTCCTAATAAAGTGTCCTAAATGAGAGAGTATTCTTGAAAAGTAATCATGATAACTGAGACAGACATCACTACCCTATGTGCATGTATGATTACACAAATGGTGTGAATCTACATCATGTGCAACCAGAGAAACGAAAAGTTGTACCCCGTTTGTGTGCAGTGAATCAAAGTGCAGTCTGTAAAAATAAAAAAAAAGAGGGGGAAAAAGAAACGTAATCCTAACAGATTAGCAAGAGAATGCAGTAGTTCCTTCCCCCAGGAAAGCACCACACTCGGTGATCCTGCCCTTTCCTTGGTGTTTGAAGGCTCCGCAGGAGTCATGGTAATGCAGTGTCGCCCTTGCAGTCAGGAAATCATCACTTTTGTTTCTCATTTAACCGGTGGGAAGGTTGGAGGGACGGGGCAATTCCAGGTTTGCTCCATGAGAGAGTTCTATGACTAAACCACTTCATACTGCATTCCATCGCTCATTTTTAAACCGCCTGAAATAGACACTTTCACCACCCACAACTTGAAGGATGACTCAGACAGTTCAAGTTCCAATTTTAAAGAGTAACTTTACCTTCAATTTGAGTTGTTAAATTTGATGCCAGGCCCAGCCCGTGAATATTCTAGATTTCCTCATAGAGAAAGGATAATAATAATCCAGGAAATATGTATAAAGACCTTTCTAATTTTGTATTCATTTCACTCCTGTGTATGCGGCATCTGTTTTCTGTAAAGCTACTCTGTAACTTGAAACAAACCAATGAAACCATGCTCTCCTGAACTTCCATGCAAAGGGAGCCCTGTTGAAGGGAGGGAGGCAAACACAGCCCATGGCGGGTGGATCTTACCGGAGACACTAGTTACTATCAGAAGTGCTTCGCCATCTTTGATGATGCTCCACTTACACTGCTTCAGAATTTGTTTTCCATCAAGCAAGATCTCTTCTACTGGGAGATAAATAAAACTAATTCCCTTTCCTTTCTGTCCTTCAGATTGAAAAACAACTCAACTCAGAGACGCTGTTGCAATGGACCAATCCCAGCACCATGGCCAATGCCAAAGTCAAACTCTCCCTTCCAAAGTTTAAGGTGGAAAAGATTATTGATCCCAAGGCTAGTCTGGAAAACCTAGGGCTGAAAAATATCTTTAACGAAAATACATCTGATTTCTCTGGAATGTCAGAGACCAAGGGAGTGGCCCTATCGAATGTCATTCACAGAGCGTGCTTAGAAATAACCGAAGATGGTGGGGAGTCCATAGAGGTGCCAGGATCCCGGATCCTGCAACACAAGGATGAATTCAATGCCGACCACCCATTTATTTACATCATCAGGCACAACAAAACTCGAAACATCATTTTCTTTGGCAAGTTCTGTTCTCCTGAAGTGGCTTAGCCCAAGTTAAGACCCACCTGACTTGTCTCTGGATACAGATTTCTGTAAGCTCTGTATCCAGAAATTCATTTCCTAAAAACAATAAATTGTTACTGTTGTTAGAACGGGAAGCAGTCCTCACACTAGCAGGCCCTTCTTTTCTAATTCTTTTGTTTCCTTTTTTCCCCATAAAGGAAAATTACATATGCTTTTAATGAAAAGGAATCGCTGTAGAGGAAAAATATGTATTCATTATTTGTCATATTGTCCAGGGTTACGAGAGACATACAGTGTTCCACACAGAAATTCCTATAAGGAAGGTCTGGAGGATCTTATCCCCAGAACTTTACCTTTCTTCTCGGGGATATAGAATATTCTAGATACTCTCACTTCCTGGAAGTCTAAAACTATGGTGCATAGGAACTACAAAACTTGGGCACCTGTTTTCTCTGTTTTAGGTTCAGAAGTCCTTATGTTAAGCCTTGGGAGATACATATATTTTCAAACTCTGAATGTTTGGGATTTTTGAAAGATATTATATTGTACATATGGCCTAGCACTTTTGGTATGTTATGGAACTCCATAAGCAGGGTCTGGAACAACACCCATAAATCAACACCCTAGTATTATTTTTGCAACAAAATATGAAATATTCACATAAAATAGACAAATCAAGACTCCAGTCCATCAGTGGTCAAATTTTGCTGACAAATGAGTATATCACTAACTTATGAAAACACTTTGCAGAACTTTTTTTTAGTGTAATGTTGGATAAAGTAGCTGAAATGTGAGACCCCCAAGGAGAAGCTCAGCTTTATTAAACAAAATTGACTTTCAGTTTTGAGAGCTATCCCACCTGGTCATTTGGCTGCTGCTGGGCTGGTGGTGGGGTCTTCTAGCTGACTCACTGTGGTTTGGATGTTGGAAATCATGGACTTGAAATCCACAGGGACTCTCTTGCCAATAAAGTAATTTTATGAATGTTAAAGGAACTTGTCTCTTTGTCTAATGTGATAAATAATGGAAAAAGGAAAGGAAACTAAACCTTTATAAGTAAAGCTGTTACAATACTCACAGATGCTTTAACACTTTTTTTTCAGTGTAGGGCTACAGTTACTTTAGATGGGAGTTTGTGATTTACACTGATAGTAATTGTAAAATGTTTCTGGTCAGCTATTTATGTTGCAGCCTCATGTATTCATTCAGTACCAAAAGGATCTATATACTGCAGATTTTGTGGCAACCTTCCTTCATCTGTTCCTTGCTATTCATTGTAAATAGGTTTTTCCTCATCTGACGGTTCAATATTGCATTTCTTCTGTGCTATTGTCAATAAAATATTATTGAATTATGTGTCTTGATTTTTTTCCCATTAAGTTAGAATTACTATTTTGAAACAGAACCAAGCCATGCATTTATAAAATCATTCCAATGTATAAATGCTTTTTTTAGGGATTGAGGTAAACTAAAAAGAAATAAGAATAATTACTGCCTATGTTAGTTAGTATTCCATTGCTATGACAGAATACTTGAGAGAAATAACATAAATGAGGAGAGATCATTTTGGCTCATGGTTTCAGAGGTTTCAGTCCATTGTCAACTGGCTCCATTGTTTCTGGGCTGATGGCAGAACATCATGGTGGAAGGGCATGGTGGAGTAGAGCTGCTCACTTATTGGTGGCCAGCGCGGGGAGAGAGAGAGAAAGGGGACGAGGATAAGATCCTTCCAGGGCATGCTTCCAGTGACCTACTTCCTCCAACTAGGCCTGGCCTCCTACTGTTGCCACCACCTCCCAACAGTTCCTTCGACTATAAGCCCATTCACAGGTTAATCCATTGAGATCAGATTCCCTTGTGATACAGTCACATCCTGTCACTCCTGGACGTTGCTGCATTGGGAACCAAGACTTCAACACAGGAATCTCTGGGGGACACTCCAGATCCGGCGTCCGATGACTCTCAACCCCTTAAGAGTCACATGACTCCAAGGCCCGAGGAGGACATGGAGCTGATCTCCAGCCCTTTTCACCCTGGTCCTTCCCTCAGAAGGCAACTTTATTAAGCAAGCTGTGTAGCCTTAAGCGATTTGCTTTTCTTATTAAGAGCATTTTCCTCAGTGCTGTGTTCTTTTGTTTTAAATTATTCATGTTGTCTCTGCATCAAACAATCAGCAGCCCCCTTCTGTCCCTGCACTGTGCTTGGACTGCTGTGTGTCCTCTTGCAATGAAAGTTGAGTCCGAAATGCTGAGCCACGCCCCCATGATCTAAAAGAAAGGACCACTCTGGCAGGATTGTGGGAGTGGCCCCCAACCATTTTTGCCACTCTTGGCTCCTCTTCCTCTTTCCTAGGTTATGATAGAGAAGACAGGGGATAGTTGTGAAAAAGGTCAGGGCGTGTTCAGAGGAAGGGAGGCATCAGAGCCTCCGAGCCAAGCGTTCAGGGCACTTCCAGTATCTCCTGGAACTTGGAAAACACTGACATTCTTGGTCAATGCTTGCCTGGGACAGTCTACACTGGTGCTTTCCAACTCGGGTAGGGGGTGCTCTACCCTTTAGGGAGGACATCTCATGGGTAGAGGTGAAGGATGCTGCTAAACGCCCACAATATCCAAAACAGGCCCCATAGCAGAGCTACGGGGCCCATGAGACCAATAGCATCAAAGAGAGAGAGCCAGGCCTCTACCAAAGGACAGGTACAGTCTGCAGGGTCCCAAAGGCAGAGCAAGGAGGCCTGTTGCTGGATGGAGGAGGAAGGGCACCGGCGAGTGGTCAGCCACAGTGAGGAGGGAAGTAGCCAGGCTTGGTTGTTTTGAAGGGGACTGTGCTCAGAGGGTCTGGGGGTGAGGGCAGAACACCAGGAGGAAGAGCCAGCCGTGGGTGCCTGGCATGCCCCACGGGGGTTGCCACACGCCAGTCTCCTAAGGCCTCTCTGCTCAGCCCCCTGCTTCCTGCATGCACTTTGCCGATGTGTGTGGATGAAGAGGAGGGACGGGGGCAGGGGGAAGGTGAGCATGGCCACCTCTGCTGCCTTTCCCCTGTTGGGGGCAGTGAACCTTGATCACAGTCCAGCCGTGGATGGCCAGGCTTTAAATCAGAAGACCCTGAATCCTAATTTAGATTTCTGGGCTTGATCATTTCTGAAAATGTCTGGTAATGTCAGAAAGTGGCTGGAGAAGCTTTAGTCTGGGGGATTTCCTCCAGGTGGTGGAAAGAAGTGGGGCAGAGTCAGGTTGAAAAGGCATTTGACTGAAGGAATTGGGTTGTGCTTTGCCAGCCCCCTGTCCAGGGCAGCCCGCTGATAAACTGTGGCTCTGCTGTCCCATCAACCCCCGAGACACAGATGAGGAGGCAACCATGACCCCCTCTTATCAACAAGGATCTGAGAATGAACTAGACATATAATCAGCTCACGGTCACAGCTGAGTGTTGGTGGCTGGATTTGAACCCATGCACGCTGAGGCCAGAATTCGAGCTCCCATACTCCATCTTCCAGCTGGCACTGACCGGTGCCAAATGGACATTGGGATACTTGAGAGAATTCCTCTGTCTTCCATACCTTCTCTCTTTGTGAGTTCCTAAATATTTGTTTCATCTCCACTCTCCTTTGCTTACCATCCAGAATAACCTTGGTGTCAGAGGGTCCACCAACCCTGGGCTCTCATGGCGTTTGCTTCTTCTCACAGCGACTGTAGAGTCAGGGGCTAATTCCCCTGCAGGGAAAGGGCAGGAACCCAGGTCAAAATTGTGACTGCCACAGGCACTGGTGACCCCATGGCTTGATGGCGGCAGGGCCCAGGACACTACTGCCCGTGTGGTCCTGTGATGGACCACCATGTAGCTCGGTAAGTTCTGCACCTCTCTACTCTGGTCCAGAGGGACAGTCAAAGGCAGCCTGCTCCACCCCTTCACATCGTGAGGAAACGGCAAACTGCACAGAGTGTTTTCATTAGTGCTTGAAATTGGGAGGTGCTGAGCACCTCTGGAAGGACAGGAGCCCAGTGCCACCTGCAGAGCCTGCTGCACTCGCCTGTTGTGGCTGAGCCTCCTGGGAGAGGAGGGCAGATGCCAACCAGGCTGCTCTCAGGACAGCCTGGGACTCTGAACGCACCTGTGGTGGAGAGGAGTGTCCCTTCCACTGAGTGCTCCGGCATCCTCCCCACCCCAACAGGAGGAACGTTCTCTGGAGTCTGCTGATGACTGACTGGAGAGTGAGATGGAGCAGCACAGAGACCTCCGGCCATGGCCCGCCTCTTCTCCCCTGAAAGACGGAAAGGAAGACTCTGGACTCCAGCCCCCCAGAACTGAGTCAGAGCTTCCCAAAGTGAAAGTTCTGTTCTTCTGAATTTTAATTTCAGTGCATTTATTTTAATCATTTTGCATTAAAATTTAGACAAACAAACATACCTTCACTGACTCCATGGCTCACTTGTTCTCATTCATTATTCCACTGTAACCACCTCCAAGGTCTTTTGAGATGACCCCAACTGATTTTCCCTACACCCAATTTTGACTTTCTAGGAAGGGTGCATTTCAGCATTTTCCAGTTTTGTCCCGCCAGGTAGGGTGAAGGCAAACTTCCCTTCTCATGGAGACCACAGGTGGCAGCTGCCACTGCCCTCTGACTACCCTTGCCCTGTCTTTTTGCTGCTTATCTCAGCTAGCTGGACGTTCCACATTCACTTGTTGGAATTGTTTGTAAAGTAAAAGTTAATTGACTGAGAAAAGAACATATAGGTTTTCTCATGGTATAACATTCTTCAGGTTCAATGCAATGACTTTTTCTATTTAACATCGTCTTTGGCAGCTTAGATTTTCCTTTCTGCTGGATTCTCAACTGGATTATGAAAAGATGAGTCTACTTACAGCTGAATTTTGGATAGGTGAGTCATTATTAAAGCATATCAAATGTTAATGATCTCAGAACTGCATTTGAGTAATTTTCCTCACAAGCTCTAAATTTTTTTTTTTTTTTTTTTTTTTGCGGTACTGGGGATCAAACCCAGGGCCTTGTGCTTGGGAGGCAAGCACTCTACTAGCTGAGCTATCTCCCCAGTCCTCTAATTTCTTGTTTTAAGTTGTTTAAGTAATGACCAATCAGTGATGCTTGAGTTGCCTTGCTGCATACATAATTTTGTGCTAAGGAAGGTGAAGATTTAAAAGAGACACAATAGTTGGGTTTTTTTTCTTCAAAAAATTTTTAACTGAGGAAGGAAGTTACATTAAAGATGACATTTAATAACATTTCAATCTCCAACATTAACCCCACATTCATGTCAATCAAAATATCAGAAAATCCCCAATGGCAATGTGAGACGGCACCTTCTTTCACAGAGGACCCATAGCAGTTGGATGTTCTTGCAGACTTTAATTTTACCTAATTCCCCAAGAAGGCTTAACACAGTGTAGACTCGGAAACCCCAGTTGAGGAGTTAGGAAGTGGATGCTTTTACGGCTCTTGCTGACAACATCCACGAGTCAGCGTCTTTGCATGACAGACAGTGCTCTCTCTGTATATTTTCTTCTAAGACTTTTAAAGTATAATACATACAAAAAAGTACATGTGGGGGTGCAGCTGAATGAAGTCTTCAGACTGAATCACCCACGTGACTAGCACCCAGCTCAAAGCCTCTGAAACTCCCCCATGCCAACCCTAGTCACTGTCCTGGCCACCCACCTCCAGAGACAGTCAGTGTCTTCTAACAACACAGACACGTGCACACACACGCACACATGCACACATGCACACATGCACACGCACACGACCTTTCATCTGTTTCTGTATTTTATACCACTGGAATCCCGTAGTATGTTCTCTTTTCTATTTGTGCAAATGTCGTCCATATCCTAGCATGTGGCTGTAGGTCATCAATTTTTTTTTGTACCCTGTTGCATGAATTGTGAGTTCATCTTGATACACTTATCCATTCTATTCTTGATGGGTGTTTGGGTGTTTCCAGCTTTTGGCAATAAGGAGGAGAACTACTATTTGAACATACTAGTGTTCACAGCAAACTATTTTGGTGGAATATGTATGCATTCCTGATACATGTACACACACACACACACACACACACACACACACACTTTGGGATGGGATCGCTGAGTCGAAGATTGTGCAACTCTTCTGTTAGTTAATGTCAGATGGTCTTGTGAGGCAGTTCTTAGCCGTGCTTCTCTCTGTCTTTCATTACATTTTCTAGGTGTGATTTCTGCCATTACCACTCTGTCCTGGAGTCATTGTTAGGAGCTGGGCACTTGGTTTAGCAAGACCTACAGTAGAATTGGGCTTCTGCAGTAACCCTATCAGGACCTGTTTGAGGTCTGAAGGGGCCTGAAGTTCAGAAACACAACAGGAAAAACATGCCTAGTCTACATGGCTAGCGAGTTTTACGCTCTCTTGCCCCTTAGCCTTACCTTTGATCACTATGCTTTGATTACATTAAAAAACTTTTACTTGGTGAATTAAACTATTTACCTTCAAAGGTAGAGCCTCTATTATTTTAGAAGAATGTGGATAAAGATAAAAACCACTTAACTATTTACACATTAATAGTAAGTAAACCTTCTAGAATGTTTACTTTTCAAATATTTCTGGTTAAATGTAATAATAAAAAAAAGTTTCAGAAGTTCCCTTTTTCCCTCAGAGGTCCTATTCAGTCCATTGTGTGTCATTCACAATTTACACTGGAATAAAGTCTTCCCTCTTCTTGTTTAGTTCTTGGACTGGAAACCACTTCTACAACATTCTTGGGCTCAGCTCCACCCCACTGTTAAGGACAATTTAGGAGGTGGGCGTTTCCCTGTTCAGTGGCTTTTGTCTCTGTTACCCTCCTCTGCCCTGACCATAATAGCTGCTCTGGTTTGTGAGAGTCTTTTAAGTGAGGAGAGTGGCCTTTCCTTCCTTCTTTCTCTTTTTCTTTTTACAGACTGCATTTCAATTCATTGTACATAAATGGGGTACAACTTTTCATTTCTATGATTGTACACAATGTAGATTCACACCATTCTTGTAATCACACATGTACATAGGGTAATGATGTCTGTCTCAGTCCACTATCTTTCCTACCCTCCTCATTTCCCTCTACACAATCCAAAGTTCCTCCATTCTTCTCTTACCCGCCACCAACTACCACCTTCTGTATCATCATCTACTTATCAGAGAAAACATTAGACCTTTGGTTTTCTGAGATTGGCTTATTTCACTTCAACTCCACCATTTATCTGCAAATGCCATAATTTTATTCTTCTTTGCGGATGAGTTATATTCCATTGTGTATATATACCACAGTTTCTTTATCCATTCACCTTCTGAATTCATCTAGGTTGGTTCCACAATCTAGCTATTGTGAATTGAGCAGTTATAAACATTGATCTGGCTATGTCACTGTAGTATGCTGATATTATCATTGGGTATAAACCAAGGAGTGGGATAACTGGGTCAAATGATGGGTTCATTCCAAGTTCTATGAGGAATGAACCCTCCAGAGTGGCTGCACCAATTTGCAACTCCACCAACAACGTACGAGTGTGCCTTTTTCCCCACATCCACGCCAACACTTATTATTGCTTGTGTTCTTCTTCTAATTGGGGTGAGATGAAATCTTAGGTGGTTTTGATTTGCATTTCTATAATTTCTAGAGATGATGACACTCTTACATGTATTTTTTGATCGCCTGTATATCTTTGTGAAGTGTGTGCCCAGTTCCTTAGCCCATTTATTGATTGGGTTCTTTGTATTTTTGGTGTAACGCTTTGTAAGTTCTTTATAAATTTTGGAGATTAGTGCTCTATCTGAAGTGCATGTGGAAAAGATTTTCTCCCACTCTGTAGGCTCTCTTTTCACATCATTGATTGTTTCCTTTGCTGAGAAAAAGCTTTTTAGTTTGAATCTATCCCATTTATTGATTCTTGCTTTCATTTCTTGTGCCAGAGTGAAGTCTCTCACCAACAGTGAAGGACTATTCTGCCCCAAGTCTGGAACAGAAAAGGCAAATGGCGCCCGTTCTCCACTAGAGAAGAGATGGATGTGGATGTGTCCCTGGAGCTTCAGACTACCTCCAGGAGTCTCGCCAGATCCCTGTCTCTGAGAGGGCCTTCTCTGTGTCCACCATGGGCTCCTTCGTATCTCCCACATCTCCTGGTACAGACTTTAACAAACAGTAAATATCAAGGCACATTTTTGGATGATGGAAAACAGGGTTTGATCCTGTAGGTAACCCACATGTTAGGTTGTCTTGGTCATCCCCTAGAACTAACAAGGCTTCTTCAATGACTCAAAGGAGAGCATTCAGTGTTCCTGAAAAGCAGGTAAGGAGGGATGAGAACCACAGATGTACACAGTAGGGAAACCTTGAAGAGTTCATGTTTTTAACAAAGTGAAACATGTTCTGCAGTACATTTCTAGGCTTTGGAGAGGCAGTGTGTTTTTTGAGTCTCTGGGAGAGAGTGCAGTGCTTGTTTCTTAAATTGCTACGATCTCTAAACCTGCTAGTCATACCGCATCTTGGAGGAATACTGTACAAAGTAGCAAGTTTTGGGGAAAGTCTACTTAACTAGGAAACTGGCCTGTAGAGAAAAACGCAGGAACGAAGGAAGTCTTGATTCCAACATCCAATCACCCATCTTATCTGGGGCACAGGTTCTACCTACAGCCAATGGAGGGTCCTTTTTCTCGGTGATCTCTGAGACTCCTCTTGACACCCACAGTCTAAAGACAACACAAATCTTCCATTCATCTGGGTGGAACCCACCACCACCCCTATTCTGAAATCACGGTCAAGGGTCTGATGCTCCTCTGACACTAGGAACCAAGGTGGATTCCCCAAGGTAAGCAGGTATGATTGCTGCCGAGTCTTCCTCTTCCTACCAGCAGGTGGATGGGAACATCTGAGACAAGGACTCACATATGCCAATTCCAGAGCCTCCCATTAGTGCTGAAATGATTCTTTCCAATAGTTCCAGAAAGGTCATCGAGGGAGGTCGGAAGCATCGAGGTTGTACAACCAGCTTCTCTCCCACACCACGTAGTTGACTTTCCTAATTATAAAAACAGAACTGCGTCTTCTCCTGCAGGCTACCCAGACTGTGACTCTTTATTTGGGCTTTCCCCTGACATGTGCCCTGCTGCATACAGCTGTGCAGGTGGGTCCTTGCACAAGGGTATCGGCGAGAGTGAGAGGGGAGTGAAGTCAAGCTCCTCCTTGACTGGCCTAGCACAGTCAAGGACTGTATGTGGGGCTGGGTCTGTCTGAGGAGGGGGGGTCACCTCTTTTCAATTCCCAGGAGGTGCCATGTAAGTTTAGTACTCAGTAACATTTGCACAAAAAATGAAACCAGAGTCACCTCGTCAATATTTGCATCATTATTACCAAGGCTGACGTTGACATCGTCAATTCAATGTCTTGCCTTGCTAACGTAACGATCCTATGTAAAATTAGGCCAATCAGAAGTGGCTATATCTGAGGAGCAAATGAGCTCAGGACACACAGGTCATGCTTAGGAGGATGTTCCTGCCCTGGGAGGGGGCTAGTGGGGAGCACTGGGCTGGGTACCCCTAACAGCAGGAGTGCGGCGATGAGCGTCCTGCTTGCTGTGATACAGGTTGAGACCATCTTGACTCCTTGGTTTTAATCCTTGCCACCACTTCAGTTAACATGTGGTCCCAAAAGGGGTCATTGCCATCTCTAATTCCATCCCAAAGAAGTTCTATGCCTCAGGACTGAAGTGTGGATACTGGGAGCGATGGGCCCTCGGGCACAGGCCTCTGTCAAGAGCCAGTGGTGACTGCTGCAGCTGGTCAGCCACCGAAGGCCAGCCTGGGAAGCTGGGAGGAGCTCCTTCCCCTGCTCACATTCTTCTTTGCTGACAGGGGAAAGCGGGAGCTCGTCGGGCAGGGTAATTAGGTCAGCGGCTTCCCACGGAGAGAACAGGTTTGCCCATCCTTGGGGAGACATCATTGCAAAACTGCTGACACCAGAGTCACCCTGAGTGTCCGGCTCCTGTCACCAAAATGTATCTCAGTGGGAACATGAGCCATCATCAGCAGAGAATGGGACTTCCGCGTTCAATAGTTTAAAGTATGTCATGCTCAATCATTTCTTCACTTAACAAAAGCATGTCGAGTATTCCAGAGGCAGCTGTCTGACACCTCACCAGGAAACCACCACAAGCTTATCAGGAGGTTTTCACCGATTCAGTCATTCGCTTATTCCCTAACCCACTGCACGCAAATGACTGTGTTGGACACTGACCGAGCGTGGGGATGAGAGACAGGGAGAAGGGACGGAAGTCAGGTTATGTAACAGAAGAACAGTAAACGTCAGGTGCACAGAGCGGAGAGGGAGGACCCGGGCTCCGTGTGAGGGAGCCTCCAGGAGTTGAGCTGAGCCCGAGAGCAGAAGTAGGTGAAGAAAGCAGGAATGGAGCAGCAATCACAGGGCAGAGGAGCTGGAGGCAGGGCCTGGCTCTTGGGTGCCAGCTGGGAAGGACCCCTGGGAAGGACCCTGGGAAGGGGAGCTGAGGGGAGGAGGTGTGCAGGAAGGCTGAGGGTGCTGTGCCCTCCAACCATCCATGGAGCAGGAAACCTCGTTGCTTTTCCTTTTTTTTCATTTTATTTTTTACAGACTGCAGTTTGATTCATTGTACACAAGTGGGGTACAACTTTTTGTTTCAATGGTTGTGCACAGTATAGATTCACACCATTCCTGTAATCACACATGTACATACATAGGGCAATGATGTCTGTCTCATTCCACCATTTTTCATACCCCCACTCCCTCTCATTTCCCTCTACGTAATCTAAAGTTCCTCCATTTTTCTCTCACCCCCTCCCAGCTCCCATTATGTATCATCATCTACTTATCAGGGAAAACATTGGGCATGTGGTTTTTTGGGATTGGCTTATTTCACTCAGCATTATATTCTCCAATTCCATCCCTTTACCTGCAAATGCCATAATATTATTCTTCTTTATGGCTAAATAATATTCCATTGTGTATATATACCACCGTTTCTTTATCCATTCATCTGTTGAAGGGCATCTAACTATTGTGAATTGAGCAGCTATAAACATTGATTGACTGTGTCACTGTAGTATGCTAATTTTAAGTCCTTTGGGTATAAACTAAGGAGTGGGATAACTGGGTCAAAAGGTGGGTCTATTCCAAGTTTTCTGAGGATTCTCCACATTGCTTTCCAGAGTGAATGCTTTTCCTTTTTAATTTCCAGTTCATCATGGGTCAATATTTACATCAAGCAAAACAGAAATAAAAAATAAAACAGGAATAAAAAACAAACAAAGAAACAAACAAACAAAGAAACTAAGACACTCAAAATAGAAGCCCCATATTTTTATGATTAGATTTGCCATACATAAGATTACTCTGTGGAATTGTCCCGATGTTTCTATGTAAGTCCTTTCCATGTCTGTGCTTGTCTCAAGATGGTTAAGATTTGGGGTCTACAGACCAACCCTTAGGGGAGCCCTCTGAATATCTAAACTAAAGGGAGGTAGAGGAAGCATTGATTTGCATTTTAAAAGGTGTACTTGCTACTGGTAGGTGGTGGAGCAAGAAAGGAGGCAGTTGACAGAAACCCTGAGCCACTGAGTGGAGACTGACAGAGGGCACACAATGCACAGCTCTAGGGAGCCCTTCACCGAGTGTGAATCCAAAAGGCTGTGGGAGTTACTGGGTGTGGATTGCAGGCGAGGCACTATAGGTGGCTGGGTGACTGTCCTTAGACTTCAGGCTTCTGCAATGAGAGGAACTGTATGTGGGCAGTGTAGGGTGAGCAGTAGGATTGCTTCCTTTCTTTGTTTTAATTTTTAATAGGATGATTTCTGTTTTAGCCACGTTGAGGCTGAGGTGCCTAGGGGACACTCAACAGGAGACAGGGTGGGAGACTCCTGATTAGAGGTTTATTTATTTTTTATTGATCCTTTTTAGTTATACATGACAGTAAAATCTACTTTGATATATTTATACAAGCATGGAATACATCTTATTCTAATTAGGACCCCAGTCTTGCGATGTGCATGATGGTGAGTCACGGTGGTGTATTCATATATGTACGTAGGGAAGTGATGTCAGATTCACTCCACTCTTTCCCATTCGCATTCCTCCTCCCTTCCCTTCATTCCCCTTGTCTAATCCACTGTGAACTATTCTCTGCTCCCCCTTATTTTGGGTTAGTAATGTTCACATCTCAGAGAAAACATTTGGCCTTTGGTTTTCTGGGATCGGCTTATTTCACTTAGCATGAGAGCCTCCAGATCCACCCCTTTATGGGCAAATGTCGTAAAGTAATCAATTCTTCCTTATGCCTGATAATATTCCATTGTGGGTATACATATCGAAATGTTTTTATCTATTAATCTGTTGATGAGCCTCTAGGCTGACTCCATAACTTAGCTATTGTGAAATGTGATGCTATAAACACAGATGTGGCTGTGTCACTGTAGTGACTATATGATTTTAACTCCTTTGGATATACACCAAGGAGTGGGATAGCTTCATCAAATGGTGGTTCCATTCCTAGTGTTTTGAGGAATCACCATACAGCTTTCCAGAGTGTTTGCACCAAATTGCAGTCCCACCAACAATGTATGGTGGGTACCCTTTCCCCAACATCCTCACCAACATTTATTGTTCTGTTTAGAGGTTTAGAGATGGTAAGGAACAAACAGCCATGGTTCTGGGAGTACAGTGGAAGACAGAGGTGGGCAGAGGGCTGAACTTGGGGAAATTCAGGAAGGAGAGTGGGAAGAGGGAAAGGGACTCCACTGAGAGGAGGGAGGAGTCCTGCCAAGTAGAACATGGTTCAAAGCATCAAGAGCTGCAGAAAGTACCTATGGGCTTTCACCGACCTGAGCAAGATTCAAGAGAAATGTCGAAGTCTTCCTGCTCCATCAGGAAGCTTACAGCATACACATAAAAAAAGAACCCACCTGGATTACAAACTCCTTATCTAGAACAAAGTCACCACAGAAACCCCCAAACTTAAGGGAATAAATTTTGCATGTCAGATATCCAAAGCATCTACTTGTGAGTGGACAAGTAATTTTCAAGGACTGAGGAATGCAAATATAAAGTAATTCCTTTTCTGAAACTGGAGAAAAATTTGATTGGTGTCCTCTTACATTTGTATCGCTCTGTTTTCTTTCTAGTTTAAAATTCTGTGAGTAACCTTTGGCAAGCAGCCTACCGCTTAATTCTGTGCTCCATACAGGAAGGGAAGAGCCAAGCACCTCAGTGACCTCCAGAGGGGACAGAACCTTGCTGAAAACCCGCACGGACTCACCTGCTGAGTCAGATTCCAAGCTGCAAAGGGGCCTGGAGATGTTTGGGGAGTGTTGGAGAGAGTGGAATTGTTCTATGTGAGCCCAGCAACTGTGCTCACTTTACGCGGGTTTTCGAATGCCTGGGTTAGCATTTGGCCCAGATTTAAACTTTCTTTCAGTGGAGCGCTGTGGTTTGAGTGTGTCCTCAGGGGGTTCATGTGTTGGGAGCTCTATCCCTGGTGCAGCAGTGCTGAGAGGTGGTGGGATTGCTAGGAGATGGGTGGTTCTTAGGTCCCTGGGGAGCTGACCTTGGGAGGGATTAAGGTGGCTCTTGTGGGACCCCTGAGCTGGCATAAGAGCAAGCTGTCGTAAGAGCAAGTGTCTCATGGTGTGACCTCTCACTTCCACACACACTTCCACCTGCCATTTGCCCATGGCCTCACCCAGAGGCTCAACCAAAGGGTCTGCCTAAGCCTGAAGTCCAACTGAGCTAAAGGCCCACCCCCCACCACTTTTTTTTTTTTTTTTTTGTGAAGCTACTAAGATCATATTTAATGTTTGCATAAAATTTAAAATAACCCTGGATGAGTTGGAAAGAACCCTCCTTCCTGACTTCTAGCTCTGCCGCTATCTTTTCTAACAGTCTGAAACCCACGTTTAGCAAACAGAATTTTCATGTTAGCAAATGGTCAAATCTGAAAGGCGATCCATGAGAACAAAACCAGTGTTTGACTGATTGATCAATTCATTCATTAACTGATTTGTTCACGTATTCACTGATGTCCTCAAGAGTCTTTCTGGACACAAGGAAGCCGACACTGCTCTTTCAAGGTGCTACACGAGGCACTTGGGGGGTGAAAATCAAGGGCTGACTCTGGCTCCTTGGGAACTCTGGGAGATGGATTGGCTGCTGCTGCAGCAGGAGGTGCTGGGGCCACAGGCTGCTGGTGCCAGGGTCAGGGCCTCAGCCCCCAAAGTACGAAAAGCTCCAACACTGCCCTTTGGTGAGGTCAACAGGAAAATTGTGGAAAGATTTCGTGAAACACTGGGCAATGTAGGCCACAGACAGGCCTCCGCACACCTGTGGTTCCGTCTCGTGTTGCACGGGGGTGAGTCTCCCAGTGTCATTTGCTGTGTTTGGTCACACCTTTTGATTTTGTGGTAAACTCTTTTAGAAACGTTGAGTTAAAAAATGAAAGAGCATTTTTTTTCTGGCATAGAGTGATATTAAAGGAGATGTATGTATATCTACCTCCCCAATACAATAAAACCAGTTGTCAAGCAGGCAGGGAGTTCATCTATCTATATATTTCCACCTATAATTTTAACCATTTTTGGCGTCCTTTTCACTTTCAAAGTGTCCTGCTTTGGGAGCTTAATTATATGTCACACTTTCTGTGTAGTGTGATGGGCTAGTCAGAAACACCATGAAGACAGGGGCTTTGTCCCCCCACATTTTTTATTGGTGCATTATAATTATACACAATAATGGGATTTGTTGTTACATACTCATGCACACAATGCACTTTAGATAAAAGGGTGTTCAATTGGTCAGTTTGCTTGTCCATGTGTTCTCCTGGGCTGAGGGTCATGCTTCGGCTGGCAGGAGCCTGTTTTTGGCTATTATCTCAATCCTGACACTAAAGAGAGGCCTGTCTCCAGCGTTTGTGTGGAACTTGGGTTGAGTAGGGGAGAGCCCCAAGGCACAGAGTTGAGGAGGGAAAACTACTGGAGGAAGATTCTGAATCAGAGGTGACAGAGGGTCCAGGGAAGGCAGTGGGCACTCCAGAGGGCAGAGAGTGGGGATCTGCTCCCAACCGCCTGTGGCCTTAAGGAGCAGGGCGACCCGCCCACATCCAGGTCGCAGTTAATCTGGTTCTGAGCTCTCTGGGTGGTCTGCAACCCCTGGGAGGCCTGAACATGGATACTGTCTTGGAAGCTGACCAGCCAGGTACTGACCCCAGCTCTGTCACTGAGAGCTGGTGTAACATGTGGGGAAAGCAAACTTACGTCTCCGTGGTCTTTGTTTCCTCCGTAAAATATTTCTCTCTTACACGGTTCATTCCAAGTTCAATGTGATTATTAATCAAGAAAACCGTAAGAATGAAGGAAAGAAGGACTGTATAAAGGGAAAAGGGTGGGAGGGGTGGAGGGGAAGGGAAAAAAAAAGAAACATCATTACCCTATGTAAATGTAAAAAAATAAATTAAAAAAAAAAACTCAAAAAAAAATAAATAAATAAAAGCAGCAAAAAAAAAAAAAAAAAAAAAAAAAACCGGTCGCCTCTTCTGATGGTCTCGCGTTCCACGAGATGGCGCTGTTCGTCTCTCTATCGCTGCGCCGCACAGGGTCTCCAATTATCTGCTGCAACCGCTGCTTTTTATAGACTGTCAACTCCTGCAGAGCCGCAGAGCTGGGACCTCAGGCCCCAGCTTCTTGAGGACGTTCTCCAAGCGCTTTCTTTCCTTGTCGCCAATACACACCTGCAAAGTCTTCCAGCCTCTTGAATGTTAACACTCTTCCCAGTTTTATTCTAGTCACGGGACCACATCCGTCCTGACTGATTATGAGTGATTAACATGAGGTTTACCTTCTATCTAAAATGTAAGCGTACAGCAATGCAGTACTGTTGGCTTTAGGTACAAGCGGGTACAGCTTACTCCTCTCCAGCTAGACGCCTGCTGGCCAGGAATGCCCCTTCTACCCTCCTCAGACCCTGCTGGCCACCTTCCCATGGTTCTATGAGTTTGACTGTTTTTATTAATTATTTATTATTTTAAACTTTCACACGTAATGGTACACGTTTGTGGGGTAAAATAGGATGTTTTGATACATATATACATTTTGAATTAGGCTATTTTAGACACCTTCACAAGTGGAATCATGCTTTGTCATTCTGTGACCAGCTTATTTCACTGAGCATGGTGTCTTCACAGCCATCCATGATCTTGCATATTGCAGAATTTCCCTCTTTTTGATACTGCATCGGGTTCTATTGTAGGTCTGCATTGATCTACACTGCGTTTCCCCTCCCCCTCCCATTCCCTTCCCTCTCTTTCTCCTCATCCTACCACAGGCATCTGTTTCCATATTTTGGCTATTGTGCATAGTGCTGCAATGGACTCTGGAGTTGTGATATCTTTTCAAGATTCTGCTTTCAGTTCTTTTAGATATATACCCAGAAGTAGGGTTGCTGGGTCATATGGAAATTCTATTTTTAATGTTTTGAGAAGCCTCGGTACTGTTTCCATAGTTGTGGCTATGCCATTTTATATTCTTACCAACAGTGTACGAGGGGTCCCATTTGTTCAGTTTCTTGTCAACACTTGTTAATTTTGACTTTTTTGATAACAGCCATCCTAAGAGGTAAGATGATATTTCCTTGGGGCTTTGATTTTCACTTACCTGGTGATTAGTGAAGTTGAACATTTTTTCATATACCTGTTGAGCATTTGTATGTTTTCTTTGGGAAAGTGTCTATCCAAATCATTGGCCCATTTTAAAATTAGGTTATCAGTTTTTTTGGGGGGTGGGGGAGTACTGAGTAGGAGTTCCTTATGTATTTTGGAGATTAAACCATTGGGGTCCCTTTTGTTATTGATGCAATTCCCTGATTGATACATATATTGATTTATACATTCTCTGATTGATATGATTTCTAGCTTTGAATTGACCACTATCAAATCTTTATCTTCCTGGTCTTCCTTCTGAGTTCCAACTACATATTCAATTTCCCAATAGACACCTGCCTATGACTGTCAAAGAGACCAAGTGCTGGGACCATAGCTGAAATCATCTCTTCTTCTGTTCCCTTTATTTTTATATGACAACATTGTTCCTGCAAATGTCCAAGTTGTACTCAGTTAATTTCCACAATAATTTCTTTCTTTCACCCCATACAACTGATCACTGCATATGGATATTTCTTAAATTTTCCCACTTCTGTGCTGCTACTCTCTTGTCCTAAATGCCATGATCTTTGGATCACTAAAACAGATTTCTATGTTACCTTACCTGTTACTTTTCATCCATCCAGTCTCCACATTGCGCGTGCACACACACGCATATAGGCATACATATATGAAGAAGTATACATTAAGAAGTATGTATGTATATATTGTTCCATGGTTTCTTCTTCCACTCTAGTGAAATCTCGGTGAGGGCAGAGACCGTGTGTGTTTTGTGCCTACAGCAGTTCCTGAAATATAGTAAGCACTCAGTAAGTGTCACAGTTTGGATATGAGGTGTCCCTCTCAAAATGATTGGAAATGAGACAAGAGCTATAATCTCACCAGTCCAACCTAGTTTGAATGGACTGACTGGGTGGTAACTGCAGGCAGATGGGGTGTGGCTGGAGGAGGAGGGTCATTGAGGGTGTGCCCTGGAAAGATGCGTCTTCCCCTTTCTCTCTCTCTCTGCTTGTTGGCCACCATGAGGCAAGCAGCTCTCTACTGTCAAGCCCTCCTGCCATGATGTTCTGTCTTATCTTGGGCCCAGGGCAATGGAGTTGCCAACCATAGAGTGAACCTCCCAAACTGTGAGCCAAAATACATTTTCCCTCCTCTAAGTTGTTCTTTTTTTTTGCAGTGCTGGGGATTGAACCCAGGGCCTTGTGCTTGCAAGGTAAGCATTCTACCAACTGAGCTATATCCCCAGCCCTCTAAGTTGTTCTTGTCAATATTTTGGTCACAGCGAAGAAAGCCTAATTAGAACAGTAAATATTTGTTGAATTGACATATTCCTTGCTGAACCAATAATTGAGGTTAGAGCAATGTTAAATATTGTTGGCTTATACCTTTGTCATATGTGTTACTTATAAAACAGGGAGTAAAACCATTGGTAGAAAACATGAACTGATCATTGGAAAATTTGGAATTCAAAATAGAAATTGTGGCTATTGTCAGAAGAGAAGAAAGGCAAACAATAAGATCACACTCATCAAGTTCAACTCAATTAAGTTCAACAAACATTAATTGAACACCTATTGTTGTGCAAGGAATTGTTCTAGGCTTCCGGGTACAGCAGTGGACAGAACAGACCAGATGCTTTCCCTTGCAGAGAAGACTTTCCCACTCATTTTTAATGGGTTTCAGCCAGAATTCTCTCAGTGTCACACTTTCCTTTCTGAGGGTCTGGTCACCCCCCTGGTCACCCCCCTGGTCACCCCTCTCCCCTCCAAGCCCGGAACACATCATTTTCCTCATTTTGCATCTTTGTAGACTTCATGGATTTTTTATACCAACAGTTCAACTAACTTTCACAGTCTTGAATGGACCCTATCAAGGTCATATAGGGAGGTGCCTGAAGTTGTCCCCAGGGCACCCTGTGCTGGAGCTGGGCTTCAGAACTAATTTTAGAGTTCACGTGAGGTCCTCTCTCCTTTGGTCAGAGCACCATCTTTCAAACAGAAGCCCTGGGGACTCACTTTAACATTGACCAGGGAGTGTTCTCACCCACAAGTCCTGGTCTAAGCCCCTTGGAACCATTCCTTACAAAGATACGCTTGGATTCCACTTCTGGGGATAAAAATGACTTTCTGCACTCATATCTTATTTTTATAATATATAAACATTTTCACATAAAAAGTCTACAAATCCTCACAACAATCCTATAAAATGGGTCGATATCATTTCCCCACTTGAAGCGGGGATAAAATGTTGTTTGGGAGGCCTTAATACTTGCCTAAGGTAATACAGTTAGAGCGTAGGAGAGATGGGCCACACTCTGGTCTTCCGAGTCAAGGCTGCTGCTTAGCCCTTTATGCTATTCCAGCTCTCACAAAGAACACAGGACTCTGTCCCATAATGTGA
Organism: Sciurus carolinensis; assembly: GCF_902686445.1. Taxonomy (NCBI): domain Eukaryota; kingdom Metazoa; phylum Chordata; class Mammalia; order Rodentia; family Sciuridae; genus Sciurus; species Sciurus carolinensis. Next base: position 69,003,955 of record NC_062227.1, read on the forward strand.
AAATCTTCTACTTCAAATCCGAGTGGGCAATACTAGATAGAGAACAAGAAGATGAGTTGGGATTGGGACCCTTTGTGTTGGGGGTGATCAGGCTACCATGGCGGTGTTTTGGAGGCACTTAAGCACCACACAGAAGACCTCCAGGTCGTCCCATGCGGGTCAAAGGGAGCCCCAGCCAACAGCACCGCACACCAGGAGAGGGGTGCAAACCTGCACAGTCTGTCCCCTTCTCCCCCATGATATTTAAGTCCTGTGGCCCAGTTGGAAGGGAGCTCCAGGACTCACTCTGTGACACTGTCCCTCTTCTGTCTTCTGTGCACTTTCATCCTGACTTCACAACTTCTTTACTTTCAGTTTTTCTGGACCTCATCTTGCATCCTGTGTGACATTTAGTGTGGGGAGACCCGAGTATTTGGTAGAGTGACCTGTGGAGGCCATTAGCTCTGGGCCTTGGTAAGTAGGGGCAATGCCCTTGGGTATCATATCTGCATGCACGCCTACCTTCAAAGGCCAGTGAACTGGCTCCGTGAGCACCAGGTGTGTAAGGCTGGGGGACAGCGACCATCCTGATTTAGCATTTTTAGAATATTCAAAAGGGGCCCAGCAAAATACATGTAAAAGGAAAATTTACTGGAAACAATCCTGGGTCAGTTGACACCTGCTGGGGATCTAGTCTGTGCCTGGCAGATGCCAGATGCTGTCTATACACCCCTGCATCTACCTGCAGCCTGAAAGCCCTGTCTGTAGGGACTAGGAACTGTCAGGGAGGTGCTTTCTTTCTTGGACTTTTGCTAATTGCTCTTTGCTTCCTCCTCTGTGCTATTCCTATGGTCCCTCTTAGCTTGACATACCAATCAACTGTTTTCCTGGCTTCATTCCCTAGACTCTGAGAAGTTCTGTGTGCAGCAGATTCTCCTGAGAATCTTGTTACAGTGCAGATCGGAAGCGCCTATGCCAATTGTTTCTGATTTATAATCAAAGGTGGGGCCCAGAGCAAGTATTCTGAGCCAAGCACCACAGTTGAGTCAGGCAGTGTCCAAGGATCCCAGGGTAAGAAACACAGCCCCATGATGTGAAAATCTTCTATTTCAAATCTGAGTGGACAATACTAGATAGAGAACAAGAAGATGAGTTGGGATTGGGACCCTTTTCATTGGGGGTGCTCAGGCTACCATGGCCGTGTTTTGGAGGCACTTAAGCACCACACAGAAGATCTCCAGGTCATCCCATGTGGGTCAAAGGGAGCCCCAGCCAACAGCACTGCACACCAGGAGAGGGGTGTGCACCCCCTGCCTGTCTCTGTGCAGTTTGCCCATGCAAACCTACCAGCGGGGAGCTGTCTCTGAGCCCCTGGGGACTTTCTGTGGTCCACGCCAATGTCTTCACCCTCAGTTCTGCTTCCAAGTGTGAAGCTCTTGCTCCTTCCTCAGAGAAGTTTGCTTTGAATAATCCTCCCCTGCAGGTGAGAGCATCCCCTGAGAGCAGGGCATGGCCTTATGCACAGCACAGGCTCTGAGTGATCTAATGCCTTAATGTGGACCATGCACAGGACCAGAATTACCAGGATGGGACAATGGTGGCAGAAGCCGTGCTGCCACCCAGCCCCGGAGGATGATGAAGATTGCTCAGTCAGGGTGAGGGTGGGGTGGAAGCTATTTCTGGGAGAGGAAAATAAGATCAGTGAAAGGTTAAGGTGTGTTTGGGGGCACAGAAGACGCCCGTGTGGCTGAAGTACGTGCGCGTGTGAAGAGTGGGGACGAGGCTGTGTGAAGGCTCTGGACAGCCACACCAGGAAATCATCCTTCACGCTGGGGGCGGGGTGGGGGGCACTGGAGCAGGTGTGCATGTGCACATGGACATGCTGAGAAAGAGGGGAGACAGATTGCAATAGAGGCACTCGGGCTCAGTAGGAGATGAAGCTGGTGGGACGCTGTTGCAGTTCAGAATAAAGATCACAAAGGCTTAACCAAGATGGTGGAGGGGGAGCTCACAGCAGGGAAGAGTGCGGGGCGAAAGCCAGCAGGTGGAGGCAAAGCACCTTGATGCTCAGTGGAAGGGGAAGTGGTAAAACAGAAGGAGGAATCCACAGAACCTCCCGGATTTTCAAACGGAAGTAAATGAACAGATGGTGAGGCCATTCTATAAGACAAGACACACAGGAGGAGGGCCAATTTGGAGGAAATAGATGGAACTCAGTTCTGCAGGAGCTGAGTTTGATGTGTTGACAGTTTTCTACTGCCCAGATTTCCAGATACTCTTTCATGGGAGTAAACAACCAGCAACATTTTGCTACATGAACTGGTGGAATACCATGGATAAATGCATGTGTGTGGGGATGGGGGCGGGGTTTGGGTGGGAAGGAGGAGTTCAAATTAGTGAAAACAGAATCATGCAATAAAAAAATGATATGTCACCTAAAACCAATGTCTTGTTCTTTGATTCCAGGCACAAGATTAGGTTACCTTTCCCTCCAACTCCATTCAAACTAAGTGACTCTGGTCTTAATCATCTTATTTTTTACTTCTTCCCTTCTTCAGGAGCTCCCTCTTGTAATGATTTTAAAAATAGATTCTTAGTGCTCCCAGGAATTATTCCTGATTATCATATGCTATGATGTGGAGGAAAGAAAATGAAAAAGTCTCTAGAGGTGTCCCATTCTATTGCGATGGTCACTGTCCCCTGTAAATGTAGGCATCCTGGGTGCGACGCTCCACCACAGACGATCCAAGAGACTTGGGAGTGTAGATCTCCAGCCAGGTCACACTGCAGTGGTGTGGTGTCCTCATCCACTAAAGCAAAGCTCTTTGATGACCTAAGGCTTATGAGACCACGGCTGGCCCAGGGATAGTGTTTCAGGGACAAGGTGGGAGATGTCTCAGCTGTGAAGACCTCATGGCCACAGGTCTGTATGGTGACACCACCGTTTTGTTGTTATGGTCCATCTATTTTCACACTCCCTACCCTTTTCCTAAGGATGCTGCAGGACAGCCAGGTCTGTGCTACCCTTTTCCCCTGGCCTCCACATCCAGCTTTTGAAGTAGAGGAAGATTCCTCTTTCCTTGGATTCAGGGCTAGCTTCCATTTCTTACCCTAGAATGAGTGATGTTTCTCGTTTCCACTTCTTAGATCTCCATCAAAATAACACTGGTGAAGGTCAGAAATTGTTGTCATGTTACTGCCTCCAAAATATATCTTACTTTCCAAGAGTTGCCCTGGGTTACTGGCATCAAGCTGTGCAGTCAACAAAATGAGACTGTGAGTACTTATCAGTTCCCCCAGGTTATGTAACATACCATTCACAGACTCCGGCACTCCCTTGGATGTGCATGTGACAAGTGTATAATTAAGTGAATGAGTCACACACAAAAAGCAATAATTAGAACAGTATCCTTAAATGGGAGGGGTGGGCTAGAGAGGGGGAGAAGGAGCTGGGAAAGCCTCTTGGAGGTGGTGGACTGAACAGTTCAGCAACTCAGATTCACGCTTAATAAACATTACTGATCAGCTACTAAATCCCAGGTATTTCCATGCATGTTATTATTTCACTAAGAATTATAATTCATACTTCAGTATACTCTGCATGGCAGGGAGAAAGAATAAATTTTGAAAATCATAGGGTTCTCAAGAATACTATGGATCTGAATTTTTCATTACAACATTATAGTCTGAAGAGTGTAGTGTGCTTACCCAGATGTGCACAGGTGTGCCGGGGTACAACTGGGGTTTGACAAGTCTCACTGAGGAGAGCTCAATTAGCAATTGTTGATAATAATGAATTCATGTACATAATATATTAGGAGTGTTCTCTTGGGTTGTTCAATTTTCTCTCTTTTTACTGATTCTGGGGTCCTTTGCTTGATTTTTGGAGAACTTTGTTAAATTCTAGTCAATCTGTACTGACTTCACAGGGAGGAAGGAGAAACTGTCAAAGATATAGACCATGCCTGGAATTTTCAAACTATCTTAGGGATGGATTACCACACAATTTTCACTGTGAAGCTAAAACTTTTCATTCGTTGGATGAAAAATACAGGTAGACAGTTTGTGAGGCAGCACGAATTTCAGAGTAAGAAAGGTAGGTTTGAATCATGTGAGTTTGAATTCACAGGCCCTGAGTGAGTCATTGGATGGCTTGAGTTTTCATTTCCTAATCTTTAAGACTAGATAATATTCCCTATCTTCTGTTGAGGGTTAGGAGAGAAAAACTCATAAAATACCTAGTTAGTACCGGTAACAGTAAACCTTTAACAAATACTTGTTATTGCTGCTTTTCCCATTATCCTGAATTAAATATCATTTTATACCTATTGTTTTTAAAGTTTTTTTTGTTTATGGATAGACACAATACCTTTATTTTATGTATGTATGTGTGTATGTATGTATTTATTATGTGGTGCCGAGGATCAAACCCAGTGCCTCACATGTGCTAGGCAAGCGCTTTACCACTGAGCCACAAACAGCCTTATACCTCTTCTTCATATATAACTTTCAATAAATACCAAATATTTAAGGGATCATTTAAATGAAATAATCATGTCTATTAATAGTTCATGTCTGTGAACTGGGGTAATGTTCTTTAGTTGTAGTGGAGAAATTTCTTATCCAAATCGTGACACCAGAGCATGGGGGAGCAGAGCTTGAAAACCTCCAGTAGATGTGACTTGGGATGGCGACCATTCCATATTGTGCAGGAACCATGTAATTGCACGACTCCCATGGGTTTAAAGGATTATTTCCAATTTCTTGGTAATAGTATCATTATAATTAATATGAACCCATCAGACGATTCACAAGGTCATTGGGACACTCTTACTTTTGCTTCCTTATTCCTTATAATCTACTTGGTGATTGAAGACACCCTTTTGCTGACATACACTCCACATAGATGCAGGGCACAATCACACATGAATTCCAAAGACTTGGGAGTTGTTTTCTAGCTTTCTGCTTACAAATTCACCAAGACCTTGAGATCCCCTTTCACATGGTTGAAGATTCTCCTCAAGGAGTATTTCCATACAGTCATGTTAATGGCTGTCCATCATGGCCAGGGGTATTTAGAGAAGGCCATGTGCACTATGGTAAAGTCACACTTAGCATTACCTTGTTAGATCAGTTGTTGACATCTTCCACCTCCATGGGAATGATGGAAGGATCAGTTTCTGCATGGAGCTGAATGGTAGGATTTTGGGATACAGCAAGAGAATGCTGATGAAAAGAATGGGTGTCACGTAATGTAGTCCCGGGTGTGTGTCCATAGGAGTGGTGCAGATGTTGGAGGTGGAGATATGAACTTTGGAAAAATTTTGCCTACTCTACAGTTCTGTCTTTCATCTTACCCTATACTTATCTTCAAGAGCACGGATGTTGAAGATCAAAGATAGTCTCCATGGTATATGCAAATGATTCTTGGAGTTCAGTAGGAAAAAGTTTGCTAAAGAGCTGCTATCTCCAGGGTGCATCAATGAGCCAGGTGGTACAAGTTCTGGCTTTTGGGTGATGTTTAATATTGAGGTTGATTAAAAAATTGGAAAAACTATGGTGACTGCAGCAGCAGCAAGAACTGTGAACTTCATCACTCTTCTCGTTTTTAGAGACCAAGGATATGTTTGTAGAGTGTCCCCAGACCTTACACTTAGGGTATAATAAAAGATCCTTATTATGTAAATCTTTGATATATAGTAAGCACTCGGTACAGGCTTATTAATGAATGAATCAAAAATTAAGTTCTAATGTTGGGAGTTCTAAGAAGGTTGACTAACAAATACGGTATTGAATGAAGTCTTTCAACCTTGACATCTTGATGTGATCATTAATTAATCCAGTCATTGTCCTCCCATTCAGTTCTCATGTGAACAAAAAGTGGCATCTTATTACACTTCATGCTGAGTCTGAAAAGACAGAGTGTCAAATCTGGAGGAATAAGAGTTTCCTGAATCCAACCCCTTAATTTTACAGATAACGAAACAGAGGGATAGTTTTAATCCTTCCAGAAACATGTTGATCCAGGTTCCCTGATGGCTGTAATGAATAGGTACTGATTGTGTCATTGCAGATCCAGAGCTGGGTTTTGGAGATTAGTTTGCGTAACTCCATCTACGAGGGCACAGCTGTAACTTGGTCACCTTCTCTCCTCCCCTCTTGAGTGCACACTCCCAACTCATGCATTTTCATGGCCAAAATAATGTATGTGCAAGGTAGAATGATAGAACTCTTTCGGGCCTGTGAGAAATACACATATTGGGAGAAAGGGTGGTTTCTTTTTCCTCCTTGCTATCTTTCCAGGTCTAAATCTTTATGGCTTTTTGAAATTTGGGGGATGTGCTTATAGGATTAGATAAAAAGGATGCTTCCTGCATGAGAATGGGTTAAATTCTTCAGTCATGTTTATCACCTCCGAGGAAGTCTGTGGGAGAGGAAGACTGGCATGCAGAGACCAAACAGGTTACTGCTTCCACTTTTACTTGTCCCAGACTCAGTTCAAATTTGCTTCCCTGCATGATTATTAAAGTCAATCCTACCCCCTGAACTCACATGCCTCGTGAAAAATTTCTCACTAATATTTTCAAATTAATGTCTTTGTCAACAGTCTCAGAATCTAAATAAAGTACAAAATTCAATAAAATGGTCCAATTGTGTCATCAAAAGCAATTGTAAAATCAGTCATAACTGATACTCTATTTTGAAGGAAACCATTCATAAAAGACAAAGAAACAAACAAACAAAAAACACAACAAGCCAAAACCATCTGTAGGTGGCACCGAAGTTAGAGAGCCCTGAGTTCATCGTGATTGATCTTGCTCCTTGCTGTATCCTCTATCTCACAAAAGGATTGGATTTTTCAAATTACTTCCCACTGACAAAATTGTCTCATGAGCTTTTCATGAATGTGTGATATCAGCTAGACTTTTACTGATTTTGATTTTACATTTGATTTTTGAGGTTATAATTTAATGGAACATGGAAAGAACCTGAAATTCATAAAGGATCTCCCCAACCTCCTTTCTGTCCTCTTTTCCCCAGAAGGAAGAACTGGTGTTAAGAAGAAACCCACCAAGCAGAATCCCCAGTAATCTGAACCCATCGGTATTATAATATGGTGTCTCCATCCATTAGTCATCAGGACTTGTCTTGCGAGTTGCTTTTTCAGTAGTTAACACTTTGCAAGAGTACTTTGTCTTCAGGCTTCTCTTGGTGTAATGACTGGGTGACTGCAAAAGGTGTGTGCCTGGCATCTAGCTCATTTGGAAATTGAAACTGCAAAACACAGACTTATTCACAGCACAATGTGACCAACAAATTAGTGCAGACCAGTCACATATTATTGTGGGACAGCCTTAGATTTTCTAGGAACAGAGTCAATGTCTCAAAAAATGAGAATTTTTTTTTCTTTAAACATTTTAAATGAGTGTTTGAAAGCAAAATGGAAATATACTATGCTCAGTTGGATTTTCTCCAGTGGTTTATTGATGTTAAGAATGGCTTTCCACATCACCAACTAATGAATAAGATGGAATACTCATTTAAAAATCACTATTTTGCGAGTTCTAGTGATAATTGATTTAAATGTTAATGGGTGGTAAAACTGACAATGTTTGATGAGAACAAGGTATTTATACAGTTTGAAAATCTCTGTCCTTTATATTAAGTTTACCCAGTAAAAGGGACAGTGGTACCTTTACAGTGCAGAGACATAAAAGACATCATCACATAACCAGATAAACAAGGCAATGTCAGGAGCAGAGGGAAGGAGGAGAAGGACCCAGGTCTGCTTAGACCTTGCTCTTGTCCCAGACAGGCAGCTTGAGTCAAGTCATGAAAAACTGAAAAGAACAAAGGACCAAAACAGGGACATTTTACAAAATGATTGGCCTGTACCCTTCAAAATGTCAATTCCATGGAAGTTGAGAAAGGTATGCGAATACACAACCCATGAAACTCCATTATGTACAATTGTGAGAATGGAATTCTGATTAGATTAAGTTATACTCCATGTATATATAATATGTCAAAATACACTCTACTGTCATGTCTATCTAAAAAGAACAAATTAAAAAAAGGGAGAGAAAAGAGACCTGACTACTAAATGTTACCTGCAATCCTGCATCACTGGATCCTGGACTGAGAAAAATTTGCCATAAAAGACATTTTTAGTACAATTGGTAAAATTGTTATATAAAGTGTGGATTATGTTAAGTTTTCATATTTCGATAATTGTACTGGTCTATGTAAGAGAATGTAATTTTCTTAGGAAATTCACAACAACATATTTAGGAGCATGGTGCCTACAACTCATTCACCATTCACCAACAGTTCTGAATGCACATGCACACACAGAGAGGGAATTATAAAGCAAATGAGACAAAATATTAATAATTGGTAAATCTGTGCAAAGGGTAGGTAGTCATTTTTTGTAGTATTCTTGCAACTTCTGTAGGTTTGAAATTAGTTCCAAATTTTAAAAAAGAGGAAGAAACAAAAGTTCTCTCAGAAAAATCATAAAGAAAAACAGAGACAGACTTGATTTAACCAAAATTTTAAATGTCTGTGCTTTGAAAGAACTCACAGTCAATTTGAAAGTCAAGTGAAATGACAAAAATGGGAGAATTTTCACAACAGGTCCAGTTAATACATACAACCTCAGAAAACAAAGTGGTAATGGAATACAAATCATACTTAACAGAAAAGGACATGAACATGAACAATGAACAGTTAAGGATGCTTAACTTATAACTAAACAAATGCAAATGGAAACAGGGGTACTCTCTTCTTTGTAATTTTGAACGAAGTTAGAAATATTGGTATTTGGAGACATTATCTTTCTCATAGAAGAGACTTCTTTCTTCTATTCCCATGAAGGAAGCAGAGATGGACTAAGGCTTCCATCAATCTCTAACCCCACCTATTCCACCCAAGGAAGGTTGCTTAGATGGAATGGAACATGATCAGTATCGTCTACTGGGGACTTTTGTATATGAGGCACTAAGGAATTAACTTCCCTTAATTCATTTACCCTCACAATAACTCCATAAAATTAATATTTTTATTATTATTTGTATTTTGCCAATGTTTTGTAATTTAAAAATAGCTAATGGGCTAGTAAGAGAAGGAGTAAAAGGAGAAGGAGATGGTAATTCACCATATGGTATTGGGGACATTGACTAGGTATTAAGTGGGGAAAAATATCAGTTCAAGTCCCTACCTCACACCATAAAACAAAATAAATTCTTGGGGACTAAAAAGAAAAAGTTAAAAAATAAAGCCTAGGAGAAACTAAAGATGAAGAATCATTTGTTTTCTGGAAGAGGAAAGATTTTATAAAGTAAACAAAGAAACTATAAAGGAAAGATAAGATTTATTACATAAGAACTATGTTTATCAGAATCAGTGAGTACATATTCATATTCATGTAAAAAACTGATTACCAACTATTTTTTTTTCTTTTTGAGTCAGATGGGTCCTGTTAGAAGACTGGTGTGCAGAGATCAGGCTGGCAAAGAATCCACTCTGCATCTCTCCCAATGAACGAGTTCTTCCAGGGAAAGACTGTGTCCTGCTCACCTGTAGGTTACTGGTGTCTTGTACCTAATTCACCTGGTGCCTTCTGTTCTCTGTTTTGATAGACTAAGAACATGAAAGAATGGTATTAGGGTGTGACCAAGGGAGAATAATAGAAAGGCACAATGGGCATGATTTGACTGATGATGTGATGTGGGTAATGATAGAGCTGAGACAGTTTAATGCTTGAAAGTAATTTGATTGACTGATGCCTACACCCATATTTCTAAATTCATCATGAATGTGAATGAAGTATATGAATACTCTTTTGTGCCTAATAAATTGTTTTTGGAAGCTTGGGAAACTAAAACAAATCAGTAGCATTCAGATTATAATGTTCAAATCATAACATTAGTTGAATGAAAGGTCATCATGTAGAGACCTCCTTGTGCTTGGTATTATTAAAAATACTCAAGTTATTAAATGCATATTAAAAATACTCGTTACAAAATAGGTCATATTTATTAATTTACATTTAATAACTAATATTTATAAATATTTCTGCTACTATTACTTAAAACTATTATTAAGCCTCTGCACTTAGAGAACAGGTGTAGAGCACAAGGGGACATATCTGGATGAATGGATAGGGAAAGAGGATGGTGTGAAACTGTTGACCTGGGAGCAACAGTTGATGCTTTCCAAATATAGGATGGGAATTCCATGGATCCTAATTTTGGGTTTGTCTTATTAATGTCTAAGAGCATACAGTTTTTTATAAAATAGATATTCAATAATATTTTGCTGAATTGTAATTGAGAATAAAAGCAATATGGAAGCAAGATACAGAAGTATGGATGGATTTCAAGCACTTGAACTTCTGCCGGAAGCAACAGGTTTAATACTTTTATTCTTTTAAAAAAGAAAACTACTTTATGGAGATACAATTCTCATGCAATGAAATTCACCCTTTTAAAGTGTACAATGTGGTGGTTTTTATTATACCCACAGAGTTGTGCAACTATACCCACAACAAATTTTAGAACATTTTCACCAACCCCAAAAGAAACTGGGTGCTCATTGGCAACCCCCATCCCTACCTTCCTGTAGTCCTGGAGACTACTGAGCTACTTTCTGTTGCTATTGCCTATTCTGGACATTCCTGTGAATTGGATGAGACACCATGTGTGACTTGCTTCTTTCTCTTAGCATGATGTTTTCATGGCTCGTCCACCTTGTGGCAAACACGTGGCACTTTTTTAAATGGTTGAATCATATTCCACTGTGTAGAGGGCTACACCACATTTCGTTCATCCATTCACGAACATTCGAGTTGTGCCTACTTTTTGGCTACTGTGAATAATAATGCCATGAACACTCACACCCAAGTTTTAGTGTAGGCATGCATTTTCATGGGTATATACCCCTGGGAGTGGAACTGCTGGGTCATATAGTAGCTCCATGTTTAGTACTGTGAGAAACTGCCCGACTGTTTTCCAAGTGGCTGCACTGCTTTATATTCCCAAACATTAGGTATAAGGGATCTAATATTTCCACATCTCTGCCAATACTCGTTATTGTGTTTTTGAAAATTATAATAGTTTCAGAGGGTATGATGTGAACCCTTATTGTGGTTTTGATTTAGATTTCCCTAACAACTTATGATGTTGAATATTGTAAAATGTAGCTATTGGTCATTTGCATATCTCCTTTGGAGAAATTTTTATTGAAAGAGTTTACTCATTTTCAGATTGGGTAATTTGTCTTTTGATTATTGAGTCTAAGAGTTATTTGTATAGTCTGGATAAAAGTCTTTTTTTAATCAAAGATAAAGTTTGAAAACATCTTCTCCCTTTGAGGGCTTTCTTTCCAATTTCTTGATGATGTCTTTTACAGAACCAAAGTTTTTAATTTTGATGAATTACATTCTATCTACTTTTTCTTTGGTGAGAAATTTATGGTATTACATCAGAGATATCATTGCCTAACCCAAGGTCACAAAAGATTTACTTCTATATTTTCTTCAAAGAATGTCTTAGTTTTGAGAAGGAAATGGAGGAGAGGAGGAGGGACAGGAAAAGAATGAACCATGGAATGAAATTGATCAAGTTATGCTACGTACATATATGAATATAGCACAGTGAATATACATCTCTAAAGCACCAACTGCAAATACAATAAATAAATGGAAGGAAGACCAATAGAGGAAAGGGAATAGGGTGAGACCAGGGGTCAGGGAAGGAAGCACTGTGGACTGAAATGGAGCAAATTACATTCTCCCTGTGTATGACTATGTCACAAAGAATCACACCCTTCTGTATAACTTTAATGCGTTAACAAAATGTTTTTGTTTTATTTCTTACATTTAGGTCTTTGATCACTTTTGAATTAATTTTCATGCAGATGCCAGTTAGGTCCAACATCATTGTTTCATACATGGAATCAAGACAGTGAGGGGCTGGCATTAGGCTCTATGTATAGCTCAATGGCATAGAATTGAGAATTCAGAAATCAATCCTTACATCTGTGGTCAGCTGATTTTTAGCATGGGTGCCCACACCATTCAATGGGGAAGAATAGCTTCTCAACAGAAGGTTCTGGGGTATTATTTGTCTTCAGGATAAATTAATCTTTTAAAATAAATTCTTTGAGAGATGAATGGTAACATCATCATTTCTGGGATATGATAATATTACTGATAATGTCATACACAAATGAATAAGTGTAGAATTGATGCTCTGGATTTAGTTTTGACAAATAGGGAAAAATGTAATCAGCAGAGGGAAGCCTGGGTACTTTGAAGACAAAGGCCAGAGATCAGAGGTGAAGGACGCAGGGACAACTAAAGTGTGCACAATCTACCTTCTAAGGGACATTTCAAAAAACTCACCAAGTGTATCATCCTTTGTCCTGAGATGTTAAAAGGGATCATGACTCAAGAGGACTTTAAAATTCTTCCTCCATAATACAGGAAAACTGACGAAAGGAAAAAGAGTAAAATATTAAGAGGCTGCAAAAGAGGCTTCTGATCAGCTCAGGTTAGAAAGCGGCACGCAAAACAGACAGAAGGTTGCTCCTGAAACCAGTGGTGAAGGGTGCACAGATTTATACGAAAATTCTGGGGTGTCCAGCATCAGAACAGAGTAGAACTTGAATAAAAGGCAGAGGAACGAGGCTGATGTGCTTCAGAGGACAAGTACAGAAGATGGTCAGGGCATTCGTTTGCTGTTAGGGATTTTACCAAGAACAAGTCAGGCCAAACGAATCTATTTTCTTTTTGTGGTAAGATTTCTTGAATTATTGAGCAGAGGACAAAATACACTGTGACTTTGGCAAGGCGACTGGCCAAGGCTTCTCATCATATCATATTTCTCAGAACAAGAGAAGAAAACTTTTCTGAGCCCTTTGCCACCAATTTGATTTGTGGCCTCCTTTTTTGCCACCCTAAGTTCCGCTGTGACTTCCTTTTTATTGATGGAACCCAAACTTGGAGGTAACATGATTGAGTGCCTATGATGTACACTTGTTTTATGCCCTGGTTTGAAGAATCCAGGGGTCAGTAAGTTGTGGAGAAGAAACAGGTTTGGTGAGTAGGGCAGGTCATTGCAATTATAAATGTCAGAATTTTTCCTGTGAATATCCTGGTGCTTCCCTTAAGTTTGAACATAATTATGGGATAACTGATACACACACCTATGCACACATCTAGTTTTCTTTGTTCTTGAGGTTTTGTGCATATACATGTGGCCTTGGATTTACTGGGTATTGCCTTTGGGTATCACCTATCTAAAGTGAGGGAGGTCACTTGAGACAAGTAAAATGAGTCAAATCCCCTGATTTGATGTACAGGTGATTATTCTTTCCTTAAAAGTTCAAGCTAATGGGAATAAATTTCATAGGAATACATTCTCTGAAAAGTCCCTCTTTGTTTCTGGCCCTTATTTAAACTGGACATCCACCTGGGTTCTCTCTATGAGAAGAAGAGAACGAAGCCTTCCCACTCACCGGGACCATTTCCTCTTTTTTTCTTTTCTTTTCTTTTTTTTTTTTTTTTGCGGTGCTGGGGATTGAGCCCAGGGCCCTGTGCTTACGAGGCAAGCACTCTACCAACTGAGCTATCTCCCCAGCCCCTGTTTCCTCTTTCCTAGCATCAAGTTCTCTTTATGACCTTGACTCTTTCAAGGACTCCTGTAATTCTCTCTTTGGTCAAGGTCCTTCTGAAAGGGTAGAAGGAACCAATAAAGAGATGTGATAAAAGAACGTGAGCTCTCTGTATTCCTGTGCAATTGTTCACTAAGTTCCAAAATGCTCTTAAAAAAACAAATCCATCAAAAGTTTGTACAAACTTTTCAGACTTCTCAACAGGCTGAGTAAGGACCGGGAGGTGTGGCCGGCCTGTCCCAATGGTTTTGTCACTATTATCTCTAGAAGCAGGGAGAGGGAGGATCTAGGCGGTGAGAGCAGAGGACAGCAGGAAGGGGTCTTGCTGTCTTGTGTGGGCCTGTGTCAAGGAAACACCATCCCCTCAGCCAGTACCCCTCAGCCTGCCAGGTACCCTCTTCTGCTCTACTTGCAAACTAAGACCAGCAAAGTCTTGCTATTCTGTGTCACCTGTGCCTGAGTTACATCCCCCCAAGCACCCTGGGAGACAGGTGTGGTGGGGTGATTGCTCTCCTGGAAACCCTCAGGGTGGAAGGGACAGCCAGATGGGCATGAGCCAGGTTACTCACTGCACAGCACCTTCATGAACTCCGTTTCTTTTCAGCATCCAGCTTGTGTATCAACAGGACCAGATAAATTACATCTCCCAAGTGTTTAAACGGCATGCCTTACAGAAGTCATTGCGGGTGCCCCTGCAGAAGCCCAGGATGTGGCTGTTTTAGAATTGCTACCGGGTGAAAGAGTCAAGGGAGGCTCCAGCTTGGCTTTGGTGTTCCCTTAAGAATACTCAGAAAATTAGGTGGTTACACCCGTCCCCACCCCAAGGTGACAGACTAGTTTTAAGATGCTCAAAACCTGACTTGAAAGAGTCATAGAATCTCTAGATATTCTCTCGTCTACCTGTGCAGCGCAGGCGTTTCTAACTAAGGAGTTAAAGGCTGTTGTGGTTTTCCTTCCTCTCTCAGGGACCTCCCTCAGGAGAGAGAAAGGTGCTTGCCAGGTTTTAGAAGAGGAAAAAACTGGTTAAAAAAAGTCACCGCGGAAAGGTAGCCCCTTCCAGGCTCTGCTGGCAGGTTTTTTTCTGGAATCTGATTTGATGTGATAAATTCAAACTTAAATATGTTCGTGAATTTAATCCCATACCTGGATTTCTAAGCTGATAAGAACAGCTGAGATTCAGGTTAAAAGGTTAAAAGCAAAGATTTAAAATAACACTATTTAAATAAATTGGAAACCACCTAAATGTTTAATAAGGGAATGGATGAATAATTTATGGAATATTTACATAGCCATTAAAAGTAATTTTTTTTTTTTTTTTGGTACCAGGGATTGAAACCAGGGGTGCTTAACCACTGAGCCACATCCCCAGCCGTTTTGAATTATGTAGGGCCTCACTAAGTTGCTGAGACTGGCTTTGAACTCACAACCCTCCTGCTTCAGCTTTCTGAGCCACTGGGTTTACAGGTGTGCCCCACTGCTCCCTGCTTAAAAGTAATTCTACCTGTAGCATTTAAAAATATATGGAGATATATTTAAGTCAAAGTACTACATAGAAAGAGAAGAGTGTAAAATTACAAATTTATTATGAGCTCAACTATGTAAAAAAGCATATAGGTAAAAGAACATTATGGCTTTTGTTGGATGCATAAATTTTTTTCTTTATATTTTTCAATATTTTAAATTTTCTCAAATGACACGTCATTTAAAATTTATGTTCTACTACTCCCAATTTGTCTACCATCTCCTTCATTCAAAATTCTTATTGTTTTCACAGTTACAGTCTCAATTATACTATTATTCTACAGGTTAAATCTGACTCGCTGGAACTCCATCTCTTATTGGGAAGTCACATGATACTCCATGTGCTTTTGGATCTTCTGGATTAGGCATTCACACCTTCAGCACCCCACAGACCCACGGGTTTTCTCATGGAGTGGGGTACCTCTGCATTTTTTATATTACTACAGTGTGTGCTCCCCAAATGACGATCCTCACCGGTCACGGCCTAGGATAGATTTCCAGATAACTGGAGAGAGCTGTGCTGAAGTAGTTAATGAGGAAGAGCCTTCTGTAAAGATCCAAAGGCGTAGCTTTGCTCCAAGGCTTCCAGTCACACTGAGGGACCTCGCAATAGCTTCAACCCCTCCAAGGATGTGTTATTTTCCTAGCACAACATGAAACACGTTTTGAAAAAGGGTCCACGTTTTATGATGACGGCTAATATCTGGTAAGCTATGTAGGCGAGTTAGTCCATCTGAAATAGCCTTACTGAGGGAGGGAGCGAGCAGGAGAAATGGGGTGCTGGAGCCCAGGGGTAGGGCTTGTTGGAGATGAAGAAGACAGATGAAGAGAAGGAACCGGAGAGAAGGGAAGAAGTGGTGGGGGGGCGATTTTTTATTTGCTAGTAAAGACTGAAATGCCAGACTGGTGAGACTGCTTAGGGAATTGTCCCGACAGCTTGGAGCTGTGACCATGATGACCAGGAAACAGAGCATGCAGTGCAGCCTCACAGCGGGCTCGGAACCCCTAGTCCTGTCCCTGCTGGGTTCCTTCAGAGGTGGTGCACTGGGAAAGGACGAGAAAGATCTTCCTCTTGAATGCCTTGTGTTCCGTTTACAGATCATGAACGCATGGAATAGCACAGGTCTTGAAGGACACTGTGAGTTGTTCAGGGAGAACAAGGAAGGGAGACGCCCAGCTCAGGCCTCTTAGCAGTTGCTTATTGAAGGCTCTAGCTCCTCATCTGTGGCGTCCTGAAAAAAAGCTGCAGCACCTCGTTTTGAAAAGATCCTGATTCATGGTCATTAACATCACAGACCTGCTGGCTCAGCACCTCTTACAGTTGGTTGTTCCCTCCTCTGCTGCATCAGAGTTCAGACCTTAGCTGCGGCTGCACTCCCTGGCTTCTTGGTGTGTGCTGGGAGGTGGACAAGCTGCTGTTGGTAGCCAGGCCTTTTGGAGCTAGATGTCCTGTTCTTGAATCCATAGGTGCTGTGCATCTTTATTATTGGAATCAGAGAGACTGCGGGGGAGGGTGGTAATCAAATTATTGATCATTCTATTACTTTCTAGGGTCATGACTGTGAGCAACTCTGCTTCTCTCCTAGTTTTCTCATTAATCACACTGGGATAATGATGTCTCCCTGTCTGACTTATTGGAAAAGCTGAATGAGATAATAGGTTTGAAAGGATCTGCCACATATTAGGTCCTTAATAAATGCTTATTATATCGAGATGCAGGTAATAGAACCTGGATTGCAAACTCTTCTTGCACCAGATGTCATGAGCATAGGGACAATGTGTGCTCTTGTTCATTAGGCACCCAGAGCGAGCACCTGATGAGTGGGTGTTCCACAACTTTGTTGCAATACCATAGGGGATTAGAGTCTTGGGTTAAGATAAAACCCAAGCACACATTTTTTTTAAAAAAATATGGATGAATGAGCAGACATCCGTATTTTATTTTATTTTATTTTTATTTAAGAAATTTAAGGATTTAAGAAATTAAAAAATGTCTTATCAGTGCATTTCTTATCAGTGTCTCACACAATTAGTTTTGTGTAAGGAATGGTTGCATATTTAAGGATACAAAACTTCCTAGTCCTTAAAAATCATGATGTTTCACCATTTAAAGCAGGGATCAGCAAACTTCAGCAAAGGACCAAGGAGTAAGTATTTTGAGCTCTGCTGGCCATGTTTCTTCACAACTGCTGAACCCTCACTGTGGAGCGAAAGCAGCCACAGGCAGCAGCAGGTGGGTACTGTGCTGCTTTCCAATAAAACTTTATTGAAGAAAACAGGCAAAGGGCTAACTTTGGCCCCAATGGCTATAATTCGTGAACGCTTTTTCAAAGAATGAAGTCTGATTTACAATTTAGGAAGAAATAAGTATATTTCATAAAGATTTGGGTAGGAAATAAAAGTTTATGCATTACTAATTCCATGCAATTATATTAATAACATGAATAGTTGTACAATATGAAGCAGGGAAAACGATTATTTCTCTCTCTCTTTTTTTATATAAATGAGAAAATTGCTTTAGGTCTCAAGCTAGAGAGACTCAGGATCTGGGTCCTTGGTTGAATATGTCCTGTTCTTCTTGTGCTGTGTCCTCTGCTGTCTTATTGCTTTACCTGTCTCTGAGCCCCATGCTTCTGTCATATTGGGACTGGCAGTTGGCATTATTTCCAATCTTGAAAGCTTCAGTTTTATTCTGAAAGAACTGAGGGTTTTTACAGGAAGGGTGTGTGTGTGTGTGTGTGTGTGTGTGTGTGTGTGTGTGTTAGTCTTTATTATTGCTATTTGTCATCTTAATGGATATTTCCCTCTAATTTTGGAATTTTTTGTAATCAGGCTCTGAAGTTTGGAATAGGAAATCATGGATGTCAGTTAAACCATTTACTTCAGATAAAGAATCATTTTCATTAGATAAGAAGTGTGCTGATGTTTTTCTTATAAACACATTTTATTTCCTCAATATTGGAATTGTAAAATTAGTTGCAAAAGATTTTCTTCACAGTGTTTTTAAAGTATTGCTTTTACTAACAGAAGACTTTTAATCACATGGTTTTGCATCAGAAGCTGGCACAGATATTGGCTGGTGAATCATTCTGGCATTGCTGGATTTTTAATTCCAGGCAGAAAAAGACTAGTTACTGAAAGGGTAATTGATTGGCTATAACTCACAATGAGCTGGAACACCTAGGAGGAATCATCTAAGTCTACACTTGATGGAACAGACACCATTTTATGGTCTATTGACACAGAAGCATTTTTCGGCTTGTCTTGGCTAGCATTGTCAGGCTAGTTGACCTCCAATATTTCTTCAAACTGAAGTGTAATTTTCTGATGCTTGAAGTCACCGACATTGAAGAGATTGACTTTTACTCACCAACAGTGCATGAGATTGTATGTGCGAAGTCCCAAATGATCTTGGCATATAGTAAGTGCTCAGTAAGTTCTCATTCGCTCTTTAGTGATTTATCAAGTTTTCTTAACATGTAGCTACACTGAGTGGCAGATTTTGCCATCGCAGGTTGAGCAATCACACCAGGCCAAATGTTTAGGATTGTAGGGCACAGTCATCCATAGTCAGATCGGGGTTGGATGGAGAGGATGAGCAGATGCAATCCTAGATTAAAGATAATCAGACAAGCTTTGAATCTGCTCAGGTACCCAGAAACCCAGTGCAATTTGTTATATCAACAACCGGCAATAACAAATGTGACAATCACAAATCGAGGTGGCCAGGCAAAATTATCCTGTTCTACCTGTAAATAGTACCCTTTCAAAAAGGCCGTGACGGGCAGCAACTGCATGAATTAGTTAGTGATCAACTGGCAGAAGGTACTGACTGATTTGCATACTAAAATTTTCCAATGTTTTGCAAATTGTGACCAATGACTAGACTAATTTTTAAAATTTTGTGGAGGCATTTAGAGGAACAAACATACAAGGGTTTCCAAGTGGTCATGGAGTGAAAACAACTAATAGCATACTTGTTTCCTTTGCTTACTATTGGGACTTGAGAAAAACTCTGATGCTTGGGCACTAATTCCCATTGGCCAATATCTTATTTTACGAAAATGGTTTTCACTTATTCACTTGTGTATTAGTTGCTCGAGTTATTCCTATTCTTCGTAAATAGGCAACACCCTTCTTTTAAAGAGTTTTCTTTTGAATTTCCCTATATCTAATATCCTTGTATTTCTGGGACTACAAATAGGACAGCATTGCTATGTGACAAGAAGTTAGAAAAGAAAGATGTGTGGGCTAAAGAGGATCTCAAGCCAGGGAGGAATCCTCCTTCTGCCCCTAAATCATGTCAGTTCTAGTTGTTACAGGCTTTGTAACCGACCCCAAGTGTGCAGGTGTGGTTAGCGTGTCAGGATCCTGGTACATTAGGACTACAGATAACATTGGGATCTTATTGGGCTCTGTTTAAAAACTTTTTTTTTTCAGTTGTTGAATATGTTTGTCCTATGAAAGGTTTTTCAGAAGTCTCTCGAGAAAAAAAAAGTTGGGATGTCTTGAGCCTTAAAACCCTTGATGAAACAAATAGGAAACAAGTAAATAAGCCATGGGACTCAGGAGGCCTAAATTTATCAGCCTTTCTAGAGATATCTAGATCAGTTCTTTGGTTTTGAATAGGTTAGTTTTCTTACAGAAAGTGTTCCTCTTTCTCTGTTAGCATATCTTGATAATGTCTGTGCTCTGATTGGTATTCAGTTATTCTGGTAGATAATAAAATGGTAATACTCTGCCTGACCCCAGCACCACTGCAGGGAAAATAACAATAATAATGACAACAACTTTGAAAATAGCTGAAAACATATGTTCAAGTCCCATATAATAGAAGTTGCATACAAAAAAATGTAGGCTAACAAAAATTTAAACATGAAGAGTTCATCCATGGCAGTAAGCACATAAAGTAAAATAGATCTCTATTCTTTTTTTTTTTTTTTTTTTTTTTTTTAATCTAGAATAGAGATTTGGGGAAAAAAGTGTGGATCAAATACTATGTTCAGGGTTCTATGAAAAGACCCAACTGGGAAAAGCAAAGAAAATAAAAGCATAATAGTTTAAATATTTAATTTAGTTGAAAGAATTGAGAATGTGACTTTCTTTTTAAAAGCACCTGCCACACTTTTCTTTTCCGTTTCTTCAATGAATTGCAATTTTACCCTAGATTAATGACACGTGGACAAGTTCCACTCTGGGAGGAGCAGAGCTGATAAATTCCCATCCCTGACAGGGTGTGGATTGAAACTTACCTGGCCAGCTGTCAGCAGCAACTCCGAAGGCAAGAAGGTAAATTCTCACAGTGCCTGGTATGATTTTTAATGATGAACACTGCATTGGAGGGTTGCTTAAAATAATAGAAACCCAAACTGAATGATAGGTTATTGTTATTAAGCCTTTTAAAAACAGCAGTTTACGTTACGATGGCTTGAATTTTCTGCAGATGTGGCAATACTCACTGGACGATCAATCATCTTTCTCAGCCTCTGACCATCTGGTCAGACAGTTGATATATCTGATTTTTTTTTAAACAATGGGAATGTTTGAAAAATTGTTTTTGTCTTCACGTCCTTGACAGATTGTATTTAGTGAATTATTTCTGAAATATAAAATGGAATGGTATTTAGAATATCTATATTTTAAACAATGTGAGTTTAGATACCTCTTTCCTATAAGTTGGAAAACACTTCTGATTGCATCTGTTACAAGTGTGTCCTTGTTTTTAGATATGGTTTATTATTTAATTTGTTATAATCTGGTTTGAGTATTTATTCCAGTAGAATAGCATTTACTTGGGTAAAAATGGATTTTCATTCTTGGATTATTAGTGGCTTTGTGGAAATTATAAGCCCAGAAATATTTTTGGAATATAAAGTTTTTCTTCCTATTGCATGTAAGAAAAAACAATTTCAGTGAGAATATACTGGGTTGTTAGAACATCTATCTACTCTAAACTTTTAAGTTTTCACTATAAAAGAAACCGTATTTTAATAAAAGAACTATTTCAAAATTCTAAGCTCTATTGCAGCTGCCTGTGGAATGTATAATGTTTGAATAATGTCACTAATATGACATTAGATTTTCTACAACAAAAAAGGGCAGATGTTAGCAAAACAATCCTTAAATACTTATAAAATACTCCTATATGCTGTTGCCATTGCTTTCTTTACTGATGAGATACAAAGATGAATTTAAAAAATTAAGCATTATGTTTTATAAGTAAAGACAGAATAACCACACTACACTTATGTTCCTTAAAGGAAAGAAAGAGGAACATAAGTGTAGTGTGGTTATTATATACAGCGGTGGGAGGATGGAGTGGAGAAAAGTCAAAGAGGGTCTCATATGAATATCTAAGCCAGAAAACAACCAACCAACCCAAAGAAATTGTGTGGGGATTCCTTAAAACCCATCAAAATGGGCTGTGGCTGTGGCTCAGTGGTGAGAGATTTCCCAGCATGCTCTAGGCCCTGGGTTCAAACCCCCGCACTGCAAATCAACTAGCAGATAAACAAACAAAGCATCAAAAAGAAAAAATAAGGGAAAATTGCTACAAATTAAGATAACTAATATTAGGAATTTTTAAAACCAACAACTTTAGATAACACCTTTCAAGGAAGCTTTCCTTTTTTATAAAAATTGGAAGTAGATGGAACTTTAAAATTAAAGTAAAAACACTTGGCTTTCAGAGTTTTGAAGTGATGGAAGGTACCATCAAAAATATTGACAATTTTAAGTAAATAAGAGTAAAAATAATTCTGTAACAACAATTGAAAACAAAGAAGCCACAGTATCTAGGGATAATGTGTGTAAAACAATCCTTAGAAACAAAATGTGTGTATAACATGAAGAATTCATAATAATAAGTAAATGATCATGACTCTAATAGACAATTAAAAAAGGAGTATAATGAGAGACATTTAACAGAAAATTTATAAACAGAAAAGAACACATGGCCAAATGTTCAAATGTGAGTATCAAAAATATGCAAATTAAAAACTACTAAACCTTTTGTTTAACTTTTAAATTATCAAAAATCACAATGACATTACCTGAAGACTGTGAGACAATGCTGCAGCGGCTTCCTGTGTAAGCTTGGGTTCAGAGTGTGCAAGTCAACCAATCTTTCAATACTTAACCTAGAAATTCCACGTTGAAGAAGATATCCTGAAGAAATAAGATGAATGAAGATAAAAGCTATATTTATTAAGATGTTTATTGTCAAATTCATAATACGGAAAATGGGAAACTAATAAAAATGCCCAACAAGAAGATATTAGTTTAAAAATTTAGATATAGTGATCTAATCGTACGGGCGTTAAAAAGATCAACAGGAAGGCAGATTTGAAGTGAAAACAAGTGATCACATGGACACACACAAGTGCATAAGAAATAAGTGTAGGTCTCCTGTGCAGCCAACACCCAGACCAAGACAGGACACACAACCAGCTTCCTGGACGTCTCCTTCGTGCTCAGGCCTGCTGGTGTCTAGGAGGCCTAGCAGAGCAGATTCTGTTCATCTTTTCCCAACTCTGGTACGGGGATGTATTATTGGTAGTTTGAAATTGACCACAGTGACCATATTTATACCTTGGAAATGGCAAGCCCTAGAAATCATGGCTTTTCTGTTTGCTATTTTTAGGGAGTCGGTTGACTAGTCCCTATCTGTCTGTTCCTATCTGTCACTAATCACGGTTGCCCCACCCAT
Organism: Sciurus carolinensis; assembly: GCF_902686445.1. Lineage (NCBI taxonomy): Eukaryota > Metazoa > Chordata > Mammalia > Rodentia > Sciuridae > Sciurus > Sciurus carolinensis. The sequence goes on from NC_062227.1 coordinate 69,026,840, forward strand.
CCTCAAAGGTAACCACCCTCCTGACTTCTAAAGCAGCAGATGAGTTGGGTCAATTCTTGGACTTTTCCTGCTCTGTTGGCTCGTGGATTTCTCAAAGGCAGAAACTGTGTCTCATTCAGTTCATCCTTTTTTACACTGGAACTGACCCAGCGGGAGAATTTTATACATGGTTATTGAAGAATTAGGTTACTGTAAGATTTAGATAGTTTCTAATTAAAAAATGAATCCCCAAGACAAACAATCCATCAGAAGGTGGTTGTTAGATGATGTTTTAATCAAGTTAATAAATGATCCTTTTCCCCCTGCATTTTAAACTTTGCATGAAGCCAGGAAAGATCTTGCTACTATACGCGTTCACATCCCGTCCGTAATATTTACTGCAACCTTCGGGTTGTTTCTTCCTTTCAGTCATTTTTCTATTAACCGTCATTCTCACGCCTCCTTTGGTGGGTCAGGCGGTGTGAGAGCAGCATAGAGACCTATCATAGAAGCTTAGAACCAGTCTGTGGCTTGTAGTCAGGTGGACTCTCAGAAAAGGAGACTTGGTGGGGGTGACACCATCATAGTAGCTGCGGCCATCTCAGGAGACTCATGGAAAGTACTTTACAAGTTCACAGAAGTTTCAGGCAGAAACGTGCAGAGTTTGGGGGTGTTCTGTAGCTCACAGAGTGAGAAGGAACCCGGATGTTCCAGTAGAGAGCAGGCCCGGCACCGAGAGATCTTAGCTTTTCTCTGACCAGCCGCAGGATGTGTGCAAATCGCTTCGATCCACCTGGCTTCAGTTTTGTGTAGTTTGACAAGGGAGTAGGCCCACGGCAGTCACACCCTTTCTAAGGCATTTGAGACTCAGGTCATTCTGTTCTGTAGGCGCTCATGCCAGAGAGAAACACCCTTCCCCTGTGTGCCAGGGGCACATCCACAGAAGCAGTGAGGGCAAAGTTAAGCTGGAGCTTTTAAGGACGCTGGTCGGGATCACTCTGTCTTCGCATCCACACTCCTCATACCTTCACCGCTGCCAGCCTCTGGTCTTCCTTTAATAGTATCGGACAAATACCGAGGGTGGCCCTTACCGTCTCCTCTCTTGATGCTGAAGATATTTAGCAAATATTAGCCTCAGTCCTGCAACCAAGGTTTTAAAAATATTAGACTTCCTCTCCTATAAAGTTTTATGACTAAACCAAAGCCCGTGGCATTCCCTCCCCCAAGGCTGTCTTTCATGTATCTGTTTTCTTTACTTCCTTAGTAGACCTGTGGCTACTAAGTGGGCAATGTAAACCACGCTGCACAGAAAATATGTTGGATGTGAAGTATTTTCCCATAAATACAAAGGTGACTTTCCAGGGTAAGAGGCAAACTAAATTGCCAGACACGCCTAGGATGCACAATACCTGAAAAACACCCATCTCTTAGGGCAGATGGCTCCTGAGAAAGCTCTAATGACCCAGAATTACCTACAAATTGTTTTAATTTACAAAGCATATCTCAAATCTAGCCTCCCAGGTGCAAAATGGGAAATACAAAGCAAGTACAAATTTGGCAGGGAAGATTGAAGGATAAAAACAGAGGAAACTGAACAAGGAGGGAAAATGTGAGCAGATGGTGGTTGTGGGACCAGCTTATCCTGAGTTGAGGGCAGGTCTTGTAGAAACAGTGGGTATAATAGGAGGAGTAGAGAGTTTGGGGTTAAGTGGGTATGTGACTTGAGTCCTCAGTTTTCTCATCTTGTAAAAGGGGAGCTGTACTATCCATCTTGCAGAATTATAGGATTAAAGCTAATGTACCTAAAATAGTCAGTTCGTATCAGGTACCATTTTTTAAAAAAGTTGTCTAAGATTATCTTTTTGAATTAGATTTCATTGACTACAAGAATATATATTACACTGGGAAAATGTTAAGGCCAAAGAGCTCCATTCAGCTCCATGCAGGAACTTATTTCATGCTTACTACGGTTCATGGAACACATGTCTGATGATAAAACCACAATAAAGGGGCTTTCATTTATGTCTTGGAAATACACACCATGTATAAGCAGAGACCAAAGAAAAGACATTGTCTTTGTGAGTTACAGGTTCAAGGTGAGATCTTCATGGGATATTTTGCTACTTCTAGAGTAGCTTGGGGGCAGGGACCAGAAATCTATTCTTAGGAGAGTCACTCTCTTGCTGTGGTTCACAATCTCTGAAGATCTGCTTCCTCTTGACAATATGAATGACTGACTAAAGTGCCTCAAGTGCTGGAGGCAGCATATGCAATGAGTCAGTGGAGGCCAGAATGCTGACGAGGCTTGTGACCCAGGACTGTTTGCTGAGCAAATCCACAGGCATGGACCACTGAGGACAGAAGGCAAAAGACTCAGGCAGACCAGGCAAAGCTTCTGGAGGGGGAGGAGTTAGCATGAGGTTTTCTTGGCTGCTGACTTGATCATGGGGAATGGCAGGCTTTGACCTTACTGTACCTGAAACAAGGAGGTTCCCCATGAAGTGAGTAGAATTGTTGTGCCCCCAAAAGATCTGTTTAAGACTTAACCTCTGCAACTGTGAATGTGGCCTTATTTAAACTAGGGTCATGGAGGATCAAGTTAAATGAGGTCATTCTGGTTTAGGCCTCTACTTCAATGACTGGTGTCTATAAAGGAGAAATTTGGGCACACAGTCACACTCACACACACACGGAACATGTAGTTATGGGTATCGTGTGCAGACGGAGGCAGAGATTAGAGTTATGTGTCTATAAGCCAAGAAACATCAAGATTGCTGGTGGCTGCCAGAAGCTGGAAGAAAAGACCCTGAGAGTCTCCAGAAAGAGCTGACTCTGAGAAGGCCTTGAATTTGGACATCTGTCTGCCAGAACTGTAGGAGAATAAATTCCTGCTGTTTAACAGGTTGTGGTAATTTGCTATGGTAGCTTTAGGAAACTAATTCACACCACTAAACAAAATAGATCTCTGTATGAAGATGCTATCAACACCAATGTTTGTATATAAGGATGATGACCTTGACCTTAGTTTTCCAGTTCTTACTAATACATCGAATAGTTTTATATGATTTTATCTTGAGTATTAAAAATAGGAATGATTTGCTTGTCTATTTGTCTATATTTTTCCAATCACCACTTTCTTTCTCTTCTGTTTCAGACATCAGTTTTACCATGGACTCTCTAGTTGCAGCAAATACCAAATTTTGCATTGATCTTTTCCAAGAGATAAGCAAAGATGAGGGTCACAAAAATATCTTTTTCTGTCCTCTGAGCCTCTCGGCTGCCCTTGGCATGGTCCACCTGGGTGCTAGAAATGACAGTGCACGTCAGATCGATGAGGTATGTATCCATGAAGGCGCTGCGTAAGGCCCTGGAGTCTGGGTGCACATTCAAAGTCAGATGCGAATCCCACACTAGGCTGCTTACTGCCTTCTCTTCAATTCTATCATTCTTCAAGTTTCCAGCTACCATCTCCAGGGAGCTTCCCCAGCCTGCCTGCTCAGACAGCTTTTCCCACTCATCTTCTTTGTTGCTATCTCTGTCTACAAGTCTTTCTCTCTATAATTATTGGCAACCATATTGCTGGTGATTTTTCATACGTGTGCTTTCACTCTCGCTTATTCCATTAAGTATTTATTAAGCACCAGGTATTTGCCCAGGGGCCTGAGATCGCAGTGTCCTTCTTGACCCTTCTCTCTCACTTCATACCACATTGGTCAGAAGATCCTGTTGACTTTTCTTTCCAAATATATCCAGAATCCACATGCTTCTCGCCATCTCCCCAAGACCTGGACCTCGCCATCTCTTCTAACCTGGCACTGTGGACAGTCTCCTGAAGCTGTTCCTGTCGCCCATCTCTTCTCAACACAGCAGGTTGAGAGAGCCTTTTAAACCTTAAATGTAGTCCTAGAGGGAAGGGAGCATTCAGTTCCTTCCTCTGCCTTCCACCCCAGGATCTAAGGAAAGAAGCGTTCCTTCCTTTGAATGGTTACTGATCATTTTGTTTGACTGCATAATCTCTGTTACTTGTCATGTTATAAAAGTGTTCCCGAGGCCCTTCAGGCTTCCTCCGGTTCGGGTTGTCTGAAATACCTTCTCCCCTCATCATGCAGGTATTACACTTCAGTGAACTTTCCCAGAATGAAAGCAAAGAACCTGACCCCTGTTTGAAAAGTAAAAAGGCCGTGGAGGTTGACAGTTCTCCGGAAGGGCAGGAAGCATCGACCCAGCCTCTGGATGCACAGGTGAGCTGCAGCCCTGAGCTCCCGCCCTCCTCTTCCCAGACAGCTCCTTCTGGTCTGTAACTGGTGAGGGTTGCTCATCCCCAGACATTAGGTCCTGGCTGCCATCAACAGCAATAACCTCATGTGACCTATGATTCCTTCCTAATTACGCTTTTTATACATCCTTGGCTCTGAGTTAGCTTCCTAATGAGTATCTTCTGCTCATGATTAAAAGCAACCCACTTAGCTCAGAGTCCCATTACTCACCTGCACCACGGGCCCCCAGGATGGAGTTTGGTTGAAGGTGAAGGGGAACCAGGGATCGGGGTGCTGTGGAATCTGCCTCCCTCCATCTCTGTGGCTCTGTTTGTGCTGAGAGCTGCCCTGACTCACAACGCTGTCATGGCTCAGCCCAGGGACAGGAAGGACGTTCTCCAGGTTCTCCCTACCTCAGAAGTTTGGGAGGTGGAAGACGATGGGGTTTCTTGTGTCCTTTTGAATACAAAGAAAGCCAGGGTGCCCCTGTGCATTGCTGAGTCCTAGACACACTTTTCCTGGGCCATCTTGACTCCACCTGGGAGCCATGATTTCCCAGGTGCCCCCTCCCCCTCCATTCTCTCTTCTTCCCAGCCGCCCCTGCCTGGTAACACAGAGGACACCAGGCAACTCTGAGAATACCTGTCCTTTAGTGGTGTTTCGCTCTTCTGATCCTCACGTTTAAGGTCAAGTTTTGTTTCTTCTTTTGTCAGGCCAAGTCCTCCAGCCATGAGAATGAACTGCTCAGCTGCTACTTCGGAAAGCTTCTCTCCAAGATCGGCAGGATCAAAGCTCACTACACCCTGAGTATGGCCAATAGACTCTATGAGGACCAGGAATTCCCAATCTGCCCGGTGAGTCAAGTGTGACCCGTGACAAAAGTGATCACGGAGTGTGCTACTTAAAAAGCTGGACAGTCACCTGCCACCAGGCACACAGACCTCTTTCATGGGAGGATGCGCTGTGGACTGGTGTCCAGGACCCACCCCCTCCTGTCCCACACCCACCTCTCAACTCAAGTTTATGAGGTTTGTTGTAAGTGTGCAGAGTGGGCCATGTGAGCAGTAGCCTTCGGAACGTGCGTGGGTTTGGTAATGACATTCTAGTGACATCTTCCCCAATTGCGGTGCCTGGTAGATTTGGGCTGCCCTCAAGGCACTTCTCTAAAGTCCCCTTTGGTGCCATGACAAGTGGCCCCAGTGGAAGTGAGCTTCCTGTGTGGCAGAAGGGAGGTCTGGGAGCCAGAGCTGCGGGTCTTGTCCCTGTGACTAAGCAGATTTTACCTGGTGTAGAAAGTATCTCCACTTGGGCGCTAGTTACCCTCAAGTCTCCAGGAGAAGCCACGTACTAAGCAATAAACACGAGGGAGTGACCAGTGGCATGTAAGTGTCACAGCTGTTTAGAGCTGGGCTGGTGGGCTGCTTCTGACCAAAATAAGTGTGTTTTCGTACAGTGGGAATGACTGTAAAAAAACAAACAAATTTTGGGGATTTAAATTCACATATCATGCAATTCATCTATTAAAACTATACAAATCAATGGTTTTGGTATATTACATTATTCATCTAAAATTATGGTAAAAATACATATAGCACAAAATTTGCCATTTTAACCATTTTTAAGCCTACCTTTTACTGGCATTAGTTACATTCACAGTGTCGTGCAGCCATTACCCTATAGACTTTGGAAACTTTTTTATTAAACCAAATGAAAACCCTGTAAGCATTAAGCAGGGCTTTAATTCTTAAAACCAGCAGTATTTATTTAACAGTATTTAACAGCTAAGTCTCTCAAGACTGAAGGCTTGCTCTCCCAGCGTTAGGTGATCAGGACTTCCTTCCCCTCAGCTTCTCGGGACTGCCTTGCTCTTAACTCCAGCGTCTCTACATGATCTTGTTGTGCACTTTCCCCTTTATTCCCATTGAACAGGAGTACTTAGAAGGTGTGATTCAATTTTACCATACGACCATTGAAAGTGTTGATTTCCGGAAAGACACTGAAAAGTCCAGACAAAAGATTAACTTCTGGGTTGAATCTCAATGCCAAGGTAAGGAAGACCAAACACAGGGTAGCTGCTATTCCTTTCCATTTCCGAGAAAACCCATCAACAAGTCCCACTTTCAGATTGTCGATCTTTTGTGGCCAGAGGCTCATATACATGGACTGTGTTCAAAACTTGTTTGGGACAAGCATCAAACTTTTCAAATACTTGGATATTTTGGTACTTATTATTGCTCTTTTGCATGAACATAAATAAAGATGAAATGCCTGTCAACCACACCCAATGCTGGCAGGAGGTTAACTCTTTCCATGAATTTTAAAGTTTTAGTAAGAAGTTAAGATTATGAAGTGATTCCAGTTACTCAGAGGGACATGGAAATAAAACCCTTATTCTTATCAACTTTTCACCATGTGTAAAAATGTTTCCTGGGTGAAGGAGAATGTAGAGCCAGTGGCCAGTGGTGACATTTGGAGGTCAACCCCAGTGGGAAGCTCTTCTATTATAGAACTCCTCTTCCTGTCCTGCGCCCAGCAAAATGGAGGTCTCTAAGTGGAAGAGAGGTCCATAGGGATGTGGAGCTCCTAAACTGGTCGTCCCTTCCAGTCATGTTTAAAATATAGTCTTGTGCCCTGACTTCCTCACTTGCCAACCCACTCATCAAGCACACTTTCCTGGCCACCATGCACTTGGAGTGTCCATCTTGGACACTTGTCTTTACTACCTCTTGCTTTTTTAACTGTCCTCCTTACAACTTTTCTTAAAGTAACTCAGGAACATGGCTATTTCAAAAAGCACATGAAGGGTGCTTTGGGATAATATTATTCTTTGTGAAATGCTAATGCTTTGCTTGAGTAGGAGAATTTTCATGCCTGAGATTTTTGCATTAAAAACAAAACAAACTGCAACTAAGACTGAAGGCAGCTAAATTAGACACAGTCATGGTGTTGATGACTATGCTGGTTCTCAGTGGCCGGGGCTATAGAATGACAGTAGGAATAAGAAAGTTTCTTGCTTCCTTAAAATTTCTTGATTCTCTAAAATGATATTTCTTTAGTAGTATAACCATAGTCTCATATTCTGAATTGCTTCTCCTACAGACTCTCTTTTTTTGTTATTGTTGTTTTGATGCTTCTAATGCCTTATTATGGAGTTTCCCTTTGCTGGTATGTATGGACCACTAGCGCTTTTGGAATCATACCAGTGTTCTCAGCACTGAATGTTCACTTACCCATAGAATCACATCCATCTTCCCAGTAAAATATCCATTGAGTTAGGAGTTCCTCTGTTAAATTAGAATTATTTAGAACTCCATTTCTTGAACTTACAATGTCATATAACAAAAATAATATGGCAGATTTAAAAATATTCTTTGAGCTATTGTGAATTTCAAAGTTACAGCAATGGTTGTGGTGCCTAATATTTTCTTGCAATTAATACACAAGTTTGCATTGACTTCATAAGGACCCACCCAAGCACAGAAGGTTTCAGAGTTTTTTGTTTCACGTGATGAACTAAGAATAAAAATGAATGATAAAGGGTTTAAGGCAGGGGAGTGTTTTTAAAAGATGACTGTGATCATGGAATGGAGAACAGATCAGAAGTGGACAGAAAGAGATGTGAATATAGATGGTCGGGTTGGGGCACCAAGACAGAAGAAGAGCTGGTGGTCCGAACCAGTGGTGGTAGAAGAGGTGGTGAAAGGAGGATGGAGTGGAGAAGCATTACGAGGTGGATCAGAAGGATTTTTATCAACCACTTAGGCAGGTGAAGGACTGTTTGATAAGAGCTGGAGTCATCAAGAATGACTCATAATGCTCTGAACATTTTAATATACCCAAATAAAGAAGTTGCCTACTAGCCTCCCTGTTCATGTCTCCTATGACATGTATCAAATATGTTAATGTGCAAGTTTGCAAACAAATGAAGGATTTTCTTATAGGGGAATCTGCCCTATCCATGATCTAGTTTTTGTTTGTTTGTTGTTTGTTTACCTTGTTTCTAGGGCACTGTGGCATACATCTATAATTCCAGTCACTGGGGGGCAGGAAGTTAAGTTTAAGGTCAGCCTCAGCAACTCAGCTAGAGTCTGTCTCAAAATAAAAACTAAAAAGAACTGAAGATGTATCTCAGTGACAAAGCACCCCTGGATTAAATACTCTACACACCCCAAAATGATAAAATATTCATGAACAAAGTTTATGTCCTTAGGTTTGAGGTCTTATTTATTATAGTCATTACTATTTAAAGATTACTTCCATTAATAATGTGTATGTTCACTGGGTTGACTTAGCTATTCCATAATGTCTACGAATTTAAAAATGTTACATGGTACATGATAAACATATACAATTATTAGTCACCAATTTAAAATATAAGATTTTCTCTTTGGGTAGTTTTGGGTGCATAGCAGTGCTGTCAAAAGAGTAGTCAATGCTAAATGACTGCATTCATTTTATCTTGGGAAAAATTAATCTAATACTGATTAACTATCAAAAAAAAATGGAGATCAGCCTCTTCATTGTGAACTTGCTTCTGGACTCAGTCAGCAATCTTTTTTCCCCATTTCTTGGTTTCCTCCTGGTCTTGTCCCTCCACTCCATTTCTCCCTAGATTTATCCCCCACGAGCCTCAGGTCAGAGACTCAAACCACCCCTGGGGAAGCGTCTGTGGTTTTGTTGTCAGTTCTTGGGAAAGAAGGCTGGAGACCAGCCCTGTGTTACTCCAGGTGTGGCTTAGAGAGGACTCCCTTCTTCCAGTGCACCAAGGTTGCAAAGTCCAATGAACTCATCCCCTCAGGCCTAAAAGTTAGTAGCCTACAGGGCCGAGGTAAGCTTCTGGACACAGACCAGGGCATTTTTTGTTTGCCCATGTGGGGTTGAGAAAATTGTTCATGTACTAAAAAAGTTTGGAGTACCCGCCTTCACAGTAAGAAGGTGACCCTGGGCATCTGCACACATTCCTAGTGACTGACAGCCTGGGAACAAGGGTTGATTATGTCAGCTCTTTGTTACCTGGTGCAATGCTGTCTGCTCCTCTCTTCCATTAGCAGGCTTTTGCTTCCTGTCTCCTGTCTTCCTCCTGCTGACCCAAGCCCAGCTTACCTCTGGTCTTTTCTCAGGGAACATTTTCAAATTCTATAATTATTTGTCCTTCCTGCTTCCACATGCCACAGAATTCCCATTTCTTCAAGTCTCTTCTCAGTGGGTCAAGGGAAAAGTAGTTCACTAAAGAAATCCTTACTGAAGTGTGAATATCTTGTTTCTCCATAGTCAGTGTCTCTCCCAGAGAATTTTAAGTAGAGACAATGCCAACATAATGTATTATTATGGAATTTAAGTCCAGAGCTTCTCGAGGTAGAAGGGTCTTCCCTTCTCAAACCTCAGCCTGTATTTGAGTAACTGGTAATTTGGTACGTCGGGGTGGAAAAGGGGACTGTGGCCTGACAGTGTGGGGCTTCCCCAGTCACCCCTGGTGCTGTGTGTTGTGGGGCAAGAGATGGAAGGCATCAGGGCTGAGTCTAGCCAGCTTTGCTTCTTCTTGGTTGTTGGGAATCACCTCTCACTGGCCACAATCTATTGTTCCGTGAAGAAGAGATAACTGTACCTGCCTTTTGTGGCTTATGTGGTGTGAACTGAAAGAAGGCATGTGAAAGTCCCTCCACTCCATTTCTACAAAAGCGGCCTTTTATCAGGGCCAAGTACATTTTTATGTGTATTTGTTTAAATGTAACCATGTGTACTACTCTATGACAAGTGCTTGAAACAGGAAGTTAATACCATAGCTATTTTCTCCAGGAGACGCTGAGGTAGTCGGGTGGTTGGATCTCTAATTTGAAAGATAAACCGTGGTATGAGCTACCTGATGACCAGTCCATTAAAAGTGGAATGGAGAATCAGAGGGGAGTCCCACAGTTCCGGTGTCTGAGTAGATCCTCCTTCAGGGTGCAGTGGGGGTTCCTCTCCTTTACCTTCACTGTTTCCCCACCCACAACACCCTCACTTCTTGAATGAGACACTCTAACTCTGGGGATGTTAAGATGCATTAAAAAATCCTTGTCTCAGTGAAGACTGATGACGTCATTCACACTCAGGATATTCTCTGGCACATTTCCTTTAGGTAAAATCAAGGAGCTATTCAGCAAGGACACCGTCAGTGATGCCACTGTGCTGGTGCTGGTGAACGCTGTGTACTTCAAGGCCAAATGGGAAAAACATTTTGACTGTGAAAACACGGTTGACGCTCCTTTTTCTCTGAATGAGGTACTGTGTGAGAGCCCATGGTTTTTTAGATATTCCACTCATGATTTCCTCTGACCATGATTTGCAGGATGTGGACTCAGTCCAAGGCTTAGGTCTCTGAGTTGTGGCTTACATTTACCATACATTTAGGGCTTAGCAAAGTCAGCACCTGATGTTCCTTGAGCATTCTTGTGTCAGGCTGCACTGTCTACTTTCTGTTCACTGTTTCATTTGTTCTCCAAAATAACATTATGAAATGGATGTAACGATTACAATGTAGGATTTGAGGGGAAAATTCAAAGGCTAAGTTACTCGGTCATGCATTAGGAGTCACTTCTGTGTTTTGTCCCCAAACCCAGGTTCAAAGTTTGGAATAGGCAGCCAGCCACTGGTTAGCTGGTTCACTTTGTTACTGGGGATGATTTTTTCCCCCTCTATGTCCTAGATTGCTGACTTAGCCACCTCAAGGATATTGTGAGGTTTGGGTGCCCTGGGTAATACCCTTGCCTCTGAAGGAAGGGGCTCTTATTTAATATGTGAGTGATTACCATTTAGCTATGGCTCTGCCGGGTGCCGTGGAGGGCTGGTCCAGGTCAGAGGGGACTGGTGGCATGAGGCCAAGGGACTGCGGCAGAGCAGGCATAGGGGATGGAGAGCTTGCTGGACTTGCGCTGGCTGACTAGGCTGTGGGAGGTGTTTGGATAGGAAGTTCACCAACGAGTAATCTTGAGAACTGATTAAAAGCACAGGAAGACAGTGTTGGCAGAGGTAAGGACTGATCGATCAGTGGGCACAGGCTCTCTTAGGAGGGGTTGCTGCCAAGGCTCAGGACTTCTGGCACAGACCTTTCTCATCTTAAAGAAGCCCTGTTTCAGGAAGTTGGGGCCATGGGGTTTGTGAGCTCACCATGCCCAGCTGTGACTTCCTGCCTTGTCACCTGCAGAACGAAAAGAGGACCGTAAAGATGATGAGGCAACAGGGCACCTTTAGAATTGGCTTCATCGAGGAGCTGCAGGCCCAGGTCCTGGAGATGAGGTACACCATGGGCAAGCTCAGCATGTTCGTCCTGCTGCCGCCTTGCTCTGCAGACAACGTGAAGGGCCTGCAAGAGGTGAGTCTTCATTCCAGAGTTCAGCTGTGGATCCTCGGAGAGCAGTACCACGGTCATCCACCATCTCGAGAAAGGATGGTATCTTAGCCATCAGAGACACCGAAGGCCACACTAGAATTTGAATTAGATTAGATACCTTTTCTGTTTTCTTTAAGCCAAAAGAATATGTACCGAAAATATTGGAATAGAAGTTTCATCTCTTAATTCATAGCCTTCTGCAGTCATTTCTGGGACCAAGGGGTCTGAGTGCCGAGTGACTTCAGAATTGTTACAAATGAAATAGCTTTTCCTTTTCCCTAAGTGTGCTGACTTCTGGCTCTTCCTCAGACTACTTTGCTATAGTTCAACTAAAAACTCCCTAATTGCATTCTGTTTTTAGATGCAAACACTTTGACCAAAGTAGAGACACTGATACTCTAAGGAAGGAATTAATGAAGGCTGGGGAGGCTCAGTAACATTTTATCCCAGGGACAAAAATATGGATTGAGGGAAAAAGCAAGAGAGAAATGCCAGTATAGTAATTACAAATGCAGTAACAACAATTATTCAAAATTTACTGTGTGCCAGCACTTTGTTAAATACTTCACATATGTTATTTTGTTTAATCCTTGAGAGAGCATAAAAGTATTATCTCTGTTTTGTAGAGGAGGAAATTTAACTTTGGCATGTTAGGGCTTGCTCAGACTCACCCAGCTGAGCTTTGCTGGTCTTTGAACATGAGTCTGTCAAGCACCAAAGCACACTGGAACCCAAATTGTCCTGTAACTTCTAGAGAGGAAAGAGATTTTCTTGGAGGAGTTTTAAATGAAATCAGACCATTTTGAGGGTTAGAGAAAGACCTTGAAGTTTGTAGGTAACTGACTGTCAAAATGGACTTGGGTACTTGGAAGTAATTGGGGTATTGTTTGCAGGTTTACAATCTGATCCTAAATGTTATTTTCTTCCTCTTGTAGCTGGAAAGGAAAATGAGCTATGAAAACATCATGGCCTGGACTAGCTCAGAGAACATGTCAGAAGAAAAGGTGGCCGTCTCCTTCCCCCAGCTCACCCTGGAGGACAGCTACGACCTCAACTCCATCCTCCAAGGCCTGGGCATCACGGATATCTTCGATGAGACGAAGGCCGACCTCTCGGGCATCTCTCCCAGCCCCAGTCTGTACCTGTCCAAGATCATCCACAAGACCTTCGTGGAGGTGGATGAAAACGGCACTCAGGCCGCAGCGGCCAGCGGGGCTGTGGGCATGGAGAAGTCACTGCCCACGTGGGTGGAGTTCAATGCCAACCGGCCTTTCCTCTTTTTCATCAGACACAACAAAACCCAGACCATTCTTTTCTGTGGCAGGGTCTGCTGTCCTTGAAGGGACACACAGTCCAGTACTTGGGTGTGGGAGGAAAACGGCAGCGGTCTTCCCCTGTGTGATGTGGGCACTGGCGTGTCTGCCGATATCTAGAGCTGATGGCCTCCTGTCACAGCCCCGCGCTGCCTGCCCCCCGCCATCGGCCGGGTTTGTCCTGAGCTTTGCTCACCCCGAAGCTGATTTTCATCTGTCTGTTCCTAATGAAGGGCCCTTGCTGCCTCCCTCCCCCTTATACCCTAAACTTTCAAGCATATAAATTCACCGTCTGTGACCTGGTCAACAGTTTCAAATGGTATTAATTTTATTTAAGACACCCTCCTCCTTATGAAGGAATCCTGAAAACTCACTGACAGCGTACCTTTGAGAGCTGGAAAACTCGGAAGTCACTTGAATACGGGTAGCAAGAGGAAAGGTTGGACTGGAATGTGTTTGGGAAACTCAGCTCTGTAGGGTGGCTATGGTCATGGCTGTCACTGGGCAAGAGGCCCTGCCTCTTCCTCCTCTTCTGCTGCATGGAAGATATCCTGTGAGGTCTTTTTACTTGGGAGAGAGTAGTCCGGGGGCATATTTAAATGATAGCTCAAGAATGCATGAATCCCCAACCAGCACTCATTTTGCATAGAGCAGGAGGATATTTCTATTATGAATTTGACACTGATTCAGAAAAGTGATAAGAGGATTTGACAGTTTGGTCTCAGTTTTCCTTATCGAATCCTCTAGAGTATCATCAAGCACTCCCCCTCTGTCTCTTCTTCATGCCCTTCCTAGAAAATTCCCATCCGTAGTTAATTGCTGCCAAACACCCGGTATGTTCTAGTAGGTGGCTGGGCTCCCTACTCCCTGCCCTCTGGCAGCATGGACCTATTGTCCTCCCAGGGGTCGGTGCCTGGCAACGAGGTGGGAGCCGTTCTGTGTCTGGACATCAAGCATGTGGAGTCCTCTCCAGGATGGCTGCTGGCTACCTATGGAGCTCTAGGCCCCTGGAAATATGACACCTGAGTGTTCAGACCCTGGGCTCTCCAGCTGTGTTCTCTTACAGAGCGCTCTGAGTTCATGACCTCCCTTAGGGAAAGGCCCTGAATGACCATGTCCAGCTCTAGGATTTGTCGGTCTCCTTTCTGCTCTGGGTTGTGGTCCAGTTCACTGCCATGCCTGTGGCTTCTGTCCCAGGCTGCCTTTGTGCTGATTAAGGGTGGCTGGAGCAGTTACCTCAGGCGTAAGAAGGTCGTCTCTACCTGACCTGATGCTGGCCTCCTCCCCCCATCTCGTGACGTCTTCGTGCTGTGAGAGATGAACTCCGTGCTTTCCTACAGCCTTCTCATTGTGAAAGTTTATTGATGGAGTAATACCTCTGCCACTGGTAATGCGAGGCAGTGGGAGGCAGAGAGGAACTTGGGTCTCTCCGCTTTCTTGTAGCAAGATTGACCTTCCAATATGGCCGGAGGCAGAGCACCCAGGTCAGTAGGCTGCTGTGATTGCTAGAAAACCCCCCAGATGATGAAAATCACGCGGAGAGCGAGCGCCTCTGCTTTTCTGTCAAGGTTCCCTCTATCCAGCACCGTTGACTGGTGGAACAAATGAGGTAATGAAGACTCAAAAACAATTGCTTCCTTATTGCTGACTCTAACTATTCTGGTAAGAGAACCCTGGAGGAATAGGCCCCCAGCCTCTCTCTCTGATGCTGGGTAAACAGACTAGAGTCCCTAGTAAACAGACTCTGTGTTCTCTTTTATCTTGACCCAAGTCCTCCTTATGATTTCCTCTATTGTTTAATAAATATTCTCCCCTCAAGCTCCCCGCCACTTTTTTCCTTGAGCTGGGGCAAGCCAGAACATCTTGCTTCATTCCTGATTGCTGTTTACTTCTTTTGCATGCATGGTATTTTCAAAATCATAATCTCATTAACATGATACAGAGGTCCAACTGGGCAGCAGCAGGAGGAAGCTGAGCAGTTGCCTCGGTGGACTCTTTGCTCCATGAAGAACGAAGATGGACTCCATATGTATTCTTCATCCACATTCCTCATGCTAGGCTTTTGTGTCCCCAAATCCATTTTCTTGTCCTTTTCTTTTTACTTAATCAGAATAATCCAAATCATCTTCTTTTTACTCAATAAAAATAACAATAAATTTCCAGACATGCATATTTCTAACTGAGGTATTAAGTCTGTAGACTTAATATTTAATTGACATGTTACCACATTCCAGTACAAGTTTTCCTTCTAAGCAATGTTATATATCCTGTGAATCAAAGTTCTAGCTACAGATGGGTGAAAAAGATTTGAAAAGCATTCAGATGATTAACAGTGGGTCTGAGAGAAATCTATACACCCATTATTGATACACAAAAGTTCTGAGTAGATCATCTTATATTCCAGATGAAATATATGGGAAAGAGTATAGGATTATGAAAAAAATAGTGCTAAATATGAAAAAATACATTATAATATACACGAAAAAAGGAGACTTCCTAAAAATGGTTTATAGCATGTGGAATAAAATTTTAGAAAACTTTTGGCATGCTTAATAGTATTTAAGTAGACATGACATCTATGGGATTAGATCAGAAAACCACAAAGATAAATGCTCTTGAAATATTAGAAGACTACCAGAGGAATAAAAAATGCAATAGAAGAATTTAAATAGATTTTAAAGGTAGTCAAGGAGCAAAACCAACACACTGAAAATGTAGTTAATGATGAACAGGGCATGTTCAAGTGCTTCTCTTAGAATGTACAGGAAATAACAGAAGGAAAGTTTGGGTAGACACGAAGAAAGGAAGGTAAGCCCAAGAATTATGGTCTTTCCGAGGAGGAAAGCAGATTACTGGCATAGATTCAATAAGCAAAGACATAATGTAAGAAAATCTTCTTGGATGGTTGCCTGATTATATCTATTGATTTCCAAGAAAAGTAATCAAAACTAGACATGCCAACAAACTTTTAAAACAAATGATTGAGGAAAAATAATCCAATTGGTATCTGAGGAGAAAAGAAAATAGTTTA
This sequence comes from Sciurus carolinensis, assembly GCF_902686445.1. Classification (NCBI taxonomy): domain Eukaryota; kingdom Metazoa; phylum Chordata; class Mammalia; order Rodentia; family Sciuridae; genus Sciurus; species Sciurus carolinensis. The sequence goes on from NC_062227.1 coordinate 69,042,788, forward strand.
TGTGTAAAGGATTAAAAAAAAAAAAAAAAACCCAGAAGGGCCTCAAGCTTTTATTTTGTTGAATTTCCAAAGACAATGAAACCTAGTGTATGGATTCAAAGGGAAAATACATGATTAAAGAAATTCATACTTGGTCAAGTTGGTTTTATGTGAAAATACAAAAGAAAATTATTCTCAAAAATTATTTCTTTGTGAGTGTGGATATATTTAAATTCCCAATACCCGGCACAATGATGGAAACATCACAGAAACTAAAATTAATGCATGTTGCTTCAGTGGAATGTAACACAGTCAAAGACTCAAAAATCCAGCAAAGAAATCCCTTCAGAAAAAAATATGACCTCAGTTTACAATCAAAGGAAAAAAAGAAATTCCTTATTTAAAATTCTCACTATGCTTAAAAATTTTTGGCAGCTGTGACTCTTCCTAATAGCACTGATTTTTTTTTTAATGTTGGATCCAGGCATGGAATGAGTTTCAATATTCTGAATACGACTGCAGCCGTGAAATCTCTGAGTTGGAACAGTGGTAACATCTAATGCTATCATCTGATTGTGTGCAGCATTGACTGAAGATCTTCATAGGCCATAACCCGTTCAATCCTCTCAGTCATCCTGAGGGGCAAGTTTTTATATTGTTCACAGTGAACAGATGATAAGCTAAGACACTGAGAGAAAATTTGCCTTAAAGTCACCCGGGAAGCAAATAGTTGAGCCTGGATTTGAATCAGACTGGCTGGATATCCTACAGTTGACAAATAACCACTACTTTATCTTTCCAACTAGAAGTAAAGAACACAAAGGATTATTTGCTTCTGTTTCTTTATTTACATATGTGAACTGTGAGGGCTAAAAACTTATTTAAAGTAAAAAGTTTTGGGTGGTAAAGTAGAGTTCAGAGAATGCTGGTTCTTAAAGATTGGAGATGGAGGAATCAGGAAGTTTCAGTGGTAGTAACAACTGTGGGGGCTGGTTTGAGGACAGCAACAGGAGCAGTCAGGCGATATCAAGAAGTTTCCATGCAAGGTTTGAAGACATTGGTCCATCTTCCTGAGAGCACATCCAGTCCCTCCCAGACCCAAACTGTCAAGCTGACTGTGGGAAACCCCCAAAGTGCAAACACTGGCCACCTAATGAGGAGATCAAACCAAAGATAAGCCTATCACCTAGACCTTCCAAATGTTTGAAGAACATAACCACACCAGGAAATCCACCTCAGCTGAGTTACTAGGTCAAACAAGAGACTAAGGCCAGGGAATTAAGAGATTCATTTACAACTTCTGGGAACAAACTTCAGTTACTACAAATGATCAGTAAATGGACTGAGGAGCAGACTGCACACAGCTGAGGGTGAGCTGGAAGATTGAACCACGAAATTCTAGAAAAAAAAAAAAAAAAACAGAATAAAAAGGTAAAGCAATAGAAAGTACTTAAGAAGGTAAAGAGTCATGCCAAGTAGTTTGAGAAGTTCCAACATTCATTAGCAGGCATTTCAGGAATAAGAAGAGAAAATTGACGGAATGAAGTTCCCTCAATACATACAGAATTGAAAACAACCATGTGTTTAAGATTGAAAGAGCCCATAGGGAACTCATGCTTCCACCCTGGCAAAATTATAGAGTATCAAAGAAAAATGAAAATATTCTATAAGCATTGCGAGTTACGAGAAATTCATAAAATGGAATGAGAGTCAGATTGAGCTCAGGTTTCTCCTTGGTCCTACAAGACAGAACCATAGTTTGAAGTTCTGAGAGAAAACATTATGAAAGCCAAACGTCTTGCCCGTGCAAACTGTCGGTATGCAAGGGTGAGGGCAACTTGCATAGCAAGGTCTCCAAGTTTCCCACCTGCCACCTTTGACCTCAGAGATATCTGGAAGTTCTACTCCAAAGAAGCTAAAAATGAACTGGTGAAGAAAATCTGGGATATGACTAGCAATGATGAAAAATAGAGCAAAAGTCGATTTAAACAAGTTAGAATTAATGATTGGAAACAAGAGTCAGACAACCTCAACATGAGAGGTGGGAGAGGGTGGGTTGAGGAATGAAAAGGGACTTAAAAAGAGAGAAGAGGGAAGGAAGTAAAACCTCTAGGGTTCTTCCTGTGTTTCAGGAGGTGATGAAGAAAATTGTTCAGTCCTGGACATTGATAGAAAATTATGTTCAGTGCATAACCTATTGAAAAACTGAGATAAAATCAATAGGGAAAAATCATTTGGGAAAAATTATAAAAAACTGATTAAATCAAAGAAATGTGGAAAAGAAGAAAAATAAGCAAGAAAGATGGCACTTACAAAAAATAAAAAAGTGGTAAAGAAGTCCAAGTATGACTAGTTCCAAGAAATAGGATGAGTTAAATGGTCAGTTAAGAGATAGAATGCATTAAAATGACAAAGATCCAAGTAGAAACTATTTATAGGAGACAACATATGCTGTCAGGGTTCTCCAGAAAAAGAGAATCAATAGGATATTGATATACAGATGAATGCTTAAATAGAAAGAGGTTCACCACGTGGAACTGCTGTCCAGGAACATGGAGGCTAAGAAGTTCCAGCATTGGCCATCTGCCAGCTGGAGAGCCAGGTCAGCTGGGGGTCTAATCCACGCTGAGAGTGAGGGCTGACCACCAGGGTGGGTGCAGGTGTGTATGTGCATGCGTGTGATGGTGTGATTCCTGATCTGAGTGTGACGTCTCCAAGACTGGGGAACTGATGGTGTAACTCCTTTGTGTGTGTGTGTGTGTGTGGGGGGAGTTATTCATGTCCATTCTGAAATTATGATTTTTAGTGTTCTTCAGGGTCACAGTTGCTTTTTAAATGATATTTAGTCCATGGGGTCGTGTTATGTTGCAGCTTTGTCCCCTTGTGACTGATTTGTTGGGGAGTATTTCCATCAGCTGAAAGGTGTTGCCCAACTGTTTTCTTCTTACAGCTGTTTTGAATATTTTTGGCACTTGTTTTTGCGCATACAAAAATGTGTAGGTTTCCAGACTGAAAATGACTGGCAACTGTGTGAAGATACTTACTTTCTGTGCCTGGTTTTGTTTACTTGGTTCAAGATCGCCCTCTTCTGTTGGGATAGCTAGGTGCAGTTTAAAAAATAAATGATGCCTCCTCACTTGCTATTTGTTGATCTGAGTGTTAAGTGGTTTCTGTGATGCCCTGGCTAAGTTCTATCAGAAGAATAAATATTGGTAAAGAGATAGTGACTATGTTCAGATATTTTTGGATTATCTTTAGGAAATCCAAGCGATCAGCTGAAAATACACCAAAAGAATGTTCTTCAAGACAGTTTGCCAATTATGCCCCCAAATGCTATAGATCAGGAAAAACTATTGACAGATGAAATACTCGATTCGGTTTATAACACTTGATTCTGTTGAACATTATCTTGTTGTTTGTTTATTGTATGCATCTCCCTAACAGAACGTAAACTTAATGAGAAAAAAAAATCTTTATTCTACTCATTACTGTACTTCAGTGCTTCACTGGGATCTGATTCAGAGCAGATGTTTGAAAAATATTTGTTAAAAAAATGAATGGAAAAACCCAAACCATATTCACAGAAGCCTCAAAACTATAAAATGCCTATGAATAAATCTAGTGAAAATTTTTTGGAATTACACTAAAAGGGAAATATTAAAATACGAACATACACTTAATAAACAATCATGAAGTAAATATCCTGCAACCATCTCTCAAGTAAAGAAATAGAATCTTATCATCACTCCAAAGCACCCACCTTGTGTCCTTTTCCAATTATTACTTTCTTCCTTCTCTTCAAAGTCTAATCAGTATACTGGCTTGTAGCCCTTTCATTTAGTTTTGCCCCTTTCCAATTTTCTCTAAGTAGAACATACTGTATGTATTCTTTTACATTTGACTTCTTTCTTTTCAGTTTTGGTGGTAAAATTCTTCTGTTTTGTTTTTATTGCTGTATAGAGTTTAACTAAGTGAACATTTCATAATTTGTTTACATGATTACTGTTTAGGCACATTTGGGTTTCTAGTGCTGGGCTATTATGAACAAAGCTGTGATAAACCTCTGTGTACATACCTCTGGGTGCCCTGGGCTCACATTTACATTGGGGGTATACCTGGGTGGAATTGCCGGGTCTTGCCAGGTCATATATATGTTTGATTTTGACAGTGTCTTTTGATTAGTGAAATTATTTGACTTTTATATAGTATAATTTGTTAGTCTCTAAAGTTATGGTAAATGCTTTTGTATATTCCATTTTTCTCTGAAATCCATTTAGAATGGAAATTTATATACAGCACAAAGTAGGAGTCCAGATTTCTTTTTTTCTCCCTGTGGATATTCCATGGATCAACATAATTTAATGTAAAGACCACTTTTTCTCACTGTTCTGTAGTGACACCTTTTTCCCGTTTAAATTAAGTATAGACCTCTGCACTGATAATTTTCTGGGTCTCTGTTCTGGCCTATCCTTCGTCAGAACCAGACTTACTTAATTATTTAATAATAAGTCTTGCTATCTGATAGAACAGGTCTTACCTCCTTCTTCTCCTCCTCTTCAGATGTGTCTTGGTTACTCTTGGACCTTTAATATTTCTTATTAATTTGGAGTCAGTTGGCTAAATTTTTGAAAAATGAACCCTGAGATTTAGATTGAGTGCAGTGATGAATTTTGAGAAAACAGATATCTTTATAATATTGAGTTTTCCAAACCAAGAATAAAATATGTTCCTCCATTTACTCAGTCTATTTAATCTCTTAGCAGCTTACACAGCTTTCATATTTACTAGGTATGTGATGCTTTTTTTTTTTTACTTTTTTATTTTTTAAACTGACAGGTTAAATTGTATGTTGTTTTGATGTGTGTATCTGTGTGTGTGTGTAATAACTAACTATAGCTAATTAACATATACATTACCTTACATAACATTTTGATACTCTTTTAAATTGTATATTTTTAAAAATTCTAAAGTATGTTTCTAGTTTATTAAAATATCTGATTTTTATTTTGATCTTGCATTAAGCAATCTTGTTAAACTTGCTTTTTAACTCTCGTATATTCAATTCCTTTGTGAAAGATAGTTTGGTTTTTCCTTTGGAATCTTTTAATCTTTTAAATAATTAACTAATTATTCAATTAATTATTTGCCTTATTGTACTTGCTAGGATGCCTGTTTCAATTCTGAGTGGAAGCAGTAATAAAGGGCATAGTATTTTTTGTATGTGTGGAGATAATGTTTGTTGACCAAGATTAGATTACAATTCTTTCTTTTGAATTCATTGATTAAACTTAAATTATTTGAAGTAAAATGTTACTGTAATCAACATTTTGTTTTGATCAGGATTGCATATACCATTAAAATCAATACATATAAACCTTAATTCCAGAATTTCTTAAAATTACATGTCATTTTAAGTTTTTTTCTTTTTTGGGTGTGGAGGGGTACTGGGAATTGAACCCTGGGGTGCTTTATCACCGAGCTACATTGCCAGACTCTTATGTTTTTGATCATAAACAGAAAATTAGGTTTTTCTCTCTTCATTTCTTTCTATTTACAAACTCTATTTAAGGATGTATAAGTTAATATGTCCCTTGTTCAATATGTAAAAGTGATAATTTTCCCACTTAATGTATTAATTCTAAAAGGTCACAATTCAAATTCGAAGAGGATTTTTCACAGATCTTGATAAACCATTACAAAGCTTACCTAAGGGAGGATGCCTACAAGAACCGCGAAGTAGTTCTGGAAAGCAGAACGCAGGCGGGGTTTGGGCTAGATGTCACAACGCTCTGTCTGAGGTCGCGCACCCCAGAAATGAAGCAAAGACTATGATTTTTATTCAGGTAATCCTTCTAGGAGGAGGAGATGCTTCTTGGAGGAAAGTAGGACAGGACAAAGGACAAGAGTCAATGGATCATGTGGTTTCAGCTGGAGTTGGCTTCTGGCTGATCCCATGGAGCAGACCTCACACTACAATGTCAGACCCACCTGATGCAAAGGGGGCCTTTCTGTTTTCAAAAAAATTTTCTTTTTTTAGTTGTAGATGGACACAATACCTTTATTTTATTTATTTATTTTTATGTGGTGGGAGGATCAAACCCAGGGCCTTGCATGTGCAAGGCAAGCGCTCTATTTACCACTGAGCCATGACCCCGGCCCCAAGGGGATCTTTCTATACCTTATGCCAGTGAGTGGTGGCTGAGGCGTGCCCGGGTTGACGAGCAGAGGGGGGCGTGGTGTGGGTCCCGTTCAGCTGAGAGTCAGTGGGCCCAGCAAAGGGAGCTATGTACCATCAGCCTGAACAGCCACGGGGTGGTGGATGTACAGGCTGTGAAAGAGACACCACCACATTACTGACTTGAAGAACATGGTACAATGGGCATCGGTAACAGACATGCGGAGGTTGTACCAGGACTGATTACGGGATGGAGGGATGGTCAGAGCTCTGCTTTAGGGCTATTTCCTTCCCTTACTCAGAAGCACAGGAACTCTTTTTATGGTTCTTAATCATCAACATATTTTCTTCAACTGGGGCAGTTTTGCAACCAGAAAAAAGAGACAGATAAAATAGAAGAGTAGCGGGAGCCCAAGGATTGGGGCTGTGAAGACCTTGACAGTTAGGCTCAGAGGGAACAGAGACGGGATCTGTGAGGGGCTGGAGGGGTTTCAGTGGCCAGCAGGAGCAGGTCCTGGTGATGACAACAGCTGATGCCTGATGGGGAGCGGCTGCCACAGGAGAGGCAAGGCGAAGTCAGAAAGCGAGAGGCCATCCACATGGACGGTGGAGACACACAGCGCTGGTGGCACTTGGGTGGACAGGGAGGCCAGGTGCAGAATTCCAGATGGGCCTATGGTTTGGGAAGAGGCAGTGCAGGTATCAGTCTCCAAGGGGAGCGCTGGAGGCGATGGAAGGAAGAAAGGCTTGGAAAAGCCAAGAGCGGGAGGCAGACCAGGGACGGGACCTTGCTTCCTGGTCCCAAGGTGGCAGTGGCTGTTCCCAGAGAAGACTTTGTGGGATGCAGTTGTCCTCAGGGGAAGGCCAGGTTTCCCATGAGAGAGGGCAGTAGAGGAAAGGCTTCAGAAAAGAACAGAAAGCACCTGGAAACAGCTATGCAATGAGACAGAGGGCCACAGAGAAAGGACGGAGAAGACCCAGACTGGGAGGGATAGTAAAATATGGAGCATTGTGGGAAGCCATCCTTATTTAGCAGAATCAGACTAGGTTGAACCATGGGACACAGAGGCCTGGCCGGGAAGCATGTGGCACTGCATGGGAATGGTCCCCATCTCCTTCTGGAATATTCCCCCTTAAGAGAATGGCTCCCCTAACTCCACCCTATTCTGTCCATCACAGAAGAAGCTCCTCCCTGCCTTGCCCCCTTTGTCTGTGTATTATAAATAAAAGAGAGTTGGGTGAGTTGTGGTTGTAGAGGCCAGAGCTGGTATGGCCAGACCCATCACGCCCTCTCTCATTTAAAAAGAGTATTGGCTCTTGTGTGTTTATTGAGTAGATAAGTTTTAGGGTAATCGAGTGATAAACAGCCAACATCCTCCTCCAGCAGTTAACACTTTTCTCATCCATGCGGGATGTGACAGAGCGGTCCCCCACAGAGCATTATGATCAACTCAAGGTTTTATGCCAGTTTTTAAAACTAACATTCCCATTTCACTGGCATCCAGGGTTTATTCTATAACTGTTAATTCTTTCTAAACTTTACTCAATTTGCATATTTCTCAGTGACAATTAAAAAAAAAAAATCCCGCTAATTAAATACTGCATTGAGTTTCCTTAAAGAGCCTTAATAAGAAAAAAAATTAAAGGAAACTGAGCGGGGTACCAGCTGGAGCCATGGCTTCGGGTTGCTCTTCTTGGGGCAGAGGGGAGAGCCGAGATGCCCTTGCAGATGCTCAGCAACAATGGTGACTCTTCACACCCTTACTGAAGATGAAAGCTAGATGAATCCAAATACTAGCAGAACCAGTAGGAATGCCCCAGGGTTGGCAGGAAAAACTGGAATTTGGAGGTGTCATTTCCTCCAAATGAAGTTTTGTTCCCCTGTTTGGTGATATTCTTTTCCTGAAATCAGGGAGGTGGGTTGCTTACACACTAAGGGCACTTAACACAGTTCGTGGTGCACTGTGGACTCAATACCTATTGATTGAATGAATTAAAATGAGTTTTTTAAATGAATGGACAGAATACATGATAACGTGTGTGTGTGTGTGTGTGTGTGTGTGTGTGTGTGTTTGCCACATGCTCCTTTTTCTGGTCCTTTTCTAGCAAGATGCTTTTCTTTCATTTTCTTCTTTGCACATGGCACCCTGAAATAATGCAATCGCACAGCTAACTTTATCACCCAGAATGGCGTGTCAGGGCATGACTGCTCATCTGTGGTAAGTCAAGTATGCCTTTAATTCATGTCTTCATCAGACTATATAAACCAGTGGTTCCCAACCTTGGCTGTACAACCTAGTCACCTGGGGTGATACAAATTCGGATGCCTGGTTCCCATCCCAGAGATGCTGTCTCAGGTAGCCTGGATTTTTTTTTTTAAAGTTCCCCCGGATATTTTAATGGGCTTCCCAGGTGCAATTATTTCCAGAGGGTCCCCAGTCTCACTAGGAATGAAGGCGCCCCTTGACCCCACCCATGGGTCATAATTCACTTGACCTGGACATTTTACCTCCACCCTCTAGTCTTGTTTTTTTCAGTGGTTAATTTGGATCCCTTTTTGCTCAAGAGATCTGAAAAATATAAAATATCCAAAAGTATAATTTCTACCTGAAATCCCAGTTGCTTGGGAGGCTGAGACAGGAAGATTGCAAGTTCAAGGCCAACCTCAGCAACTTAATGAGGCCCTCAGCAACTCAGTGAGATACTGTCTCCAAATGAAAAATAAAAAGGGTTGACCCCTGGGTTAAATCCCCAGCTACCCCTGCCCCTGCCCCCTAAAAAATTTCTAAGGGATTTTGGAGAAGTTAGAATTGAAGTTACTTATTCTCTTTGTGTCTGAAGTGCATAGTATGTGAGCTATAGTTGATATACAGCTGCTCACAACTTCAAATGAATGACTTCAGGGCCATGAATAAAGATATAAGGAACTGAATCCTCAGTCTGTCCTAAACCCTGCATGCTATTTTTATTAGGGAAATTATCATTGAGAAACCAAATGTTGTTTCACTGGAAATGCAAACTGTAATGACTAGGGAGAGGCAGAGGCAGAGCTATAAATGAAAGATCTGAGCTACGCATTTCACATAAGCTTCCTAGTTGCTTGTGCAAACACATCTGTCTCTCCAAGAGCCAGGTAAGATTTTTCTTAGCTAACTCAAGACTTCTGTGTTCTGAGAATATGAATGTTTGTCAATTTGAAAGAAGTATTTCTTATTGTGCATAGACTTTCCTTGAGGTGACTTTATTTAATTCAGACCTGTATGACCGTAAAAATGTATCTTAATCTTGTTTAACCAAAGTTAATTCATTTTATTTCTGTGTAAAACCTATAAGGAACCCCTGTAAGGAAAACTGAGGTTGATATTGAAGCTATAATAGCATTCGTAGAAGGTTTAGCAGAGCTGAACCTCCCAGGTCCCCAAATTATGTGCATTAATTTATTTTGCATTTATATTATTCTTTTTTTCGGGTTCTTCTTAGAGTCTTTGTTAAGTAGTTACAAAGTAGCTGGTGATTAAGAAAATGTAAAGCATGTTTTACTTGTCTATTTTGATTGATATTAATTGATCCTTAAAAATTATTTTTATTTTTTGTTCTGGGCTTGGTGGTGCATACCATAATCCCAACTACTCAGGAGGCTGAGGCAGGGAGATCACAAGTTTGAGGCCAGTCTCAGAAACTTAGCAAGACTTTGTCTCAAAATAAAAATCAAAAGGTCTGAGGTGTAGTTCAGTGGCAGAGCACCCTGAATCCGATATCCCCAGTTCTGAAAAAAAAAAAAAAAGTGAGATAACAAAAGTAATATTTACTAAGCAAGCCTGAAAAAGTACAGAAAAAAAGTCAAATAAAAAAAAGAAAACCCTTCCACTCCACCTAATAATCCACTATTAGAGACACTTCATTGACCTCCAGGAAAATTTCACCCAGACTCAGGTTTTCCTGGGGTTGTGGGCTGGAGTTGAAGCGGAGGCTATTCTCTGGACTGGATTCTGGCTCACTGGAGGAACAGAAAGCACCAGCTGCAGACAGGACCGGAGGCTTCACTGTCGTTGGGGCTGCTGGGAGCACACTTGCTGGGACCTGAGGCCAGTGGGGACTCTCTGCCCCTGGGCCCTGTGTTCCTGCACAAGCCGGGCATGGGCAGGACAGGGCTGGGTTTGCCTGGAGAAGCCAAGCATGAGGAGGAGGCGGTGGGGGCAGAGCAGGCAGGTTCTGACAGAGAACAAGAGAGAATAAAACCATTAAGGTGTTAACTGAGAGCTCCCGATGGTGCCAGCCTCCAGCTGACTCATGTCTCCCATCAAGATAGAAGCGGGGGAAGCAGCCAGCCACCACCTGGACCGAGAGGGCGAAAATCCCTATGTTTTGGGTCAATGCAGGAGGAGGTTGGTGGCACCCGCATGAGCTGCTTGAATGTCCAAATGTTCAGTACCGACCGTTGACGCTGTTCTAGGTCATGGAGTCCCTCGGTGCAGCACACATTCACTTGGGGCTCGATCTTCTCAAAGAACTGAAGAAAACAAATGACGGCAACATCTTCTTTTCCCCCGTGGGCATGTCCACTGCCATCGGCATGCTCCTCCTGGGCACACGCGGAGCCACGGCTGCCCAGTTACGGAAGGTAGGGGCTTCCTGGGCTCTGCATGCCAGCTTGTTTCTGGGGACCGACCTTCTAGCATTGCCTTGGAAACAAGCTCGCCTTGACCTTGGGCCACGAAGATAGGGAGGAGTTTCAGGTCTGTCAGGGAAGTTCTCTGCCCTCTCCAAATGCCATCACGCCATCTGCTCCTTGATGCTTGACATTCTTTTGGGTCGGTGCTGAGTGAATGGCCTGTTGGAAGTCAGTACTCTCATAATTAAAGACAGAACCTGAAAAGCAAAAACTGTTGGGATAAATGACATAATCCCCACTTGACATAAATGACACTAAAGACGAATGCATGCGTGGACATGTGAAGAGGCTGCTGTGAGGAGACCAGGGGCAACCTAGACCTCCTTAGGGCTTTAGCAAGGGGATGAATGTCACCTGCATCCATTGAGGTCTTTTCAACAAGCATCTACTTCCCCCTGACTGATTCCTTGTGAGGTTTTCTCTGTTCTGACCATGGCAATATTTTCTCCCTATCAGGTACTTTATTCTGAAAAAGACATGGAAATCTCCGGAAGACAGGTTGAAGAAAAAGAGGTGGGACACATGCTTTGTAATTGTCAGTTTGATTGCCTATTAGATAGTGGCATCACTGGGAAAGAATGAAAGAGGTGACACTTCACACTTACTATCAAGCAATAATAATCACCACAGGCAAATGATGTTGCTAGGTGTATTTGTCCATTTTCTGCTACTACAACAAAATACTGGAGGCTGAGTACTTTATAAAGAAAAGAGTTTCTTTCTTTGGTTCACAATTTTAAAAGCTGAAAGTCCAAACTGGGTGGCTCCATCTGTTTGGCTTCTAGTGATAGCCACTTGGATGCATCACAACATGGTGGATAAGGGGAAAGAGACACTGCTGCATGCAGAAAGGACCACGTTTGCAAGCTGACCTTGCTTCAGAACCACCACTCTCAAGGGAAGTAACTTTCTTTGTGAGACTAGCATTAACCGTTTCTGAGGGCAGTGCCTTGACCAACCTAACCACTTCTCATGGGGTCTCTTAGGCGTGCCACCACCTCTTAACATCACTGCACTGGGGGCTAAACCTCCAGCATATGAACTCCCAGGGGACAAACCACTTCAGAACCACAGCACTAGATTTCAACACTAATAAACACTTACTATTAAAGAAACATTAATGAACAATCACCTCTGTGAGCGCTAATAGACTGAAAAGTACCCACAGCAGAATGGATGGGTTTTGGAGTTAAACAAATTTGGGTTCAAGTGCTGACTCAGTCACTAAACTGTGCTACTTTGAACAAGTTATTTATTTTCTTTGAGCCTCTGAAGTATCCAGTAGAGGATCTGGAAAACACTGGTAACTCCCTGGTGGTGGTGGTAGTAGCAGGTGATATTATCACTAAATTTCATTTGTGTTTTGGCACTTTGGATATTTTATTTAAAAAAAATTAGCACAGGACCCTTGATCTCCTGGAACCTCTTCCAGCTCAGTGTGCTTGCATGCTGGGCTCAGCCTGCCCAAATATGGGGGCGGGATGAAGTCCAGCAGGCCAGGGCTAGCCTCAGGAGATGGTCGGAGTTCTCAGGAAGGGCACGACCGCTCTGACGGTCGTCACAGTCCAGCTCCACGCCCTCGTAAAATCAGCTCAGATCACCAGCCGTACGAGTTGTTCATTTCATAATTCCAGAAGGCCAGGTTGTCTCTGAGGCTCATCTGCAAGCACAGAGAGTCAGGCTTCCTTCCTGGGTTTGCTCAACAGAGTTGGGTTGGTGGCTGACACGACGCACACTCAGTTGAGGCAAGCAGTTGTTTCCAGAGCATGTTCCCTCCTGAGCGTGAGAGTCCACGCGGGACCTTTGTGTGAATTAGACACAAACGCGTTCCCTTGATAGGCGCTCCTCTCCATGGTCAAGGGCTTGCTGGCTGGATGGGAGCTGAATCCCAGGTTTGTGTGGACACAAGCTGTACAACCGTGTGAGGCAGCTCTGTCCCTTCTCCCAGATTATTTTGGAAGCCACAGAGGTACGAGGAAGAGTAGAATTGCTGACTGAAGGGACAGTAGGATGGGAACACATAGTAGGGGCATCTACTCTGATCTCATAACTAGATGGAGAAGCAGATAAGCAAAGTGATTTGCCCAGAGACAGGCTTGACGTGTACCATTTGATTATCACATGCAACCCGAGTATTCTGAACCTTGCTTTTAAACACTGATGATAAAATCTCAAGACATATATACAAAATGCATAGGGAATAATCCAAGGAACAGCCCTTAATTCTACCTCCCAGAATAAAAAACAAACTATCATTAAATTCCCTGGTGCCTCCTGAGTACCTTCTCTGAGCACACCCTTGTCTCTGGAGAGGGGAGGTTCTGCTGCCTTGAATTAGGTGTTCATTATTCCCATACACTTGCAATTTCATTGTGCAGAGACTTTTTTGTTCTTTACTCTTTGCAACTTGTTTTGGGTTCAACATTATGTTTACAAGATTCAACTATTTTAGGTGGATACTTGTAGCCCCAGTCGATTCATTTCTACAGGTCTTTACTGATTTGTTCTGCTGATGGGGGCTGACTTCCTTCCTTCCTTCCTTCCTTCCTTCCTTCCTTCCTTCCTTCCTTCTCACTACAAATGATGCTGAGATGACCCTTGTCAGCTCCCTGGTTTGCCTGGGTGAGGGTTTGTCTAGTCCTGAGCTACCCAATGTTGTGCCATTCAAGTGGCTATTGAACACTTGAAATGCATTTAGTTTGAATTGAGATGAACTGTTGGTGTAAAATATATGTGAGATTTGAAGAGCTTAGTATGAGAAATGAATCACTAATTTACATATACATCATCTTGAAGTAAATATGATATTTATCATATATTAATATGCAACTAATTTTATATAATTAATTCCATGTAATTAATAATATGCAATGAATACACAATTAGTAATTATATATTAATCAATCCATAATTAATATTTTGTAGTTATATGTTGAAATGACATTCTGGGTATTATTGGGGTGTATAAAATATAATATTAAATTTATTTCATTTGTTTCTTTTTTACTTTGTTTAAAAAGTTTTATGGAGATATAATCCAGAGATTATAAAATTTGCCTAAAGTGGGTAATTTGATGATTTTTAGTAGGCTCATGGAGTTGTGAACTATCGCTACAGATCATTGTGAACTATCTGTTTTGGATCATTTTTGTCACCTATGAAAGAAATGCCAAGACCAGGAGTAGTCATTCTCCACTGGTCCCCCACCCCATCGCCTAACCTCTCCCCTACGCCCTTTGGCCCTGGTAGTCACTTATCCACTGTCAGCGATTAAACATTTGCTTATTCAGGACATTTTTTTTTCACACTCCTCCTCTCTAACTATGATTACATATCCCCGACCAACATCTTCCTTCCCTTCCCTGCCCTTCAACATCTCAGCCATTCTCTCTCTATTTCCGTGAGAGCACCATTTCTGAATTCCACATATGAGTGAAATCATGCGGTGTTTGTCTTTCTGTGTCTGGCTTATCCCACAGAATATTCTCCAGGTTCTTTGGCATCATCATCAGTGACAGGATTTCATTCTTTTTGTGGTTTAGAGTATTTCACGGTGTATGCATACCACGTATTATCCATTTGTCTGTTTCCTCTTACTTTTAAAAACATGGTTACTAGAGGACTGAAGATTGCACGTGTGTCTCACATTAGTGACTCGCCTTTTATTTCTGTTGAGCAGTACCAGCTGATAATGTGAACCTGAGAGCTGGGGTGTTTAGTATTATTAAATATTTCTAAGTTGTCTGCTAAGTTGATTGTACAGTACAATCTCCTCAGCAGTGTATACAGGTTCATTTTATACCATTGTCCAGGGGGAGTGGGGCTTGAAATCCCCTGACTTTACAATTCCCAGTCATCTGTAATATACATGGTATCTATATTATCTGTATCTATTGGTGATCATGTGACTTTTTCCTTGCTAAGGGAGTGCATTGTATCAATAGAATTTCTAATGGCAAGATATTCTCTCATTTGTAGAATAATCAACTTGGTCATGATATTTTAAAAATTATACACTGCTGGATTGAATTTGCTATGATTTTATTAGGAGTTTTTTAAAAGTGTGTTTTATAAATGAGATCAATTGGTAATGCTGTACTATTCTTGTCCAGTTTTGATATCAATGTAATACTAGATTCTTAAAATGAGTTGTGAATTACTTCCTCTTTTCCTGTTCTCTGAAAAAATTCATATAATTCAGAAACTCATCTAATTGGTTGGGTAGAATATGAATTAAAACTCTTGGCCTAGTGTTTTTCTTAATTGGAGAATTTCTTTAATAAGATATGTTTTGATTCCCTTCTCAGTTTCCCTTTGTGTGTATTCCATAGATATTTTCTTTATGGTTACCATTGCAATTATATAACAATCTCTTACTTCAGGCTGATAGCCACTTAACTTCAATCACATGCAAAACTCTATTCCTTTACATCTCTGACTCTTCCTCCTTTATGGTGTTGATGACACAATTTACCTCTGTATATATTGTCTATTTATCAACATAGATTTATGATTACTTTTTATGCTTTAAAAAATTCCATATCATATTTAAAAGTGATTTATGTGGGTATATTACAGTGCTATAGGAACCTGTAAGTGTTTATATATTTACTTTTACCAGGAAACTTTACATTTTCATATGGTTTTGTGTTGCTCTTTATCATCCCTTCACTTAAACTTGAAAGACCCCAGGGCTGGGGAGATGGCTTAGTTGGTAGAGTGCTTGCCATGCAAGCATGAGGCTCTGGGTTCAATCCCCAGCACTGAAAGACTCCATTCTGGTGGCAATAAAGTCCCTCAAATTTTGTTTATCTGGGAATGTCTTAATTTCTCATTTATTTTTGAAGGACAGTTTTACTGGAGACACTATTCTTGGTTGGTTTTTTTTTTTTTTAATATATCAAATACATCATCCTATTCCTTTATAGTCTTGAAGGTTTTGCTGAAAAATTCTCTCATAATTGAATTGAAGCTCCCTTGTATATTCCAAGTTGCTTTTCTTTTGCTGCTTTCAAGATTCTCCCTTTGTGACTTTTGACAATTTGTTATGTTGTGCTGCAGTGGAGATCTCTAGCTTCATCCTAGTTGGAGTTTTCTGAGTTTCAAATTTGTATATTCATTTATTTCCTCAGATTTGTGAGATTTGTAGCCATTATTTCTCCCAACAGGCTGTCTGTATTTTTCTCTTTTTTCCCTTCTTTGGCTCCCATGATGTATATGTTGTTCCACTTAATAAAGTTCAATAATTGCCTTAGGCTCTCTTCACTTTTCCCCCTTCTCCTCTGTCCTGGTGATTTTGAATGACCTGCCTTTCAGCTCCCAGATTCTTTATTCTGCCTGGTCAAGTCTGCAGTTGAGTCTCTCTAATGATTTTTTTTTTTTTCCAATTCAGTTGTATTCCTCAGCTCCAGCATTTGTTTCATTTTACCTCATCATTTCCATCTCTTTGTTAGTATTCTCACTTGGCTCATGCACTGTTTTCTTGATTTTGTTTAGTGGTCTCTCTGTGCTCTGTTTTAATTTATTGAGTGTCCTCCTGATAGTTATCTTGAACATTTGGTAATTCATATACCTCTATTTCTTTAAGGTCAGTTTTGGAGATTGTTTCGTTGAATGGGTTTTGTTCTGTAGTATTCCGTGTTATCTATTGTTGGTCTTTGGAATTTGAAAAATTAGCCACCTCTCCTATGGTCTGCTTTAGTATAGGGAGTACTTTTCTTCAATTAGCCTAGTTAGAGATTCTGGAGTCCCTCAAACCTTCCCTGGCGACTTGTCTTCTCAGCTTTGTGATTTAATTTGTTAAAGAGGTTTGTTGTTTTTTTTTTTTAAGTTGGGAGCGCCCTCTGCTGTCTTTCTATGCTACTGCAGACTCTGGTGCACACTGATCACTTGTATTCTCAGTGAGCAACCTGAGGCTCTGTTCCTGTCAGGACTTGAATTCTGACAAAGCAGGGACCAGACTCTCAGGCAGCTCCCCTAAAAGTCAGGATATGGGACATAATGTTCTACTCTGCCATTTCTTTCCTCAGGGGAGAATCGGGAGTTGGGAGTTTCCTGTCTTATGAGGCCATGCTCTGGGGAGGAGCTCTGGTGAATGAGAGTCAAGACCTTTTCCTATAGGGGCTGGCTTTGCACTCACCTGTGCCAACAGGAACCTCTTAACTGGCTTCTGGTTTCTCCCACAGGCACTTTGTCTTTATCTATTTTAAAGCTGGTGTTTCTATGGGAAAGCTTCCTATCCTGCCCCACTGCTGAGGTTACCTTGGGAAGTTTCGTTAGTGAAGCTGTACATTTCATAGACGCTGTCAGGTTGTGTTTGCCTTCACTTGGTTTTGAATGGATGTTCAGCTGTGCGATGAATGCTAGGCTAATATTTTTCTCAACCCTCTGAAGATACCATTCCATTCTCCTCTTCTAATGTTGATGTTGATAAATTGGTGTAATTGGCTTCGTTGGTAGCTGACCTGCCTCTGAATGCACATAAGTTTTCTTTGTTTTAGTTGTTATTAAGTTTTACCACCGTGTGCTTAGGTGTGGATTTCTTTATTTACTATGACTTTGACTTACCATGTGTTTTGAATATGAAAATTTATACCTTTCCTTAATTCTGGCTAATTCTCAGATAATTAATGTTTTGAACAATGCTTCCCTGACATTTTCTCCTTTCTAGCCTTTTGAAATAAAGGTAGGATTTTTATTCTATTGTCCAGATTTCCTCATGTCATACATATTTTTTATCACTTTGTTTTTGCGCTGCATTCTCAGAAAATTTTCAGCTCAATCTTTAGTTCAGTAGTTTAGTAGGGTCTAACAGGCTGTTTAATAAGTTGAACACATTTTTTTGGAGGGGTTCCAGGGATTGAACTCAGGAGCACTCAACCACTGAGTCACATCCCCAGCCCTTTTAAAATTTTATTTAGAGACAGGGTTTCACTGAGTTACTTAGTGCCTCACTGTTTCTGAGGCTGGCTTTGAACTCCCTATCCTGCTGCCTCCACCTCCCGAGCTGCTGGGATTACAGGCATGTCCCACCATGTGCAGCACAAGTTAAACATTTCTAATTCACTTCCATTCATTTTTAATTTTAAAACTCATTGAATTGAGCTTTTAATTTTAATACTTATTGAATATTCATTTCTAGAATCTGTACTTGATTATTAAAGCAACCTAAAAACTGCTGCTAGTCACTTGTTTTTAAAACCTACTTGTAATAATTTTGGGGGCATTAACATTCTTAATATTCTTTTTTCTAAATGTGATAGCTGATAATGTTAACGTCTAATTTCCTTATGGTCTGCTGTGGCTGTTTGCTATTTTTCCCTAATTCTTGATCTGGGACTTGTTTTTTATGATTTATAACTTTGGAATATGAGATCATATTTGGCTGATTGTTTTAGTCCTGTACAGCCTGTGATGTAGTTATCTTTCTAATAAAGATAATTTTTTTTTCTGGAGTAGGGCCACTTTAGGTTAATTTCTTAGTTTGAGGTTTCTTAAACTGCAGAAATAGTATAAATTCAAACCTCAGACCACTTTTCCAGAACACCCCTCCTCTCTTCCCTCATTTGGAGGCTAATTCAGTCACAACCGACTCACTGGAGAAGTACAGCTGCCTCTATCCCAAGGGCTCGAGTACCTTGATCTACTCACAGCACATTCAAGTCAACCTGAGTAGCAAGGAAAGACTGCCAGCCTCCAAAGGCTCATAGTAGAAGGAGGTAGCTGAAGGTCAAATTTGGCATCCTAGATTTTGTGAGAGCAGCATACTTCTACATTTTCAATTTGAAAGTCTTCAAATGTTCATTATTTACAAAAAATAATGAAGTGTCTATTTGCTGCAGGCAACTCTGGGCATTAGACAGCCAATAAAGAAATAAAGAGACAAAACAAAGGAACAAATCAACAAACCCATGGGACTCATATTCTAGAGGAAGATGGCTTTTCTGTTCTCAGGTACCATCAGGAAAGGGTCATCCACTTCAAAACTAAAACCCTTCTCCTTTGCATCCACTGTGATTTAAAGCAGACAGATACCACTAAATAGGCAATGAGACTATTCTCTTCTTTGTTCTGGAGATGTGTTCTGGGTTAGCCAGCTCTGCCATGGAACATACCTCAGCCCTCAATCAGAAAACTGATGGATGCTGTAGGAAATTTCCAGAAAAGTTTGATTGTTTTCCAGAGACAATGATAAAGCTCATTTTAGTTCTACAAATAGTTCTGACAAATGGTTACTAATTTCATCAAGAGTCACTTTTTTTTTTTTTTTTAATCCACTATCTGTCTAGGACAGAAATTTCTAAATTCTGGCAAATAAGAATTATCTGGGGAATCATATGTTTCCTGTAGGTGCCTAGAGTGTTGTGGGCAGATACAAACAATGTATGAAACACTTAGTAGACAATTACATTTGAGACCAAAAATGCAACCTGAGTCAGAACAGAAAGATCTGTGGTGTTGGGCTGGTGGAGAAGGCTTCTCTGTGGAGCTGAAACTTGTCATGACTTATAGGATCATATGACTCATGCAAAAGCTAAGTGACCTCTGGGGGTCACGCTGAAGCCACAAACTATACTCAAGGGTGCCCAACTGGGGAAAAGACCCTGTAGCCAAATCCTCTTGAAGGAGGATCTAGGCTTGCCTTTGCCAAGATAACCCACTGAGTTTTTGTCTTGATTTTGAAGATTGAGAAGAGAGAAGAGATCCATCACCAATTCCAAAGGTTTTTGACTGAAATAAGCAAAGTCACTAACGATTATGAACTGAACATAGCCAACAGGCTGTTTGGAGAAAAAACATTCCTCTTCCTTCAAGTAAGTTTTGCTGTGTCCACCACATCTGTAAGTGGTAGTTTGAATGGCCAAATGCCCATCAGGACTGTGGGTCCTGGGGCATGCCACCTGAGTTGGCTGCCTGACTCCACCCATGTCACTGATGGTCCTTCTGGCCTGCACCCCAGACATTCAGTTTCTTTTAAATTCTGGCATTCTGAACATGAGTTTTTTTTTTCATTAATCCTCTTGCATCTGCATAAAATTGTGTGTGGAGGTATTTAAAGTGATTTTCCCAGGACCTAAAAATTACTCTCTTGACATTAGCTGTCCTAATCAACAGATGATTTTATTTAGAGCTGTTGGCATTTGACAAATTGACTTTTAAACTTCTTTCTATTTCTTTCCTGTTTTTCCTAAAGAAATACTTAGATTATGTTGAAAAATATTACCATGCATCTCTGGAACCTGTTGATTTTATAAATGCAGCAGATGAAAGTCGAAAGAAGATTAATTCCTGGGTTGAAAGCCAAACAAATGGTAGAGTATGGGTGGGTGGTTGGTCATACAAAGACTTCTTGACTATCTGCTAAGTGAAGCCCTGGGCTTGGCACTGCGTGGAAGCCAGGTGGACAAGCTTTGGGAGGGGCTTGGGAAGGGTTTTGCAGGGTTGAACAGGCAGGGCTGGGCGTAGCGGGAGGGCGCTGCAGAGAGTGGAATGGTTACAGCAAATGGGGAGATTCAAGGGGAACCAGGGAGGGGAGCACAGGAGGCCAGCAGTGTGAAACACTTGGAGGACAGTTTGCACATGACTGTGCATCAGAATACCACTAGGGGGCGGGATATAGCTAGTTCATAGAGTGCTTGCCCGTCAAGCACAAGGCCCTGGGTTCAATCCCCAGCACTGCCAAAAAAAAAAATAAATAATAAATAAATAAATAAATAAAATAAAAATAAAAATAAAAAAATAAAAAATAATACCACTGGAGTTCCTGAAGCTGGGCCTGTGCATATCTCGAGTATCTTCTCTCCCGTATGTCAGAACCTCTCTTTTTGAGTCTGGGTCCCTAAGTGGGTTCTCTTAGAGGGTTCTCTTTCTCTTTGTGAAGTGAGAAACACTTAGCTCTCCCTCTAAGACCCGCCTTTGCTACCTACAGCTGGGGCTGCCCAGGCCTCATCTGCACCTGGGCGTCATGCAGAGATGATACAATGTTCATCTACAGCAGAGAATTCGATGAATTCCTCACCCTATTACCCGCTTCTTATTCCTTAGTATGAGACAAAAACAAAGAGATACTGGAGAGGAAAGTTAATGTGGAGATTCACTTTGGGAAACAATAGCTGATATTTAGCATTTTTTATTCCAGTTGTCAGGGAGATTGCTGTTATTACAGAATGCATTTTAAAAGATGTTTTAGTTAAAGAAAGAAACATAAAAGAATCAGAAAATAAGGGGTCTATCAAAAGATTGGTTGAACAGTGTTTTTCAGAATTTAGTGTTGGTGGCCTGAACCCAGAGCCCCAAATATCAATTCCATTTTTAATAGAACAAACAATCTCTCAATCTCAGGTGGGAGCAATGTTGAATAGTAAGAATAGCAGTTCACCAAGTGCTTCCGATGTACCAGATAGTGCTTGAGGTTTTATACATATTAAATCACTTATTCCTTCCAACAACCCTGTGAGGCAGGTGTTATTCCTATTTTACAGATGTGGAAACTGAGGCACAGAGAGCTTAAATAACTTGCCCAAGATTCCTCAGCTGATAAGAGGCAAAACTGGATGCCATCAGAGGCAATCTGACCCCAGAGCCAGGACACTTAACCATCAACCTCAATTTATCCAGTGGGATAAACAGGCGATGGGCAGAGTGACAACCTCCCCACCGGTTCTGCAGCGAACCCATTGCCGGCAAGGCCTACAGGTGCTGACCTGGCTGAGTTTCCAGTCATCAGTCACGGGTGCCTGCATCCTATCTGCCACATGTCATTTGTAATCTGGAAGATGGACCAATCTTCTCTGTTTTTTGTTTGTTTGCAGAAAAAATCAAGGACCTGTTTCCAGAGGGCTCTCTTAGCAGCTCCACCAAGTTGGTGCTGATAAACACAGTTTATTTTAAAGGGCAGTGGGATAGGGAGTTTAAGAAAGAGAATACCAAGGAGGAGGAATTTTGGCTGAATAAGGTATGGTTCTTTATTTATGCGACGTGCTTACACGTGGAGTATAAAATCTAAAGTCATGTTTGGCGAATGCTCCTTTTGTGATCTTTAGCATTATTATTATTATTGTTGTTGTTGTTGTTGTTGTCTAACTACTTCAGTGAGTTAACTTGGTTGCCTGTGCCTTTGGTCTCATACCTGTTGACCTGCTGTGCTCTGTGAATTTGTTCCAGAACACCAGCAAATCTGTGTGGATGATGGAACAGTGCCATTCTTTTAGTTTCATTTTCCTGGAGGACTTGGAGGCCAAAATCGTGGGGATTCCATATAAAAACAATGACCTCAGCATGTTCGTGCTTCTGCCAGACGACATAGAGGGTCTGGAGAAGGTAAGCCCCTTGGTCTCCCTATTGCCTTCGTTCCCCACACTTGCACTCGGTGAGCCTGGAAGCAGGCGCCTGGGTAGCCGCTGGTGCCTGGAGGTGTCCGGTAGAGGATTTTTCCCTCCGTGCAGCTGCCGCAGGTGCAGCTCTGAAGAGGAGCATTGAATGGTATCAGGCTCACTGGGAATAACCAGTACTCAGATATTTTGAGATGAGCTAAAATGAACATTTAGGATTCTGTGAAAGTTCTAAAGATTCCCTCACATTTCCAAGAAATGGTTGATATCTATGGACTCCTTTCTTGGAAGAAAAAAAATCACATATGCTCTTATACCAAATTTTGGATATTGTTCAGTAGGCCTTCAGAACTTTCCTTTTTGACCTTTAGTCTAGAACCCATTGATTTAGATTTACCCACTTTGCAGTTAAAACAGGAATGTGGCTAGTGTCCTGTATTCTGGACATCAGGAGGGCTTTGTTTCAAATTCCCATTCTTTTAGTAGCTTTCTGACCACTGAAGCTTCTAATCTTTCTTGAACTTCAGTGTTTTCCCAGCCATAAATTGGGTTTCCTGGTGCTTCATAGGTAGTGTTGTCTGATGAGGGAGATGGAGCCTTCAATGGGTGAAAGGCATAGAAAGCACTCAGTAAATGGAAGCTGCTGTATGGTTAAAATACGAGATTTAGTCTGGGCTGTGAAACCTTGCTAGTAGCATTATAAGATGGAAATATTCTGGAAGAGCTAAGTGGCAATATGTATGAGAGCGTTAAAAGTATTTATTCTCTTATTCAAAAATGTCAGATATGAGAATTACCTTAAGGAAATAATCCAGAAAACAAAAATTACCCCTCTGAGTCAAATCTACAATTTCAGCATTGAACACATCAGGATACCTAGTTTGAAATTCATAGCACTTGCCATTTTTAATATTTGCAGTATTTATCAGCATCTTTCAAAATGCCGGGTACATACTAAATGTTTGTAAAGTGAATAAAGAGATGAATGTAGGCTAAAATGTATCAGTTTGGTGGGAATATTATCTAGCAGTTTGAAGGTATTTAGGCAAGGTATGCAATAGAGTGAAAAACTTAAATTATATGAAGCAGACATTCACTGTGATTGCAACTATATAAATATATATGTGCACATCCAAAGACTGGAGAGATAGTAAAAAAATGAAATGTGTATTAAATTGCTAGAATAAGAAATAACTTATTTTTAATCTTTAAAAATTTCATATAATGGTATTGGGTTTTCCCATACACACAGATAAGTTAAACAGAGAACCATAACTTCCTATTCTATAAAGACAACAACGTGGTAAAATGAAGTTTTTCTATTACTAAAATTAATTTCTCATACAGATCAGGACCTTGCTGTTTTAAATTTTTATCCATAATCATGCTAATCTGCTCCCCCCCTTTTAAAAAATAGATTATAGATCAAATCACTCCAGAGAAATTAATAGAGTGGACTAGTCCCGGGCACATGGAGGAAAGGAGCGTGAACTTACGCTTGCCCCGGCTGGAGGTGGAGGGCACCTACGACCTGGAGCCGGTCCTGGTGGCCGTGGGGCTGGAGGAGGCCTTCAGCGAGCTGGGCGCGGACTACTCAGGGATGTGCCTGCGCTCTGGGCTGCAGGCGCAGAAGTTCCTGCACAGGTCCTTCGTGCAGGTGACCGAGGAAGGCGCGGAGGCCACGGCGGCCACCGGCATAAGTTACATTGTCTCTTCAGCCCTGGGCTGTGAGCAAGTCCACTGCAACCACCCCTTCCTGTTCTTCATCAGGCACCGTGAGTCCAGCAGCATCCTCTTCTTCGGCAGATTTTCTTCTCCCTAAGAAAAGTCATGGCCATGACGAGGTTGCTTAAAGCAAGAAGCAGTCTTGGAACCTGAGTAGGATCCTGGAAATCGTTCTTGCATTTACATTTTGAGTTGCTGGCCTTCCCATCTTAACATTAAATCGGTGATTTAATGACTGTAATAGTGGGTATTTAGAACTTTCCTTGAAAGTGAAACTGCCTTTCGTTTGTGCCGTGCATAATGTGATTCAGACCCACGCTCCTTGATACTCCCCCTTGGTCTCCTTTGAAAGTAAATCAACGTCTTGTAAATTTTTGTGCGTCCGTGGGGAGAAATGGTATCTTTGATAAAGAGAATGGATTCTTCTTGGGATTTTAGGGGTCTCTCTGGTTCTACTATTTTGGCATGTTATACAAGTAAAAATAGAACAATAATTCAATTTATGCATTACTTCTTTCTTTCTCAACAGATATTGTGGTAAAGTGCACATAGCAAAGAGAATTTGGCAAACACATTAGGGAAACATAATTAAAATGCAAAAGGCCAGAGCAAAATGAAACAATATTCCAGATCGAGAGGATGCCTTTATTTTCACCTTCCACTTTAACAGTCTATTACCCTCAGTTTCATAAACATTTTGATATTTGAAATGAATGTGATAATCGAGGAGGAAGATGCTGCAGTCATCAGTGTCCTACATTGTCGCTATTTTAGGTTTTGGAAAGTAAATACTTGAACAAACTTTTAGAAGAGTAGTTGTCCCCGTTTATGTATTTCTCTTAATTTTTGAGTGAAGCATGGATATTACCAAATGGTATTATTTTCTTTCTGAGTTGCTGGGGACTGAACCCAGGTTGGCTTGCATAGTAGGCAAACACTCTAATATCCCTGGTCCCCAAATGGTATTTTCTTGAAGAAAAACGTTTTTAAAAAACTTTGAATCTTTTCCTGGTGCTCTTCATTATGAGCCTGTTTTATTAGTTTTTAGTAAGATCACATTACTGACTTATTTTTCAACAATTTTGCTGAAATAATTTACCTACCATAAAATTTGTGTATATTGCAAATTATAGCGAATTGATTTTTGGTAAATTTTCAGAGTTGTGCATCCGTCATCCAAATCCAGTTTTGGAAGGTTTCCATTACCCCTAAAAACTTTCCTCAAGTTCATTCCCATCTCTAACTCCAGCCAGTCACTGATTTGTTTTCTGTTTATAATGTTTTCTTTTCTACATTTCATATAAATGGAACTATATTGGAGACAATATATTTTGTGTATCTTCCTTCATTTGCTAAATGTTTTTGAGTTTCATCCTTTTGTAGCAGGTATTAATGCTTTCTAAAGATTATTAATGCATTTTAACTACACAAATAATGGAGTTCATTGTAGCATGAGAAGAGTCTTAATGCATTTTTATTGCTGAATATTGTTCTGTTTTGTGGAAAAGATGCATTTATTTATCTAGACACCAGCTCATGGACCTTCGGCTTGGTCCCACTCATTGCCATTGTGAGTTATGAATATTTGTGTACAGGTCTTTGTGTGAACGCAGGTTTTCATTTCTTTTAGGTAGATTCCTGAGAGTGTCACTGCAGGTTTATGTGATAATTTGTTTAGCTTTTTAAGAAACTGCAAAGTATTTTCGATTGTGTTAGACTCTTTTTACATTCCCAGTGTATAAAGTTCCATTCTCTCCACATCCCTGCCCTTCGGGTTTTCACGATTACAGTCCTGGTAGTGGGTGGAGATGGTATCCCATTGTGGTTTTAATTGACATTTCCATGATTAATTAAGTTGATCTTTTTAATGTAGTTATTGGCCAGTTGTACGCCTTCTTATATTCTAATCGTTTGCTCATTTTAAAATTGAGTAGTTTGTCTTTTTCCTTTTGAATTAAAGACTTTTTTACACACTTTGGCTGTAAGTCCTTTATCGAATCTGTGATGTATGAATATTTCTTCAGTCTGTGGTTTCTTTTAATTTTAATATTAAATTACATTAAAATTAAAAATTTAAATTTGGTTAAATGTTATTTTTCATATTGTTTACAAAGCCAAGAGACATAGTTGGGCAACATCCAATTTGGCACAAGCAGGGGAACTTCTTAAACTCAATCTGGGTGCTAATTGGTGCCATTCTGGTAAGTTGCCAGTCACATAGGACAGACCCTCAATCGGTCACCTGGCCCATGCCTGCTCAATCACAGTACCCATTCAGTCACATATTTTGCCCAAGGGGGTGGAAATGGATCTTGGAACTTCATTTAAAGATGAGAGAGAAGCTCTCTTTCTTTGAGGGAATAAGAAGAGAAAAATCTCAGAATTAAACCTTAAGAAAAATTTCAACTTAAATAATGGTTCTCAAATGAATCTCTTGCTTCTTGTTCCCATTTGAGATGATTTATGAATTAATAATTCACATGTTTCAAAATAGTGAGGTTTGGTAAGAATTCAGTGCAATTGATCAAATTCTATGCATACGACTGTGTTTATAGGGCTGGGGTTGTAGCTCAGTGGTAAAGCGCTTGCCTAGCATGTGTGAGGCATTGAGTTCAATTCTCAGCACCACATATAAAGAAATGAATAAAATAAAGGTCTATCAACATCTAAAAAATACTTTAAAAAAAAAAAAGACTGTGTTTATAAATGAACACAAACTCATTTGAATGAGCTCCGAGAATAGAGGTGGGAGGAAAAGACCTACATGACTGAGAATCAATTACTCATTTCTGCAGTCAGCATAGGGCAACAGAGTTTTGACTTCTGTGATGACGAGTCACATTGATAGAAGTATTTGGGTCAGATGTGAACCACTGCCTGTGTTACATTCTTTGGAAGCTCTCAGCTTCTGAGAAGATGACAGAGTGGCTGAAGGACTGGCTTGTTGTTGTGGGTTATGACAGAGCTCTCATGGGGAGATGCTTCTGAGTGAGGACTCTGGAATCAATTACCCGAATTCGACTGCCAGTTCTACCACTTACTAACTGTGTGACTTTGAGCAATCATATAGCCTTCTTTATCACAGTTCCACATCTGTAAAATGCAGTGATTACCTAATAAAATAATAACTTACAGACCTGTTTTGGAGATCAAATAAAATTGTTTATGAAAAGTGCTTAAGATTTGCCTATATTTAATAAATGCTCAATAAACATTAACTGCCTTTTTCTCCTTTCATTTCTCTTTCTTAACATCTTTTTGATCTTTCTTCCCCTCTTATTTTTTATAGTAATTGAATATAATGATTCTATCAGTTTATGTTCCAGCAGGAAAGAGCTGACATATTTAACTGGGATTTTCAAAAAGAACTATTTCACATAAATCTTTTGCTTGGTGTTTTTTTTTTTTTTTTAATTTACAGAAAAGTTGCAAAGATACTACAGTGGATTTCTTTATACCCCTTTCCAGTTCTGTTTCCCCTAATTACTATGGTACACTTACCAAATCTAAGAAACCAACATTGGTATATCACCATGGCAGGCAGAATTCCAAGATGGCACCCAAGATTCCGGTGTCCTGCTGTGCACACACTTTCTCCCAGTTATCCCACCAGACTCTAACCTAGGGGTTGCTGGGAAGGGACTTGGGGAAAGCAATGAAGATCCTTGATCAACTGACCTCAAGATTGGGAAATTATCAGAGTGGACCTGGCCTAATCACAGGAGCCAATATTGATCTAGAGATCAGAGGCAGGGAAGTCAGAGAGATGCAGTACTTGAGAGGGATTTGGCAAGAGTGAAATTCTCTTATCTAACTTTGAAGGTGGAAGGTGCCCTAAGGCAAGACTCTGAGGGCAGTCTCCAGTTCTGGGAGATCTGCGGCCAGCCGGCAGCCAGTAAGGAAACCGAAACCTGCTGCAACTGCAGAAAAATGAAGTTGGCCCAGGACCCTTGTGAACTTGGAAGTGTGTTCTTCCCCAGGCCTCTAGAGGGAGCACAGTTCCTGAATATCCTGATTTCAGCTGTGCAAGACAAAGGGCAGAGAACTTGGTTGCAATGTGCCTGGACTTCAGACCTGTAGAACTGTGGTAATTTCTTGTGTGGTAATAGAGAACTATTGCAATCACTGTTCATTAAATCGCAGACTTCCTTCAGATTTTACCTTTTTTTCCCTCATTAATGTCCCTTTTCTGATGTAAGATACAATTCAGGATATAAAAACGTATGAAGTTATTGTGTGTTAGGTTCCTCTGGTCTGTGACAGTTTCTCAAACTCTTCTTGTTTTTCATGACCTTGGAATTTTGAGAGGAACTGTTTTGAGTGTGTCTGATTAATTTTCTCATGATTAGAGGGAAATTTGTAAGAAATCTGTAAGAAACTGCCCAGGGGTCCTCCAAAGGGCTTATATCATTTTACATTTCTAGCAGCAGTGAACAAGCAATCCAGCTGCTTCACCAATGTTGAGTCTGGTCAACCTTTTCAGTTATTCTGCAATCCTTGTTGAAGTTCTAACTTACATTTCTCATAAGACTTATTAATTTGAACTTTTTTCACACACTTATTAACATATGTACATCTGCTGTGAAGTGTCTGTTCACATCTTTACCTGTTTTAAAATTACACTATCTTCTTCTTATTAAGTTTTCATTGTTTTAAAAAAGGTATTCTAAAGAAGGTCAAATAGCCAACGATGATAAAATGTCCAACATCTTTAGCCATCAGGGAAGTGCTAATCAAAACTACACAGAAGTCTACCTGTCCCCCAAGCTGAGGTAGGACGCCATCACGGAGCTAACTGGCCCTCCTGACCCCCACATCGAGGTCAGACACCATCGCTGAGCCTGCCTGCCTGGCCCCTACTGCAGAGGGACACTGCACTTGCCTCTGTGCTGACTCAGTGCACCCTCACTGGGGCTCCCCAGCATCTTTGGTGGCTGGTGCAGGCATTTTGGATTATTCCTGAGGGCGTGGCCACCATCATCAGAAGGGTGGCTCCCTTCCTGAGACACCTACAGGAGACTGGAGGCCCTTTGACAGGACTCAGGTTTCAAGAAGAGGAGGTATTGAGAGTCTTGGGACCAACTCAGAGCAGCAGGGTGAGTCTCTTCCACTGGGCTAGGCTCCCTGGATGGGTCAGTAGTCCCAGAATGCAGGGAACTTTGTGGAGTAGAGTGGCCCAGTGAGACTCCCCTGCTACAGCCATGAATCCAGACAACTGGGAGCATTGCAGAGGAGGGCTGAAAGCAAGAGGCTTCGGGGCAGAACGAGGGTCCCAGACCTGGGCAGTAGGTCCAGTCCCCAGGGAATGTTGTAGAGGAGGGCTGCTCAGAGAGAGTCCCTCGCAGGGCCTGGAGCCCAGACGAGGTGGTAGTTCCGTGCCCTAGGGAACATCGCAGAGGAGGGTTGTCCATCGAGAGTCTCAATCTCAGGGCGAGGCTCCTGGACCAGGAGGTAGGTCCAGACCCCCAGGGAACATCACAGAGGAGGGCTGCCCAGCCCAGGTGGTAGTTCTGGACTGAAGGGAACTTCTCGGAGGAGAGCTGCCCAGCGAGATGTCCCCACTGGGTGAGTCTTCCCTGCCGGGCAAGGCTTTCCCACCAGGGTGGTAGAACCACAGACACAGGCCCAGACCAGCCATGCCCCAGCCCTCAGGTTAGTCCCCCTTTTGACTGACCATTGGTCAACAAGTGGAGGTGCCTCTTCCCACCAGCAGGAAATATTCCCCACCTGAAGGCCACCACCCCTAGAGGGGCAGCTTCCTTGTGTATCACTGTATTATCAAGTTCCTCCAAGACTTCAGGCTACTGAAGGCTAGGAGGCGAGTTATTGGAAATCTACAGGGACATGATAAGTCAATAGAGTTTTACTACTAGAGGGGTTGACACCTGACCAATATGAGAAAACAAGGGAAGAAAATGTCCCAAACAAACCTAGATGCTACATCAATACAATCCAATGACAGCATGACAGAAAAATGTCAGAAAGGGAGTTCAGAATGTACATAATTAAAATGATCAGAGAAGCAAATGATGAGATGAAAGAGCAAATGCAGGCTTTGAATGATTGCACGACTCAACAGTTAAAAGAGCAAATGCGGGAAGCAAAAGATCATTTCAATAATGAGTTAGAGATACTGAAAAAAAAAAAACAGACAGAAATCCTTGAAATGAAGGAAACAATAAACCAAATTAAAAACTCCATAGAAATCATAACCAATAGGATAGAACACCTGGAAGACAGAACCTCAGACACTGAAGAGAAAATATTTAACCTTGAAACAAAGTCAACTAAACAGAGAAGATGGTAAGAAATCATGAACAAAATCTACAAGAATTATGGGATATCATGAAAAGGCCAAATTTAAGAATTATTGGGATTGAGGAAGACTTAGAGAAACAAACCAAAGGAATGAATAGTCTATTCAATGAAATAATATCAGAAAATTTCCCACATCTGAAGAATGAAATGGAAAATCAAGTACAAGAGGGTTATAGGACTCCAAATATACAAAATTACAATAGACCCACACCAAGGCACATTATAATGAAAATACCTAACATACAAAATAAAGACAGAATTTTAAAGGTTGTGATAGAAAAGAATCAAATTACTTTCGGGGGAAACCAGCAGATCTTTCAACCCAGACCCTAAAGCTAGAAGGGCCTGGAACAACATTTTTCAAGCTCTGAAAGAAAACAGATGCCGACCAAGAATCTTATACCCAGCAAAACTTACCTTCAGATTTGACAACAAAATTAAATCTTTCCATGATAAACGAAAACTAAAAGAATTTACAAATAGAAAGCTGGCACTACAGAATATTCTCAGCAAAATATTCCATGAGGAAGAGATGAAATACAATGATGTAAATCAGCAAAGGGAGGAACTACCCTAATGGAATAGCCAAATAAAGGAGAAACCAAGTTGTGTCAAAAACCAAAAATGAGTCAAATGAACGGGAATACAAATCACATCACAATAATAACCCTGAATGTTAATGGCCTGAACTCATCAATCAAAAGGCATAGGCTGGCAGATTGGATTAAAAAGAAAGATCCAACAATATGCTGCCTGCAAGAGACTCATCTCATAGAAAGAGATACCCACAGACTAAAGGTGAAAGGATGGGAAAACATATAACATGCACATGGACTCAGCAAAAAAGTCGGAGTATCCATTCTCATTTCAGATAATGTGAACTTCAAGCCAAAGTTAGTCAGAAGGGATAAAGAAGGACATTTCATACTGCTTAAGGGAAGCAAAAATCAGCAAGACATAACAATCATAAATATCTATGCCCCAAAGAGTGGCTCATCCATGTATATCAAACAAATCCTTCTCAATTCCAGAAATCAGATAGACCACAACACAATAATTCTAGGTGATTTTAACACACCTCTCTCACCACCGGACAGATCTTTCAAACAAAAATTGAACAAAGAAACCATAGATCTCAATAACACAATCAATAATTTAGACTTAATGGACATATATAGAATATACCATCCAACAAAGAGCTAATACACTTTCTTCTCAGCAGCACATGGATCCTTCTCTAAAATAGACCATATTCTATGCCACAAAGCTAATGTTAGTAAATACAAGAAGATAGAGATACTACCTTGTATTCTATCAGATCATAATGAATTGAAATTAGAAATAAATGACAGAATAAAAAACAGAAACTTATCCAACACCTGGAGATTAAATAATATGCTATTGTATGATGAATGGATAACAGAAGACATCAGGAGGGAAATAAAAAAATTCAAAATCTCTGGGACACTATGAAAGCAGTACTTAGAGGAAAATTTATTTCATGGAGTGCATTCAATAAAAGAAGAAAAAAATCAACAAATAAATGACCTAACACTACAGCTCAAAGCCCTAGAAAAAAAAGAACAGAGCAACACCAAAAGTAGTAGAAGACAGGAAATAGTTAAAATCAGAGCTGAAATCAACGAAATTGAAACAAAAGAAATAATAGAAAAAATTGACAAAATAAGTAGTTGGTTCTTTGAAAAACTAAACAAAATTGATAAACTCTTAGCCACACTAACAAAGAGAAGGAGAGAGAAAAAAATTACTAAAATTCAGAATGAACAAGGAAATATCATGACAGACATGAGTGAAATACAAAACATAATTAGAAGCTATTTTGAAAATCTATAGTCCAACAAAATAGGAAATCTTGAAGACATCAACAGGTTTCTAGAGACATATGAATTACCTAAACTGAACCAGAGGACATACACAATTTAAATAGATCAATTTCAAGTAATGAAATAGAAGTCATCAAAAGCCTACCAACAAAGAAAAGTCAGGGACCAGATGGGTTCTAATCCGAGTTCTACAAAACCTTTAAAGAGCTCATTCCAATACTTCTCAAAGTATTCCATGAAATAGAAGAGGAGGGAACTCTCCCATAATCATTCTATGAAGCCAATATCACCCTGATACCTAAACCAGACAGAGACACATTGAGGAAAGAAAATTTCAGACCAATATCCTTAATGAACATTGGTGCAAAAATTCTCGACAAAATCTTAGCAAATCACATACAAAAATATATTAAAAAGATAGTACACCACGATCAAGTGGGTTTTATCCCAGGGATGCAAGGTTGGTTCAACATCAGGAAATCAATAAATGTAATTCACCATATCAATAGAATTAAAGCCAAGAATCACATGATTATTTTGATAAATGCAGAAAAAGCATTTGATAAAATACAGCATCCTTTCATGCTCAAAACCTTAGAAAAAATAGGGATAGTGGGAACATTCCTTAACATTGTAAAGGCCATCTATGCTAAGCCAATGGCCAATATCATTCTAAATGGTGAAAAACTGAAAGCATTCCCCCTAAAAACTGGAACAAGGCAGGGATGCCCTCTTTCACCACTTCTATTCAACATTGTCCAAGAAACTCTAGTTAGAGCAATTAGACAGAGCAAAGAAATTAAAGGGATACGAATAGGAAAAGAAGAACTCAAACTATCCCTATTTGCTGATGACATGATTGTATATTTAGAGGAACCTGGAAATTCCACCAGAAAACTTTTACAACTCATAAGTGAATTCAGTAAAGTAGCAGGATATAAAATCAATGCTCATAAATCTAATACTTTTTTATTCATAAGTGATGAATCATCATAAAGAGAAGTTAGGAAAATCACCCTATTCACAATAGCCTTGAAAAAAATAAAATACTTGGGACTCAATCTAACAAAAGAGGTGAAAGATCTCTACAATGAGAACTACAGAACACTAAAGAAAGAAATTAAAGAAAACCTTAGAAGATGGAAAGATCTCCCATGTTCTTGGATAGGCAGAATTAATATTGTCAAAATGGCCGTACTACCAAAAGTGCTATACAGATACAATGCAATTCCAATTAAAATCCCAATGACGTACTTCACAGAAATAGAGCAAGCAATCATGAAATTCATCTGGAAGAATAAGAAATCCAGAATAGCTAAAGCAATCCTCAGCAGAAAGAGTGAAGAAGGGAGTATTGCAATACCAGAACTTCAACTATACTACAAAGCAATAGTAACAAAAACAGCATGGTATTGGTACCAAAATAGACAGGTAGATCAATGGTACAGAACAGAGGACACGGACATAAATCCAACTAAATACAGTTTTCTCATACTAGACAAAGTTTCCAAAAATATGCAATGGAGAAAAGATAGCCTCTTCAACAAATGGTGCTGGGAAAACTGGAAATCCATATGCAACAGAATGCAACTAAACCCCTATCTCTCACGCTGCACAAAACTCAACTCAAAATGGATCAAGGACCTTGGAATCAGACCAGAGACCCTGCATTTTATAGAAGAAAAATCAGTCCAAATCTTCAACATGGCAGCTTAGGATCAGACTTCCTTAACAGGACTCCCATAGCACAAGAAATAAAAGCAAGAATCAACAACTGGGATAGATTCAAACTAAAAAGTTTTCTCTCAGCAAAGGAAACTATCAGCCATGTGAAGAGAGAGCCTCCAGAGTGGGAGAAAATCTTTGCCACTCATACTTCAGATAGAGCACTAATTTCCAGAATATATAAAGAACTCAAAAAACTCTACACCAAGAATACAAATAACCCAGTCAACAAATGGGCTAAGGAAATGAACAGACACTTCACAGAAAATGTACAAGCAATCAACAGATACATGAAAAAGTGTTCAACATCTCTAGTAATAAGAGAAATGCAAATTAAAACTACCCTAAGATTCCATCTCACCCCAATTAGAATGGTGATTATCAAGAATATAAGCAACAATAGATGTTGGCGAGGATGTGGGGAAAAAGGTACACTCATACATTGCTGGTGGGGTTGCAAATTAGTGCAGCCACTCTGGAAAGCAGTGTGGAGATTCCCTAGAAAACTTGGAATGGAACCACCATTTGACCCAGCTATTCCACTCCTTGGCCTATACCCAAAGGACTTAAAATCAGCATACTACAGTGATGCAGACACATCAATTTTCATAGCTGCTCAATTCACAATAGCCAGATTGTGGAAGCAATCTAGATGCCCCTAGATTGATGAATGGGTAAAGAATCTGTGGTATATATATATACAGTGGAATATTACTCAGTCATAAAGTATAATAAAATTATGGCATTTGCAGGAAAATGGATGAAATTGGAGAATATCATGCTAAGAGAGATAAGCCAATCTCAAAAAACCAAAGGACAAATGATCTCGCTGATAAGTGGATGATGATACATAATGGGGGGTTGGGAGGAGAGCAAGAATGTAGGAGGGAGGGACTGCATAGAGGGAAAAGAGGGATGGGAGGGTTGGGGGGGAAGGGAAAAATAACAGAATGAGTCAAAAACTATTACTCTATGTAAATGTATGATTACACAAATGATATGCCTCTACTTCATGTACAAACAGAGAAACAAGATGTATCCCATTTGTTTACAATAAAAAAAAGAAAAACAAAGACCTACGAATTTAAGTCAGACAACAGGAAGCAACGATTTGAGGAATTTAATTTATGTAGTCCTATACATTTCATTGTGTATGAACTTAAATTTTATGTGAGTAGTCTGGAAATGTCAGCAATATTTGACAGCAAAATTTTATTCACAATTCTGTTATAGTCATTACTCAATAAAATTTCTTATTTGAATAGAAGAGATCAACTCACATTAATGTTTTCTCTACTGAAAATATTTTACTCTTTCCATTGAAGGAAATTTGAATCTCATTGTAGATATCAAATCAAACATCATCCCAACTAAAAATAATTTGCCAACTTAATTCCCCTATAGTCCTATGCATAGTATTAAGTTATATTTTTGTTCATTTTGTTTGAAATTCTTTTTATGTTTTTGCTAATTTATAATTACACATTGTTTATAAATCAAATCAAACTAACAAACTGTAAATGAAGACCAAAGACACATTTTTGGGTTTTCACTTAACCTGGACCCTCTTCCCAGGACAGTCATTTTTTTCATTTATTTTGTTCCAGGTATGATAAAATAAATTTTAGTATAATATTCATTAAATTTTATTCACCTATGTAATTTGGATATCGTTTATTAAATATCCTTTTGTAATAGGTGATGATTTGGTTGTCTTATTTTAAGCAACTTGCCCCTCTATCTGTTAACCAATATCATTACATCATAGAATGCATTAAATTTGTAATAGTACTTATTTTATTTTGATATAGGGAAAGTATGCTTTTAACCCCCAAGAATTTATTTTACATTCCTATAAAACAGTGCTTTCCTGACATTTATGCTGGCTTTTTTTTTTTTTTTTTAAACAATACTGAGGACTATTGTACTGACCTCAGGGTGTTCTACCATTGAGAACTCCCAGCTCTTTTTATTTTTTTATTTTGAGACAAGTTGTCTTTAAGTTGCACAGGGTCTCACCAAGTTGCAGAGATTGGCCTTAAGCTTATGATCCTCCTCCCTCAGTCTCTCGAGTCACTGAGATTATGGGCATGCACCTCTAAGCCTGGTAATGTGAGATTTTTATTTGTTTAGTTTTTTATGTATCTATTTTTATATTTCTTTCTTAAATATAGCAAAAGAGCTGTCAAAATTGTAAATAACTATCTCAAATGCTCCAACATATAATATATAAATTGCATTTTAAGAATTTTCTACATTGTTCTTCTGAGTGGCTGTCCACAGCAATTGAGGCTTAGGCATCACTGTGGAGTTTATTTTCTCTCCTGCAGGGATGGACCAAGGATGTGGATGGGTCACCTGTCTGCTAGACACTTAGTATTATTCTTTCTTGGGTTACTCGCTTTTGTGTTGAAGATCTTCCTTTAGAGCTTCCTAAGTACTCAGAAGTTAAAACTTGTGAGTTCTCTCTGAGATCAGGAAACTACATCACAGACCTGAAAATGGACAAAAGATTACTGAGAGTCCTTTTATGGAGTGCCAGGCATTATCCAGCAAACCATTTGGGGACGGATTTGACCTCCAGGAATATCCTCTCAAACTTGGAGAACTTTGTACAGTTCTATAGAAATGGAGATAGTCCTTAAAATTATCTATTCAAAGCAATGCAAATGAATTTGTTCAGAAGGCAAAGATACAATTGAAGAAAAAAATGATGCAAAACATTACTATATTGTTCTATTTGGAGAAAAACTTTGCATTTTATGAAAATAACATTTTGCTATTTTGTGTGTGTGTGTGTGTGTGTGTGTGTGTGTGTGTGTGTATCAAATTATCCTTTGACCTGATTTTAACTTCAAATACAATGGTAAAATCTTTGATTTACAAATTAAAAAAAAAAAAAAAAACTACACAGAGATTCCGTCTCACTCTGGTCAGAATGGCAATCATGAAGACTACAAATAACAACAAAGGCTCGTGAGGATGTGGGGGAAGAGGAACTCTTGGACGAAATGGGAGAGAATGTAAATTAGTAAAACCACTGTGTTAGTCCGCTTTAGTCGCTGCTGCAAAAATACCTAACAAGAACAACTTAGAGGAGGGAAAGTTTATTTCAATTCATAGTTTCAGGGGTTTCAGTCTGTAGACAGTTAGCACCATTGCTCTGGGCCCAAGATGAAACTTTCCTATCTGGGCTTAAGGTGAGGTCAGACATCATGGTGGAAGGGTGGAGTGGAGAGCGCTGTTTACCTCCAGGGAGTCAGGAAGCAGAGAGATGGGGGAAGGGACCCAGCGAAGATGCACCTGTCCAGGGCATGCCCCCCTTGACCCACCTCCTCCAGTCACACCCCTCCTGCCTATAGTTACCACCCAGTCAGTCCATTTAAATTAGAATGGACTGGTTAGGTTACGCTTCTCACAATTCAATCATTTACCTCTCAAAATTCCTTCCTTAGCACAGGAGTTTTGGAGGGCACCCAAACCATAATAGTTACTATGGAAATCAGTGTGGAGGTTCCTCAAAAAGCTACCAGACCAGACCTTGACATCTATTCAAAAGAACTGAAGTCAGCATACTTTAGACACCTGTAAACCCCTGTTTATAACAGCACAATTCACAACAGTCAAGTTGGGGAACCCGCCTAGGTGTCTATCAACAGATGAATGAATCAAGGTTATGTGGTATGTATACAGGATGGAGTTCTATTCAGTCAAGAGAAAATAGAAATTATGCCATTTTCAGGAATATAGATGGAAATGGAGACCATACTTTGAAATAAAATGAGTAAAAACTCAGAGAGAGAAGTATCATGTTTTTCTTTCATAGGTGGAGGCTAAAGGGGAAAAAAAATAGGAAAAAGAAAAGGGATACCATGAAAGGGGAAGGGCTACCATTAGAATAGCAGAAGGGGACCAGGGAGAGAGAACAGCAATTGGGAGTAAAATGAATCAAATCAAGTTGTTTTGTATAAAAGAATTGGCCATAGCAGAATTCACCATTCTGTATAATTCATAGGCACCAATGAAAATGTATCCTGTGTTCGTTTTTTTTGTTGTTGTTCTTTGTAGATGTACAGGACAGTAGAGTGTATTTTGACATATTATGCATACATGGAGTTAACTTATTCTAATTAGGACCCATCTTGAGGTTGGACACGATGGGGAGTTTCACTGGTGGTGTATTCATATATGAACACAGGAAAGGGATGTCCAAAAGGGAGTCTGTGGGGAGGTTGGTCTGATGGGGGACTTACCACTTGGACATTACTTCTTCCTCCAGGCAGCTGGCACCTCAAGGCTAGCTGGGGCACTGGTATCCTTTCCACCTCTGGGGAGTTGGGTTTGAACCTGGGGCTGCTGAGCCAATAAATTCCACAGTATCACAGAAATCTCTTTGAGTAGAACATTGCTATGGCAATGAAGCAGTCCCAGAGTGGTGAGATTACACCGAGAGTTCTCCAAGGGTCACACCTCCACTTAAGACATGGCTTAAATATGCCCACAGTTCATTTGCAGCTTCCAACAATTAATAATTTAGATTTAACAAACATATATAGAATATTTCATCCATCTGTGACCGAATATACTTTCTTCTCAGCAGCACCTGGATCCTTCCTCTCCATACATTCCTTTGGAGTGTTTCACTATAAATAAGTATTTGTGGGCTTTTTTTCCTTTGTTAGGATGAGACCCAACAAATCTCCACCAAACTCCCACATTCAACATAAATATATTCTGTGTCTCTTGTATTATTTCTTAATACTACTTTTTCAGTCTTTTATTTCCAGCCAGCCCACACGGAGAGAGTTACTTATTCCCTCCCCATGCAGGCTGCAGGTGACAATTAATTGTATTTTTTTAGTCTATAACTTCTTTATTTAGTTTTTGTTTGGAGGATCTATCCAGTGGTGAGAGAGGTGTGTTAATGTCACCCAATATTATTGTGTTATGATCTATTTGCTTCTTGAAATTGAGAAGGATTTGTTTGATGTATGTAGATTCCTCATTGTTTGGGGCATAAATATTTATGAGTGTTAGGGCTTATTGATGTATAATTCCCTGAAGCAGAATGAAATGACCTGCTTGGTCTTTTCTGATTAACCTTGGCATGAAGTCCCCTTTATCTGATATGAGGAGAGAAACCCCTGCTTGTTTCCAATATCCATGTGAATGATGTTTTTTCCCCATCCTTTTATCTTCAGTCTGTGGATATTGTTCCTATGAGGTGAGTCTCTTGGAGACATCATATTGTTGGGTCTTATTTTTTAATAAAATCTGCCCGTCTATGTCTTTTGATTGATTGATTTACGCCATTTACATTCAATATTATTATTAAGAAATGATTTTTATTCTATATCATTTTGATTTATTTCTGGTTTTTAGTTTAATTTAGTTTCTTCTTTGATTGATTATTCTAGCACAGTTCCTTCCTTTGCTGGTTTTCAATTTTATTTTTCATTTCTTCATGAAATATTCTATTGAGTATGTTTTGTAGAGCAGGCTTTCTAGTTGTGAAATCTTTTAACCTTTGTTCATCTTGGAAGGTTTTTATTTCATCAATTTCAAAACTTAATTGATTTCCCTCTAAATGTGATCTGTTGTTTTTCTCTGGCACCTTTTAAAATTTTATATTCTATATGTTTAGGCATTTTCATTATGTTCCTTGGTGTGGGTCTGTTGTAATTTTGTATCTGGTCTGTTGTACTTGGTGTCCTGTATGCTTCCGATATTTGATTTTCCATTTTATTCTTAAGGTTTGGGAAATTTTCTGGTATTATTTCATTGTAAAGATTGTGCATTCCTTTGGTTTATTTCTCTGAGCCTTTGTCTATCCTGAAAAATTTTATATTTCATGTTATCCCATATTTCTTGGAACTATTCATGGTCTCTTAATGTCTTTTCTCCATGGTCAACTTTATTTTCAAGATTATATATTTTGTCTTCATTGCCTGAAACTCTGTCTTCCACAAGGTCTAGTCTGCTGGTGATGCTTTCCATTGAATTTTTAATTTGGTTTATCGATTCCTTCATTTTGATGATTTATGTTTGGGTTTTTTCAGGATCTCTGTCTTTATTGAAGTAATCTTTCACTTTCTATATTTTCTCTCTGATTTCACTCCTAATGATGTTAGTAGTGATCAGTTTAACTATGAATATTCTAAACTCTTTCTCTGACAGCTCTTCCACTGTGGTTTCACTGGATTCTGTTATTGAAGTATTTTGGTTTGTTTGGGGTGATTTCTCCTCTTGCTTTTTCATATTATTCATGTTTCTACCCATCTAACTGTATGGGTCTGAGGTAGTAGAGTTTTTATCTTGTGGACTTATAGTGTCCCTATGAAAGTTTTCATATCTCACTGTTTAGGAGGACATGAATAATAACAACGATCAATGCAAACAATATAAAGCATTAAACCAAATGGTTCCTGCCATGACATCTACAACATTAATCATCACAATAAAAAGGAATTATGTGATTGGTTATTGCCTGCAGTAAAAAGAGTAAGTTTGAGAAAGGGTTTACAATTTTGAAAGGTAATGGGGAAAGAGCAGAAGTGATGTAAGATGTGATGATTATGAGGGAGGAGGAGATAAAATAGAAGTAAAATATTAAAGGAAGAGTGAAAGAGAACAGTAGAGGTTGACTGTTAGCAGAAGAAAAGAAAGTAAGAGAATCAAGGGAAACAGATAAGTGAAAAAAGACATAAAATAAGAATTTAAAAAAATAAAAATAAAGAATACAAAATGAAGTATCAAACCTCCTAGTTCTCAAAATACTGATCCATGAAAAATAACTGCCTTCAAAAAATGCCAGAAATGAGAAAAAAAAAAAGAAACAAATATAATTGTGTGTAAGTGTTCATGAACCACTCAGGTCACAGTTGAACAGAGAAAAAAGAAAGTAAAAAAAAAAATCTCAATGAAAAGCTAAAATTGCTTTGGTTGGAGTTCAAAAGATTCTTGGCTTTCCTTCCCAGCAGTGTTAGTTGGGGTTGATAGAATGAGATGGGTAATCCCATAGGTGGAATTCTTGGAGGTGGGCATAGGCTTCGGTGGGCTCCAGGCTCTTCAATGAATGCCAGTTGGTCTGGAGGTTTTAAATCAGCACATCTCTGGGTCCAGCAGTTGCCCATCCACACTGGAGGACTGCTCTCCAAGGATCTCCCTTGGGTTCCACTCATAAGTTGGTGGAGCCAATTCTTAGTCCCCTTCATCACCTGTGGACCCCACATTTCTTGGGTTCAGTCTCCAAACTCAACCGCTCTCACCCCTGCCCTTTCAAGTTCTCAGCAGTGCGAATCTGGCAAGCGGCTAGATGGGATGGGTGGGAAGAGCCAGGTGGGTTTCCACCATGTTTTATTTTCTCTTGATCACTTAGGCACACTCTATGTAGTACAGTGTGAGTTTGCCAGGTCTGTGTTTTGGGACCGGCTTGGGCTTCCCAGGAATCAGATCCCCCAGCTGCTGGCCCTGTACTGTGACTGCAAAATGGTTCTTTCCTCTGTCCTCTGTAAGCAACTGGGACAGATGTGGCTTCTTTCCTGTGCAAGGATAGTGTGCTGCAAGCCTTTCAGGTTAGTCAGGCAGTATCTTTCATCTCTGAACTCTCTGAACCCAGGCATGCCTCAGACTTCCTAAAAGTGTGGGTTCCTTTAATTCTCTTATCCCTCCACTTTATTCATGGGGGGACACTGACTGGTGACTTTGGTGGCAGCAGTGGCGGGGACACTGGAGATTTCCTCATTATTTTATTATAATCAACCTCTTGAGCCTCCAATCTGCTTTGAATGTCTAGCATTAACTCCCAGCAAAGTACCTCCCTATCATTTTTTTCACTCACATTGCTAAGAAGCTGCCTATTTACTTTCTTGTTTCATGCCATGAAGCAGCCGGGAAAGTGACCTCCTCAATTGTACCATTTTTAAAAAAAAATTTATTTTTACAGATTGAAATTTGATTCATTGTACACAAATGGAGTATAACTTTTCATTTCTATGGTTGTACACAATGTAGATTCACTCCATTCATGTAATCATACATGTACACAGGGTAGTAATGTCTGTCTCATTCCACTATCTTTCCTTCTCCCAGCCCTCCCTGCCTCATTTCCCTCTACACAATCCAACATTCCTCCATTCTTCTCTTACCACACCCCCCATTATGTATCATCATCAACTTATCAAAGAAAACATTCAGTCTTTGGTTTTTTGGGATTGACATATTTCACTTAGCTTGACATTCTCCAACTCCATCCATTTACTTGCATTTGCCATAATTTTATTCTTCTTTAAGGTTGAATAATATTCTATTTTGTATATATACCACAGTTTCTTTATCCATTCATCTATTGAAGGGCATCTAGGTTGGTTCCACAATCTAGCTATTGTGAATTGAGCTACTATAAACACTGATGTGGCAGTGTTACATAGTATGTTAATTTTAAGTCCTTGGGGTATAAACTGAGGAGTGGGATACCTGTGTCAAATGGTGGGTCCTTTCCATGTTTTCTGAAGAATCTCCATACTTCCCTCCAGAGTGGCTGCACCAATTTGCAACTCTACCAGCAATGTATGAGTGAGCCTTTTTCCCTACATCCACACCAACACCTATTATGCTTGTGTTCTTGATAATAGTCATTCTAATTGGGGTGAGATGAAATCTTAGGGTGGGTATAATTTGCATTTCTTTAATTATTAGGGATGTTGAATACTTTTTCAACACTCTGTAGGCGCTCTCTTCACATTGTTGATTGTTTACTTTGCTGAGAAAAAGCTAAAGTTTGAATCTGTTCCATTTATTGATTCCTGCTTTTATTTCTTATGCTTTGGGAGTCATGTTAAGGAAGTCTGGTCCTAAGCCAACATGATGAAGATTTGGGCCTACTTTTTCTTCCATTTGGCACAGAGTCTCTGGTCTAATTCCTACTTGATTCATTTTGAGTTGAGTTTTGGGCAGGGTAAGAGATAGGGGTTTAGTTTCATTTTGCTGCATATGGATTTCCAGTTTTCCCAGCAGTATTTGTTGAAGAGGTTATCTTTTTTCCAATGTATGTTTTTGCACCTTTTTCTAGTATAAGATAACTGTATTTACATGGGTTTGTCTCTGTGTCTTCTATTTTATACCATTGGTCTACCTAACTATTTTGGTGGCAATACCATGCCATTTTTGTTACTATTGCTCTGTATTATAGTTGAAGGTCTGGTATTGTAATACCTCCTTCTTCACTCTTCCTACTCAGGATTGCTTTGGTTATTTGAGGTTTCTTATTATTCCAGATTAATTTTGTGATTGCTTTCTCTATTCTATGAGGAATGTCATTGGGATTTTAATTGGAATTGCATTGAATCTGTATAGCGCCTTTGACTATTTTGGAAATATTAATTCTGCCTATCCAAGAACATGGGAGATCTTTCCATCTTCTAAAGTTTTCCTTAATTTCTTTCTTTAGAGTTCTGTAGTTTTCATTGTAGAGGTCTTTCATCTCTTCTGTTAGATTGATTCCCAAGTTTTTTTTTTTGAGGCTATTTTGAATGGAGTAGTTTTCCTAATTTCTCTTTCAGAGGATTCATCACTTAGGAATTGAAATGCATTAGATTTATGCATGTTGATTTTATATTCTGCTACTTTGCTGAATTCATTTATTAGTTCTAGAAGTTTTCTGGATCCTCTAAGTATAGAATCATGTTGTTGGCAAGTAGTGACAGCTTGAGTTCTTTTCTTATTTGTATCCCTTTAATTTACTTGGTCTGCCTAATTGCTCTAGATATTTCAAGGATGATATTGAATAAAAGTGGTGAAAGAGGGCATCTCTGTCTTGTTCCAGTTTTTAGAGGGAATGTTTTCAGTTTTTCTCCATTTAGAATGATGTTGGCTGTCAGCTTCGCATATGTAGCCTTTAAAATGTTGAGGTATGTTTCTACTCTCCCTATTTTTTCTGGTGTTTTGAGCATAAAGATATTCTGTATTTTATCAAATGTTGTTTCTGCATCTATTGAAATAATCACATGATTCTTAACTTTAAGTCTATTGATGTGATGAATTACATTTATTGAACTCTGGATGTTGAACCAACCTTGCATCCCTGGGATGACTACTGCCTTGATCATGGCGCACTATCTTTTTTTTTTTTTTTTCACATAAGGGAGTTTATTAAGTAAACAGCGTGTCTCCCTGCAGGGTAAGAGAGAAAATGAGAGGAAAAGAGAAAGGAAAGAGAAAGGGCACACACTAGAGAGAGTGGAAAGCAAGGAGGAGAAAGAAAGCAAGTCAGTGGGAGAGAAAAGCAAGAGAGAGAAGATGGTGATGAAGCTATCTTTAAGAATCCTGCCGGGCTAACAGGGGACCAATAATGGAGAATGTAAGGTATAAAGCTGCCCGCCTCTCCCGTCACAGGAATTTCCCGCCTCCCAACCACTTGTCAATCTGCGCTCCGCCCGCCTCTTACATTACAGGAATTTCCGGCTTAAGCTGCCGCCATCTTCCTGCCTCCCACGTTACGTCCTAACCTGCTATTGGTTCATCAGTCAGCCTGCAAGAATTCTCCTCCGCGATTGGTTCCTTTCAGCCCGGGAGATTCCAATATCTAGGAGAAGCCATATGCCATCTTTCTCTCTTTCATCCCTTCTTTTCTCCCTGAGCGGACCGCATAAATAAAGTCCCTTGTGTGAGATCTCGTGTCTGTGGAGCATTTTTCTGGGAGCTATTGGCAAGCCACAATTGCCCCTAATATCTGGTGATGCTTTTTTGCATTTTTTATTTTTCCTAACAGAGAAGAATACTTGCAAGCTGACTGATGAACCAATAGCTAGCTAGGATGTTCACAGATGACAGTAGTTGGGAGTCGGGGAAATGACTGCAATGGAAAGGGCAGGG
This sequence comes from Sciurus carolinensis, assembly GCF_902686445.1. NCBI lineage: Eukaryota > Metazoa > Chordata > Mammalia > Rodentia > Sciuridae > Sciurus > Sciurus carolinensis. Next base: position 69,087,428 of record NC_062227.1, read on the forward strand.
GAGCAGCTTTGTATTACATTCCCCCATTTCTGTTTTTATAAGAAAATCTTTTGTTCTTCAGTTCTTTCTCACCTTCTCTCTCCTTCCTGCCTAAGTGATTAGGTCTGGTTTTGCAGGTGAGATGTAAAAAGACCATTCTCCCAGGGGCAGTCTTCAACTTCCAGACTTCCAGAGGTAGATGGTTTTCATGGACTTCCATTTCCTTGATTTAACTGATCCCTGATTTCTACACTAACTGCCTGTCCCCAATTCTGGCTTAACTCCTTCACTGCTGTAGGGAAAGGAGGGTGATGACTGTTCTGTTTCTTCGAGCTGGAAGGGGGCAGCGTGGGACAAGTAGTTTGGAGTTCCCTTTTAGAAATCGGGTCAATTGAGGGGTCCATGGTAGAAGTCCAGTTGGGGAAGAGCAGGTTATACAGGCATCTGGGGATGGGTGCTTCTATGAGAGAAGAACAAAAAGACATGAGTACTGAAATGAGATTGATACAATATAAATGTTGCAGAATCTGGAACATGCCAATGCATATCATAAAGATGACAGAAGCCAATAATTCCTCACCAGGGGGTGGAGGAACTGAGTTGTTTCCATAACAAGACCTAGCAAAGGCTGGAGAGGATAAGGCCTTTATTTGGGAACTTAAACATTGTCCAGGTTATCAGGAATGTAAAACATTTAGTAGAGATACTAGCAAACATAGATTAGGCCTACCTGTGTCTGTAGACTTTAAATTGACTAAAACTTCTGACTCTGGTAGTTTCTCTTGATAGTTATCAGACACATTTGCCTAAGAATCTCTTTTGTAGCTTTTAGTCTTTATTCTAGTGGGCTAACAGAAGTGTACATCTTAAGTTACATTTAAGTATCCTTTCTTTCTTTTTTATTGTAAACAAATGGGATACATGTTGTTTCTCTGTTTGTACATGGAATAAAGACATACCATTTGTGTAATCATAAATTTACATAGGACAATGTTGTTTGATTCATTCTGTTATTTTTTCCCTTCCCCCCACCCCTCCCACCCCTTTTTCCCTCTATACAGTCCTTCCTCCATACTTGCTACCCTCCTTAATCCTAACCCTAAACCTAACCCTAACCCTAACACTAACCCCTCCCACTCCCCATTATGTGTCGTCATTCGCTTATCAGCGAGATCATTTGTCCTTTGGTTTTTTGGGATTGGCTTATCTCACTTAGCATGATATTCTCAAATTTCATCCATTTGCCTGCAAATGCCATGATTTTATCATTCTTTATCGTGGAGTAATATTCCATTGTATATATGCGCCACAGTTTCTTTATCCATTCATCAGTTGAAGGGCATCTAGGTTGGTTCCACAATCTGGCTATTGTGAATTGAGCAACAATGAACATTGATGTGGCTGTATCTCTGTAGTATGCTGATTTTAAGTCCTTTGGGTATAGGCCAAGGAGTGGAATAGCTGGGTCAAATGGTGGTTCCATTCCAAGCTTTCTGAGGAATCTCCATACTGCTTTCCAGAGTGGCTGCACTAATTTGCAAACCCACCAGCAATGTATGAGTGTACCTTTTTCCCCACATCCTCACCAATACCTATTGTTTCTTGTGTTCTTGATAATTGCCATTCTAATTGGAGTGAGATGGAATCTTAGGGCAGTTTTGATTTGCATTTCTCTTATTACTAGAGATGTTGAACATTTTTTCATATATCTGTTGATTTCTTGTACATTTTCTGTGAAGTGTCTGTTCATTTCCTTAACCCATGTGTTGATTGGATTATTTGTATTCTTGGTGTAGAGTTTCTTGAGTTCTTTATATATTCTGGAAATTAGTGCTCTATCTGAAGTATGAGTGGCAAAGATTTTCTCCCTCTCTGTAGGCTCTCTCTTCACATAACTGATAGTTTCCTTTGCTGAGAGAAAACTTTTTAGTTTGAATCTATCCCAGTTATTGATTCTTGCTTTTATTTCTTGTGCTATGGGAGTCCTGTTAAGGAAGTCTGATCCTAAGCTGCCATGTTGAAGATTTGGACTGATTTTTCTTCTATAAGATGCAGGGTCTCTGGTTGGATTCCAAGGTCCTTGATCCATTTTGAGTTGAGTTTTGTGCAGGGTGAGAGATAGGGGTTTACTTTCATTCTGTTGCATATGGTTTTCCAGTTTTCCCAGCACCATTTGTTGAAGAGGCTATCTTTTCTCCATTGCATGTTTTTGGCACCTTTGTCTAGAATGAGAAAATTGTATTTATTTGGTTTTGTGTCTGAGTCCTCCATTCTGTACCCTTGATCTACCTGTCTATTTTGGTACCAATACCATGCTGTTTTTGTTACTATTGCTTTGTAGTATACCTGAAGATCTGGTATTGTGATACCCCCTGCTTCACTCTTCCTGCTGAGGATTACTTTAGCTATTCTGGGTTTCTTATTCTTCCAGATGAATTTCATAATTGCTTGCTCTATTTCTGTAAGGTACATCATTGGGATTTTAATTGGAATTGCATTAAATCTGTATAGCACCTTTGGTACTATGGCCATTTTGACAATATTAATTCTGCCTATCGAAGAACATGGGAGATCTTTCCATCTTCTAAGGTTTTCTTTAATTTCTTTCTTTAGTGTTCTGTAGTTCTCATTGCAGAGGTCTTTCACCTCTTTTGTTAAATTGAGTCCCAAGTATTTTATTTTTTTTGAGGCTATTGTGAATAGGGTAATTTTCCTAACTTTTCTTTCTGAGGATTCATCGCTTATGTATAAAAATGCATTACATTTATGAGCATAGTCCACTACTTTACTGAATTCACTTATGAGTTGTAAAAGTTTTTTGGTGGAATTTCCTGGTTCCTCTAAATATATAATCATGTCATCAGCAAATAGGGATAGTTTGAGTTCTTCTTTTCCTATTCATATCCCTTTAATTTCTTTGGTCTGTCGAATTGCTCTGGCTAGAGTTTCAGGACTATGTAGAGTAGAAGTGGTGAAAGAGGGCATCTCTGCCTTGTTCCAATTTTTAGGGGAAATGCTTTCAATTTTTTCACCATTTAGAATGATATTGGCCATGGGCTTAGGGACATATGTAGAATATACCATCCAACAAAGAACGAATATACTTTCTTCTCAGCAGCATATGGATCCTTCTCTAAAATAGACATATTCTATGCCACAAAGCTGCTGTTAGCAAATACAAGAAGATAGAGATACTACCTTGTATTCTATGAGATCATAATGGATTGAAATTAGAAATAAATGACAGAATAAAAAACAGAAACTTCTCCAATACCTGGAGAATTCCTTTACAATGTTAAGGAATGTTCCCACTATCCCTATTTTTTCTAATGTTTTGAGCATGAAAGGATGCTGTATTTTATCAAATGCTTTTTCTGCATCTATTGAAATAATCATTTGATTCTTAACTAAGTCTGTTGATATGGTGAATGACATTTATTGATTTCTGGATGTTAAACCAACCTTGCATCCCTGGGATAAAATCCACTTGATCATGGTGCACTATCTTTTTAATATATTTTTGTACGTGATTTGCTAAAATTTTGTTGAGAATTTTTGTGTCGATGTTCATTAAGGATATTGGTCTGAAATTTTCTTTCCTTGATGTGTTTCTGTCTGATTTAGGTATCAGGGTGATATTGGCTTCATAGAATCCATATGGGAGGGTTCCCTCCTCTTCTATTTCATGGAATACTTTGAAGAGTATTGGAATGAGCTCTTCTTTAAAGGTTTTGTAGAACTCGACTGAGAACCCATCTGGTCCTGGACATTTCTTTGTTGGTAGGCTTTTGATGTCCTCTTCTATTTCATTGCTTGAATTTGATTTATTTAAGTTGTGTATGTCCTCCTTGTTCAGTATAGGTAATTCATATGTCTCTAGAAACTTGTTGGTGTCTTCGAGGTTTTCTGTTTGTTGGAATATAGATTTTCAAAATAGCTTCGAATTATGTTTTATATTTCACTCATGTCTGTTGTGATATTTCCTTGTTCATTCCAAATTTTGTAATTTGAGTTTTCTCCCTCTTTCTCTTTGTTAGTGTGGTTAAGAGTTTATCAATTTGTTTAGTTTTTCAAAGAACCAACTATTTATTTTGTTAATTTTTCCGATTGTTTCTTTTGTTTCAATTTCATCTCTGATTTTAACTATTTCCTGTCTTCTACTACTTTTGGTGTTGATCTGCTCTCTTTTTCTAGGGCTTTGAGCTGTAGTGTTAAGTTGTTTATTGTTGATTTTTACTTCTTTTGTTGAATGCATCCCATGAAATAAATCTTCTTTTAAGTACTGCTTTCATAGTGTCCCAGAGATTTTGATATGATGTCTTTGTTCTCGTTTACTTCTAAGAATTTTTTATTTCCCTCCTGATGTCTTCTGTTATCCATTCATCAAATAAAGCATATTATTTAATCTCCAGGTATTGGAGAAGTTTCTGTTTTTTATTCTGTCATTTATTTCTAATTTCAATTCATTATGATCTCATAGAATACAAGGTAGTATCTCTATCTTCTTGTATTTGCTAACAGCAGTTTTGTGGCATAGAATATGGTCTATTTTAGAGAAGGATCCATATGCTGCTGAGAAGAAAGTATATTCGTTCTTTGTTGGATGTTATATCTACATATGTCCGTTAAGTCTAAATTGTTGATTGTGTTATTGAGATCTATGGTTTCTTTATTCAATTTTTGTTTGGAAGATCTATCCAGTGGTGAGAGAGGTGTGTTAAAATCACCTAGTGTTATTGTGTTGTGGCCTATTTGAGTTTTGGAAATGAGAAGCATTTGTTTGACGTACATGGATGAGCCAATGTTCGGGGCATAGATATTTATGATTGTTATGCCCTGCTGATTTATGCTTCCCTTAAACAGTATGTAATGTCCTTCTTTATTACTTCCGACTAGTTTTGGCTTGAAGTCCACATTATCTGAAATGAGGATGGATACTCCAGCTTTTTTGCTGTGTCCATGTGATTTTTCCCATCCTTTCACCTTTAGTCTTTGGGTGTCTCTTTCTACGAGATGAGTCTCTTGCAGGCAGCATATTGTTGGTTTTTTCTTTTTAATTCAATCTGCCAGTCTATGTCTTTTTATTGATGAGTTCAGGCCATTAACATTCAGGGTTATTATTGTGATATGATTTGTATTCCCAGTCATTTGACTCATTTTTGTTTTATGACATGATTTGTTTTCTCCTTTATTTGGCTATTCCTTTAGGCTAGTTCCTTCCATTGCTGATTTGCATTATTGTCTTTCATCTCTTCCTCATGGAATATTTTGCTGAGAATGTTCTGTAATGCTGGCTTTCTTTTTGTAAATTCTTTTAGCTTTTGTTTATCATAGAAGGATTTTATTTCGTTGTCATATCTGAAGGTAAGTTTTGCTGGGTATATGATTCTTGGTTGGCATCCATTTTCTTTCAGGGCTTGGTAAATGTTGTTTCAGGCCCTTCTAGCTTTTAGGGTCTGGACTGAAAAATCTGCTAATTATCTTATTGGTTTCCCCCTGAATGTAATTTGATTCTTTTCTCTCGCGGTCTTTAAAATCCTGTCTTTATTTTGTATGTTAGGTATTTTCATAATAATGTGCTTTGGTGTGGGTCTGTTGCAATTTTGTACATTTTGAGTCCTATAAGACTCTTGTACCTGGTTTTCCATTTCATTCTTCAGATTTGGGAAATTTTCTGATATTATTTCATTGAATAGATTGTTCATTCCTTTGGTTTGTTTCTCTAAGCCTTCCTCAATCCCGATAATTCTTAATTTGGTCTTTTCATGATATTCCACAATTGTTGGACATTCTGTTCATGATTTCTTACCATCTTCTCTGTTTGGTCAACTTTGTTTTCAAGATTAAATATTTTGTCTTCAATGTCTGAGGTTCTGTCTTCCAGGTGTTCTATCCTATTCGTTATGCTTTCTATGGAGTTTTTAACTTGGTTTATTATTTCCTTCATTTCAAGGATTTCTGTTTTTTTTTTTTTCAAAATCTCTAACTCTTTATTGAAATGATCTTTTGCTTCCCATATTTGCTCTTTTAACTGTTGATTGGTGTGATCATTTAATGCCTGCATTTGCTCTTTCATCTCTTCCTTCAATGCCGGCATTTGCTCTTTCATCTCCTCCTTTGATTCCCTGATTGTTTTAATTATGTACATTCTGAACTCCCTTTCTGACATTTCTTTTGCTGTGTTGTCTTTGGGTTTTATTGATATAGTATCTAGGTTTGTTTGGGACATTTTCTTCCCTTGTTTTCTCATATTGGTCAGATATCAATGGGACTCTGAGATATTGCAGATTTCCTCTTTGGCTTATAGAGTCCCTGTAGATTTCCCATATATCACCTCCCAGCCTTCCTGACGTCTTGGAGCAAGTTGATAATGCAGTGCTTCTGAAGAAAGCTGCCCCTGGCCTGCTACTGGGTCCTGGGCTGGGAGCTGGTTCTGCGTGGAAATCCTCTCACTGGGCAGTCCTGCTCCTAGAAGGTGGCTATAGACAGGGCCTGCCCCTGCCTGAGGGAGCCAGGCTGTTAGGGGAAAGACTCTCCCTGTCTTTCCTTGGTCCCAGAAGCCACCTGTGGGCCGGGGCCCACCACTGGGTTCAGGGCTTGGCGTTGGCTTTGGGCAGAAAAGCTCTCACTGGGCAGGCCTGCTCCAAGAAGCTGGCTGTGGATCGAGCCTGCCACCGGAGAAAGCAGGGCTGTTTGGGGAAGACTCTAGCTTCCCTGCCCTGGTTCGAGAAGCTGCCCCTATCTGGGCCTGCCACCTGGACCGAGCTTTACCCGCTGGGAGAGACTCACCCCATGACTCTGTGTTGGTCCGAGTCTCTCAATGCCTCCCCTTCTTGAATCCTGGGTTCTCGAGCGATGGGAGATGCAGTCGCCCTCTAGTCCACCATTTTGGACCCAGTATTATTTCTTTTAAAACCCAAGAATGGCTATATCTTGGTTTTAACTGTTTTGCTAGGTGTTTAAGATCAAGTTAGTCAAAGTGACCTGTTCCTCTCTGTTAAAGAGTCAGCTGAGTTCCCACAGGGGTCACTTGTAGAGAACTTAAGAGCAGCTTCTTAGCTCCATTAGTGCCATTTGGTTAGGCAGGGTCTCCTCGATGAGGTGGCCCTTGAAAGCACTAGGGATGTCTCCATTTTTCCATGACCCTCCTCTGCAGCAGTTACACTGAGTAGCTTTTCCTCTAGTGGCCTCATTAATCTCCTTGATCAGGAGGTTGTGTGACCCAGAGTTGCAAAGCTCCTTGGAGAAGTTCTCTTGTTCCCTGGGTTCAGGCTGACTTTGAGGGCAAGACCCAAATATGAACTTTTCTTGACCTCTGTATTTAATCTCAATCTCTAAATTTGATCTTAACCATCAAGCAAGTCAGTCTCACCAGTCATAAAGTAAGAGTACTCGGCTTTAGCTTTAATGTCTGTAACTTTACAGTTATTTACCCCCTTTTGTCTAATTGGGGTCTACATTATGGGTCCTATAGGTGATGGGTTTTCAAGTTAGTCTATGATGTACTTCTGCAAAATATCAGGCAACAGTTAGAGTTTACAAGGAAATAAAAAATGGAATCACCAACAGTAAAACATTTAGTTTATGCAATAGCTATCTTGAATTTTGGCTGAATTATTTATTATATCCCCTGGTTGAGATCATAGTAATCTTTACAACAAATATCAAACTTTTGAACACAACTTTAAATGAGTTAAAGTCTGGCTTACTTTGGAGCCTTTTTAATGTGCAGCAGGGTTGTGAGGCAGAGCCTTATCTCAGGTAAGGCAGGTTTTTTTCCTGAAGCTATTTTTTTCCTCTTTGCCATGACCAGCATGACCAAATTCTCAAGTTCAGTGAGGGGCAAAGGAATATTAGAAAATAAAGGTTTATAAACACAGATTTTGAAGATTAAGCTTAGATCAGATGGAACTCTGTTTTCTGATGGAAATGCAGATTTAAAGAGTATGTCAGCAATCTATATCTTTGTAAGCATTATTCTTTGTTTTCAGGAAAGTTACAGAGACTAGGACATTAGCATAACTTTTTTCAGAGCTGCAAAGTGCAATGTTAGGAGCTCTGTGTAGCTCTTAAGGAAGTCCACTGTTCAAAGTTACTGTAAGGTGGTCAGGAACCAGAGAAGGGAGCTGATGAAACACTGGTTATCTAGCAAAAGAATTCCTTCCTGCCCAAGAACTGTGTGCCTGAGATCACTGTACTGCCACAGCAGTTAGGCATCTTGTGCCCCTGCACAGGAACACTCCCAGGCACTAGGCATGCCACAGCCATGAGATCATCAGAGTCCCCAATCTCAGTCATGTTGTTCCATTTTTTGCTGCTGCGCATTATACTCTTTCTTAAATGTCATTTTAAGAAGTTTACATATATTGACTCCTGAGTCTATATGAACATTAGTTAACACAATTTAACATTATATCTAAAACATGAATCAAAGAAAGGCTGAGAGAGCTTTTAACTTTCCTTTTGTGTGGCAAAGTGGCAAAATACTTTCATGTTTCATGATATTAACCTTTAAACAAATCAGGCTCTCACTAATTTTTAGAAATACATTCACATTTAAATTTCTTTTATCTCAGTGTAACAAATTTTACATATACCCTATTCATGACAGGTCCTATAATAGAACATTAGATGATAGGTTTATCATTACAGACAAGTTTAATTTGGAGAATAGCAGCTTGATAAATTTTCTGCTTTAAAGGCTTGTATACCTGGAAAAATATGAACACATTTAATATACAAAGAATGTTTTTAAGTATGTTACTCCATGGAATAACTTTATAAATTAATCAGATGTCTCTAACAAATACATTTGAATAATCCCATACATGTTGACTCTAATTCACTCATCTTATTGTAAAAAACCCCAAGATATCAGACAAGTGTACCAACAATATTTGCCGTCTCTTTCCTGTGGAAGAAAAGTCCTAGAAAAATTGATGTTAGACATTTTATAAACATCAACATTTTATTAGTGTGACCACCTAGAGACTTGAGAGTTAATTTTAAAGACATTTTACTTCTATTAGTTTACCCAATTTAAATTGAACCTTTTTAAATCATGTGAATTAAAAGTATTTAGATCCATTTTTAAAATTTTAATTTTTATGCATGCTTATATTTAACACAAAAGTAAAGGCCTTGTAATATTTATCTCCATTGCAATGTAACAGATGTTCAAAAATAACTCTAGAGTTGAATAAAAAGAACTGATAAAAAATCATTAACCTAGGTATGTAAGATCAAAATTGTGAGCTCAAAAATGTAGCATTTAAGAAAAACAAAAGTCCTAGAAGAAAAATGATAATGGCCATTAATTATAGCATGAGAAAATGGGAAAGAGAAGGGCAGAGAGAAGACGAAAAGGGAGAGATAAAGTGTTGTGTTGCAGCCCAGCAGAAATTTAAAATGGACACTTTTTTCCCTTGGGTTTGAGATTGGTCTCCCACTGAGCATTCTGGCTTCCTGCATTTACATTTCAATGTAAGCCTTGACTGAGATCTGGATCTGAAAGGGGCTAAAATATTCTAGCAGAAACTTGATGCTTAGGTCCTGGTTAGTAATTAACTTGGGTTTGGACGCAGAAAATTGTCAAACAATTATCTCCCACTACTTGTGGGGAATGGGACTGCTTATATTACATGGAGAAGCAGGGGAAGATGGAGAAGCAGGGTCTGGAGGTGCCTGAGCCTGCAGGAAAAGCCAAGAAGCAAGAAAGAAGAGACTTGAAGATAAGGAATCCCTTTCCATCTGCCCCCTTGCTCACAGAAGCTGTGTGCCATTACACAAATGAATTTTGATGACTTTCACCAATCTGAAGTCCAGTGATGGATGCAGAGCAGAGCGTCCAGGCAGAATGGAAGATGAGGCTGTGTCCGGGGGGCACTGAGGCTCAGATGGTGTTCCACTCTCTTAAGAGACAGGGGAAGAACCCATCTGAGTCATGGCACCAATGTAAGGGGTTCCCACGGAAACCACGCCGGACATGGGAACTCACATAAGGGAGTTTATTAAGCAAACAGAGTGTTTCCCTGCAGGGTAAGAGAGAAAATGAGAGGGAAAGAGAAAGGGCACATGCTAGAGAGAGTGGAAAGCGAGGAGGAGAAAGAAAGCAAGTCAGCGGGAGAGAAAAGCAAGAGAGAGCCACACTATCTTTTAAATATGTTTTTGTATTCAATTTGCCAGAATTTTGTTAAGAAAATTTGTATTTATGTTCATCAGGGATATTGGTCTAAAGTTTTCTTTCCTTGAAAAGTCTCTGTCTGGTTTTCGTATCAGGGTGAAACTAGCTAGCTTCATAGAATGAGTGGAAGGATTCCCTCATTTTCTATTTCATGGAATACTTCAAGGAGTATTAGTTCTTCTTTGAAGGTCTTGTAGAACTCAACTGAGAATCCATCTAGTCCCAGGATTTTCTTTGTTGTAGGCTTTTGATGATTTCTTCTGTTTTGTTGCTTGAAATTGATCTGTTTAAATTGTGTATGTCCTCCTGATTCAGTTTGGGAGGATTATATGTCTCTAGGCATTTGTCAAAGTCTTTGAGATTTTCTATTTTGTTAGAGTATAGATTTTCAAAATAGCTTCTAATTATGTTATGTAATTCAATGGTTTCTGTCATGATGTTTCCTTTTTCATCATGAATTTTAGTAATTTGAGTTCTCCTTTTCTTCATTAGTGTGGCTAAGGATTTATCAATTTTGTTTATTTTTTTAAAGAACCAACTTTTTGTTTTGTCAATTTTTAAAAATCGTTTCTTTTGTTTCAATTTCATTGATTTCAGCTCTGATTTTAATTATTTCCTGTCTTCTACTACTTTTGGTGTTGATCTGTTCTTTTTTTCCTAGGGCTTTGAGATGTAGTGTTAGGTCATTTATTTGTTGACTTTTAATTCTTTTATTGAACGTGCTCCATGTAGTGAATTTTCCCTTAGTACTGCTTTCATAGTGTCCCAGAGATTTGATATGCTGTATTGTTGTTCTTGTTTGCCTCTAAGAATTTTTTTATCTCATCACTGATGTCTTCTTTTATCCATTCATCATTCAATAGCATATTATTTAGTCTCCTGGTGTTGGAGTAGTTTCTGTTTTTTATTTTATCATTGATTTCTAATTTCATTCCATTATGATCTGATAGAATACAAAGTATTATCTTCTTTTTTTTTTGTATTTACTAAGTGCTGCTTTGTGGTATAACATATGATCTATTTTAGAGATGGATCCATGAGCTGCTGAGAAGACAGTATATTTGCTTGATGATGGTTGAAACACTCTATATATGTCTGTTAAGTCTAAATTATTGATTAATTTCTTTGTTCAATTTTTGTTTGAAGAATCTATCCAGTGGTGAGAATGGTATGTTAAAATCTCCAAGTATTATTGTGTTGCAGTCCATTGTTCCCTGGAATTGAGAAGGATTTGTTTGATGTACATGAACATGCTATTGTTTGGGGCATAAATATTTACAATCATTATGTCTTGCTGGTTTATGGTTCCCTTAAGCAGTATGAAGTGTCCTTCTTTATCCTTTCTGACTAACTTAAACTTGAAGTCCACTTTATCTGACATGAGGATGGAGATTCCCTCTTTTATACTGGACATTGTATGTTTTCCCCCATCCTTTTACCATTAGTCTGTAAATGTCTTTTTCTATGAGATGAGTCTCTAGGAGGTAGCATATTGTTGAGTCTTTCTTTTAAATCCAATGAATTTAGGCCATTAACATTCAGAGTTATTATTGAGATATGATTTGTATTCCTGATCATTTTGGCTTATTTTTGACTTTTAACTTGACTTTGTCTCTCCTTTGATTGACTTTTCCTTTAAGGTAGTTTCTCCCTTTGCTGACCTACATTGTTTTTTTCATTTCCTCCTCATGGAATATTTTGCTGAGAATGTTCTATAGTACAGGCCTTCTATTTGTAAATTCTTTTAACTTTTGTTTATAAAGGAAGGATTTAATTTCTTCATCAAATTTGAAGGTAAATTTTGCTGGGTATAAGATTCTTGGTTGGCATCCATTTTCTTTCAGGCCCTTCTAGTTCTTAGGATCTGGACTGAAATATCTGCTGATATTCATATTGGTTTCCCCCTATTTGTAATCTGATGCTTTTCTCTCACAGCCTTTAAAATACTATCTTTAGTTTGTATGTCAAGCATTTTCATTATAATGTGCCTTGGTGTGGATCTGTTGTAATTTTGTGCATTTGGTGTTCTGTAAGCTTCTTGTAGTTGATTTTTGATTTCATTCTTCAGGTTTGGGAAATTTTCTGATATTATTTCATTGAATAGGTTATTTATTCCTTTGGTTTGTATAACTGTGCCTTCCTCAATATGGATCATTTTTAAATTTGGTCTTTTCATAATATCCCATAATTCTTTGAGGTTCTGTTCATGATTTCTTATCATCTTCTCAGTTTGGTCAACTTTATATTTTAAAGAGAAAATAATTTGTCTTCATTGTCTGAAATTCTGTCTTCCAAGTGATCTAGTCTGTTGGTGATGCTTTCTATTGAGTTTTTAATTTGGTTTATTTTTTCCTTCATTTCATGGATTTCTGTTTGGTTGTTTTTCAGAATCTCTATCTCTTTTCAAAATGCTCTTTTGCTTCCTGCATTTGCTCTTTTAACTGTTTATTGGAGTGATTATTCACTGTCTGCATTTGCTCTCTTACCTTATCCTTTGCTTCCTACATCATTTTAATTAAGTATATTCTGAACTGTTTTTCTGACATTTCTTCTACCATGCTATCATTCTCTATTAATATAGCATCTTGGTTTATTTGGGACACTTTCTTCCCCTGTTTTTTTCATGTTGTTCTTGTATCTTCCCATCTAGCAGTGCAGATCTGAGGTATTGCAGTTTCCCCCCATAGGCATATAGTGACCCTATATGTTTCCAGTACCTCTCCTTTAAGGGGAAGATCAATATTAGCAGCACCAACTACAAACAACATGCAGTCATAAACCAAATAGTCTCCATGAAAACATTAATAGTATTGTCATAATAAACAGAGACGATGAGTTTGATTATTATCTACAGTATAACCAATAGGTTTGCAATGAGGTTTACGATTTCTAATGGTGGACAAAGAGGATGGAGAGGGGTAATTGTTAATGGGATAAGAAGAGAGTATATAGAGGTACTAGATTGTAGGAAGAGTGAAAGTGCAATCAAAACATGCTGGTTGCTAGCATGAGAAAAGGGTGAAAGAGATTCCTAGGAAACAGGGAAACATAAGGAAAATAGAGCAAAAAAATTTTTAAAAAGAAAAAAATCTACACTACATCAGTCATATAGTATTCAAACCTCCCAGTCTTCAGTAGCCTGATGCATGAGAGATACCTGACAATGAGCTTCTATCTCCAGCAGGCATCTCAGGATGGGATTTGCTCCACCTAAAGATGGTGGCTTCTGCTTCAGGGATAATCCAAGATGGCTGCACCAGCTTCTGAACACTTTGGTCAATGGGGAGCCACACAGCATGTGGGGCGTGGGCAGGCCAGGGTCCTGAAGTGCCGCTATTGTGCCATCTTAAAACCCTTCTGAGTAAGAGTTCTATGTGAGATACATGAATTACAATTTTTGTGGTGTTTTTTGAAGGGCAGTTTTAAATTTTGATGAAGTCCAATTCATTAACTTTTTATTTTGTGGTTTCTATTTTGTCATAGCTGAGAAATCTTTGCCAATATAAATTATACTATTGATACTGCCGTTTACCAGTGACAAGTTCTGTTCCTTCTAATGTTGAAGTCTGAACACTAGAGAAGCACGCCAAGGCAAGCATATTAAGCAGGTTTTATTTAAAGGTGATAATACAGACTTCTCCCAGGAGGAAGAAGGGGGCCATGGCTGATGTTCTAGATTCCCAAGAAGTGAGCGCACCCTGCATCTTTTATAGGTTAAGGTCTCTTTTGTTCTCCAGTTCTCTCCCCCCTTATCTCTCCTTCCTGCCTACATGACTAGGCCTGGTTTTGCAGGTGAGATGTAAAAAGTGAGAAGCAGATGGGGCAGGGGGGAGGGCCAAAGTGATTCAGCCAGACAAGGGCCCAGGGGGCATTAATTAGCAGCTCCATGCTTGCAGTCCTTGATAAAGGCAGGTAAATTTGGTAATCAATGGGCTCCGGAGATCCTTGACATTCCATTCTTCCAGGGGCAGTCTCCAACTTCCAGAGGCAGATGGCTTCATGGCTTCATTTCCTCGATTTGACCCAATCCCCTATTTCTACACTAACTACCTGTCCTTAATTCTGGCTTCATTCCCCCCTTTTGCTTTAGGAACTCTTTACTGCTGTAAGGAAAAGGGGGTGCTGATCGTTCTGGCTGCTTCAAAGCTGGAAGGGGGCAACAAGGAGCAAGCAGTTTGGAGTTCCCTTTTAAAAATCAGGTCAATCGAGGGATTCAAGGTAGAAATCTGGTTGGGGAAGAGCAGGTTGTAAAGTCATCTGGGGTTGGATGCTTCTGTGACAGAAGAACAAAAAGACATCAATACTGAAATGAGATTAGTACAAAGTAAATGTTGCAGCATCTGGGACATGCCAATGAATATCATGGAAATGACAGAAGTCAATTTCTAACCAGGAGGTGGAAGAACTGAGAAATTGTTCCCATAACACAGCCTAACAAAGGCTGGAGCTGACAAGGTCTTTATTTGGGAACTTTAACATTGTCCAGGTATCAGGAATGTAAACAAAACATTTAACTCTTAATGTCATTGATGTCCCCAGAAAATATAGTTAAGTTACTTAATGTCATCTGATTTTTTGTAAAATATCCCTTTATTGGTATAACCTGTGTTTAGTAGAGATCTCTATACTTCTGTTACTTAGGGCTAGATAATCATACTAGCAGCAAATAGAATTAAGCTTACCTATGTAAACTGACTAAAAATTTCTGACTCTGGCAGTTTCTCTTGATAGTTATCAGGCACATTTGCCTAAGAATCTTTCATTTGTAGCTTCCAGTCTTTATTTTAGTGGGCTAACACAAGTGTACATCTTAAGTTACATTTAACTATTATTTCTTTTAAATGCCCAAGAATGGCTATATCTTGGTTTTAACTGTTTTGCTCGGTGTCTACGATCAAGCTGGTCAAATTGACCTGTTCCTGTCTGTTAAAGAGTCAGCTGAGTTCCTACAGGGGTCACTTGTAGAGAACTTAAGAGCAGCTTCTTAGCTCCATTAGTGCCATTGGTTAGGCAGGGTCTCCTCATTGAGGTGGCTTCCTTTGGAAGCATCAAGAGATGTCTCCCTTTTTCCATGACCCTCCTCTGTAGCAGATGCACTGATTGACTTTTCATCCTCTAGTGGTCTCATCAATCTCCTTGATCAGGAGTTTGTGTGACCCATCCATAGTTGCAAAGTTGCTTAGAAGTCCTCTTGTTCCCCAGGTTCAGGCTGACTTTGAGGGCAAGACACTGTTTATTTTCTCTTGGCCTCTGTATTTAACCTCAATCTTTAAGTTTGATCTTAACCATCCAGCAAGCCAGTCTCATCAGTCATAAGGTAAGAGTACTGGGTTTTAACTTCAATGTCTATAACTTTACAGTTATTTACCCTTTTATTTAACTGGAGTCTGTATTAGTACTGGAAGTTATCACTATCTGTTCTATAGGTGATGGCTTATTATCACAAGTTACCTAGGTTGTGTGTTCTTGAAGTAGCTACTTCTGCAAAACATTAACAGGTAACAGTTTTACAAAATGGAATTAGCAAGAGTAAAACTATATATTCAGCTTGCATAATAGTTATCTTAAATTTTGGTTGAGCTATACACTATATCCCCTGTTTGAGATCACAGTAATTTTACAAAAAAAAACCAAACTCTTGAATATAACTTTAAAGAAGCTGGAGTCTGGCTTGTTTTGGAGTCACTCCAACATGCAGTAAGGTGGGAGGCACAGCCTTATCTCAGGTAAGGTGCTGCTCTTTACAAATCTTAAGTGAAGTGTTCTAATTCTGATGCTGATATTTGCTTCTTTCTTAAATATCATTTTAAGAAGTTTACATATATTGATTCCTGGGTCTATATGAACATCAGTTAACACAATTCAGCATTATATCTAAAACATGAATTAAAGAAAGCCTGAGAGAGCTTTTAACTTTCCTTTTGTGTGGCAAAGTGGCAAAATGTTTTCATGTTTCACAATATTAACCTTTAAACAAATCAGGCTCTAACTTTTAGAAATACATTTACATTTGAAATTCTTTATCTCAGTGTAAAAAGTAACAAATTTTACATATACTCTATTGATAGCAGATCTTGTAATAAAACATTAAATGATAGAAATAAATCCCTAATAAAATTTACTCTTTACAAGTTTAAAATTACCATTACAGACAAGTTTAATCTGGAGAATAGCAGCTTGATAAATTCCCTGCTTTAAAACTTGTATACCTGGGAAATATGAACACATTTAATATACAAAGAGTGACCATTTCACAATTACCTTGACACTTTTATCTTACCAAATTTAGTTTTTAAAGAAAAATTTAGACTCTAATGTAGTACTATACTCTAACAGTTGTTTAACCATAATTGTATAACCCCAATTTTTAAGAATAATTGTTCTAAAGAATAAAACTTAATAGACACAAAGTTAAGAGTTAATGTGTTTCTAAGAAATCCTTGTCATTTTACCATGTAATTTTACCATATATATTAAACTTTGGTTTATTTCAGAACATTAGTATTTCACCTTAGGAAAAACCTTAAATAGCTTTAGCTGTCTCACATACATACAACCAACTTAGTTACACCCAAACTTGTTGAAACTTGCCCTTTACTTACACACAGAGTTTCTTAGCACTTACTTAGACCCTCATGTATTTCATCACATAAACACTGTCTTACCCAGAAAGATTGTTCTTCACTAAATATATTTCCATATCTAGAACCTTTTATTTTCTCTTTCCTATCTGTTGACCCCTTTTTGTTCACATTCTTAAACAACTCTTAAGAAATTTCTGAATTTAGATAAATTACTTCATTTTAATAAGATTACATTTTTTTTATTTATAGTACTCTAAATGAAACACAGTTGAATCTTTTGGAACCCTTTGTATATAGAATTACACTTGTTAGGACATAACTCTTAGTAACCTTGTTTTTAATTTAGTGATGACACAAAGCAATCTTAAACCCTTTTATTTACCAACCTATGAAAACACCAATAATGTTTAAGTATGTTACCCCATAGAATTTAAGGAGTTAAAAGTACTCGATGTTATTTAACAATTAGCATTTTAACTTTGTAAATTAATCAGATGTCTCTACAAACACTTTGAGTAATCCCATACATGTTAACTCTAATTCACTTATTTTTGTAAAAACCAAGATGTCAGACAAGTGTCCTGAACAGTATTTGCCATCTCTTTCCTGTTGAAAAAAAGTCCTAGAAACAATTGATATTAGACATTTTATCAGCATTTTATTAGTTTGACCACCTAGAGACTTGCGAGTTATTTTTGAAGACATTTTACTTTTATTAGTTTACCCAATTTGAATCAAACCTTTTTAAATCACATGAATTAAAAGTATCTGGATCCATTTTTAAAATTTTAATTTTAGGAGAGCTCAATTTTGGTACAGACAAAACATGATGTCAGACAGCACGACATACAAATAACACAAAATCAAAGGCCTTGTAACTTTATAGGTGAATCTCCATTCCAATGTAACAGATGTTCAAAAACTCTAGTTTAATAAAAAAATCAACTGATCAAAAAGTCATGAGCTCAAAAGAATATAGAATTCAAAAAAAACAAGAGTCCTGGAAAAATGATATGACTGTTAATTACTTTAGTAAAACACCATAAAATTTACTTTTGCTGGAGTTCAGGTAAGACTCTTTTTGCTTTTTTTTCCCTTGGGTTTGAGACCGGTCTCCTACTGAGCCTTCAGGCTTCCTCTATTTACATTTCAATGTAAACCTTGACTGAGATCTGGAAGGAGCTAACCGGTTTTAGCAGAAACTTTGTGAGTAGGGCATTTTAACCATTTCTATCAGGACAAGCTTGAATGTCAAAGAAAATTATGAGACCTTATTTTCCATTACTTTTGAGAATGAAGCTACTATGCTAAGCTCCTCACTGAGATATGCCATTGGTTATTGAGCTGCCTATCCAAGATTTATTTTCCCCTCAGTGACAAACAGGTTAAATCTTGCTTCATAAGTAAGCTGAGGACAGGAGCTTGACGTAAGGCCCCTTTTTGATATTCCTGGGGCAGAATATTGTCCTATGGTGGCTATTTTCCTGTCTTGGTTTGTGGGTTCCTTGAGACAGCTGCAATCCTAAATATTGAACCTGCTGATGGCATAATTAAGCTTTATTTTTTGAGATCTTATAATTTTTTACTAGCTAAGAAGTTTAGGAGTTCTACAATGGCCTTTTGATATTCCTCCTGGGTGGAGGCACCTAAAGGATGTCATGTACACACTGGAGAACAATTACAGATGTTTTATCTCTGAATTTTGTTAAGTTCTTAGCTAAGGTTTGTTGGAACAGGTGAGGGCCATCTCTAAATCCTGAGGCAACACTGTCTAGGTTGGTTGGGATACAGTATCTGGTTCCTCAAAGGCAAACAGAAATTGCTATTCAGAGTCTAGCATATACAGGAAAAGCCATCTTTTAAATCTAACTTAGTAAACCAAGCAGCAGTTGGAATCCAAGATAAAAGTGTATGGATTAAGAACTACAGGGTGGGGGAAATTACTGCTTCATTAAATTATTCTAAGGTTTTGAACTAAGCAGTTTGCTTTTGAACTCCTAAAATGGGCAAATTGCATGGACTATTGCAAGGCATTAAAAGTTTCTATCAGTTTGAATGATCTTTAATAAGTCCTTTTTCTTGTCTTTATGCTTCCTTTTCTTTCTTTTTGATCTCTATTAAAAAAATGGAAGATGCAAGCTGAGAAGATCATCTGAGGATTGATCAGGGCCACGTGCCAATTTTTGTAATTTCCTCTAAACATTTGGGACTGACTGAATAATGAATTTATACTTTAAAAGTAGGTGGCTCCTTATGGATTCAGGATTCAGGTTGGTGTGTTTTCTTATTGCCTTCCATGAAAATACCAGGATTTTCCTGAAGGCCTCATAATATTCTTTAGGCACCCTACTCATTATTTGAATCCCAGTTAGGATGGTTTCTGGGAACTGCCTGTGCTCTAGATGGTTAATAGCATAATTTTCCAGGTGAAGTCAAATACCTGGCATAGGTTTTGAAACATCTCAATATTTATTAGGATCCTCCAAAAACCTCCCTAAATTTATTTTGTCTGTCTTAAGTTGGGAGGGTTCCCTCGATTTTCCTCCCTTCGTAGGTGATTCCTCAAGGCTTTCTCCTCTCATGGCAGAGATTATTGATGTCAAACATGGTAACGTATGAAAGGCACTTTTCTTGATCATTTGCAATTTAGCAGTATGCAGGCTAGTGGTGAACTTGGCAATACTGTTGAGAGAGAAGATCCCTTCTGAGTGAGAAGTATTAGGGACGTCTCCCTAACTGAGCTTCCTTACGGTCCAGAAAAACCCTTCTCTCACTACCTGGCTTTGCCCAAGTTATTTCTGGCCTTCTTTGGCAAAGTGCTTGGGTCCTAGTTTGCCCTGTGCTAGAAACTCTGGGAGGATTCAGACTTAAGGGCATTACTGCTTTCCTCCTGCCACTATAAACTCCTAATTATGAAAAACGATGACAAAAGTAAAAAGCGTGCCTTTTGCCCATCTTTTTGCCCTGTAGACTAAAGGAATCTCCGGAGGGTGAGGAGACATCTATTGGTTGTTAGGCATATAACGTCCTTTGCTTGGAGGGTCTCACAGGAGGGGTTAATTTTAAATGCCTCCCTCTTGCAGCTTAACGAGAACACAGTGAGCACATTTAAGCACAGGGACAGTAATGGGGAGACTCTAGATAGACTAGTGAAGGCTAACTATGCGAACAAAGGGAACCTGGTCATTTTCATACTAATCATCCCAGGTTTTAATCCTGAAATCTGAATTCCTACTGACTGGCAAGGGAAGGGGAGATCCAGGAGGGAGTGGGTGTGCGGGAGTGTTGTGCATTGTACGGCCCATACGGAGGCAAAGGTGATTGGCGCTTTCCCTCAGTGCCATTCGTCTACCGATCACCCTGGATACCCTTCAGGGCTGTCGGGAGGGGGAGTCTGGAGAAGGAACCTTTGGGGTCCACCCGAGAGTAGCCCGGGCCGAGAACCCCGCAGTTGTTCCAACCCTTCCTCCGTCTCCAAGCATCCTGGGCAGATCAGGACTAGGGACACTGTGTTCTGGCGGCAATTGCGCTCCTGGCCTGGATAGAAAAGTAGGAAATGGCTTTGGCAGTTTCCAACATGCCTGGTCTGTACAGAGCAGGTGATTGGAAACTCGCCTGGGCCGGGAAACTCTCACCTGAGTCTTAAAGGCTGGTGGCTGCACTAACTGCCTTTAAGTAGCCGGTGGGTGCCCATTTTGCCCTCCAAAAATAGAGACAGAAAGATGCACCTCAAACAGATGTGGGGTGTGTGGAGAGAGAAGCAAACTTATCTCGACATAAGTCTCGTTGGGACCTCCAAATCTGATACCATTCTGCTCCCTCTAATGTTGAAGTTTGAATACTAGAGAAGTACGCCAAGGCAAGCATATTAAGCAGGTTTTATTTAAAGGTAATAATACAGACTTCTCCCGGGAGGAAGAAGGGGGCCATGGCTGATGTTCTAAAGTCCTCAGAAGTGAGCGCACCCTACATCTTTTATAGGTTGAGGTCTCTTTTGTTCTCCAGTTCT
This sequence comes from Sciurus carolinensis, assembly GCF_902686445.1. Classification (NCBI taxonomy): domain Eukaryota; kingdom Metazoa; phylum Chordata; class Mammalia; order Rodentia; family Sciuridae; genus Sciurus; species Sciurus carolinensis. The sequence goes on from NC_062227.1 coordinate 69,108,183, forward strand.
CTCCCCCCTTATCTCCCCTTCCTGCCTATGTGACTAGGCCTGGTTTTGCATTAAGTGAGAAGCCATGGGCAGGGGGAGGGCCAAAGTGATTCAGCCAGATAAGGGCCCAGGGGGCATTAATTAGCAGCTCCTGGCCTGTAGTCCTTGATAAAGGCAGGTAAATTTGGTAATCAGTGGGCTCCCGAGATCCTTGACATTCCATTCTTCCAGGGGCAGTCTCCAACTTCCAGAGGCAGATGGCTTCATGGCTTCATTTCCTCGATTTGACCGAATCCCCTATTTCTACACTACCTGTCCTATTTTCTGGTTTTGCTATGACATATTCATTTATTTTCCAGTGTCATTAATTACAAAAACTCTTTGCCCTAATGGGTTACTTACCTTGGACACTTTGTGGCATGTAAATACATGTGCTTATTTCTGGATCGTTTACTTTTCTACTGATGTTTATCATTCTTTCAATTCCCCATCAACCCTGATAATAGTCCTTGTGCTGAAGTTTAATTTATCTTTTATCAATGTATCCACTCAAGCTTATATTGATTAGGGTTGGTATAGTATTTATTTTTAAATACTTTTACTCTTAACTTAAATATGTCATTACATTTAAAATAAATTTTAAAGTACACAGCATATAGTTGGATGTTGTGGTCTCTCCATTGAGGATGGGTGGATCCCCTCTACTCCAATTAGTGAGCTGCTGTGACCGATGATGCTGCATACACACCAGGGAGATGAAAAGAGGCTGTTACTTGTTGAATACAACTTTCTGGGGAGCTCAGGACAGGCTCTCAATCAGGCTTGAGAGAGCCAGGAAGGGTCATCTGGGTTTGGCTTTTATTGTGGTTAGGAGTTGGGTCCCGCCTGTCTGTCTGAGGTGGTTGGGCTTGCCTGGTTTGAACTTCCCACAGGTACCACACGGGGGAGCCCTGGGGCTTTCTTACCAGCCAGATGGGGCTCAGAGGAAAGGAGGGAGGGTAGCGTTTCATGATGTCAACTGTCAAACATCAAACCTGGAGCCAGACTAGATTGCACTGGGCCTGCTCTGTAATGTAGTCTGATGATATCTTTTAAGTGGTGTTTAGACCATTAACACCGACTATGGTTATTGTTGTGGTTGGGGTTAAAGCTACCATATTCCCACATATTTCCTGCTTGCTCTAACTGTTCATTGTTCTTCTTTTCCTGACTTCTTTCTGATTATTTTTAGTATTCCATTTCACCTACACTTCTGAATTATATATGGTTGCTTTAGAACTTACAATACCCATATATACAACAAGTGCTGCTATTATGTGTAATTAAAATGCACTGATAAAATATGTGTATTTAACTTATCGCAGGTTACCTTCAAGTGATATCACACAAATTAACTTTTACTGTGACACCTTACAGTGGTGTGCTTCCCTTTCTTCCTTCCGTCCTTGGTGCTATGGTAGTTACAGATGTCATTTTTACAATTCTTATAAATTTCACAGTATGCAAGTATTCTTTTGCTTTAAGCAGTTGATTATCTTTTAAAAATAAGCAAATGTCTTTTAGATTTACCCACATATTTATTATTTTGGTCCCTCTCGTAGATTTAAGTTTCTGTTTAGTTACCACTTTTCCTACTGTCTGAAGATATTTTAGGGGAAATTTAAACAACTCTTGATCAGCAGTATGCAGGCGATCTGGCCCTTCAGGGTATATGTGGTGAACTCACAGGGCTCTACTACCAGATACTTCTTATGTTATTTGAGACTCCAAATTCCTGAATGGACACATGAAACCGAAAGCAGATTATGAAATTTAAATCTGTGCTCTTCAGTAGGGTAACCACTAGTCCAATATGGCTTTACTGATTTAAATGAAGTAAAATGAAATGTTCAGTTCCTTTGTTAGTTATCTAGTGGTGCATAAAAGGTGCTCTGATGTAGCAGCTGAAAGTGATTGACAGTTATGTCTTCACTTCTCCTGTGGGTCAGGATTGGGCAGACTGGCTGATGCCTCTGGCTTAGGGTCTCTCCCAAGGCAGCAGACACGCTGTCATTAGGGCTGCAGTCACCTCAAGGGTCAACCAGAGCTGGGCAGTTTACCTCCTAGCTCATTCCTTGCAGCAGTTGTATTCCTGTCTCAGGATGTATCAGGTTTTTAATGTATTAATTTCAATTTTTTCTGGTGCTCTAATTTACTTATTTTAAGAAGAACAGATACTTATGTTGTGCCAAAAGACTTCTTAAAGAAAGTAATAACCAATAGGATGTTGGAAGGAACATCAGAGTTCATTGATTTAGTTCCTTATCTAAACAACGAGAAACAGAAGCCAGAAGGGTTAACAGTACAACAGGAAAACTTCATAATTATGATAACACTTTCCACTTTTTCATTTTTATTAGCATAACTGCCATTCTTTCTAGCCCTTAACACTCCCTGACTTTCCTTCAAGTTCAGCTACTCAGTGAATCCTTCACTGGTTTGTTCTCTTGTCTGGCAGTTAATGTAACAAGTAGTCTTGTCAGTTAAATTCATGCCACGTCTGCTCTGGACTCACTGAGTTCACCCAGCACTGGGTTTCTCAGACCTGCGTGGGTGATACTCTCAGAGACACAGATCCGTCTTTCAGTCCTGGAGCAGGTGGGAATGCAGCCCCAGAGGTGGCCTTATTTTCCCAGTTCTGGGATCCTGGTCAGTTACATCAGTCCCACCAAGCTGACCATCTGATATTGCCTACGTTCGTCCCGTGAGCAGTAGGAGTTCTGGACAGTTGACAGGGCTTATGAGAAACCCTGGAATAAGATGTCTAAAATCAGGGAAGCCGGCGTGCCAGGGCTACAGTGGAGCCGAAGGCCACCACAGGTAGTGGGGCCAGGCCGGGAGAAGAGGGGCAAGGGGTCACTTTTGGTCTCCCGGGGGGACCTCTTCTTCCTAATCATGAATATCCAGCTCATGGTGAACATTCAAACAGAGAATTTCATGGAGGGTAAAACATGATTTGTGAATTAAAAAATCAATTTTATAAATACTCATAATTTTGAGCTACATTTGCTACTCTCATGATTAATAAAATTAAAAAAAACATAAGATAATGTTAAACCTTTTTAATGCTCATCAAGCTGTGTAAATATTCAAGCCTGGGGCCTGCAAAGGCCCAAGCATGCTGTTTTCTAATCCCAAAGAAAGAGCTTGGGAGACTCAGCAGAGAGGTTTTGGACATTCTATGACTCATGGACTACGCAGGACTCTGCCGCTCCTCTATGCAGGGGAAAGAATCTACGGGATAGGTTGTGTGCCAGCTGCTCATATGGGTTTCTTCAGATGTTTTCTGAGTACACAACTTTACTTCCAACCCAGGTCGCACTGCTTTGATTCCCACCTAAGTCTGGAGATAGGGATGTGACCAGTTTCCCTCTTCCTAACTCCCCCAGCACATTGGCAGGAACCCTTAGTTCACCTTCAGACATGGCACAGCTTCTGGGCACTGAGTGTCGACCCCAACAGCAAGGAACCAGGATCCTTCCTAAGACTGAGAGTTCCATGTGAGATTTTATTCTCTTTCTTAATGACCCTGCCAATGACTCCTCTCATGTTCGTAATATATTTGGGAGATGAAAATTTAAGAGTTGTGGCCAAGGAGTTGGCTTCGGCTGTCCTGGGAGTCTGAAGGCCCCATTTCCTAGATACGTAGTCAGTTGCTCTAAAAATGAGAATTTAGAGGTGAAGGCACCCAAGGCTCAGGTTCCCTTGAGCCCTTTCAGTCTTGACGGGGTCCCACACTTGCCTCCAGGTCCCTCAGAACACTGAGGCCCAGGTGTCACAGGAAGATGACACCTAAAGGTCTCTCCATCCCACAAGGCATCGCATGCTCCTGGGTGAACAGGACCTTCTCTCTTCACTGTTGTAATTAGCACACACATTTTCTTTAAGTGACCTATGACCGGATTCTGGGGGTGGTCTTTGTTATGTGTTGGGGAAATAGAAGTAAAAACAGAATCTTCTCCCAACTTCACAATCTTCTGCACAGTGGTAGTAGAGAAGGGAAACATGTTTATTATTGAATAAACATTAAATCAGAATGTAATGTACATCACAGATAATGTGCTAGGAGATTACAATGGCAGAGGGAAAGGAAATCACACCTTTCACATAGTTGTGTTCGTCAGTGTCACTGTGACCAAAATACCCAACATGAACAGCTCAGAGGAGGAAAAGTTCATTTTGGCTCAGTTTCAGAGGTTTAGTCCATGGTTGGCTGGCTCCGTTGCTTTAGGCCCAAGTGAGGCAGAATATCATGGCAGAAGGGTGTGGTGGAGAAGCTCTGCTCACCCCAAGGCCACCAGGAAGCAAAGTGAGAGGAAGGGGAAGGGGCCACATGGAGGATGCACCCTTCCAGGGCTGGTCCCAGGGACCCCCTCCTCCAGCCCTGCCTCACCTTCTTGGAGTTACTCCACTCAGAAGAGAACGGGCTGATCAGGTTATAGCTCTCATAATCTCATCCCTTCTCCTCAGAATATTCCTGCAATAAAACAGAAGCTTAGGGGGGACACCTAATAACTAAACTACAACAATATTAGTCAAGCAGATCCACAATACATAATCGTTCTCTAGATAAACAATAACTGGTCCTCTTGTAAGAGAACCTGACATCTCCATTTATCACTCATAATTCATCCTGGATGCATGTGGTGAATGGATGACCACCTGTGTTAAGGAACTGACTTTACCCAAAGAAAAACACAACCTCTATCTTTAGAACAGGAGGGAGTTTTGCAATCTGAAGTCAGGCTCTTAACCTCCTCCTGGACACAGGGGCATTATCTTCTCTGATGCTTCCATTTCAAGGAGGTGGTTCCCAGGTCCTTAAGAAAGACATTCTTCGGCCATCACACTCACAAAAAATCTATTCTGTCTTCAAAAAGTTTTATCTACATTTTGAAAAAGGAGGAAAATAGAATTACAAAATTTCTAAAGTAAATACTCTAAAAATATAGTTATTTTCAACAGGGAGGATCCAGTCTCTTATTTTTTCTTTTTCTTTTTACTAAGTAACAGGTTTTTATTTACCGACCTACTGTTACAAAACCTTTTCAGGCCCAGTGACTTTGCTTCCAATCAGCAGGAATGCAAAACTCCAGTTCCAAAGTTACCATGGATAATTGTCTAGGTGCATGTAAGTCAAAATCTTGATCAGTGGGCTGTGGAATATTTGACAAAAAAAAAAATAATAATAATAATACAAATGACGTTCGGTTGTGTGAGGTTTGCCCAGAGAGAGAACTCTTGCAATAACTCCATTTTTCTGTTTAAATAAGCATTATACTCAAGTATTTTAAAAGTTCTGCCATTTCCCTGCAACTCCTTATCCCAAAACACTTTGGCAGTTAGCTTTTTTTTGTGTGTGTTTGTGGTAAAATACACATGACATAAAATTTACCATTTAAACTAGTTTAAGTGTATCGTTCAATGGCCTCAAGTGCATTCCTGCTGATGTGAGCTCCCACCATCATCCACCTCCAGAAGCTTCTCAACTCTTCACAGTGAAACTGTACTCACAAACTCACATTTCCCTCTTGCCACCAGCTCCTGACATCTACCATTCTATTTCCTGTCTCAGTAAGTGTGACTACTCTAGCTATCCCACATAAATTAAATTATGGAGTATTTTTCCTTTTGAACCTGGCCTATTTCACTTAGAACAATGCCTTCATGGTTATGCATGTTGCAACATACATCAGAATTTCCTTTGTTTTTAAGGTTAAGAGAGCATAGTATGTATATACTACATTTTGTTGACCCATTTGTCTAGCAACTGTTATTTGGGTTGCTTTCACCATTTGATGATTGTGAATATTGCCACCTTGAACATGAATATACAAATTCAAGTCTGTGCTTTGAATGTTTTGAGTATATACTCAGAAGTAAAACTGCTAGGTCATATGATGATTCCATTTTTAATTTTTTGAAGAAGTACCACCACACTGTTTTCCACAGGGATGCCACCGTTTTATATTCCCACCAGTAGTGCACAAGCGTTCCAAAGTCTCCTCATTCTGGCCAATTTGTTATTTTCTGGTTGTTTTGTTGCATTTTGATAATAACCATCCTATTAGATATGACATGGTATCTCATGGGGGCTTTGATTGCATTTCCCTGAGTGAGCATCTTTTCCTGTGCTTATTGACCATCTGTATATCTTATTTAGAGAAATTTCTGATCAAGTGCTTTGCTCACTTCTTAATTGGGGGTTTTTGTTTTTCTGTCATTCAATTATAGAAGGTCTTTATATATTCTGTATATTAATCCCTTATCAGATGTATGTTTGAAAGTATTTTCTCCCATTTAGAGGTTTGCCTTTTCACTCTATAGTGCTCTTTAGTGCACAAAAGTTTTTCATTTTAATGAAGCTGAATTTATCCATGTATTATTTTATTTTCTACATTTTCGATGTCATATCCAAGATATTATCGCCAATTCCAATATCACAAGTTTTTTCCTAAATTTTCTTCAAAGAGTTTTAAAGTTTTAGATTTTATGTTTAAGTTTTTGATCTACTTTGAGTTCATATTTTTTCATGGTATAAGAATCCAACTTCATTCTTTTGCAGGCATATATACAGTTTTCCCAACACCATTTGTTGAAAAGACTGACCTTTCCACACTGAATGGTCTTGGAATCCTTGTTGAAAATCATTTGACCATATATGCAAGATTTTTTTGGGCTTTTTAAAATTTCATAGATCTACATGTCAGTCTTTGTGTCAATACCCTACTGTTTTTTTATTTTTTATTTTGTTCTAATTACTTACACATGATGGTAGAATGCGTTTTGACACATTGTACACAAACGGAGCACAACTTCTCCTTCCGCTGGCTGAACGTGGCGTAGAGTCACACAGGAAGTGTAATCATACATGTATATATGGTAATAATGTCCATCTCATTCCACCAGCCTCTTATTTTTAACTTGAATTTGTTCTTACAAAGGTTACATGGACATAGGTTATCATTTGACAGTAGAGCCATTAACCACAATCTTGTTATCATAACTGTCATATTTCAATGAAAAAATTATGAAATCCAATGTGGGCATTAATAGATTTTCAATTTCTCATTTCATTTCAATTCATTACATTGTTTTCTTTATCACTATTTATTATCTTGAACTAGATTTACCAGCCTCTTGGAAATGGTAGTTGCCAAAACCACATATTAGAAATACAGTGTAATACTGAATCTGTGTAGAAAGTAGTAATCCAGTATAATTACAGAGTATTCTGTTTTGTTTATTATGAGTCATATCTTATTCCAGTAGCAATATTTTTGTAATAATCTGTATTCATGGAGAGATGGCATGTTTTAATGCAAATATAATATTACTTTAAAAGCCAGACCTTGATTTATGAGTAAAACAGAGAAATCAGGATCAGTTGACTTCTTAAAAATATAGACTTTATTAATATTTTGAATAGGAGATACAGTCTTGTGATTCAAAACACAAAAGGAGAAAAGGGTTTATAGCTCAAAGTGTCTCTTCCCCCAATGTCACCAAAGCCATGGGGTTCCCTCCCCAGAATATATGGTCCAACTGCTTATGTATTCCTCCAGAGACAAGGGACGGGTTTATCTACAAGCACATGTGTGCAGTTCATTATTTTTAAAAAAAAAAACAAAAACAAAAAACAAATGGCATCACACTGTATAAAATGATCTCTCCTTTTCCTTTTTCACTAATTCATTGTCAGAGATCGTCAAAAATAGTGATAATACTGGATTTCTTTTTTACCCTTTGGATTCAATGCTTTCATTGTTTCCGATTCAGCTTGGTTTTGGATTTGAAATTCAGGTAGCTATATTTTAATATGTTAAAGAATCAGTCTCCTTCTGTTTTTAAGAACCCTCATAAAGCACATGTTTAATTTTGTCACATACTGTTCCAGGTGCGATGGAGTCTGATGGTGTTCAGCAATTGCGTGGTCCAACCTGATATCTGCCAACCACACGTGGGTGTCAAGTATGTGATGTGCGGCTAGTGAGACAGAGAACTGTACTTTTAAATTTTGTTTAATGTTAATCTTAAACAGCCACTGTAGCTAAGGATTACTGAATTGGACAGTGCAGGTCTTAGGGATTTCTCACTGTAATCTGTTAATATGGTCAATTATATTAATATATTTTTAAATGTGGATAGTTGGAATAAGCCCATTTTGTCATAAAGTAGAACTATAGAGTTTTCTTGGACTGGGAGTTTAGCTCAGAGGTAGAACACTTGGATGTGATTGATCCCCAGGACTATAAAAAACAAAAACAACAACAACGAAAAGAAAACAAACAAAAGCCCTCAAAAGATAACAACCAAATGATAAATAAATTTTTCTTGATTTTAAGAAATACGAAATGAACATCCATAGAAATTTATCTACCTACCACTGTAGACTCAGCCTGCCTGAGCTAGTTTTGAATTTTTCTTTCTATATGACTGATATATTTGTGACCTATTTCTTCAGTGTGGTTGATCACTTGCACTTTGTTGGAAAGAAAAAAGGTTAAAGCGACAAATAATTGGAGTAGGTCATTACTTTATTGCTAATGTATTTTACAGAATCACAAAATTTAGAAATATAAGAAAGGTCCCAGATATCACCAAAATTGAAGGAAAAGTGGGTGTCTAGGTTGTTGGGCTTGAAGAGAAAGTGTGATTTGCTTTGGTTCATCTAGAATAGGTCACAAGCAATCATGTGTCAAATTTTAGAAGATATGGTATAGAATTGTCTTTTAATCTTTACATTGAACATTTTGTTCCCCAAGGGAATTTTTATAAGGAAAAAAAAAGAGCTGGTTCATAAGTGTGTGCAGAAAGAGAGAAAAAGAGAGACAGGCAGTTCAGCCATTGACTTCTTAGTGGTGACTGAGGCCGGAAAGGAAAAGGAATAAAAAGGACCTGTTGTTTCCAGGCTCAGTTTACTTTTCGCTCTGTGGACCTGTCCTCAACAGAGAGACAGAGTGATCATGCTTCAGGGGAAGAGACTCTGCCAAAGAAGAGGATGCTGTTGGTCTTCTTTTGCCAGATGAAGAACAGGAAGGGGTGGTCACAACAGAAACTTTCTCTCACTGGTAAGGCTTTGACTTCAATGGCTATGCCCGTGGCAGCAGCAGCCTGCGTTCCCTCTTCGTTCACTTCCACAAAGGACTTGTGCACAGCTTTGGACACATAAAGGCCCTGGCTCCCTGTCATGCCCGAGAGGTCAGCCTTCAGTGGACTGAAGACATCCTCCATCCCCAAGGCTTCCAACATGGCCTCCAGGTTGTAGCTCTCTTCCACTTTGAACCGAGGGAAGCATAAATCTACATAGGTCATCTGCATCCTGTCTAGGCTGCTCCACTCCATTAATTTCTCAGCAGTGAGTTTGTCTTCCAGCTATAAAGAAGGAAAAAAAAAAGGAACTGGCAGGATTAACTTTAGGACTCTAGCACACTTCAGCAATGAATTGAATATGTGGGAAATTGTGAGTTCAGCAATAAATGCAATACACAGGTGGTTTAGTGTATTAGGTATTATTCTAATAAGCGAAAACAGCAGGCCTGAATATATATGAATATTTATTTGATTATATGTGTTCATATGTACATATAAACATGTATGTAAAAATCGAATTACATGATTTTGAACAAAATGAACTGTACATCACTATTTCTTATGCCATCAACCTACCGCGTGCATCGTTTTGTAGACTTTTTATTTTTTTGCCCACATTATTTATTACATACTGCAGTTATAGTACATGACCTATTTTTACTCTTGGTTTTTACCTGGCATATTTTTAAACATTTTACACATCACTATATTTTTCTCTAGGTTTAATTGTTGCTTATTACCATCAAATTGATATTTAATGTGTACAGGTCTACTTAATAATTCATTAAGACTGTGTCAGGCTCTAAGCTAAAATATTTATAGTGTTAGGGTGAATCATCTTTTTTTCTGTTTTTGGTACTGGGGATTGAACCCAGGGGCACTTAAACACTGAGCTATATCCCCAGAACTTTTTATTTTTTTTTGAGACAGGGTCTCACTAAATTGCTGAGGGTCTCACTAAGTTGGTGAGGCTGGCCTTAAAGTTGTCATCCTCCTGTCTCAGCCTCTTGAGTTGCTGATTACAGGTGTGCACTACTGAATCATCATTCAGTGACTGAATCAGTGTTCCTTGTTTTGCATTTTTTGCCTCAAAGTTTTTGTCTTATTTAAACATACAAAGTTAGCTTGGGGAAAAAAATCAGGCAATAGAAGGAAGAACTTTAAATGTGAGTTTTACCTTCTGCAGGCCGTCTGCTTCATTTGGCAGCAGCACAATCATGCTCAGATCTTTGCCTTTGTATGGTATTTCCAGGATCTTGGCCTGCACATCCTCCAGTAAGGCAAAATGAAAATAACTGCTTTTTGTCATCATCTGCACAGATTTGCTCACATTCTGCAATAAATTAAGGTGTCAAACAAATACCAAGTGAGACAAAAAGATAATATTACTGAGAACCCAAACACACCCCCTTTCTTTTGGAGAAATAACTCAGGAATTTTGTGAAGTAAAGACAGAAGTGTTTTTTTCAGGTATTCCTAAGTAAAGTTACAAGAAAAAAACAAAACAATAGCCACGCCACTTTCTACTTTAGTGGTCCACCCCTTCTGATAGGTCTAAATTTAACTTTCCACATACAATACCTTATTCAGATGAAACTTTGCTTCTGTGGTATGTTCCTTATTAAATGCATGGTCCCACTGCCCTTTGAAATAGACTGCATTCACCAGAACCAGTACAGTGTCTGCACCAAGAGTTTTGCTAGGAAATAGGTCCTTGATTTTTCCTGTAAGAGAAAGAAGAAATAAAAAAAGTCATCATGAGAGGTACAAGGGTTTTGTCTGGAGGATGCTCTGCAAAAGTTCACGACTGGTCCTTTCTATTCATACGCGACTGCTTTAGGGACTCACTGACCGCCTACCAGGGGCAGCCTTCCCCCTGGTGCCAGCCCCACAGAACTGCTGGGGTGGGGACCCCATCCACGTCCTCTGATGGGAACGGCGGTCAGGCCGTCTACTGGACACTGATGGACTGATTTTCTCAACCTGTTTCTTTCCTTCCTTCTGCTCCCCTTCTAAGTGTTGCCATTCGGGGCTCATCGTGGGGAGAAACGGGCCTGGTTGTCCTTGAGGACCATGGCTTGATCGCTGCACTCTGGCAGTCCTGGGCTGTCAGATGCTGCTCCTGGGGGCGCCCCTCCTCCTCATTCTCAGGCAGAGCTGCTGCAAGAGTGGCCGGTAGTGAGGTGGGAGGGAGCTAGCTGTCCACAGAATGGAGGCTTCGCGAAGCTCTCTACCATGGGCGAAGACAGTCGGGAGAATCCCTACAGGAGGCGGGTGGAGGGTGGGCCAGGCAGTGCCGACTGGAGGAGGGCTGCTCGTTTCCAGATTAGTAAGAGGAAGGAACTCAGTCTAATGTTTTCTTCTAAAGATCCATGATCAAAAGTCGGCTCCGACTTCAAGAAAAGGATATAATCTCAACATGGTTCTAAGTGGGAACTTGGGTTCCACCAAAACAGTGTCATCCGGGGCCATGTGCAAGGAATTTCGTAGTCGTAGTTGTGTTTCACCTAGTTGACCTCCTTCCGTTCTCCCCCTGCTTCCCCTGGGTCGCTCCACATTTACTTGGACCATGTGCTCTGCCTCCTCCATCCTCTCTGCAAACCCATTCAACATCCTGCCCGGGACTCTGTACCATGTCAAGTTTGGGGCTTCCTCATGGGGTAATGGAACGGGTTTCTGCAGTGGGTAGCCCTCCCATACTCTACCATTTGTTTGGCTTTCCACCCAGGAATTAATCTTCTTTCGACTTTCTTCTGGAGCATTTTGGAAGTCAAGAGATTCCACATTGGCCAGGTAAAATTTCTTAAGGCCATCCAAATATTCCTTTGAGAAATGAAGGAAGAAAGAAGGAATTAAGAGTAATTCATGCATTGCCAATTTAATTATTTGTAATTAAGTAAGCTGCATCCAGACCCTGGCCAAACCCCCTGTCTTCGGCACCTGCGAGTGTGTGTACAGGTGCCATGTAGGCAACATGAGAGGGGAGTGCAGGAGGTCGCTGAAGGTCAGAACCATCTGGCAAAAGCCAGGGGGAGAAGAGACTGTGGTTTGCAAATTTCAGAGTAAGTTACACTGAAGGAGGTGAACTGCCCCTGAGACTTCTCACCAGTGAACCCTACTGCTGCACCTCTCATCTGGGTGTATATTTTCCATCCTGGGAAGTCAGTATTTCCTGGTGCTTTCCCAGCTCCCTCCGGGACTCATCCCAGACTGCCCATTCCAGAAACATCCTATTAGTCATACATTCCCCACAAAGGGTGTTCTCTGGGACGAAGTCGGTGCCTGTTCACTAATGGCATCTCAGGACTTCTCCTTCCTCACAAGGTGACCCCTAACCCACGCTTCAGATGTGCCTCATCAGGGACAAGAGACCCAGTAGGCAAAGCTGTCATGGAGCTGGCTCTCCCAGGGCCAGACCTGCCCATGAGTCAGCTGGGATCCTGTCTCACTTTCCCCCATTTTGGCCATTCAGAGACACAGGACCCAGGATGCAGATTCAAGGTGCGGAGAGCAGGTGGCATTTACCTGAAGAAACTGAAACTTCTTTTCTCCATAGATCCTGTTGGCAATCTCCAGCTTGTAGGCGTCATTGGGTTTATTTAATTCAGTCAGGAACTTTTGAAACTGCTGATGCACATTTCCTGACTCTCCAGCCTTCAACATGCACAAAGATGCTCATTGAATCACTCTGTTAAGGTATGTACTAAGCTCACAAGAAATCTGTTAGATCAGTACCTAAATGTTGGTGATCTCAAAGATGACCTTTGGTTTATTCTCTGGTATTTGCTGTATTTGTCTCAAATACCCTTAAGAATCTACCTTACATTCATCTTTTCCCAGGAAATTCTGTCCTCCTGCTCTAACATACTCCAATCTGTTCTCTTCTGAGCTAAAGTGCAGGACTATTGGGTGTCCTCTCAATAGTTTAGATAATTAGGTTTCTCTTCCCGGGTAGACTCCGAGTTCCTTGAGGGCAAGACCCTTATTTCAGTTCTAACAGCCATCAAGTGTATAGTCAGGTTGAAGTGTGGATATTCTGAGTGTTATGACGTGAAGCCCTGTTGCACCCCTTGGTGGGATCATCTTCTAAGATGTGTCAACTGGGATCTGTGGCCTCCCATGTGACGGTCATTCTCTGCATGTAAGAACAGCCTGCGCCTGGTACTTAGTTAAGAACACTGCGTAGATCATCTCAGTCTCAGTCTAGCTGACATGAAAGTGAAAAAGCTCAGTGACTGGATAACCTAAGAGACAGAATTAACAGCCCAGTTTCAACCGAAGCCTCTCTGAATCTGGAAACTGCTATTTACTAGCTAAGACTTTTGCACTTGTCAAGGTTCTAAATAAATATGTCTGCTAGCCATCGTTTTCCAAAATGCAACTGAATTTGTGATTATTCCTTCATATTTTAACTAACTCAGTTAAAATTTTAATTAACTCAGTTATTTTAGTAACATTATTGTGAGTGTGATCATTATTATTTACAGTAATAGCTACCATTTGTTATGACCTCTTATTTATAGTAGGCTGGGCACTGTTGCCAGCGTTGGCAGATATTGGGTCAGATTCTTTTTCATTGACTGGGGTGAAGTCGCTGTGACTTAGCGTAGTAGCATCTTGCTCATGTTCACATTTGTGAAGAGCAGGCTGGAATTTGTACCTGGTCTATCTGGGGCCAGACCTGTGTTCTTAAGTACAATGCTAACCCTCTCTGAGTCAAACAAAAACTTGAAAATTAATAATTATGAAAATAAATGTGAAACCGCTCCATGCATCCTGATATCTTTCATCTAGGATTTTCCATATCCCTCAGTTGATGTGAAATTCCCTGTTTAAACTATGACCCTCTCAGATATCTGAAGCTCTCCTAGGACCAAAGTACTCGAGGACTTACATGAAGGGCTGCAGATTTTCCTGTTGCTTTCTCTGTGATTTCATCGAAGTGAAGGACCTGGAAGAGACAGGAAAAGGGTCAAGACAACTTAACTCAAAAGATCTGTCTACTTCAGAGTAGAGAAAAGGAGAACAAAACCCTTAAAGAAGCAAGAAACAAACAAACATAAAGACTCTGAAAGCACCCAACCCCAAAACATCAGGGTATGAATTTGTTCTTCGAAAAACCACAGAAAAGCTGGTTTATCTTGTTACTTTGAAGAATGTGCCTTCATTTTTCATTGAGGGGACCTTTGGTGATGTGTCCCTTGGGTTTCATTTAGACTTCATCCAGAGTCTTCACATGTTAAGCTCATCTCTGCTCATTGGGCAGTCGTGGACGGTCATCAAGGAAACGGATGGGCCGCCGTGGGGGCGGGGGTGTCCCTCCAACAGCTCTGTGATCACACAGCCCTGGCAAGTCTGCAGGGCATCCTATGCTACCCCGCAGGCGCCAGAGCTGCGAGCACCCATGCGTGCGAGCAAAGTGAAGAGGAGAGCTGAGCAGGGCCCCGGGGGAGCCGACGCCTACCTTCTCAATCTGCCGGGCAGTGTTTCCCTTGGCCCCGAGGTAGAGCATGGCCAGCGCCGAGGTGATGCTGACCGGGGAGTAGAAGACGTTGCCCGCCGCTGCCCCGAGGTGTGGCAACAGGTCCAGGGTGAACTTGGCGTTGGCTGCGCTGAGTGAACTCATGGTGATCGGGCGTGATCCGCAGCTCCTAGGAAAGCATTAGATCCGTCTTAGAACGACTTTATCGTAATGACATTTTTCTTTTAAAAATGACATACCTAGGTTGTGGAATTCCGGCAGTGAAGGTTTCTACCCCTTTTACTTTCAAGCCTTCTAAAGGTACATGTGTTAATCTTCTAATTAAAGCACTGTTTAGAAAAGACTTGTAAGCAAGTCATAGAACACTTTGTCTTCTTTTATCGTCGGCTGGGCTGGGTCTGGGGAGAAGGGCTTTATTACAAATGCCAAGACAAAGTTTTCTGTGGCTCACACGCAGCCAGGTCTCCAGAAGCGCCTCTCTGACTTGTCTTTGAAGATCTGAGGCTGCCACACACTCTCCCTAGGTGATTCTAAGGGGGCATTCGTTTTTTCTTGAAGATATATTTTTTTTAGGTAAAGGCCAAATCAGGTCAAGGAGGTCCTTGAATTTTTTCCCTGGCAGAATAAAATACAATAAGACAAAGCAAAGTATATGCATGATATAAACCACATCGTTGTTTTGATTCTCAAAAAATAATCCCTGTGAAGCCGTCGTGGCTGGAAGCACCTACCTGTGTTCCTGGAGAAGTGGAGGAGGACGGAGCCTGTGAGCCTTGGTGTGGTGGAGGGCAAGATCCAGGATATATAGGTCTCCTGCAGCTGCTGCCTCATCGTTTCAGTTAGCATTTCAAGTACATCAACTTTAGATTTCTCAATCACTTAGCCCACACTGCCTGAGCATGCCAATTTGTGAGAAAAGACAGGGTTACTGTCCTACTGCTGTATTTCCTTTTTCTTGTTGGGACCGTTAGGAATCTGTAATCTTTGGTAATCATTGACTCATTTTGAACATATGCAATGTGGCTTTTCCAAGACCAATGACAGTACATTAAACATTCCCACTTCCTCATTCTCTTCCATTCCATCCTCTGTACACTTCTCCAATCTTAAAAAACAATCTTTTTTTTTTTTTTTTTTTTTGATGTCAAATTGTTTTTAAAGCATACTTTGGACACACCAAAAACTTTAAAAGCTTACCTATATTTGTGATTTTTTCAGTTCTGAAAGGCTTTGTTCATCCTATTGTTTTCTGTAGGAATTATTCTGTGTAACTAGGAAAATACTTCTTATTCCAGTGCAAAGAGACATTGAGAGAATGGGATCCTACTGCCTTCCCTCCCTCCAGGCTCTGTCTTGCCTCTGGGCCTCCCTTTCTTGTCCCACGTCCCCAGCAACTGCCCAGACTTTTCTGTTGCTTGAGGTCAATGGGATGGTTATTTACCTTGCTACAGTGACAAGCTGGCAACAATAAGAACAATCAGAAGAGACCACTTTGAACAGTAGTCTTCTAATTTCTCATATAAAATGAAACAGAAAAATAAGTTGCTCGAGGTGTTGGGGTCAGACTTTATCTCTGTCACCTCACCATTTAGCACACTGACTGGACGCCAGGGTCAAATACTTATGAGATATACTGGCACAAGGTGGTGGTGTTCTTTGAATGTCATTGTTATGTCCATTTTCCTCTGGAGACTTGTTCTCTGCAGATGCATGGTGTTCTTGCACGTAGACTAACATTGATAATGGTTGGCTTTTATGGGGTTGGAATATATTTTTGCTTATACCTTACAGCTCATGAAAGTAGGTATCGTTGTTATCCCCATTTCACAAATGATCAACTGAGGCAAGAACTGTTAAACACTAGGTTACGTAGCTAGTGGATTGCATAGGTGAGATTTCAAGGCAGATCATCTGGCTGGGGAACTTGAATATTTGTCTATCACACAGGAGCTAGGAGAGAAGGCGGGGGGAGGTCCCGAGACAACCAGGAACGTGGCATGTGCGCAAGTGAGTGGTGATGGAAAAAGTGATTTCCTTTGAGTGTGGGGGCTCAGAGAGAAAATTAATTCTGACTCACTTGTTTTAATCTGCTTTTCATCACTATAAAGAAATATTTGACACAGGTTGCTTATGATCTAAAGGGGAGTTTCTTTTGGCTTATAGTTCTAAAGATTCAAGTCCAAGGTAAGGTGGCACATTTGTTTGGAGCTCTGGAAAGGGCAGCACATTATGATAGGAACATGTGTTGGAGAAAATCACTCACCTTGTGAGCTGGGAAGCAAAGAAGAGGAAGAGACTGGGGTCCCACAATCCTGCTGAGAGCATGTCACCAATGATCTAAGGACCTCCCATGAAGTCCCACGTGTTAAAGACCCATAGCACCTCCCATTACCACCAGCATGGGGACCAACATTTTATTTATGGGTCTTTGAGGGACATTCAACATCTGAATTATAGCACTAATGATTCTTTTCCGAAACTGCTCTATCAAGTTGGAATTTAGAAGAAATGAGAACTTTTGAGAGAGAAAAGTGGTGGATAAAAGAAATAATGTTTCCCCTGGAATGAAGGATGTATGAGGTTAGGGAGAGAATCATCATCCCCTGCAGATCTGGCTCCATGAACACCAGGGAAGGGCTGCTTGTTCTGTGGAACCATTTTTCACTGAGATATAATTCATATACCATAAGACTCAGCGTATTAGACTGCAGTTCATTTTTAGTATATTAAAAAAGTTATGGACTCATCACCACAATCTCATTCCACAGTGCTTTCATCATCTCTTAAAGAAAACCTGCATTTCATTCTATCCTCTCTCCAGACCCTGCAAACCACTGATCTACCTCCTGCCTTTAGTGATTTGCCTTCTTTAAATGTTACATAAATGGAATCATGCAATATTTGTCCTCCTGTGACTGACTTCTTCCACTCAGCATGTTTTCAAGGTTCATCCATGCTGTGATATGGATCAGTGCTTCCTTCCTTTTTATGGCTGAATAATATTCCTTTGCATGGATAGAACATGTTTTCTTTGTCCATTCATCGTTGATAGGAATTTGATTTATTTTTAGTTTTTGGTTGTTAATGCTGCTCTTATTTTTCATGGACATTTGCCTTTGGTGTGGCATGTCTTCCTTTCTCTTGGGTATATATATATCTACAAATGGAATCACTGGGTTATTTGGTAATTCTGCTTAACATTTTGATGGAATGCCAAGGCAGGCTGCTTTCGGGTCTCCTTTATCAGTGTGTTTGTGTGAATCCCTGAGGAGGCTGTGAAGTACAGTTCCCTGAGCTGAGTTGGGGCATCATCTAATGGAGTGTTGGTGAACTAAAGATTAGTCCAAAGGTAGAAGAAAAAGAAACGAGAAGATATCAAGATGAAGAATTTCCCACAAGAATGTGGTCTCCTCTGCTGAGCCTTTATCCATGGCTAAGGTCACAAGATGACAGTGATCCTTCCTCTGTATGGAGCAGGATGGGGGTCACTTGAATTCCTTAGAGAAAGGGATTTGCTTCCCTGTAGGACAGAAATAAGAAGCTCAGCCTAGAGGTGGAAGGAATGAGTAGAAAACCAAACTGAGACAGGCTGAGGTTCCAAGCTGAGGTTCCAATCTTTGGAAGATGACTTCAGACTAAATCTAAGTTCTCCTGAGATGAGGGGCTTGCTCTGAAGAGATTAAGTTTGAAGAAAAGTTACTCCTTGATCATGTCTAGGAGATTGCTTAAATATAGACAGAGCTGGGATTAGTTTAAATGAAAAATCATTCCATTCTTTTCTTCTGTTCTTAAAAAGTGCTCCTGGCCTGTGACAGGATTGTCAAGAAGATGCAGAAATCCTCAGAATGTTTTGAATGTGAACACTTGCCAACTTATGTCTGTCAATATTTAATGAAGTCATGCCAATTTCATTGGTTCTGGGAATCAAGTAATAAAACAAAACAAAACCCGCAGGAAACTGTTCTTTTAGGAAGCATCCTGCTATTACTAATGCCTTGACAGGCTGGTGAAGAAATATCTCCTAGCTTTTCCAGAACCTTACTTCTTGATGAAGGGGTGTGAAGTATTCCCAACATTGTAAAGTTGCAGATAAATCAGGGAGATCATTTTATTACTTCCTTCTTCCCAAGAATGTGCTCAGGCCTCTCTACAGGGAAGTGGTGAATGGGAAGATTCTTCAGGTGTCCAATTATAGGGTATGTGCTGGTGACTGTATTTCCTAGGATCTCTCTGCAGGCATAGGTATAGATAGGTGTGTACTGAATAACTTCAGAGCAAGATTAATGGGCTTTCCTTTCAGTTTCCACAGAGGAAAAATAACTCCAGTAAGTTTAAAAAAGAAGTTGGGTAGTGAGCCTCAGAGAGAAGCGCATCGTGGAATACAGATCAAACTACATCACTCCCTTCCTCCTCTCTTCTGGCTCCAGCGACACGAAGGACAGACTTGTTCTCTACGTTTTCAAGCAAATCTCACCTTGTCCCCTCACTGATCCTTCCCAATTCCTCTTGGCACCCTGATTTCTTTGGAGCCTATTCTAGAACTGCCCTGTGCTCTTTCTGTGTCTGAGATGGATCTCCCGTGCATGCATCTCCCTTGATCTTTTCTCATGAGTACCTGCTCACCCTACTGTGCATCCACCGTGAATCCAGAAAACGTGGTCTTCTCTTGTCTTCCCAGGCCGGCTCTGCCACTCTTCTCTCCCTTTCCCTGTGCTGTTAGTTTCCTGGCCTTGCAGGCCCACGCAGTGGACCCCTCGCCGCCTCGCATGGAACCCCGGCGCACGCTCGGTGGTCAGTTGCCTTCCTACCCCGCCCCACCCCGGTTTTCCTTTTCATCTGACTGCTTTCACTATTCTAAGTGACTTCAACGCTTTCGTTTCCTTGATAACAAATGGCACCTCATTCTTATGTTTACTTCCCTTTTCCATTTCAATTTTCTTTTGGTAAATTGTCTTTTTTGTTCTTGAAAATACTGGTATTTCCTTATGTATTTGAATATGCTTTTTATATAAATCAACTGGACCAAACAGACCTGTTGAGAATGCTTTCCCAAAAGAGAGAATGTACATGTGTCTCAAATGAACATGCAATATAGTTCAGGATATATTATACTACAAAAATCTTAGTGAATTAAAAAAAAAACTTGAAATATCAACTCTCTTTTCTGATCACAGAGGAATGAAACTGGAAATTAATAGTAGAAAACAGGAAAATTCAAGAATATGTGGAAACTTAAAAATATACTACAAAGCTACAAAAACCCAAATAGCATGGTACTGGTGTAAAATCAGGCACACGGACCAGTAGAACATAATAGAAAACCCAGAAATAAATCCGCATATTTACAGTCAACTGATTTTCAATAAAGGCAGAAAATATGTACATCAGAAAAAGGAAAGGTCCTTCAATAAACAGTACTGGGAAAGTAGTATCCATACACAGAAGAAAGAGACTATACCCCTATCTCTTCCTAAATACAAAAATCAACTCAAAATGGGTGAAAGGCTTACATGTAAGACTCAGAACTTT
Organism: Sciurus carolinensis; assembly: GCF_902686445.1. NCBI lineage: Eukaryota > Metazoa > Chordata > Mammalia > Rodentia > Sciuridae > Sciurus > Sciurus carolinensis. The sequence goes on from NC_062227.1 coordinate 69,128,305, forward strand.
GAAACTACTAGAGGAAAATGTAGGGGAAACACTTCAGGACACTGGTGTGGATAAAACACAGGCAATGGAAGCAGAAACTAACCAATGAAACTAACCAAATTCCAAAGCTTTTGTATAGCAAAGGAAATAAGAGAAAGAAGAGGAAAACCTACAGAATGGGAGGAAATATTTGTAAACTGTTCATCTGACAAGGGATTGATTTTCAGAATATAAAAGGAACTCAATTTGACAAACAAAATGACCTGGTTAAAAAATGGATGAAGGACCTGAATAGAAGCTGAGGGTAGAAGGGTAGTTACCAGAGGCTGGGGAGGAAGTGGGGCCATGGGATGGGGAAGTTGGTCAATGCAAACCGAGTTTCAGTTGGACAGGAGCAATAAGCTCAGTGTGGCACTGTTGCACAGTGTGGTGACTGTACATAATAATAGTGTACTGATGTTTCAAAAAGAAGAAAGGAATTTTAAAGTTTTCACCATAAAGAAAAAAGATAAATGCTTGAGAAGATAACCACATCCCTGGTTAAACATCCTGCAATGTATATGTTGTATTGAACATCATATAGTACCCATTAACATGTACAACTTTTATGTTTTTATGAATCAGTTTAAAAACTTAAAAAAGTATGCACTGTATATATTGACCTATTGAAAAGTCACAATGAGTGCCCATTAGAGTGGTTGTTATAAAAAATTGACAATAATAAGAAGGGTGAGTATGTGAAGAAATTGGAACCCTTATGTATTGCTGGTAGGAAATACATAATGCAACAGCTGTGGAAATCAATACAGTGTTTCCTCAAAATCTTAAACACAGTATTACAAAATGAGGTAGCAATTCTGCTTTTAGGTGTATACCCAAAGAATCTGAAAACAGAGTCTTGAATATAGATGTACACTGATATTCACAGCAGCATTATTCACAGTAACCAAAAAGTGGAAACAATCCAAACATGTGTGTGCATTTTTTTCCAGTACTGGGAATTGAACTTAGGCATACCTTACCACTGAACTGCATCCCCAATACTTTTCTAAAAATTTCATTTTGGGTCAGGATCAGGCTAGGTTGCCAGGGTTGGCTTCGAACTTGTGATCCTCCTGTCTCAGCCTCCTGGTTCTATGTGAGTACTGTGTGTATGGTGAATGGATACACAAGGTATCACACACACACGCACACACACACACACAAACACACACACACACACACACACACACACACACACACAGAAATATCAGGCCTTAAAAAGGGATGCAATTTCTGATATAACTTAAAACAGGGCTGAAACAAAGACATTTTGCTAAGGAAACGAGCCAGAAACAAAAGGACAAATACTGTTTAATTCCACCTGAGGGACCTAGGATAGTTGAATTCATAGGGACAGAAGGTGGAAGAGTGGTCAGCAAGGCTGGGGCTTGGAGGGAGGCGAGACGTTGTGTGACAGATCCAGGGTTTCATGTGAGACGAGGAAGAGGTGGTGGAGGTGGGTAGGTGATGGTTGCCCAAATGTGAATGTACTTAATGTCGCTGAACTGCAGAGCCAACCAGTGAAAATGGGAAACTTCATTATGTGTATTTTACTATAATACAAAACAATCATGAAAAAGTCCCTTGGGTGACTTACCGACAGCCTTCTGATAAGACCTTCTCTGTTCCTAACTGAAATTTCTGAAGCGTTTGTCTTTGTTGGGCTCTCTTCCTAGTTGTCCTTATTCTCCTAAACACCCCTGGCTTCCTGTTCTCCACTGTGTCCACTGCCACCCAGCACAGCGACACTGACTGCCCAGGACTGACCACAGGCATTCTTCCTCCTTCATTATCACTGGACGGTCTGGTCCACTCTAGTGGCTTCTGTCTGGAGGCTCCACGGCTGATGTCTCTGAGCTCCGTCCCCTGCTCTTCCTTCTCACCCTGTTGTGTGCTCCATCCCTTTCGGACATCTTCCATCTCTAGCTCCTTCAGTTCACCTCTTCCCTTCCATTTGTTTTGGATTGGTACTTTACATTTTAGATTGGTATTTTGCATTATTTCAACACATCCTCTGTGAAACTTTTCTCCATACCTTCTTATCTCATCAGAAAATCTACCCCAGCGTCCATCAATCAGCTCTTCCCAGTGGGGCCAGATTTCATGCAGGCAGACAAATTTGTCCCTTTTGGTTAAAGGAGTGTGTTCCAAAGGACAACATTTCTTCTACTAAAATGTTCACAGAGCCACGCACTAGAGGAGGTGGAAGCTAGGAAAACTTTTCTGCCTGGGTTTACAATATTATGCTCTATGGTTAACTTTGCTTCTTTAAAAGTCATTGTTAGTTTTTTAAATTACTGAAATACTAAATGCTTGCTACAGTAAGCTAAAACAATGCACAAATGTAGGTAGGAAAGTACGAGAGGGGACTTCCTGCCATGTCCTCAATGAACTGTCACAGAAAAAAATGCCTGTGCTCATTCATCACATTAAAGATGACGCTGCAGTAAAAATCCAAATTTTGTGTTTAAAAATTATTAACCAAAATCTAAATATATTTACTATGTGTTTGCAATCATATACCAATAACAAGTGTAGTGTTAATTCAATCCAGAAGAACTCTCCGAACATTTGGAATAATATGGTCAAGAGACACAAGAATATTTCATATCTTAAGTTTCCACACACAAGTTTTACTGCAGAGGAATGTAACAGGGTTGTTAATACAAGACCTTCAAATATAAAAGTAGGCCAGCTTCTCCAGGTTCTTGGAGCGGGCCCCCTAGTGAGAGCCTTTCTGACCAGAACAAGCTCCAAGTCCCGGAGCCAGTGCAACGCAGCGTACTGTGGCATGCGAGCAGCTTCAGGGACCAGGATAGGGCAGCCAGAGACTTCCCCAAGTAGCCTGGACCCCTGCGGTGGGAGGTGCCTTTCAAGGCTAGCTTCTCAGACCAGACCGCCCAGTGAGAGGCTTTCTACATAGAACCAGCCACAAGTCCCCGAACCAACGGAGAGCTTCGATCCGCAAGCAGCCTCTGGGATCAGGGCAGGGCAGCCAGAGACCTCTTCAGGCGGCTCTGCCCACTCCCGCCGCAGGCTCTCTCCACAGGGCGATCCAAGATGGCGGCCTAGAGGGAGACTGCACCCCCAGTCGCTCCAGAACCCAGGAGTTAAGAAGGGGAGGCATTGAGAGACTCGGACTGAAATAGAGCCACGGGTGAGTCTGCCCACTGGGTAAAGCTCGGCCCGGGTGGCAGGCCCAGATAGAGGTGGCTTATCGGAGCCGGGCAGGGCAGCTAGAGTCTTCCACAGGCAGCCCTGCGCACTCTGGCGGTGTGCCCCGCCCACACAGCCAGCTTCTCCAGGTTCTCGGAGCAGGCCCCCCATTGAGAGCCTTTCTGATCAGAACAAGCTCCAAGTCCCAGAGTCAGCGCAGCGTACTCCTAGCGTACTCCGGCACGCAAGCAGCTTCAGGGACCAGGATAGGGCAGCCAGAGACTTCCCCAAGCAGCCTGGACCCCTGCGGTGGGAGGTGCCTTTCAAGGCAAACTTCTCAGACCAGACCGCCCAGTGAGAGGCTTTCTACTTAGAGCCAGCCACAAGTCCCCGAACCAACGGAGAACTTCGATCCGCAAGCAGCCTCTGGGATCAGGGCAGGGCAGCCAGAGACCTCTTCAGGCAGCTCTGCCCACTCCGGCCACAGGCTCTTTCCACGGGGCGTTCCAAGATGGTGGCCTAGAGGGTGACTGCATCCCCAGTCGCTCCAGAACCCAGGAGTTAAGAAGGGGAGGCATTGAGAGACTCGGACTGATATAGAGCCATGGGTGAGTCTGCCCACTGGGTAAAGCTTGGCCCGGGTGGCAGGCACAGATAGGGGTGGCTTATCAGAGCAGGGCAGGGCAGCTGGAGTCTTCCCCAGGTAGCCTTCCACACGCCGGCGGTGGGCTCCTCCCACACGGCCAGCTGCACGGTGCAGGGCCCAGTGAGAGCCTTTCCACACAGAGCCAGCTCCAAACCCTGGAACCAGTAGGGGGCTAGGGGCAGCTTTCTTCGGATGCACTGCATTATCAAATTCCTCCAAGACATCAGGCTACTGAAGGCTGGAAGGTGATACACTGGAAATCTACCGGAACACTATAAGCCAATAGCGGAAATCTGCAATATCTCAGGGTCCCACTGACAGCTGACCAATATGAGAAAACAAGGGAAGAAAATGTCCCAAACAAACCTAGATACTACATCAATAAAATCCAATGACAGCACAGCAGAAGAAATGTCAGAAAGGGAGTTCAGAATGTACATAATTAAAACGATCAGGGAAGCAAATGAGGAGATGAAAAAGCAAATGCAGGCATTGAAGGAGGAGATGAAAGAGCAAATGCAGGCATTAAATGATCGCACCAATCAACAGTTAAAAGACCAAATACGGGAAGCAAGAGATCATTTCAATAAAGAGTTAGAGATACTGAAAAAAAAGCAAACTGAAATACTTGAAATGAAGGAAATAATAAACCAAGTTAAAAACTCCATAGAAAGCATAACCAATAGGATAGAACACCTGGAAGACAGAACCTCAGACATTGAAGACAAATTATTTAATCTTGAAAACAAAGTTGGCCAAACAGAGAAGATGGTAAGAAATCATGAACAGAATCTCCAAGAATTATGGGATATCATGAAAAGGCCAAATTTAAAAATTATTGGGATTGAGGAAGACTTAGAGAAACAAACCAAAGGAATGAACAATCTATTCAATGAAATAATAACAGAAAATTTCCCAAATCTGAAGAATGAAATGGAAAACCAAGTAAAAGAGGCTTATAGAACTCCAAACATACAAAATTACAACAGACCCACACCAAGGCACATTATTATGAAAATACTTAACATACAAAATAAAGACAGAATTTTAAAGGCCGCAAGAGAAAAGAATCAAATTACATTCAGAGGGAAACCAATAAGAATATCAGCAGATTTTTCAATCCAGACCCTAAAAGCTAGAAGGGCCTGGAACAACATATACCAAGCCCTGAAAGAAAACGGATGCCAACCAAGAATCTTATACCCAGCAAAACTTACCTTCAAATTTGACGATGAAATAAGATCCTTCCATGATAAACAAAACTAAAGGAATTTACAAAAAGAAAGCCAGCATTACAGAACATTCTCAGCAAAATATTCCATGAGGAAGAGATGAAAAACAACGATGCAAATCAGCAACAGGAGGCGCTAGCCTAAAGGAATAGCCAAATAAAGGAGAAACCAAATCATGTCAAAAACAAATATGAGTCAACTGACTGGGAATACAAATCACGTCACAATAATAACCCTGAATGTTAATGGCCTGAACTCATCAATCAAAAGACATAGACTGGCAGATTGGATTAAAAAGAAAAATCCAACAATATGCTGCCTGCAAGAGACTCATCTCATAGAAAGAGACACCCATAGACTAAAGGTGAAAGGATGGGGAAAAACAAACCATGCACACGGACACAGCAAAAAAGCTGGAGTATCCATCCTCATTTCAGATAATGTGGACTTCAAACCAAAACTAGTCAGAAGGGATAAAGAAGGACATTACATGCTGCTTAAGGGAAGCATAAATCAGCAAGACATAACAATCATAAATATCTATGCCCCGAACATTGGCTCATCCATGTACGTCAAACAAATCCTTCTCAATTCCAGAAATCTAATAGACCACAACACAATAATACTAGGCAATTTTCACACACCTCTCTCACCACTGGATAGATCGTCCAAACAAAAATTGAATACAGAAACTATAGATCTCAACAACACAATCAACAATTTAGACTTAACGGACATACATAGAATATACCATCCAACAAAGAACGAATACACTTTCTTCTCAGCAGCACATGGATCCTTCTCTAAAATAGACCATATTTTATGCCACAAAGCTACTGTTAGCAAATACAAGAAGATAGAGATACTACCTTGTACTCTATCAGATCATAATGGATTGAAATTAGAAATAAATGACAGAATAAAAAACAGAAACTTCTCCAATACCTGGAGATTAAATAATACACTATTATATGATGAATGTATAACAGAAGACATCAGGAGGGAAATAAAAAAATTCTTAGAAGTAAACGAGAACAAAGACACATCATATCAAAATCTCTGGGACACTATGAAAGCAGTACTTAGAGGAAGATTTATTTCATGGGGCGCATTCAAAAAAAGAAGTAGAAATCAACAAATAAATGACTTAACACTACAGCTCAAAGCGCTAGAAAAAGAAGAGCAGACCAATACCAAAAGTAGTAGAAGACAGGAAATAGTTAAAATCAGAGCCGAAATCAACGAAATCGAAACAAAAGAAACAATTGGAAAAATTAACAAAATAAATAGTTGGTTCTTTGAAAAAATAAATAAAATTGATAAACCCTTAGCCACACTAACAAAGAGAAAGAGGGAGAAAACTCAAATTACTAAAATTCGGAATGAACAAGGAAACATCACAACAGACACGAGTGAAATACAAAACATAATTAGAAGCTATTTTGAAAATCTATACTCCAACAAAACAGAAAACCTCGAAGACATCAACAAATTTCTAGAGACATATGAATTACGTAAACTGAACGAGGAAGACATACACAACTTAAATAAACCAATTTCAAGCAATGAAATAGAAGAGGTCATCAAAAGCCTACCAACAAAGAAAAGTCCAGGACCAGATGGGTTCTCAGCCGAGTTCTACAAAACCTTTAAAGAAGAGCTCATTCCAATACTCCTCAAATTATTCCATGAAATAGAAGAGGAGGGAACCCTCCCAAACTCGTTCTATGAAGCCAATATCACCCTGATACCTAAACCAGACAAAGACACATCGAGGAAAAAAAAGTTCAGACCAATATCCTTAATGAACATCGACGCAAAAATTCTCAACAAAATTTTAGCAAATCGCATACAAATATATATTAAAAAGATAGTGCACCATGATCAAGTGGGTTTTATCCCAGGGATGCAAGGTTGGTTCAACATTCGGAAATCAATAAATGTCATTCACCATATCAACGGACTTAAAGTTAAGAATCACATGATTATTTCAATAGATGCAGAAAAAGCATTCGATAAAATACAGCATCCCTTCATGCTCAAAACACTAGAAAAATTGGGGTAGTGGGAACATTCCTTAACATTATAAAGGCCATCTACGCTAAGCCCATGGCTAATATCATTCTAAATGGTGAAAAACTGAAAGCGTTCCCCCTAAAAACTGGAACAAGGCAGGGATGCCCTCTTTCACCACTTCTATTCAACATCGTCCTTGAGACTCTAGCCAGAGCAATTAGACAAACCAAAGAAATTAAAGGGATACGAATAGGAAAAGAAGAACTCAAACTATCCTTGTTTGCTGATGACATGATTATATATTTAGAGGAACCTGGAAATTCCACCAGAAAACTTTTAGAACTCATAAGTGAATTCAGTAAAGTAGCAGGTTACAAGATCAATGCTCATAAATCCAATGCATTTTTATACATAAGTGATGAATCTTCAGAAAGAGAAGTTAGGAAAACTACCCCATTCACAATAGCATCGAAAAAAATAAAATACTTGGGAATCAATCTCACAAAAGAGGTGAAAGACCTCTACAATGAGAACTACAGAACACTAAAGAAAGAAATTAAAGAAAACCTTAGAAGATGGAAAGATCTCCCATGTTCCTGGATAGGCAGAATTAATATTGTCAAAATGGCCATACTACCTAAAGTGCTATACAGATTCAATGCAATTCCAATTAAAATCCCAATGATGTACCTTGCATAAATAGAGCAAGCAATTATGAAATTCATTTGGAAGAATAAAAAACCTAGAATAGCTAAAGCAATCCTCAGTAGAAAGAGCGAAGCAGGGGGTATTGCAATACCAGATCTTCAACTCTACTACAAAGCAATAGTAACAAAAACGGCATGGTATTGGTACCAAAATAGACAGGTAGATCAATGGTACAGAATAGAGGACATGGACACAAACCCAAATAAATACAATTTTCTCATACTAGACAAAGTTTCCAAAAATATGCAATGGAGAAAAGATAGCCTCTTCAACAAATGGTGCTGGGAAAACTGGAAAACCATATGCAATAGAATGAAATTAAACCCCTATCTCTCACCCTACACAAATCTCAACTCAAAATGGATCAAGGACCTCGGAATCAGACCATAGACCCTGCATCTTATAGAAGAAAAAGTAGGTCCAAATCTTCAACTTGTTGGCTTAGGATCAGACTTCCTTAACAGGACTCCCATAGCACAAGAAATAAAAGCAAGAATCAACAACTGGGATAGATTCAAACTAAAAAGCTTTCTCTCAGCAAAGGAAACTATCAGCCATGTGAAGAGAGAGCCTACAGAGTGGGAGAATATCTTTGCCAACCATACTTCAGATAGAGCGCTAATTTCCAGAATCTATAAAGAACTCAAAAACCTCTACACGAAGAATACAAATAATCCAATCAACAAATGGGCTAAGGAAATGAACAGACACTTCACAGAAGAAGATGTGCAAGTAATCACCAGATATATGAAAAAATGTTCAACATCCCTAGTAATAAGGGAAATGCAAATCAAAACTACCCTAAGATTTCATCTCACCCCAATTAGAATGGCGATTATCAAGAACACAAGCAACAATAGGTGTTGGCGAGGATGTGGGGAGAAAGGTACACTCTTACATTGCTGGTGGGGTTGCAAATTAGTGCAGCCAGTCTGGAAAGCAGTGTGGAGATTCCTCAGAAAGCTTGGAATGGAAACACCATTTGACCCAGCTATCCCACTCCTTGGCCTATACCCAAAGGACTTAAAACCAGCATACTACAGAGATACAGCCACATCAATGTTCATAGCTGCTCAATTCACCATAGCCAGACTGTGGAACCAACCTAGATGCCCTTCAGTTGATGAATGGATAAAGAAACTGTGGCATATATATACAATGGAATATTACTCCGCAATGAAGAATGATAAAATTATGGCATTTACAGGCAAATGGATGAAATTGGAGAATATCATGCTAAGTGAGATAAGCCAATCTCAAAAAACTAAAGGACAAATGATCTCACTGATAAGCGGATGAGGACATATAATGGGGGGTGGGAGGGGTTAGCATTAGGTTTAGGGTTAGGTTTAGGGTTAGGGATAAGGAGAGTGGTAAGAATGAAGGAAAGAATGACTGTATAGAGGGGAAAGAGGGGTGGGAGGGGTGGGGGGGAAGGAAAAAAAATAATCAAACATCATTGCCCTATGTAAACGTATGATTACACAAATGGTATGCCTTGACTCTATGTACAAATAGAGAAACAACATGTATCCCATTTGTATACAATAATAAAATATATATATATATATATATATATATATATATATATATATATATAAAAGTATATTAAATTAGGAGAAAATTCTTTGGGGGAAGCCGAATGGAAATATAATTTCAAGGTAGAAAGGAATGATGTAAAATATCCAACTGTTTAAGAGGTTTTTCACCTGTTTTTAATATAGTGGAGGTTGCATGCTTATACTCTGCTGGATGCATGTAACTTTTAATTTTTTAATTTTTAAATTTGTTCTAATTAGTTGTATATGACAGTAGAATGCATTTTGATAGATCACACATAAATGTTGTATAATTTCTCATCGTACATGTTGTAGGATCACATCGGTCATGCAGTCATACGTGTACATGAGGTAATAATGTCTGCTTCATTCTACTCTCCTTCCTACCCTATACCTCTTCTCCTCCCTTCACTCCCCTCTACCTAATCTAAAGTAACTTTATTCTTCCCTACCCCTCCCCATTGTGAATTAGCATCTGCATATCATAGAAATCATTCAACCTTTGGTGTTTTGGGTTTGGTTTATTTCACTTAGCCAGATATTCTCTAAATCCATCCATTTACCAGCAAATGCCATAATTTTATTCTTCTTTAAAGCTGAGTAATATTCCATTTTCTTTATCCATTCATCTGTTAAAAGACACCTAGGTTAGTTTCATTACTGCTTTAATTTGAAACAGCAGCATTTGCAATTTGCCAGAAATGATGTCTTTTGAAATTATTTGGAGTATGAACAAAATTTTAGATGTCGTCTTAGAAATATGCAAGGAGCATATTACTTAAAAAAACAAAAGTGACAGGTGTTCTTGAGCAGAGGCTCTGAGGAGCACCCTTCCGGGAGCCAGCCTGCCCCTTGGTGGTGCTGTGAGCTGGTGACTACTGCATGCTGCAGGTCACAGGGCTGGTCACACTGTGTGACTGGGGCTGCAGCAGAAACCTAACAAGACTTCCTGACCAGGAAATAAGCTTTGGTTTTTCCTCTTTAAGGCAAGAGCCAGGATGGCCATTTCCCTCCACACCCTAGGGGCAAACCCTGGGGTTCTTAGGAGAGGGTGGATCCCTGGAGAGAGAATGACATCATCCCCTGATGGGATGGGATGGGTGATGCTGTTGCATCCGATTGTGAAAAAGGACATGGCCTTTAATTTGCAGCCACTGTAGTCTGATGTTCCATTGTTCTCTCAACGGTGTTTCCAGATTTTTAGAAATTTAATTTAATTGTTCAATGCCCTTTTATATTTATTTCAAGGGTTCTATACACTTTCTTCCCTTTCATATTCTCTACTCGTTCCATAACTTCGCTGTCACTTTAGTGGACGCCCTTGCCTCCTAGTTCATTAAAAAACAAACAACAACAACAACAACAAAAAGGAGCATTAGTCAGAACTTTGAATCCTTAACTACAGGCTTAGCATCTCGTCACTCTTCTTTCTTCTTCCTGTTCTATTATTCCTCTCTTCCCTTTCTCAACCGTACTTCACAAGTTTCAAAGTTTTCTAAATAAATCTTGTCTCTGGTGGAGTCTTTCCCTGGCTGCAGTTGGAAGACTCTTCTATCCTCAAACAAACCATTTCTACAGCCGCTCCATCCCAACGGCGTTCTCCTTTCGTCATTCCAATTCTGAAGGAGTCCAGGCTCAGCAACCCCACCCTTCACCCCTGCAATCTGGCTTCTCTCTCAAACAGTTAGTGGTTCCGTTTTTCCTTACGTTCACCATGGGGTCTCTGATCAAGGTGTTATCTGCCAGTGCTTCCGGGTTCCTGAGACCACAGAGTCAAAACAGTTCTGTGATAATACCAAGACATCCTTTGCCTTTAAACTCTTGAGGTTTGTGCCGATGGTGTCAGAGGGTGGACCAGACTGTTAATTCATTAGGAAGCAGGTCTTGGCTCCCAGCTGGACTGTCACATGTCTAGTATGGGAAGATGCCACTTCCACTTTGGAGTGTCCTTGAAGGAGCAGTGGAAATTAAGTTTCATTAAAGCTCAACTTTTGAGTGTACATTTTAAAATACTTTGTGTGATAAAATGGAAGATAAACATAAAGCACCTTTTTATTTTTTTGACATTTTTCTTTTGTTTATTGACTGTTTTGGTCAATTCAACTGCCATAACAAAATGCCTAGGTTAAATGACTTATTAAAAACAGACACTTATTTTTCACAGTTCTAGAGATTGGAATCCACCAGCAAAATGCCAGCAGATTTGGTGTTTGATCTGAATGGTTATTTTTCCTGGTTCAAAGATGGGACCTTCTTGCCTGTGCTTGTATAGGAGAGGTGAACTAGCTCTCTTGGGCTATTCAACGGGGTGCTAATCTGGAACCCTCATGAGCTACTCACCTCCCAACATAAGAAGTTGGGGGATGCAAACATTCAGACCATAGTATTGGACACAAGCATGTTTCCCTCTAAACTCCTTGTTCATAATTTTGTTTGTATGATTGTTCTTCACTTATTGATTTATGTGAGCTCTTTATTAGCTATAGAAACTATCGCTAGATCTCTCATTTCCCTTGCCAATTAGTTATGTTTTCCCAGTACAGATTTAAAAAGTAGGATCTTTTCCCTTTGAGTTTGATGGTGTGTACACATTTTAGAAATATCAACACTCTTTATCACTCCAGACTCTTAAAAAATGAACCTTTCCCTAATTTCCTGTCTAAAACAGGTAGTATTGCTTCCGTTATCTAGATAAGGAAGCTAAAAAGTTCAGAGAGGATAAATAACTGGTTCAAGGGCACACAGATAAAGCACCTTTTAAAAACTTTGAAGTAACACATTTGCAGGAAGTTGCCAAAAACTGTACCAGGAGGTTCTCTGTACTCTTCCACCAGTTTTCCCCAATAGTAACATTTCGAATAACTAGAGCACAAACAAAGAAGCCAGGCACTGGCGATGGTGCAGGTCAAATGACTTTTTGGAAGAAGAGAGGATACTTCTTGTTCAGAGTTTAAAAGATGAATAGAAGTTCAACAAGCGGTAAGTCTGGGAGGGAGGTGCCTCACAGAGAAGGAAGCAGAGATGCAAACGGGGGTTAGAGAAAAACAAATAATTCTGTTTGGTTAAAGAAAATGATTCCCATGTGTTACAGCAAAAACAAACAAACAAAATACAGGAAGGGACACGTTAGAAGATGAGATCGAAAGATCGGGAAGGAAAAATGGCCTGGTGACCAGGACGCCTCCTGTGTCATGATGGAAGGCCTGAGGGTTTTTAATGTTTTTTTGCTGTGTTTTGTTTTTATGCGGAGGTCCTGGGAGCTACGGAAGTGTTTTAAGCAGCCGGTAGCTTGCATGGATTTATATTTCAGAATGATAACTACGGATTTTTTGAAGGCTGAAGGATTAACAGCAAGAAGCCCATTAGGAAGGTTTGTAGTAATCTAGGTCAAGAAGTTTGAAGAAATACGATAGATGGAAAGTAGGATAAGAAGAGAAATTCCAGAAATACGTAAGAAGGAAAAGCTTTAGGTCTCGGTTACTGACAGAGGCGGTAGAAGAAAGACAGGAATTTAGGTGACTCACAAATTTCTGACTTAGGTGGCAGGATTTAATGATGGTACCATTTATGCACACTCAGTTTGGGAATGTTTGAATTTGGCTTTCCAAGAAACATCAAAGGTGCTGGTGACTGGTTTTACAGGTATAGAGTCTGGTGATGTAATCAGATTTGGGTGTCATTCAGGAAGTCGTTAAAACAATGTGAATGGCTGAGGAAAGACATGATCTAATAATTAAGTGGGGGCGGGGGGAGGTTGGAAACTAGGAGGAAGCCAGTGGTGGAAAGAGGAACAGGAGCTAGAGTCATTCATTGAGAGAGGTGAGAAGGGACAACAGGGGAGAACGATCCACCTGTGAAATGGAAGAAATGTCCCGCATGGCGGTGTCAGACACTGTGGCTCAGGGTCCCTTCATGCTTGTCAGAATTAAGGGTCTTGAGGAATTTTTGTTTTTGTGCATTTCTCTAATGATATTCACTGTATAAGAAATTTAAACCAAAAACCTTAAATATATAAATAACATCTTAACATTAAAGTAACAATGCAACCATTGCTTGTTAATACAAACTTTTTGTTCAAGAACCTGTTTTCCAATACCCCCCAAAAAAGTGGTAAAAGAGGTATTTGTATTTACACTTTTGCAAATCCCTTTCATGTTGACAGTATAACTGATGTCTGCCTAGATTTAAATTTCTGCACAAGTATTCAATCAGTTAGGGTATGTTGTTTAAAGTACACACAGACGTGTGTAATTGAAGAATATTTATAGGCTTTTCAATTTACTGTGATATCATATTTTGAAACTATACCAAAACTCAAAATTGTTGGAACTGAGAAACTGCATCAAACTGGAGCCCCTTAATGGGCAACCATAAGCGATGAGATGTTGAATTAGGAAAATAATTTAACTACATTGAAAAGAGATTTAAAGGAGGCCTCACTATCTTGGCCTAAATTCTAAATAACAATAATAATCAATAGCAAATTATTACCATTGACCTGCTATTCTATTGACTTGAATTTATATTAGTGGATTAACTTGAGAACCACCATGCTGAGAAACTTATACAAAAAGTGGTGTGAAAATGCCCCTAGGGTTTCTGGGAAAAGAAAGCACAAAGCTGTCCTGGCGGGTAACCTGGTCTGCACTGAATTCTCCCTTGAAGTTGAGCTCACAAATCCAAAATCACAGAACACTCAAGGTGGCAGTTTCCTAGGGCTGTGAAATGTTGAACTAGGAAACAGAAAAATTTGGTGAACAGAACAGACAAAAGATTCAACTCTCCAACAACTTCAGATAACGGTATTTTTATTTAGATAACTAATAGAATTAATAAAATTATTTATTATGTAAACATACTTATTAAATGCATAAAACACTATTGATGTCATGATTAAATATATATAAAGGACAGACTTAAAAACTACAAGAAACCCCAAATCCTGGATAACAGGGTGCATAGAGATGGATGTTCAGAAAAGAGGGGACTGAAGGAAAGAGGAAGGTCAGTAGAAGGGAACAGAACCTATTTACTGCTCTCCTATGTGAGAACCAGGAACGGTTGAGGGCAAAGGTACTTAGTTGCATGAAACCTCATACACCTTACCCAGAGGATGGTCAAACCCAGAGCAGAGGTAAGTTCAGACAAACTATATCCAATAGCTAGAAACTTCCTGGGGCTTATCTTTCTAACCCTCTTTCTATAGCTATTGAATCTGGAGGCAATTCATTTTTTTGAAGAGAAATCTTTAAACCAAAAGATTGAAAGGCTGGCCTAGGACAGTATAAGCTCACAGAATCTGAATATACTGAAATAGTCCTGATCCTTTGAGCGATAAGCAGGAAGAAGTTTCCCAGTTACTTCCTTTGAAATTTTCTAACACCAGAAGAGGTTCAGGTTTGGGTGCAAGAAAAGCTGGAAAGGAAAACAAATATAACACTGTTTTCACACTTTTTCTAAGTTTTTATTTTGAAATAATTATAGATAATTATAGATTCATGCGCCCTTTGCAAAGAAGGTAGTGATAATGATGTAAAATTATGGTACAGTATCACAACCAGGACGTTGGCATTGATGCAACCCACTGACCTTGTTCGATTTTATGTTTGTGCACGTGCGCGTGTGGTGTATATACACATTTCATTCTCTGCGATTCATCATGGGTAGGCTTGAATATTCACCAGGATTGTGAAGACACAGCAGTTCCATCGCCATAAGGAGACTTCATACTTCTCTTATAACTACTCTGCTCTTCTTCTCCTGCCTTCTGTCCCTCAACCCTGGCATCCATTAGTCTATTTTCTATTTCTGTAACTTTGCCATTTCAATAATGTTATAAAAATTGATGGATGGATCATGCGATATGTAACCTTTGGGGTCAGGGATTTCTGCTGAGCACTATTCCCTCAAGGTTCATCTCAATTGTTGCAGGTGTCTGTAATCCTTTCCTTTTCTCACTGGATAGTACTCTAAACTCCATCTCCATCCAATTAGGGTCCTGGCTGGGTCTGAGAATCAAATTGACACAAGATAGATGAACAGGAGGAAAGCATAGGCATGAATCCACTGCTAGTATTACCTGGCATGGCAGCCGTCACAGAGGAATGAAGGCCCAAAGAAGCAGGTCGAGTTAGTTACTCATGTAACACATTGAGCAAAGAATGGTAGGTTGTGAAGAGGCACAAAGATTGTGTGCAGGGGTTTCACAGGTGAGAGTTGTTTTAACAGGGTCTGGGCAGAGTTCCTTTGGTGGCAGCTTCTCATCGTTGAGTTTAAGGATGCTATTCCTTTTTCCACAGGCCGGCTGTCTTTTACATAAGAATTTCATCTTCTGCTTTTAAGAAATAGCATGAAGGTCAGAATGATCTTTTTGCCCCAGGTGTTTTCCAAGCACCTTTAATGTAAATAATCAGTATATGATACTATTTTAGCTCCTCCCATGGTCCTCCTTGTTGGTGCTGCCTGGTTACCTAGTGCCCCTCCAAGGAGGAGTCGAGTCTCAGGAGAGGCAGCACATCCCTGGCTGATTATTATTAGCAGAACTTCCAGTTGCTCCCATGCCACTGGCCCACCTGGTGCTGACAGAGGTGCTTCTGCTCCTTCAGGGGAGGAGGGAGGAGCGAGCCCACCTAGGTTAAGTTCTCATCTAGGGAGCGCAGGGTCTGGGTCCCTCCTTCTGTTGGGCGAGAGGACAGAAGACACTCTGATGCTGGGTGGTTCCTCCAGATCTGGGGGCACAAGCCAACTGGCTTTTTCTCAGCATCTTTCAGAGTATGCCCTAGGCTGGTCCTTGTGTGATTTCTGGGTCTTATATTTCTACTTAGCATCAGGACTGGGGAGAAACAAGTTCACCCCATCTTGTCTGGGCTCAAGTCTCTCTTTCATTTTTAAGTATTAAATATACAATGTTGAATATATTTTTTTCATATATCTGTAGATCTTCTTCTGTGAAGTATCTGCTCAGTTCCTTAGCCCATTTATTGACTGGGTTATTTGTAAACTTGGTGTAGTTTTTTCAGTTCTTTATAAATCCTGGAGATTAGCGCTCTATCTGAAGTAAATGTGGCAAAGATTTTCTCCCACTCTGTAGGCTCTCTCTTCACATTGTTGATTGTTTCCTTTGCTGAGAAAAAGCTTTTTAGTTTGAATCTATCCCATTTATTGATTCCTGCTTTTATTTCTTATGCTTTGGGAGTCATGTTAAAGAAGTTTGGTCCTAAGCTGACATGATGAAGATTTGGACCTACTTTTTCTTCTATTAGGTGCAGGTCTAATTCCTAGGTCCTTGATCCATTTTTAGTTGAGTTTTGTGCAGGGTGAGAGATAGGGGTTAGTTTCATTTTGCTACATATGGATTTCCAGTTTTCCCAGCAGTATTTGTTGAAGAGGCTATCTTTTCTCCATCGTATGTTTTTGGCACCTTTGTCTAGTATGAGATAACCGTATTTATGTGGATTTGTCTCTGTGCCCTCTATTCTGGTTCAATATCTCTAGTAATAAGAGAAATGCAAATCAAAACTACCCTAAGATTCCATCTCACCCCAATTAGAATGGCGATTATCAATAATACAAGCAATAATAGATGTTGGCATGAATGTGGGGGAAAAGGTACACTCATACATTGCTGGTGGAGTTGCAAATTGGTGCAGCCACTCTGGAAAGCAGTATGGAGATTCCTTAGAAAACCTGGAATGGAACCACCATTTGACCCAGTTATCCCACTCCTTGGCCTATACCCAAAGGACTTAAAATCAGTATACTACAGTGACACAGCCACATCAATGTTTATAGCAGCTCAATTCACAATAGCTAGATTGTGGAACCAACCTAGGTGCCCTTCAATAGATGAATGGATAAAGAAACTGTGGTATCTATACACAATGAAATATTATTCAGTCATAAAGATGAATAAAATTATGGTATTTGCAGGTAAATAGATGGAGTTGGAGAATATCATGCTAAGTGAGATAAGCCAATCCCAAAAAACCAAAGACCGAATCATTTCTCTGATAAATGAATGATGATACATAATGGGGAAGGGTGGCAAGAATAGAGGAAGATGGATTGTATAGAGGAAAATGAGGGGTAGGAAGGGTGTGGAGGGAAGGAAAGATAATAGAATGAGACAGACGTCATTACCCTATGTGCATGATTACAGAAACAGTGTGACTTTACTTTGTGTACAACCAGAGAAACGAAAATTGTACCCCCTTTGTGTTCAATGAATCAAAATAAAAGAATATATACGATATTTCTTTGCTTTTTAGGATGTTAATGTTTCAAATGAGAAAGGATACCCTCAGAATTTTCTATAGGTCTTGTTTGATTGGACACAGACAGTTGCTGAATGAAAGAAGATTCAGATACCAAGGTAAAGGGACCCAGTGGGTCTGGTGGAGATCAGGTATGAACTAGCTCCAGTCTTAGCTCCGTCCCTAACCAATATATTGGGTTTAGTCTACGCTAAGTTTCCAGTTTTTTCCTTCTGTAAGATGAGTAGTCTGGCCTAGATGAACTTTGTACTCCTTTAGCAAACTGGAATTTATTCTTTTTACACTTAGCTAAGTAAGGAGGATATGCCAGGTTTCTTCCAGAAATTTCTCTCAGCAGTTGAGGCAATTAGGGTTGTTAAAAACCAGAAGGAGGTCTCGTATATCTGTGTGCCCTGGAACCACTACTGGGTCATTTATTCATTAATAATTTACTAGTTCATTTAGTTTATTGTCACTAACCAATTCTGGTTTTGGCACACTTACTCAGTGCCAGTATTGTATTCTGTAAAAGATAAAAAAATACAATGAGGCAGAGTCTACCTTCATGGTGCTCAGCCATTCCTTCAGCACTGTCTGCCAATACATCCCCATTAAATAACATGAATAAGTAACTTGAGAAGCCAAGGCATTGAATGTGTGTCGACTCAAAGTGTAAGATATTGGCACTGAGTCTGTGAAGCTGCCCAGGAAATCTGGCACCATTGTTTCAACACAATGAATCCCAAGGCCTCAGCACTCCTTGGCCTCTATGAGCAAGCTCCAGTTAATCTGCAAGCTTTTGTTCTTTAATAACTTGTGCAAACATGAACTACAAGCGCCGTTGTCTTGTCTCTGTTCATTGTGCTGTGTAAATGGAAGAAGAAATTCTAGCTTGTCTCTTCCTTGTGAAGCAACCAGGTAGGCCACAGACCAGTCTTCCAACATGTGTGCCCGGGACGGTTACAGAATCTTGCAATCCAACACTTTGTAGACTCTTTCTTGGTGAATAGCACAGCGACTCCTTTCAGAGGCTCTGGACACTGTGCTGTGAGAAGCAGGTAATCAGACAGCCTTGGTTCCAGAACCAAAAAGGACTTTAAAGCAAAATAAGTAGTAAACATGAATTCAATGACTACATACACTTAAAGGTGAAAAAAATATAAGTAATGAGTTAGTAGGTCTGGTCAGCTGTGGCCCTGCCTGGGACCAGCTGCAGACCTTGGAGAAGGGCCTAACAGGACAGGAAGGGAGGGACTCCAGAAAAGGGCTGCATTCTCTGTGATTTGCCACTGGGGGATACAAGGCTGGGAGGATTTCCCCAGGGCTGCCTCAGGAGGGCCTAGTCGTCCAGGTGAGTCAGAGTCAGAGGAGGGGTGTGGTCTCCACCTCCAGAGCCCCGAGGGGTCCTGTGCTCCAGCTGCTCCTTTTCTCCTTCCCTTGGGCTCCCTCATCTTCCCTTCCCATTGGCCCCTTTTCGCCCTCTTCCCACACCCCACACCTCTTTATCTCTCCATTTGGAACCCTCCACGAGGGTAGTACCTTCTGCTCTTCTTTCCTTGGCATCCCGTTTTACTGTCCTCATCCTTATTAAATCAATACTCTGTTATTTTATAGGTAGATATATTAAATCTTTTACATTTATCTCTCTCAAATAAAAGAGCACAGTGTCTCTGACACTGTGATTTGAATTCTGCCCCCACAAGGAACCTCTTTCCTCCCTCCTCAGGACGCTCCCTTTTCCTTCTTTCCATTTCTCTTCCTCTTTTCTTTCCTTCCTTCCACTCTTCCCCTCTCTTCCTCTCTCTTTCTTCTTTCTCTTTTCTCCAGTGAAGACTCTATTGCATGCGTAAACCTCAAGTAACAGAAACACCTCCTGCTATTTCCTGTTCTCAGCCTCACTCAGTACACAGCTAAAACAACACCAGTACCTTTCTCTGGCTAAGCCTTTATTTGGCAAGCTGAATTCTGCCTCCCCATTCCATTCACAAACACAGTCTTTAAGGAACATGGAAGCAGAGAGTGGTGTGAGGACAGGGTGGAGGATGAAGAATTTTTGAGAGATCGAGAAACTCAGGAGACAGATTAGTTCTAGAAAATTGAACCAGTGAGATTCTAAAACCCCAGGTCAGTGGCCTCCAGAGGAGGGGTTTACTAGGGTTCACAGGAAGATCAGAGATGCCTGGTTTTGGCACTACCGACTTTCTGTTTCATTACAGACACAGTCTCCCACTCTTCAAGTCAAGATATGGACAAAATGGCAGCTGAACAGAGATCGTACTTCCCAGACAGAAGCTTCAGGGTCTGAAGGTGGCAGGAGTGTTTCCTAGCACAAAATGTTTTCCTAAAGCAGAGGACATTGGCAGCTGTGGAAGAAAGAGCTCGGCTTTCAGCACAGTCGTTGTAGATGCTGTGTCAAAAATCTGAACTGCAGATGGAGACTTGAAAATTTCTGTAATTCATGAGTAATAAGGGTTTCTCTATTACTGTTTTTATGATTTATTCATTTTTGTAGCAACAGCATCAGAAGCCACCTGGAACCATGGGAAAGCAGGATTCACAAAGTTGGCATAACATAAGATCAATCTAGTGTAGCCCAGCCTAGCTCACCAGTTCCCACGTGATCCCTACAGAAAAGAACCCCATGGCAGGGACTCCTGAATTCCCCTGCTGTATGCACCATGCTGGAACAGTACCCAGGAGGTGCTCAGTAAAGGTTGGTAGAACACCCAGTTAAGGCTTTTGATGAGTTTTAGTGAGGAAGAACTAGAAATGAAGACTCGGGGGTCACCACGCATACCACACTTCCTTGGTTGTGGATATTTTGGTTCATCCACTAAACATGCTCATTTCTCAGCGTGAGATCAACTAATCCTTGACTTCCCTCACAAGATTCCAAGTTAAAGGATCGTATAAGTAGTTATCTGAACTGGGTGTACTTTTCCAGCTGCCTATAGCTGAGATTCTGGTAGAACAGTGGAATGAAGACAGCATGCCTAAACTAGCAGGATTGCCTTCTGAAGAATCATACTTTCCATTTCATAGACCCAAACATTAAATGGAGGAGAAGTGAAATAAAGTATCTTCTTTTCTTGAACTGCTTTTAATTTACTTGGCGTAAATTATAGGTGTTGTGCCCTTGAAGGGGAAATGGGAATCCTGGCCCCTCCTCCATCTTTGGTTTCTGGCTGTCATGAGGTGTGCAGGTTGCTGTACTGTATGCTTTCTGCCACAGCATGCTGCCTCATGAGACGTCCAAAGCAACGGGGTCAACTGATTATGGACTCGAACCTCTGAGGCTGTGAGTCAAAGTGAACCTTTCCTTTTTTAAAGTTGATTATCTCAAATATTTTGCTATAGTAACAGAAAACTGACCAATACATTCTGTATAACAACAAAAAAAATTCACAAAATGAAGTATTCTTAACACAATGACAATTTTATTCACTTCCAATTCTGTGGGTCAGGAATTCAGATGTTACAGTAGGGGTGTGATATCTGATGAGGTTGGGAAGTCCAATAAGTCTCCTTCACTCACATGTTTGGTGCTAGCTCTGCTAAGGTATCTGGGATGGTTTGGGGCGGGCTGTAGTGTCACACCAGGGCAAACGACTGGGCCATAGCTCTCTCTGTTAGCAGGGTTATTTCTGTTGCCAGACCTCTTCATTTCTACTGGACATCCCCATGTGGTCTCTCCACGTGGTCTCTCCAGAAAGGTAGTGGAGTAGGGCTTTTACACAGTGTCTATAGGCTCCTAAGAGCATGAGTTGAAATTATCAGGTCTTCTTAAAACTTAGGCCTGAAACAAGTCCAGCAAGTCATTTTTTAAATTAGTAGATTATTTTCAGTAGCTGTTTCAGATTTTTGGAAAAATTGAGCAGAAAAAACAGAGAGTTCCCCTATACTCTGTCTCCCCACCACATCTGCTCCTATTATCAATATCTCATATTAATGTGGTAACTTTGTTACATTTGATGGACCAATATGGATATATCATTAATTAATTCTATATATTTATAATAGGTTTCACTCTTTGTATTACAGCTTTATGTGCTCTAACAAATGCCATTACAGTGTCAGGTAGAAAAGTCTCACAACCCTAAAAATTCCCCATATTCCACCTCTTTAACTCTCTCAGTTCCTTTCCATTACCTGAGGTCCTGGAAACCACTTATCTTTTTATTGTCTCCATACTTTCATCCAGCATTTGGCTTTCTCTGAGTGACTTCACTTAACAATATACATTTAAGGTTCTTTCTATGTCTTTTCATAGCTTAATAGCACATTGATTTTAGTGGTGATTAATATTCCACAGTGTGGATGTCCCACAGTTTGTTTATCCATCTGCCTATTAAAGGACATTTTTGGTGCTTCCAATTTTTGACCATTGTGAAAAAAGCTTCTGTAAACTTGTGTGTGCAGGTGTTTGTATGCACGTAAGTTTTCAAATCATTTAGGCAAATGCTTGGGAGTACGATTGCTGGATTGAATGATAAGACTATATTTAGTTTTGTTATGAAACTGTCAAACTGTCCTCCAAAGTGACAGGACCAGTGTGCATTCCCAGCACAGTGACTGAGAGTACCTGTTGCTTCATATCCTCAGTAGGCATCTGACACTGTCAGTGCTTTGAATTTTAACCATTCTAAATTATCTTAATTTACAATTCCCTAGTGATGTATGATGCTAAGTATCTTTTAATGTGCTTATTTGCCATTTATATATTTTCTTGGGTGGAGTGTCCAGACATTTTGCCTACTTTTTAATTGAGTTGTTTGTTTTCTTATTATGAGTTTTAAGAGTGCTTTGTATATGTTGGCAACAAGTCCTTTATTAGATGAGTGTTTTGCGGATATTTTTTTCCCTGTCTGTGGGATTATCTGTTTGTTCTCTTAACTGTCTTTTGTAGCACAGAAGTTTCTGATTTTAATTAAGCCTACCATCATTTTTTTTTTTCTTTCTTAGGTCATGCTTTTGGTGTTGGGCCTAAAACCTCATTATGAAACCAGAGGTTGCCTAGATTGTTCTTAAGCGGTCTTCTTGAAGTTTTACAATTTTATTTTAAATCTATGATTAATTTTGAGTTACTTTTAATGCAAAGTGTAGGGTTAGTGTATAGAATGATTTTTTGGTATGTGCTTGTCCACCTATTCCAGCATCTTTGTTAAGAAGAATATCTTTTCTCTGTTGAGCTGCCCTTGTTCCTTTGTCAAAAATCAGTGGACTGTACTTGTAGGTCTTTCTGGGCTCTTTTTTCTATCCATCGATTCACTTGCCCTCTCTTTCACCAGTAACATGTCTCCATGACTACAGTTGTATGGTAAAGTTTAAAGTTGGGTGATATCAGTTGTCTACCAAAAAGACTGGTATTTTCCTTTAATATTGTGTTGGTATTTTGAGTCTTTTGCTTTTCCATGCAAATTTAGAATCAAGTTGCAGATATACACAAAGTAATTTTCCAGAATTTTGATTGTGAATATATTGAATCTATGTATCAAGTTGGAAAGAACTAACGTTTGAATACAATTGAGGGTTTTTAACTATGAACATGAAATATCTCTCCATTTATTTTGATCCTTCTTTGAGTCATTTTATCACAATTATGCAGTTTTCCTGGTCTAGGTCCTTTACATATTTTGTTTGACTTATACATATTTTTGTGCTAATATAAATAGTGCTATGTTTTAAATTTCAAGTTCCATTTGTTCATTTTTTAGTATATAAGAAAGCAGGGAACTTTTGCATATTAATAAAATGTCATTTTTGACATATTCTAATACTTACACCAGTCAGCAGGGGAGGAGACTATATAATGTGTGAATATTGAGAGGTTCATTGGGGACCACCAATATAAGAGGCCTCCATGTCAGAGAAGTCATTTATATGTATGAAACTATTATAGAACCCATAGGTACCTACTTCTTTCTGCTCATTGCTATGGTGCTGAAAAATCCTACAAAAATATTGGAAGTCGTTTTTAGCATGGGCAGAGGGAGTGTTGTAAAATTCAGAAAGTTCCTTGACGGTGTCAGGGCTACCAAGACTTGGTGACTTTCTCTTGGTTTGTAAATCCTGCCTCCAAATTACAGTATGTTAAAAACAACTCTAAGCTTAACATCACTTGAAAGTGTTTTTAAAATAATTACTTTGAAAAAGAAGAATAAAGTAGAAAAGATTTCAAGACTTATTTACAGATGTAGTCAAGACTGTGGTGTTGGCAGAATGAAGCAGCGTGGAGAGTACAGAAATAGAGCCACAGGAATATGCTCAGCAGGTTTGTGACGAGGTACAAAAGCAACTCATGGAGGAAGGATGGACTTTTCAACACATGGGGCTTAGAACCTACAGGAAAGGAGATAACAGTCTTCCTTAAAACTCAGAGCAAAACCAAACACCAGCAGCAGTGAAAACTGGATCTAAACCTCATACCTTATTCACAATTAACCACAGACTTAGGTGCAAATATAAAATGATAAAACTTTATAAGCAAAAAGATAGGATGAGATCTTTGGGATCTAGGGCTAGGCAAAGAATTCTTAGACCTGACACCAAAAACAAGAGTCGTAGAAGAAAAAATTGATAAATTGGACCTCACCAAGAGTAAAACCCTTTTCTCTGTACAAGACCTTGGGCAGAAGATAAAACTATTGGTTTATCCAACAAAGGACAAGTTATACGAATATTGAGAGTCTCAAATCTCAACATCATGAAACAATTCAATTAGCAAATGGTTAATAAGTCACGAAGAGACATTTCAGCAAAGAAGATGTAAGAAAATAACAAATAACCATAAGAAAAAAAATCCAATATCTATTAGGGAATACCAACTAAAACTACAGTTAGATATCCCTACACAACTATCAAAATGGCAAAGATTTAAGTGTGGTGACAGTCCCAGCATTTATGTAAGTACAGTGACAGTCCCAAATGCTGGCTAGGATGTGAACTTTATCACTCACTCATTGCTGTTGGTATTCTTGGAAAAGGATTTGGCAGTTTCTTTAAAAAATTCAATTACCGTATGACCCATCTTCATTTATGAGACCCACAAAGTGTAGAGAACCCAGTTATCATTCAACCAGAAAATGGTTAAATATACTGTGCTATCTCCGTACCAGGAGACGCCACCCAGACATAGAAAGGAATGCACTGATATATGCAGCAACCTGGATGGGTCTCCAGAAAATTGTGGTGAGGGAAAAAGAAGCCAAACCCCAAAGGTTACAAACTGCACAATTCCATTTATTTGACATTATTGAGATGACAAGATTATGAGAATTGACTTTGTTAATGTCAATATCCTGGTTGAGAGTTGTACTGTAACTTTCTGAAATACTACCCTTGAGAAATACGCAGGATCACTGCATTATTTCTTATAAATGTCTATGAGTGAATCCACAATTATCTCAGAATAAAAAGTTTAATTTAAGGGGTTGGGGCTCAGTGGTAGAGCACTTGCCTAACACGTGTGAAGCACTGGGTTCAGTCCTCAGCACCACAAAAGGTGTTGTGCTCATATACAACTATTTTTTTAAGAAGTTTAATTTAAGGTAAAACACTATTATTGATGTATAATTTACATGTAGTGAAATGCTCAAACCAGTCAGGTCATTCTGGACTTAGGTAAGCCATACGCCTATCAAGAAAGGAGGTATTTCTGTCATTCCAGAAAGTTCCTTTTCACCCTTTCTTAGCCAATCCTCCCCCATGATAACTAATCATGGATTTTGTTATTATTTAATAGTTTGGCTAAAAAGTTTCTGCCTTTTTTGTAACTCGGCATGGTGCTTTTGAGCTTCATCTGCACTGTGTGTGCCAGTGCTTTGTTCTTTTCTGAGGCTGGTTGGCGCTTCATCTCATGGCACAATATGGTTTCTTCATGGTTTCCTCTTAGTGGGCACCCAGTGCGTGAATCTTACGTTAGGAGTTCTACTTTTGTTCTTGTAAATGACTTGTAGTAGGCATACTTTGAATTGTTTTGGAGAAGCACTTTGGAGGTATTTCTAGAACCCACTAACTATCCAAACAGTCGGGCACTGTGGAAGAGTTCTGGTTGCTCCACACCCTGTCAGTTTGGGGTGGTCCCTCTTTGTCATTTGCTCATTCTCATGGGTGTGATGTGGTGTGTCCCTATGATTTTAGTTCACAGTACACTGATGACTAACCGTGTTGAGCACTCTGTGTGCTTGCGGGCCATTTGCATGTTCTTCAGTGAAGTGCGGGTTCAAAATATTTGCCTATTTGTTTATTGTAACTTTTTGAGTTGCAGTTCTTTGTGTATCTGTGTGTGAATACCATTTAAAATCTACCTTGTGAATATCCTCTCCCACTCTGCAGCTTGTTTACATTCCTAACAGTGTTTATTGATGAACTTTACAGCGTATTTTTACAAGTCCAGATCTCTCTTGGTTTATCTTTCAGTAGGAAATTCTTCTTGACTTCCCTGAGAAAAATTTCCAAGTGTAAAGATAGGTCCAGAAGCCCACGTGAGACTTGAAGCATCCACCCTTCAGGGACATAGAAGCGCCCATTATAGTTGAAGGGCTCTCCCTTTATAATTTGGAAAGTACAACAAGGGCATTGTTGATTATTTTTCTTGGATGTGTGCCTTGCACATTTTCTTTTTCTATTCTTTTTTTTTTGCATATATAGTTCTTTATCAAGGACTAGTCTGACTGAATGGAAAGTGTTCTAGATGTTTAAAAAATTCTTAGTTTCACACCACATGACTTATTTTAAAAATTTTTTAAAAAATTGCCTTATGTGTGGGAAAGTAAAAGTTGAAGTGTCTCATTGAAAAAGTACCATTTTTTTTTTTAATGTCCTGTCAGAAAATGATGAAACTTTTGCAAAAAAATGGAGGTTGGTTGTGGAGATCACATTCCAGGGATCTGGGAAGCCTGAGAGGAGGCAACTTTGCAAGCCACAGAAAAATACCCTTGTTAGTGTATCATTCTCACTGTAAATTACTAATAAATTGTGGCTCCAGCCCATGTTAGTACCTGTGGAGCCCTCCTTGACCAACTGCTTTCCCTGTTTTCCCCCTGGGTGGAAATTTCTGAGGTACAGTTTGCAAGGTTCCTTGGAAGGTCTGAGGGATCAGGTACCAGTGACTAACTTGATAACAAACATGGCAGTAGCCTTTCTTCCTTCCCTTCCCATCTTTTTCTCTCCTACGTCTATTCTTTATGATCATGTCCCAAATACATGACATGAATGTAAGTCTCTTCTTCCAAGGAACCCAGGTTAGGACCTTAGGGGAGGAGGAGTGACTGAGAAGGTCAACAGAGGCAAGAGTGCTATGCCAACATACATCCTTCCACATGGAAAGAAAAATCAGAAATAAGTGCCTCTCCAGTAGGGAGAACAACAGAGACATGATCTAGATCAAGGATACCAAAAGAGTTTCTTTAATGAGCCTAATATTTATATAGCGAGAAAGTTCAGACATTTATTTCTCTTCTTATGGGATTTCAAGAAAGATGAAAACAGAATCAGAGGCAGACGATCAGTTGTCAACAGGGGATACGAATCTTCCCAACCATGGACGCCCCCAGTGGGATTGGGGAACTGGCTCATGTCCAAAAATACTTCCCGTAAGCACAAAGGAATAGGAAGATGGTGGACTGCTTTTAGTTCCATGTGGTTGCTTATGTACTTTTGTTCTTATGAGAACCTAGGGGGCCAATGAGTCTTAGGACCATAATTTCAGATCAAAGTTTCTGATTCTTGTGCTGGATAGAATGGTTTAGTTTTGACTGAGGGAAGGCATACTCCATGCTGAGAAAGAAGAGAAAATCTGAGGTGTAAAGGACTTTCTCCCATCACAAATAGTGCAGTCTGCCTTTATAGCTTAAGGCTGGCAGTGGTGTCCTGGGGAAGCTGGGCTGTGTGTTGCCTGGAGCAGGTGTTTACTTCTGCTGCTGCTCCTGGCTGTTGTACACCCCAAGGTACACCCCATCTCCAGTTCTCACCCTCCTCTCACCCCACCTCTCAGCTGTAGTTTTTCTCCCCCAGTTCTTAATTATGTCTCAGTCCTAGAACGCATTGTGGGTAGTAGAGGCTTGTTCTTCCTGCCAAGCTTTTAAAAGGAAACCACAGAATAACTCCTCGTTGAACACATTCTTGTGTTTTTTTTTTTTTATGGGACAGATTTTGCCAGCTGGTCGATTGCCAAAATGCCACATAAAAACATATGCTCCGTGCAGAAAAACCCAGAAGATCTTGGGATCGATGTGCCTCAGACCGGGAAGCATCTGTCACAACTGGAATCTTTCCTGTTGAGTAGCTTTGTGTCATGTACTCCGACACTGGCAATCCCTGGAATTTTGAGTATGGCCTTGCCAACGTGACGTGTTGATGTGATTCTCTTTAGAAAGACAGCTCATCTTGCTTGCATCAGGGCTGGGTTTGTCAACGTTTCCCTATTAGTAAAGCAGAAAGAGGGTAAGAACGTCGAGCTTCTCCGGAGAGCCCTGTCCATTCGAGAGCCTCTCGCAGCAGCAGCTCTGAGGGCCCTTTACAAGCACTTCCTTCTTAGGGCTGGGCTTTCTGCCCAGCAGGTGGGGAGTTGAATCACTAAGGACACAAATGGAAAGGGAGGGGCAAAAAAGTGAAGACTTGCATTTCCTTGAGGGACACAGCACCAGTCCAACCTGCCACGCTGACCGCTGACCACTTCACCATCAGAAAGCAGCCAAGGTAAAGAGAAATATTTCTGTATTTTATCTTGGTCGAGCTTATTGTCAAAGGGGAACAAATGAAAGTAAAGTAATTCCTTTAGAGATGTGATCCAAATGAGGGGGAAGCTTAGTATTTTAATAAATGTGGCTTTTGTTGATTCTTTGATGAATTCATGAATAGGTTGGCATATCATGATAATGTCTATTTTAAAATTTTTGAGGCAGGCTCCTTTGATTTTAAGCCTCTGATTTGTTTAGTAAAATGGAACTCCATGATTTTTTTCTACTTCCTAATAATCCTTATTTGAAACGGAGCTAGTCATGCATGGCTGTGTCCCTGTCTGATGAAGTCTCTCTCAGTTCCTTGGAAGGTCTTGTTTCCACTCAACTGGTCTTATCAATCACCATGTGTTAGGAAGAATTTCTTTATTTTGATTGTTCTGTTTTTTTTTTTTTTTTTCTTATGGCTATAAAATTAGTCTCTTGAATATTACGTGTATTCTTGCACATGGGCATAAAGCTTCAGGGTTTATGTTTGTGTGATGTGGTGTGCATTTGGACATTTCTACTATGTCTAAGAATAAGCAAACATTTACAAAGTTTGAAGCACAGAAAAGGAGAGCAAAGGAATAGCTCTCATTTCTGGTAGGGGTAGGCACTAGAAAAGCTGTCACAAGACGAGTCCTGTGAATGGCTGCGTTGTAGGTTATACGAGGCTGATGTCTTAGCAATCTTTGGAGATGCTTCTCCCCTGGTACTAACCTAGACCCTCTGTCCCCAAGCAGTCCTTTAATGTCAGTATCACCTTGTGAGATATACTCCCTTCCTCACATTTCCTGGAGAGTGGTGTCTCTTCTAGAAACGTCCCTGGCAACTCAGAAGGACCACAGCAACTTCCTTTTCCTGCCTCTCTCCCATAGCAGCCTTCTGGGGTCACGATCCATTTTCTTGGCAGAGAATTTTCTTATCCTAAAAAGTAAACAGAAAGGTGCAAAGGAGTTTTCTATAATTCATTTCTATAATTCATTTGATTTGAAGCTGGTCTACTTTGAGGACCCCCCCCCCCCAGCTTTCTCTCACCACCTGAGTGGGACCTTCTCCGGCATCTGTCCATTTCTGATAAATTCTGTGTACTTTGGGATCTGTCCAGTGTGAGTCCCTCTTCCATGAAATGAATTAGAAGTTGCAAAATATTCAGAATGTTGATTTCTCTAATTTATATAGATTCTTGGATGAATGTGAAAACACTAATAATTTCACAGAAATGTTTTCCCTGTGTCTGGGAATGGTCAGTCCAGTGAGAAAGACCAATGTGTTCAATGAATCCAAATCTGTAAATTCATCCACACATTTCTTGGCCCATGTGAAGACAATGTAGTCTACTGCACAAACTCAGACCAATTCAGTTGTGAAAGGTTTCTGCTATTAGAAAGGTAGAATTTTTGAAAATGATTAGGGATCGTAGACATCCTCCATGCTACAAGGAAGACAGTTAAATCTCCATCTTGCCGATAAGCCTGCCAAGTACCAAAGTTCACAGACTCCCTCTAATTATATATTTCCAATAATTTTTTAAGAAAAACTTGAACCCCAAATCTTCCCTTTTTTGTACTGTGAGCTGTGAACTCTTGAAGAGTCATGAGATCTGTGAAGTAAGGAAAATAACATGTTCGTTAAGTATCATTAGTCTATTAATGCTCTATGTCTTACACACAATTTCCTAATTTTTCTGATAAGGCACAGTCATTAATACAAATGGATAATAAACTTAGTGCAATACAATCATTGTTTTATCTCAAATAACAGTTATCTTACTAGCATATGGCAGCAAGTGGGAGAAGCATAGGTTTGAGAAGAGATGGACGCTGTTCAGATCCTCACTCCTTGACCACAGCACGTGACCTCCCAAGCCCTCGCTGTCTCCTTTGCAGAACTGCAGAAACGTGGCTGGCCCCACGAAACTTCAGACTGAGAATGGTACAGGCGTAGTGCTGCACCCATCACGAACTCAGTGGTTTAGAGGTTTCCTTTACAGGAAATTCTTGAACAGGAGTGTAAGCGGGTGTGTATGAGGACGTTCATCACAGCGCTCTTTGTGATGGTGTAAAGCAAGAGGCCACATAGGTGTCTGGGCTGCAGAGTGGACAGACAAAAATGTGCAGGAAGCACAGGAAGGCAGCAGTTAGCAGTCACGGATTCCGTTTCGAGTCGCATGGACGCATCTTAAAACATACAGTACTAAGCGAGGAACCATTTCACAGAAGCTCATCTATGAAAATTAAAAAGTGCATAATTTAAGGAAGTTGCTATTTTATAAGGACATATAATAAAAGATATGCTGAAACAAAAGCATTGTCTATGGGGTGGAGGGGCAAGAGAATGAAATAGGCCCACGGCAATAAGCAAAGAAGAGAATGGTCTTTGTAGTCCAGTGATGACTTGTGACAGGAGAGAGGAGTGAGATTACTTCAGCCTTCTGCCCTTGGAGTTACAAAAGAAGACAGATGGCAGACAGACTAATAAATGTGCTGGACATATGGTAAGTGGTCTGGTAGCTTATTCCAAAGTCTTTTCTTAGGTAACAATAGGCCTTCAGTGGTATGAGTGGACAGGCCTTTTTATAGTTATGCTATGACATAAACTGAAGAAAAAAAGTTTACCTTTGCTTGTATACCTGAACATACTTGAACATACATTCCAGAACCTGATTCCACTAGCTAACTCCATTCACTAAGATACAAATATAATATGAAGAGTGTCAGGCTTGGACAGTCTTCATTATTGGGCGAGTGTTCATTATTAAAGTCATTAAACAAAGTCCAGGACACTGTTATCATTAGACATGTTACAGAGAACCATATTCAAATTAACTTGAAAGACAGCATCCTGCTAAAAGCATAGGGTTGTAGTTTAGTGAAATAAAATGATCAAAGTCCTCTGTTATACTTTAAAAAAAAATCCAAAACATCAAGAGCAAAGAAAAGTATAGTCCAGGCTTGGTCTAGCGTAACCGCCAGGCCCTATTATACTTTGCTTGGTAGTCTAACAACTGGAATGCACAATATCCACTCCTTAATGATAATTTTAGGGCAACCAGTTTTGATTACAGGGATGTGTGAGCATCATTTCTACCTTATAAATGCCATGGGTCATTATTTTGGAAGTCCAAAAGTGACACACTGACTTACGGTCCCTCTCTGCCTGACAGTGGATGCCCCTGCTCTCTCCTCCTCCCCCAGAGTCCATGACTGGGTTCTGTTAGCTCTTTGACAATCAGGGCAGAGTAGCACTGTTTTGGCAAGAAGCATGCCACAAATGCCTGAACCAGTGACAAGTTCACATTCCAGAGAACACACCTCCTGTGAACTCAGCTCAGATATGTGCAGGCCAAAGACAAGTTAGTACCTGGAATAAATGTGCACAGGTGGGGAGGAGCACCAGTCATTTGTCATAATGTCACAGCGAATGTAAGCCTTGACTCAGGTTCTAAAAGAGGGCAAAGCTGTAACCTAGAAGGTCAAAGGTAAAAGAGGGAAATATTCTCAGGTTCTTAGGGGACTAAATAAGAGAAAATATATAGCTGACTAGGAAAGTGTGAATGTGGGGTGAGGGCTCATCAGTCTGAGTGAAAGGGTAAATATGGAAATTCTGAAGGAGAGTGGGGATGCTTTAACTGCAAGTGACAAGACACTCAGTTAAAATGGCTTATTTAAAAATAAGGAAAAGCTTTCATGTGATGTGACAAGAAGTCCCAAAGAAGGGCAGAGCCCGGGTTGCTAATCACCCTAGATGATGTGTCATGGAGGACTAAGGTTTTCCATCTTTTCTCTCTGAGATGCTGGTTGTCCTCTTTGGCTGCTGCCTCATGGTCACAAAACAGCTGCTACCATAGTAGTCACATGTAGATGACACTACTCTGAGAAGAATGCAAAAGCTGGTTTTCTCCTGTGGATCTCCTCTTATCAGAGAGAAGACTCTTCCAGCAGCTCTCCAGCGACGGTTGCAATCGCTTTTATTGGAAAAAAAATCACGGCCCCATCTGAGTCCTAAATCAGTCACAGGCCTGGGACGCAGACTTGTCTCAATCGGGTTAGGCCAACCGAGGCTGGCTCCTGGGGCCGAGGAGGGTGCAGCCTTCTCTGCAGCTGTGACTGCGTGGAACCTGAAGCAAAGCAGGTTCCCTGAGCACAGGAGGGACTGGGAGGGGAGGGCTGAAGAGAGGGCAATCCACGGTTTAGAAAAATGCTGTCTGGGGAGGATTCGAAGGTGCCTAGAAAGAGAAAAGGTCTCTCGAGGACGGGAGCTTGGGAGGGAATTCCCGTGGTGGCGGGCAGAGCAATCTGAGGGTGGGAGGTGGGAGGCCGGTGATGAGAAGAGAACCCTGGGAGGACCCTTGAGAAGGTCCGAGAGGAAGGGGAGGGAGAGAGCCTCGTGGAGCTGGTCTGAACTCCGGCCCCGCGTGGGCTGGGCCCCTCGGGAGTGGCTTCTCTGAAACGGGGTTCACGGAGCTTCCAAGGACGCAGCCGGCCTGCCTCCAGCCATGTCTCGACTTCCTGTTTCATATTTTTGTGACCCGGCATTTCTCTGGGGCGTCCAGTCTCTGCTCATGCCGCTCCTTCCGAGGGAACTCTTCCAGAGGCAGCCGGACCGCTCCTGCGCCAGCAGGTCTAGCGCACCTCCCGGGTTGGCTCTGCACCCGCCGCCCGGGGCTTCCAGGATGTCCCCGCACACCTGCATCCTCATGTTCAGCGGGCTGAAATTCCCTCCGGTGCTTCTTTCACAGGTGGTTACTCAGTGGCTACCGTGTGCCCAGGTCTGGTCTAGGCGCTGGAAAGGGCAAAACATAGCCTTGCTGTGATGGAGGCGGCACCCTAGAGGGAGAGGATCCAACAGTAAATGCATGCAGTCATTCAGCCTGCGGGTGACATGTGCCAGGGAGAAAAACAAGCCAAGGTGCTGTGACCTTGTGGGCTGCCTTTTCAAATGCGAGGGTCAGGGAGATTTATTTATTTTTTTAAATTTTAGTGTCATTTATGGGTTTACAAAATGATAATTTCAACGATTAATGAGATCGTATGCTCCTTTTTTTGACTTCCTAATCTTCAGTATGAATATTATGTCTTTTAGAATTAATTAATTATTTATTTATTTTTTGCAGACTGCATTTTGATTCATTGTACACAAATGGGGTTCATCATTTCATCTCTATGGTTGTGCATGATGTAGGTTCACACCATTCGTGTAATCATAAATGTGCATAGGGTGATGATGTCTGTCTCACTCCACCATACTTCATACCCCTGCCCTCTCACCCCTCTCATTTCCCTCTACATAAAGTTCCTCCATTCTTTTCTCACCCCCACCTCCCACTCCCATTATGTATCATCATCTGCTTATCAGGGAAGACTTTCAGCCTTTGGTTTTTTGAGATTGGCTTATTTCACTTAGCATGATATTCTCCAATTCCACCCATTTATTTGCAAATGCCATAATATTATTCTTCTTAATGACTGAATAATATTCCATTGTGTATATAAACCAGCTTCTTTATCCATTCATCTGTTAAAGGGCATCTAGGTTGGTTCCACAATCTAGCTATTGTGAACTGAACTGCTATGAACATTGATGTGGCTGTGTTATTGTAGTATGCTGATTTTAAGTAGGGAGACTTATTAATGAGAACAGAAACATGAACACTTTGCTGGAGGAAGCCGTTTGGACATCTTTGGGAGAAGTGTCTTATAAGAGGATGTGCAAAGGCTCCAAGGTAGACACACTTGTCACGCTGAAGGAATGGAAGGAGGTGACATGGTTCAAGCAGAGTAAGCTGGTGGGAGAGTGGCGGGGGATGAGGTCTGAGTGGAGCTGGGGCCAGCCCAGAGAGACTTGCTTATCATGGTAAGGACTTTGATTTCTTTCTTGAGAGGGAGGAAAACACCAGAGCCTTTGAGTAGGAGAGAACATAAATGACCGTTAAAAAATATCCCTCTGGCTTCTCTAGAACACACAATGGAGGCGGGTAAAGACTGACCTAGGCAACTTAGTGAATATTTCAATACTCCAGGGTGAGTTCGTCCAGAGAGAGGACGGTAACTCTGACCAGGGTGGTAACTAGAGAGTGTGAGGCACGGGCAGATGGTGAATATTGTTGAGGATAGAGAAAACAGGATGTTTTCATAGAATGATGTTAATGAGAATGAGAAAACATTTAAGGGCAAGCCCAAGCTTTTTAACCTGAACGAATCAAGAAGCAAGGGCACTATTTACAGTGGAGAAGGCTAGGGGCATGGGGTTTGGGAGCCCCATTAGCTGTCAAGAGGAGAGGCTGAATGTGCTGCTGGATGGATGGGGCGGTGTAAATGCAGGAGCTCAGAGTGTGTCAGCTGGATGAGGTCAACTGGGGTCTGAGCAATGCAGCAGAGGCCCAAGATCTGAAGCCTGATGAATTCTGCATAGAGGTTGAAAGTGGAAGGAGATCCCGTGTGAGACAGGAGGCGGGTGGAACCAGGAGAGACAGTCAGCTGGAAGTCAGGGCCCGGAAGCATTTGATGGCAATGGAGAACAGAGCCTGCAGAGGACAGAAACGATTCTCCATCAGTGCTGTTTCTGTAACTCCCTGCAGTCGGCTGCCTGAGTGTTTGTGCAGTGAACAGGATGAACACTCCCTCCCAGCATGCTCTTTTCCTAAGATAACTCGTGTGCCGGTCATCTGTTCTATCTCAGCATTCCTCTTCATTCCTCGGTTGCCACTGACATGGTAGTGAGCCCAGGACTGGGCTGTGACCACCTTCCTGTGGTGTTGCCGGTTTAATAGTGTTGCTGTCCTTTCTTGGAGGGGTACAGGGAGTGAGACCCATCAAGGAGATAAAGATGTGTGAATATTTCATAACGAATGCCACTGTGATGTACATCTATAATGTACCAATGAAAATTAAGTGAAAAAAATGTGTAGAGAATGTTGCCTAAGTTTACATTATTATCAGATTATTTGTGCAATACTGACTGGGATGGAGGCGTTCCTCTCCTATGAGGCTGCGAAGTAGTCAGTCTAGCGGGAAGATATCTTGTTTGGCTGAGTTTGTTTAGTTCAAGAATTTTTCTGAATGAATTCCAGGGTGAGGATTTCTCATAAAGCATGGAAATCAAGCACAAAAAGATCCAATTCCCTATGCTCTTTTGCTCCAGAACAATTATAGATCATTTTTTTGGTAAGAGTGAAAAGACTTGTTCAAGTGTGATGGATGGAGACAGAGCTCTTGCAGGGACAGAAGGACACCATGCAGGGATGGCCCCACAGACCATACAAGAGAGTGGGATAGCTTTGAACCCCTGGCTGGAGGAGAGTAGCTCTATCCATCAGCATCTAAAACTAAGTGAGTTCCTCCTTCTAGCATTTGCTGATTTGTCAGAAGCTGTGATAGAGGTACAGGTTTTACTGAAGCCATGAGATCAGATGCCTACATTCATGACATTTAAACACTGAACTCTGATATCATCAAGTGATGTTCTGAGATTGTTTTCTCCTTCCTGTTCTCAGGCAGTGCTTGGTGTCAAAATGGGCTCCCTGGGCACTGCAAACGTTGAATTCTGCCTGGATGTGTTCAAGGAGCTGAGCAGTAACAACGTAGGAGACAATGTCTTCTTTTCTCCCCTGAGTCTGCTCTCTGCGCTGAGCATGCTCCTCCTCGGTGCCAGAGGGAACAGTGCAGAGCAAATAGAAAAGGTGAGGAATGCATGGGGGTTTCCCGGGAGCCCCATGCTGACCATGGTCCCCTCCCTCCACGTCCCCTCTGCTCCACCAAATGACTTCTATCTTTATGTAGAGAAAACTGCCTTCTTGTAAATGAATACAACACACTCGGGCAGATCACATTCTTAAAAAGGGAAAATGGCTTACGTAACAGAATACATTGTAATGCAAATGGTGTGATCCATACAACGTATAGTCTCTTCCTTATTGTCAGCAGTGTGTTTTAGTCAGCCTTGTGTCACTGTGACCAAAATACCTGACAAGAACAACTTAGAGGAGGAAATGTTTATTTTGGGCTCATGGTTTCAGAGGTTCAGCCCATAATCAGCCGACTCCACAGCTCTGGGCCTGAGGTGAGGCAAACATCATGGCGGAAGAGCTTAGCACAGAAAAGTGGCTCAGCTCAGGGCAGTCAGAAGCAGAGAGAGATTGAGGCACCAGGGACAAAACATAAACCCCAAAGCCATGCCCCCATGCCCTACTTCCTCCAGTCACACCCCACATACCTACAGTTGCCACCAGGTGTCACCAGTCCCTTTAAATTATTAATCCACCAAAAGGATCGATCCACTCATTATGCTGCATTCTCATTGCCTAACACATGAGCTTCTGGGGGAACCTCATGTGACCTCACAGATCTCTGTGGTTTACTCTCAGAGTGCCTACTTTCAGTGATGTAAGTGTGATAGAGAGCACACGTATTGTACTTTTCTTTCCCTATAGAAGTTTAAACTTAATTCGATGAAACTTAATGCCATCTTAGAAATTATTTAAGTTTTAAAAAAATATTCATTACTACATTTCTTCATGGCAACTCTGTGTAGCAGTTAGGGACTGTTATCCCCATTTCACAGATGGGAAAATAGACTTGGAGAGAAAGTTGACTTTTCAGGTTTCATAGGCTCATAACGGTGATTTCCATATATATGTTACTGCTGTAGAACTCCTAGAAGACAACTCTTAATAACTCTTAAGACACTTGCTTATCTTACTCTTGTCCTGTTATCTTACTATTGTCTGTGCTGGGAAAATGTAATACTTTACCTGGTCCCAGGCGGGTGCCATCCTAGTTAATGAGCCAAGAAGAGTAGGAGAGGGGAGAAGAGATAAAGGCCTAAGAGTTCAGTCCCTGGAGCCTGATGCTTAGTGGTCTGGAGCAACTGCTTGACCTTCTGACCTCAGTTTCCCTAATATAAAATGGGGACAGTAGTGTCTATTCATAAAGTTGTTGGGAGGGTTAAATAACGTGTAAAGACAATTCAGGACTTCAGCCATAGAATTCTTAATGCTATCACTATCAGTCTTGCTCTAAATGAAAGAATAAATACAACTCTCAACTTTTGTGGATGCTTTTACTTTTGATACCAACTGATCCCTTTTCTTTTTCTAGGTGCTTCACTATAATCGTATGGCAGCTTTCTTAAAACCAGAGTTCAAGGACTCAGCAGAGGTATGATGATGTCATTGCTCAGCTGTCAACTGCACTTTAACATAAGAAGAGCCCTGAGAGAGGCTAGTCCAGGGCAGAACTGTCTCCCGTGGTCTCCTCCTTTACTGTTTCTGGCAATCACTCCAGCCTATTTAACACAATGTTAACAACAGTGATGATATGACTGCTATTAATAATACTGTTATTACTAATAATATTAGTAAAGTCAAAGTCCCCCAGATTTGACTATTGTCCTCTTTCTCACATACTTCTGATCTGTACCTCTTGTTGAGTTTGCCAGCTTTACCTATGCAGTGTTAGAAGTTTTCAGCTACTGAGGACACCGAGAAAGGACCCTGATGCTTTGCATGTAACTACAGACTGGGCCTGAGGTTGTCCCACCCACTTGCTTTGGGACAATGGTCCTTAGTTCTTTCTAACGGGAGCATCCGTTTTGACATCAAAGTTATCTTGGACTCCCACATGAAAGTAGTATTTGGCACTGCTTGAGAATATACATAAATACATACAGATTGACTGAAAACTTGCTTCAAAGAACCCAACTTATTATCGGGAGACCAAAGCGCTAGCTGGGGATTCACTGCTTCAGGGAACACAGGCCTAGATTCTGTAGTGTCAGTGAGTTCTTAGCCACCTTTCAAATCATCAAAGCTGCAAGCTTATCAGAATTCCATCCCTGAGGGACAAATGAGTGTGTTGGAACTGTCCAGTAAAGGACAAAAGTGTTTGATTAAGAAGCACATAGAAAACTGAGACCTCAGAAAGAGTGTGGCAGAGAAGAAAAATGATTTTCAGTTTAAAGGCAGTGACAAAACTTGGATTATTGCTCAGAACACACCACTAAGATCTCTTTATTCATGGAAACTCCAACTTTTGAATTAAACATTAGAGCCAACTAACGCTTATGATTCTCCACACAATCTGCAACCAAAGTCACAGAGTGGTGACACTATGGTACTAAAGGAAATTAAGAAAAGAAAAACTGGTTTAATCTTTGTATTTACTCCTCTGTTCTTCAGAGGCGAACACCTTGCTCTCTGGGTACTGTTTTCATGTTATATATGACTCTCTGGTGGCAAGAAATCAAGTGACTTGACAAATTACTCTGTTTATTCACATCAGTGCAGTCGAGCCGGAAGGCTGCATTCAGAGTTTGGAGTCCTCCTCTCTCAAATCAATCAACCAGGCACTAACTATACCCTCAGCATTGCCAACAGACTCTATGGGACAAAGGCAATGGAATTCCATCAGGTAAGCCCATCTGGCACCCTCTGAATTTCATACAATGAAATCCATGAAGGATAAAAAAAGGCATGTGGCATTTAACTTTAAGAGACTGAATTTGATCTGACTTAGAGTTTCAGGGAAATGGTTTTTATCAAAACTCTCATTAGAGTTGTGTAACATCACATAAAAATTCTTTATTAGCTATAAAAACCCCTAAAGCTGTCCAAGAACCAACGTAAGAGATGAAGCACAAAACAACATACGTAAGAATTATCCCTAGGGACCAGAATAAAAACTAAACACATTTTTTCATATCTTCTTCAAAGGCCCTTAATGGCAGAGCATTAAAAGGTATTTGAAAGTACGTTGAACTAGGAGCCAAGAGACATGAGTTCTGTTCCCCTTTAGACAGATGGTTGGACAAGTCACTTCTATCTTTAAAATGAGAGGATTAAAGTAAATTGTTTTTCCTGCTCCAAAATTAGAGTATTATTTATGCCCTTTCCCAACAGTAATGCAATATGTAGTTTTACTGAGTGTTCACTACATGGCAATCACTCTACTTAGCACATTATAGTCATTATCTCATGTACTCCTTACACAGAGTCACAAATTGCCACTAATTCTAGATTGTGAAGAAGACACTGAAAAGTCAAGTTGGAAAGGATACAGGAAATTAAATGGCAAGACCTAGATTTGACCTTATCCAAGTCAATATTCTTGTTTTTGATTGTTACATCTAACTGCTGTGGTTGAGGTGATATGCTAGTGTTAGTGATGTAGTTTTGCTTGACTGACATTACTTAAATACAAGCTAGGTGAATTGGGATGAAACCTGAGTTTCTACTGTTCTCATCCAGCCTCGTAGCCCAGGCTGGGTCTTAGTTGTGACAAGTTCCAATAGTCAGAATTTTTGCCTCTTGGGGTAGGTGAACCACTTTTCTACTATAGACAGTTCAGGGGTATTTCCTTCTACTGCCCTAGAAGCATATAGGAAATGTTTTATGAAGAGTGCCTAACATGGTTAGAACTAACATTCATGGTCCTTTGAGTTGGAATGCTCTGTCTCACCTCTCTGTCTCCCCAGAAGAGTGATTCAGATAAAATGGTAGATAAATGTTGACTTAGGTTGATAGTGATTGTATCTGTTCCTGAAGTGAGGTGCTCCTTGTGTTAGTCAGAATTTTGTTGCTGTGACAAAATACCTGAGAAAAACAACTTAAGGAGGAACAGTTTATTTTGGATCACAGTTTCAGAGGTTTCATTCCATGGCTAGCTGGCTCCTTTGTTTCTGGGCCAGAGGTGAGCCAGAGCATCATGGCGGAAGGGCATGGCAGCACAAAACTGATCATCTCATGGCACCCAGGAAGGAGAGAGAGAAAGAAATAGGGTGCAGGGTAGATATGCCCCAATGGCATAACTTCTACGGACCTTTCAACTAAGTCCTACCTCCTAGAGTTTCCACCACCTCCCAGAAGTCCTTTCAAATTATGAATCCATTGATGGATTAACCTGCTGATGAGGTAGAGCCTTCAGGATCCAATCATTTCTCAAAAGCCCACCTCGGAACATTGCTGCACTGAGACAAAACCTTCAACCCATGAATCTTTGTGGGCCATTCCATATCCAAACTATAATACTTCTCACTAGTATCATGAAGACTGTTGTGAACTGTGTCACGAGATAGACTATTACCTCAGGATACTGACTGGAAAAACTCCCATCTCATGGGGTTTTGGGAGTCACTTAAGGATGTTCCAGTCATAATTGTACTTAACTTAGGACAAGAATCATCCTGAGGCCCGGTTTTTGCCTTGGTTAAGCTTGGTGGCACTTAGTTAAGGCACTATGGAGTCTAGTTAGGCCAGTGAAAAACTACACCCAGGCAGCCACTTTCACAACTGCATAGTCTCAAGGTAACCTAGTCAGTTCATGGTGGGGCAGTGGAGCCTGCTGGGTTATGGGGTACGACCTCAGGATCTCAAGTCTAAAATCACGGACAATTTGATTTGGGTCCAGGAAGATTTAGCTGCTGCCCTGGCAGTGAGGTGGTGGAAAGTTCCTGGTCGTAGGAATCAAGGGCCATGCATCGTAGTCAATATGGCTCCAGAATGCCACATGGAAGGGGCTTTGGAGTGGGGATTCGGTTAAGGGAAGGCTAGTGTCTTTATGTGGAGTTTGTGTCCCTGAATAATATGTTACAGGTGAACAAAACAGTGAATACCTTACAATATTTTAAAAGACATTTTAAAAATACCAATCATCAATACCAGATATCATTATTACTATTATTATTATTATTAATTTTATATAGGATGATTTGTGAAGAAATTCTTACACACACACACCATGGGAGACCTTCTGGTAGATCTCAGATGAGGTAGTCACTTAACCATTCTGGTTTTTGATTTACTTGTCTGTAACATGACAGCAGTCACAAAATCACTCTTCGTTTCTTTGCTTTGAAGAGAAAAGAGGAGGGATAGTGTGAGATGCAATGTCATTTTGTTTTGAATGGTTTTAGAAATAAGAAAGCTGATGATATGACGGAAGCAACAACAAAACATTTTTGGGGGAAAGGCTTTGGATTTTCTTAAGGGTATCTGTTTTATTAAAAATAAAGTACCAGCCAGGTGTGGAGGCACAGGTCTGTAATCTCAGTTACCCAGAGGGCAGGAGGATCACAAGTTTGAGGCCAGCCTGGGAAACTTAGTGAGATCCTGTCTCTAAATACATAAATAAATAAATAAGGGTTGGAGAAGTAGCTCAGTAGAAGAATGCCCCTGAGTTCAATTCCCAGTACCACCAAAAATAAGTAGATAAATAATAAAATAATAACAAGCACATATGGATTTTGCTTTCATTCAAACTTGTATCCATGAACTGCTTTCATCTCTGTTGGAATGTTTGAATGCATTGATCTGTGTTTGTTTTGTCTTTTTTTTTTTTTGTGGTTTATTTAGCTGTGCTTTCTTTTATAGCAATATTTAAGCTGTTCTGAGAAACTGTATCAAGCCAGGCTACAAACAGTTGATTTTGAACAGTCTACAGAAGAAGTGAGAAAAACCATTAATGCTTGGGTTGAAAATAAAACTAATGGTAAGAATGAATCACATACATGTCTACAGACTTTATCTGTGCTGTATTGATAAATTTGCTGAGTCAATATGCTAACCGGGAAGCTGAGCAAGTCCGGAACCTGACAGAGACAGATCAGCAATGAAGCATGGGGGCCATTATTCAATAGACCCCATACAACCATATTTTCTGAAGGATCGATGTCCAGTGGCTCTGAGTGAATATCACCTGTACTTTAGAGAAATATTTTAAATTGTGCAGATTATTTATTTAAAAATAAGTCTCCCTTTTGCAATTTAAAAAGCCCTATATATTGTTAAGCATTACTTTTTAAAATTGGCACATTACATATTTGATGCAAAGACGTGTTCATTTCTTTTATTTAAAAATATTTAGTGAAGGAAAGACTTAAGGATATACAGTTAGTGAGAATATATAATGAGCTTAATGTCCCTCAACTGACCCCTGATCACTAGTGAGCAGCCTTACTGCTCTGTATTCTCATCTTTTTCCAGCCACCTCTTTCAGATGATTTTGGAGCAAATTCCAGAAGTCATCATTTTTTCTATACTTACATTAATTTTCTCTCTAAAAAATGTAGACTTTTAAAATGACAACACTCTTATCAAACCTACAAAACTGAAAATAATCATTTAATATTAATAGATATTTGGTGAGTTTTCTTATTTCCCCAGTTGCTTCTTTTTTGTCTGAATCAGGACCCAAATGACATTTATACACTGCAGTTGATCAATATGTTCCCAAAATATTGATTTTTAAAAGATATACATACTTGATAATCTCAGCAGTGCAGGAGGCTGAGAAAGGAGGATTGCAAGTTCGAGACCAGTCTCAGAGACTTAATGAAGCCCTCGACAATTTACTGAGACCCTGTCTGAGAATGAAAAATAAAATGGACTGAGGATATGGCTTAGGGGCAAAGTGACCATGGGTTAAATCCCCAGTACCAACAACAACAACAACAACAAAGCAAAAAAACAAAACCAAAACAATACCCCCCACACGTACAGAGAAGTAAACTACCGTATGGATAAATGATCACAAAGTGAACATGCCCATTGCCACAGCAGGTCATGAAAATAAAACATTAGCTACTAGGAAAGGCACTGCCGAGCCTCTGAAGGTCCCCTCCCTAAAGGTAACCCTACTGCCACCCAATGTTGACTTCTGTTACCACACAGCAGTTCTGCCTGTCTTTAGAGTTCATGCAGTTGGGACCACAAGTATGTGTTTGGCATTTTTAGTTGATATTTAGCTCGTGGTAATGTGCTGCCTACCTTGTTCATTTCCATCCATGTGTATTTTGCTCTCTGAATATCCCAAGTATATTTATCCATCCTACTGTTAATGAACATTTGGGATAGTTTTAGCTCAGGTCAAGTATGAATAGCATCCCTAGGTGAGTTTTGATGCACATCTTTTGGTTCACATATGCCTGCAGTGCCACCAGGGACAGAACTTGAAATGAGATTGCTGTTCCCGAGGTAAGTGCACACTTGATTTCAGTCAGTGCCAAGCATTCTTATTAACTGGTTGCATCAATTTACTTGTCTAAGCAATAAATGAGAATTTTATTTGTTATTCATGCCCAGACTTAGCATTATCAGTCATATTAATTTTAGTCACTTATTTTTATTTTAATTTGCATTTCTCTTCTGAATTATATAGGGGAACACTTTTTCATTTGCTTCACATTATCTTTTGTGAAGTGCTATTGTAATATGTAAAGATGATTTGTCTGCTTTTTTCATATAAAATTTAAGAGCTCCTTACACATACGGAATACATACGTTGCAAGAGACTTCCAGCACTTTGTACCTGTCTTTCTTAATGATGCTTTGGATGAATGGAATGCCTAATTTCAAAGGAATAAAATGTATCAATCTTTTCCTTTACAGTTGGTGCCCTCAGGTATTGTTAAAGAAAACTTTGCTTACTCCTAGTTCATGAAAATATTTTCATATATCAACTTCCAGAAGGCTTTTTGTAGGTCAACTACCTTTAAGGTTCATTTTAAAAATCATTCCCCTCTTCATGGATATCTGATTAGCATAGCACTATTTATTAAGAAGAAAATCCTTCCTGTACAATCAGAGCTTCATTGCAAATTAGATGCCTGTGTGAGTTTGCTCCTGGTCTCCATTCTGTTCCATTTGTCTATGTGCTTATTCTCATGACGATGCCATGATTGTGGCAGTTTTATGAGTCCTTAGTGCTGGACGGGGAAGTTCTCCAGCACTGAACTGCTCTTCTAGGGTTGTTTCTGCTAATCTCTATCCTTTGCATTTCCATGTGCCCTTTAAAATTAGCTCCATCATCTTGTATCCTCCATACTACCCTGCATTTTAATAGGAATCACATTGAATCTATAGAGTTGGGGAGAAAAGACATCTTTATTCAGCCTCCAATCTGTGACCATGACACTCACCTCTATGTATCTAGGGTTTCCTTAATTTCTTCCAGTAACATTTGTGTTTCTCTATCTTGAAGTCTTGTGCCTCCTTTGATAAATTGCGTCTAGATATTTGAGAAGTTTGTTGAATTTTAGCTCATATGAATTATTATTCTAAGTGTTATTCTTTTAATAGGAAGCAATATTTAGAGACCATAATCTGGGTATGAATGCTCATTGCTAATGATTTGGTCAGATTTTCTAAGTGAATATAACTAAGGAGTACTTATTTTTTTTAAATGACTGCATCATCTCTTACATATATTACTTATTCCAATATAGATTCATGGGATTTTTACTTAAAAAAAAAAAAAATCCCTCTTGTTCATGCCTGTAATCCCAGCATCTCTGGAGGCTGAGGCAGGAAGATTTCGAGTTCAAAGTCAGCTTCAGCAAAAGCGAGGTGCTAAGCAACTCAATGAGATCCCATCTCTAAATAAAGTCCAAAATAGGGCTGGGGATGTGGCGCAGTGGTCGAGTGCCCCAAAGTTCAATTCCCAGTATCACTGTCCTCCCTCCCACTCCCCTGCAAAAAAAAATCTCCCTTATACACCCATTTCTTTTAGCTCATGTCAAAATCCCATTTCATAAAGTCACTAAGATTTTTGCAAGCTCACCTCATCCCATAATACACATAATTTTTAAAATGATGATACTAATTAAAACAATAAAAATCAGTAGCTTAAGATAACTTTTTTTTCAGTTCTTTT
Source organism: Sciurus carolinensis (assembly GCF_902686445.1). Lineage (NCBI taxonomy): Eukaryota > Metazoa > Chordata > Mammalia > Rodentia > Sciuridae > Sciurus > Sciurus carolinensis. The sequence continues at coordinate 69,173,262 of NC_062227.1, forward strand.
GTCATTGGGGTTTATCCCCCTAGAGGTGTGTGGTGGAATTACCTGTTGAAATAATCCCTCTCTGTGTGGTTATGCCACCAACTCAGTACCATTAGTTCCTGAAGTCTTGAAAGTTAGGCAGTCCCACTCCTTGATAGGAGAAGAAACTGAATCTGATGAATAATAAATTAAGATTAGAATCAAATGACACCAGATTACTATTAGAGCTAATTGCACTTGTGGAGAGCATGTCAGCAACATAAAATAAATACTTCTCTGAGCACAGGGCCACGCTTTCCCATGTATGTATCCCATTACATCATTTAACAGTGATGAGCTCTCAACAATATCTTCTTTGTTGATGGACTCACAGATCTTACTCACCTTTAGTAACAGGTGCCCAGGTTAAAATATGTATCTATCCGTTTCTTTTTTATTAAGTTAGGAAGTATTTATAAATTTTTCAAATCTTTTTATTTACTTAGTGCAATAGTACAAAAATGTGTTTTATCTCATGTGCCAACTCTGATCTGCTCCTAGTGGCTGCTTGGGAACCCTGTGTTAAAAAAGAGTCTGAGAAAAAGCCCACAATTGAGATGATAACTTCAGGGCAGTAGGATTAGTTTTCAGGTTTAGTTTAGTGTCATAACCTTGGTTTGGTTCTAGTATCTAGAACAGTGCTTGGCGCATGCAAATCAGTTAAAAATTGTTAAGCATGAAGGCCTAGTGGATAAGATTCTCTGTATGCATTAGGGAGCTAAATGTGGATTTATTTAGAATATTACTGCTATCATGCATTCATGTTTATTAATTCATTCATTCAGAAATACATTTTGAGTATTTAAGTTTAGATATTGTTTTATCACATGCTAGTTATTGTGTTAGGCCCAAAGGTTCAATGCAATTTAAAATCTTGGTCACTTAGAGTCTTATGTTCTAGATATGCCTGTTTTAAACTGTATGATAGATTGCATTCCAGAAAACTTTGGTAGATTGCAGTGCACCCAAATGCCCCAAGATGGCATTGTGTTCAATTTTGATCAGTATGTTTCCAAAGCAAGCAATTCCTGATATATTTGTATAAGTTCTTGATTTTCAAATATGCATTTATTTCAAATGCTACTGTATATTCGTGATATACTAATTCTAGTACATTTTAAGAATGAGTGATTCTTTCTAAAAACTTAGCCTGTTTGCATGTAGTGAGGTTCTGGTAAATATAAAGGATGATAAATAGTAAAAATAAGCAACAATAAATTAGTAAAGAATTTTCTAAAAAAGCAATAATATATAATAATGCCTTGGATATAATTAGACACAGGGTACTAGTACTGAGATACTAGCTTCTCCCTGGTTGCTATCTTTTGATTAGAAAAATCTTCAGTATTCATTAAAATAAATCCTTTGACAGGGAGGAGTCTATGGCCAGATGAAAGGCATCTCAAGTGTACAATAAGCTTAAGTAATAGATGCACACTTCTTGTGACTGTTCAACTTTATTATCATCAAGTTCAAATCCAATTATCTTTTTTTCTTTTACTACAAGGAAAAATTACAAACCTCTTTGGAAAGGGCACAATTGACCCTTCCTCTGTAATGGTCCTGGTGAGTGCCATATATTTCAAAGGACAATGGCAAAATAAATTTCAGGAAAGAGAGACTGTTAAAACCCCCTTTCAGCTAAGTGAGGTAAGTGTTTCATTTTCAGACTGATGGCAAATTTTGGAGACTGTGATAATCATTTAAGGACAATTTAGAAATCTTTAGTGAACATATAGGCCTAAGTTCCTGTAGGTTCTTGTCATTGTGTTTTCAATAAACTTTTATTTTTTTCCTCGTTGAATGACAGTAACCTTTCTCATGGGAGCACCTAACAAGTCTTTAGACACTGAGAGTCCCTGGAAGAGAAAACACCTATGCTTTTCCTAATGTTCTATCTGGGCATTCTTTGCACATACTGAGATTACTTTCTCCAGTGGCTCAATAAAATTACCTGTGCTATTTTTCTTCTAGAGAGTTTCTGTAACTGAATTAAAAAATAATTTGATCTTATGACTTCATTTTCCCATATTAGCTAGAAACTGCATTGATTTTTTTGTAGACTCAAGTCATCTATGTGCATTAGAACTACTCAGTCTTTAACCATGACTTACTTTAAAATTTTAAAAAATCAATAAACTGTGCAAAGAAAAGCAATAAAAAGATATACTTGTTAATTTACATTCTACCACTGCCTTTGGAGGGTTAATGTAGATATTCATAATATACAATAAAATCAGTTACATACCGATTCACATATGTAACTGTACTGTCTAATCGCAATCTTTTCTTTTACTAGGATAAAAGTGTCATTGTGGAAATGATGTATCAAACTGGGACATTTAAGTTGGCCTCCATCAATAAGCCACAGATGCAGGTCCTTGAGCTGCCCTATGCTGACAACAAACTGAGCATGATCATTCTGCTTCCAGGGGGCACGGCTGATCTAGAACAGGTAAAACACAAGAGCATTAGCCTGCAGCTAGAGCAAGAGGGCACGTGCACACACCCACTCCTGCACACACCCTGTATCGCATGGTGCTTTGCAGCCAGTCACCGATTCATGATCTGGGCTCAGTACTATCACCCCAGGAACCATGAGAGGAAGGGCACAGTGACCCTGATCCTCAGGTAGGACAGGCTCTTCTTAAGTTAAAAGGTACATGGGGGCAGAGTGCCGTACTGCACAAATACACACATGCCCTTCCTTGACACTTGGGAGACATCCTTCTAGGTAATGAAATGGTAGGTGGTGCTCCTAGTCCACAGAAATCTAATCAAGCTATTACACTCTTGTGGGGGGCAGTATCTTCATTTATAAAATCCTAACCATTTTTAACATTCCTTGTTTTGTGGGGAAATGAGCACTACAGCCTTGAAGAAGAGGTCATAGTGGTGGCGGGAGTTTGGGTCCAATCCCTCTTCATGGCCACAGCCAAAGATGCCCTGCACGGGGGGCCGTGGAGCCACCACACTTCCTCCCCCAAACTAATTGGGAACTCCCGAGACTCTGTAGAGTGACAGTCCTCAGGAGGACAGCTGAACCTCTGGGAGCCTGCAGAAGCTCACGGTCAGTTGTGGAGTGTTGGCTTAGGTAAAACCAGTGTGGTCCAGGTGGGGGCAGAGGGCAGGGAGTGTTCGCGAAAGAGATGGGCTGGGGTGTGTGTTTTAGTTCAAGAAGTGAGACAGGTACAAGTCCAGAGGGAACGGTAGTAAGAGAAACATGACCGGGGGCCTGGGAACAGGTGTACTTACAGGTGTTGCCAATTCAGAAAGGATCAGTCTCCAGGGCCTGTGGTTAGCTGGGATGGAAGATATTTGGAGGCATACAGCAGTTTGGAAGCAGTTTAGATTCTGCAGCAAGTCCCGTGGGAGTAGAAAGGGTGTAAATTAGAACAGGGAGCTCAGAGAAGGTTTCTAGAGGATAATCTCCAGTTGAGTCTCGCCAGATGAGTTGAAGATGGACAGGTAAAGTAAAGGGACCGTGCTGCTCCAGGCAAAGCAAAGAACATGAGCAAATATCTCAGAAGTCTGAGGGTTTGCCAGGCGGGGTGGTGCACACCTGTAATCCCAGTGGCTTGGGAGGTTGAGGTAGGCCCTGAGTAACTTAGTGAGACTCTGTCTCAAAATAAAAATATTTTTAAAAAAAGGGCTGGGAATGAGGCTGAGTGGTTAATTGATCCTGGGTTCAATCCCCAGTACCTCCACCTCACCAAAAGTGTGAGGTTTTGTGTCCTGAGGTCATGGTAACTTGGATTAGGGCAGAAAAAGAAAAAAATGAAAAGATACTTCAGAAGAAAAACTACCCGTACTTTATAAAGGATTTTATGTGATTAGGGCAGGAGGTGGTGAAAAAATTTTAAACTCTTGACTAGGAAGATGGGATGTGACCCAGCGTGGTAGTGTGACCCTGTGGGAGGGCTGGCTGGAGGGTCTCAACCCAAGGGGAGACATTCTGAGGGTCAACAGAAAATGTTGAAACTTGATAGAGAATAAGAAGTCCGGGTTGCTGAGTCTGCTTTGGGAAGCCGGAGCAGATGTGGAAGGTGAAATGGTAGGTAGAGGCATAAAGGTGTCAGTGAGCACCTGAGTTCAGCTTCAGAAGCAGCACAACAGAAAATGAAGGACAGGAGGCGATGAGAGCTGTCAGAGTGAAAGGAGGACAGGGGACCTGGCATCTGAGAAGCCAAGAGAAGCCAAGTTCGTAAAGAAGGGTGTGATTAAATATTTCCCATATGCAGACTGAGAAGAAATGGTTGAACTCATGCAGGAAGCAGACACACAATGACTTCAGGAACCATTCAGAGAGGACCACAGGTGAAGCCTACATACCCAGGGGATCAAGGATGCACGCAGGCTGAAGGATGAAATGCAGACGAGAGGTAGACCATAGCGAAGGGAAGTTAGGCCAAATTCCAGAGAGGCAGGGCAAGCATGCTTTCAAGCTAGAGAAGAAAGCAGTGAAAGTGAGCCATTCCCATTGAGAATTTATTAAAAACAAACAAACAAACAAAAACCCCCAAAACGCATTTAATGCAAAGGCTGTGTTGGCCCAGGTGGGCTCATCTGTGCTTTGTCTCCTAGATAGAGAAGCAGCTGAATGCCAGGACCTTCCAGGAGTGGACCAGCTCGCCTAACATGACGGAAAGAGAGGTGGAAGTGTACGTCCCCCGATTCAAACTCGAGATCAAGTACGAGCTGAACTCCCTGCTCAAATCGCTGGGGATGACAGACATCTTCAACCAGGCCAAAGCGGATCTCTCTGGGATGTCACCGGACAGACGCCTCTACTTATCAAAAGTCATCCACAAATCCTATGTGGATGTCAACGAGGAGGGCACGGAGGCAGCGGCAGCCTCTGGGGACAGCATCGCTGTGAAAAGACTCCCCATCCGAGATCGGTTCTTGGCGAATCGTCCCTTCTTGTTCTTCATAAGGGATATTTGTACCAAAATGATTCTCTTTGGGGGCAAGCTCGCCTCTCCATAAACAGAAGGGCTGGATGAGACAGAGACACAGAGGAGTTGTGAGGGCAAACAGGTGGCTGCATCTGCACCTCACAGTCCTCTGTGCCTCAGTTTGCTCTTCTGCAAAACAGGTCTATGATCTCTTCCAGCTCATCCATGAGTTGGTAAAACTGAGGCTGTGATCATCATGGAAGAAAAAAAATTACACAAAAGCTTTTCTGGCTTTCTTATCTTTGGGGCCTTGTGTGAGTGCTACCCAGGTGACATGATCAAGTCAGTGAGGAAACAGTTAAAGGCTTAGATTCTCTTGACTTGTATATACCAGTGAGATCATGAATAAGTGACTGCTCTGCCTTCTGAAAAACAATTTAAGGGTTTCTACTTATGATTTCTATTATGATTTCTTTGCTGTTTAAATAGAATTTTAGTTCAAAATTCTGTATTGACCATAATAAAAGTGTGAAATGTCTTAAGTTCTTTGAAGACTTACACTGCAGCAATTAAATAACTTATAAGGGGAGATTTTGAATAAGGTCAACTCTAATTCAATGCATATTTTATTGGAATTTTTGGCCAAATCATTGTTAGGTACCAAATTGAGTAACACAGTTCTTGCTTTGAAAAAGTAATTCCAGGAGTAAGAGTTGAGAAGATCAAAAGACAGATGCCAACCAGGTAGTTTTACATTAGAGAAAGCCTCCGCATTTTGTGCCTGGGATAACATGGAGCAAGAATCAGATAATGACAGTCATAATGAGGTAACAGGGGGAGGTAAGAAGCACTGATGACCTGTGTAAGAGATGGGAGGGGTTTCTTGGCATCTGCTTTACACGGTGAACATCTTGAAGATATCATGAAGTCTGCTAAGGAAGGCCAAGTCCTTCTGGGTGGTACCTGGCACGTGCTGGGCAGGAGCACAGAGGTACCACCTGCACCAGTGCTGTGGTTGGGATCTCAAATGTCCCCAAAGGCTCAGGTATTTCAGGTTTGGTCCTGGGCTGCTGGTGCTGGCGTGAGGAAGTAGTGCAACCTTTAGAAGGTGGGGCCTAGTGGAAGGAAGTTAGGTCAACGGGGGTGCCTTGAAGTGGATACTGGGACTCCAGCTTCTCCCTCCTCCTCTGATTCCTAGCCACTGTGAAGTGGGCAGTTTCTTCTGCTATATGCTCCCCACTGTGATGGTTTGCCTCACCACAAGCCCAAAGGCAACAGGGCCAAGGAATCATGGACTGAAATCTCTGAAACCATGAGCCAAAATAAATCTTTCTTCTCTTTAAGTTGATGTTCTCAGGTATTTTGTCATAGCAATAGAAAGTTAATATGACCAAATGTCCTCAATGTAATGATGACAGAGCTGTGTGACACTGAGTTTCCTTCAACAGTTAAAGAGGCAGTGTGGTTCACTGAAGGGTGGTAAATTCGTATACAGAATTCTTCTGGGGTAATTTATGGAGAGGGCTTCAAAGGTACTGATGTAGATGCTGGTGATAAGAAAAGGACTTGGAGAGACTGACTTAAGAGCTGAAGTGAGAGGGAGCTGGAGGACTTCTGAGGCAGAAGCTTGTAGGGAGACTATAGATTTAGGATCCTCCAGAAAAACACAACCAATAGCATATGTTCTGGAGAATTCTGAACTAATACAGTGACCATATAAACTTCTGCCAATGTACGTATCTCCACATCAGTATTTATCTCTCTATCTACACACACATGCACCTATTTCCTAACCCTTCGGATATATATAAAATATAGAGAGAGATTTAAAAAAGGTGGCTCGTGCAGTCTTGAATCTGGAATCTGAAGACAGGAGGCAGAAGTTCCTTCTCCTCAGAGAACTTCAATCTATTTTCCTTTAAGGTCTTCAACTAATTGCATTGGTTTACCTACTTTGGAGGCTAATCTACTTTATTCAAAGTGCTCTGATTTCAATGTTCATTTCATCTAAAAAATGCCTTCACACCAACATCCTGATGAGTATGAACATATACCTGGGTACTGGGGCCTGGGCAAGTTGACACATAAAATCAACCCTCAGAATGCTGGGAAGAAGATGAATGCAAATTATTTTCACTCTTTCAAAGAGCTAAGAGAAACTGTGCTTTTAGCAGTGTAAATAATATGAAAAACCAGAAGGGCGCATGAAATTTAATTACAAAAAGTCTTATTTTTGTCTTTCATTGCCCCTATAAAACTGCTTGATGTGAGAGCCCTCTAGTGCCAGCAAGGAACTGCTGTAGGTCTCATGATTTTCTGGTCAAACTTGAACACTAGCAAGTCTGATTGCTTCAGGTTACAGCCTCCAGTCAGTAATTTAAAATACTTAGGCACAGATATTAGTTCAAACCCTCACTATTCAAGAAATGGGTGCAACATTATTGACCTCACACAGGGGCTTTTTAGGAGTGCAGTCTCTGGGTCCAACCCAGACCTGTGGCTTAACAAGACCCCAGGTGAACAGTGGTATGAGATGCCCCAAACCTTACTGTAAACCTGATGTTTTTTTCTTAGATAGGCTTAGAAAATTATAATCTATTAAGTATGCAATGGTACTAGTTACATTATATAAGATGATATAATGGAAAAAATAGTAGACAATTTTATTTTCCAAACCAATAAGTAAATTACTAGCTGTAAACAGAAACTTTAAAAGTCATTCTTTAGCTTCAATTTAAAACAAACATTCAGGACTGAAATTTTCTAGTATCTTGAATATCCCTGTCCTCTCTTTAATTGGTCCTGGGGCCTTCATTTGATCAATAAGTTCACTTTGATCTAACAACAACTCAAAATCTTTATCACTAATGATCTCTTCTCTTGGTCCTTTGACTCCCCTTTCATAATCTCTAGGTTTTAATAACTCCTTTAATTCCTTAGTATCTAAGAAATTCTTAATTTAATCCAGATTGACCACCTTTGAAATGATTTTTGTGGATGATCAACTTTTCTAATTTTCTTTTAGTAGCTGCTCTTCCCACAATTTTCTGATCAACAGTATTTGCTGTAACAAGGTGACATATAACAACTGGCTTTGTCTGACCAATTCTACGACATCCATCTTTGGCCTGAAGATCAGACTGGGGGTTCCAATCGCTATCACAAAGGTAACTGTTATCTGCTGCTGTCAATTAATGCCCAGACTACCAGCTCTTGTACTCACTAAGAAGGTAAACACATCTGGATCTGTGTTGAAATTGTGGATATTTTCCCCTCAGAATAAGGCATAAACCCATCAAGCCTGCTAAAGTTGAAATTTCTAAGATAGCAGTAATCCATCAAAATATCCAACATTCTTGTCATTTGTGAGAAAAGCAGCACCTTGTGACTGTTTATTTATTTATTTATTTATTTATTTTTATTTACTTTTTTTAGTTTGGGCAGCTTTCGGTCCAAAATTAAGAATTTCCCAGAATTTGTTACCAATTCTTCATCAATCTTAAACTCTTGTGTAACAGGGTCTATAGGATATTCAATCAGATATGAATGATTACAGCATTATATTCTGCAGCTTCAGATTAACGTCACATTCTACAGGCACATTCACTTTTACCACAATTCTTTCTCTGTACACCTCTGGTTGTATTTGACTGATCATTCTTTCCAATTCATTAGGAAAATTATCTATTTTGCTGTAATTTATTGATTTTCTAGTTTGCCATTTTGGTTGTCCAGTAGGACTTAGCTCAACTGTTTCTTTCTCACTGGTTCCAAACATATTTGCAATTGTACGATTTACAATTGCTGTGTAAAAGACTTCTCATTTCTTCTCAAGCAGTGCATAAACAATTACTTCTTGTTTAGGAGGAACTTCAAGAGCAACTTCATATTTTAGTCTTCTCAGTAAGAAAGGGGTGAGAATGTGGTACAGCAGATGAATTCTGTTCTCTTTCTTTGGCCATGTCTTCAGCAGTTTCAGAAAGGCTAGTGATGTCAATCAAGACTCAAAGCTTTTCAAGTCATCAAATACATCTAGGAACAGAACGTTTAGCAATGACCAAAGATCTGATAAATTGTTTCGTAAGGGGGTACCAGTCACAAAAGTTTGTTATCAGCACTGAACTGTTTTAATTTCTCGATTTGATGGCATTTCATAGTCTTAATCCTGTGTCCTTCATCTACTATTAAGTATTTCTAATAACAATGCTGTAACACATTTGGGTCTCTCATGGCAATGTCAAATGATGTAATTACCACAGAATGAATCTGCAACGTCCCTTTCCTTTTGTGAATCTTCCTTACCAATTCTCGACGGTCTTGCTGGGTTTCATGATATAAGGTGCTCACATTTCTGGTGTAAACCTTTTGAATTCAGCCATCCAGTTAGGAAGTGTAGACACACAAACAAGAAAAGGTCCAGGTTCTCCTCCCTGAATCATCAATGCAATTGTAGCAATGCACTGAATGGTCTTTCCCAATACCATTTCATCTGCTAAAATGCCACTAATCCCGTTTTCCCAAAGCATCCTAAGCCATTCCATGCCTTCTACTTGGTACCATCCCATCACTCCTCCTGTGTACTGTGGTTGTTGAAAGGGCACCGGGTGTCCACTACACTTCCGAAATGGGCCAAAAAATAATTCTCAGCATTCCGCCTAACAGTTTGAGACAATCTAGCTTTAATTATACTATTTGAATCTTCATTTTTCTGAAGACCTTCTACACAGAGATGAGCAGGGGAGGAACTTTGATCGTCATTCTTTTTATTTTTTTAGCCACAGACAGAATTCCCTCTTTTGGACATGACCTCAAATATTATACGATTCGGTTTCTCTTCCTCTACTTTTACATGGCTGGATTCTCTCCACTTCCACCAACTGAATTTTTACCCGTTGTTAACTTTTAAAGATTGCTTTTTTTTCTCTTCCATTTCTTCTTCTTCCTCTGTTCCGATAACTGCTGCTGCTCCTTTTTGGTCAACAAGAATGTGGATACTACTTTTTTCAAGCAAACGTTCAAGTCCACGGTACCGAATTCCTGTGGATTCTGTACCAAGGCACTTCAGCAGCGTCTTCCGCGGCCTCTCAACCCGCAGCCTCCGTTGCCCGCCTCCTCTAGCACGGCCGGGGTCCTCCTGGCGGTCTCCTCTCCTTCTACCATTCCTGGAGCCCGGGGCCCGCCGCTGCTCGCGGGCCGCTCCGCTGGGCGCCTCCGGGGAGCCCGGGCTCGCTGCTGGCGGCAGCAATGCCGAGCGCGCACTCCTCGCGGCAGCGGGCGAGCTGGCCTCCTCCGCGACACACATCCAGAGGAAAAGGCGCGCCTCTCCCTCGCGGGAAAACCCTCTTGCCTCGCGATGCTTCGAGCGTAGGGCCCGCCCCCGAGACTTGGCGCGAGACTTGGCGCTGTTGGGCTTTTCCTCGGGTTATGGGCACGTCAGTCTCGGGGACGAGCCTCCGCTGACTTCTGCTGTTGGCCGCCGCCGTGGTGGTGGGAAGCCGGCCGACCGTGGAGGCCCGGTGTCCTCCTGCGCTTGGCGACGGGTCGGACTTCCCCGTGGTTTTGGTGGCACTCGACAGTTACCGAGGCGCCTTGGCGCTCTTGCCACCGTGACTGACACCCGCCAGCCCGTGGCCTGTAGGTCCGAAGGATGTCAGTCAAATTCTGCGAAGCTGACCGGCCCCGCCTGGAGCGTAGATCACTTTTTGGTTGAAAATCTTCTGGAAATAGCCAAGAGGCAGGCACTTTTGTGGGTGGATGGATAGGAGTTTAGTCAGGGTTCAAGGAATTTGTGTAGGGTAGGGGAAAGCCGAACGCAGTGGTAAAGGGAACGGACAGCGGAAGAGAAAATGTTAAGAAAACAAGTAGAGCAATAATAGTGTGCATGATGAGGAAGGAACGGGACTTTCCTGGTCGCAGCCTTGGGCTTTCATTCCACCTCTTCTTGTCTGCAATCCTTTTCTTTTGTCTTCCCCTTCCCTTCCCTCCCAATTTCTCCTGTAATCCTGATTTAATAGTCCATTGCATCCCACCTCCTAGCACGGGAAGGTACCAGGAGAAGCCTGGGATCTGGGAGTCAAGGTGACCCCCTCTTCTTCTCCCTCCTCCCTCCCGCTAGTCCTTGTCCACCTGCTTTCTTCTGTCCACCCCGCTCCCTCTGTTCTGTTCATGCTGGGAGTTGAACCCAGGGTCTTTGCATGCTTAACATGCATCCTGCCACTGATGTACATACACTCCTAAGGAGGGGTCAGGAGAGATCCTAAAAGATGGGACATTCTGATTTACAAGCTGATGTCACACTCTAGAGTGACCATTTTGCCAGTGGGAGCTCTAGTGGGCTCTCTGGACTGAGGCCACACTGTTCCTGGAGACACTGTCCTTTCTACTAGTTAGCAGCAGCCCCCCTAAGGGACACATCCCTCTACCCAAATAATTAAGTTCCCTTGCCTTTTTCAACAGGGTTCTTTTCTCCTACTTAAGGTTTATGGAATTTCTTGGGATTGCTGGTAAAATTTTTCTATCAGATTTTGGGAATGTCCAGTCATTATTTCTTCAAACACACACACACACACACACACACACACACACATATTTTTCTTTAACTATTTTACCTCATCCTGCTGAAACTTGTTTTGGGGGCTTTGTTAGGGTGGAACTAGATTAGCTCTTCCTTGAGGATAGGGATCAGTGCCTGTAGTCTAGGGGCTGAGTCCAGCCTGTCACCTAGTTTTATATGGCTAGTGGACACTGCTCTTGAGGGACAGTGTTGTAAGCCACTGACACCAAGTGGGTGCTCCCTCTGCCCAGTTCTCTCTGCTCCCACACCTGCTGCCCTCTGAAACTTCACTGTGCAGTGGAATCTTGGTAGAGTCAGGGCCTCACCTGAGATAGTCAGGCCCTCCAAGAAGAAAAGATCTGTGGGTTTCTGGGCTGAAAAACTGCTGGGTGGTCACCAGATCCAGGATCTCTGTACAGTGACACCAGGCTGTCATTCCCACTAGGGTCTACATCTGGTCCCCAGAAATCTTACTCCTTCCCAGATGCCATGGCCCTCTGCTCTCTAGTTTCTCAGGCCAAATCCTAATAGCAAGGAACACATACCAGGTCCTCGTGGTAGTCCTAAGGAAGCAGTTCTGAAGACACGGTGTGAGAAGAAGTGTGCCCCTTTGCAAGCCTCTCTTCAAAGCAATTCTCTTCACTAGTCTCCTTCTTAATCTCCATTCTTTTAATCCTATTATATCTATAGGACCAGTCTGGGCATTCAAGAGTCTCATACCAATTTTTGTCTGTGTGTGTGTGTGTGTGACCTACATTTGTTCTAATACCTTCTTTGGAAGGCAGCTCCTGATTAGTCTCAGTGCTTCAGCTAAGCTTAATTTGGCATCCTACTATACTCGCCACCATCAGGTTTGCATATTTCTCTTTACTTTGGGGGCAGCAAGTATCAAAATTGGCAGTAATAACTGTATCTTGTGCTGACCAAAATCTCTCATTGGAAGTTATACATGTCTCAGATGAACTAAATCTGTGAAATTAATACAGTTTGGTGGATTAAAGTCTTTTGAAACATGGGAGAAAATTGATGGAAGTGGAAAAATATGTAAATCACTCATGTGTCTAGATGTCACTGTGGCTTGGGCTCATGCCAAAATGAAGTAGAAGACTGAGAAAACAAAGACTCCTACATGCTTTCACCTGTATTAAGTGGAAAGGAGGTTGGAAAAGATTCAGAAGATTCACACAATATTGAAGAACTTAGTAAAAGGTACCTAATTTCAAGACTTCCTATAAAGTAATTGAGATGGTATGATTAAAAGATCAATGGGTCAGTGGAGCAGAATACAGAGCTTAGGAACAGACCCACACAAATAAAGTTCATTGAGCTTTGATAAAGAAGCAAGGGGAGTTCCAAAGGGACAGTCTTTTCAACATATGGTGCTAGAATAACTTGATATCATGTCTGCTAATTTCAAAAAATGAATCTAGATACTGACTCAAAATGGATCATAAGCCAAAGTATAAAATGCAAAACTGTGTAATTCCAAGAAGGTAATGGAGGAAGAAACCTAGGTGACTTTGCATTTGGCAATGACTTTTCTGATACAAAATCACAGACACAATCTATGTAAGAAAAAAACGTGTGAGTTGAACTTCATTAAAAATCTTATCTATAAAAACACCATTAAGAGAAAAAGAAGCCAAAGAGTGAAAGAAAAATGTTTATGAAACATATATATAGTAAAGAATTTGTTTCTAAACTATGCAAAGAATTCTTAAAATTCAACAATAAGAGGGCAAACAACCAATTAATAAGTGGGGAGAAGATACAGGCACCTTACAAAGAAGATTCAGAGATGGCACATAAGCAAGTGAAACTCTATTCAATATCATATGTTGCATTAAAGAACTGCAAATAAAATCACTGGCAACACAAAATACTAGTGAGGATATGGAACATCAGTAATGCTCAGTCATCCCAAGTTGGCATTTTGGAAGACAGCTTGGCAGTGTCTAACAAAACTCAACACACTGCTTCTAAATAATCCAATAACTGTGCTCCTTAGCAGCTACCCAAGTGAGTTGAAACTATGACCATGCAAAGAACTTCACACCACTGTTTATAACATGTTTATTCATTATTTCAAAAATTGGGAGCAACCAAGATATTTTTCAATAGCTGAATGAATAATAAAAGTTAGTATATCCATGTAATGGAATATTACCCGTAAAAATAAATGAATGAAAAGACATGAAAGAAACTTAAATATGTATTTCCAAATAAAAAATGTCGCTCTGAAATGCTACCTATGGTATAATTCCAATTCATGTCATGTTGGAAAAGTAAAAACTATAACAACAATGAAAAGATCAGTGGTTTCCAGGGACTTGCCTGAGAAGAGGAAGAAAGGAATAAATAGGTGAAGTACAGCAGATTTATGTGGTGTAAAACTCTTTTGTATGCTCCTCTAATGGAGGATACATACCACTCTACATTTGCTAAAACCCATAGGATGTACCACAAAGATTAAATCCTAATGTGAACTATGGGATTAAGTTAATAATAATATATTGCTATTACGTGTAGGTAAATAAGCTAATAATAATATTGACTCATGATTATAACAAATGTATTCCACTAAGGCAAATTTTTTATAATAAACTGGGAGAGGGGGACCAAGGCAGTTTATCAGAGTTCTGCTTCTTTTTTCTTTTTGGGGAAACCTAAAACTCCTCAAAAAAATTAAAGACCACTAATTAAAGAAAACTGTAAAGAAGCTGAGAAGTGAGAAAGGAGGTAGATCTCCTTGACCTGGATTTCAAAAAAGCAAAGCAAACATTTCTTCTTTCTTAGATGTTCTTGAATAGTGTTTCATTTTCATTTTATTGGTTATTTTCCTTCTGGTAGTTAAAGGTTCTTCTGAGTTTATCAACGGCCTTTCCCCCGCTTCTTTTTGCACAAATGCTGAACCCCTAAGTTCGTGTTTTGTTCATACCATAGTGACTCAGGAAAATTACCTCTTTCCTAAAAGTGTCCAAGTCCACACCCTTAATGGCTAGGGAAGAATGGTATTTCCCCAGGGGCAGTAGTAGAATCCACCCAGCTTCTGAATCATGGTGCATTGATGCAGCATAGAAAGGGCATAGGGTATAAAAGGGCAACTTTTCTAGGGTTTTGGAGGGGCTCTTCCAGGTTAACTTGCTGTAAATTAAAAGAATAAAGTGGAAAAAAAAAAGTCCACGTTTGTGCAGTGGTTCAGGTTGAGGCTGGCATGCTTACTGGCCAGGAGTGTAGTCTTTTCATTTACAGCTTCTCTCTTTCTCTGTCTCTCAGACTCTCTCTCTCTCTCTCTCTCTCTCTCTCTCTCTCTCTCTCTCTCTCTCCCTCAAAAATTCTCAGGAGCAGATGGAAGGCAGAAGTGAAAATATAATAGAGAACACTCTCCAAGGGGAAACCCCCAAACCCCTGCATTTGTAGAATCCAGCTTTTTCCCCACATGTCCCTGGGTTAACAGGTGACTGTGGCTGGTACGTCTTCCTCAGTCCTGATTTACTCCTGCTGTTCTGTTGTCATGATCAGTGGCTTCCTATTCCACTCTCAGAGCATCTTGATTTAGATGATAAATGATGTGGCCATCTGACCTTAATGCTACTGGGTATTATGTCATGGTCTGTGGTCATCCTATTCAGGTCTCTGGTGACAGCAACTCCTGACGTTCTATCACAGCCCATCTGTGACTCCAGTGTCTGTATTCCTTTCACCTCTATTGTCTTTCTCTGGGACCATAGTGTCTGAGAGGAAGCTTCCTCTTTTGTTTTTTCCAATGATGGCACTTGTTTTGTTGTCTTTGTGTCAAGAGAGAAGGCAGAAATCAATGAGGTACTGGTTCAACTTCTACAAGACCCCAAAAGGCATATGATCCTCCAGATTTATAGCTCTATAGAGAATGACTTTAAGAGAGTCTTGACATTTTGTTGTTCATCAATACCCTGATTCATTTCTTCAACAAATCTTTCTTGAGCATCTATTAAGTTCTGTGTACCATGCTGAGGCATAGAGATATACAATGGATAACACAAAGCTTTAGTCCTTGTCTTCATGAGCTCATATTTATTTCAGCAGAGAAGATAGATTTTTAAAATAGTAATTAAAATGGGGATGGGTGTTATGGGGATTCTATGAGTGGGGTTCTCTTAGTGGAAAGCCCCACAAGCCAGCTCAGGAAGCAGGAAAGAAACTTGGTCAGATTTATGTTCCAGAAAGGTCACTTTGACTTCCAAATGGCCATATTTATGATGAGAAAGATTCATAATAAGCTACAGGAAATAAACAGCACTTTCTATACTAGTAAACACTTTGGCAGAACTAGAGTAGTTTAAAGGCTGGGATAACATACCTGTTTGTGATTTATTTTGGTTATGTATAGATAGCATCTCTGGCAATTTTGGTGTCACAGTGAGAGGCACCATTCAGAACTTAATTGGATGATGGAATTGTCCAGCAATGTGGACATGAGTCAGTGTTGCCCACAACACTCATGATTGACCGTACCAAGAATTCCCTGGTCTGACTCCTAAGCATCTTTGACTATCAATGTTGAAAACTCCCCTTGTTAAGAAGTAATAAGGGCATTGGTCTGAGATTTATTAGACTGGGATTTGGCAGGGTTTCCAGCTTCTATATGTCAGCTGCTGATTTATTTATATAAATATTGCTTTAATTACATCTTTGTATGACCTTGCATGGCATGTGTCTTCCAGACCACATCAAACTAATAGTTTATTTTGGGGTTAGAGCTCCTAGATAATTGTGGATCCTTTGGAATCGCACTCCTGCCTCTCCTCAGGCTCCCAAACCCTCACTGGTACTCACCACCCTTCTCCTTGTGCTTGTTGGATCTGTTCCAAGGACCCTGGCACACATGAAGCAGTGGTGAAGACTGTGACTTGGCCATTATATCCAGGAAGCTACCACCCTCTGCTGGTGCCAGATCCAGTACTAGCCTTGGTCTCTTATCAGTCTCCTGTCCTGAAGTTGCTGTTCCTGCCCACAGGGCTGGAGGATGTGGTGTGGTCAAGCACTTCTGTGTTCACAAAGCTGCAGAGGGAAGTCTCTCACCATCAGTTGACTGTATCCCACCTTTCTTTGAACTTGACTGCCTTGTCCTCCTAGTCTTGTTTATAGATGGTGTAGAGGCTATCAAAACTGTTCCACGAAGCTTTTCCTCCCTGGCACTGGGGCTCAAGTGTGGGGTGGGGCGTGACCCTAGGACTCAAATGGTTTGCTCAAAGTCACTCTTTATCTCTGAACCTGATCCACAGGTGATAGAGCAGTGCTCTCTAGACTTTGAGCTGGAGGTCCTCTTTGACTTAGCTCTGACCTCCTTATTTCACAAAGCTAAAGATTTCTGCATCACTGCAAACATCCAGTTGCCTGGTAGATATCAGTTTGTCTCAGTGGGAAGTACATCACTTTGTGAATGTTTTCCTTTAAGTCCAGTCCCTACCCAGTGTTTTAAACTATGGGAAATTCATTCGCTTCCTCATGTGGAGAGGTGAAGCGCCCTTTCTTTCCCTTTTCCTCCAAAGAAAATTCCATCCTCCAACTTTTACTGTCCAATCCTCATCCTCCTCTCCAATGTCTGACCCTCAACTTTGAGCTCAGGTTTACCAGACCAGGCCTCTTGGTTTCATCTGAGTGTATTCCCTAGTGTCTTCACAGCATGGGGGTTGCCTGTTATCAGCTAATGTCTGCATTGGACCTTCAAACAAACTCAGCAGTGGGAAAGTCCCATTTAACATCATGGTATCTATATTTTATTACGGGATGAAGTTAAAGTTGGAGTCACCTGGGGTGGAACTGAGAAGGGTTTGGTGACTTGTGTTGTGACAGGTCCCTTGAGTCTTTGCCTAGGTGTGTTGCCACTAGGTTACATTGCTTCTCTGAAGCAGCACTGGCACGTTAGCCATGCCCTGGGTTTTCTAGCTTTGATATCTTAGTATCATTTTTTTAAGGAAACAAGGTAGATTAATGGTATAATCAAAAGTTATTAATTTCTAGCCCATTAAAAAATTTTATGCAATATTTGCAAGTCAGAAAAAAACTTTTCCAAATTCACGTTTAGCGTTTTGGGTTTGGACAATATACTCCAGGCAGGTGCGGGAATTCAATGAAGGAGAGAACTTTGTCAAAGAAGGGTTTGTGGAGAAGCAGGACTTTAGCTGACTTTGAAGCATTACTTAGGATTAGGGAAGCCAAGATGCAGCAGGACATCATCAGGAAGGTGACCAAACTAACTGGAGGGGTTTCTGTGGGGAAGGAGAAGAAAAGGGGCTACAAAAACATAGGTTTATCACAACTTATCTTATACCATGATGGTTCCTTGAGGTCATTAGGTCATAAGTCATCACTAGACATAAATTACCTAAAACCAAAATAACAAAAATAGACATAAAAAATTGTAAGACTTGTCCAAGAAAGCACAGGAGTTAGTACTATAATGGGACTGCATTCCAGAGTTCTTATCTCTTTACACTTGGTAAAGCTTGTATACTCACTTGGATTCCAAATATAGAAACTTGGACTTTATTAGAAGGCAGTAGAGAGCATTTGGCATCTTTGTTTAAAAGAGGTAACTGGATTGAATTCATACATGCTATCAGGTTAAAAATCTGTGGGAAGGTTTTTGGGTAGATTCTATTGAGCCATGGATGGCAGCTTACTGTCCCATCACTAGATGGCAGACTTGGTGTCGGCAGAGAGAGAAGGGTGTGGTAGATGGATGGTATTTAATTTGTAAATCTTATCTTCAATCTTCCTGGTAAACTAGCTCGCTTATGGCCAAGTTTGATCCGGCACTACAAATCTGTACTAAATTTCTACTTGAAGTTTCTTTGGCTTGAATTTCATAGCTCCACTTATTTATTTGTTCCATGTATCCCAAATCTGTTAAAGGAGTGTGAATCAGATTGTAGGGAATTTGACTGCTTTACTCATGTGTCTGTCTAGAACAATGTGTCTTATAGTACAAACTCAAAAAGATATGAACTATTTTTCTTTTTAAGTGTTCACATTCTTCATATTTAAAAACTTATTTAGAAGAAATTTAGTCTTACTGAAAAGTTTTTGACACAATATATGTCAAATATATATTCATAACATATATGAATACATTCATATATGTCATAATATATATATATATATACACATTGCATAATGATCAAATAAAGGTAATTAGCATGCCTATCACCTTAAATATTCATCATTTCTTTGTGGTGAGAATATCCAAAATTTCCTCTTGTAGCTAGTTTGAAATAGGTGATACTTGATTGTTAATTTTATCATCCTACTATGGAGAACTGATTCCTCCTGTCTAACCTGAACTTTGTACCTGTTATGGTATGTTCAGCACCATGGGAATTTTTAAACAGCACAGCTTATTGAAGTAACTTATGAGTGATAATATAAAATTATATATTAACAAGTGGAAAAACTGAGTAAAAGCACATGATCAAGGTCTATTATCAAGGAATAAATCAACGTGGGCTCATGGTGATATGGAAGGTGATAGAAATTGTGACTTGAGGTGACTCTTGAGCAATAGGTAATATATAGAGGGATATCATGGGTGGAGTGCACCTACATCCTGGATTTTCCAGGACAGTCTCAACCTATTATTATAATAATAGCTACATTCATTAAGTGATTACTGTATACTATGTGCTTTACATGTTAATTACAATCATTTCAACCATAAAGTTACCAAAATTCTCCCCATCTTTCAAACAAGTAAAGCAGGACATAGGTGAAACAGCTCGCTGAAGGTCCCATGGGTACAAGGGGGGAAATTGGAATTTGAACCCAGGTTTTGTGACTGGCACTACATACTCTGCTATCAAAAGCCCACCTTCCAGAAGATGCACACTGAGGCTTGGCTCAGAATCTCTGGTTTCTGCTGTGTAGCTGGGCTGTCAGCATTTCCCCTGAGCGGCACATTGCCACCTGTTATTGGTAACGCTTATCATGAGGTCTGGGACTTGAGTCACTTCATTTTCCAGGGACACCATTTGTAGTCTAGATAATGACTGCCCTGAAATGGATAAAACCCAGCATCCGACCTTAGTCCTGGGTGGAGGACCAGACTCTCTCAGTTCTGTACCTGGTGCTCATCCCCTCTTGGCTCTGGCTCACTCCTTGTCCATCCTTTCTTCTGGCTCTCATCCCTGACTCTTAACCTGCATCCTGCCCTATGGCCAGGTACACACAGTCTAGCTGGGGATGTGTATGGAGAATTTTTAGAAGCTTTGCCTCTCTGGTTTGCTGGGCTACTTGATTAGAGGAAGGATGGATAGCAGTGGCACCATGGCACTGCTCTGAGCTTCCTGCTGAGCAGAACAGGAGAGCCCAGGGAGCCCCTCCTTGGTGTCCCTTCATAACATGAGTTTCCTCCTAGTGCATCTGGGAGGGAGGAGGGATTTGGTTCTCTGCTGCTGTTCTTGTTGCCAACCTCTCCCTTGGGAGATGAGCCAATGGGAAGTCTGGGACTCTTCCCTGAGCCGTGGCAGAAGTGTCCTGGGAGGAGTGAAGATCTTAGGAGGAAGGAGGCAGGAGGAATTGGAGCCCAGCAGTGCAGGAGGTGAGTGGCATTCTTACACACCCTGGTTATTCCAGGCTTCTGAGTATGCTCAGACTTCCTAGAGAGAGGAACAGCCCCTGGTCTCACGGCCCTGCATGTTGTGGGTCTTCATCTGCCAAAGTAGCAGCTTCACCTCTATCAGCTGCACTTCTGGCAGTCACACACTGCTGCTTGGTGAACGACAGCCTCCTGCTCTCCCCTGAAGGCATGTGCAGCCCCCTATCTAATATCTAGCTTCTACAGGGTTGTTGTGGAGTCACCGTTAGGGTTAGAGAGACAGTGGACGGTGATGTTAATCTCGTGGGCCAAAATATGGTATATGGGAAAACGGACTTTATTCTTCATCTTATGGGCAAAAGGCCTGCCAGCTGCTGTACAGATCCTGAAGATGATAAAAATAGCCTGCACAAGGGATATGTTTAATATTCAAGTATCAGTGCTTGGGCTGTCTATCTCTGGGAGTCACAGCAAAACTGAAAAATTATGTGTGAATGAATGAATGAATGAATGATGATTTATGAGCCAGTCTCTCTACCTGTTTTTTAAGCAAATGATTCAAAACCTAGGCGACAAGTTGTATCCAATCCCAGAACTAGAGACAACAGTACAATAATTAATTATTGGAATTAATTTCCCCAAATTTCAGCTAGGTGTTGGACACTCCTTTCTGATTATATTTTCCTTTTAATTAGTGAAATTTAACAACTTAAAAATAGTGAGAGATTTGAATTTTATTTTCTATTTTAGTAATAACAGGCATTTTGGAGAACTTCGATGGACTTATACAGAGCCAGGAGTTCTCCAGAAAACACAGCTGGGTCCAGTTGAGCTTTAAAGTTTTTCTGTACTATGGTTATATGCTCCTACAGTGATTTGGAGCTTTGACATCTCTGCTAGTATTTTTACACACAATAAAAATCAACTCAAGAGAGCTGCTCATAGGGAGAAAAAGCACTATTTATATATGTCAGGCCGTAACATCTTTGGTGGTTAGAACAGATATGTTAACAGCAGGAAACCTCACATTTAATCATAATTGTGTCTGGAATATTTTGACCTAAAGTCTGGCAGAATTTTTAATGCTAACATTGAATAGAGACATGTATATTGAGATAAATAAAATTCCATTGGTTTCTCTCTAGAGGTTTTGTACAACTACCTTGGAAGTTTTTCTTAAGAAGAAATTTAAAGTCTTCCATTTGAAGAGTGATTTTAGAGACTAATGGGCAGTAGAAATAGGAAGCAGTAAATTTCCATCAGGTAACTGAGCAGTTTCATTCATATTTAGTGAGTGAAGACTGGGTTTGGGTTTGAGTTTGTTTCAAATTAAACACAGATTTCTTAATTTATTCTTTGGAAATAAATTAAATAAATTAAAATTAAAGCAAATTTGGGATTCTGTTTTCCTGACTGCACTTGGTTGTGTTGCCACACACCATGTATGTTAACTGGAATACTGGTAGAGAGATAAAAGCCTCCTGAGTGACCTTGGGTGGGTACAATTCCCACAGCCTTTGGATTTTCCTTGAAGGAGTAAGAGATGCTGGTCAGGGATAACACTGGTCATCAGGAAGGCCCGGAGAGAGTGATGCGGTTCCTGCCCACTCCTCTCCTTCCTCCTGCCAGGTGGACTTACTGCATCATTCTTTCTGCAACCCCTCCAGCTCCCAAAGCACTTCACAAAGATTTCCACCCTCTCAGTCCTCATGCTGTGGTCTACTTTTCAACCTCCCTTCTAGATCATAAACTGCTGGGAGAGGGGCCAGGACAGTGTCTTAACACTTTCTTGTGGCCCAGCAGTGCTTAAATGCACTAAAGCGTTAGAAGCTTTAGGAACTTTTAATTTTTAGAAGCATTTAATTCAGGTCATCACCAGAAACTTTTTGATTGTATTGCCCTATTTCTTCTGAAATAATGAAAAACATGTTACTGTTTTCTTTTGCCTCATTTCTCCCTTCTTTTCAAATGTTCTTTTCCTGTGAGAAATCAAGAAAAATTTGGGGGTTGAAGGTGGCTTAAGGAGGGACAAAAATTAGAGAGAAAAATGAGAACAACCCTAGTTTCTTCTTACTGGTTTCCTTGTTATGGAATTAGCTTATTTTAAAGGGACCCTGGAGTGTGGGAATTAGCTGAGCAAAATTCACTTGAGAAAGCTTGATTTTAGAAGGTAAGCTAGTGAGGCAAGATACGCTTAATCGACCTGTATTTTGAAGAACGTTTAAAATACCTGACTACCAGCAAAAATTAAATCACTTCATGAATAAAAAGGACAAAGTTCTCTATGAGTCATTAACCAATATGTTGAAATCTATCATGAACAGTGAAAACAAGTAGTAATAACATTTATATTATTACTATAGGTCAGCCCTCTGTATCCCCACCTCCCACATCTGTGGATTCAACTGACTGTGGATCAAAAGTATTTGAAGAAAAAATTATGTCTGAGCTGGATGTGATGGCACACACCTGTAATTCCAGCCACTTGAGCTGCTGAGGCAAGAGGATCACAAGTTCAAGGCCATCCTGGGCAACTTGGCGAGACTCTGTCTCAAAATAAAAAATAAGGACTGGGGTTGTGGCTCAGTGGTAGAGCTCCCTGGGTTCAATTCCTAGTACTAGGGAAAAAAGGTCTGTACTGAAAACATGTACTGACATTTTCTCTTGTCATTATTCTCTAAACAGTAGTGTATAGCAACTATTTGCATAGTGTATATGTTTCATTAGATATTAGAAGCAATCTAGAGCTACCAAGTACAAAGAAAAACGTATAAGGAGATATATAAAAAGGTTACACTGTTTCATAGAAGGGACTTGTGAACCCTCATATTTTGGTGTCGTGGGGAAGGGGTCCCTCAGGGATACTGAGGGATGACAATAGATTTAGGGTTAATCCATGAGCCAACTTTTGAGTTTAAAAGTAGGATGCATGCAGTTATGTAAGAAGAACACGCCTTAGGAGATACAAACAAAAAACCAGAAATACTTTTTCTACTACATGTTGTTACTTGTTTCAGTCCCAAATCCTGAAGTCTACTGTGTACCAGGTTCCATAAAACCATTATGCCGTATGGGTGTGTGAGGCGTTTGGGCAAACTGGTTTGGAGTGGACTTCCTGTATGTCATACAGTGACTTGTCATTTCTGTCCATGGGATGTGGAGTGCCAGTTTGTGAGGAGTCTGATCCCAGACTCTCCTGCAGGACCCAGCAGAGGGATGAGGAGAGCTCTCTCCTGGACCCAGGAGCCCAGCCTGGTGTATTGGTAAAGGTCTTTCAAAGCCATGCACATGGACTCTTCCATGGCATGGTGGTCGGATCTCCATCACACAGATGATAATCAGGCTGGAGATAAGCGGAGCTATCGCCTCCACACTCGAGTTACTGGAGGAGGTTCCTTGAGATCTGAGGCATTGATAATTCATCTAGGGCAGGTGGGCCTGGCTCTGCTTTTCTCCCAAACTCCTGTCCTGCATTTTAAGTTTTGCCAGTTGTTTTCAGGGATCCAGGGTGAATGGGCTCTTTTCTCCACCGCCCCCTCTCGAGAGGGAATAGAAAACTTCCAAGAACTCTCTCTCCTTTGTAGTTGTAACTGGCATTATTTTGAATTAAAACCCTTCCTTCCCTCACATTCTCTGCCTCTTCTTACACTAATCACTATCACTACTATGAAAACTTTTGTTCTACGTTAAGAGTTTGTAGCACAGGAAGTTCATCTTCTTTTTCTCGGAAATTAAGTCAACTACAGAAAGGAAATTTATAGAGTCCGAATTTTCTGATTTTTATATCTCAAGCATAATGTTTTGACTGCTCCTTCCATTACAAAATGGAAAAGCAACTGAATAACTTGAAATCTCATTTCTCAGCAGAAAATGGGAATAATCAACTAAATAGCAGTGAGGATTAATGCTTGTAAGAATCAAGAGAGATGTTAATTGGCTATCATCTTTTGTTAGATTGAATCAGTGAAGGAGTTTTTAAGTTGTAAAGCCAGCTACAGATCTTTCAAGAATTGGTGATGTGGCTTTTCAAAGTCTTTAGGTCATATCTGACCTTTAGGTGCCCTTTAGGAATTTAGGGCAGGACTGGCAAACCCTGGCTTTCTGTCTAAACCTATAAATTAATAATTCTATAAATAAAATT
Source organism: Sciurus carolinensis (assembly GCF_902686445.1). Taxonomy (NCBI): domain Eukaryota; kingdom Metazoa; phylum Chordata; class Mammalia; order Rodentia; family Sciuridae; genus Sciurus; species Sciurus carolinensis. The sequence continues at coordinate 69,197,447 of NC_062227.1, forward strand.
CTATAAATAAAATTTTAATGGAATACAGCCATGTCTTATTTGTTTACTTGCTATGTCTGATTTTATGTTACAACTGAAAATTTGGTCCTAACAGGTGGCCAAATCAGCCCACCAAGCCCAATATTTACTATTTGGTCTCCTGTAGAAAAAACTTGCCAGCTTCTGCTCTCAGGAGTTTCTGACAAATGTGTTCTGTGAGATCCCACAGTGATCCCTTCATCTTTCATTCAACTGTAAGTACTGGGGGCCTTGCCAAGTGAAACCCCAGTGGGGCTCCCCTTCATGTTCCGTTTGCCTTTCTGGTAAGTTTTAGTTTCCAAGGGATCACTTCCTGTTTGTGTGTTCATCCCTAACCTGCTCCCTCAACTACAGGCTTCATCAAGAGGGTGTGTTGTCCTCGTATTTTAATAAGCATTTCTTCACACCTGGTGTGACTGTCTCAGTGCCACGTTCTCATGGCACCTGACTTCTCTTCACCTCTCTCTGTGTCTCTGTCACTGTGTCCTCTCTCTCTCTCTGACACACACCCACCCACCCACACACACACACACACTGTATTAATGCCATTGCCAACCTTGGTCTTTACAGCAGACAACAAATGCATGCTATGTCTGACTTTATGTTCACAGACATAAATCCCCAGGCCTTTTCCCTGGTATTGTGACTGTGACTGATTCCGGCTGACCAGCCCTGTGCACAGCCAGACCCCACCCACAGCAATGAGCTCTCTTTCCTCAGATATGTGTGTGTTTCTTGGGTGATAAAAAGTGACACTTATGAGTTAATTTCGTAGTGATCAAGTTCTGCTTTCTGAAACAGAGCAGCTAATGGAGAGTGGAGCAAAGTCATGAGCTACTTATTAAAGATGCTTTCTGCTTTCCTGAAACAGCAACCTAACCATGCCTAGACACTGGTTCTAAATAATAACAAGGTGTCTATTGTTAGCCAGTCGCAGATCTTTGGGCCCCTGCAGAGGTTAGCACTTGATGGTAGACAGATGCTTCATAAAGAAAAAAGCAAAGTCTCTTGGTGAACCTGGTGGCAGTCTGTAATCCCCCTACCATCCTCTCACCAAGAAGAATAAGTACTAAGAGGATTCCAATTGCTGCCTTGTGTGACTGGAACACAACAGTTTTTGTATTAAGCCCTAAATTTTTAAGAAAACTTCAAAGGGCTGTCAAGGCTGGAGAGAGAAATCCTTACTGAATGTGGGTCTTGTTCTTGGTCAGTGGCTCTCAAATCATTTGATCATGACTCCCAGTGATGTTGTAATTGATCATCTGTGTGGATGCACACATGTAAAACAATACTTTACCTTACTATGAACAGCCTCTGAGATGGACTCTGTCCTTCCGTTCTGATTATCCAATCCATTGCTATCCTATCCTAGCCTATTCCTCTTGTCTTATTTTACTGCATGTCACAGTTTTGCAAAGTTCTGATGTCCATCCACTAAATTTTCCTTCTTATCCCCAGTTGATTATAATCTGCAGTATGAAAGACAATGTCCCAGGAAATGTGGGAATTACTGGTTCTTTCCTACCGAAGTGCAGGTTGGGGAAGCATGATTGGCAGAGGCATGAGCTTACCTGGAGCATTCAGGTTTCTCTGAGTCCATATGCATTTTCTTCTTCCACGACTGAATTTTTGAAATCCTGCTTTATTTTATTTTATTATCTAGTTTTTTCTTCTTTCTGTCTCTTCTGTTCTGTCTTTTCTATCTGTCCCTGACCAGTGACTCCCTCTCTCCTTCCCTTGCACCAACAAGAACAGCTCCTGCTACCTCCCTGCCCAGCCAGGGTTGGCCACTTTTCACTTACCTTTCAGGTTCATGTTTCTGTGGGGAGAAGTTCCTGAGCCCTGTGGTGCCCAACAACTTCTATCTGTTGTTCAAACAACCAACCTTATGATACCTCTCATGCTGCCTTGTAATTGCTTGAAAATTGTCTCCCTTAGCAGATGTGGGCCCAGGTGGGGCGAGAACTGGGTCATTATCCATGGGCAAGCAGGCTCAGCACCTCCAAGGCCAGTGCTGAATTGATGAGTGGTTGAACGAATCTACTGAATGGAGGTGTGCAGGGGGAAAGGCCTTTAGATGAAGACATTGGAATGGATGAATTCATTGAAATAAATTCGACTAGAGTTAATATTCTTTGATTCCACATATAATGCCAACATTTTCATGGAATTTCCCTCTGAAATAAAATTCTGATATTATTTTCTAATCTCTGGCCAAATAGCCCTTGTGTGCTGATTTAAAACTCTCTGGGTAGAAATGTTCCTCTGTAGCAGACGCCTATTGAGAAGGTTAGGTGTTGGATGTATTAGGTGCTACAAGACACTGAGACCTCCGGGGTGTGCATTTGGGATGAAAGGAATTGGGAGATTATGTATGTAACGGAACTTAATTTAATGGAAAGCTGAATGTGCCCAGGATTCAGTCTGCCCTGTAATTCCTGAATAATTTTGAGCAACATATTCCAGCTGTCTCAGCCAGTTCTGGAAGCAGTTGGTGTGTGCAAATAAACAATGAGACTTGACTTGCCAGCAGAACAAATGTCAATGAGGAAGTGTATTTTTTCCATAATGGCTTTTCACTTTGAATTTTATACTGTTTTAATGGAATTATTTCTATATTTATCTATTAGAATATTTATTCTGAAGTTTAAAATGTAACTTTAACAGTTTATTGGCTTCAGCTAACTCAACATGGTACAAAAGACACTTCATTCTTCTGAGTCTCAAGATTCTTACCAATGAAAGGAGACCATTCAGTCCCTTTTTGTCTGTATAATTTCATTTATGGGAGAACTGGTTTGAGTGACTACTCTGTGCTAGGATAAAGACTGCTGTTGTAACCCAGTGAACATGTATATCATCCTCATGGAACTCAGTGTCTAGACTGGAGTTCAGCATTCAGCAAATACTGGCACTGATTGATACAGTCCCACTCTTCTAATGCTGGGAGGGAGGGCCTCTGAGCTAAGAGCCTGAGATTGTTGCCACAATTGAGTCTCATTCCTATGAGAAATCTCTAGGAAGGAAAAGAGTTTGGTCCTTTGGAAAAAAAAAAGGAGAAATCAGTATCGTGGAAGCTTAGGGAGTATATTTGTTTCTTAGGGCCAAGTTGGTGGCTTAAAGCAACACACATCTATGCTCTATATTTTGGGGGCTACAGGGATGAAATCAAAGAGTTGGCAGCCCCGTGCTCCTTCTGAAGGCTCTCTGGAGAATCTTGCTGGATTTGTTGTCTCTTCCAGTCTCTGTTGACTCGGACATGATTGACTGCTGACACATCCTGTCTGTAGGGTGTCTGCCTCTGTCTTCACGAGCCTGCTCCCCTGCGTCTGTGTCTGAAAGCACACCTTTTCTTCTGAGGGACTCACGCATCATTGTGCGTAGGGCCCACTTGGGTATTTCAAGATGATCTCACTTCAGAGATCCTTAATTAAATCTGCAAAGATCCTATTTCCAAATACAGTCACATTCACAGGTCTTGGACTTACCTTTTGAGGGCAAATAATAACTCACTACAGGAGCGAGGAGGACAGGTTTGGAGAAGAGGCTGGCCACGGGCAATACCAAGAACACAGAAAAGTGTTTGAAGGAGTCTCAGAAGGGAACTAAGAGGATCCACTTTAGGTTTGAAGGCATCACTGTCGATGACATCAGAGAACTGATTGAAGGACCAGGGCACAAGAGTGAGGCCAGTGAGAAGCCTATTGCAGGAGTCCAGGTGAAAGTTTTAGTGGCTTAAATGAAGCTCATCTCTGGAGGAATGATGGGGAGGGGACAGCCCTGAGCTGTGCTGTGCAGGAGGAATCAGAAGCATTCGTCACTGGATTGCATAAGGATGGAGGAGTGTCAAAGGTCACTTAGATTTCACACTTGAAAAACTGGGTGAGGGAAGGGCCATTTCCTGAGATGGGGAAGCCTGGAGAGGAAGAGCAGGTTTGGGAGGAACATTCCAGATGCATGTTTTAATGTGAGACATTTAAACTGTCTGTGGGGTGTCAAACAAGCCCTGGTATAAGAGTCCTGGGGCAGGTTAGGTGGGAGAGTCCTCCGTGGACTGGGAGGCATGGGAGTGAGTGAGATCTGTAGTGAGAGTCAGGAGAAGAGGGACAGATATTTGGAGCACACAGTGAACAGGAGGAGTCAGCCAGGAGATCGCCAGGCCATGACCTGGGTTCCAGCAGTCTTCTATCTGCAGAAACACTTGTGGTGGTGGAGGGTGCTGAAACTCAGAGGACCTGAGTTTTGTCCTCACATTTGAGACTCACTTGTTCTGTGGTTTTGAGCCTTCAGTTTCAAAGTGCTTTGAAACAATTACTTTTTAAAATATGTGTTTATGATTGGGTTTTAAAACGCTTGCCTTTTCATACACAAATGTTTATAGGGAGAAGAATCATTTAATGTGATGACATATTTTGCTGAGTTTGGCAATACATTATGGTTTGATTGTAATTTCTCAATTATCCTTGCTTCCATAAAAATAGCAGATAGTGGATAGTGGGCTGGGGATATAGCTCAGTTGGTAGAGTGCTTACCTCGCAAGCACTAGGCCCTAGGTTTAATCCCCAGCACCGCAAAAAAAAAAAAAAAAAAAAAAAAAAAAAAAAAAAAAATATATATATATATATATATATATATATATACATATATATATAGCAGATAGTAGATATTTTAAGGTTTGGTTATCTCCCTATTGTTTAGATTCAAGTAAAGAAGTTTCTGCCACTATAGTCTAGTATTAAACATATCCCGTCACCTCGGGACTTGAATGGATTGGGGTTAGACCAGGAAGATGAATGAAAACCCTGCTCCAGACAGAGTCTGGGCACCTTTGCTAATATTCCACAGGCTCTGCCTTTCATTATCAAAATGTGGATGTGACTTCTGAATTGTTACAGGAAATTCTTGAAAATGGTATCTCTATCCTGCAGCTTTGCCTTTCAAATTTTCCTGGCACTATTTTTTTTTTCGAATAAGTATAAATGGAATGCTAACAAATGAAAACAACTTGCTGCAGCTTCCAGAAAGTAATTTTACCACAAGAGTTAGCTGTTCTATTGTGTTTCTGTTGTTACTAGTTGAATATTTAAAAAATCTCAACCTAAAATGATTTCATGTTTGACTTGGTCTAAATATTTTAATATTTTAAAAATCAGCAAATAATCTACTTTAAGCTTATGAGAAGATCTAAAAATAGGTTTCTTTTATTTTAAAATAATCCTGATAAAATCATGGTGAGCAGTTAGGTTGGATAGTGTTAAAATTCATCAGATATTTGATCTAAAGGATAATTACTAGACCAAAACTTAAGCAATTGGCATTCAGGTGTTATGAGACTATAATGCATTCGTGGAAAGCACTTTAAACAATAGGAACTTAGAGAAGGAGTTTAAGAGTTAAGGAGCTATAACATAGGTGACTTGTAGCTTTTTCTGAGACTTTCACTTTGGATTTAGCCAAGCAGAAATTACTGGCCACTGGACAAAGAATATTGTAATTATTTTCCTTTGTTAAAAATTATGTCTTTGGACTGTGCACTAGTTAAGTTATTTTACTAAGTCAAGGACTAACTTTTGATGTTTTCAATCCTAACATCTCACCATACTATGCTTTGAGAATTCCATGACTTGGGAACATGTTCCAGACTAAGGAACCCAGAAAAGAACAAGTTTGTCCTGTGTTACTAAATAGGTCACTATAAAGAATTGCATTACAATACAATTGTAATTGTGTCGCATTTCCCAAGTTATGAAAACAGAAACTGGGCATGCCGTTTGCATGGTATGAGCTAAATGCAAGGCAGGCCCTAGAGTGAAACTTAACCAGCTTTCAGGGGAAAACAAATGAATTCCTGCAAGAGTTGGGCTTTTGCAGGTATGACTGATGCATTACGTTTGGGAGAATTTTTCTCGACCACTTCCAGCCTTGGCGCCCAGGCATGGGGTCAGGTTGCTAACCCAGGAAACCACGGACTCTCCACTCATCTGCAGCCCTTCCCCAGGTTCTCTGTGTTTAGGGGATTCACAGACAAACTTGTTCTGACTGATTCATGGTCAAGTAAACATTGAGTGACTAAATGGTTTGTCCCTTTCTCAAAGGACATCAGATTTCTGCTTGCTGGGCTCTGACTGTCCCCATCAATTTCCACATCCCATCTGGTTGCTTCCTCTCTTCCCAGGGAGCTGAGTGAAATGTTGCCAGGAAACTTCTTATTAACCATCCTGGAAGGGCGGTTCCAGAGCAAGTACAGGTCGAGTCTCCTTAAGTAACATGCCACTCAATGTATTTTTTAAAAGATAAAAAGTAATAATCTTACTATTTTTCATAATGAGATGTTTTTCTTAAAAAATATAAAATTTCTGGGGAAAAATTGGAATAAAATTGTCAAAATAATTTGAAATTTATGAGCAATTATGACGGTCTTATTCTATAAAATATTGAACACTTTAGTTATTAAGCCTACAAACAAATGAATGAACCAGTGAATAGAACAAAATGTAGCTCAGAAGTAGACTCTTATTTAGGTAAAATTTAACTTATGGTGAATGGGTATCACACATATTTGGGGGAAAGTGTTTAACAAAAGAATTTTAGGACAATTGATGAACTATCATTGTAATTATTATTATTAAATATGTATATTATCCCTTTATACCACAGAATGACAAAGGGAGGGAAAGCAAAACAAAACAGATAGATGAATAATTAGACTTCAGATCACAGAGCAGGGAAGGAGTTTCTAAAGGCAAGAGTTATGGAAGAAATCATATTTTTAGCTGCATAAAATTTTAAATAATATTCATGTAAAGATTATAGCCAGAAAAATTAAAAGGCAAACAACCCATTGAAAAATTTATTTCTGACAAATAAAAGTTTTATATCCCTAACTTTGTAAAGATTTAGTGCAAATTAATAAGCTAAGTACTAAATTCCCTATGGAATATCAGAGGAAAGGGGAAATATAAATGACTAGCAAAAAATATTTAACTCTTTGTGGACCCTTCCTCATCCAGCCCTCCCTCTCCTGAGCAAACCGTACCTGTTGCACTTGATCGTGCTCTGGAGTTACCTATGTCAGGACACAGCATGGAGCTCTTTGGCCCTGTGCTCTCCCTTGCAGCCAGGTTTTTGAAGCAGTGGTTCATCACCTGTTTTCTTCATATCTTCAACTTTCACTGACCTTTAACTTTTCCCAAACTGGCACCAACATAACACAATTGCAGCCAAACTGCCTCCTGAAGCTCATCACTTACTCCTATGTTGTCAATCTCATTGATATCGCTCTGTTTCTGTCACCAGGCCCTCCTCAGCAAAGTGCCCAAACCTTCCTTCTCTTAAACTCAGTGAAACCACAGTCCCCAGGTTTCCTCATTCCCTGGATTCTCCTTTGAGTCTCCTGTGTTAGACCCACAATTCCTTGTCCAACCTCCAAGTATCTGGCTGCCTCAGTGCTGAGTGCTGAGCCCTCTCTCTCTCTAGGTGATCTGGGCTGTTCTTAGGGCCTTTGAGATTCAATTCACACGAGTGGCCCAGCATGTTCTTCTGCGTTTCACAGCCACAGTCCAACTCTGAACAGCTGACCAGCACCTCAAACTCGAGTCCCCAAATCTCAGTCCATATGATACCTTCCTTCTTCCACTTTCCTCCCTTCCCATATTAAATCCATATTTAGGCTGAAGATTCTCCTTCTAAGGATCTGTTCTCTAGGGAGCTGCTAAGACTATAAAATAAGCAGAAAGTAGAATTAGGAAAAACCACCCCAAAACATCTTTTTAGTACTTAGCTTTTAAGGGACCCCCTTTTCCATGTGGGATAAAACGCAGATTCCTCTGGATAGCCTGTGAGGCTCCACCTAGTCTGCGCCTTGCTTTCTCTTCCTTCCTCATCACACACCATGCTTCTCCTCAAGGCAGCTTCTTTCTGGAATGCTCTCTCCCTTCCCTTCTGCTCACCATGACTCCCACCTCCTCATATATTCCAGCTCCGCTCTTGAGTAGAGTTTAGATACTAACATAGATGTTCCTCAGAAAAACCTCCCTCGTCTATGTTGTCTGAACTAATACCTCCCATCCCATTATCCTCTTCTATTCTTTTCCTTCTGAACATTTATTGTCATGTGTTTTTGTTTCATAATCTTAGGATTAGTTTGGCAAATGTCAAACACCTTTCTTCTCTCGAGTAATTAGAAGTTCACAATTGGAAAAGTGCTTGCTGGCACCTGGGCACCTGTGCGGCTGGTTCAAAGCTATCAGGACAGATGTCTCTGTAACTCCTTTGTTTTTTCCCTCAGAATTGTCTCCAGATCACAGGGAGATTCTTCTACCTAGCATCGTACATTCTAGGCAAGAAAAAGGGGAGAGAGAGTGAAAAGTAAAATAAGCCCAGAACAATGGAGTCGCTTGTCCTCCAGAAGAGTTTTCTGAAAGCCCCACCCAGCAGTTTCTGCTTTTGTAACTATTGGCCAAAATCTAGATACCCATTCCATCCCTGTCTACAAGGGATGTAGGGAATGCGTTTTTTAAACTGGCCGCAATGGCCTCTCCCCACACAATTAATTATCTTTTGAAAGGAAAATAGGAAGAATGCGTACTGGGTAAGCAATTAGCATTCTTGGCCACAGCATATATGTTTGTTTATTAAAAGTGTTTTTCCTAGTAGACCCTCAGCTCCTTAAAGGTGAAATCATCTTTTATTTTCCAAGAAACACATACCCAGGATCTAGTAAGCTCAATAAATTGTGGAGCAAATTAACTTCCTGTTACCATGGTGTGGTGTTTCCTGAACACACTGGGTCAGGGAGGCTGACTCCAGGTGCACAGGTTCCACGGCAGGAAGATGTCTGCGCTCTTGCTGGAGGGCTGGCAGGCTTCTCTTCTGAAATCATCACCTCTCTCTCCTCCGTATCACCAGAGATTATTCCAATGAGCAAGCCCTGATTTAATATCTTCCGACTGGAAAGTACATATCCAACCATGCTCTGATTCCTTCTTCCAAAATCCTGGAGAGAGCCATGTGTGACTCCGCTTCCTCTGCTCCCCTCCTCCCCCCCAGCGCTCTTCAGCCTGCAGTGCCCACAGCTCCCCTGCACAGGTTTGTTAAAGTCACAGTGGCCTCCAATGGTGGGCTCCCTGGCCTCTCCTCGTTTCCAGGAGACCCCTGCCCCCATCATCTGTGTCGGCTGGCACTCCTGCTTCACACACCTTCCCCTTGGCTCTGGGGCTTCTGGTTCCTCGGCCCCCGTCACTCCTTTGCAATATCTTCTACTGACTTTGCCTCTTTATCTCCGCTGGGCTGGAGCACCCCAGACCCTCTACTCTCTGCCATGTGTTTCTCTTTCTATGTGATCTCATTTAGTGCCTGGGTTTGCAATGATCTATATGGTGATTGCCACGTTCACAGCTCCAGCCCTGACTTCTTACTTGGACTGTGTATAACTCTTATCTGACGAAGTGTCTAGATAAATCATAGGCTACTCTAGCTTGACGTCATCAAAAGAGAACTTTTGATTCGCTCTCCTTTTCCTCCTCAGTACAACCCAAGGCATCTACCTTGTTACTCAGTCCAAAGACACTTGAGGAGATTCTTCTACTCTGACTTTACATTCCCTATCCAATCCACAGTAAGTTCTGCTAAACATACCTCAAGCATTGAGTGCATCCACCTACTTCCCTACTTCTCTGCTCAGAGCTGTGCTAAGCCCCTCCTGTCCCAGTGTCTCTGCCTCTCCGCTCTTCTCTTTGCCATTCTGGACTCTGAACTCATTGCCCACAATGCAGTTGTCTGATTCTCCTTGGTTTCCTTCAGTCTATTTCCTTAGTCTTCTCTTTTCTGCCATGAATTTGATATGTTTGAAAGCTATTGGTTAGTTATTTATACAACCCCACTCCCCATGCTTAGGGCTTATCTGATGTTTTGTTATGGTCGGAAAGAGTTTATGTATTTTGGGCAAGAATACTATGACAATGGTATTGTGTGCATAATCTCATAGGGTTCATGATATCAATATTTCTTATTAGTGGGGTATTGATCTTGACCACTTGGTTATGGTAGTGTCTTCAGGTTTCTTTGCTGTAAATTATTATTATTTTTGCCTTTGCAGTCAATTACTGTGTGTGTGAAGGAGATATTTGAGACTATGCTAGTATTCAGCTTCTCCTCAAACTTTTGGTCTCTACTTTTAGTATATATCAGTGGATTTTGCCTGCAAAAAATTTTTAGGTATTTCATTATTAGTATTTTACTTTTGCCATTTTACATTTTCCTCTCTTTTACATTTAAGTGGGACCTTTCTGTGAAAGCCAGTGGTCACTTCTCCCTTATTTTTAATTTATTTATCTATTTATATCAGTATGAACTCATGGATATTTACTTTATTCTATCAATCTAATATTATAAAAAGTTACAGATACAATATATTACAGATATAGAAGGGTAGATATGTAGATTGATGGATAGGTGAATTTGATTATATTTGCATATATATTAAAATGATTCATATTTATTGCCTGATTATTGCCTCCTTTTTTGCACAGCTAAGTAGATTTGCATTTTCTTACATTCCTTTCTTTCTTTCCTGAAAGGTAGTGGACCACAGCTACTTGAAGAGTTTTGTTATTTCATGTATTATATTCTGAAAAAAATCACTCTGTATTAGAATTACCTTCCTCATCCTTCCCTATTACTGCCTGTACCCCATTGTGTGGCTGCTTCACAGATTATTCAGCTGCTTCCTATATGTAGACATTTAGGTTATTCGTGGTCTTGGCAATTATCAACAATGCTGTAGTGAACAATCTTGTGTACAGGTGTTTTCATATTGGAAGTATACCTTCAGAGTCCCAGAATTGGAATTGCTTGGTCAGAAGTGTAACTTTGTCAGGAATTGGATTTACTCCAATGAGTATTGCTTTTTCACCCCACGGGCAGTATGTGAGAATGCTTGTTTACCTGTTGCTTCAATGACATTTACAGTTTTTCCCCATTTGGTAGGTGAGACATGATGCTTCAATTTACATTCCACCATATTAGTGAATTTGAATATTTTTATGTGTTTGATGATTTTTTTATATATTTTTTAATTGTTTGTATTTTTCTACAATTTTCTACCAAGTTTTTTGTTACTTTGTCCCTCAAGTTAAAGAGTTCTTTGCATATTTAAAATATTAGATTGTTGTGTGTTTTGTATGTTGTGAATATTTTTGCCAGCTTCTCAGTTATATTTTTGACTTGGTTTTTGGTGACTTTTGACATATAAAAATTTTTATTTTTGATCAAATTAATCAAACTTTTTGTTATCGCTCTGGATTTTGAACCATAATTAGAAACTTCTTCATACACCAGAGTTAAAGGGGAACTGAGCCTTCTTTTTTCCTTGTAGTTGTGTGGTTTTATTTCTCATTTACATCAGTAATATAGTCATAGTTTATTCCTGTGTATGGCATGAGATATGTACATAATTTATTTCAATGTGTATCTTTACTCCATTGATTTGAGATGTCGTCTCTATCATAGTCTAACTTTCCATAGGTCTGTTAGTCCACATCCTCCATCAGCACTTATTATAGTCAGTATTTTTAATTTTAGCTGTTTTGATAGGCCTTAAGGGTGCTTCCTTGTGGTTTTGATTTGCATTTCACTAATGGCTAAAGAAGTTGAGAACCTCATGTGCTTCTTTGACATATCTATGTGCCCTCTTTGGCGAAGTGTTAATATTTCCCAACAACATGTACATTTTCCTTCTCTCATGAACATCTTTCACAGAGCAAATCTTTCAAATTTTAATTTAGCTCAGTGTATCTTTTTACTTTTATGGGTCATGATTTTGGTGTCATGTTATAAAACTCTCCTAGTTTAGATCATAAAAATATTCTGCCATGTTTTCTTTCAAAAATTTTATAGTTTTATGTCTTATATGTTAGGCTTATATCTATGATACATTTCCTTTCACTTTTTGTGTATTATGTGATGTTCTTTTTTCCTGTATGTATACACAATTGTTTCAAGACCATTTGTTGAAAAGACAATCCTTTCTGCACTAAACTGTCTTTGCACACTTGTTAAAAACAGACTGGCCCTATTTGTGAGGATTTATTTCCAGGCTTCAGTCTGTTATAGTGATTTATGTGTCTAGGTCTGGATTATTGAATCTTGAAATTGGATATTATGATACCTCCAAACCTGTTATTAAGCATTATTTTGGATATTTTAGTTCCTTTTCTATTTCACTTAAATTTTAGAATTATCTTGTCTCTATTGATTAAAAATCCTGCTAGAATTTTCATAGTAATTATGTTAAACCTTAGAGAAATTAGGGGAGAATTCACATCTTTACGTGTTGAGTTTTCCAATGTACAAACATAGTATGTTTCTCTATTTATTTAGATCATGTTGTTTTCTTTTTTATGGTTTTTAGCATATAGATCTTGTATATGTTTTGTTAAACACATACACATCCCTCTTTGTGCATGAAAATGCTTTTGTGTTTTCAATTTTAGTTTCCATTTATTTATTGTAACTCATAGAAATGCAATTGATTCTTTTGTCTGTGGACCTTGTGTCCTGAAACCCTGATGAACTCACTTCCTTATTAGTTGTAGAAAACTTCTGACAGACTTGTTGTCTTTGGAATTAATTTACACATACATGATCTTGTCATCTGTTATTTTTGGTACAATTTTACTTATACATTGTGCCCTTAACTTCTGGCTCTATGTTGAATGAGTTTGAGGGTTCCAGTCACACTTGCTATGGCAGTCAAGACAGCCCCGTCACAGGGTCACTTGGAGACAGTGTGAGAACAGAGAAAGTGGGGAGAAAATATTTCAGAGGGATTTCCCTCTTAATCACAGAATGTTTTGGAGCTCTCTTTGCTATTTGAGCCAGAACAGCAGGGATTTTCCTGGATCATACTCTATCTGTTTCCCAGTGCTCAACTCAAAGTTTTGGACTGGAACAAGTTTAGGATGGTATTAAGCGGGGAGCAAACAAATAAATAAACAAACAGCAACAGCAACAGCAACCAAAAACCCCTCTTCATTGTCTTGTTGTACTTAGAATTCTGGTCTTCCATGGTGAATCAGCTGTTACTTACATTTTAGTATTTTAAAGAATCTGTTCAGGCATTCTTTCCAGATTTTGCAGGTAAGTCTGTGTGAGATAAAGGGAGGATTCTGTTTACTCAATCTCCTTTTCTTCAGATTGTTAATATAATGAATCATACTGATTAACTTCCTGATACTGAATTAGTCTCACGTTACTGACATAAGTCTTTCTTGGTTGTGAAGTAGTATTCTCTGTATTGTTAAGGCTGGCTTTGAACTCACAATATTCCTTTCAATGCTTTCTTAATGCCCAGTGGCAATTCGCAAAGATTTTTCTTTATTGGTTCTGCTCAGTTTCACAGATTAATTCAGCAAGGGAGAGAGAAGGATTTCATATACAAATTTAGATGGAAGAAGTTCATTGGATTAGACAAAGGGGAATGAAGGGAAGGGGGGGTTGGAAACAGTAAAGACAGTAGAATAAATTGGACATAACTTTCCTTTGCTCATATGTGAACACATGACCAGTGTAACTCCACATTATGTACTACCACGAGAATGGGATCCTAATTGGAATCGGTTGTACTCCATGGATGTATAAAATGTCAAAATGCACTCTACTGTCACGTATATCTAAAATAAACAAACAAACAATTGAGAGGATATTTTTCCTTTATTTCTTACTTCTTTGTGATCTCCCTCAAACTCTATAGTCAGGAGGGACAGATTTTAAAATTATTCCAAAAGTGGAATACCATGGTTTTTAAGTTACCATTGAGTAGAACAGTACTTTAAAGGTTAAGAAAAGTAGAAGATTATAGATAAACTAAATGCATCATTTACATTGAACCTTAACACTGGAATTAATCTGGAAGTTCAGAATATTTATTCTTCATGAACGATATTATTATTCAGATGATAGCATAATTTAGCAAATCAAATGGAACTAATTATTACTTTTCTTCATGATGTTGAAATTCTGAGGTGAAAAGTGAACTTTAATTTGCTTTTTAAGGAATTAGAATTGGATTTTATTTGGGAAACTCCTGCATTAGTCTGTTCATAAACATCATAGAACTAAAAGAATTAAAACAGAAATTGTCACTAATAAGCAACAATAGTGATTCAATTCTTTGTGAATTTAGTATTCATTTTTCTGTTAGTTATGACCATAACAATGTGACAAGGCACATATAAGGGGAAACCAAGGAGGCCTTGGGATTGGTATTTGGAATTCTGACAATAATTGATTAGAGGAAATCTCAAAGGTTGCCTGCATTTAAGTGTCTGAGAAGAACAATATACCATGGTATTTACTGCCAAGTGAAAGCCAAGGTTGTTCATTTCACATGTAGAAGAGAAGAAGGTAGGGGAAGTAGATCAAGAGGAGAATGGGGTAAATATTAACACATAAACAAGACATGTAGATTAGTTGAATATTTTGTGCCCTGCCCACAGTAAAGCAACAAAGAATACACCAAGAAATAAAAATAGACCTAACAAGCAATCCCATAGAATGAATTTCCCATGATACAACATGCAATTAAGCCCTGGAACTTGCCACTACAAGATTTTATTCAAATATATAACTTAGATTGGAAGGATTAGATATAGTAAACACAGTTTATTTAAAATTTCAACCTGAAATTTGGAACAAGCAAACAAAATATTAAACAAACAAATAAAACATAAATGACATCAGCTTCCATTGCATAGGCTGAAATATTTTAGGATGTTCAGGAAATTTTCCTTAATTTGGAAAAACCATCCCACTCAGGTCATTTCCCTTTCTAGAGTACCACTCTAAATCTAGCACTCAGTATCATGCCCTTTCCATCAGTATTCCATCACCAGAGAGTTTTTATACTCCCAGACTAATTGTAGTCCAACCAGAGTCCACATCTTCCTCTCCTAATGTCTCATGTAATCTTGAATTTATCCCTTGTGCTTTCCTCAAATGCCTCTCAAGTAGAAACTGCTCCTCTCCTTTGTGTCCCTTAACTCAGGTCAAGAGCAAACAAGAGCTACCTTCTGATTCTCCATCACCATTTTCAATTTTTTTAAAAAAAAAATCAGTTTTTACTGCCATTCTTCCTTTAAAGCTCTAAACATCTACATTGATTCCTTCTTTCCAGTCTTGGTTGTGACCAGCTGCCCAACTCAACTATCCCTGCAGAATCTTTAAGGATTTTTGTCTTCTGGATCTTGGTTTTTATCCCTTTTTGTTCCTCCCAGGCTTGAATTTCACATTGTGATGCCCTCTACTATCTAGTTTGTTATCTTTGAAAAAATGGTCCACATTTGAAATTCTGGTCCACATTTGAAATTCTGAGTTCTTTGCCCATGGTCATATCTTACTGACCTTTGTATACTCCACATTCCTCTTAAATAGGCTTAATGTCTTGTATTCCAGTGCAATGATGTCCAAAATCTTAAAGTATATCAAGCCTCTTAGCTTCCCTTCTGATCCTGTAAAGATTTACAATGCTCATCAGTTACAACAGTTTGGGGTGGGAGCCTGATGGGCTGATGTCCATGGTCCTGAAACAATCTCTCAGGCTAAGTTTTCTCTTTATTATGCTGCGTCTAATCTGGACTTCATGGTCCACCATTGCAACTACACTCTCACTATCACATCTTCTTTCATAGTTCATAGACTAACCATTCATATTTTCTGCCCTGTTCTTGGTCTGACAACTTCTACTGCAGCAAAATCGCATAACCATGCTACTTGGATCCCAGAAATATTTAATTCCTAGTCACAATTAGTTGACTAGTCATTCTAAGTTTCCTTTAGACTTTGAATCATTATTATGGTTATTCTTCAAGAATTTCTCAAAGGTTCTTCCCAATCTGTTTTTTCTTCTTTTTGTTCCATTTCCATTGTCTAGGAGTCTCATCCATGGTTTTAACCATCTGTGTATCAAAGACCCATCTACATATCACTAACCACTTCTTTCATATACAAACTTGAATTTTCAACCAGATGTCCTCTGGGCATCTTGAATTTGCTCTATTCAAAGCACATCAAATTATTTCCCTCCCTCCATCATGCATACTCTTCCTGATGAATTTTCTCACCCTGTTAATGACATCATAACCATCCAGCCAGCAGAGCCTGAAGTGCCGTCTACACACAAAACTCATGCACATTGACTCCCATAGGCTTTTGCTCATTCTGTTTTCTCCCCCAAAAGCTTTTCATCTTCATTTCTCAACATCTAGATCAAACGCCAGCTCATTAAGATTCTCACTTCTAATTCATGATTTCTTCCTCAGTGATTGCACTTGCTTGACTTTCTTTTCCAATACTTATTTCATTTTTCCCTGGGTCATTCCATTAATTCAATATATTTTATTCATTCACTATAATACACATGGGGGCAGAAAGAGAAGAAAGCCTTGATTTCTGGCCTGAATGAGTTTGCTTTCTAATACCTAGAGTATAACTTTACCATAATGGGCATCCAAGTGTTGAATTTGAGCTATTGCTTCTTCAATCTTAAAAATATGAAAAAAATAATTTAAGTAGCTATAAAACTACTATGAATAAAAACTTTCTAAGATTGGCAATCACAATATCAAAGTTACATGGAAAAATCATCTCTTTTCTTGTGAAGTTAGCCTGAAGATGACTATGAGAAGGCTGTACCTTCCCCTAAATCTGTATAAAATGACTCTCTAGTTTGGGAGAAGAGAATCACTTTGGATCCAGATAGAGCAGTTTACCTTATTACAGGCCTTTTATTGGAAATAGCGATCATTCTGTAGTCATATGCACTTAAAGAGAAGGTATGGATAGTGGTTCATTTGGAAATAGTAACAGGAGAATATACTTCAGATAAAATTTGAAAGATAGAAAATCCAGTGGTAATAATAGAGGAAATTAAAACATATTTGGGTCATAGGATGGCTTGATTATCCCCCAAAGTGCCATTTGTAACAATTTTTACCTGAGACAAGGAACCTACAGAAAGGACCTTTATGTGTGGGTAACTGGGTATAGTGGGTGAACAAAAAGCACAGAAGAATGTCTGTTATTCATCTGGTCCCAAAGATAAGCATCAGACAAAGGATCTGTTTAGATGACAAGTTCCAGAAGACTCAGGTACAGTAAGCATCTCTGCTAGGTGCCTGGCAACAAAGTGTGGTAAGAGCTTCTCAGTTCTCCATATGACCATGTGTTGGTGCTGACCCTGTGAGAAGGCACCCACAAGGGCATGAGGAGATCATATTATTGGCAGGGACACTGGTGCTGCCTGAAGACTGAGAAAATGGATGATCAGTCAAAGTGGACAAATAAAACCATGGAAGACCCATGTGATAGCTAAAGCTGATGGGCAGACTGGTTTCCTTGGGTTCAAAACCCCTAGTGGCTTCACCTCTTGGTAAATAAATGAGGAAAAGAGACAGTAAAACAGGTTATTACAATTCAGTGTGACATCATCAATACTGTGAGCTGGACAGGTCTATGGGAATTTGGGTTATCATTGAATGGCAAGGGAGAATTGACATGACATGCCAGTTCCCATGGCTGTTTCCTTCTTGGACTTAAGTCACTTTGGGATTGGCTAGTTGTAAATAAACTGTTGCGGACAGTAGTGGGAGGAATTTCTGAGTTAAAGTGGAGAAGAAAACAATGATGAGTAGTCTTTAATTATGGTTGACTGGGTAATTCCAGAAGGATTATCCAGTTTGTGTGTCATTTGGATCCCTTGCTTGTAACCTGCCAACAATTTCACCACCTGAAAACACTTTACCTCTACAATAGGTAGGAAGTGGGATTAAAAGTGTTTCAGCTCACTCAGACCAGTTATCATGAGAGTGAGGATACAGAAAATAGGAAATTCATTTTATGCTTATATTTCCCATGTCAACAACAACTTTCTCCATCAGAGAAACTAAAAAATTAGTTTCAGGGATGCTCTGTTACTTTATTCTTCTCTATTCACAAACCATCACAGAGGTGAAGAATAACTACTCTGTTTGATTTTAGAAAATCTAGCAAGGTCTCCTTCTTCATGGGAAGGAAGAAAAGCAGACAAAATCAATAGCCAAGCAACTGTAAGTTGATGGTAACTTCTAATTCCAACAGTTTTGCACAACACAGGAATAGTCATTTTGGTAAACATTGTACTTTGGAAAACATTCAGCTGGAAAAACCAGGATTGTAAACCTTTTTGTGTACAGCAGGTGAAGATGGGTACAATATACAGCATGACACTGTGATGATGCTAAAACCACAACTGGGATGTGCTGCTGCCCCTGTGCAGTGCATTCTGATGGGAAAGGCATAAGCAACCAATGGTTCCAATCTACCTTTCCCTACCCCTGGCCACTTTTCATGGGGCAAAACCACCTCACTGAACCCAAGCCTGCATTACTGCAGGGAGGAACTGGGTGGTGCAGATGTGGCTTTCCATTGCCAGGTCATAAGGGAGAGGCTGGCAGGGAGACAGGAATGAATGAACACTCAGAGTTTCAGCTGCTATCTGAAGCTGCTGAGTTCAGGTAGGCATCTGGAGAGGCCAAATGAGATAACGAACCCAACAGATGCACTCTGGAAAATTCCAATCCAGGCAAACTGGGAAGAAGAGGGAGCAGGAAAGGATGGAAAGCAGTACAAATAGAAGCCAGTTAGGGGTCCAAAGGAATGATAAGCATGTTGTATACATTTTATTTAAGGCTATTTTGACAGGCAAATTTGCACAAGATAGGGTGAAAAAACTTGGGCTCCGAGATCAATGACAAATTACAATACAGTTGGATACAAAACACAAAGAGTTGCAGCTGTTACTTCGGTTTAGCTTTAGTCTTTTCATGTCCATTTCAGTCAAATGATGCATCTTCTTTCTGAGGGATATGTTTTGAGACAGACTGATAAATACTGTTGGTCCTTGATTTGTTGTGCACCATTGTCACTATAAAGAATAGAGATAGGAAAATTACCTCTTCAAATCTGATCATATACCAGCTGAATGAACCACATAATGACCGCCTTAGTCAGATGCTATTTTGAAACCTGGTGGAAAACTAAATGCATGTAAGCTTCTTCAGAGACAGTTCTGTGCTCTGAGTCACAGGAAAACAATCTCAGAAGAGAGGTTCAAACATCAATAAGTAAGTACCTGGGCTGGGTGCAGACTGCACTTATGGAAAGATGTTGAAACCTAATTCTAAGGTTTTTAGAACAAAATTTTGTTAAGATATCCTTACTTTGGTTCACTAAATAATGGTATATCACCCTTCTTTGTCACCTAAGGGCATATGGAAAACATTTAGGACCAAATAGACCACAGTAGTGTGGAAACATTGGGAGTGAGAACTTAGAGAAAGAGGATCAGATTCTCATCACTGCTTGTGTGCATCAGGATGCTGGTGTGAATACATTGTTGCTATGCAAATATGCTGTCCCTGGCTGCTGTTGTAGTTGGGACTTAGGTTCACTACTGAATCTGAAGAAAGCTGTAGATGACCAGTGATTCCGTGCAGAGAACTGAAATGTCTTCAGGTTGTTTCCTTGAGGAATTCCTCTTCTGATGGGCCAGCCTATATCACCACTAGCAAATCTGCTTGGGTTTGGGGGCTGCAGGAGGAGTGTGTGATCCCTGCTCCCTGCCATGAACCATATCTATCAGTCTTCCCAGCATTTGATTCTCACTTATTTGCTCTTGGTTCAGGATCCCAGCCCATCTTCCATCAAAACTTGCTCTCAGGATTAGATCAATTATCAGTGGTATTCGATGTGCCATGGCCCTATCTCTGAGGCATGTGATGTCTTTGTTTCCTCACCGAATTTTTAAATATTACAAAATATAGCTCATTTACATAAAAATGTACTCAATATGTGCATGCAATGTAGCAGAACATTGCCAGAACCCCTGAAGCCCCCTTTTGTATTCATAACCTAAATGAATCATCCCTTTAGCACGGTGTGTCCACCCATAGAAGTATTCTGAAAAGTACGCTTTTGCTTGACTTGATCTTTTCATAAAGGAATCATGCTCTGTGTATTCTTTGGGGTTGATTTCTTTGGTTTCTGTTTCTTTTTTGATTTATTTGGTTTCTCAAACTCACTTCTGTCAACGGAATGGGAGTCCAAGTCTCTTATCATAGAAATATCAGGCACCAGTGAGCAGATGATGGCAAATTTGGTGGCAGAAATGCCTTCTGGTGAGAGTTGACCCATTGTATCCTGGTGTGGAGCATGGTTGGGTGCATTAGATAAGCAGGTCTTGAGAGAGTTCTGGAAGCAGTACCTGAAGGGAGGAGGTGAGACCCCATGAACATCCAACCAGGACTGAGAGAGTTCCAGGTTGCTAAATCCAGAAAGTTCCAGGAAATCTGGGACAAGCTGGTGACCCTCACCCTTTCCTCCACACACCAATATCCACACAGCTGGTCATTTCTTCTCCCAGCTGTTAGCTCTGAACTTTCACTCCCAAATGCCTAATCTCACCCAGTCCACCTATGATTAAAGTCCTAGTAGAAGCCACTGCATTATTTTCCTGAGAGAACCAAAGTACCATATCAGAGGGATTTTAGGGGCAAAACCCAGATTTTGGAACATAAAGTACTACATGAGAATGACTGAAGTGATCAAAATTTTTTAATGTTACATGCATAGTAATGATATATAATATATATAGCAAGGCCAAAGTGTTGGTAGAGAAGAGGTAGAAACATTGTTGAGGGTCTGTCCTACCACAAGTGCCAGGTTGTTGATTATTCATATAATGAATATTGATCTGAATTCTTATTTCGTGAATTAAAAAAAGAAGCACAGAGAAATTAAGTTACTTGTTCTAGATCACACAATTAGAGTAACTAAGTTGAGATTTAATCCTAGATCTTGTAATTTTTTCATTGTTTTACTTCTAATTTACATGTGATCTAAGTGATGAGGAATCTGCTTGAGATCACAAAGCTTACCATGTCAATCAACAGTCTCTGCTGGCCCTTCACCTCCCACTCTGCTTTTCACTTAGTAGGAACAACATGATCAAATGCTTTTGATGCTACTTCTTATATCTTCCTCCTGATGTCTAAACAGCAAACTAATTCAAAACTTTGTTCCACCCCACCCTCTACAATCTCCTCCTAATCTCCCTGGAGAAATACATCGTAAGTTTTGTTTAGCTCAATGTTCAACTTTTAAATTATTACAATGAAGAGAATTTTATCCAGAGTGTACCATGAGCTGGGTTCAATGGTGCACATCTATAATCCCAGTGATCTAGGAGACTGAGGCAGGAGGATGGCAAGTTTCAGGCCACCTTCAGCAACTTAACATGACCCTCTGTCAAAATAAACAACAAAAAGGACTGGGAAAGAAGCTCAGTGGTAAAGCACCCCTGTGTTCAATCCTCAGCAGTGCCTCTGCTGAAATCAAGTGTACTGTGGTATATGCTTCAGAGTATAATCTATTTTCTCTGGAGTTAATCATGATGCATTGTCTCATTTTTCTTGTGTTGTTATTTTTCTATCCTTCTATCACTAATGTAATCCTCTTCTTATGGAGCTAGATATTTCCTCCAAGTGTTCAATATATTAAAAACACATCTAGCTCTTTGACAGTATATTTACCTTAGAGAGCTTCTGATGATCAAGATATTCAATTTTAACAGTAATCCATACAATTAAAATGAAAACTGTGGGGGCAAATGCTTGTAGGAATAATGTGTAAGGTAATGTCAAACACTAAGGATGATATTGCTCCTCTAATATATATATCAAATATATATTACGTACATATTTAATGAAATGTGATTGATCTGAATTCTTGTTTTATGGATGAGGAAACATGCATGCTATTCTCCAGATCTTTGCTTTCTTCACATCTCTAGGATTGCACTTGTACTCCTTTGTAATGGTGAACTTGCTGCTTACAGAATATGAATCTCAAAGAAGGGACTCTGTTGTGTCTCTTGTTCTATACCAAAACTGGAGGGGGGAGGGATCAAACAAATAGCAATAAGAAAAATCAGTGATTGAATTTCCAGTCATGCCTAGCATAGGGATAACTGCATATACTATACAGAAATACCAGGACCACTTCCTTTCTCTACTACAGCAAACAGGTCTCCACCTTGTTAGCTTAGAGAATCAGCCTGAGGGGGCTAGGAGAAAAAATTGACCTAGTGAGCAAAAACAGATTCTAACCAGAAACCCACGCTCTGAGAGTCCATCTTTCTTCATGTTTCCCAAAGGTGGCTTTGAACTTGACCCATGGGGGCAGAATTCTATGAGCACCATTCACCGATCTTTCCCTCAGTTTTACATGCTAATAATGGATGGCATTAATCTTGACTCTTTCAGCATCTCTTCCATTAAATCAGAATTGCTTTCTCACAGTTTATATTAGAAAGATGACCAATATACTAAACAAAAATAAAAAAATACCATGCAATATTAAATATCAGATTAAATACAATTTCATACTAAAAGTTCATTCATTTGTTCAAAGTATCTGTTTTGACTATTTTGAATTGCAGCTGTAGCTAGTACTCTATAAACTTCTTTTAGTTCATTCCACAAAGGGCCTGAACATAATTTCATTTTAATGGCGTTATTTAAACCTATCGTGGTCATCACAAAAGCAAGCAGGGAGTGTCTGAGTCAGAGGCTTTATATTTCAAAGATGTGCAGGGAACTCTTTCAGACTCGCCCAACCAGCTGCCAACCTCCTCTATGAAGACAGTAAGGTAAATATTTCCAAAGTTCACCCTTAAATCTGACCAGGTAAAGAGGGAGGCAGGAGGGAGAGAGAGAGGAGAAATGAGTGAATCTTGGCTGCTTCTCTGTATCTGAGACATTAAACTCATCTAACTATCAAACCATCTCATCCTGTTCGCTTCTCTCCTTTACGGCCTGTTGGTGCCTGGTTTTCTTCGGTGACCTGGAGACTAGCATACACCACGGTACAGGGGATCAGTTCCAGTGGAGAACTTTGTCCCACCTCTAAATAGATAATTAGTACAATCCAGATTCTGTATTTCTAGAGTTCCTACTTAAGGCATTACATGTTGGAATATACTAATTTTTGAGACTAGAATTGAACTCTATTTAATAGTGTAATGAGTTACTCATCTGATGAGACATTTATCAAAATTTGAATCTGTGGAAAGATTTGAAAATACTTTTGTAGAG
The DNA here is from genome assembly GCF_902686445.1 of Sciurus carolinensis. Taxonomy (NCBI): domain Eukaryota; kingdom Metazoa; phylum Chordata; class Mammalia; order Rodentia; family Sciuridae; genus Sciurus; species Sciurus carolinensis. Next base: position 69,220,651 of record NC_062227.1, read on the forward strand.
TTGCAAATATTTTTATAGCATTGCCTTTGACTTATTGATAAGAAAAACTAAGCATGTTCAATAGTTATTCATTCACTTCTAATGTATTTATTTCAATTTGGTAAATGAAGACTTGTTTGCCAAAAATGCAGCATGAACTATGATTAATTTTCTGTGTACAGCCAAAATTATTCTAAGATTAGATAATATTTTAACAGGCATTTAATGCAGATAATTTATCAATTAGATGTAATAAGTCTAGGTTCATGAAATATCGTCATTATAATTTTATGTCTATTGAATTTATTTTGTGTCTGGTTTTCTTACACCTTATTTAAAAATTATTTTTCTTGTATTTTTATTAGACTTTTAAAACAATGCGTCAGTGAACATATGTCTATTTTTGTTATTTTAACATCAATAGCATGTTGACTCCAGGAAGGAAAGGGTAAAAAAGTTCTTGGATTGAAATATATGTAAATAATCAAGTAAGTCTCAGTCTGCCATCGGGTTTTAGGGCCTCAAGTCTACATTTAGGATGTAAGAACATTCATGAGTATTTGCTAATTTGTATTAACTTGAAAATTCTAAATTAATTACCTAGTTGTATATTAAGATATTTACACAAGAAACCTCAAAATATTGTATGTTTCAGTGCTTGAAAAATTAGCTTCTTAAAGCCAAGTTCTCTTATGATTTAAAAAGAATCTCCTCATTGCTCTGTCTGCACAATGGCTTACAGGGTAATGTCACAGTGGCATCTTCTGCAACTTTAATGTAATCTATTTTCTTTTTAGTATTCTTAGTTATTTAACTGCCACCCCCCAGTAATTTGGTACTGCTTTGAAGCTTTCTGAATTTAGTTTATTTTTTTGTTGGTGCTTTATTTATTTGTTCTTAAGTTCCTGTGAAAGTAATTAAGGGAGGAAGGAAAATCACAGTTTTGGTCCCATGCTAATCTTGATTCTGTCATCCCTGATGGAACCTTGAGACATAGAATTGTCTGCTTGCCACAGGGACTCAGACTTGCTCTCAGTTAAAGAGGAAATAATCTTATTTTCATTTCTAGAAACTATAGTGCACCTGCATAAAGAAAGATAATAAAAATAATTATGGGAAGAAGAACACATTTTTGGGATTTATTTTCAGCATTCATGAACATGTCTGAACAAGGGTGTTTAAGTACATCATATTTAGTGCTATCTGTCACTCTAAAAGTTATTACTTGAGAATTTATAAGTGTCTAGGAATGTCTTGGCTCTTGGTTTCCTGTAATTATTATTTTTTTATCTACTCTGATTCCTCTGCCATAAGATTACCCTAGCCAAGAAAATTATATACCCTGTTTCTTGAATGAACAAATCCCTGTGTCGCTTTTCTTCTCTTCAATATGATGACAGTTTTGTGGTAAGGTACAAGGATGACTGAAAGCTTCAAACTTGAACGTCTATGATTATTGCTTTGAAAGTAATTGGAAAATAATGTTGAAAAATAGGAAAATGCTTTTATTTTACAAGGAATAAAGTGGTATAAGACAGAACTTGCAAATCCACAAGAAGAATTGGGATTTCAGCAAGGAAAAATGCACTTTGGGATATGGTACCAGGTAGTTTGCAGACCCCCATTGGACTGCGCAAGCAGGTCTGCATACAGGGTCATTAAAATCTTTCAGGTCTTATTTTAAAGGATCTTACCCACATTACTTCAGTGTTGAAATAGACCTACAATCTTCAACCAAACATAATTTTCACAGTCAATATTTGGAAAAGATTATTGGGATTTTTGCCTTGGAAATTACTTTCTAAGAATGATTCATTTCATTTATTACTGCCCCTGATTTTCAGCAATCAGCACAAAGTCTTGGAAATTCTTTAGATGGGAGAGAATTTAGCGTACAATTTCCCCTTACAAGAAATGATATTATCATGACTACTTAATTTAATATAAAAATCATTGTTTGTTTCATTTTCATAAATTTAATTGTATATTTGTTAACATCAAGCTTATTTTTTCATATTTAAGAAGCAATGCTCTTTATTATTTTTGTTTTTTTTTTTTTGACACCAGGGATTGTACCCAGGGCTGCTTAACCACGAGCCACATCCCAGGCCTTATTTTGTATTTTACTAGAGATGGGGCCTTGCTGAGTTGCTTAGGGCCTCCATAAGTTGCTGAACCTGAGTTTGAACTTGCAATCCTCCTGCCTTAGACTCCTGAGTCCCTAGGATTATAGGAGTGTGCAACTGCGCCCAGCACAAAACTCATTTTTTTTTTTTTACATCTAAAATATGATTAGAATCCCTTAACATAGGTCCTGCGGGTGCAGCTGGCTGTGCCTCCAGCTTTCATTTTCCTCCCCTCCTTTCCTGCAAGGTTTCTCCTGTTGCATCGATGACGGCTGCCACAGTTCTTCACCCTAGAGTACTTCCATTAGAAATTAAATCAATTTAATATTTTTCTGGATAATTTTTATTTTTTTTTTGACTTTTTGGTGGTGCTGGGGGATTAAACCCAGGACTTCATGTGTGCCAGAAGAGCACTTTACCACTGAACTGCTCCCAGCCCTGGATAACTTTTAGAAGATGTAGATGATCTTTCTTGAAATAAAGGGTATGTGGGATGTGAATGACGTTCACACCTTATTATCCTGGAGTGTAACCGAGGAATGGGATGTACAATGAATCACAAATAGATGAATTTAACCCTAAGAAACCATTATTTATGGTCTCTTGCCTCGATGATGTTCTCCGGGCTTGGCATTCTAAAACCTACAGTATAAATTCCTCAGGAATGCTCTTTCTAGAAAATCTCATTTGTTGTCATTTAGGATTGATTATGTTGTTGCTATTTTATCAGATTTGATTCGTTGAATGTCTACTACTAGAATAGGTATCGTTCAATTTTACCAAATATTACAAACAAAGGGGATTTAATATGTAAGACAAGAATGGGTCACAGAGCATCAGAAAGACTAAAGGGGCTGTATTAGGCTCCCTGTGTGAGTGACCGGGCAGTAGAGAAACCTCCCTTACATAATATCTGAAGAAGTCTCCTTAAATAACCTGTGTGGGATACCTGCTATTATGGTGTGCTCCTCTCATGGGGTGAAAGGTAGAGAAATGTATGATATTCTGTTGAGCATAGCTATGCTAGATCCTATAAACAGATCACCTCATGAGATGTGGTGCATCTTAGAAGTGCAGAGAAATTAAAGACTTGATCCAAGTCACACAACTTCAAACAGCAAGATTGAGAGTAGGATTGGGCTTCCTAAGGAGTTACAATTCTTGGAACCTGTCACTAGATGTAATATCTTGGAATATTCAAAGGGAATAATTTGGAGCATCCACAAAAGTTCATTTAGTCTGAGACAACCCAAACTGTGGGAGGGGCTGGGGAGATAGCTCAGTTGGTAGAGTACCTGGGTTCAATCCCCAGCCCTGCAGGGAAAAAAAAAAAAAAAAAAAAAAAAAAAAAAAAAGATCATTGAGTTGTGGAGAAGTTCTTCAAAGAAATACCAACACAGATTCCTGAAAATGTCATGGTGGTGGCAGTCGCCTACATTTCAGAAACAACACTACCCAGAATTTAAAGATAATCTGGTTTTCATTTTCAACTCTAATTTTCTACTGCAGCCTTGGTTTTCTACCAACTGATAGATCTGTGTTTTGGAAACTTTTTATGACCTTAATAAATACTACAGTCACCACGTTTTTCAATAAGAGTCAGAAAGTTGTCTTCAAAGAATAAACACACTTATGAGATTAAGAATGTGTAATACTTTAAATGAAGATGGTCCTGGAAAAATCATAATGAATGATTGCTCTAACAATATGTATGGAGGTCATAATGGAGAGAAAAGATAAGGAAGTGTTATTTTAACCTCCAAATTTCAACACTTTATTCAGTTACAGATGGTTTAGAAAGCAAAGGCTATAGCACCTTGGCTAGACTATGGAAGAGTCTAATGTTGAAACAGAAATTTCACTCTTTCAGTATACACAGAGATTGTGATCCCTGAAAGCTTCTGCTTGGAACTTGAAACCAGAGGTACTCAAAGGGTGGAAATGCTCATGTGTCACCAGGCTACTTGAGGGCAGAAATGCCCCCTCAAAAGAATCGGGAGTATTCCCTGCATACGAAAATAGGACAGCACAGGTAGAAATGCTGCACTGAAGAATATCAATGTGAGAAAAATCAGTGTATCATGATATTGTCGCCTGATGACAGAGTTTTGGAGTATTGGTAACAAGAATGTTGAGCCAAAGGAAAGTTTGCTTTCTGTTATAAGCTTTTTGATTATTGCACTTATGTCTGACGAGATGAAACTTTGAATTTAATCAACAAATGTATATGAAGATCTCAATGTTCGTAGAAAATGTGCTCTGAACTCATTGAATTTCCTTGTCTCCTAGGCTGCACTCCATTTCACAATGGCCTCCCTTGCTGCAGCAAATGCAGAATTTGGCTTTGACCTGTTCAGAGAGATGGACAACAATCAGGGAAATGAAAATGTGTTCTTGTCATTTCTGAGCATCTTCACTGCCCTGAGCCTGGTCCGTTTGGGCGCTCAAGGGGACTGTGCACAGCAAATTGATAAGGTCAGTCTTGGCTTTTGCAATTAATCATTGGGACAAACTGTTTTCCCCAAGAGAATATCTCACCACAATGATCCCCATATCGATGCAGGACATTGTGAGAGTACAGGGTGTCACATCTTCACACCTCTCCAGGAACCCTCTGTAGTTTGCAGCATTATTTTTTTAGGTGCTGCAGATTGAACCCAGGGCCTTGTGAATAAAAGGTGAGAACTTTACCATGGAGCTATACCCCCAGCCACCTGCAAGCCCAACCTTATTTTTGAGCCAGAAGGCGGCAAGTATGCTCCTAGAACCACAGCCCTGGTTCTTTTCCTATTCCTTCACATTAATTATTAGATTCTTTTTAGAAGGTGATGAGTAAAGGTTTAAAATTCTGAAGAGCAGACATTAGTCAAATTATGTTTTACAATTTTATTTATATAAATTTACAAAGCCATTTGTAGTTTAATCAAGACAATATTAAGTGAAAACCTAATATAGCTTTTTCTGTGTTCTCATGTTTCTCCCTGAACTGTTTCAAAGGTCAGAAATTTGGACCTTCCTACTCCTGATCCCTCATTTTAGGGAAAAAAAAAAAAAAAAGGTACAAAGGGACCACTCATGTTCAAGGTCGGTAGATGCAAGTTGGACACTGTTTCCCTTTCCTTTTTCAACTGGATGATTGACAGGAATGACTTCCAGTTGCAAACTTTCCTTGTAATTTTGGGAGTACTGAGAGGCAAACTTCATTTATTTTCTAAGACGGATGACATGAAGCCATAAGAATGAAACAATTGTAATGACATGGTCCAAGTTATACAGATTCATGTTTTTATTTCCTCCCTTGGTGTAGCGAAAAATAAATAATTCCATGGAGGAGTAAGGTCCTTGTTGAACCTTCCTGTCCTAATGACAAGTTGCCAACTCTCTTGGAGTCACAGTCACTATGAGCCTGACCATAAAACAGAGACCCAGAGAACTTAAACACATTCTACCCTGAATTCATTGTTTCCATCCATTAGGAAGAGATGATGACCATATCCCTTAAGGCATTGAAAATCCACGTGTCTGACCAAGGCAAAATGAGGAAGATGGCTGATGTTCTTCAAGTTCCACAATAGCAGAACTGGGGATAAGGGGCCCCCAGGGGATATTACAGACTGCCACTGTGATGTCTGCAGAGACCTTACTTCTGAATTTTAAATAACTAATCTGTTTTAAGTTCGCCTTTCTTGTATTATCATTCCAGATTAAGAGGAAGTGGAAATTGAAGTAGGTTCCAATTCTCTGTAGCCTATTAAGACTAAGGTGGAAAATTAGAGCCTTTTAAAGTTTTCATACCTCCTTCTGAGTGGTCTCACTTTCCCCTAGTCTATGATGTGATATTGTTTATTATGTGTCTGATGTCCTTTATTTGGAAACCTTCACAGAGACACTAATGGTGACCCTGGCTGGTTTAATGGGTCCCATACAAAATTTATTACCCCAGTGTCAGAATGATCCTCCCTTTCTCAAGTCTACCCTCTCAAAGTAGCGAAGTGATCAAATAAACACATATGACCACTTTAAGGAACCCCACACCTTTGTTGTTTTACAGAAACATGATCAAGATTCTGGCAGTTATAAACAGGGGCAGCAGAACATATCACCTTTGCCTAGCAGTTCTTTAGACCTTTCCTCAGTTGGTTGGAGGGACAGAAGTGGAATGAATCCATCACTGCCTCTGGGTATGGCTCATCCATGCCTGGGGGAGGTGCATGTGCTTTTTGCCTAAAATGTACAGTACAATTTTATCACTTCCCAGTAGAGCGACACTTTGCATTTCAGATCTCATAACCTGGAGGACCTGGGGAAAACTCATACAAAGTCCAAAAGGAAATCACACTTGGGCATAGTAGCAACTATTAGAAAAATGGGTTATAATATGAACCATATTTTAAAAGGAATAATCTAAAACTGACTAATTTCAAATAATTGCAGGATCTTAAATTTTATCTCTCAAGTCCTGATTGAACTTTTTATCTTATATTTCCTAGATATTCAATGTTTAGTTTTGAATTTTATGTATTGCTGTCTAGGTAATGAGCCCTGTTCCTGTCTCCCACTTGATGAAATTTTAAATTTTTTATTTTACTCTTTTCAAATTATCTAGGTTGAATCATGGAGTAATCATTAAATTGCTCCTCAGAATGTGCAAACAAAAATAATCGAACACATTTAATTTTGCAGTCATTGAATTAACTCTTCCAGTTTATGCTTTTTCTAGATGAATAACCTGTTTAACCAAGTCAGTAGCACAGTGTACTTTTACTTCCTGCCATGTGTGCTAACCAACCAACCCATCAACACAACCACTGCCAACAAAGTCTCCACTCCTTATTTTATTTTACCACTGCCATTTCAAAAAAGATAATTTAGCTTTTTATTTTTAAAATGGATTTTTAATTGACAAATAAAAATTGTTATGTTTATAGGGTACAATGGCTGTTTTGATTGATGTATATCAGCAGAAAGATTAGATCCAGTCAATTAACATATTCATCACCTCACCGACTTGTCACTTTTGTTGTTGCTTTTGTTCACCAGGTCCTTTCCTGTTCAATGATGAAATACAGAGCAGAGGTCTGACCCACTTTCTTTTTATCCATCTGTCAGTACTACAGCTCCTCTGTGGTCTCTGAATGAGGCATTTTGCATCAGGGAAGCAACAACTGAGATTTAGACATCCTGCTAGAGGTTCATGATGATGAAGACCCTGTGCTGGGACATGGTAGCCCTTTCTGTAGCCCTGCTGCACCTGCTGGGAGGGGAGGCAGACCGAAGGCCCATGTCAGTGGCCTCTGGTGCTCCCCCCACAGCTTGGCTTCCACCTCTCTAGTACTTGTGGATGTACCAGAGATGATTTTGTTAGAGGACAACAGCATTTATTCCCTAAAGCGAAGGACCAGGAAGACAAGCAGAGAGGAACTTTCTGGGCTGGAGATGAGGATGAGGCTTTTGATTGCTCCTCCAAATGCCACCCTCTGCCTTTTTTTGGAATCTGGAAAAAATTGCCTGGGTGACTGTGGTCCCAGGGAGTCCAGCCCAGGCTTTAAATGTAATCCTTTCTAGATCATCTTGTGTGTTGAGATGTCAATATCTTATCATCATCGCATACCTTTTTTTTTTAAAAAAAGGTAACTTGAAATATTATTTCAATTATTGTGGTGGATATTAACTGCATAAATTTATAGGAGGCTGGTAGGTTACTTACTTCTTTTGACATTCTTTATAAACGAGTGCCATTTTAAGTGTACAGAGGTTTTTTTTTTTAATCCTCTGCTTAATTATATTCTTCGTATGATATTTTTCTACTTTTTCTCTTAGTAATGCTGGAAACTTCACAGATTTCTGGCTCCAGGAGCTAATACCATGACTGCCACAAGGGAGGCTAATGATGATGTTTTAGGACATTCCTAAGGGAAAGTCTTTTCCATTTGAAGGACAAAATTCATTGTGCTATGAGAATTTTGGACCACTAATCCTAGTTTATGAGTATCTTAAAATTTCCTGGTGGGGGAAATGAGGGACTATCAAATCATTAAATCATTTTCAACATAAAAGCTATTACAAGAGGGGAATCCTCTCCTTTACTCAACAGTACATTAAAATTTAAATTCATTCCTTCATTGTGGCCACCACAGAAGTATGTTTTAGAACACTTTTTTGGTTTTGTTTTGCTTTTGCCAAAAGAGGCAGAAAAGCTCTTATTTTTGCTGGGTTTCGCATTATGATATAATTTTCTTTTCTCTGAGGTAGTGAATGAACAATTCAGAACTCCAAGATCTCCAAAAATTCACATATTAAGCATCAATCCAAAAGGTTAATAAATCCTTTGAGTGTACCTGGATGCCTCTCTGCTCTTCTATTTTAAGGGAATCCAACAAAACTTTTTGCTTACTGAAAATCGCAGTGGATGTGCAGTGGCCTCTACTTCTCTCCTTTGAAGTCACCTGCCTGCCTCCTAAACTTGATGATTGACAGTGAGAGCAGTCAGTTATGTTCTTCCTTTCTGATTTGGGCAGTGAGGGTTAATTATTCTATTATCTAGTAGAAATATTGGAAAGAAGCAAGATTCTCATAATATAGTGAAAGTTTAAGATTAAAAAGATATCTTACTTTTTCGTATTTTCTTCATCACAACACACACACATTTTTTTGTGGACTGGTATGACTTGTGGCTTTTATTTCTGTACTCTCACAAATAACAGTTTACCAAATCTACAGATTTATGAGGGAAGTTTTTTTCACATGGCAAATGCTGGTGTTTCCGTGGGCTGCCAGACCAGAAGTGTTCATGTTCTGGCACATGGTCACTTTAGGTTCTAGTTCAAAACTTTTAATAGTCTTTTTACAGATGAACATGTGCTATGTGTAATCACTCACAAATGGAACAAAATTCCCTTGTAAAGAATTAATGCTGGTCAGAAGTATACCTTAATACAGCAATGATGTTTGAACTTAGGAAGTTTTTAAACTGAAAAAAATTAAGCTTTCCAGTTCTATTTTATCATGAATATAGCATATCTTTTAAAAAATAAACTCCTTTAATATAAAACTGCAAATTTATAACATTTTACATTCAATAAACCTCTGCAAGCATAATCTTGAATTAAGGGAACAGAGGAGAAAGAGTTTAAAAAGTTCTCTTCTTTTGTCTGAATGTGACCAAAATGTGACCTTGAGTCAAGCTTCCACAATGACCCAGAGGGCAGGGCTGCTGGGGGTGGTGGTAGCAGTGATGGAGGGTTTTACTGAAAAGAACTTTGGTGAGGAAGCAATTTCATAACCACTATACACTGCACATTCATACAAGGAAATCCTCTATCAGACTGAAATGGTCTTTTCATAATCAAAATCACACCTGGTACACAACATGTACTTTCAAAATTTGGTCAATACAAGTGACTACCTGAACTAAATTTGTTTTGTGTCTTGTTTGAATGTGTCAATGTGTAGGTATAAAGAATAGGATCAAATGTTAGCAAAAACCTGAGTTTCTGTGCTGAAATCCTTTGGATCAAGTAAGGCATGTATTTCACACAATATTGAGTTTTTTATTACCAGTAATTTGAAAATTAAGGGAAGTTCCACATACTGAGGATTCTGTAAGATCAAGGAGTAGGAAAAAGGGGAAGGAAGAAAGACCTTCAAGTGTTCAAATGGGAATGACACAGTGTTTTAGGACCTAGTCAATCAAAGTAAAACTGAAGGCTATTTTATAAAATTAAATTTCAAGAAATTTAGGAATAAAAATCAGTAGGAAATGCCAGTGGGTTATATGATCCAAAAATTACTTAAAAGTAAGTTGTGTGGGGATCTAGTAGATAAAATATAAATAAATATTAAATGAGCTCATGGGTGGATGACCTAATTTGTATTGGCTTAAATGCTAAAATGACAACTGCCAGGTCAAAAAAAAAAAAAAAAAAGACTGAGTCATTTGACAGATCGTAAAACAGTCCACAGGTATCTTGAGTTATGTCATGAGGACTTTGGCAGAATTCATGACTACATGGTCAACTGTTGGGTTCAGCTGTTCAGTTAGGCTTTCTGTTCAGTGTGAAGTTAGGCTGGGTGGACACCATAGCGTTAGCATCCAGTGTGAACACACCACCCAGGAGCACGTTTTCCTGGAAGCAAGTCACTGTAGCGTTTGTATGCATTAACTTGAATTCCAGAATCCTGGTGAAGCTGAGAAGTCAGCATGTGGAGAAGGAAGAAAATGAAATAAAAAGAAAACTAGAACACGCTTCCCTCCTCAGCCCACTGTGTTTGTCTGGTGTCACAGGGAGAAGCACTCTAGGATGCTGGTGAACTTGGAATGGCAATTAGACAGATGTATTGGGGAAGAAATATTTTTATCTATAAGACCTCTTGCCAACCTTTTCCCTAGTAATCTCTGATTCTGATAACTGCTCTCCTTCCATTCTGTTGGCAGGCCCTTTACTTTAACACTGGCTCAGGACGGGGAAACTCTTCCAATAACCAGGTAAAGATAATATGATCTTTTTAAAAAGATAATGAGATTAAATTGAGAAGAATTATTGTTTCATGAATATATTTTAGTATGTCCTGTATTCTTTTAAAACAATGAAACTGGTTTCAAATCCCCAGATTAGGGATATTTCAAATAAAACTTTTGATAGTTTACTCGTTAATTATTAATTTACCAATATTTTACTTGTGTTTTGGTCAGATTTTGGTATGTTCAAATGGAACTAAATGATATGCCTTTCTCCCTTGTTATTCATAGTTAACTTTTGGTGAAAATCAATTTTTTGGTACACATATTAAACAAACTGTTTCAAATGAACAGTTTTATTCTAAGTCCATTTCAGTAAATTCTTTAATTTCATAAGAGACATTATTATGAGGAAAGGTAAAACATTGGATTTGAATATGGCATTGCTTGCTGCTTTGATAGCATCATTTTAAATTCTTTTATAGTATAATATACATGTTTTATTTCACATGTAAATGAGATTATGTATATACCTGAAGTTCAAGAATAAATTTTTACACAACTTTTTTTTTATACCTCTTTTTAATAGCAGCCGGGACTCCAGACTCAACTGAAAAGAGTTCTTTCCAATATAAATTCATCCCACAAAGATTATGAACTCAGCATTGCCAATGGTCTTTTTGCAGAAAAAGTGTTTGACATTCATAAGGTAAGTGAAACTGCTTATTTGAGAAGATTATTTTTACTCTGGACCTGGAATTTGTTTTGTGAAGAAAGGCACAAGCCTTTCTACTTAGTCATACAAAGTGATTTTTTTTTTTTATGGCTAATTACATTGCCAAATGTCTTCAAAATATCATCACTGTTTCCAAAGCTCAAGTTTTCCTTCCACATATTCATGAATCTCCAGACTGACGTATATGAATATCTGAATATAGAATCCACATATGCAGAGTCTCCAGACTGATGGACTCTAAATTAGAAGAGCACTTCTGCATTGGAAGAACTTGGAGCCGTAGGTGGAGGGCATGCAGCACACTTAGGGGAGACCATGGTCACAGGAAGTGTCTGTCACTCTTCCTTTGAGCTTTGGGTCTAGTGAGACAGTTCGGCATCCTTGGTGTGAGTTCTCCTTTCTCAGCTGTGCTTTTCACCTCTCCTTCCAGCAGTCATTTTCTTGTATTAAAGTGAGACTGTTTATAAATGAGTTCTTCTTGGGAGATATGGCCAGATAAGATCAGCCATTAGCAAAAGAGTAGCTCAAATCCAATGCAGAGGCAGGAAAGGGGGTCAGCAGACTAAGTTTTAGTACTTCCGTGTAATGTTGGTAATGGATGCATTCGTCATAGCATCTTGCCTACTCCCAGGCCTGTGAGGCCCAGAATGCTCTAAGTCACTATGCCCAACTCATACCTGGGTCCCATGGTTGCAATGACTACCAGAAGCTGCTTACCTGGTTAGGACTGTGAAGCACACACACTGCCCATAGTTTTATGAACATATTTTCTCTTCCTTTTAATTCTCCACTCCTCAGACAACTATCTATAAAACTCTGCCTCAGTGACATTGCTGGGCTAATCTCCACCTTCATCTTTGTCACCTCTCTCTGTTCCACCCAATCATTATTGTCCCCTCTGTCTGTCACCCACTCAAATTTTTTGCCCCTCCCAGAACCACTCCCAAATCTTTGGTCTCCAGCCAATTATGAAGCATGAGTCCATTTTTTTACTCTTTGAAAAAGATTCTGCACAAGTTTTACAGGAGCCAGTTTGTATGTTCATCACATCTGATTTATCCTTTCCTATATTCACTGCTGTCCCCATGAGAGACTACTAGCTCTTTTAAATTGGGGGTTGCTTTGTCAATCTTGCTACTATTTATAGCAGATTTCCATGTTTTTATTTTGTATGCATATCATGTAAAGAAAGCAATGCAAGCGGGTGAGGTGGCACATGCCTGTAATCCCATCTACTCAGAAGGCTGAGGCAGGGGAATCAAAGTTTGAGGCCAGTTTCAGACCCTGTCTTAAAATGAAAGATAAAAAAGGGTTGGGGGTGGAGTTCAGTGGTAACCACAGGGTTCAACCCCCAATACTGGGCAGGGTGGTGGTAAGGGAAATAATGCATTTAGTTACTCTGAAAAGCACTTTTGGTATTGAATGTAATAAATGATAATTTTTAATCATTTAAATCAGCATGAAGGTCAATAATTGCCAAACTACTTATATTTTGATTTATAATGCTCTTTCCACTCATATTTGAGTATGAATGAATCTATTAGAATAATAGCTTTTACAAAATGTATGAAATTGTAGAAGACTCAACTGTCATCTCTGGTATCTTCTCCCTTTTTTTTTATGCTGAATATGACTTGGCCAGACTTCTCTAAATACAACTCCATATTTCCTCAACTTCTGCCACCGTCTGGCTAACCTCAATGTTGCTGAGGATTGGGACAACCATGTAAGGGGATGTTTTGCCCCATTTGCCAACTTCTGTTTCTTGATCCTCTCTCCATACTGTTTTAGTAAGAGCATTCCATACTGTATCCACAGGATCCCACGCTTCTTCTCTTTCACTTCCACTCCACCTGTTCTTTACTGTTTTGATTGAGTCATTCAGTCTCTTGACCTGTCCAATTTTTCTGAACATATTCACCATTATACCAAACTACTCATGGATCCACTCCCTAAACACTCTCTTACCAACCCTCTCTTTCCCCAACAAACCTCCAAATCTATATCAATGCCACAAATTCCCTCAGCAACTGTTCCTGGGAAAGCCTCAAAGTATGTGGTTGCCACTATAGCACCATGGTCTCCCATCCCAGCTAGACTCTTGGTTGACTACTGAGTAGTCAAACCGGAATGTTCTTTAGGATCTTATCTTGGTGGTCTTCCACTTTCAGTCCACCTTCTTACAAGGGAAAGGTGATCCATTAATACAGCATATAGTCTCTGGAGGTTTCTGGAGTTTGTCCTCGGTATTTGTGCATTTCTCCACAGTCATGTGACAAGCCATCCCTTATTCCTCAGTGCCAGGCTCAACGCTGTCCCTTCCCAGTGTATGTCCTCCAGTGGGCATCTGCAGGCTCATAAACAAACCAGATCTCCTGATCCCAGGCCTTCTGGCTCTCCTTGTTCTCTTTCAAAGAAGTACAAATGTTCTTTCTCAATTTAAAAAAAGAAAAGAAAAACAAAGGTAAAGTGACTGTTGGAAGACACAGGAGGGACCTTGGAAAGACTGTCTGTCAAAGAGAGACAGTGACACTGGGAAAATAAGCAAGACAATCATGAGAAATGTGAGACATTCCAGGGAGAAGGAATGTTGTTCAAAGACCTCAAGGGAGAGAGGGCACCTCAATGCCCTTTGGAGGGACTGTAAGGAACTGGGTGTGGTGAGAGGGCCGAGGATGAAGGGAAAAGTGAAGGGAAATGAGACCAGCTGGGTGCAGATCAGAGTCTAAGGGCTAGGTCCATGGGCCTGCTTTTCTCTTCTGTGAATGGGTTGAGTTAGAGGCTGTTGGGAGGTTTTGATGAGGCAGCAGCGGGTAAACCCAGGGAGTGGGCCTCAGGCATACTCTCCATTAGCCTCTGCAATCCCTTAAGATAATATGAAGTTGAAAGTGCTATACAAATTCTACTTCATATTCTCCAGACCCCTTCTAGTCATGTTGCTATGTATACAGCTACATACATGTACTCACGTTTGAGGCACAGGTGGGGCTGTGAATAAAGCAGTAGAAATCAAGAGACAGGTTCAAAGGTACATTTCTTATATACTCAGTTGGTGGTCATTTGTAACTACAAGCACTGTGTTCTTATTTCTAGAATTATATTGAATGTGCTGAAAAATTATATAATGCCAAAGTGGAAAGAGTGGACTTTACAAATGATGTAGATGATACCAGAAATAAGATTAATAAATGGATTGAAAATGAGACGCATGGTGAGTGCAATGCCTTATTTTTCTATAAGATATGTCAGTTATACATGAATATGGAGAACTACCAACTTTAAAACTGGGAGTTTTTGTGCATGTAAGGAATGGCTCCTGTCAATCCAAAGTCATGATTGCTGCCATTTAAAACTGCCTTAATATTTGTCTGCAATGTGGTTTTGAGTAATCTTTAGAATGCTTTGTACTTTTCAAAAATCTTGTTTTTTATATTATCTTTTTTGACTGGGAAACAAACCTGTGAGACAAACACATATTATGACCTTTTTATAAACCAACAATAACCTGAAGTAATTTTTCACCTAGGGAACAAAAACTAAGATTTGTTTACAGCACATTTTTCATGACCACAAAGTAGTATTTCATCCTAGTGGGTCCATACGCTTCATTAGGATTGGGCTAATTTTCATATCTGACTGTTCCTACTTGGTCTAGCTCTTAAGATGATAATGTTCTACCATCAAAGAAATATATCTTCATGTCATTGCTTTCACTAAAGGATTACAGTTTTTCTTATTTTTTAAAATTCTCTTTACTTATCACAATAACTTATTTGGCAAAGGAGTTATCTTCCAGAGAAAGTACAACTGTTTATTGGTAAGTCTATTTCACAACTAAAAATGTTTTGGTTTATTGCAAAACAAATAAGGAAATCTATTCATCCTTTCATTTGTTAATCAACTGATTCCAAAGATAGTAGTTATTTCTTTACTTAAGGGTTGATTTGTACTGAGAATTATAACTGTATTTATTGAGTTTGTCTTTGCCTCAGAAATGTGAAACATATAACTTATACTCCTAAAGCAAAGGTTTAGCTGTATACAGTTAATCCTGGGAATGAGAATATGATGTCTCAATTTCCTTTTTGTTCATTCATTCATCATTATATCAGTAGTGGATTACTTTGATTTTAGTTATCCTGAGTTTCAAATATAGTACTTATAAATCCAGAGGAACTGTGTAATTGTTACTTTTCCAATAACTGAATGGAATTCTGTGTAGTATTTAAAAGAATCAGATTGCTAGTATCTTTTTTGCTTTGGCTCAGTTATTTATTCTCTGCCTTTCTCATGCAACCTGTATATAATTATCATTTGTATAAGCATATGTCCTTAACACTTATTTGGGGAAGAAATTTCAAATCATTGCCAATATTCTAAACAACCCACCCATATCTTACTGCCCCTCTCTCTATACAACATTATTTGAGAAGTAGATCTCACCCATCATGACCTGCCTTTTCCTTGTCTTTCAGTGAAATCTGAATGTCTCCCATCACCTTCAGGACAATCCAAAGTTCTTACCAGACCTGCTTTCAACCTTTCCAGTCTTTCTACCTAACACATAGGAATGAATTAGGATTTCTCCATGTATACTTCCCCTTCCAGACTTCCATATCTTTGAATAAGCAGTCTTGCTTTCTGGAAGATCCCTTTGCTCCCTTAAATTGCCCTCAGTTCAAGCAGAGAGCCCTTTCTACGGTGACATACCCCTAAACTGGTCCTATCTGTGTTACTGGACTGTCCAAACTGCTTGTTTGGTTGTTAAATCCTGTGTTAGACTATGGGCTGGAAGGTGGCATGAACTATGACTTTTATGGTTTCAATTCAAGTTCTTAGAATAGTGGATGCATCTAGCAAAAAATCTCATTGATGTGGAATGAAGGAGAGAACCAGCCCTTTCAGCTGAATGAAGTTACTTACACCTGGAGTGCTACAGTGGCCCAGGTGGCCTCATCAGTGCAGTAAAGGTGGTTTGGTGCCTGGAACAGGGGCTCTGGGGACTGTTGTCCCAGGTGGGAAATCCTATGGCCACTGCTTTCTTGTCGTGTGACTTTATATTAGTTCCTTAATCTCTCAGTGTCCCAGTTTTCTAACAGGAAACAGATAATGGTAATAGTGCCGACCTCATAGAGGTTTTAGAAGGATTAAACCAAATATTGTGCTTGAAGCATTTAGAAAGTGCCAGACCCATTCTTTGCTTATGGATAACATTAGTAATAACATGATTATTACTAATAATCATGATTATCAGTATAATTATTATGGTTAGAGAAAAACTTCAAGCCCATTAATGATCTTTGAAAGCAGGTTTTACATTTTACATTAAGAATGAACATTTTTTTCCTCAACTTATTTTTCAAAAGGGAAAATAAAGAAGGTGTTCAGCGACGGCAGCATCAGCTCCTCCGCGGTCATGGTGCTGGTGAACGCCGTGTACTTCAAGGGCAAGTGGGAGTCAGCCTTCACCAAGAGCGAGACCTTAAACTGCCGGTTCAAGTCTCCCAAGGTTTGTACATCTCCTGCCTAACCTGGGAGGCTCTTCCCCAGGAGTAGTTCTTTGCAGGAAATTGTGGTATTTACACAGGCAAATGGTGGGCTTGCCATTTCTTCAGCATTACCAAGCAATGCTTTACAAAGCCAACGCTAGCTCAGGTTACAAAGCACGACCGAAGGGGCCCTCAGAAATTGATATGTCTTTAGATATAGTCTGTATCGAAAGAAGTATTGAAGTATGAATTTATTTTAAGGTATTCTAGTTGGAAGACTATGAAAAAGGAAACATGACAAAAATGTATCTTATGTTTTGTGATTTTTAACTGTGGTTCTAACAGTTATTTACCACTGATGATTTTCCTGAGTCAAAGAATGAATGTTTCTTTTTATAAAGGATAAAGTTATAGTTAGCAAAGTTATACCTTTATAAATATATCTACTTCTTTATTTAGTTGTTTTTCTTTTTTTTTTTTAACCTAAAGCATCTTATTACCAAGTTCATAAGCTTACACTTGGCTGCTTTACACGCGGCTCCTTTTTTGTTTCAGCCATGTGTCTGTAATAGCATAGTGGAAACATCGGCAGCCTTAGAGTTAGGCGTGCCACGTTGGGGTCCCTGCCTTGCTTCGCTGAAGCTGTGTTGTCTGAGGCAAGTCAACCTGATGGACCTCCTCCTCACGTGCAAAATGAAGTGATTCGCTTAGTTGATATTTAAGATGATTCCTTTCAATTCACTCAGCCTTTTATGCTGAAGCAGAGAAATTCAGATTTAACTTTAAAACTTAGTTTTATTTTTCAAGTGGCATTTTGGTATTGTCTGCACTTTCTCACTTCGGAAGTTTTAGACACGGAAGTACTGAGAGTTGACCACAGTTAAAGATTAGTGGATGAGTCAGGAGGTGGGAAGTAAAAGGTGAGCGAGGCAGGCAGTGTGTGGAGGTAGGGTGAGTCCAGCGACAGTGAGAGGAGACTGGAGTGCAGAGCAGAACTGGGACTAGGCTGGGCCGGGTTGGCTGCCAAGACTTGCCTCTGGCAGCCTGCCTGGACTGAAGGCCAGCCCCGCTCTGTGTCCCTGACCTGGGGGTCCTAAGTCAGAGCCTGGTGGAGCAAGTTCATGATGTATGTGTCTCTGTGGGAAGAAAGAGTTGGGCACAGATATATTTTGAAAATTGTATACGACAAAATAATACATATGATAAATCCTAACAAAATACAGCTCCGTCTTCTAAAGATATTACCCGTATAATAGTCATAGGAGCACACCAGGGAGTATTAGAACTTCAGTGACTGGGAGGGACAGGATTCCAAGTGAGCTCTTGTTTCCCACTCCTTCCTGCAGTGCTTCCCCCAGGCGATGGCACCGTTCTATAGTACATTGCATTTGTTGCCTCCTTTCCAACAGTGAAGGCAAAGCATAAAACATTCCTGTCTTCTGGATTGGGTTTTTTGTCTTGCTTCTAATGGAGTTTTGGTTTTCTAAAGTATTACCATATAATAACCTTGTTTTCAACACTCTTCCTGCCAATCACAGACCCTGTGTAACATAGCTATAAAATACAGCTCTGTTTTAGTCAGCTATTTCATTGCTGTGACTACATGATCTTACTAGAACAATTTTAAAGGAGAAAAAGCCTATTAGAGGACTCACTGTTTCAGAGGTCTTAGTACACAGAAGGCCAGCTCCATTCCCTCGGACTTGAGGTGAGGCTGAACATCATGGCAGAGTGTGTGGCAGAAAGAAGCAGCTCATGTGAGATCAGAAAGCAAAGAGAGAAACCTCCAGATACAAAATACATACTCCATAACCATGCCCCAATTCCCATCTCCTCCAGCCACACCCTACCACTTCAATTAATCCAATCAGGAATTAATTCACTGATTGGGGTAAGACTCTTGTAACCCAATTATTTCTCCTCTGAACCTTCTTGCATTGTCTCACATGTGAGCTTTTGGGGGACACCTCATATCCAAACCGCAGCAAGCTCCATCATGGAATACGCGATGGAATCTTGATTGCTGGCAATTAATGTTGGTTGCACCAAATTAAAAATTGGTGAAATCACCTCTTTAGCATCTGTGATTCTTTCTCTGCCTCAAGATAGAAATGAAATGTTATAGCATGAAATCCCAGCTCCCACTTGTACCAAGCTTGATTCTTCTGACTCACTAGGCAAATGCTACCTCTTCATTGCTTATATGTGTCCTTTCTGAGGATTAGACTCTAAGTCAAAAAGGGCAACTTTCCCAAGGGAGAAGGACCTTTGGTTCAAGGACAGAGGATTGACCTCCCATGTGAAAACTTTTGTCATGAAAGGAGGTATTACAGAAATGTTGACCAGTTTGCAGATCATAATATCATTAGCCAAAAGACAGCCCCTTGCACCTCTCTGGTGTTCCTAACTCTACAAACAGCATCTTCAAGACAAGGGCTATTGTGCTTCCTCAAGTGAACTTAAGGGGCAGTATCAAATATTTCGCAGGTTTTTAATTTTTCTAAGACTTCATTCTTAAATTGTGTAATTTTGATAATACTAGTCTATATTTTACTTCTGATAAGAGAAAAAATCCATAGCATTCATGTTTCATTGTATCACTGTTTAGTAATTATCCATAACCTGTTACACTTTTCAGTTTTAACAGTAAGTGCAAGGCCAAGCTCCAGCTGCAGGATACATTAGCTGACACAGTCTTCACCATCTAGTACAGCAAGGATTCTTGCCATCTCCGTCATGTAGGTGTAGAAACAGAGATGCAGACAGGGGAAGTAGCTTACCCAAGTCACATAGTTGAGGCCAGAGAGTAAACTCAAAGTCTGTGCTTTTATCACTAGGATGTGTATCAATGAAAGAAGCATGTCAGAAAAAGTCTACAGCATTGACTCACCAAGTACAATATTTTTTATGCATTCAACCAGTAAGTAAAGTGAAGTGGGATTATGAATTACTCTTTGTGACTTGACTTGCAGTGTTCTGGGAAAGCAATTGCCATGATGCATCAGGAACGGAAGTTCAACTTGTCTACTATTCAGGATCCATCCATGCAGGTTCTCCAGCTCAGATATCATGGTGGTATAAGCATGTACATTCTGCTGCCTGAGAGCGACCTATCCCAAGTAAGTGACTTGCCACTTCCACTCCTGGGGAATAAGAGGACCTTTAGGATACTCTTCATTGTGTTTTTATCCATCAATTTTAAGATGTCAGGTTAGGATATTAGATACTGATTCATTTATTTGACAAATACATACCTACTAATGTGCCAAACACCATTACAGATGTTGAGATTGAAATATCTCAGTTTATCACAATGGTGGTTGAATAGTTATAAACTTGGGACCCTCTTAGATTAGCCATGAAGTTCAAAATACATGAGCTTAGGTCTTTTTTAATTCTTGGCTAAGAATAGCCTTTAATGTCATGCAAGTTTTTGGCTAACCACTTTTAGATAACATGAAATGGTGGAGTTGCAAGCTTTTGGGAATAAAATGTATAGTATCAGGTCATGCCACTGTGTCTCTGGTGTGAAGCGGTGCTTAGGGATTGCCCTGTGACTGATGTCACAGGAGAAACAGACCAGCAGAGTGCAGGAACAGATGGTGCTGGCTGTGCAAACCAGGTGCCATCACTCTGTCTCAGATCCTGCTCTTCTTCCAGCCCTTCTTCCATTTATCCTCCCCCTGAACTTGGCTCTTTCTGTTTGCGACCTGCCATTGCAGAGGCCTTGGTTGGTCACCTCTCCCTTCTCTGTTCTCCTGATAAAAACAAATAATCAATACCATTTATTGAATATCTCCTACATTCCAGGCCATGTGCTCTGCATTTCATTTATTCTATTTCATTTGATTCTTACAGCAACCTTGTGAGAAAGGGAAAGGAGACTCATGGGATTTAATTAGTCTGATAGACAAATATATGATTATTAAGGACTATTTATATGCACATATATGCAAACATATGTATCTGTGTGTGGGGGCACACATATGTATCTCAGCTACAGTAGAAAGTTACAAGTACATTTTAAAATATTGGCTATGTTTTGATCTGAAACTCAAGGAAAGTTCATTGTAGAACAAGTAGAAACAGTGTAAGGAAGTTGATGTTTTCACTATCCAGGGGCATTATTTGTATCTTCTACCTGTGATTCAAAACCAAAACTTTAAAGCTTTGGTAATTTAGTTTCTACATAGAAGGCCACTGAGTTTTTGTAATGACTTTTCTTAGTTTTTCAACTTAATATCCTTTTTAGTAAGGAACCACAAGAGAAAAATCATGATTAAATCTAAAACATGCTAATATCAAATATTAGTACTTAGATGAAATCAACAATTCACTTGATAATCCTCATGACAATTAGGTTTTATAACACATACATTATTTACCTTAAATTATCAGTATTAATGGAAAAAATAGCCCACATAAAACAAAAATTAGTGCAAAAGAAAGATTTGCTCTTGTACTTATTATCTGAGTTTTTTCCTTTAATAGTTTACCTAATAATGTGTGAATTAGATTCATATAAATTTTCATACAATAAAAACTTAAATACTTACATATTTCTACATAACCAGATAACAATGAGGAAGTTGGCACTTAGTAAGTTAAGGAAAAATTTTCCAACTTAGAATAAAAAGTCATTACAGATTAGTCACAAACTGGAAAATTTACACACAGAAATTTCAAATGTACTGAACTTGATTATATAAATTCATGTTCTTGATAAAAATACAAGTGAAGTTTGATATGTATGAAAAGTGATGTTAAAAGATTTCAGTGAATCTTAATTTGAAAAGAACATCCATATATGAGATTTCTAAACAATGTTCATGAAAAATATCCCTATTCTAAATCTGGAAGAATCTGGTCAATTCTTAGTATTCAAGAACTGGCAATTCAATTTGTGAGTCGTTTGGGGTGGCAATGACATTGGAGGGAGGTATGGGCTTCCAGTTGTGTAAATGAGGTTGTGGTCTGTGCACCCTGGGCACACCTCCTGACATCCTCTTGAACTTCCATTGTCTCATGTGTTGGGCAAGAGAGTTATTGGATCCAAGCTTCCCTGTGGGGGTGGTTGTACTTGGGTTGCTCACCCAAGCTCCCAGGGCTGGGACTCTGGGTCTTTTTATTCAAGCCATTCTGGTTTTCATTGGTTTACCCTGTAAATCGTGCAAACATTATTATTTTCTGTCTTTCACGAAAGGCAAATGATTAATTAGAAAACACTGATTTAAATGACTGCTGAGCTCTTGTTTCAACTGGATGATCTACATTTTCTGTAGATCTTTCATCCATTCATATTTCACTTTGGCTGTATCTGTTCCTAATGTGGGTAGAGAACAGAGAAACCTGGAAGTGCTCATGAGTCAGGCCTTGTCATAGCAGAGAAATTAAATATGAGATTTATTTTGAAAAAGTACTTGAACTATTATTTAAATCATATTCCCTTTCCAGGCTTCCCCAGGGCCCATTCACGTGCTTAAATACGAAAATTCAAGAGGGGAGTAATCATGGAAAACCATGGGTCTTTGTTTTTGCTGCTTCATATTTTCTTAACAATATGATTGTAAATTACATTTTAAATATCCTTACAGGTTGAGAACAAACTGTCCTTTCGTAACCTAATGGACTGGACCAATCCAAGAAAAATGACCTCTCAGTATGTGGAGGTGTTTCTTCCGAAATTCAAGATAGAGAAGAACTATGAAATGAAAGGGCATTTGAGAGCCCTGGGGCTGAAAGATATCTTCGATGAGTCCAGAGCTGACCTCTCTGGAATAGCTTCGGGAGGTCGTCTCTATATATCCAAACTAATGCACAAGTCTTACATAGAGGTCACCGAGGAGGGCTCCCTGGCAACCGCTGCCACAGAAGGTAACATCGTGGAAAAGCAGCTCCCCGACTCGACGGTGTTTAGGGCCGATCACCCCTTCCTGTTTGTCATCAGGAAGAATGACATTATCTTATTTGGTGGCAAAGTTGCTTGTCCTTGAACATCATATGTTTCTATTATAATAGTCCCTGCGACATCAAAGACCTACGTGAATAGATTTGTTTAGTTGTAATCACATGGTGTTTCCTTTGACTTTCTTTCCTCCTAATATTGGCCAGCAGATAATTTTGGTGATCCGACCCTTCTCAGATGCCTGGTTGGTTGTCTTGATCTCTGAGCTTAGCCTTTCTACTTCCATTTGCTCCCCTGGCTTCTAATTTCATTGGCCTTCCACCTCACTCGTTTCTGCACTTCTTTCCTATGGCCCATCTGGGGATTACGGAGCTTGCTTACTGGCACTGAGAAGGTAGAAGCAGCACTAGGAATCCTTTTTGAAACTCCAGATACTGCAGATTTTCTAGGGTGGTTATGAATGATCTAGGAAATAAGCCCTGTGCTTCCTAGAAATCAGTGTGAAGCTGACTTTAATGCATTTGTTTAACTCAGTGTATACTCTAGATGCTAAAAAAATATGGACTTGGGACTGGGATCAACAAAAATAATTCATTAATGATTTCAAATTGACATTTTTGGGCTCTCCTTAGGAGACTTAATATGTACATAGTTTTGCAGATATTAAACACCTTTCAACTGTTGGATCAATGTTGTAAAGTTTACAAGTTTTTCCTTTGTTTATCAAAATAAAGAAATATGACATCTGTACAGTGTGGTTGTTCTCCTCTGACCAATTGTGAGACTAACAGCACTTCTTTTTTTTTCTAGGCCTAACAGAAAAGCTATGAAAGGAAAAAATGTTTTTGTAAAATAAGTCTGATTTGGTTCAATTTCACTAATTTATTACACATAAAATTACTTTCACAGCTCTACAGACTGATGAGCTAATCATCAGTACTAGGATTTAAATTCAGGAGGGAAATGATTCATCAATATAACTATAAGCCATAAGTAACTTCACAAATAGATTAATCATGAGTGGAACCCAGTAGACCAGACTGAGCTTACTTAGCAGTTGATAAACAATGCCAGCTTGTTGCATTGTGTTTTCACCACAAAATATTGTCTCCTAAATAGAAACCGATAAATCAGAGTAGCCTGCGGCGGAGCGCTGTGGCGCTCAGTACCAGGCCTGGCAGCTACGTGATTTTCAGCAGATGTTGTGGAATCCATGAACATGGCCGAAGGGAGGAAATATGACATGAGAGCTGTGTTCTAATTTCTTGCCATGTTGTCCGTGCTTGTGTGCATGTGTGTTTGCATGTGTGTGTGTGTGTGTGTCTAGATTATAAACCCTGGAAGGGAAGAGAATGGCATATGGAAAGCATGCTGTCCTCATTTTAAATGAATACGTTCCCTTATGGCTCCAAGAAGGAAACAAAACCAGACAGATTGCAAATGCAGACTCTGGTGGCCCGATGGCAGGCTCCCTTGCCAGCTCTCCTTCCCAGCTCCACCAGGGGCTCCTTGGAGACTCTGTGCTCTGCTGCTCACAAGCCACAGAAAGGCAGGAGCTGAGGTGGGGAAGGAGCAGGGAGGATCCGTTTCTGTAAGAGGAAGGAGTGATTTCCACTCATGCTTCAAGGCAGATGGAAACATTCCCCCAGCGCCTTCACCATCCTCATCTTCATCATCCTGACACTGCCACAGACCCAGGCCCAAGGCCACTATCGTCCTGTGAAGAGAAAATTACTATGATTATGATTGTCATCCTCACTTTATGAGAAAAATAAGGTTTAGGGAGGATGGCAATTGTCCCCAATTCATGTGCCCTTTTCCTCAGAACAGGCAGCTTACTTTCATACCAAGTCTGGCTTGTGCCCCAACTGAGCTCAGGGTCCTCTCCTGACCCAGCACTTCAGCTGGCTCACTCCTGCCTTGGCATGTGCCTGTGAAGGACCAAGCACCTCTGATGGCCTCAGGATTTCCTGGGACACTACGCCTCTTACAAATTTGATCAAGTGCATAATGACATGACTTTGTGTTCTTATGTTTGGGTCATTTACACTTTTAGGTGACTTCATTTGGCTAGGTATTATTTATAATAACAAACGTTCTGAGACTTTATATAATAATGATGATAACAGTAATAAATTTAATAATAAGTTCTCCTGATTATTAACTCTTTGAGAGAAGGGACAGTTATCTTTAGTTCCCTTTATAATTCCTTTCCAGCATATTCTATATCACTTTAATGACTGGAGATTCTACTCATTGATGTGTCTAGAAATGTATCCACTTATTTTAGGCTTTCCAATTTAAAATAGTCCTTAATTATTCTCTGGATTTCTGTGATGTCTGTGGTGATCTTTCCTTTTTCATCTCAAAATTTATTAATTTGGGTCTTCTATTTTTTTGTTTTGGTTGGTTTGGCTAAGGGTTATTCAATTTCTTTTTTTCAAAGAACCAAGTCTTCATTTCATTGATCCTTTGTATTTTTTCATTCTCTACTTCTTTGACTTCAGTTCTGATTTTAATTATTCCTTTTCTTCTACAGGTTTTGAAATTAGTTTGATGTTGTTTTTCATGAATCTCAAAATGAATCATTAGCTTGTTTCTTTAAGATATTTCTGATTTTCATCCTCCCTCCCTTCCTTCCTTCCTTCCTTCCTTCCGTCCATCTTTCTTTTAACCAGGTTTGAGCCCAGGGTGCTTAACCATTGAACCACAACCCGAACCCTTCTTTTTTTTATTTTTAAATTTTGTGACAGGGTATCACTAAATTGCTTAAGACCTGCATAAGTTGTTGAAGCAGGCTTTATTTTGATATCCTCCTTCCTCAGCCTCCAAAGCTGCTGGGATTGCAGGTGTGCATCACTTTGCCTGACTCCTGATTTCCTTTGATAGGCACTCATAACTATAAACTGTCTTCTTAGAATCAACATCTTAGTGTACCAGAGATTCTGGTTTCTTGGGTCACTGTAATCATTTGATTCTAAGTATTTTTCAGTTTCTTCCCTGATTTTTACCACCCATTCATTATTCCAAATTGCATTGTTTAATGCTTTTGTGTTTATATAGTTTCTGTAGTATTTTTTTTTTTGGTGTTGATTTCTAATTTCATTTCCTCATGATCAAATAAGATGCAAGGAATTACACTGATTTTTCTATATTTGATAGGAGTTACTTTGCAACCAAAAATATGTCTTTTTTGAAGAAAGATTTCATGAACTGCTGAGAAGAAAGTGAATTAATTCATCATTTGTTGTATAACATATTCTATAGGTATCTGTGAAGTCCATTTGATTTATAATATTGTTTAAGTCTAAAAAGTTAAGTTATTACACCTATGTGTTGATGAGAAGCATGTTGAATTCACCCAGTATTATTGAGTCTTTGAGTAGTGTTGGAATTTTATAATTAGGTGGACCTACATATGGAGCATAAATATCTATCATTATAACTTCTTGTTTGATTATACCCTTTACTAGTAAAAAATAACTTTTGTCCCTTCTGATTAATGTTGGTTTGAAGCCTGCTTTGTTGGGTATGAGAGTAGATGCACCTAATTTAGTTTTAGGGCTCAATTTACATGATCTATCAATTTCTATGCTTTCACTTTCAGCTGTGGGTTTTGCCTGTAATGTGAGTTTCTTGCAAATAGCATATAGTTTAGTCTGTTTCTAATCCATTCTTCCAGATTATGTCTTTAAT
Source organism: Sciurus carolinensis (assembly GCF_902686445.1). Classification (NCBI taxonomy): domain Eukaryota; kingdom Metazoa; phylum Chordata; class Mammalia; order Rodentia; family Sciuridae; genus Sciurus; species Sciurus carolinensis. Next base: position 69,247,040 of record NC_062227.1, read on the forward strand.
TGGAGAGTTGAAGTGATTATGTTCAAAGTTATTAGAGAGAGATGTTTATTAACTCCTGCTATTTTGTTTTATTTCTAATATTTATTTGGTCCTGTTTCTCATTTGCTTAGCTATTCTTCAAATGAGAGCTGTCCATTTGTGAGCTCTGGAGTTTGTTTTTGATTTCTTCTGTGTGCATTATTTGTTTATGTGTTTTCTGTAGTGTCCACTTATTAGTGAGGAATTCTTTAAGTTTCCACTTATCTTTGAAGTTTTTAATCTTTGCCTTGATTCCAAAAGATAAGTTTGCTGCATATAGCAATATTGGTTGACAGTTATTTTCTTCCAGGGCCTGGAACACATCGTTCCAAGCACTCATGTATTTCAGAGTTTGTGCTGAGAAATCAGAAGTGATTCTGATTTTGTTGTCTCTAAATGTAACCTGACATTTTTCTCTTGATGCTTTTAAAATGCTATCCTTGCTCTGTATGTTAGGCATTTAAATTATAATGTGTTGTGGACAAGTCTCTTTTTTGATCTTATCTGTTTAGGATTCAGAATGTTCCTGTATCTGGATGTCCATCTCATTCTCAAGGTTTGGAAATTTTTCTGTTACTATTTCCCTGAAGAGGTTATCCATGCCATTAGCCTGCATTTCACAACCCTCTTCAATTCCATTTATTCTTAAATTTGTTCTCTGAATTTTATCTCAGGGGTTTTGTATATTTTGGTCATCATTACATATTTTCTTTTCTTTAATATTGTCTGTTCAAGGTTGACCACTTTGTCATCCAGTTCTAAGATTCTGTCTTCAGCCTGGGATAGTCTATTAAAGAGATTTTCAACTGAACATTTTATTTGATTTTATTTGGTCTTCCATTTCTAAGATTTCCCTTTCATTCTTTTTCAATAGTACTATCTCCTTATTGATTTTCTCATGCATATCCTATACTGACTTCCTTAATTCATTCAGTTGTTTTTCTGTATTCTCTTGGAATTCATTAATCATTTTAATAAACATTCTTTTGAATTTTTTATTTGGTATTTAATACACTTATATATCTTTGGAATCCATTGGTGGCAAATTGTGAATTTTAGTAAGTGTTGTTTACCTCATTTTTTCATATTTCTTATATTACTCTGTTGGGTTTTATGCATCTGTTGGGATAGATTTAAATTCCACTCTTATTGTGGGATTTATTAGGACACAGCCTTATTTTACCAAAGTGTTTTGGAATATCAGACCATTGTGAATTTTCAATATATTTCCAAATGAGTTTTGTAGTACATTTCCCTTGCTAGCTCTTTAATGATTAGTGTAGTTTGGTACTCTGTGCCCTGTGTAATAGCTTGAGGATCTCACTGTCCCTGCAGGTCTCAAAATTGTGAGGTCTTTCTTATAGATCTGGTAATTGGGTTGTATACAGCAGGGTATATGAGGTACAAACTCTGTGGTTGCTCTTCTTAGACTCTGTATATTCTAGAGGGTTATGGGAGTGATATAGACTGAGACCCCTTGTAGGCACCCACAACCTTTGTATTAATTATCTCTTTTTGTTGTAGGAGTGGGTGCCCATGAGTGGGACCTGAGAACCCCACTTACCCTTTCCTACTTGGGGAACTGCTCATTTATTTGGTGGTTTTTTCTGTTATTTTTTTTTGTATTAAAGTATTGTTGAAATTTGAGCATGGTTAGTTTGTGTGTGGAGAAAGGTGCACTGTCTCTTGGCTGGGTTTAGCTCAGCAGCAAAATCTCTACCCTGTGAACCTGAAGTGTTCCCAGATTCCCTACCTCAAAAGCATGTGGAAATGATGTCAACAACTTCAGTAAACAGTTTATAGCACTAAAGTAAATACCTGATGCCCACTATTGTGTGGGTTTTATCTGCCATGTCCCTTGTGAAAGAGAAAAGTGTTAATTGCTGGAGGAGGATGTTGGCAGTTTTTCTACCTATTACCCCAAAAACTTATCTACTCAATAAACACCCAAGAGCTAATATTCTTTTTATATGAAAGGGGACATGACAGGTCTGACAATACCAGCCCTGGCCTCTTACAACAACAACTCTCCTTTATTTATAATATACAGGTAAAGGGGGCAAGGACATGGAGGAGCTTCTTCTGTGATGAACAGGATAGGGTGGAGTTAGGGAAGCTATTCTCTTAGGGGGGAAATTGCAGAAGGAGACAGGGAACCACTCCCACACAGTGCCATGTGCTTCTTGGCAGTTCCTAGAAGTCAGGCCTCTGTGTCCCATGGTTCAACCTAGTCTGATTCTGCTAAATAAGGATGGCTTCCCACACACTATGATATAAACAATACTAATTGCCCCAAAACTTGATTGTTGGGGTCAGCAATTGCCAACAGCATAAACAATAAATTTCCATGAACTATATCTGGCATTAGAATAAACAAAAGATAGCAACAATACCATATACAGTACTAATATCTGTAGCAACATGAATTATGATGGCAGGATTTATATAAACCTAATAGTCTTAAAAGATGATAAAAAATACTGTTCATTGAAAGAAAAAAATGTGATAGGAAGGTAAGATGAAGTTTAGAAAGTTCAAATTGTGAACAGAGGATTCAGAAGAGATGTTGCATGATGGCTAAAGAGGAGGATGGAAAAAATAAATAAAAGAAACAAAATAAGTAGAAAGGGAGAGAGAGAGAGAACAAGAGAACAAGAGAACTGACTATTGAAGAGAAAAGGTGAGAAAAACAAAGATAGAAAGAAAGAAAAAAAAAGAATAAAAAATCCTAACCCTCCAAAGGCAAGACAATGAAAAATAGCAATAAAATGCCAAAGTGGAAAAGAAACAAATATGTATGTATGTCTATACATATGCACATAAAGTGTGAACCAATCAGCATAGCAAGACTCCACCCTAAATAAATAAATAAATAAGGAAACATTTGTGATGAAAAATGAAAAATTGTATCCATGGATGTGGTCAAAACTGTCAAGAAGGATGGGTGGTCACTGCCTATGGGTCTTACTATTGTTCTTTCCATTTCTTATTGGGTGTGTACCCCTTACAGCAAGGACTGGGGGTTGTTAAACACTTCCTGAAATCACCCAGAAAGTCACTTCAGATGTGGGAACTCACACAAGAGATTTTACTAAGCATAAGAACAGAGTGTCTGTCTTTAAGGCAAGAGAGAGAGGCAGTGGTGGTGGAGCTATTCTTAAGTAGTGGAAGTTTACGGGCTAATAACAATCTCACCAATGACTGACAAGGAAGTTCGAGGGCTAACAATCTAGGAAGGTAGTGAGTTATCTCAATTGATTGTTCACAGTCAGTAACAATCTAGGTTGTGTGGGGAGGGGTAAAATCAGGGAGAAATGGCTGCATCCTTGTTAACCTATTGTCCCTTCATTCCCCCATTTTTGTTTTTATAAGAAGATCCCTTTTTGGCATATGGGTGAATATCCATCTTCAGTAACTACTTCCAGCTGGGTGTGGACATAGAGCTGATTCAGGGGAGGGAGATGTTATTGCAGTAGGTGGATATTGATATGATATTGCAGGGGACTGGATAGTTCCCCTGGGAAGTGCTAGGCTCTGATTCATCCTTTAAAATGGGTAAAATCATCCCTGGGGACAGTAGGAGTCAGTCATCCAGCAGTCCTGAAGGCAATCTGGGAGGGAGAAAATGGCTAACACCTGGACAGATCTATTTGGGAGGAAAACGACAGACAGGGCAAATGGTAGGGGAGAGAAGAATGTAGCTGGCAGTCCAGTCCTCATGGCTGGGTGTGGTTGTCTCGTGTCTCAGTGTTTTGGTCCTCAGTTCCCAAAATGGGAAGAATGGTACAGGGCTTGATGGCCTTCAGTCTGAGGCAAAGAGGTCCCACCAAGGTGACTGAGTATTGGTTGGAAGAAACCTGCAGGTTAGAAGCTGGAGAGGAGTTTGTGGATTGAAAGTAGAGCTTAACCCAGGAAATATGTAGCCATCCCAGTAAACCTGGCAACTTGACAGCCATTGGTGTAGCCAGGATCACCATATGGGGTCCCTGCCATTTGGGAGATAGAGGGGCTGTAGCCTCCTGAGGAGGAGAGATAAGAACTTGGTCTCCTATTTGAAGAGGTTGAGCCAGTGGGCCAGACAAGGGTCTAGGCAGGGAGGAGTTGGCGTAATCCCATAGGAGTGACTGAATGTGGTTTGGGAGAGGAATGAATATAAGAAAAGAAAGAGAGGAAGGAAGGGGCATTATCCCAGGGGGGGAAGGATGGGATGATTGTACATCAACTCAAAAGGGGAGATATTGGCAGTTTTCTTTAGGAGTGAGTGAAGATGCAGAAGAGCAAGAATCAGGAGTTTAACCAGTCAAGGCAAAGTACTAAAGAAAGTTTGGTTAAGACATTTTTTTAAGAGTTTGGTTTCTTGTTCTACTTTACCAGATGACTTTGGGTAAAAGGGAATGTGGAAATGCCAAGGGACTCCAAGAGCCTTGGCAAGTTGGGAAACTTGGGAGATGAATTCAGGCCGATTATCTGACTGGAAGGAGGTAGGCATTCCAAAGTGAGAAATGATTTCATGAAGATTGAAGGTAGAGACAGTGCCCTTTTGTTGGAGGGGGGATGGCTTCACCTCATCCTGAGAAGGTGTCTACCATGACCAAAAGGTATTTAGATTTTCTTACTGTGGGCATGTGAGTGAAGTCAAGTTGCCAGTCTACCCCTGGAATGGCACAATGGGCCTGATGAGTTGGAAAATTGGGGGGGTCTGATGGCTGTTGGATAGGATTGTAGACAAACTTCACAGGTGGGAGAGAGTTCCTTCAAAAATGAGATGTCAGAGGAGTATAGTTGCAAATGAGTCTTAGCGAATTGTGAGAGTGAAGAAAAGTTGGGGTAGAATAGCTGGTGGAGGTAGGAAAGTATCTCCCTGTTGGGGGTCAGTGGAGGTAAGGGATTATGGAGAGTCATGATGAGGACTGGTGTGGATGATAGGGCTGCTCTTCTAGCCTCCTCATCTGTCTTGTTGTTGCCTGAAGAGATGAATGATTGGTCTATCTGATGGGCTTGGCAATGTATAAGGCCTGTGGTTGCTGGGAGGCAAAGAGTCTCAAGGAGGTTTGGGATGTAGCTAGAGTTGGTGATGGAGTTCCCTTTCATGGTAAGAAGGTCACTCTATTTCCAAATATGGCATGGGAAGGGATAATGTGAAAAGTGTACTTGGAGTCAGTGTAGACTGTGAGGGATTCTCCCTTTGCGAGGGTGAATGCACAGGTGAGGGCGATTAGTTCCACTTGTTGGTTGGTGGTGTTGTTAGGTAGTGGTCCTGACTCTATAACCTTTTCCAGGGAGACAATGGCATATCCAGCCCATCAGATCCCTTCATGGAGAAAAGAGCTCCCATCAGTGAACCATATGAAAGTAGTGTTGTGGAAGGACCCCTCCTGAACATTGGAGGGGCAGGGGAGTAACTCTTATGGAATCTCAAGGCAGCTATGGGTTGCTGAAGCACGTATGTCAGAGGCGGGGGTAAGAGGGTGGCTGGATTTAAAGGAGAGCATGTCTTAAAGGAAATGGAAGAGTTCTCAATAGAAGCAGATTGCAAAGCTAACACCCAACAGAATTTGCAGACCCTTATAAGTGAGAAGCTCAGACAGATGATGAAGTGAGAACACTTCAGTGGGAGCCCCGAAGGAAAGTTTTATTTTTATTTTTTGATTCCTGGGTTAAGACAAATGCTGCGGCCGATGTCCTAAGACAAGGTGCCCAGCCTCTTACGGTGGGGTCTAGCCTTTTTGATAGGTATGCCACTGGGCTGACTGTGGGGCTGAACATGTGTCCTAAGATCCCCAGAGTGAACCTACTTTTCTCAGAGGCAAACAGGTAGAATGGTCTGGTGATGTCAGGGAGGTATAGGGCCGGGGTTTGAAGAAGGGATTTCCTTAGGGTCTGGAAAGGGGCTTCTACCGGGTTGAGAAGAGGTTCAGTGAGTGTGCCCTTTGAAGTCTCATACAAGGGGGCTGCCAGGATGGAAAAATTTGGGATCCAGAATCATAAACATCCTGCTAGCCCTAGAAAGGAAAGGATTTCTTCCTTGGTAGATGGAGTGGGCATGTCCTACAACAATACTTTTTTCTCTATAGTGATGGCCTTAAATCCAGGTGAGAGGTTGACTCCTAAGTAAATAACCTGAGGTTGTAAAAGATGTACCTTTGCTGGAGAGACCCTATACCCTCTGAGAGCCAGAAGCTTAGGAGTGTCCCCTTGGGAGTCCTAGAGAGAGGGACTACATAGAAAAAGATCACCAACATACTGTAAGAGGAAGGAGGAAATGAAAGTAAGAGAGGCAAGATCATGAGCTAGTGTTTGGCTAAAGAGGAGAAGGTTGTCCCAAAATCCCTGTGGGAAAACCGTCCAGGTCAGCTGAGAAGCAATTTGAGTGAGAGGGTCAGTCCAGGTGAAGGCAAAGAGATCCCGTGTGTCAGGATGAAGAGGACAGTGAAAAACGCATCCTTCAAATCCAACACAGAGATGTGCATGGTGGAGGAGGGGATGGAGGAAAGCAAGGCGTAAGGATTGGGCATGATGGGAAGATGGGGACAACTGCCAAGTTGATGATGAGCAGATCTTGCACCAAATGGTAAGATCCATTAGGCTTTTTAACAGCCAAGATGGGAGTGTTATAAGGTGAGTTGGCAGGGTGCAGGATGACTGGTTGAAGCCCTAAAAGGCTCCTTTGGGGAAGGGGATATTGGGCCTAGACTGGATAGGATGTTGGATCCTTTAGGCAAATGAGTATAGGCAAGCATGTGGCTACAGAGGGTGTGTGAGTGTCCCAGACCTTGGGGTCCTGCAAGGGAGGGAGGAAGGGGATATGAAGATTTATGTTGGGTTGTATATGCCTGCAAGGTCATGAAGAGAGGAATAGCAGAGGAGTCTTGGTGGAGGCACATGGTGGGTGAGAAGGGAATAGAGGCACCCAATTTGGTTAGGATGTCCCTTCCCAGGAGGGAAATAGGACACATAGGAATTATCAAAAAGGAATGAGTGAAGCAGATTTGTCCTATATGGCAACTTATTGGAGGGGTTTGTGGGGGGTTGTGTGGTTTTCCCTCTACCCCAACAGTAGAGGACTTGGCAGGGGAAGTGGGTCCCCAGAACTCCCACAGCACTGAGAAGGTGGCTCCAGTGTCTATAAGGAAAGGGATCTACTTGTCTGCCCCTGTAAGAGTCAGCCGGGGCTCCTGAGTGGTGATGGTTGTCGGGTATAGAAGTCCCGGGCCCCTTCAATCAACCCCAGTAAGTCACTGGGGGAAGGGAGTGAGGTGACCTGGCACATCTCTGAGCACCAGGGCAATCCACTGTCCAATGTCCCGGTTTGTGGCATTTTGGACAAGGACCTGGGGGCTGCTGGGGGTTGGGGCCGGCTTGTGCCCAGTGGCCCTCTTTTCTGCACTTGAGGCATGGGCCTGGAGGTCTTCTGGGAGCTAGGGTGCCCCTAGTAGTGACCAGCTGGGCAGGTCTAGCTGGCTGAAAGGCTTTGGCCAGCATGTGGTATTTTAGTTTTTGTTTTTTTTTCTTCCCTTCTGTTATACACCCTGAATGCTACCACTAGAACCTGTAGCTGTGGGGTAAGGGACCCCCTATCCAACCACCTCAATTTAGCCTTTTCTTCTGGGTACCTTTGGGAAAAATAATAAGTCATGAGTAGCTGTCATCCCTTCACAGTTTCAGGGTCTTGATTAGTATATTTGAGCACGACCTCTATGAGGCGACTCAGAAAGGTGGATGGGTTTTCAGTTTTGTCCTGTGTTACTTCCTGAAGTTTATCATAATTAATGGGCTTAATGACAGCTTTTTGGAGACCTGCAAGGATGCAGGTTTTGAACGTGACCTGCTGCAGATGCCTGGTCCCCTTGTTATAGTCCCATTGGGGTTCCCTATCTGTACTGCTTCAGCCCCAATGAGGTGGACCAGGGTTGATTGGTGATCCTCATCTGCATAATTGCATGCCTATTCCCAGAGTCTCCTGCACTCCTCATAGGTTAAGGTGTTGGATATGATCATATAAATGCCATGCCAGGTAAAGTCATAAGACTACATAAGATATTGAAATTCCTTAATGAAATTTGCAGAGTTGGAGGTGAAGGAGCCTAACTACTTCTCTATCTGGGAAAGATCTGAGAGTGAGAAAGGAGCATGGACTCTGGTCACTCCCTCCACACTGGCCACATCCCGTAGTGGGGCTAGAACATGTGTGTGGGATCATGTGGTGGGAGGACTGGGTGGGCTGGGCAGGGGAGCAGAAGCAGAAACAGTGTGGGGAAAGGAGATGGAGCAGCAGGGGCCAGAGGGGCCTTTGCTGCAGGAGACTGGTATGGGGGTGGTTGGTTAGCCCAGTTGAAGTCAGAGGAGGAGGAGGGATTAAGAGGGGAAGAAGAAGTAGTGGGGAGTGAAGGTTTCATTGCCAAAAGGAGGTGTTTGGGTTTGCAGGAAGATCAAAGATCAGGTTTAGTGCACAAGAAAGAAAGTTTAAAGGTCAGGAGTCTCCTTCCATTTGCCTGCTCGCTCACAGAAGTTGTATAAGTCCCATAAAATGTTGGGATTCAGGGTGCCATTAATTGGTCATTTGGACTGATTAGCTAAAGGATACTGTGGCCAAATACCATTACACAAGCAAACAAGTTTTGGTGACTCTAGGATGGGGGTCAGGTGAAGTGGTTTAAGATTGTCTAGTAAGTACTCCAGGGGTGAATCTGCCAGAATGGAGAACCCAGATCCCACGGTGGAGACTGATAAACAGCAGAGTCATTGTCCAAGGTGTCCCGAGGTCACAGACTCGTTGGCTGGGATTGAGGAAGCAGCACAATGATGGGGGTCATCACCCCCATCAGCCTGTGCTGGGAAAAATCTGAGGGGGTTGAGGACCTGGAGCCAGGAAGTTTGAGAGGAAAAGTGAAGAGGAGCCTCAAACCAGGGAGGGAATCTCTACCGTAAAGTCCGGGGACCCACCCGTCAGATAAGGTCAACTAAAAGGGCCAGCCTTAACTGTAAAAGTCAAGGATAGGGGAGCCCACTCCTCAACAACCTTGAGGGCACCAGATGATCAATGGTAGCATCTCAGGTCAGTAGAGGAGTGTTTAAGTTGACCTAGGGGAAAACTCACCAATCCGAAGACCGTTGTGGATGTGGAACCAAGGACTGGGCAAATGGAAGGTGAGCCCAGTGTCCCAGGCTCTGGGGCGTCAAATGGAATTCCACTCGCCTAAGTGGTGATAGAAGAGCCTATCTGAGTCACGGCACCAATGAAAGCACTCCAAAAACCACTCCGGATGCGGGAACACACACAAGAGATTTATTAAGCAGGTGAACAGAGTGTTGCCCTCAAGGGTGAGAAAGAGGGAGAGAGAGAGGAGAGAGTAGAGAGGAGAGAGGGGTAGGTAGGTGGGGGAACTATTCTTAAGTAGTGGAAATTTGTGGGCTAATAACAATTGGATCAATGACTGATGAGGAAGATCGCAGGCTAACCATCTAGGAAGGTAGTGAGTTATCTCAGTTGTTCACAGTCAGTAACAAACTAGGTTGTAGCATGGTGTGGCGAGGGGCAGAATCAGGGGAGAAATGGCTGCAGCCTTGTTAACCCATTGCCCCTTCACTTCCTTTTTTAGTGTTGCTCACAGAGCTGCTAGCTGAAGTGGTCCCAAACTGAAATGTTGAAGCAGCTTTCAGCTTGTGTTCTCAACTGTATAAGGTAGGATGGAGTGGGAAGTACTATGGGTTGGAGTTTTGTCTGGACAGACCAGATCAATGCACTTCCAGGATGGGGCTGCTGCCGGGGTCCAAGTGGGATGTTTGGGGGCTGAGGCTTAGGTCTAATCTGGCCATAGGGACTTTTTGGGGGGTATTTGCTCTGGAGAGATTAGATCAATACAAACCTAGGGTTGGGCAGATGATGATCCCTGCAGGAAGTTTGGATCTCAAGAATCTCCTAAGACTTTAGAACAGGGAAGACAACCCTCCACACACCCCACTGCCCGTGAATACAGCCTTCCCAGGCTCAGTCCTTGAGGGTATTCATACCCACCTATTCAGTTTCCCAACTCTTTTCAGCTGGTCTTTCGAGCTACAAGACTCAAAGGGAAAGTGAGCTGGACTGCCTTGAATCCCTCTGGGTACAATCTTCTCTGTGCCTGTTTCATTTACATTCCTTGAGGTGCACCCTAGGCCTCATGGTAGGTGCTTACTGGGACACTGTGGCCATATTTGCTATGATCTCCTGGGCTTCCACAGAAGCAAGCTGTAGCATGGCTTCAGCTTCCAGCCTCAGCTCTCTGCTTGCCAGTTAAGAAACAGTACTTTCCAAATTCCAGTTCACTGCGCAGGCTCTGCCTCAGGTAGGTTCAGGCTGTTTTCTGCTTTGCCATGCCAAATGTGTCCATCGTGTTTCTCTGTTTATATTATTCCTTCCCTCGCTATTGAACTGGATTCACTGCGGCTGTGGCCAGCTTGGCTCCAATGCACCCTTTTTTGTCCTTCCTTCAATGCACCCAACTTTCTGAGTCTCTTTAGAGTCTCTGTCTAAGACTGAATTTCAGTGAATTATCTCTTTCACCCACTTCAATGAGAAGCAGTGTTCTTGCTGCTTGAATCTCAATCTGTGGAGCAACTGGAAATGCAACCTTCCTCTAATCTGCCATCTTGAATCTTAAAAGGCATAGTAGTTTAAGGAATAGGGAGGAGTAGAATGAAAGCAAAGATTCTTAGAGAATCCAGATGAAGTTAATTAAGTCAACCAGGATATTTACTATCTGCATATAGATAACAATTTCTGTGAATGGATTGGACAAAAATGTACAAAATTGTCCTGCAAATAAATTTCCTCTGCGTACTAAACAATTCCAGGAGACTGATCCTTTCTAGTCTATGTACTACGTTAAATGACTTACCTACTGCTTAGTTTCTCCTTTTAAAAAATTAGTCAACTAGGCTATATCAGTGTTTTTCAGCTGTGGAATGGGATCTTCTAGTGGGTTGTAAAAACAATTTATTGAATTTCTATCAGTATTTATTTAAGAAGTGGGTCTCTGAGGCTTTTGTTTCTGTGTTGACCTGAAGAGTCGTAGCTTTCCAAGCAAGTGATATAATTTCCAATTCCTATGAAATATCTATCAGGCAACCACACAAATTGCTTAAGCTGGCTCTCCTCTGCGTAGGAGTTTTTAAAGCTGTTTTACTGGAACCACACCCCTAGACTGGGATGGTTCCTGCTGGGAGTTTGGATATTGGCATGACATGACTTAAAATAAATAATCCAGAAGCAAGGATTATGACTTTCCTATTAATATTCTCACCAAAACCCTGCAACCACAGCTTTCCTTTAAACAACTTTTATTTATTTATTTACTTGTTTATTTTGTGGTACCGGGGATTGAACTCAGGGGTGCTCTATCACTGAGCTACATCCCCAGCACGTTTTATTTATTTATTTTTAATTTTGAGACAGGATCTCACCAAGTTGCCCAGCCTATCCTTGAACTTGCGATCCTCCTGCCTCAGCCTCCTGAGTCACTGGGATTACAGGTGTGCCTGGCCAGGCCTGGCCCTTTGTGTACTTTTGTAAGACTCAGTGATGTCATGTGGCTATTGGGATCAAAACTATTACCCTGCCCTCTTTGTCATTAGCCTGACCTAGTGAGCTAAACTAGCTAAGAGTCACAACAATATAACACTATTCACTGTCGCCCACCACTATAGGTAGGCACTGTCCTGGGAACTCTGCAAACATGGCTTCATTTCATCATCACACTAATCCTTAAAGAAGCTGTTATTTATCCACTTTCACAGAAGAGAAAACAGAGGCCAGGAGATCTTCAGATATTGTTCCTAAATTTAGAGCGTGGCAGAGCTGAATATGCCTTTGATTTTAATGTCTGCCTTCTTTTTGCTTCCAAAAAGCCCCTTTTAGAGCATTTGCGCTGATAGGTAGAAGGGACTCTTGCCTTAATTCGAAGCAAAGGGCTAAATGATGGAGTTTCAACCAGGTGGTGTTGGGATTGGTGTTTGTGTGCGTTCCATTCCCCAGTTGCAGGAGGGGGCTTTCTCAGTGCAGCAAATGCACAGTTTTCCTTCAGTGTCTTCAGGGAGATGAACTATGACCATTTCCTATGACCTGAGAAACTCTTCTTTTCTCCCTTGGCTCTCCTATGTGCCCTGGCTGTGGTGCTCTTTAGGGCCAGAGGTGACAGTGCATGTCAGATGGACAAGGTACATCACAAGTACACTTAAATCCATGACAATCAAGTGTTGATTCCAGTTTTCTTACAAAGCTTTCATAAGCACCCAACTCTGTCAGCATGAAAATATGCCCACTTTCACTGAAGGGTTCCTAGAAAACCACCTTCTTCATAAAGGGATATAGGAGGTAAGAGTTCCCATAGCTTTGTCCCGAGTGCAGAGGAAGAATGGACATAGCAGAACTCTGAGCAGATGGATGCACTCAGCAATGTCAACCTGATCCAGGGGAAATTGGGAGTCTTACTCCACCCAACCTGTGCGTTTTCAGATTCCCAGAACCTTCTTGCCATAGGTCATCATCCCAAAATATTTCTCAAATTCAGAACTTTTACCATCCTACCTATTGTTCCTTACATGTTCTGTTTGCTCAAAACACAATGCTGTGCTAAGTGGACTGAATGCAAAGTTTTAAGAAACATATGGATAACCTGCTCAAGATTGTGCTAAACTGACTCTCGTGGTTAGCAGATGCCCCAGCACCCAGCACTCAGGAGCCTTTCAAGAGCTGTTCTGACTATAGACTGTTGAAATAATTGCTGGTTAAATAAATGAATGGCTGTGTATCCCATAAAGGGTTTTTTACAAGGCTTCTTCCAAGGAGTTAGTAATTCAAGGGAAGAATTTGTATTCTACACAATTCCATTTTCAAGGGCATCGCTAGTATTTTAACTCAACTGAGAATTGCAAGCGAGTGCAAGAAGTATTTCTTAGTAGGGATCTTTCAACATCATTCACCTCCCTGCTTAGGTTCGAAGGCTTGGTCAACAAGTGGAGCCAAGTTTCTCCCGATTAATTTGGCAATTAATTTGAAAAGCTAGAATCTAACGCTGAATTAAAAAATTTTAAGCAGGAGAAAAATAAAATGTGAAAACTCCCTTGTTTCATTTGCTTCTTTGTCCATGCACTGGAAAAGTAGCTTCCAAGTGACTCACCTGGTGTAGGTGTTCTGTAGATCCACACTTGTGGAGATGGAAAGGTAGTTGGGAACGAGGAAGATACGTGATCTCCACAAGTTGCTTTGGGATGTGGGTGAGGGTGGAGTCACTCCTGCCCCACCCTCCCATCAATGTGAGAGACCATCTGATGGCTCCATCTACCCATGCACTTGCTTCAGAGTGTGCATCCAGAAAGATGGCATGTCCCACAGGGCTGCAGGCACAAGTCAGGAAGAGAGAGTTTGGACTGGAAATCATTCTTCATCTCACTGACAGCCAATCGACCTCAGTTACAGGAGAGCCCCAATATTCAAATTTTTCTTTTGTTGTTTCTCACACAGAATGGAGACAAATCCCTTGTGTTTTTGTCTTGTTAATGCTTCTCTCCTACAACACTGAATGGAATGCTGAGAGTGTCCAGGTTGAAAAATTGTTTCTTCTTTTGATCATGGTGGTTACCATGAAGGAAGGGACACCAGGGGTACCATTCATGCCATCCCTGGATTATGAAGCTCTGTGACCTCTTTGACAATAGAAGACCAGTAGACAATCTCAGAAATGGAAAGACTCATGCAATTCAAACCCTCCATGATGGAATCTCCACTGTAGCTCAGTAGGCAAGATTTGTTCAGCTTGTCTGAAGATCTCCAATAAGGCACAACTTAAGGTGACAAAGGAGCCCATTAATAAGTGTCCAGACAACTCTAAATGTTAAAAATGTCTTCCTTGACTTGAACTGAAGTCTGCCTTTCAATAATCATTGTTCCATTATAATTTTTCTCTTCATAAAAGACACTTGCGCAAAAATAGTCCCTCTTCCATTTTTACATTAATCAAATTATAGTATTTTCCCTGTATTTACTCCCTCTTTTCCCATTTCCATTCTTGGGAACCACACAAAATATGTTAAAAACAAGCAGTCTTTAAATGTTTGAAGATAATTGTAGTGTTTTATTTCAATTGTTCTCTGTTGGAGGCCTTAGGAAATTATAGCTAGGTCTCGACTAAGTCAAAGACTGCCTTGTAACTAGAGGACTATAGGAACCCTATTAACTAGTAGCAAGAGAAAATGATGCAAGCTACTAGAATCTGAGAAAAATACTATGAGCACCAAATCAGATAATGTTTGTGAAAGTAGTTTGAAAATAATTAAATATTAAATGAGTTCAAGCCAGTGTTTTTGTATGCCTAGTGAGTAGCCAATGATACTAACTGCCTACAAATTATATTAAGATTCATGAATCTATCCATACTCAGTTTCAATACATATCTGTGGGTTTCTTACTGTGTTTCTAGTAATACAGGTATGAACAAAATATTTTTCAGTGACAGCATGAAGGAGCAAGCCTGGAATGATTTCTAAACACCTTTTCAGCTTCCAGCTTGGATTCTACCATGAGGGCTGTAGAGATGACTGCACTTATATATGAGCTACTGTCTATTCCCCACACATCTCCTGTCTAAGAGCACTGGAAAAATTTTGTTTTCCAAACTAACTTTTTCCTCCTATTTTTTAAAAAATTATAGGAGCAAACTCAGCGGTGGTGCATGCCTGTAATCCCAGCGACTTGGGAGACTGAGGCAGGAGGATTGAGAGTTCAAAGCCAGCCTCAGGAAAAGCGAGATGCTAAGTAACTTAGTGAGACCCTGTCTCTAAATAAAATACAAAATATACTAAAATATGGAACCAACCTAGATACCCTTCAACAGGTGAATGGATAAAGAAAATGTGGTGTATATCAACAGACTTAAAGTCAAGAATCACATGATTATTTTGATAGATGCAGAAAAAGAATTTGATAAAATACAGCATCCCTTTATGTTCAAAACACTAGAAAAAATAGGGATAGTGGGAATATTCCTTAACATTGTAAAGGCCATCTATGCTAAGCCCATGGCCAATATCATTCTAAATGGCGAAAAACTGAAAGCATTCCCCCTAAAAACTGGGACAAGGCAGGGATGCCCTCTTTCACCACTTCTACTCAACATAGTCCTGGAAACTCTAGCCAGAGCAATTCGACAGACCAAAGAAATTAAAGAGATATGAATAGGAAAAGAAGAACTCAAACTATCCCTATTTGCTGATGATATGATTATATACTTAGAGGAAGCAGGAAATTCTACCAAAAAACTTTTAGAACTCATAAGTGAATTCAGTAAAGTAGCAGGATATAAGATCAATGCTCATAAATCTAATGCATTTTTATACATAAGTGATGAATCCTCAGAAAGAAAAGTTAGGAAAACTACCCTATTCACAATAGCCTCAAAAAAAAAAAATACTTGGAAATCAATCTAACAAAAGAGGTGAAAGACCTCTACAATGAGAACTACAGAACACTAAAGAAAGAAATTAAAGAAAACCTAAGAAGATGGAAAGATCTCCCATGTTCCTGGATAGGCAGAATTAATATTGTCAAAATGGCCATACTACCAAAAGTGCTATACAGATTCAATGCAATTCCAATTAAAATCCCAATGATGTACCTTACAGAAATAGAGCAAGCAATCATAAAATTTATCTGGAAGAATAAGAAACCCAGAATAGCTAAAGCAATCCTCCGCAGGAAGAGTGAAGCAGGGGGTATCACAACACCAGAATTTCAACTATACTACAAAGCAATAGTAACAAAAACAGCATGGTATTGGTACCAAAATAGATAGGTAGATCAATGGTACAGAATAGAGGACATGGTCACAAACCCAAATAAATACAATTTTCTCATACTAGACAAAGGTGCCAAAAACATGCAATAGAGAAAAGATAGCCTCTTCAACAAATGGTGCTGGGAAAACTGGAAATCCATATGCAACAGAATGAAAATAAACCCCTATCTCTCACAATGCACAAAACTCAACTCAAAATGGATCAAGGACCTTGGAATATGACCAGAGACCCTGCATCTTATAGAAGAAAAAGTAGGTCCAAATCTTCAACATGTCGACTTAGGATCAGACTTCCTTAACAGGACTCCCATAGCACAAGAAATAAAAGCAAGAATCAATAACTGGGATAGATTCAAACTAAACAGCTTTCTCTCAGCAAAGGAAACTATCAGCAATGTGAAGAGAGAGCCTACAGAGTGGGAGAAAATCTTTGCCACTCATACTTCAGATAGAGCACTAATTTCCAGAATATATGAAGAACTCAAAAAAACTCTACACGAAGAATACAAATAACCCAATCAACAAATGGGCTAAGGATATGAACAGACACTTCACAGAAGATCTACAAGCAATCAACAAACATATGAAAAAGTGTTCAACATCTCTAGTAATAAGAGAAATGCAAATTAAAACTACCCTAAGATTCCATCTCACCCCAATTAGAATGGCGATTATCAAGAATACAAGCAACAATAGGTGTTGGCGGGGATGTGGGGGAAAAAGGTACTCTCATACATTGCTGGTGGGGTTGCAAATTAGTGCAACCACTCTGGAAAGCAGTATGGAGATTCCTTAGAAAACTTGGAATGGAACCATCATTTGACCCAGCTATCCCACTCCTTGGCCTATACCCAAAGGACCTAAAATCAGCATACTACAGAGATACAGTCACATCAATGTTCATAGCTGCTCAATTCACAATAGCCAGATTGTGGAACCAATTGATAAATGAATAAAGAAATTGTGATACACACACACACACACACACACACACACACACACAATGGAATATAACTCAGCCATAAAGAATAATAAAAGTATGGCATTTGCAGGCAAATGGATGAAATTCGAGAATATCATATTAAGTGAGATAAGCCAATCTCAAAAACCCAAAGGACAAATGATCTCGCTGATAAGCAGATGATGATACATAATAGGGGGTGGGAGGGAGGCAAGAATGGAGGAAGGTGGGATTGTATAGAGGGAAAAAGGGGGTGGGAGGGGAGTGGGGAAGGAAAAATAACAGAATGAATCAAACACCATTACCCTATGTAAATGTATGATTACACAAATGGTATGCCTTTACTTCATGTACAGAGAAACAAGATGTACCCCATTTGTTTACAATGTAGAAAAATAATTAATTAAAAAAAGAAAATGTGGTGTGTGTGTATATATATATATATATATATGATGGAATATTGCTCAGCTTTAAAGAAAAATGAAATTATGACATTTGTTGGTAAATGGATGGAGTTAGAGAATATCATGCTAAGTGAAACAAGCCAAATCCAAAAAAACAAAGGTGAATGTTTTCTTTGATATGCCGATGCTAATTCACAATAAGTGGGAGGATAGGGAAGAATAGAATTACTTTATATTAGGTAGAGGGGAGTGAAGGGAGGGGAAGAGGCATAGGGGAAGGAGTGATAGTGGAGTGAAATAGACATTATTACCTCATGTATGTATATGACTGTATGACTGATGTGATCCTTCAATAAGTACAGTTTATGTATGATCTATCAAAATGTATAAATGCATTCTTATATCATGTACAACAGATTAGAACAAATAAAAATTTTTTTAAAAAAACAAAGTATGTTTGGGGATTTGGCTCAGTGGTCAAGTGCCCCTGAGTTCAATCCCTGGTACCTCCCCCAAATAAATAAATAAGTAAATGGGAGTAAAGTTAAGCAGATAAAAGTGGAGTGATTAATAAAAAGTTCATAAAATCTAAAGAGTACCACATTTATAGTACAAAACAGTTTGCTCTGCCACCCTGCAGCCTCTGGAGCCGACTTTGCAGAGTCTGTGGACCTAACTACTCGTTTCCCATTGCAGGTGCTCCACTGGACACGAATTAACAAGAACTTCAAATTCTTGAAATGCAAAGGTACTTACTATCCCAACTGTCCTTCTTCCTTCTTTTAGGGCAGTGCATATTTAGTTTTTGAGGTCTAAAAGTTTGTGGAACATTTGTATTTACTTCACATGTCGTTTGAGCACAGAATTAGATATAAACACTCCACTTCCTACTATGCTGCTTTAAAAATATTAATCAAGTTGATTGAGGATCAAGGAACATGTAGGTTACTGTGGGAATACTAAGTATAAAAACATAAATGATATTTTTGAATATAAAACCATGTAAAGATGGTTTAACTTTATGAATTTCATTGCTTTTTTTTCATATTGTTAATTTCTGGGGAAATTACATAAGGTATACCTTCAATAGTCTAGGTGGTCTGAAGTTTCCTAGAAGATGTTGCCTTCCCTGTTATTACCTGTGGTGGGATTACCAAGACCAAACTTTATTGTCTGTAATTCTGATTTATTAAAACATACAGTATCTTAGTTTTTGTCATTGTGACTAACATACCTGAACAACTTAGAGAAGGAAAAGTATTTTGGGGCCTATGGTTTCAGAGGACTCAGTCCATAAATGGCTGCTTCTATTGCTCTGGGTCAAAGGTGAGGCAGCACATCATGGGGAAGGGCCCAGCAGAGCAGAACTGCTCAGCTCATGGTGGGGTCAGGAAGCAGAGAGAGAGAGGAAGGGGCTGCAGGAAGGATGCACCCTTTCAGGGCATCCTCCACTGGCCCACCTCCTCCAGTCATGCCCTTCCTGCCTGCAGTTAACACCCAGTTACTCCATTCAAACTGGGATGGGCTTATTAGGTTACAACTCTCACAATCCAGTTATTTCACTTACGAATACTCCTGAATTAAAACAGGAGTTTTTGGGGAATACCTCGTATCTAAATCATAACATATGGCAAATACATTTTTCTTGATGTCATTTGTACTAAGATTCATGTCAGTATCATGCACTCTGAGCCAGCTGGTGCAGAAGACAGGATGAGTTCTGACTGGGATGTGGACGGAGTCAAGTGGCCCCTCATTTCTCTGAGGGTCTGCACTGCCTGGCCAAGTGCCTGCTCTCCACCTGTGTGCAGACTGTCGAGGTACACATTTTGGTGAAAACCAAGTATGTCAGTAAGTACAAGTGGTGGAATGAGTAGTTTTTAATTCTATTTTATTCTGCAATAAGCATGCCATAATGCAAACCCCAAACCCTCTTGTCAACCTCAGTTGATACTAAAGTGCTGTATATCATAATCCCATGTTCAAATCTTTTAAACTGTATCTCAGTATGAACATGGCAAGCATTCCTTTCTGGACTCAACAAGTCTGGCTGCAATTGAGTTCAGGTGACAAGTGGACTTTTTGCACAAGAAGCCTATCCATTTCTCCTGGTGAGTTAAAATAACACATATTTCCCTGATTAATTTCTTTATTTAATCTCTGCTAGCATTGTATGATTAAAACAATAGAAAATATATCGACAGATGGACATCATTTAAAAATAGTTTATATATACTTTGCTTTTCCTACATAATATGAAGGTTTATGTTCTACGTTTTATATGCCAGTTTACGACAATTTCAATCTTATTTTAGACTGCAGAAAACCCAAGAATTTACATAGTTTATGATTAAGAACAACAACATTAGTAAAATTTTGATATTAGAAATAAAATTAGACTTGATGTCTTGGAAGTCCAGTCTGAGAAGACTAATTATCCTATCTTTGCTATCCATCATTAAGATATGGGCAGTTCTAGGCATAAAGTACAATCTCAGAGACTGAGAAAAAGATAAATGTCCTTGTAATTGAATTATCAACCTCTATGTTTGTTTACTTGAACGTCTTCTTCAAACATGACAAAAATGCACGTTTATTAATTTGGTCTAGTCCTTCATAAGGATACTTGATAGATTTCTGCCTCTGTTTACAAATAGTTTCTATCATGTATGATCTAAATGTATTAAGATTATATTTATTTTGTGTCTATTTTTTTCTATGTTCACCTTAGAGAAATACTTGGACTGCATTGAACAATTATACAAACTGAAACCTGAAAATCTGTATTAGAATATAGAAGAAGCCAGAATGTAAATTAATTTATGGGTTGAAAACAAGACCAAAGATAAGAACAGAGCTCAGATTTCTACCCCTTCTCAACAGTGTAGATTGGTCTCAAAAATAATATGTTAAGTTTAAAAAACAGAACATATGAAAGTCTAGGCCGTATGATGCCATTTATTTGAAATTTCAGAATAGATAGAACTAATCTCTGATGATAGAAATTCAATCAGTGGTTCCTTGGAGCGGATGAATAGGAACTCTGGGTGCTGGAAATGGCCTGTCTTGATGTGCGTTGGTCAAAAACAGCTGAGTACAACTGAGTACGCTCGCTGAAAAGTTGAGCATTTCCTGAATGTAAATTCTGCCTCACAGAGGAGGAGGGGGAGGAGGAGGAGGAGGAGAGGGAGTTGGAGACACATTGCAACTCACAGCTAGTTCAATCTCTTGGCTTATGTCAGAATCTTTAAAACATTCCTACTGTTCAAAGTAAAATATTCTGATACAAGGAACCTAACATTCATGACTTCCCTTAACTCAGTTGATTGATCATGTTGGTCCAGGGAATTATTCCCAGGGGCCTGTGCAGTGCAATGAGATTGTCTCTCAACCCCACAGTCTCTCAATCTGGATTTTAATAGCTTCGTAGGTGGGATAGCAATTGTATTTCGACAGAACTGAAAAAAGTCTATAACTGAGGAATATTGCACTGTGACGTGCTTACTGGTCACGGAAAGTATTCCTCATCCAGTAACTCTGTGTCCTGTGCTGCACAAGTGGCTTGTTACACCCTAAGAACACATTCCCAGAATCTGTTAGTACCTTCCACTGCCTTTGCTGACATCTGAGTCACTGTAGTTTCCAAATTAAGTAGCTCCAGAAGCAGCCAAAGAGGTATCAGGAGACAACTAATGCTGGTTAACCCAAGCAAGTAAGAAAGGAAACAGGGCTGTGGAACAGGGGGAAAGTGTACCATGCATAGAAGCATTTCAACTTTTTATTTCCTCATTTTAATTTTGAGGGTCTTCTCCTCCTCCTTCTCCTCCTTCTCCTTTCCTTCTTCTCCTTAAAAATTTATACCCATGTTGTGGGTCAGCTCAATAGGGGAAGAGAAAAGCAAAACAAAACAAAACAAAAAAATGGTATTAGGGGAATTGGACACCCCCACACACACATGTTTATGGAAACTATTCCCCCCCCCAAAAAAAGTCTAAGTGTCTAATGCTTAGTTCAAATGGCACACAGAGAAGCCAAGTCCTACACCAGCCCTCTCTCTAACAAAAACAGAACAAACACGCAAACAAGAATGCACAGCTTCCCAAGAATGAATGCTGAGGAGGAAAGGTACCCTTCCCCAAGGCTTTTCATTGCCAGAGACATGCTTCCGGAGGGTGTGACTGCCTGCTGGGTGTGGCTCGCTCTGCTGACGGGAAGATGGCTGGTCATGGAATGTCTGTCAGGCCCCTCCCGGCAAGTGGAGGCACAGAGCTTAACTGAGTTTTTTTTTTTTTTTTTTAATTTATCTTTTATTTTTACAGACTGCATTTTGATTCATTGGACACAAATGGGGTACATCATTTCATTTCTATGGTTGTGCACGATGTAGATTCACACCATTCGTGTAATCATCCATGTACATAGGGTAATGACGTCTGTCTCACTCCACCATTTTTATACCCCCTCCCTCTCATTTCCTTCTACATAATCTAAAGTTCCCCCATTCTTCTCTCCCTCCCCACCCCACCCCCATTTTTAATTGACTTTTTATGGGGTGCTTTTGGCTCCAATTATACAAAAGACATTGATAAAAAGAAAAAAGTATTGAAATCACTTCAGATATATTTCATGAATGAATTCGCCAAATTCATGGATTTGTCCCTGAATGGTTAGATTGATTATGTTCTTTCTGAATTTCACATTGGACTGTGTCCCGAGGTACCTGATCGGTTCCTTATTCCACTAATATTTTCTTCTTTTCTGAAATTCAAGCCATTCTGACTTCCGAGCCTTGGATGTCAGTGTTGAGTGGACAGCGTGGGTTTCTGATTGAAACCTGCCTGTAATTCCAGCAACTCAGGAAACTGAGGCAGGAGGATCTCAAGTTCAAGGTCAGCCTCAGCAGCTTAGTGAGACCCTGTCTCAAAATAAAAAAATAAAAAGGGACTGGGATAAAGCTCAGTGGTAAAGCACAACTAGATTCAATTCCTAGCATCCAAAAACAAAACAAAACAGAACAAAATCATGTTTAAGAGTCTGGAATGTGAAATATATATGGAATACACACACACCCTAGAGTTGAATAATAGCATGAAGTTTTTGTTCATGCCTTTGGCTCAAAGAAAGTTCTAGTTCATGTCTTGGCTCAAAGAAATTTCTTATTTGTAATTAATAAAACTGTTTCACCAAAACTTCCATCTTTTCATACCTGATGCTGCAGATCACTCACTCTCTTAAGGGGCAGCTAAACTTGGATTTATATTAGAGAAGATTAGAACATTGAAGAAGTTAGTCAGAAAGTCAGTCACCACAGCCTGTTGTTTGAGCATCCATAGGCAACACGGTGCCACCCAAAGATTCCCAGCCTTCAGCACAGCAATAAGGAGACTCCATTGCTTAAGAAGCCGGCTCCTCAGAGCTGTCATTACAGGGCGGGATGCACAGAGGCTGCCTGCGGCTCTCAGAGCAGCCCTGGACCAGCAGACGTGTTGAGTCACTGCATGTCTGTCTTAAGAAAATGTTGGCATCAGATGAAAGATAACATTTGAAATGAAATATATCATGAACTAATCTCCTGGATCTTGACATTTAAAATTTGAGAAAAATGAATGAGGGTAGAAAATATGTGAAAATAATGAATAAATCATTACATTGAACTCTGAAAATAAACTCCACCTGGCGCTAGCTCAGACTAAGAGAACTTGATGTTCAAAGGATCAGAGGGAGTAAGGAGCTGATTTTATGGGAATAATTAAATGTTCAGAACAGAAATCATATATTTCTATAATATTGTCTGAGATATAAATAAAAAAAATTGTTGTCTAGAATCAAGCTTTCTACTTAGGATTGTTTCTGAAACAGAAAATCATAAAAGCTCTGGACATTTTTTTCTATTGAAATATAGAAATTTCTAGAAAAGAAGCAAGCTTCCATTCCTGGAACTGTTCTATAGAACCCATGGTCTATACTCTCTCATCCAACTGATGAACAATTTTAATACAGGCAATAAAATAGTTATTATAATAGTAATAAGTAATAATGAACAATAATGAAAAAATTAAAATACGATAATATAAATCGTACTTATTTGCTTCAAATTTTAATGAATGATTTTATTTGGGTCATGATTTGCTTAAGTTGGAGGCTGACACTCATATTTATAAAATTGTGTAGAATTTTGAATCTATGGAGAAACAAGAGGAAACCACATAAGAAAGGTGAAATGAGGCAAGTGCTTGAATTCATGCAACTCCCTGGGGACCTGAAGGCACTCCCTGCAGTGGCCCGTCATGGTGGCCGACGTTTCCTTTCTTGCCATTTTAAAAGGAACAACTCGGGTGTATGAGTTTCATTTTCAACCTGGCCAGGGATCTTTATTTGTTATAATGTTCTTTTCATTAAAACCCTAGATGAGGTAACAAATCAATAATCAAGTGAGGAAGGATGTTTGAAACTATAATAATTCCTTTAGCATACAGATTTCAGAGATAATTCTGATTTATAAGTGGTTTAGTTTTTGTGCAGCTCTTTTTTGAAACAGGATCTAATAGATTCTATGAATAAGAAGCCATAGTGATAGTATTACATACTGTTACAGTATGTTACCTAAATTATTTAATGCATGCCTCATATTATTTTATTGCATTACCTATTTTGCCAAGCTACTTAGGGAGTTGTGTGGAACTATTCAGATTTATAAATAGAATGAGGCAATGGGTAAACACCGAAAATACTATTTTCTCCCAGAATTTGTTCACCAAATCTGTTCTCAAGACCGCTTATTCCTTTGTAATACCATGGCTACTTCCATTTCAGCTGAGGCTACACTCTTTTTCAGTTTAAAAGATCTTTTCTGTTATAGGTTGTATACTGTTCTTAGAGAATACAGGCCCTGGGCTGAGGGCATTTTCAAATACAGGACTTATCCAGGCCCTACAGTTTGTAGTCCTACCTTCTGATCATACCTTTAAAAAGTTGACCATCATCAAATCTAGACTCAGGCCCGATCAGGAGGGATGGGACAGATGAATGACAACTCTGACTAAAGACCGGATTTCATCTTAGTGAAATATCTTTGGAAGTTTCCAGGTCAGAACGGGAGGAAGCCACGTGGGCATAGGCTCTCTGCACCTCTTCTCAGGGTTCTGTCCTGCTGTCCCCCATCACACACAGTTTTGAAAGGGCATTGAAAGGAACCCACCAGGACAGGCAGCCCTGGAAGCACTTCAGAGTTGTTAACTCACTTCCCTTTGGAATATCAGAGCATTTCTACTGAATGAAAACTATGAATTTTATCAATTTCATGGTTGGAAATGCCAGATACAGAAACGAAGCACGTTTGTTTTTCTTTCATGGTCTGAGACTCAGAGACAGAACGGGCAGAGCCCTTGGACCCCAAACGTGGCCCCTGAGAGCTCTTCCAAGTTACAGAAGCACCTGAAACCCCCATCTGCAGGGTGGAGGCTGAAAGGTGAATGCAGGATAAAACTCCAGAATCTTTCTATCTTAGGTGGAGCAAAAAGACACAATGATTTAATTTCGACAAATAGCATTGCTTTTTTCCAAGAGTTTTTGTGAATTAAATTTCACATTCAGGAAGCAACATTCTTAAAGTGGCAATTGGGCACTAAACACAAACCCATGGAGCTGTGCCTTTGAGGGGTGCCCTGGCACACACTCTCCAGACCTCCAAATGTTCACGGATCCCAGGCAAAGATGTCCTGATACATATGTGCACAAACATTTCTATCAGAAGTTTTTGGCACTCCTGAACATTGTGATCATCTTTGTGGAACACCACCTGCATTTATTCCCATATATACTTCAGAAAAAATTATTCTCCTGAACATTTATGCGTATCTTTATGTGCATACATATATTATATATTATATACACATATATGACTATATGTTATGTGACTATATGAATATGACCATGTTATATGACTAAACTATATGACTAAATAATATGACTATGTGACTATATGTCCTAAAAATCATGTAATGGTCATCCCTTAACAGCAATGAATTAAATACAGTTTGCTGCCTCGAGTTCTTCCTTTAATATTTCTTTGTTACTTGCTTATGCATTCAATAAAATGTTAAAAATGTTTATTTCTGGGTGAAAAAACTGAAGTGATTGAATTCTTTTCAAGCATTTAACATGTTTGTTCACTGGTTTGTTTTCTGAGATTTTTTTTACAGGGTTGCCAGTCATCTGCCTAACACACCAGCTCCTTGCAATTGTGTGTTTTGTGCAAGACTGGCTGTGGAATGATTATCAGATAAAATCACGTGGAAGTTTATAGTCAGTCCTTCATATTTTGGAATCTGTCCCTGACTTTCAGCAGTTTCACCTGCTTCCTGCAGCTCTGAATGTGGCCTCCACACACATCTGGTTTTGGGAGCACCTTGGCGTAGAATTCACACCTGAGGCCCCTGGGTGTGAGGCACACTGCTTCCCCCTCTGGGCATGCCCAGGAGCAGTCTGGCCAACCTGAGCCATCATCCTGCTAGCAGATACTTCTTCTGGGTGCCAGGTTGGGCCTAGATACACAGTGAGGACCGAAAGGCCAATGCCCAGCCTTTGTGAGCTTGGAAATATTTAAAAAAGCCAAATAGGGCAGTGTGTATACGATTACACTTTTGATGCAGACTATAAAGGATAAGTGTGGTGTGTTAGAAGAGAAACCAAAGAAAGGACCTTCTCAGAGTGAATTCCCAGGAAGGCCTCTCTGAGGAAAATAATCGAGTTAGCAATGGACCCCAACCAGGGTGAACATCTGCTTTGAACGGTGAGGATGTCAATATTATCACAAATTCACTTCCCTTGTGTCCTCAGGGAACGGTGTGTAGCAAAGCATTGATCGTGGTACTTGGCTGATTGGAGCGTTCTCTGAGTCAAATCCAGCTCCCGTTGAGCATGCATCCTGACTGGGATCCTACAGGAATACCTGGATCACCCGGTGCTTCTTGGGAGCGTTCATCTCCTCCTTGGGTCAAGCCCCTGCAGGTCACCTCCCTTCAACCTGGAGCCACCAGTGAATGACACAGGAAGCTGCTGCATGTCTCTGATGAAGCTTTAGAAAGTTGCTTAAAACCCAGGTGTTTGAAAACCTTGCTTTATGTGTTAAAACTTAAGGCTGTCATTTTTGCAGATCCAGGACAAGGCACTGTTCTGTATGTAAAAAATACATTCATGTACATGTCAGTGTTCTTCAAAAGCTGATGGAGTTTAAAAAAATTCACCGAGGCTAGTAATGGTAATGAAAGGTGAAAACTGTCTTCAGGTTTTTTTTTTTTTAATTGTTATGGTTTGTACAAAAGCTTTACATTTTTATTTTGAAAAAGTTTCAAAACTTCAGAATAGTTGAAAGAACTGTACAGCAAACATCTGAACACACTGTGCAGATTCACCAGCAACATTTTGTTACATATGCTAGCTTTTATCACCTGTGTGTCTCTCTGTCTATCTATCTATCTATCTATCTATCTATCTATCTATCTATCTATCATCTTTTAAACAATTAGAATGTAAGCTACAAATACAGGGATACTTTTAACATTTTAATACATCTCTCCCCAAAATAAGGACCCCTTCCATCATTCCACAATGCAATACTACTTGAGAAAATAAGCCTAATTAAGCATAATACATGATACTTACATTTCTAAATTCCCTTAAAATGCCATTTATAGTTTTTTTTTTTTGGGGGGGGGAGGTGCTTAGGATTCAGCAAAAGTTTGCACATTATATTTGGTTTATATTCCATTTATCTCATTGACCTGGATCTATCCTTGACTTTTTTGGTTTTTCATTTTTTTTTCTGAACTTGACTCTATCTGAAGGGTCCAGGAGAGTGGTCTTTATACAGCTCCACATCCTGGATTTCTCTGATGGTTACCTGGTGGTTAGATTCAAGTTAAACCTTTCCCAAGGTGTTTATGCGGGTGGCGTGTTTCCTCAGGGTCACATCAGATACACAAGATGTCGGGGTGTCCACTTTGACAGAGCTGTTTGGCCACCTGCTGTTGGATCTCTCTGTCCTAGAATGCACTTCCCCTGTTTTTATAAGCAGTCTGGGGGAAGCTCTGAGACTGTGAATATACTCTTCCCCCCAAAACTTTCACCTGGTAGTTTTATCACATTGATGATCCTTGTTGGAAGCAACAACCCCATTTGGGATAAAAAAAATCACACGTTTTAAGATTCTACCTTTCTATGTTTATTCAGCTGTCATTTTTCAATAGGTAATAGTTTCTCTCATTAATAAATACTTTTTATCAAAAAGTATTGATTTGTATCTATTAGAATTTTTCTTTTTCATACACCAGTTGTGTCAAATATGGCCCCTCAAGCCAAATCCTGTGTCCTTTTGAGGGTCTTCCATTTCGGTTTCAAGCACTTTCCTACTCTCTGGCTCAGTGATTTATTCCAACTTCTTCCAGTCTAGTTCCTGGAATCACCTACTCCACGGAGAAACTAGTTCCTTTGAGTAGAGAAAGTAGTATTTAGAAAGTAAGACCTGGATGTGAGGAGCACTTCTTGCTTTAGGGTCATCTTCTTGTGTAAATCTCTACATAGAGACAAAAAATTGACACATGACATCATTGTATGTAATACTGTTACATTACATTGTCCATGGGTTTAGACTGAAAATCTACAAATCTACACATCAAATCCAACCCACAAGTTCCGCACCCTGTCCCAGATTTTACTGTATATTTATTTGTTTCCTACAAGACATGTAAGAAACATTTTAGAAACAAAGCTGAACTCCTTTTGATAGTTTGAAAACTGTTTACAAAGTGACATTTCATGTCTCCCTACTGACCCCTAGTGTTTACTTTGTTGCTCTTGAATTTTTCAAATGGTTATCCACAGGGAGTTTGCCTCTTCTGCGTCAGGTTTTCGCAGCCTCAGGTACCGGGTGACGCTGAGTTGTGATGGGCTGTCCTGTGTGTGGAAGCATTCGGGCTGCATTCTTTCCTTCTATATATTAGATACACACATGCTCTCCAGTTGTGACCATCAAAAAATGTCTCCCAGACATTACTAACAACCCTAGAGGTCAAAATTGCTCCTGGTTGGAAGTCACTGGTCTACCGAGACTTGGGGTTGAAGCAATGTTAGTACAAATGCATTCTAATTATAAATATCTAACCCTCCAATAAGGAAGATAAGTCATCACTAGGGGTTTTCAGGATGTTCTTTTAATGGTGATGTCCAAGTGTCTAGGATTATAGAATTCGTTCCTATAGAGTTCGATCATTTGCTATGCAATTTTCAAACAAAACATTTAGAATAATTGTTATTATGATGCGGTCCTGAAAGTATCATTTCATCATCAAGATGGACAAATGAACCAGGCAGGGCTGGGTTTTGTTACACTGAAAATATGACCAATCACTGATAATCTCCTCACAAGTATCAGTTTAGCTGATCTTCATCAGAAAAAGTGAAAATTTCCTTTTTCAGTTTGAAAGAAGGTCATACTTGCATTTTTATTGCACTTTGCTATAGGAATTCTAATGTTCTTGGAAGAGAGCACACTTCGAGAAACATAAGTGTGTCTTGATATCAGGACAAATTCAGAAGGAACTCACAAGGTTACCTGTCTTCTTACCTCCAGAACTGAATGCCGCAGCCCACTTACCTGAACTGAAGGAGGTAAGCAGGAGGTGCGATTCTCCAGGTAACATATGTGAGTAGTAAGAGGAAATCATAACATATTCCCTCAGTTCAAGAAGCGTTTATTAGAAATACCTGTGAAAAGACTGTGAGAGGTTTGAAGGTGCTGTTGGAATGGGTAAGGGCATCCCTGCCTCTTAGCATTAATGGTTTATTTGATGGGCATTATAATGTGCTATAAAATTAAACAGAGACATGGGAGAAGGGGGATTGAATCTACTTTTGGAACCTGGAGGGATGGTGGCTTACTGGGAAAATAAGGACACGTCATGAAAGCACTGGGACTGAGCTGAAATCTGATGGACAAGGGGCATTTGCAGAAGCAGGACTCTTTGAATAAAGACCCAAGGGTGCGGGTGTGCCAAGCACATTTGGAACATGGATGCTACAGAGTTGCGTCTGAAAACATGTAGAAGGCTGTATCCGGGATCCCGCCATCCCGGCTGCAGAGTCCTTTGGTACCCAGCACAATGTGGTATACTATGCATTCTGGGATAGTGAAGAGACATTTGAGTAGGGACCTATTCAAATATGAAGACTCTTCTAGGTTGAGTAGCAGAAGACTGTGGAGGAAGTAGATAAGGAACTACCATGATCTCTAGGTCAATAGTTCTCAATCCTGGGGTCCTGGCATACTGATGGCCTCCATTTATGCAAGACAGGAGGGCTACAGAGCAACAGTTGCCAACTGCAGTTGGGCACAACCAACAGCCACCTTCATGCCAGTCTCTCGGTGCATGTTGAATATGGTAACCATCCTGGGCAAGGTTGCAGGAGAAGTGGTTAAAACAGCTATTTTAGATTCTCAGTAACATTCCTCACTTAATTCTAATGTTGAGTTAGTGGACAAAGACACAGTATTTTAAAGAGCTTAAAATTAGTGATTGAAACAAAAGAGGTAAAGGGAGGTGTTACTCAAATTGTTTAATTAAATTTTTAATAGCTTCTGTCAATGGGCATTAACCCATCAAGATGACTCCAGTTTGCAGCATAGGAGCAGGATCCCGGAGGCCTCTGCTGTGACACTGTAAAGTTACCAGATCACAAAGTGACCAGGAATTCTCAAGGGAGGCACAGGGCAGGGCTGGAGCAGGGTGGCGGCAGGGTGGTGGTCTCAGAGGGGTTTTGGAGGAGTTCTACGGTATGGAAGTATTGCCAGACTTTGGCAGGACTGCTATTATGTGCGGACCAGCCAACCAAATATCAGCTCTGAGTAGTCATGTAAGAAAGCAAAGTCCCTCAGCTCAGTCTCCATGGGGGCGCGCAATGAGTTCTGGAGATGATGAGCTGTTAGAGATTTTGTTGATCAATCACTGACATGTAAATTCCTAAGTTTGAATTTTGCATACTTGGATAGTTGTGTCTCAGATGCTTTGAGATATAAGGTTATTCCCCAGATTGTATAACAGGCCAACCTTATGGCAGTTAGAGCCCTCTGAACTGAATATTTGCCTTTATAATTGGTTCTTAGATTTTTAGTTCATCACAATACTATTTTTGCCTCAGAGAAGGAGGAATTATGTGCAACATATGGGCCATTTTTACTTTCTTGGGGCCTTTGCAGATTTTCAAATCAAACCAGCAAATAGGCTTCCATCTGGTTCCATAAAGCACTAAGAAGCAGTATCCCTAGATCCCAATAGGTATTCTTGATAATTAGGACTTTAGGTCCCTCTGGATGACATCAAATAGTTCCAAATTCTATCACTCATCTTGTATGTTCTACTTTCGTTGGGATAGAAATCGTAGAGTTTTTGCTTTGACTTACCCTCTTCCCTGCTTCCTCTAAAGGGCCTGAATGGGAGCCTTGGATAATCCCTTTCTGGTCTGGACCCTCAGCCCCTGTAGGGTGAGGGAGTCACACCTCACACCCTGCAGTCTGCTGCTCCCTTTCCAGATGCTGGTATTCTCTAAGTCCTTCTCACAAAGCTCCACAGGCTTTCAAAAATCTACCCCTCTTAGATTTAATATTTTTAAATTTGATATATTCTGCTAGGCAGACTTTTTCTCTTAGCTTCTTCTTTTCTCCTATAAATCCAAAGGACTTGTTGTCCATGTCTTCAAGGAAGTCATTAAATAATAAAGCCAATGATTCTTTTTGTCCCAGAGTGTGATACATGTAGCTTTTTAAAGTCCTTTGGCCAGGGGAAGGGAAGAGGAGAGGGAAAAGGGAAGTACTAGAGAAAAAGAAAAATCCTCTGGTCAAAATCTTTAGTCATGGCTGAAAATTGCATATATATGAAAACTGCACCTTTAGGTTCAAGTGTGAAAAGTCTTATTAAAATAAAAAAGTAGAATCTTGTGGTAGGAAGAGTTTAAGCTTTGGAGGCAGCAAGGGCTGGTCTTCAAGCCAGCTTCTACCACCATGTGGATATGAAGACTGTATGGCTTTTTGGACCTCTGCTTCTTTTCCCCCCAAGTTATAAGACTGGTGTTAGCCTCAAGGGTTGTTGTAAGGGTGAATGCGGTGACATGCAGTTCTATTATGTATATCCCAGAACATAACAGAAGCTCCGCGAGTGAGATGGTTTGTTAAGTGCCAACATTCATTTTGGCACATAAAACCCTGCGTAGTTAGGCAAATGTGCTTTCCACTCCCTGATCCCCTGGTACTTGGGATTAATTTTTGGTAAAGTGCTTCTGGCTGAAAATCTGCTTGGAACCAGGGTTTCCCAATAAGATCCCCTTCGGACTCCTCAAACTCTTTCCCTCACATCAAAATTCACTGTCACCATCCTTACTCTGGGGAGATGCTCTTTTGTGGAGAGGGAGAGGGGGTCTCATAATAAACCACACTGGTTTCTCATGCAAATTAAACACACCACACACACACACACACACACACACACACACACATACTCTCCCATACATGTAAGGCTACTTTCTAGATGAAGGTGAGCCCATGTTTCACCAGCTTCCTGAATCCTTTGCCTGGCTAAGCCTGACCCCTAGAGGACAGGAGTCACAGGGAGTGATTTTGAGTCATCACCGGCTACTGGCAGGTTTCAGAGCATTAGGTGCAGCAGAGTCAGATGGGTGCTGAGGTTGGCACGGCGTGGGCATAAAACCTTAATTCTGTCTAGAGGAAAATCCCTTATCTTCTTGATCTCAAATGAATTTTTATGACTTTATTAAGATATTAATTACATATAACAAACTACACATATTTATATTGAAACATTTGATCAGTTGGGCAATTGTAAATGTACTAGCACAAAGCTCCAAAAGATCGCCTTCACCCCCTGAGGTTTCCTCCTACCCTTTCACAAACCATCCTGCCTTTGGTCCCTTCCTCAGAAACCACTAATCTGCTTTTTGCATGAGTGCACATTTTCTAGAATGTGCATTCTTTCATGTCTGGCTTCATTAACTGAGCCTGTAATTTTGAGATTAATCTGAATTGGGTTTATTAATTTGTTTCTTTTTATTGTTGAGTAGTATTCTACTGTCTAAATATATCTCATCTGTTTTGCTTGAAGGGGATCATAGGTTTAAATGTACACAGGAAAAACTTCTACTGGGAAATCTTCAGAAGCTTGGGGTAGGCAAAGATTCCTCAGAATACTAGGATGGGAACACAAGTCAGCAATAGAGCACTTGCCTTGCATGTGTGAGGCCCTGCGTTTGAAACGGAACACCGGAAAAAAATTGATTCGTCAGAATACCAAGAGCACACAGGACAAATGGAAAAAAAAAAGAAAATTTAACATATCAGAATAGAAAAAGTTTGCTCCTTGAAAAAAGTCATTAATAAAACAACCAGGCAAGTCACAGATTGGAAGAAAATATTTGCATACATTTTTTAGATAAAGGTCCTGCATTCAAAACAGTAAAGGTTCAAAGACACTCAATTAAAAAATATGCAAGTGCTTGTGCAGACACTTACTTCACAGAAGGAAATATACAAGTGCCCAATAAGCACATGAAAAGGGACTCCAGAACATTAGTTATCAGAGAAATGCTAAGTGAGCATTCTTGTGCCTCTGAAGTCTCACTATTGATGGACCCCGTTTGATGTGAAGTTAACATGAGCTCTTTTCATTCGACTTTTAATGACCACCTTTTATGTGAAAGCATTTTGAATGCTACAATCATCTTATCCTGGTTTCAACCAAGAGTGGTTTTGCCCCGTGTGACACTTGGCAAGAGACATTTTTGATGGTCAGACTTGGGGTGAGGGAGCTGCCACTGCCATCTAGTCATCAGAGGGCAGAGATGACATCAAACGACCTGCAGTGTAAACAATGGTCCCCACAACAAAGAGCTGGCCAGCCTTTGTTGTGCCAGGGTTGAGAAACCTGATTTGCACAAACATGCAGGACCATTGTTGATTGACATCATTTGAGAATAGTGAGAGGATGCAGGATGTTAAGGGGAAGGAAGACTAGGGCTCTGTTATCACAGTTTCCAATCCAGTAAAAGAGAAGGAAAAAAACAACTCAATTTAAGTGTTACTGTAAAAATAATAGAAGAGCTTAAAGTTTCAAATAAAGGGGATGTGACCAAATAATCCAGTGAATAAACCAATAATACTCTCTAGAGTCAAGTATAAAAGTACCGTTCTTCCTTAAAATAAAACCTGGCTCCTTCAAGGTCAGTGATTGAAGGTAATTCTTGTTCCTTTTTAATATGCTGAGAAATAGCAAGTCAAAGTAGAAACTGTTTACCTCGAAATAACACAGCAGAATCAACCTGACAGAGCAACACAAAACTCAACGATCTCTTACAAAATAGGCTTGCCCTCTGGGGTTGAAGGCACTATGCCATGCTGATCTTGGGCTCTCCTGCCCCATGAGAGTGTCACAGTGCCTACCACCCAGGATTGCAAATCCAGGCATCAGAATCTTTAACTTTAGGCCTGGAGAGAAATAGGGTTCCCTCCCATGCTGTACCCACAGCCTACTTCTGAACTGTATTTTTTGTCTTAACACCTCCTTCCCCTTCCAACGACTGACAGGGCCATCCAGTTGTCCTTATCTATGAGCTGATAGCCTAACTCTGAGGGCAACACAGTACCCTGTATCAGAGAAAGGCAGACAATGACCACATTGAATGGCAGGATTGGAGACATCAATTTGTCTAACGTAGCAGACTAATCCTACCAAGAGCATTCGTGGCTGGAATCCATGTCTCATTCTGTCTGTCAAGAATAAACATGGTTGACATTAATCATACAAAATTGTTAGACCCTATGGCAGTGAATAAAGAGAAGCCAAGGTTGGTACCCGGGAAGTGTCAACAAGGGACAAAGTCAAAGACAGAGAGAAACAGGATGGAGATAGGAATCTAAGGATAGGGAAGGAGTAAGCAAAAAGACAGATGACATTGATATGCGTGATATAAGAGGGCTAGTCTGGAGAGTTGGGACATTTTTAGTAGCATTTGTTTCTGCTTATAAAAATAATAGATGTTCACTATACAAAATTTGGAAAATTCAGAATTTTATAAAGAAGAAAATAAAAATTCACCATAATCTTCCAATGCTCAGAAATGCATTGCTAATGTTTTGGTGTATTCATTCCAGACAATTCCTGTGTGCATCTATTTCCCTTATGAGCTCATATTTATCAAGTGTGGTAAAAGAAGGCCAGTTTGAAGGTGCAGAATGAGGCCAGATCAGGTAGATAGCATTTTTTGAATACCTAAATGCTTTCAGTAAAGGGTTTTGACCAGACAGAACATTCTAATGTCAGAAAGTTTTTCATGTTTATCTAAATTCTGCTTTCCTGTAACTTTTCCTTTGCTCCCTTTTGACTCATTGTTCTATGCTTTCTTCTTCATGTCAACATTTCAGATACTTAAGGGCAGCTACTCTGGCTTCTCTGAGTCTTCTTGAGACCAACTGTCACATTGTATGATGCAGTTCCTATCACCTATGGTTCTGGTCAACTTCACCTGTGTGTCCCCGGAGATGCTCCTCTTCATGTGCTGCTGGCCTGAGGACCACATCCAGGTATGGCCTGGCATCCCTGTTGTCTATGCAAAGGGCCACCATGTTCACCATGTGCTTCAGCTTTGAACAGCTAGGATTCCCCCGCTCACCACAGTTCTTCAAGAATCACCCCAAACTACTGGAATCACCAATATGAGTTACCAGTTAGTTCAAGAGCTCAGTGAAAATTATTGAAAGAAGATTTTGGTCAGTATGTGTTTCATTTCTGGATGGGATCAAGAAGTTTCTATGAGAGTGGCTGAAATCTCAGGAAGAAAACTCACATACTTAAAAATCTAGGGCTGGGGATATAGCTCAGTTGGTAGAGTGCTTGCCTCACAAGCACAAGGCACTGAGTTCGATCCCCAGTACCGAAAAAAAAAAAAAAAAAAAAAATCTAAAAACAAGGTGGAACTTCAGAATGTTTTTAAAGAGGAATGTGAGAGAAAACTATTTAGTGTCAAAACCAATAGGCAAAAGGTTACTATGCTTTACCTAAAAGAAGCTCCTTCCTTAAAACAATATGTTCATGTGCAGTGGACCTAAAAGAATACTTTATAAGAGAAAAGTGATTACTACATTTGGAAAATACTAATCATTTTAACAACACAATAAATGCCATTAGAACAAGGTTATCATGTGCTTTACTATTAAATAACTTTTCAAAAATACCGATCAATAACTGGCCATAAAAAAAAAAGCATTTTAATACAATTTTTCTAAAAGGAAATTTGAAAATAGGCCTGGAGAGATTTTTTTCAAGTTTTATTCCCTTTAACTTAGGAATTTCATTTTTAGGTATCTGTCACTAAAGATATAAGCATATGTTTCTCTGAATTTTTACCAGCACCATTTTGGAATGGCAGGATACAATCTGCATGTCCAACCATGGGAAGGATACAGAGCAGCTGTGGCATTAAATGCCATCACAAGAGACATGAATACCTATATTCTGGCATGTTCTCTTGGAGGTGCAGCTGAGGTGACTTGAGATGTAGGGAGGAAAATGCTTCTCACTATTACACACTCCCAGTAGGACCTGTAATCCCATCACATGTAAACTGAGGGTCTTACTAGTTCTGACTATTGTAATTCAGTCACAATTTAATCAGGAATCGCTTTTTTAAGTGTCCACCACACTACGTGTTTCAGGTACACTAAAAACATAAAGATTGAAGACAGTCAACGAGCTTCTGAGGATATTAAAATGAACAAGGAGACGGTCACCTAACAATCAATGTAGCAAGTTACGATGGCGATGGAAACGCTCGAGATAATGAGATTCTCATAATCTTGCATTTACATAGCTACTTTTTGTGCCAGACACTGAATGAACACTCTGTGTATTGTCTCAATTAATTTCCATACACAAAAGTTACATAATAGCTCCTATGAAACACCATTCTATAGATAGGGAGATAGGTAACTGGTTATGTGACTGGTAAGTCACTCAGGGAGGTCAAAGGGGGTGTTTAAACCTGGTTGGGGTCATAAGATAACAGTGGTTAGAATTGGGCTTTCAAGTCAGGAATGTGTGACATGCCTGCAATCTTGTAATTCCAGCAACTCTGAAGGCTGAGGTAGGAGGATCACAAGTTCAGCCTTGGAAATTTGGTGAGATCCTGTCTTAAAATGACAAAGGACAGGGGATAAAGCTCAGTGTAAAATGCCCCTGGGTTCATCCCCACTAGCTCCATGTTTTACCAGCTGTGTGGCTTTGAGCAAGTGGTTTAATGTCTTTAAGTTTCATTTCCCTTGTCCATGAAGTAGGAGTAAGAACACCACCAATGCACATGGTTATCGTATAGATGAAATAAGATAAAACATGCACATTTCCTTCGACAGTGCGTGCTCCTGGTGGCCGACTATTGTCTATCACCATGTTGAAGCCAGAATTGGGGACAGGCAGTTAGTGTAGAAATAGGGGATCCGGTCAAATTGAGAAAATGGAGTCCATGAAAGCCATCTGCCTCTGGGAGTTGGAGACTGCCCCTGGGAGAATAGAATATCAAGGATCTCTGGAGTCCATTGATTACCAAAATTACCTGCCCTTATCAAGGACTGCAGGCCAGGAGCTGCTAATGAATGCCCCCTGGGCCCTTGCCTGGCTGAATCACTTTGGCCCTCCCCCTGCCCATGGCTTCTCACTTTATGCATCTCACCTGCAAAACCAGGCCTAGTCATAGGCAGGAAGGAGAGATAAGCGGGGAGAGAACTGGAGAACAAAAGAGACCTTAGCCTATAAAAGATGTGGGGTGTGCTCACTTCTTGGGATTCTAGAACATCAGCCATGGCCCCCTTCTCCCTCCCAGAAGTATTACTACTTTTAAATAAAACCTGCTTAATATGCTTGCCTTGGCGTACTTCTCTAGTGTTCAAACTCAACACTAGAGGAAGCAGAACTTGTCACTGGTAAACGGCGGTATCATTGTTATTGAGCAACTCAAAGTGTGTGTTCTTTTCATTATTAAAAAACTGCCTGTATTTAGGTACAAAAATAGGGAAGCACAGAGGAGGTGTTTACTTCAGCCCAGCATTGCTGAGCTCTGGGGTGAGGAAGCAGAAGGTGAAGTGGAGAGAAGTTTGTTGGAGAAGAAGAGGGTGGCATTGGGTGGATGGGGAGTTTGATCCAGTATTATGAAAAGTAATTTCACTAAATTAATTCCCCTAACTTCTGCTGAATGCTTACCTTCCTCAGGACAAAGATAAATATGTTCTAGTTTCCATTATAAAACCACAGCCTAGCGAACCAGATACCAGCTGCTTACTGTTTGAATTTGAGGTGGAGGAACCAGAAGTGTGTGTGGTGGGGGGTTTGGGGTTGCTCTTATTCCAGCAATAGTAATATCAAAAGCAAGAACCTAGAACAATGAGAAGTTAGATAAGAAAGACTTCATCCCCCAAGAAACAAAGGGAGGAAGAAAACAGAAAGAGAAATTTAAGAATTGCCAAAACCAAAGGTTTTAGTTAAAAGCAATTATTAAAACTGGGGTGTACCAAAAAAAAAAAATAGCCCAATCAATAAATGGGCTAAGGAACTGAACAGACACTTCACAGAAGAAGAGATACAATTGATCAACAAATATATGATCAATTAGCAATTAGAGAAATGCAAATCAAAATGACACAGATTCCATCTCACTCTAGTCAGAATGGCAATTATCAAGAATACAAACAGGACTGGGGTTGTGGCTCCGTGGTGGGGTGCTTGCCTGGCATGTGAGAGGCACTGGGTTCGATTCTCACCACCACATATAAATATATAAATAAAATAAAGATCCATTGACACTAAAAACATTTTTAAAAAGAATACAAACAACAATAAATGTTGGCAGGGATGTGGGGAAAAAGGTACACTCATACATTGCTGGTGGGACTGCAAATTGGTGCAACCATTATGGAAAGCAGTATGGAGATTCCTCAGAAAACTTGGAATGGAACCACCATTTGACCCAGCTATCCCACTTCTCTGTTTATACTGAAAGGACTTAAAATCAGCATAGTACAATGACACAGCTACATCAATGTTTATAGCAACACAACTCACAATAGCTAAACTATGGAACCAACCTAAGTGCCCTTCAGCAGATGAATGGATAAAGAAAATGTGGCATATATGCACAATGGAATATTACTTAGCCTTAAAGAAGAATGAAATTATGGCATTTGCTGGTAAATGGATGGAAATAGAAAATATGCTAAGTGAAGTAAGCCAAAACCAAAGACTGAATGTTTTCTCTGATATGGGGATGCTAATTCACAATGGGTGTGGTAGGGAAGAATAGAGTTACTTTGTATTAGAGGGGAGTGAAGGGAGGGGAGGGGTTATGGACATAGGAAGGACAGTTGAGTAAATCAGACATTATTACCCAATGTGCATATATGATTACATGACCAGTGTGATTCCACATTCTGTACAATAGATCCCACTGGTTATCAGTGATGAGTTCTGCTTCCTTAATTGTTGAA
Source organism: Sciurus carolinensis (assembly GCF_902686445.1). NCBI lineage: Eukaryota > Metazoa > Chordata > Mammalia > Rodentia > Sciuridae > Sciurus > Sciurus carolinensis. Next base: position 69,285,842 of record NC_062227.1, read on the forward strand.
GATTGAACATTAGAGAAGTACACGAAGGGAAGCATATAAAGCAGGTTTTATTTAAAGGTAGTAACACAGACTTCTCACGGGAGAGAGAAGGGGGCCATGGCTGGTATTGTGATATCCCAAGAAGTGAGATGCCCTACCCCTTTTATAGACTAAAGTCTCCTTTGTTCTCCTGCTCTCTCCCCACTTATCTCTCTCCTTCTGCCTAAGAGACTAGGCCCAGGAGATGCTGGTGGGGTGGCCAAAAGGTGGGCAGGAGGAAGGGTCAAATGGAGGGATCCAGGCACGTAGCAGCCCAGGGGGCATTAATTAGCAATTCTCTGTCTGCAGTCTTTTGGGAGGGCTAGTATAGGCAGGTAATCTTGGCGATCAAAGACTTTGGAGACATTGACATTCCAATTTCCCAGGGTCGGCCTCCAACTTCCTGGGTCCAAACTGGCTTCCATTTCCTTGATTCCACCGATCACCTATCTATCTTAACTGCCTGTCTTTAATTCTGGCTGCACAGCCAGAAGAATGAGAAGTTATATTTCATTTATGTATGATGTGTCAAAATGCATTCTACTGTCAAGTATAACTAAATTAGAACAAATAAAAAAGAATGAAAAAAGAAGAGTAGCATGAATAAGTAAACCAGGGTATATTTATACAGTGGAAAATAATTATGCAATGAAAATAAGAAGTACATACATTTTCAACAACTTGGATAAACCTTATAAAAATACATATGGAGCTAAAGAAGCCACACACCAAAGAACACATATGTATGATTACATCATATAAAGTAGAAAATACAGGCAGAACTAATCCATGTTATTAGAAGTTACAGTAGTGCCTAACTCTTGGGGAGAGAAGGAAGGAATAATTAGGGGAGCAACGAGAGAGGGCTCTTGGAGGTGCAGCTGAGGTTCAATTTCTTGACCTGGGTGGTGGTTTAATGTATATGCTTACTTTGTGATAATTCATTGTGCTACACACGATTTTCTTTTGACTGTTCTATTTAATAAAAGGTAAAATCTCTTAGTGATAAAACAAACAAACAAACAAACTGGGATGTGAAACCAGACACTGGGAGTCAGGAGGATAAAAACATGTTGAAACAACTCGACAGTAAGGAGGTGTGGTAGCAATAGTGAGAGCAAATATTTTGCAGAACTGTGTGTGCTCACGGATGGATTTATGACAGTTACATAACACTTTTCAATTAAGACAATGTCAATCTTCACTTTAAATCAAATTAAAAATTATTAATTATTTTATGGCATTGAATGAATAAACTAAATGAATGGTTAATGAATGCATGTTCACAATGTCCCCCACACCTCTGCTTGCCTCTCTTGTCTTGGCTTCTGTCCTGTGGGGGGATGGAAGCTGTGAAATGCATATGACAAAGAGGAAGTTACAACAAACCAGGAGGGAAATCAACTGACAAGGATGAGCTGTCAGGGGAGGGAGGAGAGGGGCAGAAGGCATTGTCCCAGGATGAGGGACTCAGTCATCAGAGGTTAGAGAGCAAGAGTCCAAGGGAAAAGGCCAGAGGGAGGCAAGGGGCTGGGCGGAAAGGCAGTGAGAGAGGTAAAGACTTGCAATGGATTTAGAGGTGGTATTGTGGGTTCCCAGTTGGAAGCCCTTCAATTTTCTTACTAGGGATGGAAGTCAAGATTGGGATTGCTTTCTGATTATTCTGATTTGTTGGACTATCTAAATGTGGTGTAGGCTACACATTTCTGTTGGTATTAACAGTAGAGCTCAGCTGGGCTCTATACAGTAGGATCAGGGGAAATAGGTGTCAAAGAAAGACCCAGAGACAGAAACATTTGGAAAAAGACAGAAAAGTTAATTTCAGACTTCAGAAGGGAAAAAAATGTACAAAATTACCAAGGTTTCTAAATTTACATTCATCCCTTCATGGTAGAAAAATGACTTGCGTGGACCATTGTCAAGTTCACAGGGCATTAGATAGCTTCAGATGTCAATAAAGCAAAAGTAAAAATACAGTTGTTTCTATTGGAAAATCCAGGTTTACTCAAGGTTTTATTATTTGAAGGACCATAACCAGATTTGACTATGTTATTAATTATCTCAAAATGCAAAATTTCCCCCTGTACTTACGTACTTAACCATATGAGAAGCAAAGCTAAGTGTCAACTTTCATTTCTACACATAGGAAGTTTCATAGTCTGTTATAAAAGCATGAAGTAATAAACAGGAATGCACTGGAATGGGCTAATGCTGTGGCAAGTTAGGAAAGAAGAGAAAACTGTGTGAAGAATTACCAGATGCAACACAGAACATAAAAGAGACTCACTTGCCACACAAGTATATAGGAAAGAGTTCCAGGAAAACGTCCTTTGTCATTAATTTCACTCTTTGAAAGACAAAATAAGATGCATCAAGCCTTCCTCAGGTAGAAGTTGTTCCTTGAGCAATTTGTTGTTGAGTCTTTGTTTTACTTTTTTATAGCTTATATTTGTGTTTTTTTAAATATCAATTGCATCTATAATTCTATCACTTTGTATTGTGTTCATGTGGATCACAATACATATTCAGTTTTTCTTCCATGTCTTGATATAGAATAATTTGAAGGAATCAAAACCATGAAAATAAGACTTTGTGAACATTTTCTTCACAATGCTCCAAATAAACTTATTGCCCTTCCAATGATGAGACTTCATACGACATGCATTTGTGCTGGGTCTGCATTCCAAAATATGGTGCAAGAATATGTTCTGGATTGGATTGCCACACGACATGGCAGGAGCGTGATATGCTGCTATGACAAATAGGCAGGAAATGCAGTCTGCGTGTGGAGTGGTCTTCCTGTCTTTCCTCATAATTAGAAAAATATAATGTTAGGGAGGAGTGTTGGGTCAGCTGTTCTCTACTGATGTGGCAATGACTAGATATCCTGTTGTTCCTTCCTGGAGCAGGAGTGGAAGGCAGGCTACAGGGAAGGTGCTGGGTGCCTGAAGCTTATGTCTGCAGTATGGATCTTATGGTTAAAGAAGTGGGATCCAGGGACATTAAACCTGAACCTTCCAGGCCACCTGAAATCCCAAAATATCATTGGGGTGGTTCAGAGGTGAAGGCTGTTATTTGATGAGAGCCCAGGTCCTGCCATAGACCCACAATCAGGAAATCAGATAAAGCTTTCTCTATCTACAAATTATATTCCACTACCCAATCTGACATTAGTCTAAAATTGATGAATCCCTTACTATGTGTCAGGCACTAGACTGGGGGTTGGGAAGGAGCAGGAGAAAGCTTCTTAATTTGGAATTTTTCTGCTGTACTCCATCTCTTCTTACATTACTCTAGACTCAAGAATGACTTTGGAGAAGGTCACACATTTTAGGTTCAGTTCTCTCAAAAGCAGACCCTACACCAAGGATTCATGTGACTCATTAAAAAGTGCCCCCAGGAGAAACCAGGAAGGGCATAAGGGGAATAGAAGGCTGAACAGGAGGCAGATGTGAAAAAGAAGAAGTTAAAGAAGTTTCTAATTTCAGGTGAAGACCAGACATTGATCCTCCAGCTCTGAAGGGTAATATACTTCTGAGTTTGCACCATATCAGAACAAAGGAAATGGGCTTTCGAAACTTCACACCATCAACTGTTGTCTATGAGCTAACGAGGGCAGATACAATATTCTCAGGCACCTCTAGCTCTCAATACTGGAGGCATGACTCAAGCGCCCAATGGAAAGTCTCTGAGTGCTGCAGGTTCAAGTCATCAGCAGCAAAGCAGACAGAAGATGGGGGACAAGCATGTGGGCAAGGCACCAACAGGGTCGACTCACTACCAGCTCCCAGTGTGGGAGGCTGTAGCAGGATAAAAAGAAGAGTGGCATACCCACATGTGCTACTCAGCATGTGCTCCTCAGACCAGCAGCAGCTGGTTGATGGTGACCCATCATGTAGGAGTTTGCTAGAAATGTACAATCTCAGACCTCACCAATGACCTTGTTATTCAGAATCTGCATATTAAGATCTTTTGGAGATTTGCATGGACAGTAATTTTTAAGAAGGTTGCTTGCAGGATGTTTGATTAAAAAAAATTTTTTTTGTTAACGTGGTTGACCTGCTGCACTGGCAGGAAGAATGAGCATCCAAAGGAGAGCTGCAGCGTGATGGGCTTTGGAGGCTTCAGTGCAGACCCCTTGACCCAGTGAGTGGAACTAAAGAAAGAACACATTACCACCTGAAAGCAGGTGGGTCCACCGTCCTTCACAATGCAGTCAGGGTTTGCAGGTTCCACACTCCCAGATTCTGTAGTGTCCATTAGTTCACTTGGAACTGATGTCTTTTGGGGTGGTGAGTGGTGGTTGAGGGATCTGGAGAGAGAGAGACTGTAGAGGAAGGTACTGGGTAGAGGCACAGAAAAGAGGAAAATACAAATTAAGGTAAGAATCAGAGCTGACCCTACAATCTAAGCTTGAGAAACATTTTGAAAAGTCACAGGTAAATCATTTGATTCAGAGATACATCACAAGAAGTCATGACACAACTCATACATGAGCGGAAACCTCTGGGGTAAAATACATTGGTTACCAAAAGGTCCCCAACTGTACAAAAATGTCTTCTACAATGTTGAAAATTCCCTACATTAGTCACAATGTGGTCAGTCAGTGAGCAGGAATATCATTGTCTTGGGAGAGCTCCTCTGAGAAATTTTCAGAAACATCTGATTAAAGATGACAGATTAAACACACTCATCAAACTCCGGGTTCCTCCTAAAATTACACAAGAGCATAGTGAAGTTGTCTTATTCTTATCACTATTATTTTATAACATTATCTTAGGAAGGGAATTAAAGAGAGTATAACAATTAACTTTCTGGATGCTGAAAAGTAGATTCATTATGATAAGTGGTAATGAACTTATCAGAACTAAGAAGGTTGAAGCTTAGAAAATCAGCTAGGACAAAGATGAAATCCATCATGATTTCCTTATAGAACATCTCCAAAGTTGAAGAATCTGGGCTTGGTATTTTAGGAATGGAGGATGAAGAACACGTAGAAGGTAGAAAGTTTGGTGGTCTGTTGGGAAATCAGCTGGACTCGGATTCCCTCCCACACTGCAGAGTCAGCATCCTGCCCCTACCCCATAGAAAAGGCAGGTGATTGAAGGTTGATTGCCTGGAAAGAGTAACGTAGAGGTTAAACCTTTGGATAACAGTCTGCCAGACATAGATAAGGTCAGGGAGGCCACAATGAAAAAGGAAGGGGAGGGGAAGTTTAAGTTCTGATTTTATAAACCCTGTTGGGTCCTAGAAATTTATCAGCTATTATGCAGGGAGAAGATCAGAAACTTCTTTGCAGGTGATCCAAAGGTTGGATTGCAGTTGCCCCTCAAAAACAGCCCAACTTGGTCATTCTTCTCCCAACACTTTCCACCCCTCTTCCTAGGCTCTTTTCCAAGAAGAACTTGCAAATGGCTTTCTGGTGCTCTGTTCTGAAATGTGAGTACACTGAGAAGAATCCACAGATACCAAGGGAACACATCTAAGATGAAAGAAGGACATGGAAACAGTTTTCAAGTAGAGATGCTTCTACCAGCAGCTACACAAAGGAGCTGGAAAATGCAATCCAGGAGCAAGCATGGAAAGATTAGTTACTACAAAGCAAACCTGAACCCTTGGGTCAAAGGAGATTAGAATAAACCTTTTCTTTTTCTTTCTGAAGAACTGTTCCAGGTTGCTTTACTGCCCTACAACTTCTCAGAAACAACCTGTGTGAATGAACATTCACACATCCAAATAAACATTCCACAGTAGAGGAAATCCACATCACCATAACAGTATGGAAGGATGTTCAATCTTTTCAGTAATCAGGAAAGGCAAATTATGACAAATCATTTTATATGTACTAGATTCTTAAAAACTAAGAAATTTGACTATATCAAGTGCTGACAAGGTGTGTATTAAGGATGTTTTTCTATATTGTTGGTTAGAATGTATATTTGAAAAACTACATCTGAAAACAAAAGTTAGAAACAACCTAAATATACATAGGCAGGGGCATGGGCAAATGCATTATGATACTTTAATTCACCCAATAGAATATCAGTGAAAATATGAACTACACCTATAAAAAATAACTTGACTGAATCTAAGAAACATAAAATGGAACAATCAAGATCTAGAACATTACATGACTATAATGACAGTTATAGTCATATATAGTCATGACAGTTTATCAGGACTGGAGGGAGAATATTCTTTGACCTAGAATTCTATGTATCACCAAGCTACCAATTTAGGAGAAGGGAGCAGGAAGGTGTTTTAGACATTAAAGGACTTAGCAAGCTTGCTCCGTTGTCCCCTTTCTCAGGGCGCTGCTGGGGCACAGGTCACCCAGATGAGTCAGTGAACCAGAAGAAGGGCAATTAAGGATCTGAACAAGGAGAACCCAATGCAGGAGAGGTTAAAGGGAACCTTCAGGTTCCAAGTGATCACAAGAGATCAGTTAGGCCTTGTGGACTTGGCAACCCATTAAGTTTAGAGCAGCTCAGAGGCACTGAGTCTGGTTATCATTGTGTAAAATATGAAATTGGTTTTAATTTCTCTAAATGTATTTAAATATGATTTATTCAGGTAGGAGAGGCTTTATTGTTGAGTTGTTAAAAAAAATCAAGATAATTAAGAATACCAGAATGTACAAGAAGTACAATTATAGAATATGACCCAGCTGTGAATTCCATGCACACAGTCATACTAATGTAACCAACCAATATTGCTCTAACCATAATTTTGATATTATAGTGGAAATATGGCAGAGTAGAAGAAGTGCATGTATGTAGTAGGAGCAGTCAATGCAAAAAGCCATGTAAGCAGAAGTAATATAAGTACATTCTTTATAGAGATACAGAGGTAAATACCAAAATAACTGACTAAAAGAGTTTAAATGATTGCTTTTGAGGAGTGGGATATGTGAGATGGGAAATTAAGAGCACGTATGGCTTTAGTTAAAAATTTAAAAATAAATTACAAAATTGACACATAAGAACAGACCTGATGAATTTGATCTTCCTTCTCCCATTCAACTATTCAGCAACCAAGAAAATATGGTATTACCTGGAATTGGCCCTTCCCTTAAAAGAAATTAATTTAAACACATGAACCAATGAGGATGAGGTACCACTTTTGTGACCCCTTCATCATGCTTCATAATCCTTGGATATATAAGAAGTTTGTTGCTCCAGAAATAAGTACTGTTTGTTGGTTGAGAGAGAGAGAGAGAGCAGCTCTTGCCATTCAAAAACCAGGCTACATTAATTATTCTCCTGTTAGACTAAAACCATGTCAGAGAATACCAACCTCAGACAAGTTTATTCAATGATCACAAATAAGTTCATTCCATAATCTTGTCTAAGTACAGATAAAAGCAAGTTCACTGTCCTTCCCATATAATACCAAACATCTACTGTCTCTCAAAAATAATTAACACTACTTCTCTTCCATTTATAACTCTGTCCTCCTTGTAGTCTGCCATCCTTGGGGATGATGTATATTGAGATACCAATTAAAGAATTACCCCCACTTTCTGGCAGCTCCCTGATCTATAGCAAGCTCTTCCATAGTGGGGGTGGGGCGTTAAATAATGCCTAGGCTGAGGCGCCAAATGCACAGGAAGATCCAACTTAGCACACGTACCGAGGGCCTGCCACTTGTTAATTTCACTGCTAGGCTCTGGGAAAATCAGGAGTATGATTTTTTCTGTTATGGAGGTTTTAGCATTCCTTAAGCAATTACAGAAAGAGAAGAATGCATTTCTAAACTGGAAAGAGCATCAAAGGTAATGTCAGTGAAAATAATGTTGACCTCAAGTAGTCGGGTTTAATCTGATCTTTCACCATTCATTTCCAGTTAGCCAAATCCTTCGACTATCTTTTTTTTTTTTTTTTAACCTGGTACAACATTCATTTATATTACTCACATGATTGTTGAGAAGATTAAATAAGATAATGTACATTGGAGTGTTTTATAAACTTTAGGGGACTGTTACAATGGAAAGAAAGGAAACTCAAAGAAGTGAAATGACCTCCCTAAGACTGTATATGGCTATTACCAGATGTCGGTGTAACACTTTAGTGGAAGTAACTACAGAAATACTTAAGGCAAGTAATAATATCAAGTGCTTATTATGATTAGATATTCTGATTAACACTGTACCTATATTACTTCATTTATAACAACAACTCTTCACTTTTACATGTGTAGGGTAAGACTCTTTTCTCATCTGTCCTTCTCCATTATTTTATCCAGAGCGCTGGAATTCAAGATCACTGTTATATTTTAAGAAACTATATCAGAAGTTTTGGAAATGCAGAATGCAAGCTTAACTTTCTGTTATCAATTAGATAAGAAGAAAGAGGATCTTACTTCAGTATTATGATGCCATCTTAGGAATTGGGCAATGCTATTTCAGTTTGAGTCACAGACACAGAGGAAGGGACCATGACACTTCATTAGGTTCTTCATTTAAGCTGAAGTCTTCTGGGGGAAAAAAAAAAAAAATTGAAGTGGGTTTTATTGCACTCAAGTCAAAGGAAACAGAATTCGTTGTGGGGTCAGGGTGGTTAGGCATCTATAACTAAAAGAGATGGTCACAAGGATATACAGACTTGAGCACTGGGGACATCTACATCCCATCTGGAGCTAACTTTTGATTACTTTCCATCTCTCTACTCATTTAGGACTCTTAGCACTGCTTGAAAATATGTGAAATTAATACAACGTGTAGTCAGTTCTGATGAGTCAGAGGCCTTGAACACAAAGTCACTGCTTCAAAAATGTTGAATTATCATATCAGTACTGTGCCTTGCCTGTGTGTGAAAAGAGGGAGAAGCAATTTCACAAGGCATAGGCGTATGGGTGTGGATACTGAAATCACCCAGAAATAGGGTTGAAACAGAGTTTCAAGGATGCTAAAAGTGATATTTTCACTGAGAAATAATACACATTGAGGATAGTCATTGGTTTGATTCAGACTTCAGGCAAACAAGAGCTTTGAAGGGACAGATTAAGTATCTAGAACCAAATGAAAAGAAAAAAGAAAAAGTTGTCACAAGTCCTGACCTGATTGGAATCTGAGATGTTCTGATCTTTGCATGATCTCATTAACTCATCACTTCAATGTCAAACACATAAATCATTTGCACAATTTCTTTCTCCTAGGCTAATGCTCTTACAAATCCTATGTAATCTATTACCTGGTATCTGATGTTTAGCAGCATTTTCAACCTTATTTTCCTATAAAAAGTGTTTTTACTTCTGCTTGTAGCCACATGTTCAATTAAAAAAAAAACTTAGAAAATGAAGGCAAATGGAAGCGCCTCAGAGCAGTCAGCTCCTCTGACAGCCTTTAACCCTTGCCATCAACACCTCTGCCTCCTTCCTTAGGACTTGCTCACTGCTTAGAATTATTGGGGTCCTCACTGCTAACTGGAGCCTTCATGCCTGTTTCAGTAAGCCATGATCAAGGCTTCTGTTCCTTTGCAGAGAAGTCCTACCCAGAACTTGCCCCTGCTGTTCCCTGAACCTCCTGGACTCAAGATCTCAATGTTCATCTCACAACTGGTTCATGGGACCCCTCCTTAACTGTTTCCTGTCCTAAGAAGAGATTCCTCTATCCTCACAGCAAAGCAGAAGATCAGGAAGGCCGTGCTGTGAGACTAACTCAGTAGTGCTAGGGAGCATCAAAACTGGGATGCAAAAATTTGTTTTTAGTTTAGTTCAAAAAACATTAAGCAGGCATGTCCAGTGAGCCATAGTGTGTTAGGTCTTTGATCATTAAACATGAAATACACAGATTCTGCTCCTAAAAGCCTTACAGAAGAAATAAATAGGTAAAAGCAAAACTTGGATACAGTTTTCTAAGTATATTAATAGAGGTAAAAGTAATAGTAATCATTAAGGCTAACAATTTTTGAGTGTTGACTATGTACCAGATATTATGATAAAGACTTTAGATTATATGAAGTAGTTAATGAGATTGGAGTAAGGTGAGTTCACAGATTGCCTTGGATTCATATGAACCCAATTAAGACTTCGCCCTGTGTTTAATGAGGCCATATGAAAGAATATTAATAAGTCAGAACTGTGTTATATTTGCACTGTAAATAAATTGAATTTATTCATTAAGGGACAAGACTCTAGAGACCTGCAGACCAAGCCCAAGATGATGAAGACTAGGGCCAGGAAAATAATATTAGACACAAAAAGAGGAGTACATGGACTTAAAACATATTTGAAATAAAAAGCAGTGGGACTTGATAAATAATAGCAGATATTAAAGTGTATTAAAATTGTGAAGATTGTTGCCTTGATTTTTTTTTATATCATTTCATTTTTCACTGGTAATTGAAATCAGGAGTGCTTTACCACTGAGTTCCATCCTCAGCCCTCTCCTTTTTTATTTTTATTTTGAGGCCCAGCCTATCTTCAAACTTTTGATCCTCCTGTCTCCACCTACCAAGTAAGTCACTTTGATTTTAGCTTGAGTGACTGGTTGATGGATGAGAAGTAGATGAGGAGAAATAGGTCTGGGAAAATGCTGGAGACATGATGTGTCCAGCTTGGACCAGTGAGAACTGGAGCACCATGGGAAAGGTAAGAGGAGACTCCTTGAGGAGGTTCAAGATGGCGGGCGAGGTCTAGGCTGGGGATAGAGCAGCAGAGTGCGGAGCCTTTCCTTCCTTCCTCCACCCCCACTCATCTTCCTGCCTACGTACTCAGTGCGTGGTGACTAATCAATAGGGGAAAAGCTGAGCAATCGTTTATTCTCCCTCCTCATTTTCACTCAAGTCTAAATAAGGCTGTAGTGATTGGAAGGAGGTGCAAATTCTCTGGTCCAACCCTGAAATAAAATGCATGACTGCCTCACAATTCATTAAGATTTATCTTTGGCATTTCCTTCCTAGAAATCAAGGGATTCCCCCAGTGACTTTATAGAGGACCAAATCCAAAATCTGTGTGTGTGTCATGTTTGTATTTCAGTAGCAAACATTGAGTAGTCTGGTCTTTTATCTCCCCTTAATAAAAAAGAGAGACAGAAAGCCACAAAAAGATCAAACTAAAGTAATTGACATCTGAATTTGGTTGGTATACTGGTATTATTTGATTACATGTTTATCTTCTGAGTATGTTTTATGAAAGTTAACATTGAAATGTGCTGTTTTTAACATTGAAATGTGCTACTTTCCCTAAGCATGATGGGAGGAACTAGAAACATGCTAGATGGGACAGAGATTAAATTAGACCTTGTTAATTAACTAATATAAATAATCCATTTAACCATAAGCAATCCACAAAGACAGTGAAGTGTTGAGTGAGGCACGCAGTTAAGGCTCTCTGCGTCTGACACCATATCATCAGACCCTTAAGGAAAAACTTGGTTGTAAGTACCCGGTTTCACGAGGTATAGCCAATGAGTGGTCCACGGTATGTACTAAGGCTGCTCTGGAAATGGCAGTCTCCTTTGCATGCTTTTGATCTGACAAGTCAGGACCTTTATTGGCTTTTCTCAAATAGCTGAATCATATGAATCCTGGATCTGTGTTCCCACCGCTTACCACGGTGTCTCTGTTGGGGTTATCACTTGGTAACAAGATAAATAGCTCCCTCAGAGTGTTACCCTCCCTAATGACGCTTGTTTGTCATGCACACTTTCTCACACTCCTGGCTGACCTAGGGCTATGTCTATCTTAAAACAGTTAAGGTGTGCTTTCTGTTGCCCTGGATTTTGGGAAGTTCCCTCTCTGTGGCCTGGGCTCACCTGCATGCAAAGCCTTCTCATTCTTAATCTCTTCACACGCCCAGAAACTCCTTGCCTGACCACTTGTCCCCACCCAAGCTCTCTCTGTAGGAATTCAGATCCATGTAACATTTCTCCCAGAGTCATTAACATGCTGTTCTGTTGGTCATGTGAAAGTAGATGTCTCTGCTCAGATAAAGATATTTTAAGTATATAGTGAAGGTGTTTTAGCCAAGGCCCCCCGAAACATAGAGGCAACTGCCTTCCCTAGTCCAACTTCCAGTCATAACTTCTTAAATTTCCAGAATAAACCATGCTATATAAATGCTAAACGTAACACATTATTCATGATCTTTGTTATAAATTAACAGTGTTTCCATATATCTAACTGAACGTCATCAGTAAAATAAGATTATTGTATGGAATTTTATGTACTTCTTTTTTTTTTTCTTTTTTGTGGTACTGGGGATTGAACTCAGGGGTGTCCTACTACCAAGGTAGATCCCCAGTCTTTTTTATTTTTTATTCTGAGAAAGGGTCTTGCTAAATTGCCCGGGCTGGCCTCCAACTTGGGATCCTTCAACTTCCTGAGTCACTGGGATCCCAGGTGTGTGCCACCAGACCTGGTTTATGTACTTCCTTTTTGACTGACAAATGTATCATATTTGGATAATTTCAAAACATGACACTTTGATAAATATCATAAAAAATATACTTTGATAATGTATTTATTTTTATATTTTTACAGACTGCAGTTTGATTCACTTTACACAAATGAGATACAACTTTTTGTTTCTGTGGTTGTACATGATGTAGATTCACACCATTTGTGTAATCATACCTGTACATAGGGTAGTGATGTCTGTCCCATTCCACCATCTTTCATGCCCCAGCCCCCTCCCCTTTCTCATTTCCCTTTATGTAATTCAAAATTCCTCCATTCTTCTCTCACTGCCCCCACCCACCCACCCTCATTGTGTATCATCATCCACTTATCAGAGAAAACATTTTGTCTTTGGGTTTTGGGGATTGGCTTACTTCACTTAGTACGATATTCTCCATTTCCATCCATTTTTCTGCAAATGCCATATTATTCTTGTTTATGGCTGAATAATATTCCATTGTGTATATATACCACAGTTTCCTTAACCATTCATCTATTGAAGGGCATCTAGGTTGCTTCTACAATCTAGCTATTGTGAATTGAGCAACTATAAACATTGATGTGGCTGTGTCACTGTAGTATGCTGATTTTAAGTCCTTTGGTTATAAACCTAGGAGTGGGATAACTGGGTCAAAAGGTGGGTCATTCCAAGTTTTCTGAGGAATCTCCACACTGCTTTCCAGAGTGGCTGCACCAATTAGCAACTACACCAGCAATGTACAACACCTCCACACCAACCAACATCTACTATTGCTTGTGTTCAAATAGAAGAAAAAGTAGGCCCAAATCTTCATTATGTTGGCTCAAGATCAGACTTCCTTAATAAGACTCCTAAAGAGCAAGAAATGAAAGCTAAAATCAATAAATGGGATGGATTCAAACTAAAACACTTTTCTCAGCAAAGGATACAATCAATAATGTGAAAAGAGAGTGGGAGAAAATCTTTGCCACACACACTTCAGATAGAACACTAATCTCCAAAATTTAAAAAGAACTTTAAAAACTTTTCATTAAAAATACAAAGAACCCAATCAACAAATGGGCCAAGGAACTAGACAGACACTATAGAAGAAGATATACAGGTGATTAACAAATATATGAAAAAGTGTTCAACATCTCTAGTAATTAGAGAAATGCAAATTAAAACCACCCTACGATTTCATCTTACTCCAGTTAGAATGGTTATTATCAAGAACACAAACAATAATAGGTGTTGATAACGTCTTTCTGATTTTTAAAAGTAATGTGTATTTATTAGGGAACATGTGGAAACAATTTTTTTTCCAATACTGGGGATTGAATTGAGGGTCCCTCTACCTCTGAGCTATGTCCCCAGTCCTTTTTATTTTAATTTTTAAATTTTGAGACAGACTCAGTGACTTTTCCAGCCTGCCCTCAAACTTGCGTCTTCCTGCCTCGACTTCCCAAGTCTCACAACACTGTGCCCCGTGCAATATCTACAAAGTCACCACCCAGAGATAAACACTGTGTACCTTGTGCTGTATTTCCCTCAAGTCAAATTTCTGCACCTATTTTATTCACATAGTGGAGGTCAAACTGCAAATGTAGTTTTATACCCTTTCTCCTCTTATCATTGTCTCATGTGCTTTTTCCTAGGAAATTGGAAAATAAAGATGAGAGTCTTACTGTGTTGCTAGTCTCAGTTTCTCTAAAAGTGATCTGGCCTACCATGAGGCAGACAGTCCACATTACTTGGGGAATCCTAATCTTATTTATTTTATAGTGGTAGAGAACCCTTGGGGTGACTCCACTCCTTCTCCTACTGACATACTAGCTGGGTTGCTGCTGTGACCTAGTAAGTCTCCCACCTCGGAATTCTTTCCCTTCCAGGCAGTTTTAAAAACACCACTTTTTACAAGTCACTTCCCATCTCCATCACTTTCAGTTGTCTGTCTTTAGATTAGATCTTAACACTGCTGCAATCAGAGGCTCCTCTGTAAGATATTTCTTTTTCTCCTTCCTTGCCCTGTTAACACCAACTCAGCTCCTGATAGACCTCAAGAAGGTATTCAATGACTTACGCTTCCCGTTTTGGTAATTTTAGTGCCTTTTCCGTTCTCTCTTTTCTTCTTCATATATCTCCATCCTTCCCTCAAGTCCCTGAACAACATTTTAAATCCTTCCCTCCCTCTCTCCCAGGATACCAGTCAGTTTGGCTCTTAGTTCTATATTGTCTTTTACAACTTTCTCTAGTTGTTAGGTGTGTGAAATTCTTGCCTTCTTATTCCAAGCTTGTGAAATCACTCTAATTTAGGCAGGAAGGCAACTCCCAAACCTGATCACCAAGAGCTACTTGGTTATCTGGCTAACAATATGGTGCACTTACCATAAAAAGGACAGTACCCTGAGTACTGGAAGGAGACCTTGTGGGTTCCTCACAAAACCCTGTGTCACTGAGGAATGCCCTGCCTACAAATGACCAAGGATCAGGGTGCCTGATAATGCTTAACCAACATAGACTTATTATTATCTCACATAACAGGAGGAACAGAAACTGGAGGTGAGTAATTTCTGGCATTGTCTTAAGAGCTCTCTGATGTCAGGACTCTGGTTGGGCATCTCTGAAAATTTCTCAGCCTTCCTCCATGATTGTAACATGGCTGTAGCACCTTCTTGGGTCACATCTTCACACAAGCATGCTCAAAGTGCAAGGGGGATGGTGTAGGATGTGGAAGTTCTTGCATACTCCCTTCTTATCAGGAGGGAAAAATTCCCCTAATTTCCCCCAATAAAATTCTCCCATAAATAATTTCCCAGAACTGGGTTTACCAGTCTATTATTCAGAGATCATGGCATCTCTGAATAATGTCAGAACAAAACCAGATAGATGGGTTGCAGCATGAGATTATTTGGTGTAGGCAATCAACAGTACCCGCTGTATAGAAGGTATTAGGAAATTCAAGTTTAGAGAGGCTGATGAATATGTGCGAGATTATCTGACTTGTAAGCGACAGAACAGAGGATTGAAATCAGACATTTCCAAGTATTTCAGAATCCCAGTCCTTACTCACCACACTGAACAGCCTCTCCAGAGGGTTTTTAGCATCTTACTCAATTCACTAAAAACCATTTAGCAAGAACGCAGTTGGTCCTTATCTTTGTTCTTGCTACTGAAGGGGAACCAAGTGTATTACCTAGTTAGGGATACAACCTAACTCAGGTGACGCAGCTAGGGTCCATGAGATTATTACATTGGAAACACAGTGATTGGTGCTGTGTTTCTATGTGGAAGGAGCTCGCTGAGGGCTACCAGTCAGAGCAGATTCCATGGGAGCCATGGGGTACAGAGAGCCTCACAGATTTGGAGGAGCGGGGAGAAGGATGGCTGGAGTGAGAGCAACCAGGGGGGAAGCGGCACCCCTGAAGAGTGGCTGGAGCAAAGGGTGGCTGTGCTCTGGCTGCGTTGGTGGGATCTGCAGCAAACCACGGGGCTACCAGCACATGGTTAAAGAGCAGTTGACCACGTTGGTCACACACACCTCAGGGCTGAGGTTGAAAAGGGAAACAGACCACCAAGCAGTAATATCTGCCTAGCTCCCTGGAGGAGAGAACTGAGTACCGAGGGATGATAAATCTTGCAAAAGAATCAGTAGCTCCCTAAGAGTTTCCTTTGGGCTAATGGATCAATTTAAGAAATGGAAAAAATCTTCCAGAAATTAAAAATCAAATGAGACACATATGTTATCACACACCTGGACCTGGTTCCTCAGGGGTTGAGGCAAGAGGATTGCAAGTTCAAGGCCAGCCTGGAATACCTAGGGGTCTAAAAATGAAAAAAATAACTGAAAATATGGTTCTGTGGTAGAGGGTCACTGGGTTCCAGCCCTAGTACTGAAAAAAACAAAACAAAACGCCCACAAATAATTTGGTTCTTGAGTGCCAAGTAGATTTTGAAGAATACGCCTATCCTATCCAGCTGTTCTTCAAATAATAAAAGGGTTTGAATTAAGTTATCCCATGCCTTTGTGATCAGAGACTCACTTAAGGGTAGTATCTGGTGCTGTGGACCAAAGCCAAGCTGAAGTGCTCACGCAGGGCTCAAACCCAGTCTTGGCCTCAGGGACACTTCAGTGTCATGCCGCTCTCCAGGAACAGGCAGGAGCCTGCCATGCCAGCTGAGGAGCATGGCGATATTACTGCTTTTCTACCCTGCACACCCAGTAAAGCCCAGAGAAGAGAAACTTTTTTTACAAGGTGTTGCTGATTCTAGCAAGATGAACGTTTTCAGATTTATGATTATATTTACTTATCCATCATTTTCTTAATCTATTTTCATTCCAAAATTCCTTTCGTCGAATCTAAAAACCTGGTGATTTTCTCAATCGAGTTTTCAAGATCCTCATTTCCAATCAACATGTATGATTTGTCTAGAATTATAAATCAACGTGAGCAGTGGATTGTCACTGTTTGCAACAGGATGAGATCTATGATTTAATTAAGGGAAAGTTCTTTGGGTGTGGCTCGTGACAGGAGATTAAGGTAGAACCCAGAAATATTTAGGATATTATAGTTTGAGAAAATGTAAGAGTGTGACAGTTCTAAGAAGGAAAAGTTGTGACTTTCTCTTTCTTTTCCTGTCCGAAGTGTCACTTGGTTCTGCCTAGACTCAAAAGAAAGATGGTATTGTTGCTATCTATTTCAAAGAGCTCATGAATCACGATTTTCTGAAGGTGGAAGGAGAACTGTGGGATTTGATACTCAGAATGAGCAGAGAGGAAAAACTGTGGTGGGGTGGGAGGAAGGTTTAAGCCAATTTTGACAGGCTCCTGTAGATGTTGCTAAATTCTGACATTTCTCAGTGATGTCATTCTCCTAGTAAGTTTCTTCAGCTGTGTCTTTTACAAAAAGCATTTCTATTCCAATGAAATCCGAGTAAAATGTTGAATCACACGAAAGATACACATTAAAGAAAAAAAAAAAAACCAAAACGCTGTATGGGAGGGGCAGAGCCTTATAAAACCAGTCATTACTGTGTCTAAGCTGTGACAACTCTCCAAGGAACACTCCCAGTCTGACGGCAGCTCAGAGAACAAGGTATTTCAGTCACCTCCATGGCCATCTCTATGGGCTACGTGGTTTCACTATTTTCTTCCTAGGACTGTATTGTTCATATATTGAGAATTCAGATGTAGGATGTTTCCAGAGGGTTAGATTTGAAAAATAGAGTCCTGTTGTATTGATTAGTTGTTTGTTTAACTGAAAATATATTAGTTCAAGATCTGGATTAAAAATTTATAATAACATTTGACTTTGAATCTCAGAAGCCACCAAATGCCTATGTAGCATTAACCAAACCAAAATGTACCTTCATTCAAGTTGTGATGTCAACTTTACTGCACTGGTTAGAATATGCGTATTCTGCATGGGCTATTATGGTGATACTGAATCAGATGGAAATAGCTACATAAATTAAAAT
Organism: Sciurus carolinensis; assembly: GCF_902686445.1. NCBI lineage: Eukaryota > Metazoa > Chordata > Mammalia > Rodentia > Sciuridae > Sciurus > Sciurus carolinensis. Next base: position 69,303,695 of record NC_062227.1, read on the forward strand.
ATTTTCACTTAAGCAATGAAAATATTTTTAAAGAAATAAAAGGAAAAGAGGGTTCTGTTTCCTTCTAAAATTAACTGCCAGAAACTATAGAAATAAGGCAGAGATTTGAGCTGATTCAATTCAACATCAGAATATGTTTCCTGAATTTAGTTCAATAATGGATCAGTTTTGTGAAAGAGAAAATTGAGCTAAACAAGTTGTTGGGTTGACTAAGTAGGCAATTTCATACCTACAAACAGATAATTATTCATCACGAAAATTGTCAACCAACAGAAACTGCTTTCAATTTGTGGGGAAAATAAGTGGTAATTTTTGATGGGTTGTTTCTTCTTAACTATTATTATTTTTTTTGTTTTTAATTGTTTTTTGTGGTCAATTTCAAAATATTTGCATTAGGTAGTCATGCAAAAAAAATGTTTAAAATGCTGCAGCAAACTAACACCCAGACTTGGTGAGCAGGGGGACTGTGTCGTGTGCCTGTGGCACCTGCCAGATTCTTTATCACCTCTGCCAAGTTTCAGTGGTGCAGTTGGCAACCTGCATTTCAGGAACTAACACAAACATCAGGAAGCCCGGCCCTGCCCATAATTTCCATTCATTCATCCCAACGGCAATATTAAACATTGACGGGAGTATGTGTTTGGAAGTTGATGATGTGGTGTGACTTACTCCACTGTCAAGCAGTTCACAAGAGGCTACCTGTTCTGGGAGGCTCTGTAACTGAGATCATTCCATGATTTCCATTTTGCATTGCCTTGGCAGATTTCCATCTAAACATAAGGTGTGGGCTTGTCTGAGAGTCAGGAAACCGGGTATGCAGATGCCGTCCTAGGTTTCTAAATTGTGAGCCTCTCAAATCTTACTTGAGAAGTTTGTAGGGAAGTCACTAGATTTGTAATCAGAAGACTAGGTCAGCCTGGCTCTGGAACCAAGTGGCTGTGCAATCTGCATCGTTACGTTTTCATTAATTTAACAGTATTCCTAAACTTTACCGGGCAAGTAATTGTATAAATTAAACAGAAAAAGTAGCTGAAGAAATTAGGTAACTGCAACATAGACATAAAATATTATTATTTATTTCCATTTTATTTTATTTTGCAGACCTGGGGTTTGAGCTCAGTGGTACTTTATCACTGAATTACATCCCCAGTTCTTTTTACTTTTTTAATTTTGAGATGGGGTCTCATTAAATTTCTCAGTCTGGTTTTCAACTTCCAATCCTTTTCCCTCAGCCTCCCAAAGAGCTGGAATTGTAGGTGCAATGGCTTCATTGCACCTAGCATAAAATATTATTTCTATGTTAAATATGATAAATGGAACCTAATTTAGAAATAGAATTCAGAAGGGTTTTTAGAGAAGTAAATGAATCTAGGACAATTTGATTCTATTCTTATTAACATTTTGTTCTTTATCAATTTATCTGAAATCCTAACTTAGAATAAACTGCCCTTTCTGATAGTTTGTCTCAACACTTAAATTTTACTAATGTCAAAATGATTGGCTGAGCAGATTATTACAAAGAACTACTTTTCTTGTTCTGGTCTCTTATTTAAATTTTCACATGGAAATAGAGAAATATTTTATTTATGTTTTTAAGACCCAGCTTGTTTCCAGAAGGTGTTGAGGATAATTCATCTAGAAAACGTCTATCTAAGTCTAGCTATAAAACTTTTTAATTAGTACAAGGAAGAAGAAATGAACCACTGAGCTCTCCATATCAATCTAGTCTAGGTGACAAAGCAAGAGAAGAGAATTAGTGCTTTTTTAAACTCGATGAACTTTCTAGGAGCTTTGCAGATTTGCTGCTTTCCTGTTTTTATTTCCTCTTTCCAGCATTTCTCAAGCTGTGACTTGTCTAGCTCTGACGTGTCACAGTGGAGGTGTGCACCAGCAAGCGAGGGGCCCTGGAAAGGGTGGCTTTCTGAGTGCAGCCTGGGCTTGGAGCCCTGCCCCGTTACAGACAAGCTGTGTGACCTTACCCGAGTTATCAACCTCTATGAGCATCAGCACGTGATCCAGACACGAGGGGTACGATTACCTCATGTGGAGACTGTAAAGGTTGAAAAAGGAGATCAGAGGAGAGGACAAGTTTTTACTTAATTTACCATTTTGTCTTGACAAAACCAGGACTGGATCATATTTCAAATGAGAAATTTTGATACAAATTTCAATTACTTTCTTAAAAAAGAAGAACTTATCAATTAAGGGTTGATATGAGACACACATGGATTAGAGAGACAAGGGATGACGGGTCCCGTTGGGAGCCCTGGTAGGCAAGGGGACAGCTGCAGACATGGATCATCGCGGGCACCTACTGGGCCCCTCTCAGTTCTAGGAAGTTGTCACAAGAAAGTTTCCCCAGAGAGGTTGTGTCAGCGTTGCTTGGTATATTTATGGATTTTGGTAATTATAGGGTGTGCTATAAACTGTGATGAAAGAAAGGCAACTAGAAAGATGATTGTCCCTCTGAACACACACACACACACACACACACACACACACACACCCCTTGGGAGTTTCCAAGCATTCAGTTGCACACAGAACCTTAGGCCATGGAGGTGTGTCTGTTGTTTATTTTCAGGTGGGTGATAAATCGAGTGTACGTGTGTTTTCGTACACCTGGGATTATCCCTGCCTTCCTGCCTGGTCGGCTTTCCACCTGGCGGTTGGGGAACAACAAAAAGGAGCCCTTTCTGTGCTTCCAGTAATCAACTCCCCAGCATAGGAACTGCTTTTAAGGCAAAGCTGTGGTTATGTGTGTTGGAGGGGGCGGATTTGTAGGAGCTGGGTGAAGTACAGACTCTCACACATAAGCCACTCCTAGGAGCAGGGGACCTGAAAGAGTGCTGAATATCTCAACTGGAGCCAACAAGAGTGTGCATGTGGCATATATTTGAGTGTGTGTGAATTTGCCTGTGTGTGCGTGTGTGTGTGTGCATGGGGTGCATGTGGGTGCAGTGTAGCATCACCCTGCAGCACCTACTTGGTTCCAATTCCTATTCTTGCCATATACAGCTGAATGACAGAGGTCACTTAATATCTGCATTTCCTTTGTAAAAAGAAGTAGCAGTGCCTTCCCATAGGATCTCAGTGACAATGACAAGATTAGGACAGGTAAAGTGTTCCGAACTCACCTGTTAGACAAGAACTCGATGAATGCTATTTATTATGACTGCTATTATTATCAATATTCTTATACAGAGTAATATAAAGCATCACTGCTTATCATAAAGTTGTTCACTGTCTCAGAATCATAACATCATTTACAGGATCCGGTGAAAAGTGAAACTGCAGGGGGTTTTAAAGTTTTTCCAAGATGGGCACAGATCAGTCTTGCACCAGCATGGGCCCTTTGTGACCGCACAGGTCACATGACTTTGAAGTTGTCCTTGTGCGCCCTCATATTATTCCATGGAGGAAGAACAGAGAGGGAAATCCTACCCTATGTAGGGAACATCTGTTGACCACACCCAAAATGCTGCACCATTTTTTAGAGTTTTTTTTTTTTTCCATCTTTATTTTCCTTCTAGATTGAAGCAATGGAAGAACTTTATGTGGCAAACACCATCTTTGCCCTCAATTTCTTCAAGCATCTAGCAAAAGTGAATGCCACCCAGAATGTCTTCTTCTCTCCTTGGAGCATCTCCTCCACCATGGCCATGGTCTACCTGGGTTCCAGGGGCAACACTGAAGACCAGATGGCCAAGGTCAGTTTGCATTGAAGCTTCCCATTGGGTCTGAGTGATTCCTGAACTGAATTGTAGAATTGCTTGTGTTCTGTGTTCAGGTCTTTGACTCTAAGAAGACAGCGATCGTGCATGCTAACAAGTCACCAGCCCTTACAACTTGGGTTCCTTAGACTTAAATGAACAAAGCAAGCAGGAAACCCCTCAACCATAGATAGCAGAAGGCATATCAGAGTTTATAGCCTGCAAGACTAAAAGAGTTAACAGTGACATCTTTCATTTTAATAATACAGCATTCATAGTATTCATAGTGAGTGTTTTGCACACATTCTCTCACTTGGTTTTAAGGTAAGTATCATTTTATAGATAACAACATCGGCAGTGTGAATGAAGAACCTATCCCAAGGTCATCCATGGTATTCTAACTCCTAGTTCAGGCTCCTTCCATTGCTCTGCCACTGTGGAGCATCTGTTCTCCATACCTGTGAAGAAGTCCTAATGGCTTCAGGAGAGTCACAGAGAGAAAGGAAATGCACCAGAAGAGTGGTCACTGCACTCACAGAGACACCTAGGTAGAGGTGGCTGCAGAGGATCTCATCATGTTATCCAGCCTGTGAACCATGGGGCCTGCCATTGTGTATGGCCGGCCTTCAAATCGAGGTGGACAAGTGTGCAACAGCATTGCCAGATCCTCTTTGTCAAGGCCTCTGCTTTCCTTCCCAGGACACAGATCCAGGCAGGGTACCCTTTCCACTGTGGCTGAGCCCTTAATTTGCTGAACTGCTTCAATTGCCCATGACCATAGACTTAAGGGATTCATTCAGCATATTTAAGATTCTCATGATCCTGTTTTTCCTAGATCAGCGATCTGGACATGGTCATCATGTCATTAAAATTCCTTTGTGTTAACATCCGTACTAACATTAAAATTGAATGCTTTAAATACAAGCAGGCATTGTGCTTTCAGTCACACCAAAATGCCACTGGCTGGTTTCTGGATTCTCATGAGAATTGTACCTGAGTACAAATACATCCCTCTCAGGAACATGGTGACCCATTTAGGGTGGGCCTCCTTAGAAGTATGGTTTCACAGAGAGCACATTGGCCAGTCCTGCTGCAGAAGGAGAGGAAAGGACCTATCACTCTGTGCTTATGGCAGTTAAACATCAAGACTTATGACAAAATCCAGTTGCTCAACTCTGGTACCAGCAGGATTTGGCAACATTCCTTCCCCTTTATTTTCTTTCACCCCTGGAAAAATATAAATAGTAAACTGCATTGAAAACCTTTAAAGACATCGAGGTTTTACATTTTTTAATGTAAAGGAATCAGAAGCAATACATTTGAGGGCAAATGCTAAGTAAGATGCTCTGGGTTGTTAAAGTAAAAAACTTGGTTTTGATGCTAAAGGAAAAATGAATGCATTGGTCACCCCGGCCTCAAGACACCTTTTCTGTATATCAAGTGTTTTCAGAAATTGGAACTGTGCAAAGATTTTATGTAATCTTCTTATAACTCTGTTGCATGTGCAAATTTTCAAATTCTAGTGCTTATTTGATTGCCTCCTGAATAAAAAGAATGTGCAGTTCCTTGGCTTGGAGGAGAAAGCCATGGACTTCAGGGACAGGTCCGTAAGTGTTTGCGTCCTGGCTGTACCACTTACTACCTGTGTACAGGCCTGGAAACCCTCTGAGCTGCAGTTTTCTCATCTATAAAATGGTAATGAAAATGGATAACTTGTAAGACTGCTGAAAAGATTAGAGAGAACATGTAAAGCACCTAGCCACACTTGTTGTAATAATAGTTCATACTGGTGAGTGTCATAGCCAGACACCTCTCTAAGAATGTCTTCAAAATTCTATGAGGTAGTTGCTGTGATTTTACATTTTGCACATGAGGAAATTAGGGCAGGAGAAACCACCCAATTGGGAGCTGGAAGAGGTAGCGTAGATGAAATGAAGGAAACTCCTGGAGAGCAGGTCCACATGAGATCAGGGTGCCAGTGAGGAAGGTTTCTGCAGCTCTTATCTTAGGATGAGGCCATGGACCAAGGATCTGTCCAGGCCAAGCTGCCTCAGGGTGGCCCAGGGTCACCTCACATCCCCACTTTTGCAAGGGCATTGCCTGAGTGACTTTGCAGTGAATAAGGGTCAATTGTCTTGGAAGGGAGGAAACCAGAGAAGCCACTGCAGGAAATATTCTTCTCTCGCGTGGGTACAGAGGGGGACGACTTCTTTTCAGAGAGTGTGGCAAAATGTAGGACATATGTCATTGGGGGGCAGTTTAAGGTCCCTAAAGTGCTAACACTGCTCACTCCAGTCCAAGAATTCACCAACTGGCCGGGCGTGGCAGCCCTTCTTCATTAGCAAAGCCCCAATCATCCGTCCATTTACAGAATTGGCTTCTTACCACGGGCCCAGCAAGGAAGTGCAGCAGGTCTTGGGGTGAGGGCCTTGCAGGTACTGAGACTGACAAGCTGGACATGCAAGAGTGCCCTGGAGAGGGGACCTGAGCAGCTCCGTGGAAGGCCTGTCTTCACCTGCCAGCTTCACTGTGGGATCTCAACTGCCCACTTACACTGTGGATCCATCTTGTTATCAGATCCCTGTAATTTTTCCCCTGCATGGACTATAATTTCTCTCTATGTACATATGATATGTACTAAGATTTTGGATGATCCCTGTTTACTACTGACAATCTGTTTCTATGTGTAAGCTTATTTTTATTCTCCGTTTTTGACAGATGAGCGAGAGAATGATAAGAGGGAGGTAAAAGGTTCTGAGTTAGTTGTTTTCTCTAAAATGCTAACATTTTTTTCAAGGCAATTTATGGGCTGAGTGATAATCTAGATAATTTAGGGAAAGGGTCATAAATCCTCTCATAATAACAAACATTTCCAAAGTGGCCAGTGTGTGAGTTAATACAACCCCCTCAGGTGGTTTCCTTGAAGGGAAATTAAATTGCTGACCCTTCCAGATCACACAGCAGGGGTATACGGAGGCTCCCACACGCCAGGCAGGGAGCCAGAGACACTTGAGTCCAGCAGGGGAGTGTCATCATCCCCCGTTTCTGATCGCAGGTACTTCAGTTTGACAAAGTTGGAGACTACAGCGTCGCCCCAGGGGCCTGGCAGAATCTCACTGGTTGTAACTCCATGCAGCAGACACAGAAGGGAAATTATCCTGATGCTATTTTGCAGGTAACTGACTCATTTCTTCATCTTTCTTTTGTATTCTATTTCTAGGATCTTGTTTTCTCAAAATCAGAGTGTTAGGCTGGGAAGGGACCTAGAGCAATTTCCCCCAGCCACTCAGAGTCATGAAGTAAATATCCCAAGGTCAACTAGTAACCAAGGGCAGGGCCAGGGTAGATTCCAGACCTTAGGTCAAGGTGGTTTCTAAATTCTACCATATCTCTCTGCCATTAATTATTTATAGGTAATTTATTTTCAAACTATTCTCTACTATTGTAGAGACATCTAGAATACACATGTAGATGGAAATTTCCAGAGGAGAGAGGGTGTGGGGGTGACAATAGTTCAATGGTAAAGGCCATGCCCATGTAGGGTGTGAGAGGCCACTGACTTTCAGGGATCTATGTGTCTATATGTCTGTCTATCTATCTATCTATCTATCTATCTATCTATCTATCATCTATGGTAGTATTAACTTTTCTCAATTATCCAGTTCCTTAAAGATCCTCAGCTGTCTGGCTACATTCTAGGAACTGGTAGCGATGTGCTCCTATTGGTAACCAGCTTCCATGCTTATGGCTATGAGATAGACCATGAGGAGGTGTCTCCCATAGCTTCCTTCCTGGACATGGTGATGCTCCATCCACCCATCTATCACATAGGGCATTATGGGCTAGAGGAGGTGGAGAAGGCACCTAAACCTGGAGCTTTCACCAAGTGTCCTGCAACATCTGGAAGTCCATCTGGAGGGCTCCTTCTCTGCTGCAGTCCCAGCTGCTGCTGTGACTGAGCACCATGTCTGTCACAGTGCCTACAACTGTAGGTTGGGCACTGGAGTTCCCAATCACTTTCATGGTTTTCTAAAACCCAGATTTTCCACTGTGTAGGCTACCCTATAAAATGGGTAACTATAGAAGCCATACGAACCTTGTTAGATCATTACCAAGGTAACATGTTCCCTCTAGGTTTATCAAGAGCTTTGCAACTGACAAATGTGACAAAAATTGTATACACTCTAGTTATGCGATGTCATGATTTGATATCCCCGGACATTGTGAGATGATTATCACAAATTAATGCACCATCACAACTAGTTACCATGTGTGTATGGGGGAGTAAGGACATTTAAAATATACTCTATTCACAAACTGTTAAGGGAACAATATGGCATTTTAAACTATAATCAGCATGTTATACTTTAAATCCTCAGAACTTACTCATTTTATAAATATAATGAAAATTCCTTACAGAACCTGAAGTTTAGAAACTAGAAAGGAATCCACCTTTCTTGGAGGTTGTTTGTGACTCCTGGTTGAATCCAATCTATAAAAAGAATAAAATTTGAAGCAAATTTAATTTTATCTCATTGACTTTATGAACCACATCCTTATGAAAACCACTTCGAGATTCCTCTAAAGGACCAAAAAAATTATGCACAATTTTGGTGTCTTATTACTATGTTGAGAAAAGCTATCATTGCTTAAGAAATATCTTGCTTAGTAGTCCCATGTTGTAAGAAGAAAATCTCTTTCTTGTGTTTAAGGCACAGGTGAGGGACAAAGTCCACTCCTCCTTCCACTCCCTCAGCTCGGCCATCAACGCAACCACGGGGGATTACTTATTGGAAAGTGTCAGTAAGCTGTTTGGCGAGAAGTCTGCGAGATTCAAGGAAGTAAGTGAAGCCTGTGACCAGGATGACGGGTCCCAAACCAGCATAAAGGTTCTGTCCAGGTCCCTGTGTGCAACTCATACAGAGTCAGGGTTCCACACCAGCTCCCTGAGGCTGGCCTCACATATCCACTGTCCCTCCTGTTTCCTTTGTCAGATTTTCCCCCTATCTATCACAAATGTCCCTTTTGCAATGTAATAAATCAGGAGGATGAAACCAACTGCTTTCCAGAGTCACTGTTCCCCGCACTAAACCTCTCTGCTTTTATTTATTGTCTATTATGTGAAGAATGCAGAGTTTGTGCTAGAGCGTGAGGAGAGGGCTAAGGGAGAACTTGTAATCTGAGCTATGTCTTCCTTCAGCACCCCTCCAGCCAACTTCCACCCCAGCTCCTCCCCTCGGCCTCCCAGTCTTGTCAGGAAACCCATAATTCAAAATCACACCCTGGCTTGTTCAATATATATTCTATGTAAACTTTGGCATTTTCTGCATTAAAGGAATACTTGCAATTCTGTAAGAAATATTACTCAATGGAACCCCAGGCAGTAGACTTCCTGGAATGTGCAGAAGAATCCAGAAAAAAGATTAATTCCTGGGTCAAGACTCAGACCAAAGGTAAAACTTACGAAATATTTTCTTCTTTCCACTTAGAAAAATTTGATCTATCTTTTAAAATCATTCTTGAACTTATCCTTCATTCCCTGAACATTTGTCCAACTTAAGTCACTTTGTTAAGTAACTTTACTCATGTTTAGCTCAATGAGGTTTTAAGAAAAAAAGAAATGAGGTCCAATAATAGAAGACATGTTCAATACTTAAATATTTTGCTTGTAGATATTACCAGAGTATAAAATATAAGAAGACACAAAAGTTTCAAGCAGGAAAAATTAGAATTGAAATAATTGTGGCTCTGGGTCACTGTGCACAAAAACAAAAAAATAAGGACTTGTCCCTCAGGGGAGGAGCTGGTGTGAGCTGTGAAGAACTCTGGCCACGCTGCAGGGAAGGGCCATGAAATTCTTTCTACGCTTTCTTCCTTCACCATGCAAAACCAGTTCATTGTCGAGTTCTTTGGTCTCCGCTTCATCTCCTCTTGTTTTCTAAGCCACCTATAGCATTTTAATGCACGTCCTTGATTCTTTTCATAGGCTCCGGCTTCCCTTTGCATTTTCACAAGGACTCAAACTTAATTAGGTCATTCATTCGTTGTTATCGAATTCATTTGTGAAGTCAATAAATATTTATGTAACACATAGTATGTACCAGGCAGGCCCTGCACGTGGAGATGAGGATAAAAATGGTAAACCAGCCATCATGGAGCAGTTGTGAGGTTGAGTGACAGAATGACTTTGAATGGTGGGAAGACTTTGGAGCAGGTGCTCAATAAATGGACTGCTTCTTACACTGTGTTTTTAAAGATTGCGCTCAGAAGCTGTTGTGTCTAGAACCTTCTCTGGCTCACTCCTTTAAGCCTTTTTCAGCATCTTTACACTATTTCATAACTGGTTTTGAATGTCTCTTCCAGCACTCGAACCTCTTCAGAATGCTTCTTCCTTTCTCATCACTGTACTCCTCCTACTTCATCTCCACCACAACTTAAAAACGTTTTGGAAAACCTGTTCACCTTTCAGACTCAAGACTGGAGCAGGTCTAGAAGGACAAAGTGGCACACCACAGGTGGCCACTGTTAACGTTCACTGGAGCCTCTTTCACTTCCTTCTGGGTCCAATAACTGTCAGAAAACCATGAAACATTGAGCAAACACTTAATATAAAGGGAAGTGAAAATCTCCTTTCCAAAGTTGATAGTACTTTTATACTTGAAATGCATTATTCTTTCATTTTCTCTTGGATTTCATAAATCTTCTGAGCTTTGAGTAAATTTAGAGAAAAAAGAGTTGAGCGTGAAGATCAACGTCTCTGCAGAGTTTGACAGCTGTGGATACCCAATGTGACAGATTCTTGAAAGGGTCAAGAAATCCTATGTTCACGGTTCTTGATTACAAATCCTAATCCTGCGTTGTGTTTTCTGTAGGCAGAATCCCAAACCTGTTACCTGAAGGTTCTGTAGATGTGGAGACCAGGATGGTTCTGGTGAATGCAGTCTACTTCAAAGGAAAGTGGAAAACTCCATTCGAGAAGAAACTAAATGGGCTTTATCCTTTCCGTGTGAACTCGGTATGAGAAAACAGGATGCACTTCTCTAATCACATATTTTAGGGCTTCAGATAAAACAAAGACAAAAAATTAGAGACAACTCATTGATTCTCCTCCATGACTTGCTGGTTACAACTCATGCATGTCAGATACTGACTTTTTCGAGTTACTGAGCATCATTCAATAATTTCCTAAGAGGTGGTATTAGTAGAGGTGAGGACCATGGATTTTCCAGTCACACATTCCTGAACTCAAATGCTGGCTCTCCCACTTACCAGCTGTGCATTCCATGGTTGGTCTTTTATGCATTCCCTGGTTGGCTTATAAAACAAGGATAATATAATTTCAATGTAAAAGGTTGTTGTAAATATTCACTGAGACTTAGCAGAGTGGTAGGTACTGAACAGATAGAAATTTTTTTTCTTTTCTGTTTTTGGTACTGGGGATTGAACCCAGAGGGACTTTACCACTAAGCTACATTCCCAACCCTTTTTATATTTATTTTGAGACAGGGTCTTGCTAAATTGCTTAGGTCTTCATTAAGTTAGTGAGGTTGGCCTCAAACTTGCAATCTTCTTGCCTCAGTTGCTGGAATTATAGATGTGTGCCATAACACACAGAAAACAGTCATTTATTAGTATTATTGGGTATTATTATTGTTGTCATTGCTATTGTTGTTTATCTTACTGAATAAGAACATAATCTTGAAAAAATAAATACCCACTGAAGGGTACACAAATAACTTGTTTTTTAAAGCTATATTTCTTCAACACTAGAGGAGGTTACGCTCCCTTTTATATCTATGTGTAAATCTCTTGGCATCTTAGAATTCACTTTCACCTTTCACTTTTGAATAATTTCAGACTCAGCATGTACCTGTACAGATGATGTACCTGCACGAGAAGCTGAATATTGGGTACATAGCGGACTTGAAGGCTCAGATTCTAGAACTCCCATATGCTGGGGATGTCAGCATGTTCCTGTTGCTCCCAGATGAAGTTGCCAATGTGTCCACTGGCCTAGAGTTGGTGAGGCTTTACAATGTCAATCGTTTTAAACTTCTGAAGCTGAACTTATACTTTGTGAGATAAAAAGTAGAAAATCTACAGATAAAACAAACTGATGTGCAGTTTCTCACAGAAATCTGTGAATTGGTTGCTAGTCCCTGTGGCACATCTTGAAGTTTCATTCAAAGCCTTCATCATATGTTATACATGTTACTTTATTGAAAAAATTTGACTAATCTCTTAAATTTTTACATTACCCACAATGTGGCAAAGTCACTGATTTTAACATTAGACTTAGCACTGTTTTCCTTCCCGTCTCCAACTCACTGTGTCTTTTTGTTTGTTTTGTTCTGTTTTGCAGCTGGAAAGTGAGCTAACCTATGACACACTCAGCAAGTGGACTGGCAAGGACACCATGGCTGCAGACGACGTTGAGGTCTACATGCCCCAGTTCAAACTGGAAGAGCGCTACAGGCTCAAATCCATTCTGAGGAGCATGGGCCTGGAGGATGCCTTCAACAAGCACCGGGCCAATTTCTCAGGAATGTCAGAGGGGAATGACCTCTACCTTTCTGAGGTGTTCCATCAAGCCACGGTGGATGTCAACGAGGAGGGCACGGAAGCAGCAGCTGGCACTGGGGCCATTATGACAGGGAGGACTGGTCATGGTGGCCCACAGTTTGTAGCAGACCATCCTTTCCTTTTCTTTATCATGCACAAAATAACCAAGAGCATCCTATTTTTTGGCAGGTTCTCCTCACCTTAAAATTGAAAAATTCTGCTTTGACACAGGATTTTGTGGCATGAGCTATCGGTTTCAGAATTGCTACATCAAATGCCAAAAGTTTAGAGACTTTTTCTTAATATTTCTATTCTTCTGAACAACTTCCGCAACACGCTAAATACAAACTCAGAAATCATTACATGACTGTCAGTCATAACATTACAATTCTCTTCATCATTTGATCTCCTAAAATGAGATGATACACATTAAGTTCTTCCCTGTTGTTAGTTTATATCACAGAGGTAGCTTTTTCTGTTATTTATTATTTTATATAATAGTGGTTTTTAAATTATTGTCCACTGTCTATTTAATGTAACTGATAAAGTTACAGAAGCAAGTGGTCATCTATCTAAAGAAATGCACTCACTTGTTTTTATAATGAAGGATGAGTATGTGTTCTACCATGCTCTTCCATAGAAATATCTGGAAGAAATCATTGAACAAAAGGCAGATGTATGTTATGCACATTTCTAGCATTATGTATCACACATGTGCATGTGCAGCTCATGTAAAAATACAAACACGCAATAAATAAACATGTTTATGCTCAACTATCCATTTGTTGTCATTCCATTAGGTCTGCAGATCATAAGACCTGTTATACCTTGCACGTCAGTAAGCATTCCATTACTGTGACAATATACTTGTGTAATCCACTTTAAAAGGGGAAAGGTTTATTTGAGTTCCCAGTTTCAGAGGTTTTAGTCCACGGTTTGTGGCCCTGTTGGTTTTGGGCCTGTGGTAAGGCAGTACATTATGGTGGGGAGTGTGTGGTAGAGTGGAGGTGCTCATTTAAGCCAGGATGGGATGTAGTTCAAGGGTAGAGCACCTGCCTAGTACACAAAAGGCCCTGGGTTCCATCCCCAGCACCACAAAACAAACAAACAAGCAACACTGTTGTAAGGTCAGGATGCAAAAGAGAAAGAAGAAAACAGCATCCTGTAATCCCCTTTGAGTGCATATCTCTAATCACCTAAAACCTCCCAGTGGCTCCATCTTTTAAAGGCTTCTACCACCAAGTTGGTTTCTAAGCTAACCAAGCCTTTAATACATGGACCCTTGGGGGACATTCCAGATCCACACTATAGCACCTTGATTCTCAGGAGTTGAGCATCATGACTCCTTTGAAAGAACCCAGCAGGCATAGGTAGGATAAAGGAGCCAAGGACATAACCAGCCATCCTGCAGAAAGATGGTGTTGAGGGTGAGGGGATAGGTCCTGTGAAAAATGCCTCAGAGCTTCTCAGAGCAGCAAACTGAGAAGAATGGTCTGGGTCAAAGTCCTTTGGTGGCACCAATGTCTAAACTCAGTGATACCAGGCACAACCACCAGGTCCGATGCTCCAGACACAGAATCGAGGTCACGGTGACTGAGCTGAGAGTTCAGAGCAGAGGAGATGGGCTGGGTGTAAGCAGGAGGGAAACGTGAGTGGCTCCTCCTGTGGGTGTTTGTCTGGAAGGGCACTGGATGCTCTGAGGAGGGCAGGGCAGAGCAGAGCTTAATTCAGCACCTGGGAACTAAGACAAATCGTAGGTTTGGGGACGCCTGATGGGCGGCAGAGCCTGGCTGCAGAAGTGGCGGGATTTGTGGAAGCGTATTCCTGGCTCCACTCCTTGTGATGTTGACCCATGAGGCGTGGTGGTTGAGGAAGGCGCCTTGAGACCCTGACAGTCTGCATCCAAACCCCAGTTCTAACACCTACGACAACTGTAACCATGCGACAAGTGTGGTGTGTCTTCTCACTTTGGTTTTCTTTCACTATAAATGTTTTTCATGAGGTTGATATGAACTCATAATTAAATAAGTGCATACATATTATGCAATTACAATAGATTTGGCATATGTAGTGTTTCATAAATATGAAATACACATTTAATAAATAATAATGATTATGATAATTGTTGCCTTTATAACTATGTGTGGCTGATTAAACACAGTCACAGAATTCCAGAAAGTTGTTCAATGAATTTTTCTTTTTGTTTTTTTATTCCTAGGGATTGAACCCAGGGGCACTTAATCACTGAATGGCATTCCCACATCCCCAGCTCATTGTACTTTTTATTTTGAGACAGGGTCTTTCTAAGTTGCTTAGAGCCTTGCTAAGTTGCTGAGACTGTCTTTGAACCTGATATATCTATATGTTTGGAGTGGTACTGGGGATTGAACCCAGGGATGAGCTATATCCCCACTGAGCTATATTCCCAGTCCTTTTTTATCTTCTTTATTTTGAAGTAAGGTCTTGCTAAGTTGTCGAGGCTGTCCTCTAACTTATGATCCTCCTATGTCCCAAATCACTGGGATTACAGGAGTGTGCCACTGTCTCTGGCTTCTCCAATGTATTTTATTATCCATTTTTTTCTATGTATTTTAATAATTAATTCAGAAAAGTGGTAGTGCTTGCTTTCTGAATAGTTTTGATGAGTGTTAAAAGATCCATCTTTCACTACCATTACTGAAAACAGAATCCAAGCGCAGGATTTGAGGTCCAAAACTTTTCAACACTTTGAGGATTTGATGCAATGATCTTCTGGTTGTCAAGGTGCTGGTGAGGGAGTTTATGTCAAGGTGGTTCTGGTACCTGGTACTTCTTATAAGGTCCTTTCTGGTTCTTGTTTTCTTTTTTTATCTTTTGGGATTTAATTGCATTAAGAGTATTGTCTTCAATTGATGTAGGGTTGCTTTGCTTTTCAAGTTATCCTGTTCCTCTCACCAGCAGGTTTTTGCACCTGTAAACCTGACTCTTGCTTCAGTTCTCAGGAGCCTTCAGTCATTGCTTTGGACTCAATGCTTGCACCCCGCAATGCTGGAAATTCATGTATTGAAACTCTAATCCCCCTAACATGATGATGTGTGAAGGAAGGGGGACTTTGGTAGGTGATTAGTTAGGCGGGGGCATTTGGGCAAAGTCCTGCGATGGGGCTGGAGCTCTCACAAGGAGACGAAGGGGTCAGAGGCTTTTCTCTGCCCCGTGAGCATGCACTAGGAAGGTAGCTGCCTGCAGACAGGAGCGGGGCCTGCGCAGGCACCGCCCATGCTGGCAACCGACCCAGACTTGCAGCTCTCATAAACGAGAATAGATTTATTTGGCAAGAAAACTGCTGGAGTTCTGTGACGTGGATGCATGGATGTGGATCTGCCTGTATCAAGAAGATCATGCATGTGTGTGAGCACATGATCCTGTGGGAGAGTAAATGCTTGCTGGTGAAGTTGCCCAGCCAGTGGAATTCAGCTACAGCAACCTGCACAGACTAAGACAGCCTGCATCTACGTCGTGGTCACTGCCCCACTGTCTATCCTCTTCTTCTATAGAATGATTTAATGCACCTGGAACTCTTCTCTCTACTGTTTTTGGGATACCTTATAAATCCACACCATCCAATGCGTCAATATCATAAAAACACTAGTGCGAATCTCTCCTTCCCACCCCTATTCCTCCTTCACTTAGTGTTCTCTCTCTCCCTACTGGCGACATAAGTACATAATGCTGCCAATACAAGCTTAACAGAGGACTGATCACCTCTTCCTCTTTTTCTGCCCCCTAACAAGTAACAAAATAACATACAAATGTGACATAGGTAGTATTTCTATAAATAGGGGTTGAATCAAGAAGTAAGAGGGAAAGGAATCTAGAAAGGGGTTGGGGGGAAATGTGAGTAAAACTGTCTGTGACTGTAAGGAGAGGAAACAGTTTCTTGGCCGATTAGGCAGAATCCACCGTGATGTGTTTAG
This sequence comes from Sciurus carolinensis, assembly GCF_902686445.1. Taxonomy (NCBI): domain Eukaryota; kingdom Metazoa; phylum Chordata; class Mammalia; order Rodentia; family Sciuridae; genus Sciurus; species Sciurus carolinensis. The sequence goes on from NC_062227.1 coordinate 69,319,920, forward strand.
TGTCACCTAAGAACTCTGCAGCCTCCTTGCTGAGCAACCATGGAGCTCAGGCAGCTCTGCTGAGCTGCTGTGGTCAAGGCAAACAGGCCCTCTATCTGGAGCCTCCACATGACACTTCCAGCTAAGAATAGTGCTGGGGCCACCCGTGCACGCTCGTATCTGCCCCCCCTGAGCCAAGCAGACATCCTGGATTTCCTCCCACAGGGTTCATTCCCCTGTGAAAGCCAGAGCAACCCTCCACTGGACTCTACACCAACTTTCAAATACTAAACTTGGAGCCAGTTTGCCAGGTCTGTGTGCTCCTGTGAAGAGAGAAAATGGAAACCACAAAACAGAATTGGCACCAATGTATCATAGATAGAAAGGGTCCTTCTCCCCCTTGTGCCTTCAGGAACCCTGGTCCCTGTCTTCTCTCCCCTCACAAGTTCTTCATGCACATGCAAATCCAACAACTGTCTATTGTTTTTCCCTTGTCATAAATACAAACGCACACCCAATAGCTGTGCCCACCACACTGGCACAACCCCCTGGTTCCTGGCTGCTGGTGGGAGAATTAACCCCTACTCACTGGAATCCCACTCCGGATTCCACACCAACCTCTCAGGTACAAACGGAGAAATTTCCTGTTGTAAGCGCAACTTTAACAGACTAACAGGGGAACAATTCATGGTTAATATTTTCCATTTCATTACTCATCGCTAGTCAACTAATTTGAACGCTTCTGTTATTATTTTTATTTTTTTAAGTCTACCCGGGGAAACCATGTTCATTGTCCTCATTTGGCAGTTGACACAGGAAATTTATCAGGACTCAGGTCTCTACATGCGAACTGCATGGAAAATGTAGGTAATTAAATAATTCAGGCAAGGCCTCAACTCTCTCTTTGTCTTTTTATTTAAACTTCCTGCTAAGATAAGCCCCAAAGGAAGAGTACACTGGTTTGTGAAAGCGAATCAAAGGGTGGGGCTAAGAAGTGGGAGGTGTGGCAATTTTCAAAAAGAATTTCTTCAGTTAAAAGTTCCCTGATTCTTCAGCCACAATCTTACTAACGGAACAACTTGCCAATTCTGCTCTGGCAGAAGAAAATAAGGTACTGTACATATTTCTGGGGTTAAAAATGTTTGTATGTGTTTTTCTTCTTTGTCACAGGGCTTAAATAACAGGATCAAGACCATCCCAACTCTCTTCGCATCCCCCAGAAAAGTCCAGAAATAATCAGTAAGGCTCCATCCCCTCAGAGTTTTTCTGTACAAGTCAGAGTCTTAACCAAGTCAGAGTCTTAACCTTGAGCTGGTTCAGAGTCGGTTCTGGAAAAAAGACTGAGGGGAAAGAGTGTTCATTGTCAGTGTGGTTGGTTAAATTGTTTTACTAGGAATTGCGAAGCCATCAACTGGGTGTCCTCCCATCACATCTGGATTTGCAACCTCTGCACCTTTCAGCTGAAGTAAAGAGAAATAGAGTGTGATTCCCCAGCCTGGGCCGGGACTCTTGTAACTCTTCAGAAGAGCAGGCGTGGCAACAGGAATTTCTATCCTGGCCGTTCATGGAAGGAAAGATGTGACTTGCTTAACTGTTCACCTCCAGACACGCAGCCTCCTGCCGGCCACACTGCATGGGCCAACAGGGAATATCTAAGTTCCTGATCCTACCTTGGATGAGGTGCTCTTCAAAATTGCCCCAAATAGCACCTCCCTCAGAGAAAGGCTCTAGGGGAGCAGAGGAGTGCTGCTGGGGCAGGAGGAGGTGTATTGACTGTATGTTCAACTCCATGAGGTTGGCAGCAGCACCAGCCTTATCATCAGCAAGTCAAGAGGTCGGGTATTCCTCCTGGAACGAAGGACAAGAACATCCTTCCCACCCCAGCCTCTCCCTCCCCTTCTGATCTTCTTTCTCTTCCTGTTAGTCCCTTTTCATGGCCCAATCTCTCTTACCATTTAAATCTTAAAGGCAACGAGCTGTATTGGTTAAAAAAAACAAAGAAAGAAAAAATGGGGGAGTGGAGGGTGCAGTTTTGGCTCCCTGTTAGTTGACTCTGCATCCTTAGCCTACTCATTCAGCCTCTCTGGTCCTGAGTTTCTTAGTGAATAAATGGGAATATGTTAGGGACTTTAAGGTTCTTTCTAACTCTGATATGTTAGAAGTCTGTTTATCTACAATGAGACGTTTGATGAGCGACACTCTTCTTGTCTTACCGTCTTATTCCTCCTCAGCCTGTGTGTGTGCGTGCGCATGTGCGTGCGCATGTATAGTCAATTTACAGCTACTGAAAACTATAAAAGAAAAAGGAACCATTCACTTTGAAAATGACACAGGTTTTGATCTTGATAAACTCTTTCTGACAAAATCTAATCACAAAATTATGCACCTTTCAGAAAGTGCTTTAGATTGTTGAATTAGAAGTTTGGCTTATTATTTCCTAAATTTCTTAAAAAACAAAAAAGAAGCAGGGATTGTTGCTCTTGTATGTTTTGGGCTGCACCTGATACATGAATGATGACGTTATTGAGGTTATTAGTGAGGATAAGGAAAACTGGAGATAAACTCATAAGAAGTTGGCTCTTTCATTAGAGAGCCGTATTGTTATCAGGAATTTGTCAAAGGTGAATCACTCTAGAAAAACCATAAATCTTAAGTAGAAAGATAAAAATTCCAGGCCCTAAAATATTACTCTCTCTCCCCTTCATGGTGAATGTTGTTTGGTCACAAAGTCAAACATTTTCCATGTTAATGTAATTCATGAATTTTAAAAAGATAAAGCTTGATATATTGGCTTCCGCAAACCTCATTTGAATGAATATGTTCTTAAAGGATGCAGAGGAGTTATTTCCAAGATGGTGTTTTGTTTGGCAAGGAAAAGTAAGACAACATTTTAGGAGGGTGTGGAATTATTACAAATCTAGAGGGATTTTTTTTTTTAAATCAAATACTATTGGCCTGTGATCCTCAGGAGCCTTGGGAGGAGGCGGAAGCCACACCTAGGGCGTGATTTAGAGGCTGGGAAGCTGTTTGGTTAAGTGTAGGCCTCTCTGGGAGGGATCAACAGTGTTATTGTTAACTCCAAGTCATGAAACCAAAACTCTCTAGCCAACCTCGCCCTTGATTCAATTATTTGACTGTAGAGAAGCCTGGCTAAAACCTGGTTTCTCAGAGCCAGGAGCTGTAAGGCAGGACCAAACTCCACACAGCGCTTATGCTAATGAGCATTCCTAGACCAAGGAATCTGATTTATTTTTAGTCATTTAATCAATTTGAGAAATTATTTGTTTACAAAATGACAGTATATTGAAACTTGCTAAGTCTTTGATAGTGATTTCTTTAAATTTTTAATTTTAATTTAACCTCATAATATCAGGGTTATAATAGGTGAAATTTTGTAGTTGAATGTCATATCAAAAAGCTGAGAAAAACAGGAGTCTCCTTATTCAAGATCAGTGAGAATAAAAGCAAGTTAGTCTTAATTTGTCACTTCTCTATAAGCATTTTCCACTTAATTGTGCCTGATTTCCAGTTTCAGGAACTAAAAATGTGACTAATGCCCAAATACCGAACATTGTATTTATAAGTACCTATTTTGTGCAGTCCTTGACGAGGTGCTGTTGGACGTACAAAGGAGTATATGCAGAAGATTTTACTCCCCTGGAACCAAGAAAAATGAGTTATAAATACACGAAAATCAGTAGTGCTATAAATGTCAAAGAATCCAAGTGGCAAAATAATAATCTGGATTAGAATTCTACTAAAATTCATTAAGTTCTTATGAATATATGTATATACACACATATATGGAAGAATAGATTTATAAAGGTAAAATGTATGGCAAGGATTTAACATTCTAATGTTCTTTATCTTATGCTTTATTTTTCTTAGGTTTTCTCAATGGATTCTCTAGCAACATCCATCAACCAATTTGCTCTGGAGTTTAGCAAAAAGCTTGCTGAATCTGTGGAGGGTAAAAATATCTTCTTTTCTCCCTGGGGTATCTCCACCTCCTTGGCCATGGTGTATTTGGGCACCAGAGGCTCCACTGAAGCTCAGATGGCCCAGGTGAGTGGAAAAGGTCAGCCGTCCCCTGATGCCCTTAAACTATACGTTTTCTTCATCTTTTAATTTCAGTTTTCTTCTGAAAACCCAATAACCCACATTTTATAACAATATCTTCCAATTCAAGAGATACAACTAAAAAACATCTTAGATCACAAAATGAGACCCACAGGAAATAAATTTGAAAATTGTTGATAGAAAAAACATTTTAAAAATCTGTATCCTTTGGCAAAATGAAATGGAGAAATGATGAGGTTTTCAATTTTAGTTCAACACCAAAACTAATTTCATGTTGATGACTAAAATGTTTCAAGAAGTAATGAGTCAAACTTTAGATAATAGAACTATTCATCATGCTTCTACTCTCAGAAGACTTTCCTAGACATACAAAATAAAAGAATAATTCTGTTCCTCATGCCTTGTTGGTTGTTTCTTTAATTACTGGTAGTCTAAATGAATCTAAAGAACCGACTAACAGCATTAAAGTAATGAAACATTATTATTGTATGAAAAGCTATTGATTTAATGTAAGCATCTTTAAACCATATACATGTGTATGTATATACATATGTCTAGCCATAGATAACAAAATATATAGCAAAATAGTTGTATGTTTGTGTTTACAAGCACATATATATGAATAGACATGTATGCATCTGTTAATAAATAAGTATATTTTGTTACTAAAAATAAAAAAATAAATTCAATCTTAAATATTACAATATCAAAAGGACAAGTGATAGAATTTCCACTCAAAGTGGTTCTCTCTGTGCCTAGTGTGGAAGGCAGTTATGTGTTCTGTGTGTCGAACGTAGGATCCCCCTGACTTTGGCCTAGGATCCCTGGTTGACTCTTGAAGCTCACAGGATATTGTGTGGTTTAAAAACAACGACAACAGCATCTTAGCTTACTTCTAGGTAATGATTGGCTTCCTGGTTAAAAAGGATTAAGTGACAGGTTTATTCTCAAGTGAATTCCCAAATTGGGGACATTCCCTGTAAATACATCCCTATGTGCTACTTGTCCTTGTTTTAAATATTAGTAGCCTCGGTTGCAAATGAGCCTAGTGAATTGGTCCTGCATTTCTTTTCCTAGACAGTTGGGCCTTGTTCTGTTACTAAGTGTTGGTGTGACCCTTGAGAAGATACATTTCATCCTGTGAGCGGGGCCCAGGATGTGGGAGATGGAATTATCTATTGCCTTCTGTTCTCTATTGTACAATTCGGGGGAAACAGGGATGGCCACATCCTTTCTGTTAACTTTCAAAGGAAATGTTGGGGTGAACGCAAAGTTTATGTCTAAGTATCTCAAGATGTGTTAGACAATGAGAAATGAAGCACTTATCTAGAAAAAATATAAGTAAAATCCCTGAATTTTCCAGATAATTGTGGCAATGATGGTTTTTGCTTAAATTGCCTAAGTGGTGATCTCGATTGAACACCTAGCTCTCCTTTTTTCTGTTATTATATTTTAGTTGTCTATCCATTATACATGCTGATGATCCATTGCACATATTATACATTAGAACTTAGACATATTGTGATAATTTTATATACGTCAACCATGTGTGATGAGCAAACCAGTATAATTAGTACTTCCTAAGCATTTATGATTTTCTCCTGTTGGAAAGCTTTGAACTACTGTCTTTGAGTTCTTTTTAAAAGGTGTAATATATTTTTGTGAACCAGCATCAATGGACTATGCTGCAAAACACTAGAACTCATACTTTCCATCTAACCAGGTGTTGGCACCTGTTATGCAACTCTCCCACCCCCAACACCCCCACCCCAGTTCAAGCATCTAGTCACCATCATTCTGCTGAGGACATAGAGAACAAACGAACTCCAGCTCAGTTTCTCTACTGACTCTCACAACTTGTATCAATCTTGACACCAGATGCGTGGTGACACACACCAAGTAGTTTGGCAGTGAACGCCAGCTGCGTGTGGTCCCATTTAATCTGACAGTGTTAGATCCCACAGGTTGAGGACTTGGTCCCCAACCCGACTGGTGGAGTAGGGTGCCTCCTCCACCCCTAATCCAGATGCCAGTCACCAGCCCTGGCTGCTCCCCTATGCTTCTGAACAGCCTGTGAATTCATGTTCCCACACCCCCTCCTCGGGGTTCACTTAATTTGCTAGAGTGGCTCTCAGAACTCAAAGAAAGACGTTTATTGGTTTATCATAAAGGATATTACAAAGGCTACAGGGCAAGAGGTGGAGACAGGGCACAGGGTTCCACGCCTCACCCATGCCCCACCCTCCAGGAAATGCCACGTGGTCAGCTGTGAGAAGTCTTCAAACCCTGTCTTGTCTTTGGAGTTTTTAATGGAGACTTCACTGTGCAGGCCGGAGTGGGGGAGGGACAGTTTGTAGCAATGTGACTGGACAAGGAATGTGATCTGCTGCTAGTGGACGCTGGCTGCTGAGATTCCTCTTGTCCCTTCTCTGCAGCATTCCTTCCTCAGGGACAGGACAAGACCCCTTCCGAAATGGGCTCAGGCTCTGCCAGGCCAGGTAGATTAGAGAATATCTTAATGGACAGCTCAAAGACAGAGAGGTGAAGGAAGATTAGAGTGTGTTTTTTGTTTCTGTGACTCATAAGGAGGAAGAGGAATCCTAGTTTCTGTGGCCTGCCTGTGGGAGAAAGGGCAGCTGTGAAGGAGGGCAGGAGAAGGTCAGTGGGAGAGAACTTCTCTTTCTGAGGCTGCTTCTCAAGCCAAAGTGCCCCAACAGTATTTTAGTCACTTGGGGAAGAACACAGTGGCAGCAGCGAGTTGGCACTGTGGACAAAAGCAGAACCAATCTATTGTATGACATCTGATCTCCATTTCATGACAGCTACCTTTTCAGCTTCCACATATGAGTGCCTGGTTTATCTCACTTATAATGTTCTCCATCTCTGTCTGTGTTGTTGCAATGACAGGCTTTCTTTCTTTTATGGCTGAATTTATATGACTGCATAATATTCAATTGTGCATATGGAATATTACATGCACACAATGTAATATTTCCCATTCAGGTGTTGGTAGGCAGCTTGGTGGATTCCATACCTTGACACCTAGACTTATATTCAAAACAACCTTAGATTAAAAGTAAGATATGGAAAACAAGAGAATTTCTTTTCTCTTTCTTTTTTTTTTTTTGTACTGGGGATTGAACTCAGAGGTGCTGTGCCCCTGAGTCACATCCCCAGTCATTTTTATTTTTTATTCGGAGACAGGAGACAGGATCTCACCAGGTTGTTTAAAGCCTCACTAAATTGCTGAGGCCAGCCTGGAACTTGCAATCTTCCCGCTCAGCCTCTTGGGATTGCAGGTGTGCACCACAGCACCCAGCTTAAACAGAGAGAATTTTACTTCAGGGTATTCCCAACATTGCCCCAAATTTCCTATAAAAATATTAAAATGAAAAGACTAGCAATGTAAATTAGATTTTTAAAGCAGCTCTTGACTTATTCTATTAGTTTAATTAACACATTATTTAAGTGAAATCAGAGCCTCTGTTTAGTCCATGATACGTTCTGTATTTATACGAATGGCTGACTCATATTTACAGATGTTTAGTCCATGTGATTATTTCCCTGCAAAGTGTACTCACTTGTCTTTTTATTGAAATTACAGGTACTTCAATTGAACAGAGACCAGGATGTCAAATCTTGTCCTGAAAGTGAAAAGAAAAGGAGAATGGTATTTATCTTTTAATATCTATTTAACAGTTAAGGGGAAAGTACTTTTAGAACATGTATTTTAGTGGTTGACTTTTTAATCAGTAATCTTTCTTATAAACTTGCTAAAATTATAGAAATGCTTTTCAGGAAAGAAAATATTGTATTTTTTAGAAGAATCTCTTATCTTACCTCTTTTTTCAATTTCTCTCAACATTTCTCTGCTTTTGAACTTGCTCTTACCTGCCTTTGCAAAATGCTTGTGTGGAAAGGAGACCCCACTGACAGTCAAATTTACAGTGATGCCTTTGAAGAGACATTTTGGTCAATGTTGGAATTATTTTCAGCGTTTGTTTCTAATACCAAATCATTTCAATTAGCTACAAGTTGAACACATAGGTAGCTCTGGTTCAAGATTGCTTTTTTAACTCCCTTTATTTTAAAGGAATTTGCATCCAGCAAGACTGAAGAAATATACTCTGACTTCCAGAAACTTGTTGCAGAAATCAAATCTGGCCATTTCTATATCCTTAAAACAGCCAACAGAATATACAGGCATAATGCATATCCATTTCTCGATGTAAGTACAAATGGCTTATTTTAAGTTAATGGAAAAGAAAGAACCACATTTCTCTAGGGAATCCCAGGGACAATCTTAATGTAGTCAGTACTTCCTGGTAAACCATTATCTAGACCAACCACTTAATTTCTAGTTGTGAAGGAAACCAATAATGGGTCTCAAATATGGACTGAAAAGAGGATGTAGTCCCAGAAGTGAGAGTAGGGAGCAGTTTTTACATCAGAACTTTCGAGGTGCTGGAGACTTGGAACATGCCACAACACTAACTTACTCCTTCGCTAATGGCTGAAACCTCATTAGTGCAGACCAGGCAGCCACGTGCCTCTCTCGGTCTGTCCATCAGATCTGAAAGGAACAGGAGGACCGGCATCCAGGGCACAGAGCAAGGAAGTTAGATAGGGCAGAATGATAGCAGTAAGGTAAAAGACATTTATTTGTGGTTTTGAGCAATACTATCCCTGTCCATCTCCAGGGAATTCTGGGAGTGCAGGACTTGGGATTTGTTATTACAAAGGACATAAAACCATCCAAATGGGGTATTAAAGACAGTTTCATTCACCGTAGTCTCATGAACTTCTGTTTGATTGGGAAGTAGGTGAGATAACTGAGCTCAGTGGGCACTTGGAAATGAGTGGACACGGATATACAAACATCATTTTACATGTCCACGGCCCTGAGTTAAGACAGGGAATGGTGCTTCCTGAATAGTCAAGTTTTCTTTTTGTTTGATTAAAAAAATCTACAAAACTTGGACTTCATAAATCTCAGACCACTTCCCATAAACAGAATTAACCTGCTATTCTTATTCCTTCAAGCCCTCCATGAAGGAATACCACAACTGTATACAGTAATGAATTATGCTCCCAAGGCAGGTGTCCCCAAAGTAGCAACCTCAGTGACAGCCCACTTGTGCTGATTGCCACCAGGTGGACATCAAAGGGCCACAGGGAGGGGCCTGCCCTGGTTCCTTGGAATGCCAGATAAAAGCTTTAACCACCTTACAAATCAGATTTCATGGCAGAAGGTATTTTCCTTCAGGGACCATCCAAGTTCCTAGGGGTTTAGAGTCCACAGGAGGCAGGTGCCAGACCAAAGGGCCTCTCTGCCACAGAAAGGCTCAACTCCCAGCACCCTTGGCCGCAGGGGTCACTCCTGAGATTTATAGCTTCTTCCCTTTTCGTCTTACCCTTGTGTTCAGGTATAAATAAAAATAGACACTAAGAAGTTGTGGAAGACCCAGAACTGTGGGAGGCAGATCTTCCTTCTGCACCCGGTGTTGTGCATGACTCATGGACTTGACAAGGAATGTGTTGAGATTTTGACCAAAACTGGGAGTGAGGAAAGAGAGAGGGAGTGAAGGGGTGGGAGTTTGAAATTGTGTATCTCTGTAGTTTTTTTTTTTTTTTCCCCCAATAATCTAAATAGATTTGATTTCTCAGTTTTAGACAAACTCTATAAAAGAAGATTTTACCTATGTCTTTCAGAAATATTTAGAAGCTATGAAAATGTATTTTGATGCGGAACCACAGTCTGTTAACTTTGTGGGAGCTTCTGACCAAGCCAGGAAGGAGATCAACTCTTGGGTGGAGAATAGGACTGAAGGTACACTGTCACCAAAGGGCTGGGTGGAGGGTTGTCCCAGCTTCGCTACATACTTGAATTTGTGCCATGTGTAACTATGTGTGTTTCTTAAATAGAACTCCGGACGTGATCTAAATATTCAGAGCTTCGACATGTGTTTATTCCCACACTTTTTAGATCCTCAGCTTTCCCAATGAGTCCCAACTGAAACCCAAAATCCCAGTCACTCCTTCACCCAGTAGACACAAGAATGATCAGAGCCTGCTAATTCCAAAGAGGCATCCAGGGGTAAAAAGCAGGAAAGTGCAAAGAAGGAAACGTGAAATGCTGCTGTATCTGTGGCCTTTAAATAAATAATAACTACTAATAAATAAGAAAAATGTGGCATCAAGTGTGCTACATGATCTTAAGTAGTTTTCAAAATAAGGTGAGAATGGGCTAAGAGGTGTATTCTCTGTGTTCTGGAGACAAGCTGTCCAAATCCAGCTGGTCAGGCACCTTCTGAAGGAATAAAATGCTATTTTTTAGGAATATTTTGCAATCATCATTTTTACAAATGTGACACATCACCAGGATGTAACTATCATTTTCTAATTGCTTATTTTTAGAAAATGAGGAAAAAGAAAATTTGTGTAAGAGTAAACTCAACATCTGGACATACTTTGTTAGTTTCACTCTTCAGTTAATTCTCCATGCTTACCACATTACCTGCAAATAGTAATTTTTTCTCTTCTTTTTTTATGATTATATCTCATTTACTTTTCATGCTTTATTACATTACTTACCATTTTGATAAAAATGTTAAATAATGGTACTCTTAGCAGGCTATGAACATTATTATTGTTTTTTGGTAAGCATAATTATAGAAGTTTGTTGGATAAAAATATTCTTTTTCATATTTAGGAAGTACTCTTACTTTTTAGTGTACAAAGACATAATTTAAAAATTAGAAATAGTGGATGAAAATAGATCAAAAGTATTTTTATATCCATCAAGATAATTTTTCTCCAATCACCCACCAGAACAATTTGTTTGGGCTGCTATGATAAGATACCATTGCCTGGGTAATCTGTAGATAGTAGAAATCATTTCTTACGGTTCTGGAGACTGGCAGGTTCAGCATCAAGATACCTGGGTCTGTTGGGGGCTTACTCTGCTCCTAAGAAGACACCTTCCTGATGCATCCTCACACAGTGGAGGGACAAGCAGATCCCTGGATTCCACTTACAGGAGCCCTGATCCCTTCTGAGGGTAGAACCCTCATGATCTACTTACTCCCCGTGGGCCCCACATCTCAACACTGTCCGGTTAAGTATTAGGTTACAACATAGGAGTTTTGAAGTAACATAAATATCCACACCATAACAATGCATTCTACTAACAGATTTCTTGATATATGTTTCTTACATTTTGACATAATGTTAATTAGATTTATTTTCTAAATTTAATTTGGATTTTTTCTTTATATTCACAAGAGAAATTGATTTATAGGTAGCAATTTTGTGCTTCTTTTGTTGTGTTTTCATATTGGGGGTGTGCTTGCTTGATATAAGTAATGAGAGGGCTTTTCATTTTTATGCTCAGAAACTGTTTAATAGTTAGAACTCTATCAGTAATTTGAAAGTTTAAAAGAATCCATCTGTTTTAATGTCTGGAGTGTATTCCCTGTTTTTAAAGGAGGTTTTCAAATTCCCTAGGAGGTAGTCACTTGGTTGTTTTGATATTTATGGGACTTTTTGCTGTTTTTCTTTTTTTGTCTCCCTTTCTTTTGGGTTTTCTGTTAATATATCCCTGAAAATTCATTCGTAACACCTTTTTAAATGAAGTACGATAAGCCATACTTTCTAATTTAAAAAACCTCTTCCATGTCTGTATTTTGACAGTTGAAAAGACTTTGAATAGTTTCTCTTTCTGGGGGAAGTTGGATCAGGTGGGAGATTTTTTCAATCCAGTTCTATCTCCAGTTATCAAACATGTTGACTTTCTAATGAACCTCTAAACCTGATTTCATGCAGTTTAAATAAATCTTTCATGGTGCTTTAGTGGGGATTTTGTACAGAATGTATCAGGGGCTGCCTGTCAAAGATCACTTTAAACAGTGGCTAGATCAATCTGATGTGCACGATTGCAGAAAGCAGTATTTGAGGGGCCACAGGAGGCACTGTCACAATCTTTCAGATATTAACCAGAGAAGTTCACAGTGTGTGGTTATAAACAGAAGTGAGAGAGAAGCAGCATTTGTCTTCTTTAAATAGAGGTACACATCAACTCATATTAGAGGAAAGTTTTATCATTGAAATGCAAATTTATTCTTAATGTGAAATAATATTTATTGGGCACTCAGCATATTATTTCTTCAGTGTTTCCCTCTTTTCTCAGAGCTATTCCAAACAGAAATAGTACTTATTCCTGACTTGACCTGTTTCTGGAAAATCTGAAACAAGAACTTTTAAAGAAAATGTTATGGTTCCAGAAAAATGGAAGTCTGATTGTATAATGAAAATAGACATATGTCCACTAGTCATTTGAAACCTGTCTTTTTACTCTTGTAGGAAAGATTCTCAATCTCCTACCTGATGACTCTGTGGACTCCATGACCAGGATGGTTCTGGTGAACGCCCTATACTTTAAAGGAATCTGGGAACATCAATTCCAAGAGCAAAATACCACAGAAAAGCCTTTCAGAATAAACAAGGTGGGAACTTGTGAAAGATCTGCTTGCACTGTCATGTGGCATTGTAAGATGACCCTATTTTAAATTCACTCTTCTTTCTGATTATATATTCCTCTAAACCAGAACTCTGATTAGGGAAGGCATGACTGGGCTAAAAGTTCCTAGTTCTTTCCCACACAGAAATTCCCTGTCAGTGTTTTTCTCCTGGCCATGTACATATTTTATCATTTGGTCCTGCATGAGCTGGGTAGGGTGTGTTTATAGTTATTTCTCAGTTGAGAAATGCAGGGTGTGTTTATAGCAGCTCAATTCACAATAGCTAAGCTATGGAACCAACCTGGATGCCCTTCAATAGATGAATGGATAAAGAAAGTGTGAGATATATATATATATATACACACACACACACACACACACACACACACACACAATGGAATATTACTCAGCTTTAAAGGAGGATAAAATTATGGCATTTGCAGGTAAATGGATGGAGCTTGAGAATATCATGCTAAGTGAAATGAGCCAATCCCAAAAAACCAAAAGCCAAATGTATTTTCTGCTATGTGGATGCTGATCCATGATGTGTGGGGGCAAGGGAAGACTGGAGGAACTTTGAATTGGGCAGAGGGGAGTGAGGGGAGGGGAGGAGGCAGGGGAGTAGGAAAGATGATGGAATCAGATTGACAGCATTACCCTGGGTACTCGTATGATCACACGAATGATATGACTACATCATGTACAACCAGAGTAATGAAAAGTTGTGCTCCATTCACATATAAAATAAAATAAGAAATGCAGGGTGGCCAAGGAACTAGAGGCGTGAATGAGATGGAAGGAGTCCAGAACCAGAACCTAAGACCCTTCACTACAAGTTCTGTACTTATTCTACTAAACCAATGCAGTCCTCTACCAAATTCCTACTTTTCCATAAGTAAAAGCAGCAAAAATGCTAAATTGCACTTCATTCAGTTTCTTTCTATGGGAGATGTAACATGCTTGTCCCTATTACAAGTAACAGGAACTCACTTCAGAAAACTAAAGTATTAAGAGTATTCTGAAAATACTTTAGAGACACAACTTTAAAGAGGGAAAGCGTCACTGTGGCTCTTGGTTTCAGCCCCTGGTCACTTTTCCATGGTCACTGTGGTGAGGCAAGACATCATGGAGAGGGTGTGTAATGGATCTTACTACTTAGCAGCCAGAAAGGAAAGAGAGAGAAGGGTCTAGGATTGTTGTTCCCTCCTCAAGGGCATGCCCAATGACCTAAGTTCCTTCTGTTAGCCCTAACTCCTAATGGTCCCAACCCCTCCCAACAGCACCAGCAACTGATAACCAGGCCTTCAACACATGGTCTTTGGGGGCTATTTAAGATCCAATGATAATAGGAAGAATGTGGCCAGTTCTTGGCATATGAGTGGAAACAAGGTCCCAAACATCAGGATTATTTTCTCTATCTTTTCAACACCATTTCCTCTGTCAGTCTTCTCTCAGGGTGAATTATAAATTTCTCTGCTTTTTGATCCACAGTAGCCATAATGGCTACCTACAGCCTCCTCATTTCTAGAGGCCAGGCTGATGCAGCCCATCTGAATTTTTAGAAAGACCAAGGTTTGTTACAGTTGTGCGGGCCAGGGTGGGTCTTGTGACACAAACAGTGCTGCTGAGGACCTAGCGCTGAGCCTGTAGATGTGTGCAGCAGGGATTCTCTAAGGATGGGAAGGCAGGACACATAATGCAACAGGCTAATGAGAAATGAGCTGAGTAGTTACCTGGGTTAGTATTTTCGCCAGGTATGTTTGGTTTCAATGACAGAAAAGCATTCCAAACTAGCTCCATCAAAATGGGAATTAGTATTATGTCCTCAGAGGAATTGGGCCGTCCAGTGAGTGGGGCCTATAGAGTCTCAAAGGTAATCTGAGTTGTGTCTCTTTCACCTCCTCCTTCTGCCCTCATCTATTCTTCTCCCCTCTGTTTGTCACTCTCATTCTGTGATCCTGAAGATGGAGTCTATCTAAATGACCAGTGACTGTAAGTGCTCCATTTTTAGCCCCCGAGTTCCATTCTTCTATTAGAAATGGAGAGTCCTACCTGGACTCTGGCTGGGGTCAATCTTGTGCTCCCCTGGAAATAGTCACAGTATCCTGGAATGTCCCCAATAAATGACCCTGGTCACAGGGCCACCAGCTTAGCATAAAGGTGGTACCTCGGGATTGACCTCAGCTCTATATAGAATGGATAAATAACACGTGTGTACAACATCTGGAATGCAGAAGGTTTTGTTCTGCAATTGACTTTTATTTTTAAATGCTTTATTTTAGAGCATTTTTAAAAAAGTTTAGAAAATTTTTTCAGAAAGTACAAAGTTTCCATTTGCTGCCCCTTCAACACACATAAAATTTGCAGTATTATTAACATCTTGTATGGTACATTTGTTATAACTGGTTAGCTAATCTTGATAGCTTATTATTAACTCTCTAGTGTTCATAATACTTTCAGATTCACTCTTGGTGTTGTGTTGTTCTATGATTTTGACAAATGTATAATGTCACATAACCACCACTGTAGAATCCTTCAGAATAGTTTCACTGCTTTACAAATGTCCTGTGCTCCACCTGTTCATTCCTCCCACTGAGGCCGGGGAAACCATTGTTCATTTTATTGTTTCGAGAGTTCTGACTTTTCTAGCCTTTTCTGGCCAGCTCATTTCACTTAGCAATATGCATTCAACGGTCCTGCATAATTTTACATCTTGATAGATCCTTTTGCTTTATTGCTAAATAATTTTCTATTGTGCAGATGAAACCACAGTTTGTGTAACTGTTCACCTATTGAAACATGTTTTGTTTCCTTCTAGTTTTGGGTAATACTGAATAACATTGAGATAAACACTTGTGTGCAAGTTTTTGTGTGGACACAAGCTTTAAACATATCTGAGTGAAGACCTAGAAGCACAATTGCTGGATTATATGAAAAGGCAATGTTGATCTTAGTAAGACATTGCCAAATTGTCTCCCAAAATGGTTGTTCCATTTTACATTCCTACCAGTGATGAATGACAGTTCTTGTTGTTCCATATCTTTGCCAGCATGTGGTATTGTCAGTGTTTGGATTTTTGCCATTATAATAGTTGCTTTTAATTTGCAATACCCTAAAGAAATATGACTGAGCATTTTTCATAAACTGGAGTTTCCCATTCAGATATTTTGCCAATGTTTAAAACTGGATTGTTTATTTTATTTTTGTTGAGTTTCAGGAATTCTTTGTATATTTTACTACCAGTCCTTTGTTAGATACATTATGCAAATATTTTCTCTTAGTCTATTGTTTGCCTTTCCTGCTTAGTGCATTTCAGTTTTTATGATACTTTCTCAAAAGTTTGCATGTGAAATATACCTTTTTCATTTTCTGGATTATTGGTATTTACATAGTTAAACATGTATTCTTTGAAATGTTTGGTAGAATCTATCTTGCTATGATTTATAGAGGTTGCTGTAATAGTGTTAGAGATGGAAGTTTCCTTCCTATTCACCCCTTACTGGTGATATTGTTAAAGATAATTTCAAAAAAGCAAGGTCTAGATAACTCTGGCATTTAGCAGAGGATGGTCAGTTTCACCAGTGTCCTAGACAACTGAGAACCAATAATGGTTAAGAATTAAGAACTTGGTGGAAGATCTCTTCAATGGCTATTTTTTTTTTTTTATAGACTACAAGCAAACCAGTGCAAATGATGTCTGTGAAAGAGAAGTTCCAAATTTTTCAGATTGAAAGTCCACGAGCCACAGGTCTTCAACTCTACTACAAGGGCCGTGACCTCAGCCTGATTGTGCTACTACCTGATGATGACAGTGGCCTGAAGCAGGTAAATGTGTCAGTGTCTCTGAGGTGAAGATGGTGCCCGCATTCACCCCATCTTCCAGGGAGAAACTAAGGACTCAGCCTCCCTGTTTCTTAACTCCTGTTAAGAAGGCAGTCGGCCAACTTGCACTGAGCTCTCTGTACCTTACCTTCACAGTGTCATTTAAACTTTATAAAGCCCTATAAAGTTGACATTACTATTACTCAGAGAGGTTAAAGAATCCATAGACACTTCTAGCATGGGCTAGTTACACAAAGAGCCACATGTGCAACAGAGACAGATTTCCTTTGCAAGGCACAGAGCTCTGTGAACTAATCGTAGAAATGTTTCAGTTAGTCTAGGTCTCTTGGTAGTAGAAACTGTGTAAATCAAGATCTGTGCGTGTTTGTGTGTGTGTGTGTGTGTGTGTGTGTGTGTGTGTGTGTGTGGTGATGGGGATGGAGCCTAGGGTCTCATACATGCTATGCTAAACAGGTTCTCTACCACTGAGCTACACCCTCTGCCCAAGATTAATTGTTCTAATCACTCGCATTTATAGATGTGTGTATATATATGTATGGTGTGTTCCACAACTTTTAACCTTTTTTCCAAGTCAAAACTTTCACTAGAGATACCCTGTATCAGTGCCATCTTCAGATATTCTTTAACCTGTTTATCAACCAGATTTCTATGAAGCTGGTTGTGATTTTGGCCAGACCATGTTTCTGAGCAACTGCATGCCTAAGAGAATGAACATTGGTTTCTTGTGCAGATGGCTTTTCTTTGCACTGGGCCTAATTGTTCATTTATGCCAGACTCAGTTGTTAGTTTCAATGGCCCTACCAGTAGGTAGAAAAGATTTCCAAATTGTTTCATAAAATGTGTGAAACTGGAGAGAATGGAAAGGGACCAGTGTAGACTGGTATTCCTCAGGGTCACAGCCGAAGGTAATGTCCTCTTCTTAGATGTGCAGGGCCCCAAACTGAAGATACTGTCATGCTATTAATGTACATCATATATAAGTATGTCACTGACAGCCAATGCATGTGTCTGGAAACTCTCAAAACAGCAAAAGTGTGTGCTTTTCAAATAAATATATCATTTAAAAATTTAAACATATGCATATATAAATACACATATGTACATATACATACATATATTTATTATTTAAAAATTCAGAATATAAATATGATAAAAGTACCTTCATACTTAATATAAAAATTTTTTCCTAAGACCTGGAAGTTTTCCATTCTTTATTTTTCTTTTATGGCATAGTTTATAGTTATTAGTTTTATATTATTCTTATTTCTAGAGTATGGAAATTTTATTTTATCCCAGATTTTGGTTTCAAAGAATGCTCTCCCATGTTGAAGAAAACTTACATTTTGTTCTGGCTACAGCTTGACCTAGAGTGTGTGCTGTGTATTTGTGTGTATAATTGATATCTTGCACACTTAGAAGCACTTACCTTTTGAAACAACGTCTACCTCTCCTGGGTCCTGAGAGCTGTTAATCTACAAAACAAAATTCTGCAGGTCCACAGCACAAGGGTCTCATTACACAACCAAAAGGATTTACATCTGTGTGTGTTTTGTTATCCTGGGTGAAGGGAGAGATTGCAATTCACCTGTGGGATCCTTAGGGGTTGCCCTCCACCCCTATTTCCCTCTCCTGACCTTGGTTCCAATCCCCAGCTGGAAAAGGTGGTCACCTATGAGAAGCTGAAAGAGTGGACCAGTGAAGACATGATGGAGTTGTATGAAGTGCAGCTGCATCTGCCCAAGTTCAAGCTGGAGGAGACTTATGATCTCAAGTCCACTCTGAGCAGGATGGGGATGACCGACGCCTTTAGCCAGAGCAAAGCAGATTTCTCAGGAATGTCTTTGGAGAGAAACCTGTTTCTGTCCAATGTTTTCCACAAGGCTTTTGTGGAATTAAATGAACAAGGGTCAGAGGCTGCAGCTGGAACTGGGAGTGAGGTGGGCTTTCGAATTAAACTCCCCTACATTGAATTCAATGCAGACCATCCATTCCTTTTCTACATTAGGCACAACAAAACCAATAGCATTCTCTTTTATGGAAGATTTTGCTCCCCCTAAACCTGTGTCTCTCACCTCATAAGACTACCTTAGGTGTGAAAAATGAACCATAGGAAAGAAAATACAATTATTATGGAATTTAATGTAGCCTACACCCTTTTCACTTTTAAATAATGTTGGTAAATAAATCTTGAAATAATGTGTTCTGGCGATCCTGTCATGTCTGTGTAGCTAGAGAGAATGAAGTTTTTAATTTTTACCACAGAAGCAGCAGTTCGTCTTAATGTGATTTTTATTTACATTGCAGAAATGCTGTTATTCCATCTAATACCTCGCAGTTCTTGAACTCCCCGATCATTGTATTACTGTCAATTACATTTTACATTCAATGGTTAATGTAGAAAATGTTTATAAATGCAACATGATATTGATAAATAAGATATTGTCAAGAATATAATTTGATGACTTATAAAATCCACCATAAAATTAGTTCCCCCATCTGCTATTTTAAATATATGGAAATTAGTGAGAAACCTAGTGAAATGCAGATGAAATCCATGATTTAGTTAGTAGCAGTGTACCAATCTTGATGTCTTAGTTTTGACAACTGTACTTTGATAATATAAGATGTTAGCATTAGGGGAAATTGCATTGAGAATGTATGGGAATTCCATTATTTTTGCAATCTATTATTTTTGCAGTTATTTTATGAATCTAAAATTATTCAAAAATAAAAATTTGTTTAAAAATAACTGTGTAAAATTTAGTCACACTTTAAGTCTTAATTTTAAATTTTTATGAGCTAGAAGAGTGAATTTCTTATTTATATAAATGTGTTCTGTTATTTATAAGATCATATTTTAATAAAACTAAAATCTCCAGAAAATTGGTATGTTTTTATAATTTATTTTATGCTTTATTGGTGTCCCATCTTATTGCTTATTGGTGGTCTCATCAACTGTTATTCTAATTTTAGAGACCAATTTTTATCATTCAAAGTTTCTTTCTCCCTATTCAACTAAAAAAATGAAAGATTGGATCTCATGGATAGCATTAGTATAAAATCTCTTTTCTGAATGGAATCTTGGTCCTGTGTGATAGGATACAAGACGTTCTATGCTTTAGCAAAAAAAGCTAAAAAGTTGTAATATATGTGATATTATATCATATCTTTATGAAACATTTTGCTTCTATCACTAATATCCCGCATTTAATAGCAGTGAAAGCAATCCCGTATTTGTATTCTAGGAAATTAAAGGTCGTTAAATGTTGTACATCACTGTGAACTAGTAAGTAGCAAGTGAATTATGTGTTTGGAAATCAAGTCAGATGAAAGAGAGGCACACATGCCACTTCTCTCAGAGGCTGCCAATCAGAAAATAATAAAAGCAACATATTTCAAACAAACAATAATAACAGGAAAATGTTGATCAGAGAAATTTCAGATCAGTAAGAGTCACTCAGGCAGTCATTAATTCAAAAAGTCTTCATTGAGTAGTTTCCGAATAAAAACAGAACCTGCTGGTACCCTGGTGGCAAGGAGCTCACACTCTAATGGGGAAAAAAAAAAGTGGAAGTTAGTGAAAAGAATGATGCAAAATAAATTGCAATATTCTGGAGATGTGAGTGTGTGTGCAGGTGTATGTGGTGTGTTTAAGTGAAGACGCTTTAGTAGAGGGGTTTGCTCACGTTACATGTTCTTCTCCCTCAGTGCAAATGTCCATAGCTGTCTTTTTAGAAGAATCGCAGAACTTCAGGATCAGCAGATAATTAATCACAGTAGCGAACCTCATTTGTTCCCAAGCAAAAATGTTTTAGGGCATCGTCGGAGAAGGGTCTCAGTTCCTGTAGGGCATTATTTATTTATTGTGAAGGACTTCTTTTATAGGTGGTATGCCCATTTAAGTGAAATATAGACATTTGCACATGTACACATTTTAATGCACAGAAAGCCATCTGGTGGAGAAAGGAAGTGACACTACTCTTTACTTTTTATAACTTGGCATTGCTCGATTTTTGTTACAATGGCACGCACCGCTCTTACATTTGCATAATACAACGTGTGAAAATCGTCCTCTAAGCTGAGCTCGGGAGTGGAAAGGGAAAGGCGCCGGAGCAGAATTAAAAACAGCAAGAAGTGTAAAGAGTGGCGCCACCAGAGGGCGCAGTAGAAGTCAACCCTCTGCTCTCCCCGCGGCCTCCCGTCACTGCCCCGGGAAAACCAATTACAGCTGGTACACACCTGAGTTTAAAACAAAGGCTGTGACTTTCCCTGGGGTCCCGCAGCGGCGGAAACCCTTGAGCTGAGGGCTAGAAAAACGCGCACCTTTGGCCGGGACCCCCGCCTTCGAGCTGACCCAAATGCACGAAGTCCCTGGCCCCGGCGCGACCAGCTGCAGTTTCTAGACTGGAACGTGAGGTAGGACTAGCCAGGCCAGCCAAGGACAGAAAGTGGAGTGGGGCTGCTGGCTCCTTAGGTCCCCGAGGAAAGCACCAAATTTGAGAGGCTTCACAGTAACCAGCCACGCTGCTAGAGGCATTCCATTGCCTGCCTCGCGGAAGGAGCCCCAAGCCGGCCTTCCCACAACCTGGGTGCGCCCTGAAGTTCCTCTCAAGGCCCATTTAATAGGCGCATCCTGCCAAAGTTACAATATTTGCAAACCCTGCAGCAACATGGTCTTGGGGCGCCATCTCGTGCCATAAAGGAGCCATTAACTCTGAGTTAAGGGAACCCAACCTTCTGCACAAAACCACTAGACAGACAGAACTTTAAAAGCACTCACAAACCAGGCTGGACCTTGAAGATTGGAAAAAATACTAACTTTTTCAGCGCAAAGCCATAGAGGCGCATCCAAATGTCCTCATCAGATGGAGATAGAAGACCTTGCAAACCAAGAATTCAAAACGACTAGAGGAAACTCTGTGAACTCCAGAACACACAAAAGCAATTCAAAAATTTATTGAAGAAATTGAGCAAAGAAATTAAAATAATTTAAAATGAAACGAATTCTGGAGCTGAAAATTTAGAGTTAATGAACTTATTTTAATAACACGGTGGGGGGTAAAAGAAGAATGGAGAAACTCTGGATTGTGTAGAGGGAAATGGGGTGGGTGGGGTGGGGAAAGGAAAGATGGTGGACTGAGACAGACATCATTACCCTAACATTACAAGAATGGTATGAATCTACATTGTGTACAACCACAGAAACAAAAAATAGTACCCTATTTGTGTACAATGAAACAAAATGCAGTCTGTAAAAATAAAAAAAAAATTTCTAAATTTAAAAAGACAATAATAATAATAATAATAATAATAATAATAATAATAGGATCCTTGGGACAACATTGAAAGAGTAAACCTAGGGGTCATTGATGGGATAAAGGGACTTGAAAATGACAAAAGGGTGAATTTGTTTTTTTTAAATAATAGCAGAAAAAGGTTTAAACCTCAAGAGAGATTAAGTGTCCAGGTACTGTGTGCTAGTCATCTTCCCATTACTTTAACAAATACTGAGATAATCAGCTTACAAAGAAAAAAGGTTTATTCTGGCTCATAGTTTGGGACCTGTGTTAGAACATCATGGCAAAAGATGTGACAGAAAAAAACCTGCTCACTTCATGGCTGGGAAGTGACAGACGAAGAAGAAGACTGGGTTCCCTCTATCCCTTTCAAAGGCAGGTCCTCAGTGACTCGAAGACTCTTCACTAGGCCCACTGCTTAAAGTTTCCATCCCCTCCCTACAGTGTCAGGCTAAGAAGCGACCTTTAACACATGGGCCTTTGGGGACATTCCAGATCCAAACTACACCAAACAGCTTCAATCCAAATAGCACTACCCCTCAAAAATTATCAAACTATCAAGCTATTAAAGGTAAGGGAAAAGGAGAGGATTCTGAAGGCAGCAGGAGAAAAAAAAGTAAATAATACATAAAGGTTGCCCAAGACATTTGACACCAGATGGCTCAGTGGAGACCGGAGGACAGTGGGGTGATTTATTCAGAGTCCCAAAGGACAAAAACCTCAGCCAAGAATACCCAACCCAGGGAGGCTGTCCTTCAGAAATGAAGTGGGGAGAAGACTGTCCAAGACAAACAAAAGCAGAGGGAATTCATCCCAAGACCTGTTCTGCAAGAGATCCTGGGAAAGTTCTCTAACATGTAACAAGCAAAGAACTAAAGGCGTAAACTACACTTGCAAAGGTAACCACACAAAGGAATTCAGAATACGCCCATGTGGTGACCATGGAGTGCAGTTCACTTTTATCCTTAACATGAAGGCAAAAAGAACTATTAAAAGGATTGCAACTACGACACATTTTCAAAGACTAGGCAATATGAAAAGATGGAAATTGTGACATAAAAATTCAAAGTGTGAGTGTAGGGGTGGACCTGAGGTCTTAAATTTTTCTTTTTTTTTTCTTCATAATCAAAACTATCTGTTTAATATAACCTGTTATATCTGTAAGATGTATTTGGCCAGCCTCACGGTAATCACAGAGCAAAAACTCATAATAAATACGCTAAAAATAAAGAGCAAGGAATCAAAACATACAACTACATAAAATCACTTAACAACAAAGGAAGAAAGGATGGAACAATCTACGAAGCTAGAATACAAGCAACAAAATGCCAGTCGCAAGCCCTGACTTATCACTGATTGCCTTGCATATAAGCAGATTGAATTCTCCAGTTAAAAGGTATAGAGTCAATGAATGAATCACAACAAAACAAAAACCGAGACCCAGATATATGCTGCCTACAGGAAAGTCCTCACCCAAAAGGACACGCATAGACTGAAAGGGAAGGGAAGGAAAAAACATCCCGCCTACACGGAACCAAGAGAGGGCAGGGGAGGTTAGACGCGTATACAACAAAACGTCCTTTAACTCAAAAACTGTCGAAGTAGACAGAGAAGGACACGGTGCGATGAACTTCCCGCTTTGATGCCTGGGGCAACCTCCCCGCTCCCCGGGGGGCAGGCCGGGCTCTCACACTCATTCGCGTGCTTGGTCAGTACCCCAGGTCTAATTCATACCCCAGATAACCGCGCACGATTCCTCATTTAAAATATCTGTTCTGCAACGCGGCGTAGCAGAAACTGGCACTTTTCTGGTCACTGAGGTTGGGATTCACAGTTCTCTACCAAGACCTTAACTCGTGGTCAGGGGGCGAATAGAATCCTTCCCCCTAGAAAACTCCCCGGAGCCGGGACTCCTCCTACCCCAGCGCCCGGGGTGCTCCGTGCAGTAAGCGCAGGGCTGCGCCCTGGGAACCGCACTGCGCACGGGACCCGCCCCGCCCC